>NC_090921.1:698494334-699794834 GCF_040938575.1 Ambystoma mexicanum
CCAAATCAAACATGTGAGTACGCCTAGGGGCCAGAGTTTTACGAGCCCTAATGTCTGGAAAGTATTGCATGAGATCATAATAAGGAGTATCAGTGGGTGATGGGCCATCCTGCGAATGGCAGAAGGCTGCTTGCAAGGAACTGTCAAAATTGCTGAGACTGGTTTCGTTCCAGAGTATGCGATTAAGCTGATTGGAGACCGACAGTTGACTTGACACCGCCATGGTGCTACATTTGGTATGGTTAACATTTAACAACCATTTAATGGAGAGAATACGATGGTCACTGTTTGCATTTGACTCAATATTGAAGACGTGTATTTTAGAAAATAACCTGTCATCTGCATAAATATAATCAATTGTAGCTTTTAAAGAGCCCTGTTGCCAAGTGTGAGCAGAGTCATCAGTGTCTAATCTACTCCCATTCAGCATTCAAAAGCCTCTGTTTGACATAACTTGTTTCCACATTCTTTGTCTCGAATTATCCATTACATACTTTTCATGAAGGCAGTGCAGATTGAGATCACCGGCAATAATAGTATGTTGGATGTTGGGGACTAGTACAATAAAGTCCAGCATAGTAGACAAATCAACCAGAAACCTCCGATTTTCAATGCCTTTGGGATTCCAATAAAGGTTTACTATCGCGTACAAGATTTTCTCAATTGACATAACCGTTAATTGAGCAAAGGAATTTGGGGCATGAGTGAATATTATGCTGGTATTGGAAGTCAATTTGGAGCCTGTCGGGAGACCAGACATCGGCCGACCTTTCACTCCCTTCATTGCTGGCACAAAATGTATGCTGTGATTATCCCAAGAGGGGACGGTCGTAAGCCAGGTTTCTTGAAAAAGGATCACATCATGGTTAATGAAAGTATCTTGCGTGTTGTTGAGCAGATGGCGAAATCCACGCGTGTTCCATGATGCAAGAGATACAACCCGTTCCTTTTTAACCTTGTACGGAAGTTAACTTTTGGAGTCGCAATTACAACAGCATTTGGAGGGTGCATCAACAACTGTATTAGTTTCAGTTGAGCCTATAGATTTCATAAGCTCCTTAGAAGCAGATTTGATCCAGGCTTCTGCTTTGTGGGGACCATTTGAAGAGTTTGTGGGGCCCAATAAAAGTATGAACCATAACGCTAGTAATTGATCTTTGGCTTCCCATATCAGATTTCTGACAACTCAAGACGTTAGCCATATACATGCCGTACTCAGTAGGTTATCATTAAAGAACTCCACCTGAGCTATGTCTGCTGAACCTATGTCCTGTAAAAGTGGTATGTCAGAGAACACCTCTAAAATGCTATGGCGATTTAACACATATTGAGGATGCGGCGCTGGTCGACAGCCCAACACTAAAGCAATGTGGTGCTCTTTTCCCACTTTTGTTTTCAAGATGGACTTTGTAACAGGAGTCTTAGGAGGAGCTGAAGCCTTAGGAGATTCGGAGTTAATTGGCACTGGACGTAAAGATTTTAACAAAGTGGCAATTTCTGCATTGTGATTTGGCGAGGCAGGTGGGGAAGCTACCACTTTCTTGTCATTGCCACACTTGAAGGAGACCGAGCGTCTAGACACAGAAGACTGGGTAGTTGGAGTTTGACACCTGACTGGCTCGAACGTTGGGGCTTTAAGTAACGGTAGAGATACAAAGTCACTCATGTAAGAGTCAACTTTTCTAATTTCTGCTCTGCGGGTCGCCAGCACTTCTTGTTCATAGACAGAGAGAGTGTTGGGTTGGCAAGTCAGCGCTTGTCTCGTTTTTGGACTCTTAGTAGTTCTATTATCGATTCCCCTCAGAGCAGTCTTTTTAGAATTGGGACCAGCCACCTGCAAGGAGGGCTGTAGCTCTGAACAGGCTTTCTGTTTTTCAAGAGTTTCATAATTTTGGACTAACTTGTCCGAAGGAGCATAAGGAACAGTTGAAGCAAGATTTTTGTTAGAACAGTCAAGCTTCCATTTACGCATTTGATTCAATTGCATGTACTTTTTTGTGATTGCCGATGAAGCTGTCTGTCTATGCTGTTTGGGAAGAGTGAGTGAGTTAAAGAATGTTTTGAAGCTTACTGGCGCAGTTACTTCAGATTTCTTAACATTTTTACATTTTTTGCAAACAGCAGGTATGTTTTTTTGTGTGGATTTCCCAAAAGAGACAGATTGTGTTTCTGACAGGGGGGATTTTTGCAGAATATTGTATAAGGCTCTTGAGGAGGAACATTGTTATTCGTACCAGCTGAACGCTTGTTGTTGTCGGGAGTCACTTCTCTGATGACTTGGCCAATATAAGGAAGGGAGCACAAGATGCCTGAATTGTCTACAGTGATTGGAGACAAAGGGCTCCCAACATATTGATGGAAGGTTGAATTATCCACCGAGTTCGGCGGTAGATTGGAAGGGGAAGAATTAGGAGCCGAGGTTAAATCGACAACCGGAACAGGTTTGATAGGTGATAAGCACTGGTCAGCTGTTGTCTTTGGGGGCCTGGAGATTTCATTTGTAAGGGGTCGCTGTTGAGCCCAAAGTATTTCTTGTTTAGCCTGCCAAGCTAAAACAGATAATAATTGAGCGCTTTGTACGTCCAGTTTGGTATTCAACGTGTTAAACAGTGTGGTTATGGTTTGCATTGTTAAATTCATGGCTCCCAGGGTTAATTCAACCACCTTTGACACATTTTGTGGTAACTGAAGTTTTTCTACAGGAGAGCATTTCCGCAGAGTAGGGTGTGAAAAGGAAGATGTGATGTTTGATTGCGTACAGCCTTCATTTGAAAACAGCTTTGGCGAAAACGATAGATTACCAAAAGTTTGTTGTAACATAAACTCAGAGTCATGGGAAGGCAGATCAATCACAGCTACATCTTCAGAAATTTTTGCTGCCGATGAGCTGTGTTTGGACTCTGAGTTTGGAGCCATTGAGTCCCCTCTTAGAACTGTACTATCAGATAATGAGACATGTATGGTTGTACAACACTCTGCCTGGTTGGTTGTAGCTGTATTCAAAACAACCTGAGGGCTGTCTTTAGGCGTCTACAAAGTAGGATTTTGTGATACACAATCCAGGTAAAAAAAAGCGTATATCCTGTGAGCAAACGGATTGTTTCTTAGAGGTAGTAGCGTGAGATGGAACTCGCTTTTTTAATTTCGAGGTGGTGAGAGCTTTTGCTCCTGCACCTACAGCACGAGGAGTTGAAACACAGAGAGCTGCGCTCACTTGCATACCGCTTAAGTTCGTATTCATAGTAGCCAACGAGGGCATTTCCGTGCGTAAAGTATATAAGTTACGCTTCATGGTGCCTCCAAAAATTGAAGGAAGCAGTCAAGAAAGAGAAAGCTCAGGGCCTCCAAACAGAAAGTGAGCGAGCGGGGGCACAAAACTAGCGAATTATCCCAGAGACTCGCCTTGCTGGTGAAGCGGCAAAGCAGGACTTCACGGGATTTCGCCGGTGCGCACGCGCACCGCGCGCGAGTTCTCTTAAATAGGAACGCCCACACAAGGAGGTACAAAGCCTATGAGCAAGTAAACACAAAATTAATATATGTGTAAACATATAATGTCTTAAAGAGTAGTAGAAGGATCTTCAGAATGCTTCAACTTGTGGATTATCGAGTCCGTAGTAAAGAACGGTGAACAAATGCAGAAAGCGTCTTCGTTCAAACGTCAGTTGCAAAGAGCAGCAGGCAAAGCGGGACTTCACGGGACTTCGCCGGTGGGGGTTCTATGCACAGACTTGCCAGCTGTAGATGGCCTCTCCATATAGCAACACAACTAAAGACTGATTAAAAAAATCCCTCCATTGATCACACAGCACAATTTCAGAACACCTTAACAACTAACCATTTGGGTACAAATATTAATCACAATGGTGTCTATTGTGACTTTTTAAAAGTGTGCCACCATTTGGGTTCCCTTGTTTTATTTCCTTTGTTTCCCACAAATGTACCTTTACATTTAAGGTTTTGGTTGCTGTTTCGAGCTGGTAACCTCTTTCAGAGCTCTTAATGCCACAGCTGTTTGCACCTTTTCACATGGGAAATTGGGCTGCCAGATGTAAACTGCAGGAGAGGGAAGGTAAACAAGGGGAGGGCATCGTGAGCACTTAAGCGCACACATTTGAGCACATCCCCTCACGTGACCATGCATTGCTGCGGGCATCCTGCGGGTTGCCAAAGGCAGTACTGAGAGTTTAAAGATTGTATCTGCCTCCTCCTTGAAGACCTTGACTTCGATATCCTGGCTCTTACCGAGATGTGGTTCAAGGCCAGCTCAGTCACTGCTTTTGACTCCTTTCTCCCTGATGGCTAGAAGATAATGTCCAAGCCTCGCCCTAACCGTGCTGGCAGTGGGGTTGCTCTGATCTTCCCTGTGTGGGTCCCTTCTTCCCTCATACCCACCCAGCCTTACTCTTCCTTCGAGAGCCTGGTCTGTAAGCTGGTCCTCTCACCCACCTCCTCTGACCATTGCCACTATCTACAGGCCACCCGGCTCTTCCACCCTGTTCTTCTCTGAATGGGCTGATATTTCCTCCTCTCTCCTCACAACCATCTCTAAACTCCTCTGTGTGGGTGATTTCAACATCCACTCTGACTCTTTAACCACAGCATCCACTCTCTTCTGTGACCTCTGCTCCTCTATTTCCCTCTCCATTCTCCCTTCTGGTCCCACACACATGGCTGGACACACTCTTGATGCCTTCATCCACTCTGATCTTTCACTGTCCTCCCCACTAATCACCGCCCTCACCTGGTCAGACCACTCCCTCCTCTCTTCTCACCTGGGTCCTCTCGGCCCTCTGACAGCACCTCCCCCAGCCCTGCCAACCTCGTTGATGAAACTCTGTCCGATGAAACTAGTGTCAGTTGCAGCCTTCCTATCTACTTTCATCCCCCCTCTCTCCCCCTACAGACTCTACCTCTGCAACCTCCATCTTGCCATTACTAAAACCCTTGACATTCTTGCCCTAGTCATGGGGATCCTCCTGAAACATGCCTCCAAGCCCAACACCTGGCACGACTCCGAACTTGCAGCCTTGAAACACAAATGCAGAGCTTTGGAACGGAAGTGGCAGACCCTCGGGCTGACCCTCTGACAAACTTTCCTGTCGCTTGCTCCAAAGACCATATAGACTTCATCCGCACCAAGAAAAGGGCCCACATCCAGGCTCCTGTCTCTGGTGCATTCAACAACATGGCTGAACTCTTTAAAATCTGCAGGGAACTAGCCAACCCTTCCACAGTATCATCCTCGCCTCTTCCCTCCCAGTCCCTTTGCAATGCACTGGCCACACACTTCACTGCAAAAACGCAGGACATCAGGAACACACTTTCGTCCCTCTCCCCTTACACTATCCACCCCCTTCCTCCTATGGCTTCCCCGCCTCCCTCTGTCTTTCTCTCCTCCTCCTTTCCTATCACACCTGATGCGGACACCAGAGTTGTCCGCTCCATGAAGGTATCCTCCAAACAGGTTTCCCCCTGCACTTCCAGAACCATTAAGGACAACATTGGCTCTCTTGCTCCTGCATTTGCCGATTTCTGCAACCATTCCTTTGCTACTGGATCTTTCCCCTCCTCCCTCAAGCACTCCCTTGTGCGTCCCCTTTTGAAAAAACCATCTGCAGACCCCTCTTGTCCAGCCAACTACCGCCCCATCTCCATCACCTTCTTCCTTGTGAAACTCTTGTAGAAGCTAGTCTTACCCAGCACACTGAACTTGTTGGCTGCCTCCACGACCATCAATCTGGATTCTGAGCATCCAGAGGCACGGAAACTGCTCGCATCTCTTGACTCCAACTTGCCAGCTGTTCTCATTCTACTTGATCTCCCCTCTGCATTTGATATGGTCAACCACTCCATCCTCAGAAAACGGCTCCATGACAACTTGGCTATCTCAGAGCGGGCACTGGATTGACTGACCACCTTCCTCAGTGACCGTCCGTCCCAGTTCATTCTGGGCTCTTTCTCCTCCCCACTCTATCTCCACCTGTGGTGTCCCCCAGGACTCCAACCTCTCTCCTTGGCTCTTTAACACCCATCTTGCCCCACTTGCACAACTCAACTCCACCTTCTCACCTAACTTCGTGTTACGCAGATGACGCACAACTCTTTTTTTAAACTTCCCTCTGGCCCTCTCCTTACTTCCTCCATCATTCCTAACTGCCTATCTGCCATCCAGTCCTGGTGCACTTCCAGTGATCTCTGCCTCAACGCCAGCAAGACTGAGATCCTTCCCATTGAGACTCCTGCTCCCTCTTTCTTCCCCTCGCTCTGGAATTTTCTATGGGCTCTCCTTCCTCTGAAGCCATAAACCTGGGAGTCATCTTCGACTCCTCTTTCCTTCCTCCCTCACGTTCTGGACCTTGCCAAGAAGGCCCACTTTCAACTCTACCTCCTCAAAGGAATTGTTCCTTTTATCACTTTCCCCAGAAGCTCAATGTCAATGTAAGGCGGTCTGGGGCCGGGGACCACGCTATCTACCACTGGCTCTCACTAAATACGCTCCCTCCAGATCTTTATGTTCTGCCGGCACCAACTCGCTGTGTGTAAAACGCATCACTAAACAGCGAGCTGGTGGCCAATCTCTTTCCTCAGCAGGTTCCCTCCTATGGAACAGCCTTCCCCTTACTCTTCGTCTTGAGCCAGATCTCCTCAAATTACAGAAGCTCATCAACACTTTCCTTTTCACCTCCTCTTTCCCTTCATCCCTCATCTGCTAAAACCCATAGTTGCTGAGATTGGTCACCAGGGCCTTTATATGTCTGCTTGGGCCCTGGCCTCTCATACTCAATTGCCCTCAGCCACCGCCCACTCCCAGCACTTGTCTTGGCACCCACTGGCCTATGCCACCACAGGCTTGCATTTATTTATAGGCAGCTGACCACTCACCTAGGCACTTACAGCTGCTCACTCCCTAGCACTTCCCTCCTGGTACACCTGCACTTATCCCCCCAATGCCTCACCCCTTCTCTCTCTCTCTGCACTTACACTTTCCGAATGCTCACAAGTCCTGGTAGGGCCACCTCTATCTTTCATTGTTTTTTTTTTATTATTTTCATTCCCGTGTTCCCTCACTGTTGCCCTGTGGGTGCTTTGAAACACAATGTACTTGTATAAACGCCTTGCAAATGCACAATAAAATGAAAAATAAAATATAAGTACTGCTCACGCCCAACTGCAAGTAAAACCCAAAATTTAAATGGGGAGATGAAAAAGAGAAAGTTGCACTACTTTAGCCTAGGGCCGACCTTTTAAAAATGTTCTTTAATGGTTTGTAGAATGGCTTTTAAAGTGTCTGGTTGATTACAGGGGGAAAGGTGGCATTGGTCGTAACTGAGCACCGAACGGTGCACACTTAAATACAGTTCACCATTGTACGGTATTGCCTATGACATGCTTATATTCAGAAGTGTAGCGCGTGTCTAGTACCATTTATTCTGTTTGCAGATTTAACTTTAGAAAAGCAACACAATAAGTCACATGAAGATAAACACCAATAAACAAGGCGATCCAAGGTGAACGTATTGGACTGAATTTGGTGCTAGAAAAAAACATAATTTCAGTGTTGGATAGCAAGGGGTTGTGGGTCTAAAACATGTTGATTAACGTGGAGTGGGAATTGTTAGCCCGTGCTTGACTTTTTTCCATGGCTTTTCCAGCTGCGTTGCCTCTGACACAAATCGGAATATTTTAATTCTGCGTTTCTGTAATAAATAAAATGTCAAAAATACAAGGCCAATTGCACAATTGTTTGCCCCATCTTGCTGCTTGTCATTTGGAGGGCCATATAGTATTCACTTGCGAGTGAAACCCTCCGAAGCACAGATGAGCTTTAACACAACCCCATAAGGCACCATTCATTCGGCGCGGCAAAATCCGTTACATACAGTGGATAGTTACTTTCTCTTTAGCTGCATATGTGACACGGGAGGGCGGGGCGGGGGGGGGGAATATAGGAAGCTGAAGTCACTCGACAAAACAACAGGTCTTGTACTTAGGCAAAGGCTGCGTTTTGTCAGCCGATTGTAGAGCTGTCTGACAGTTATTGAATGAAAGATGCCAACACCGGAGAACTACAGTTGGAGATAACAAATCCTTTCTTGACTTGATAAAAATATTTTTGAGTTGGCGCAGTTGGATTACCTATTATACAATATTTGCATGTTGTGACTAGTTTCCAATCTTTTCGTTAACACCTTTGCCTTCAGACCCAGGGTTGCCTAACAGCCATGTTCGCTACACTTTCTCGAGTGGACACATGTTTGTTGCAGTTGAACATATTTGAGATGAGATCATGCATTACAGGTAACTGCCACATGCAGACGTCTGCAGCAGTCATAGAGACCAGTTGATGTTACTAGCGTTTGCACTGGCTTGAGGGTTGCAGCTACCCAGTGCGCCTCGTCAATGTTAGCTTTAAAGGGAGGCTACAACACTGTTGGGCACCCTAATCGGTCACTATACCACTCTGATACTCGATGCCATTTTACTGTGGACATTAAATATGTTTGTGTAGAGCTCAACGACGTTTCAACTGTTTTTACATTTTTTCGGAATGTGATTCTTATTCTGTGATCATTTTTGTACTGATTTTGACCATTTGTAGAGATTTTTTTAATATATCCGCAATATATCAGTCACATTTTTGTGTCCATTGAATTTGATATAAATGCTGATATTGGGTACTGTTTGCATACTTGAACTAAAGATGCTGTTCCAATCTCAGGACTTCAAGTCAAAGATCCTCGTGCAGGTTAACGGCAGTTGCAGACTTCAAATATTGAAAATGAACATGTGTAAAACCTTGTTAAAGTAGCCATTTGCTCAATGCCGTGGTGAATGTTCTGAGCTTTGGCGCTGATGTGTGACCCTTCCCTTTGATCTAATCCTGAATGATTTACCAACATTCCCCCCACCCCCTGTGTAGTCTGATCAGGCCTCATATAGGGTGGTGATCTGTTCATTGTGCAATCTGTTTATTCTTGTGAAATACATTGATTTAGCGCATACTTATGTGTTTGCTGTATCAGGCACTAGATGTGCTAGTCCTAAAAAGATTAGCCTGCCTCTGGCAACCCCAATTTTAGCAAATAATATCCCCTGCCCGGACTTGTTCCGGTTGTTCAGTCTGACCCACCACGGAAATTACTATTGAAATCATCCGGGTCAGTTTTAGATGCATTTCATATGCTTCCTGAGCCTAATAATTCGTGGCTGTTGTATGAATATAAATATAATCATGCTGCACTTTAATCTCGCCCTATAAGGCTTCAAAAACGAGCGTTCCAAAGCCCGTCCATGAATAAGGATTTATGCCTCCAACAGTTTCCTCCTCCTATCTTTGTAGTTAATCTAAAGCAATTTTGAGATTCTAGCCTTAAATCATGTTTTAATTCATGACCTCTGTTAAGATGGATTTTTCGGAATAAACCCTTGGGGAAGATTCTGAGAGGCCCCCTTATTTTGGTGAAGAGGAAAATACGCTCATGTCTAGTCAAATTCTGTCATGGTATTGTGCCTTAGCAGGAAGGCTTAGACCTATGAGAGTGTGGGGGTGGTGAAGGGTTCAGTTAAGCACACAAGTTAGTCATAATGTATAAAAGTAATATTTGTTAGGCCTTGAACAACTCTTATCAATTAAAATGTAAGCAAGCAAACAACCATTCACAATTAACATATGTACATTCACCTTGGGTTGCTTTTGATAAGGATCACCAATACTTTACTTTGCACACAGTTAGATCACTTTGATGGATCACTGTTAAATAGTAAAGCAAATGAAGAGAGCAAAGGTACTTTATAAACCAGTTAAAAATCATTTTAAGTAGAAGAGTTCACAAACTCAATAAATGCTCTATAAAAATAAGGACTTATACTTAGGTGTTTCCTTTTCTAAAGGAAATCGGACCTAGCATAGGCACAGAGTACATGAGGGCAGAGGGGGCAATTACCCCCTTCTCCTTTAGCAACATGGGCAGGAGTGTCCGTTTGAAGCCTCTGCTCTCTTAAATCACTGTGTGCATCAGGGCTTCTGGCTCCTCCACTCCTGGACTCTGTCTTGGTGAAGTGTTAGCAAGCATGTTGTAAAATTACAAGTGCTGCTAACTTCAAAGTTGCAAGGCTGCTTTATAATCACCTCCAGGCTTGATTGGTGGGTGACTGGATTGGTGAGGACAGGCCACAGCGGTTTGCAGGCATCCAAAAGCAGAATGCTGCAAAGACAGCTCAGAATGTTAGGTGACTGTTGCTGAAATGTTTACACCTGCCTGTAAATCCTTTCTTTTTTTCAATAACTGCTGCTAAATGTGCTGTCAAATGTGTTTCGATTTATGGATGTCTACGGCTCCCCTGCTTCACTCTGTTCAGAGAATTTCTGCCCCTGCATCGAAAATGAAAGGTTGGCGGTCATGGAGCCCAGTGTCCTAAAAGTCAAATCATAAAGTTAATCCTATACAGGAAGCTAGGAGTAAGAAGGCTGAAGTTTCGACAAAGCCAAACATGCAGGTGTAGGTTTCTGAACTAGTGAAGAACAATGCAAGCTAAGTTCTTAGGTGGTCCTCTCCTAATTGCACCACTGTTTGGGGAGTTTTCCTAAAGTCCTACTGGTAGTAAGACTTTAGTAAGCTATCCCAGTTGTTTGTAGATCCCCCAACTCTTGGTATTGGTCTATACTAGCTCAGGACCTTGGTAGAGTGACAGAGCAGTTGGGCTTATTTTAAGAGGAAGATGTGAGCTGTAGGTAAGTACACTGAATCCTAGCTAAACAGGCACAACAAAGAAGCACTTGCGCATATAGTTTTATAAAAAGTACATATTTATTATATTTACACCAGAATCACTTTAAATCAGACCTTTACGTTCGTACACTTAGGAATACTTGATAATACACTTCAAAGGGCACTTTCACTTTTGTGTTTGTTTGCGGTTACATGTGTAGCAATGTCAGAAAGGGAAAAGACAATGTTATCGTATTATTGGTAATTGTGCACTCTTGCGTTTTTCAACGGTTTATACAGTAATACATTTAATCTGCAAACACATATAGTAAAGTCACTGAAAGGGAGGAAAATGGTTAGTTATTGTAACATAAGCTTAGTTCAATGTTCAAGAGACGGTTTCTTCGCCTAGCAAGTCTTTAAAGTCCAAAAACGCAACCCTAGCTTAAGGCAGTTTGGAGAAGGCTTGAAGTCTTGACAATCAGCAAATTACAAAGAGTTCCTGTGGATTTCTTCCAGTGTCTAGAGTTATTGAAGCAGCAAGTAAACAACTAACAAAAGGAGACCTTAAATCGGACTCGTAAAGGGGGCACAAGCAGCAGCTTCAGTCAGAGGTGGTTCCCCTGGGCACCTCTAACATGCACTCCAATACTCTAGAGTGAATTCTCGAAATCAGATAAGCAATACCGGTTTCCCCACATTACCTTAAGTTAGAAGAAAATGTTCATGCTGGATGCTCTGCAATGTTGCAGCTCTGGATCCGACCTCCAGATTCCTTGGACTGAAGGCAGGACAATGGATGGGGTCTCTCAGCAGCATTCTCGAGGGGGGACCTGTGGCATGACTTTCAGCAACTTCTTGCTTCACTCTGCGGTTTTGACGCCTTATTGCAGCACCAACAAAGGACACGGATCGCCCTGTCAATCTTCTTTGCTTCCTGCAGTCCAGCACTCTGGTGAGGGAGCCTGGGCGAGTTGGATCGGATCTCTGGAGTGTCCTTACAGGTTCAGCAAAGATTTGGACAGATTCGACCTTTCCACGACGATGCACTGAAAATGGGCAGCAGGTCTCCTGTTATCGGGGTTCCGCAGCTCTGGAAAATCATAGGATCTCGGGACATGGCTAGTTTCAAAGTTTGTCTTGGGACTGGTTGTTCCCACCAGCCAAAGGGAAGGAGTCGTCCTCTTCAGAGCTCCTCGGTCGCACATAAAACAGGGTCAGCACAGAATTGTTTGCTTCACGGTGTTCCAAAGGGTCTGCAGACATCTCTGGTCGTCGTCTTCTTCAGTTACTTCAGCTTCCAGTGGTCTACTTGCTTTTCACTCCAGAAGAGCCTCACCTTTAATACAGTTCCAGCACACAGTCCTCTGCAATCACTTGCAGCATTTTGCAGAAAGCGTTTGGCTGTCCAATCAGGACAGCCAGACCCCCCTGTGGGAGCTGGAACCATTCAGGCACTCTGGCAGAGAAAGGGCAAGGGGGTGGAAAACTCCTCCCCCACTTTGTTTCTGCCCAGACACTCGGGGGCCTAGGCGGGGATACCTACGGGTTTCCGCCAAAGGCAAAACACACACACTGACCTCCCCCTCCCAGAATGGTAGAAGAAGGGCTAACAAAGAACAGCCACGCAAGTAATGGTGAAAAAAGAAGGGAGGCCCCAAGTTGGTAGTTGGGTGCACCTATTGTGCACTACTGAGGCTATAGACCTAGCCTGCGGTACAAAAAAATCCACAATAGTTGGTAGAACGCATCCACTGACACAAGCCATAACTAGGTGATTGCCTATGTAACTACAGTTACAGGAGCAAAGAGAAGGGGGATATTAGGTACCTGAATGTGGTGCGTGTCAATCTCGGACTATAGAGTTTTGGGAGAGATACCAAGTATCCTTAAGAACTGTAGTTACTTGAGGATACAGAAAAATAATCTTAATGGAGGGCCCTAAGTGTCCCCAGAAACACTGCCCATAAGGAGTGGTGTGCTGCAGTAGTAAAAACACAGGTGCCTTTAAGAGCCATGCAGCAGACAGACTCCATAGTAAAGGTAGAATACAAAGAACAAAGTTCTAAAAGTCCGAAGCCATGAATGAGTTGAAAAAGGCTCCACTCATTCAGGATTGATAGAAAAAGGCCCAGAAGTCCATCAAAAAATTGCTGGGGGGTATCACTAGGAGAGGGGATGAAGCATAACAATGATAAATCTCCCTAACAACCACCTTAGGGGAAGCTCAGGGGAGATTCTTGGGCAGAACCCCCCTCCCCCTCAGGCAAGGGAGAGGTTGGGTTTGGACTTAGCGTCAGTTAAACCCTATGGGAGGGATGGTGAGGTAGAAACTGGTATGTAAACTCAACATCTGTAATCTGATTCCGCCAGTAACCACGTCTTAGGCTTCTGAATCCACTTGGTGAACCTACTTTGTACCTTGGTTTGCGATGAAGGGGGTGGGGGGTTCTGGGGGCCACTGGTTAAGCGGTCTCTTTCAGCATCTGTATTTAGGTCCAGCTAGTCAGCGGTTCCGGGCTCTGGTGAGTCATATTCTGAGACTGGACAGCTAGACGACCCTGGCACGATGAAGAGACCACCACAATGCAGATGACCTCCGAGCACCCCAGGACATGATGTAGGCGGAGACCACAATGAAGACTGCGATCAGCGGGGGAAGACGACTCTTGGGGCAGAGAACAAGAAGCTGGTCCTGCAAGGCACCTCTTCATGCTGGGGAGCTGCAACTGCAGGTGAAGGCCTCTTGTCTCACAAGTCGAAGGTCTGTGGAATTCCAAGTCCGAAAGCAGTACGGCGACAGATGCAATGAGGTAGACCATGAAGGAGCTGTTCTATCCACAGGGTGGACCTGGGACACGTACAACTGCTTCCAAGGGCAGGATCCTCAAACAATTGTCGAGAGTAATTGATTGTTCCCACTAGACCAGGGATAGAAGCAGAGGCGTTGCTAGGGGGACGGGTGGGGGGCCCGAGGGGGGCTATAGCACCAGGTCTTTTGGTTGTAGCCCCGGATAGAAGCTCAGGGACTAGAACCAAAAGGCTATAGTTGGCCCCGAATCCCGCCAGTTGCAACATTAGCTTAGCCCCTGATCTTTTCCAGACCTAGCAACCCTGGATTGAAGCACTGATGAAGGCCTTCAGGAGATCACACAAAGGAGCAGGGTTTCGCCAGGACATTCGCTGAAGGCAATGCTGGTTAGCTGCAACGACGAGCCACAGGTTTTCGGCGGCATGCTCTTCTAAGAGGTTTTGGCACCAACAACGATCTGAAGAATGCCTCACTGCAGGAGTCATCTGTTCAGCCTAAATTTGAGCTGGATTAGCCCTTGAGACCTTCAGTAGTAAGAATCTGCACCTTTCAAATTGGCAGGAGCTGTCCAATCAGGTATAGTCCCCGAACACCTCATCTGCCCAGCAAGAGACACACACTGACCAGGTTGTACACTGCGACCACACAGTCACAGCCGCCACATACATCCACAAGCACATACCGCCGCTTTGCCTGGGAAAGGGCTTGCCTTACTTATATGGAATATGCAGCCAAAAGACTAGGCAAAATATTGTGGTGCAGCCACCTTAGAATATACTGTACTCTAAAAGACATTATGCAGTAAAATTCAAAAGTGCATGTGAGAAATGTAAATAAACATGTTAGAAAACTATCCGCTGTCGCCAACCCATCCTGGACACATCATGCAAATAACAGACATATGATTTAAAATAAACGGAAAAGGGATTCATAGTACGCCAACTGCATCTCGCTGCAAAGTGATGTGTGCAGTGTAAAAGAAACAAGGAATTTCATAATGGAGGACAGAATCCCCAGTACTGATGGCCAAATGGACGGATGAGTGCCCCACAAATTAGATGAGCAAGGGAAGTAAAGGAAAAGGCTTTATTTACCTTTATTTACTTTCAAAAGTAAGGACTGGTACAAAACAAAAGCAAAACGTTCAAGGGGGTCTGTCTATGTCTATGGAGGAAAAGCAGCGAACGCAAAATCTTTCCTAACAACCTTGGCACAGAGTTGGACTTAGTATCACTGAAAATCACCAAAAGTGCTGGATTACTTTATCATCCTCTCACAGGCTCTTTATGAGAATCTGGTTTACTTTTTTACACACAAAACAGAAAAGATAGTTAGAATTTACTTAATTTGAAATGGTTCAGGATCAGATTATCCTGTCAGCTGTAACAGAAGATTGCTCTGTTAGTAATTTTTACATCTTTCCAGCCTATTACTGAATCTACATTATTGAGAATTATAGCAGCTCGTCTACCAACAGGCATTCCTAATGAACCCTGACCAGCCAGGATTATTAAGGAGACTCAATCCGTGGTGGCACCTATCCTCTGTCAGTTCTTCAATTGCTCTTTAGCATAAGTAGTCGTCCTGGATTGTTCAAAAATGGTGGATGTTACATCTTTACTTTAAAGGCAATCTTTGAATTCAGGAAATATGGCAAACGTTTGCCCTATTCTCAACTCCCTTATTCAAGTAAGTTGATGGAAGCGGTTGCAACTACACAGTTAGTCTTTTGTTGAAGAGCACAGGCTGTTGGATGATGCATAGAGAGGATTTGTTCCCAGTTGTAGCACAAAACGTACTTTAAGGCCCGCCATGGATATCTGCAGAGTGGTGTATGGGGTGGTGTGTGAGCATTCATCCTACTGTATTTGTCAGCTGCCTGTGACACCATGGACGATTCATTTCTTTTAGCACTTTTTGAATCGGGTATTAGAAACAACTCTTGTTGACGATCCTGACCTTGTTGTCGAAAAGACTTGTCTACGGAGCACTCATCCACGGAACACCATTCGTCGACGAAGCAACACTTGTTGACTAAGACATCGTTGTTAGGGAGTTTTCCTAAATTCTTACTGGCAGTAAGACTTTAGTAAGCGATTCCAGTGCTTTGTAGATCCACAACTCATAGTATCAGTCTGTACTAACTCAGGACCTTGGTAGAGTGGCAGAGCAGTCAGGTTTACCTTAAGAGGAAGATGTGAGCTGTAGGTAAGTACACTGAATCTAGTAGGGCAGGCACAGCAAAGAAACACTTTGATCGCGGTTATACTTGTAGCAGCGTTAGAAAGGGAAAAGACCATTTATTGTATCATCGGTTACTGCGCACTCATGCGTTGTAAATAGTAATGCATTTCTCCAGCATGGGGTCTGGCATGGATTCACATGCTCATGAATATTCCCCCTCGTCAGGACGGGAATCCTCAGTAAAAGGAAAAACAGTTTCACTTTCACTTACAAACTGTCATTCTCGTTTTTTCCAAACACTGAGCTGTGGGTCATACTGCCCTCAGCCAATGACTGCCCTCTCCCTAAGCCCTTCCTCTTGCAGCCATCTTCAGATTTTTACCTCACGTTGAAGTGTTGGGAGTCCTTGTGTTTTGCTCTGTGAGCTTATCTACTATTTTTCATGCTTTTTCAGTAAAAAGTTTGATATTTGTCAAATGGAGCCTGTGTGCTCTTTCGTTTCTTTGACCGGCAAGCAGGGTCCACTTGTCGCCGTCTTTCATCACCCCATAAGGGCAAGAATAGTCGCATTTTCATCGAAGATTCCAGAAGGCCATCAGTCCTACACCGCACGCCGGATCATGTCGGAGGAGAAAAACGGACGTTCTCACTTCAAGCTTTGCTCCCGCTGTGGATTGAGAAATGTGTTTGTTGAGGACAAACACTCCCAGTACCTCTACAGTCTCCATCCGGATCACAAGGAGGCGGATTGTGAAATTTGCCTGGGAATCATCAAACACACCATCAAGGATCGGCACAGCAGATTGGTAGCGTGGCTCAACACCAAGGCCTCTACCCTGGGCGACAAGCAGGGGCATGCCTCACCGAGGAGCGGGCTACTAAGTCCTTTGAGGGCGCTCCAACTGTGGAGGCCCAAGACGAGGCCAAGCACCGCAAGTCTGTTTACAGCGGGGTCCCCGCGCAATCGGGTCCCACAACGAGCAGGGCGCTATCCACATCACCATCTGCCTCCATCTGAAGCAATCGCCCCATTTCCTCCTTGAAGTCTGCTAATACCGGGAAGCTGCGGGAGAAGACTGAGAACGCCAAGGCGCACAGTAAGGTGGCTCACCTGCCCTAGAAGGGCCAGGTGGTCCAGGAGAAGTCGTTCTCGACCATCGAGCTGGTGGAAGCCGCCCTCTCAAAGGCGAAGGGGGCTGAGTCGGTCCAGGGGACCCCAGCTGCGCGCAGAGTGACCCTTCCTCCCAGGCGTGAGGCTTTGGTCAGGCCGTTAGAGAAAACACTGGAGAAAAAGATACCAGCCCTGAGCCCAGCTCCAACACCTCAGGACGCAAAGAAGAGGGGGGCAGTGGAGGCCTCTACGGTGCTCCAGGGTACGGATATTTCGTTGTTGGACAATGAGGACATGGCGTCCATTCACACGGTCATAGAGGACGTGGGGAACGACGACGGAAATGCTGAGGAAGACAGTGAAATCCTCGAGTGGGTCGGCGACGACAGCAAAGACGACGAAGACTTAAGCGCTGGGCCCAGAAATCCTACTCCCCGTCCACCTCCCAGGGACGTGTCACTCGACATCCTGTCCACCCTCCACACACTGGTGTCGGAGATACAGAAGAGAATACCGACGGCACCCTCAGCATTGGGCCCACCGCTGGTGAAGAAGAGGAAGCAGCATCCTCCGCCGCCTCTTCAACCGGCGCATATACATCCTCCCCACCCCTGATAGCCCCTCCCCCCCAGGGATACAGGGATGGATACAGTGACAATGGATACGGACGACGACAGTGTTAAGGAGAATTCTCTGTAAAGGCTAATTTCCCAATCCTAGTGAGTCCCCCAGCAGCTTTGCTGGATTTTTGGGGTTTATTTTTCTCTCCTGCTAAGAGTGAGACTCTTTTTATCCCACTCTTAGACATGTTTTGAGGGTTCCTTTGACTTTGTATGTGTTCTATGGGCTATGGGGTCCTTTCCCCCATAGGGTTTCATGTGTTTTTGATATGTGGGTTACACAGCACCCTCCGTGCAGTAACCCAGGGTGTCGTAGCGACCCCCAAAAATAGACTCGATACCCTGGGACTGACTACTGTCTCCCAGGGCATGTAAAGTCACCATTGGCTTTACTAGTCTCAAATTGTGAACAGAACCGGTACAAACCATCATATTGTGGACATACTGGTCGGGGCAATTCGATTGCCCCGGGGTCTGTTGTTCGAGGGGGCACTGTCCAGTCCCCCCCGACCGAGTTTTGGCTGGTGGCAGTGGATACTACTTTTTATATTCGACCGCGAATATATTCCTATGGGATTTTCCCATTGTTCGAGACTACCACTTTTTAATATAGCCTCGAACATACCGCCGGTTTATTAAATTAATATAAATTCACCGGTTAGTATTTTTTGCCGAAACTTGGTTCCAAAATGGCGTTTGTGTTCGCTTCTGTGACTCCAACCCAAGTCAAGCCCTTTGTTCCACTTTTTGGCGGGCTTCTCCACAGAAGCCTCCAAAAGTGGTGCCACTCTGTCTGGGTACCACAGGGGGTGTGGGAGGGGGTTTAGGCACCCTGGACTGAGTTGCCTCAGCAACTCAAGTCGCACTCTTGTGTGATTGGCCCAAGTGCCGCCCGGCTCGCCACTTAGCATGTTTGAGTGACAGCTAGGCTGAATGAATGGGGGTTTTCTGCATAAAAACAGGTCTTTGGGGACTGGAACTTCAGAAGTCGCCACAGGACCTAAAGAATCCGAGGCTGGTTTCTTCCCTGGCAGTGCAACAACCTTCATCTTTCCTCCACGTCGAGACCGCCTCTTCCTCTGGACGAAACACCGACTTGCACCTGCTGCCATGAACAACTGCCCCCGCTGGAGCGTTCTTCCCATTTCAGGTACTGTGTCCCGCCTGGCTTCCCTTGCGACAGATCGTTCGGGGTGACAGTAAATCCTCAACTTACTAACCTGGGTTAGCCTGGGGCCTGTTAACTAACTTTTCCTAACTTGATCTCAATCTTTTGTGAACTATTTACAAAGACTCTTTGGGCATAACCCCACTTTGTGATCCTGGACACATTTCGCTTGCTCTCTCTAAGAGTGGGCCTGGCATTTGAACTTCCTTGCTCTCCAGTAGACTTTGCCTAACCTGCCTCACTGTGGTTCTTTGAAAAGTATTGAAATTTGTGTGCTTTCATAACTTCGCCTTTTTCCTCCCTTTTTATATAACTTATTAGAGTGCCATCTTATGTTAAGCGTTCACCTCTGTCTGAAAATAAGTGGTGTTTCTCATTAAGACTTGTTTAATAAGTAATCAGGGTTGTATATATATAATAGTGACTGTGTGTTGATTTTACTTCTTTGTGTGCTAGTGTTACTTACAAGTGTGTCTTTAAATAAATAAGTATATACTTTTACACCAAAGCTCTGGTCAGTGTTTGTTTGTGCTACTGTATCTCTGTACCTGTTGTGTATACTCTATATACTGCCTAACTCATCTTGAGAGAAGTCTGACTGCTCAGCCACAGCTACCAGGTAAATCTGGGTGGTACAGACTGCTACCAATTGGGTTTACTGCCAACACTTGTAGTCTTATGTAGTCTTAAGCCTTTTGCAGTGGTCCCTAAGGGAACTGCACAGGTTTCTGCCTCCCACTGAAGTGGGATCATTCCACTCCATGGACGCACGCGCGTCAGAGCTCTTCCAGCTGACGCCAGAAGAGACCAAAAAGGAAGGGTTCCTGTACCAGCGCTGAGAGGCTAAGAGGAAGACCATACTTTCTGGCAGTGCCTCTCCTGGACGATGTTTGGGATGAGGCCCTGGCGCGGATGAAGAATCCTGCCTCAGCCCTGGCGAAAAGACACTGGCCGGAGAAGTAGTACCGGATGCTGGAGTCCTCACCCAAGTGCCTGTGATTGCAACCTTCCCCAGAATCGGTTGTCTCGACGGCTGTGAGGAAGAAGTCCTCAAGTCCATCATGGTCTGCCTCCGTTCCCCTTTACAGCGAGGGGAAGAAGTTGGACGCAATGGGCCAGAATCTGATTTACTCGGCGGCAACGACCGTCAAGACGGCGAAGACCCTTGCGATCCTGGCAAGATGGCCTCGTTGGCTGGAATTCCTCCGTGACGACAAGCGTGTTGAGGTGCTGGAGATCCTCCAGGAGGGCGAAGTGGCATCGGACCATGCCATCACCGTGGCCCTGGACATCGCGGACACGGGTTCCACCAGATGGGAAACGGTGTCTGCCTCAGTTGTCGTGGCTGGTTGAAGGCCACCAACTTTTGGCAGGAAGTTCAAACGAGGGTCTTGCATATGCCATTCGACAACAATCTCTTTGGGAAGGCTGTCGATGAATCGTTACAGGCCATCAAGACCGATACAGAGACGGGCCTGACCCTAGGCGTGCTTCAACAACACCACCCTTCCATTCGTCCCTCAGGAGGCAAATCCGGAAGATCGTGTAAGGGTTTCGGCGGCGGATCGTCCTCTTACTGTCATCCCCCTTGTTCCACAGCCCAGGAGTACTACAGGGGTTGTTCAAAGCCTTTCGGAGGTGGCCACCATCATCGCTCCCAAGACGGCATGCAGGCCCCGAAGCAGGACTGAACCGGCCAGGACGTCGGGCCACCACCCATGCACCCCGGTGGGAGACCGGCTGGTGGGCTTCGTCAGCGAGTGGAAGATCATCTCCACTGACCGATGGGTGCTGGACGCTCTCGCCCATGGACACACTCTAGAATTCCAACTGAGGTGTCCACGGATACTGCCATTGGCTCGGCAGGAGCAGCACATCCCTCAGCTCCTACAGGAGGTACGGGCCATGCTAATAAAAGGGGCGATAGAGAGCATTCCAAAGCTCCAGAGTTTACTCCAGTTACGTCTTAGTAAGAAAGAAGACTGGGGGCTGGAGACCCATTCTCATCCTGCGGCGACTAAACAAGTTCCTCAAGTCCCAAAAATTCAGGATGGTCCCGTTGCAGCACGTGCTCGGCCAACTGGAGGAGGAGGACTTCCTAACGTCGCTGGATCTGGAGGACGCTTACTTCCACGTCCCCATTCACGAGAAGCATCAGCAGTTCCTGCGCTTCGTTGTACAGGGAAAGTATCACCAATTCAAGGCCTTTCCCTTTGGACTGAAGTCGGCACCCCGGGTGTTTACGAAGTGCCTAGCCCCAGTGGCAGTCTATCTACGTCTGCAAGGGATACATGTGTACCTGTACCTTGACAACTGGCTCATCCTGGGCAAGTCAAGGGATATCGCCGTCGACAACGCGAACAGGATTGTCCGGCTGCTTACGGATCTGGGCTTCTCTGTGAATTAACCAAAGTCATGCTTGATTCCACTGCAGGACGCTCTGTTGCTTGGGGCCAGGATCAACACGGTCTCCTGCCTGGTGGCCCCTTCAGACGAAAGGATCGCGACCATTCTGGGAAAGGTACAACGGCTGTTGGCGCTGAAGATTGTCACGGTGCAAGCCATCAAGTCATTGAACGACATGTCGTCGTGTATCTACCTGATCAGGCTCAAGAGACAGTGACCACAGATGCTTCCCTGGGGGGCCCACACCTGACGTCTCCACGCCAGAGGCCTATGGCTACCGGAGAATCTCCATATCAATGTCCTGGAACTGCAGGCAGTGTTCTGGGCCCTCAAGTCGTTACTTCCGTCCCTCAAGGGCAAAGTTGTGAGGGTCTTCACAGACAATACCACCATAATGTTCTACATCTGGAGGCGGGGGGGCATCAGATCCCCAGCGCTCTGCAGAGAGGCGCAGGACGTGTGGCACTGGGCCATCGCCCAGGGTATGTTCCTCATTCCATTTCACCTGGCGGGAGTCAAAAGCACTGTCGCAGACTCTCTCAGTAGGGAGCTGCGCTCTCGCCACGAGTGGGAGCTTTGGCAGGATCAAGTGGACAATATCTTCCTCAGGCGCTGCAGAACCCAGGTCGATCTGTTTGCAACGGCGACGAACACCAAGTGCCAGAGGTTCGCCAGCAAGTTCCCCCAGCCAGAGGGCATGGGGGACGTGTTCTCCTTGTAAGTGCGAAGGCTTGTTCCTGTACGCGTTCCCTCCGTTGCCTCTACGAGTCTTCATTCAACTCAAACGGTGCTGGTGCAGGATGATCCTCATCGTCCCGGCGTGGCCGATGCAAATTTGGTACCTGGACATTCTCAGCCTTTCAACGTTGCGTCCAGTCAAGCTGCCAGTTTATATATCTATATGTATATAGATATATATATCTCTGAGGCTTGTGGAATCTGCTAAGATCACATGCTGTGCATAGGCCGACATCTAGTGGAAGCTGCGGAGTATTACAGTTGCTTTCGAAACTCAAAAAGGTATGTCGACAGGGTCTGCCAGTAATGCTATCCGTAGTGTGACGTCCACTCTACCCATGATCCTTCACGCGACAAGGTCCCTCAGATTGTTTTTTTTCCACCATTCTAGACAGATGCTTATAGTGGAGTTCCTCTTTCGGCTTATAGCTATTTACTATTATCAAATTACCGCTAGTTTCTTCTTACTATCCTTTATATCACAGACTATCGAAACACCAGACGCTGGTGAAGAACAAGAAAAATGACTGTTGAAAGACACCCGCAACGGATCCATTTTGGCCTTGGAAGGCTGCTACGGGCTTCAGCCCACACAACTAGTGAGTGAGGGGGGAGGTCATTTTAGAATGTATATGCCCCTTTTCTTACACTGCATTCGCCTATCTGCCGTGTCATTCAATTATGGACAAGACCCCCTTTAAATTTTGCCCCAAGTGCAATAGGAAATTTCTGTGGCTCGATAAACACCTTGTGTAAGCTGTCTCCCGCAAGACCACATCGAGAGTTCTTGTCGAGCGTGCAAACTCTTTAAGCCCAAGAGTTTGAAGGACTGATCTACTAAACGCTGGGCCCACTACGCCGGGCAGCTCGAGGCCATGGAAGTAGAGGGTGCCTTCAGCGACGGCAGCAACACTGCGGTATCTGAAGGCGACTGGGTTACTCCGGTTACCCAAGCTCAGGCCGGCGGCCTTGTTATGGGGACAACACCCGGTGGCGGAAGCGCTATCACTTCATCCTCCACTAAACACACAACCCACGGCCGAGACTCGACCCACATGTCGAGCAGACGGCAGTGCATGGCGTCTAGGGAGAGGTCAGTTGACTCTCTGAGCACTCTCGATCGAGATCGCCACATGACAGGCCCCGGCCGTCGAAGGACTGTTCATACATGGCTCTGGTTCAGCCCTCACCCGAAATTCGACATTCTGCGTCGATTCAGGTACAAAACCCCATACTGTTGGGATTAGCCCACTTAGGCAAGAAACATGCTTCAGGGGGCCAGGGTAAGGAGAGCGAGTCCAAGAAAAAGTCCTCTATGACCGCTCATAGGGAGAAATCTCAGGACGTTAGGCCCACTCAGAACAGTAAAGAACCTGTATCTCATGATTCTCTGTCTTCCAGCCTGAAAAAGAAGGCTCCTCCCAGGGACTTCATTTAGGTGTCACAAGAGGCGACCTCTGTGGTCTCCCTTGCGACCTCTAAAAAAATATATATATATATATATTTTTTTTTGTTGTAATGCCATCTCCTGGGCTGTGGCCAGCACTGTGTGGCTCTTTACTTCTGGAGTGGCTGGCATTCTTGTTCAGGCCCCTTAAAAAATAAGAATAATGAGAACATGAGTGCCACAAGTATAACACTTTCAGCACTGACACTAAATAAGAAAGAATAGGAACACCAAATAATTTGTCTTTCTGGAATTCTATATAATAATTGCTAGACTCATTAAAGGTTTATTTCAGGCACACTTCAGGAGGGGAGTCACTGATTTAGTCTGTTCTTAAACACCTCAACTCAGCCTTTCATCCTTCGATAAATGAGTACCAACACAGGTTGGGTGTATACTTTTTCTATATAAAGCGCTAAAGCGTAAGTGCTATATAATAACACATTATCATTTGGTCATGGACGTCTGCTTGCATTCACAGTAATTTGGTAATATGGGCCTATACACACTGATCTTAACGATGCATATGGCGATCCATTCTTGTATGAAATGTACATCACGTTATAGTGATGTTGTAACCATATTTTTCATAGTGTACAATGCTATGTGATGCCACTTCCTGTTTGGTCAATAGGTGAAACGTTGTGTTCCATCGCTTCCCGCGATATCACTTTGGGGTGGGTTCAAATCACATCACTTCCTGTGATGTCATCAGGGGGTCAAGGGTCCGCTACCCCTGGCATTTTGGTGAAATGACGTCCCTGGCTCCTCCTTCTACCTTACTTCCTCCCACACATTAAGATTTAGGGCTCCCTTCTCAACCATTGGTCATCCCTAGTTCTGCCCAATGGTTGGCTGAGGATATAGACAGGGTCATGAGGAGGATGTCCTCCATTGCCAACTTCTATGAAAAGGACCCTGACTATTTCAAGAGTTTCCACTCCACCCCTGCACCCTCCCCCCCCACTAACAGCACCCTCTGGGTCGCAGATCCCTGCTAAGAGGTCTCGTCCCGAAAATCCAGTGCAAGGCACAGTAATTGATCTCTATGACCCTGACTCTGATCCTGAAGACCTCTCTATTCAAAAGGCAGCAGACCCTTATTACGGGGATGATGCAGCAGACCCTTATTACGGGGATGATGAGGACCCCGAGTTTGACCCTGAGACAAGTATGTATGTCATGGACTCTCCGGTTAATCAGGACCCTCCAGTCATGGACTCACCCATTGACAATCGCCCCCTGCTAAATGAGGTGCTCGTCAAGGCAGCAGAGCATTTTCAGATAGCTACTCAGGAAGAAAAAGAAGATAAAGATTTTGTAGATGAAATCTTAGGAGATAAGAAGGCTGTTACTCAGTTTATCCCTCTCCTCAAGTCCATTCAGCAGAAAAATACAGCCATTGCTGGAGACCCCTAATCTTACGTGGGCAGTGAACCCCTGCATAGAGAAACTGTTTAGAACTGCCTCTTCTGACCCGCTGTATATCAGAGGGCAACTGAAGCCCGATTCATTAGTTACTACAACAAGGAAGACGGCTGGTACTCCCCTAGCTTCCTCTGAGGCCCGGCCTGACAAGGAAAGCAAGAGACTTTACACAATGGGCAGAAAGGTGGCTGCCTCTGCGGCATTCCAGACTGGGATTGCTAACAATTCTACCCTGTTGGCCAGCTACAACTGCCACAAATGGGATGAGGTCTAGGCCTTACTATCATTGGCCCCGGAACCACTAAGTCTCAGCTTGCCCAGGTGGCAGCAGAAGGCAGGGCAGTGTCAAGCTGCTTATTAAAAACCAATCATGACGCCACGGACAACACAGGCAAGATAATAGCAGAAGGGACAATTATCAAGCGTCACGCTTGGTTGCGCCAATCGGGTTTTAAACCAGCGACGCAAGCTACCCGTATTAACATGCCAGTTGAGCCCAATGTGCTCTTTGGCAAGGCTGTCGAGGACGCTATGAAGATGGCCAAAGAAGAACATGATACTCAAGTCATTGGGCCAACTGACCAATAAAACTACTGGCCAGAGGGGAAACCGGAATCTTCGTTGGTCACGCGGCCAAAATTCACAGAGGACCTCCACCTATAACCAGAGCCAACGTACTGCCAGGGGAAACAATTGGGGTCAGTCCTCCCAGAATTACCCTAGAGGAGCGTGCAGATCCCGCGGTAGTGGCAACTCCTACCGAGGTGCCACCCCACCTCAAAAGCAGTGACTATCCGCTCCAGGTGCCCTCCCATGCCTCTCCAGTTGGAGGGCGCGTATCCAGCTTCACAGACAGATGGGTGCTGTCCACCGTAACAGGCGGATATTGTATAGAGCTCCCCGACCAACCCCAGAATCAGCCCCCACGACAAGACACATTCTAAGGAACACCAGCGCATCCTCCTTTAGGAAAACTCCACGCTGCTCCAAAAGGACACCATAGAAATCGTCCCAGCCAACCAGGTAAACAAGGGAATTTATTCAACTTACTTCCTTGTGCCAAAGGAAGATCTAACAATGCGCCCAGTATTAGATTTGTGCCCTGCAAACAAATATGTCAAGCCACAAAAGTTCCATATGACTACGCTAGAAGAGGTAATCCCTCTGCTAAAAAAGGGGATTACATAGCAACACTGGATATGAAAGATGCCTATTTTCATATTTCAATGTTCCCAGCGCACAGAAGATTCTTGCGTTTCAAGATAGCGAACCAGCACTACCAATTCAAAGTGCTACCCTTCGGAATAGCATCTGCTCCAAGGGTATTCACGAAGGTACTGGCGGTGGTGGCAGCACACCTGCGCAGGGAGGCAATCGCAGTGTACCCTTACCTGGACGACTGGCTGATTACAGGGGATTCTCCCCTAATTTGCAGGCAAAACATTCAGAGAACTATCAACCTACTCTTCCAATTGAGGTTTTCCACAAACGAGACAAAATCAAGCCTAGTGCCAAGCACAACCAAGCAGTTCCTTCGGAGCTGTCATAAACGCACAAGAGGGGTTGGTCTTTCCGTCAGAGGAAAGAGTCCAAAGCATATCACTACAAATATCACATTATCAGGCTGGCTGCCAGATAAGGGTGCGCAAAGCAATGCGTTTGCTAGGCATGATGGCATCTTACATTTACCTGGTACCTCACACGCGCCTGCACGTGACCCATGCAGGAGTTGTTGGCGAAACAGTGGTCTCAAGGGAGTGGTGAGTCGGACGATCTAGTGGTGGTTTCACCAACACTACTACAAAATCTTCACTGGTGGACAAGAGAAAATCTGTTGACGGGGAAACCCTTCTACGATCCGGAAGTACAAGCGATTGTCCTGACGGACGCCTCACTCGCTGGGTGGGGGGGGCTCATTACCTTCACCACACAGCTCACGGTCTGTGGTCTCATGCGGCAGCACAGAACCACATCAATCTGCTGGAACTACTGGCAGTATTCAAAGCCTTTCAGGTGTTCGATCCTCATCTAGCGAACCAATCTGTGTAAGTCCTGACAGACAGCACTACAGCAATGTTTTACATCAACAAACAGGGGGGGCACACGTTCTCCAAATCTGTCCAGGCTTGCGCAACAAATTTGGAAATGGGCACTCAAACGGAAAATAGTCCTATCATCACAGCACGTTCCAGGGGAACTCAACTCTCTCGCAGACTCATTGAGCAGAGGTCCCCTACCAGAAGAACACAAGAGGCAACTACACGCAGGTGTCGTAGAACACCTCTCAATGGGGTTTCCCCACAATAGACTTGTTCGGTACAAGCGAAAACAGGCAATCCCAGACTTCGCGTCCAGGTTCCCTCAGCCAGGCTCCAAGGGGAACGCCCTATGGATGAACTGGTAAGGGAAATGTGCTTATGCTTTTCCGCCAACACCTCTAATGAGGAAACTGGTAAACAAGATCCACAAGGAACAGGTGACACTTATCCTAGTTGCTCATACCAGCACTACCAATTCAAGGTGCTGCTCTTCGGAATAGCATCTGCTCCAAGGTTATTCACAAAGGTACTGGCGGTGGTGGCAGCACACCTGCGCAGGGAGGCAATCCCAGTGTACCTTTACCTAGATGACTGGCTGATTACAGGGGAGTCTCCCCTAATTTGCAGGCAAAACATTCAAAGAACTATCAATCTTCTCTTTCAATTGGGCTTCTCCATCAACAAGAAAAAAATCAAGCCTAGTGCCAAGCACAACCAAACAGTTCCTAGGAGCTGTTATAAACACAAGAGGGGTTGGTCTTTCCATCAGAGGAAAGAATCCAAAACATGTCACTGCAAATACCGCATTATCAGGCCTGCCTCCAGATAAGGGTGCGCAAAGCTATGCGTTTGCTAGGCATGATGGCATCTTGCATTTACCTGGTCCCACACGCGCGCCTGCGCATGTGACCCATGCAGGAGTGGTTGGCGAAACAGTGGTCTCAGGCAAGTGGTCAGTGGGACGATCTAGTGGTCGTTTCCCCAACACTAGTACAAAATCTTTGCTGGTGGACAAGAGAAAATCTGTTGAAGGGGAAACCCTTCTACGATCCGGAAGTACAAGCAAGTGTCACAACAGACGCCTCACTCGCCGGGTGGGGGGCTCATTACCTTCACCACACAGCTCAGGGTCTATGGTCTTATGCGACAGCACAGAACCACATCAATCTGCTGGAACTACCTGCAGTATTCAAAGCCCTTTAGGCATTCGAGTTTCACCTAGCGAACCAATCTGTGCAAGTCTTGACAGACAGCACTACAGCGATGTTTTACATCAACAAACGGGGGCACACGTTTTCCAAATCTGCCCAGGCTTGCGCAACAAATTTGGAAATGGGCACTCAACAGGAAGATATTCCTATCGTCATTGAACGTTCCAGGGGAACTCAACTCTCTGGCAGACTCACTGAGCAGAGATCCTCTACTAGAGGAACACGAATGGCAACTACACACAGGGGTCGTAGAACACCTCTTCTCTCAATGGAGTTTCCCCATAATAGACATGTTCGCTATAAGCGAAAACAGTCAAGGCCCAGACTTCGCGTCCAGTTTCCCCCCATCCAGGCTACAAGGGGAACGTACTATGGATGAACTGGTCAGGGAAATTTGCTTACGCTTTTCCCCACCAACACCTCTCATGAGGAAGGTGGTGAACAAGATCCACAAGGAACAAGTGACGCTCATCCTAGTTGCTCCTATGTGGGCGAGACAACCTTGGTATCCACATCTGCACAAACTGGCGATGTGCGATTCCCATCAATCTCCCGTGCCCATTCAGTCTGCTCGCTCAGCACGGGGGACTAACAGTGCATCCTCAACCTCACTCAATGAACTTGGCAGCATGGCTCCTGAAGTCCTAGAGTTCGGACATCTTAATCTGCCACAGAGATGTATGGATATCTTGAAACAATCAAGAAAGCCTAACACTAGGCACTGTTATTGTGACAAGTGGAGGAGATTTGTAATTTGGTGCCAGTCTAAACAAAGTAACCCCATAGAATGTACTCCTACCCATATTCTAACTTATATGCTCCACTTGCTAGATGCAGGGTTATTATTCAACTCTTTAAAGGTCCACCTGGCAGCTTTGTCAGCCTATACCACTTCCCACAATAAAGTCACATGGTGGATGGTACCTGTCATCAAAGCAATCATGGAGGGAGTAAAGAGTCTCCATCCTCCAATTTCAAACCCGCCGCCAGGATGGGATCTCAATGTTGTACTCGCTATGCCCATGGGACCCCCTTTCGAGCCAATGCCAAGTTTAGTCTCAAACACCTGACTTAAAAGACTGCCTTCTTAGTAGCTATCACTTCCATAGGAAGAGTTAGTGAAATACAAGCATTGTCAGCGCAGGATCGTTTCTTTGTTGTACACAAAGACAAGCTGGTTTTACGTACTCACCATAGGTTCTCTCCTAAGTTCATCTCTAAATTTCTCGTAAACCTGTTAATGAGCTACCGGCTTTCTTTCGGGAACCCACGAGCTCAGCATAGGTAAATCTCCACACACTAGATGTGAGGAGGGCGGTGCTCTACTATGTAGACAAGACCGTTCCGCTAAGACAAAGATCAACTGTTTGTCTCCATAGCACCAGGCAGAGAAGGTGACCGCATTTCAAAGAATGCCATCTCCAGGTGGATAGTCGGATGTATACAATTGTGCTATTCCCTGTCAAACAAGACACTGCCTTTTACGCCCAGAGCGCACTCCAAAAGGAGCACAGGAGACACTCTGGCTTTCATTGCAAATGTCCCTCTAGGCAGCATTTGCAAAGCAGCTACATGGAGCGCAATACACAGATTCACTCTGCATTAATGCATTGACACTCATTTCAAGACAGATACACACGTGGGACAGGCGGTTCTAGGATATCTCTTCGACCAAGAACCTTCTCGCATCCCGCCATCTTTTCCTAACACTGCTCGCTAATCTATGCACAGCATGTGATCTTAGCAGATTCCACAAGCCTCAGAAGGGATACATAACTCACCGTAATCATATTTCTGATGCTTGTGTCTGCTTAGATTCACATGCGCCCACCCTTCCTCCCCTTGGAGAGAAGGCGCATGGATGCTTATGAGATTTTCTGATGCGTAGCTGCTTGGATACAACTGTACTCACGCTACACTTCATGCTACCTCAAGTCAGAAAAATACCATTCGAAGGGATTGTGTCCTCCAACATAATCCTTATCTTTGATAATATGTTTCCAGCTTGCTGGCCTCGGAAATTTTTTCTATAGAGGGCGCTGCGTGTCGACGTCCGCCGAGTCGATGTCCCTCGACGGCCACCGTATCGGCGCCGATGTCACCATGCCCATAAATAGCTGCGCGCTACGTCCGTTGCTCAGTTCCGTTTTTCCGCGCTTCGTGGGGCCTCGGAATGTCGTTGCTCAGTTCAGTCAGGATAATCTATATCTACTCGAATAAATCCCTACTCGTTCTCGATGGCATCTTCATCGGATCCGACGACGCTGCGATCCGGCCTCAAGAAATGTTGAGACTGCGGTAAAAAAATGTCGATAACGGATCCACACAGGATCTGCTTGTGGTGCTTGGGAGCCGATCACCATTGTTCGGAGTGTGAGGACTGCATGTTGTTAGGCAGAAACCTGTGCAGTTCCCTTAGGGAACACTGCAAAAGATTTAGGACTACAGGTGTTAGCAGTAAACCCACTTGGTAGCAGTCTGTACCACCCAGATTTACCTGGTAGCTGTGGCTGAGCAGTCAGACTCCCCTCAAGAAGAGTTAGGCAGTATGCAAAGTATACACAATAGGCACTCAGATACGATAATACAAACAAACACTGACCAGAGCTTTGGTATCAAAGTATATAATTATTTATTTAAAAACACACTGTTTGAAACACTCCAGCACTCTTATTGTAAAATATTCTAAACACAGTTACTATTATAATATATATAACCCTTATTCCTTATCAGATAAGTCTTAGTTAACACCACTTATTTCCATACAGGGGTGAGCGCTTAACTATAGATGGCACTCCAATAAGTTTATGAAAAAGGGAGGGAAAAAAAAAGACAGAATATGGAAAGGTACACCACTCTAAGATTTAGGAACACTATTAGCAAGGCAGAAGAGCTCTTAGAGAGAGCAGAGCACAAATGCGCCCAAGATCACACGGTTACACTAGGCTTAGAAACTCTTGCAGGGAGTTCGAAAAGAGTTTAGAGAGGCTCAGAAAAGTTTAGCCAGGGTGTCCCAGGCTAACCCAGGTTCGAAAGCCGGGGGCTAAATCTACCCTGTGCAGTCGGTGGCAAGGGAAGCCAGGCGGGACACGGTACCTTAAGCGGGAAGGATCCTCAAGCGGTGGCAGTTGTTCCTGGCAGTGGGTGCAAGTCTCGTCGTCGTCCAGGGGAAGAGAAGATCTCGACTGGGAGGAAAGATGAAGGTCGTTGCACTGCCAGGGAAGAAACCAGCCGCAGAGTTTTCCAGTTAAAGGTAATACCCTTTAATTCGCGGTCGTGCTAAAACGTGGTATCCCAGTTGCCGGGGTGCTTGGCACAGGCAAGACGGCCACGAGATACGTCGGGAAGGCGAAAAGACGGTGAAACTGGTTATCCCCACCAGTCAAAGGAAGAAGACTCTCCGGCGGGAGATCTCCTCTGTCGTTGGGAAAAGTGGTGAGAAGGTCCAGCGGGGCTCCACCGGTGGTGTCATCGTGGCAGGTCGGCTCAGCTTCTCCCTCGTCGGATTCTTAGGTCCTGTGGCGACTTCTGAAGTTCCAGTCCCCAAAGCCCTGCTTTTATGCAGAAAACCCCCATTCACTCAGCCTAGCTGTCACTCAAACATGCTAAGTGGTGAGCCGGCCGGCTCACCACTTGGGCCAATCAGGACGGAGTGCGACTTGAGTTGCCTAGGCAACTCAGTCCAGGGTGCCTAAATCCCCCTCCACCCCTCCTAAGTACCACAGACAGAGTGGCACCACTTTGGAGGGCTTCTGTGGAGAAGCCCGCCAAAAAGTGGAACAAAGGGCTCGACTTGGGTTGGAGTCACAGAAGAGAACACAAACGTCATTTTAGAACCGAGTTTTGGCAAAAAATACCAACCGGAGAATTAATATTAATTAAATAAACCGGCGGTATGTTCGAGGCTATCGTAATTAAATAATTAAAGATAGTCGCTTCGAACAATGGGAAAATCCCATAGAGAAATATTCGCGGTTGAATATAAAAAGTAGTATCCACTGCCACCAGCCAAAACTCGATCAGGGGGGACGGAGACGTGCCCCCTCGACTAACAGACCCCGGGGCAACTGAATTGCCCCAGCCAGTACATCCACAATATGATGGTTTGTACTGGTTCTATTCAGAATTCAAGACTAGTAAAGTCAATGGTTACTTTACATGGCCTGGGAGACAGTAGTCAGTCCCAGGGTATGTAGTCTATACTGGGGAGTCACTATGACACCCCTGTGTTACTGCACTGAGGGTGCTGTGTAACACACATCACAAAAACACATGAAGCCCTATGGAGTAAAAGACCCCATAGCCCATTAAACACATCTAGAGTCAAAGAAACCCACTCAAATCATGCCCAAGTGTGAGGGTAAAAGAGTCTCACTCTTAGCAGGAGAAAAATATAAACCCCAAAAATCCAGCAAAGCTGCTGGGGGACTCACTAGGTTAGGAAATTCAGCCTAAACAGAGAATTCTCCCTAACACATGTCCATGACGGCGAAAGCCTTGAAGGAGCGCAAGGGGAAGCTCGAGAGAGGTAAGTCAGTCAAAACCTCCTGGAAGGTTTCTTCGGCTGAATCGAGGCATTCGTCTCCTCGCCGTCGAAAACATTCCCATTCCAGATCTCGAAGTAGCTCCCACCATTCGTCGAGATCAAGACACTCAAAAAAGAGACGTCGAAGATCCCCTTCCTCGTCGTCTTCTGTTTCCCCAGAAAGGGTCTCCTGTCCCACAAAACACAGCTTTCAGGCTGAGTGGGAGAAATTCAGAAAGAAAATGTTAAGCGTCTTCGAGAAAGCGGCCTGGAGAAAGCGGCCTCGACCCCCTCGAAGACAGCTGAGGGTGATACGCCGGGTGAAAAACCCAAAAAATCAAAACGCCGCGAGTCGCAGCACCCGGCGAAACATTCCACCCGAGAGCGCCACGAGCCATCAGGTAAGAAGGCACCATCTTCGACGCCGTCGTCGAAGATTTCTTCGACGCATGGATCGGCCCATCGACGCCGTTGTCGAAGGGTTCCTCGACGCATCGGTCGATCGGCTCGACGCCATCGTCGACGCCGATGAAAGAGAAGACCAAGGCTACTCCACAGCTAACAGTGATTCCAAGGGCCTCCGGCATGACGCCGAGACCGTCGTCGATGTCCTCGAGTAGGATCCCGATCCTCTCGAGTTCTTCGAGACCCCTTCCAGTTTTCGCCTTAGAAGCCTGTCACATCGGCGTCGACGACATCGACATTTTCTCGCCCAATAATGACGAGTTTGGCTCCTTCAGCCTTAGAGATGGGTTTTACACCATTTCAGAGGTCAGAGTACCCTGGACTATCTTCAATTTATGAAGAGGGGGAAGATTCTGACCAGGAAACATTTGGATTACAGAGGACCACACTGCCTATTCAGAGGATTTCACCTCTGAGGAAAGAAGGTTGAAGGACCTACAGGAGTCACTACATGAGGCAAGTGGGCTGGACACTTCCCCAGAAGTGGAATTTGTTAAGCCAGACCCAGGGGAACATGCCGAAACACCCTATAGAACCCTTATGGCAAGAATTATTGAATTTATGGGTTGGTCTGCGCCTTCGCCTGTTTTTCAACAGGATGACCTAACAGACATATTAGACAAAGGTCCACAGGAGGACCCTGTGGTCCCCTTCCATGCAGCCTTACAAAGGAAAATTGCATCTAATTGGGAAACTCCTGAAGTTATCCCTGCGGTCAATAAAAGATTGTCAGCCAAGTATAGGGTAGCGGCTGCTGACCCTGAATTCTTCTCAAAACACCTGACTCCAGAGAGCCTGGTTGTTCAAGCGGCAACTTCATCTAGCAGTAGTACCGCTTACCCTACTGTCCCACAGGATAGAGATGACAAGAGGTACGATTCTATGGCGAAGAAAGTCTTCTCTGCTTGTAGTATGGCGTTGAAGTCCATCAATGCCACCTGTACGCTTGCCAGGTTCAGTCACACACTGTGGGAGTGTGCTTCATCAGCGGCTGACTGCATACCCGAAGGAGAGGAAAAGGAAGCCTTCCTTAACGTTATTAAAGATGGCAAAGATGCCATGTGCGAATCGCTTCAAACTGGCATCGATTCCGCTGACAGTATCAGCAGGGCCATGGCGGCAGGTACAACAATCCGTAGGCATGCGTGGTTGCGAAAATCTGGCTTTGCTCCAGATGTACAGGCCAGACTTTTGAATATGCCCTTTGACGGCTCTTCACTATTCGGAAAAAAGGCTGATGACAGTCTGGAAAAGTTGCAGACTTCTAAAGCAGCAGCAAAATCTTTAGGAGCTGCTATCCACCAAACTCCTTTTCGCCCTTCAGGAACCTCTGGGAGAGAAAAGTCCTTTCGCTATTATTCCGCATTCAGGATAGGCAGAGGACAGCCGGCTCAAAGAGGCCAAAGGAGATCCACCCGAGGTGGACGGGTCAAATGTACTAAGGCCGCAGCAGCAGCAGGTGCCTCTTTACCCTCGCCATCTGCATCAGCCGCCCCCAAACCACTCTGAGGCCTTTCCACACAATACACCTGTAGGGGGCAGGTTAACTCACCATCTGACGGAATGGCAGGCTATAACGTCAGATGCTTGGGCATTGGAGACAGTTGCCCAGGGTTACTGCCTACCCTTTTTACACATCCCTCAGAGTCATCCACTGGGGAACAGCTCTCTAAAAGTTCCAGATCCGCTCCTCTTGCAGGAAATTATAGACCTGCTAGAGAAAGGTGCCATAGAACCGGTACCTGTAGCAGACAGGAACAAGGGCTGGTACTTCCCCCTACTTCCTCATACCAAAGAAGGACGGAGGACTGAGACCCATCCTAGACTTACGAGAATTGAACAAGTTCCTCAGGAAGGACAAGTTCAAGATGGTAACTCTCTCTCCGATCCTTCAGGCCCTCCAGCTCCAGGACTGGCCGGTATCTCTGGACCTTCAGGATGCTTATTTCCATGTGCCAATCCATCTCAAACACAGGAAATACCTGAGGTTCGCAATTGGCGACTCTCATTATCAATTTCGAGTTCTGCCATTTGGGCTGACCTCCGCCCGAGGGTCTTCACCAAGCTGATGTCGGTAGTGGGGGCGAGTCTAAGGAGGGAACGGATCCACGTCTACCCCTACCTGGATGATTGGCTGATCAGGGCTTTATCTCCGAAACAAGCCCAGGCCCAGCTAGATTATGTCTGCCACTTCCTTCACAAACTGGGCTTCTCCCTCAATTTAAAGAAGTCACAGATGATACCATCACAGAGACTCCAGTTCATTGGAGCGGTCCTTGAGACTTCCCTGGGAAAAGCCTCGCCACCAGAGGTGAGGGCTCAAGATATTCTACAGATGGTCACCAAGTTTCAAAATGCCCAACGTCTCCCAGCCTTCGACTTTTTGAGGTTGCTAGGCCTCATGGCATCCTGCATCTTCCTTGTGCCAGAGGCTCGCCTGAGAATGAGATCTCTTCAGTGGGCACTGAGAAGTCAGTGGTCGCAATTCTCAGGAAGAATGACAGATCTCCTCCGGATTCCGGACAAGGTAGCCTGCGACCTTCAATGGTGGGCCTATCCAGAGAACATCTTGAAAGGAGAACTTTTTTGGCAACCATGGCCGGAGATAACAGTAGTCACAGACGCCTGACTCACGGGGTGGGGAGCCCATGCCAACGATTTGACCATCAGCAGTCGTTGGTCTCCATCGGAGTCCAGACTACACATCAACCTATTGGAGCTGAAAGCTTTCCTGCCATCAGTACAGGGGAGAAATGTCCTGATAATGACGGACAACACGGTGGCCATGCACTACCTCAACAAAAGAGGAGGCGTAGGATCACTGCCACTGTGCAGAGAGGCGATGCAGTTCTGGTTTTGGGCAATCCAAGAAGGAATCTCTCTATTGGCAGTCCACCTAGCCGGAGAGAAGAACTTGACAGCGGACGCTCTGAGCACGCAGAGCACAGTCTCCCACGAGTGGGAGCTAGCTCAGGAAGTCCTTCAAGAGATCTTCGCCCTTTGGGCAACCCCTCAGGTGGATCTGTTCGCCACAAGCACCAAAAGGAAGTGCGATCTGTTCTGTTCAAGGGAATTTCCCCCGAGAGGAGCTCTAGGAGACGCGTTCGTAGTGGACTGGGAGTTTCCACTCCTTTACGCGTTCCCACCAGTCCCTGTTATTCCTCAAATGATCAGGAGGTTGAGAAGATTCCGGAAAACCATGATCCTAATTGCCCCGGATGGGCCAGGAGAACGTGGTACCCGGACCTTCTAGATATGTCGATCTGTCCTCCAATCCGTCTTCCACTCAAAGAGAATCTTCTCTCGCAGAAGGGAGGTCAGGTTCTCCATCCAGACACCAGAACCCTCAACCTTCACGCTTGGCTTCTGAAAGGGTGAGGTACAAGGATTGGGATCTCCCTGATGACATCATGGATGTGTTGCTTTCGGCCAGAAGGCCAGCAACAAAGTCTTTATACCGCTGCCGTTGGAACAAATTTTGCAGCTGGTGTAGGGTAGAGAATATCGACCCTTTTTCATGTGGTACACCAACGGTGTTATCGTTTCTACTCTACTTGGCAAACTCAGGCCTTCAAGTTGACACTGTAAAAGGCTATCTCGCAGCGCTTTCTATCTTCAAGCGCACTGCAGAGGAACCATCGTATTTCAAACTTCCTCTAGTGATACGATTTGTCAAGGGATTAACTAATGGTTATCCTCCAAAACCATTCCAGGTTCCCTTATGGGACTTAAATTTAGTCTTAAACTTCCTAATGGGCACTCCATTCGAACCACTTCACTCTTGTTCGCTGAGATTTCTCACGCTTAAAACTGTCCTATTGGTAGCACTAACATCTGCTAGGAGGGTGAGCGAGCTACAAGCTCTCTCCTGTAAACCCCCACATACAATTTTCCACAAGGACAAAGTTGTCCTACAGGTGAAGCCTAATTTCCTCCCAAAGGTGGTTTCTGAATTTCACATTACTCAGAAAATTACCTTACCTTCGTTCTACCCTCCTCCCCATCCGGGGAAAGAGGAAGAAAGGCTACATAGGCTGGACCCAAGGCGAGCTCTCAGCTTTTACATCAGCAGAATGGCTAGGATCAGGCAAGCAGACCAACTGTTTGTAGGATACTCAGGTCACAAGTTGGGACTACCCATAACAAAACAATGGATTATTTTGGCCATTCTGGAATGTTACAAACTGGCAGGGAAAGAGCCACCCCAAAATCTCAGGGCTCATTCAACCAGGGCTATCGCAGCCTCTTCGGCTCTCCAAAGAGGGGTACCGGTCCGAGACATATGTGCGGCTGCCACATGGTTGTCCGCACATACATTCACAAAATTTTACAATCTGGATTCCTCCACTAGTCAAGAGACCAGATTTGGCAAGGCCGTATTACATTCGGTCCATCCCTAAAGGGATACATAACATTCTCACTCCCACCTCGAATTACATGCCACTGCTATGGGAGTCTATCAAAGATAAGGAATACGTCGGAGGACACAATCCCTTCGAAGAACAAGTTACTTCTTACCTTGTAACGTTCTTTCGACAGGATGTTCCTCCGACGTATTCCTTATCGCCCCTCCCATCCATCCCCGCAGTGATACTTCCCTTGTGGTTGCAGCTTACGCTCCTTCATGGTCAATAACCAATTCAGGCATGACTTTTCTTATGCTACAAAACGGAACTGAGCAACGGACGCAGTGCGTGGCTATTTAAGGGCATGGTGACGTCGGCGCCGATACAGTGGGCGTCGAGGGACATCGACTCGGCGACGTCGACACGCAGCACCCTCTACAGAAAAGATTTCCGAGGCCAGCAAGCTGGAAACGTATTATCAAAGATAAGGAATACGTCGGAGGAACATCCCGTCGAAAGAACATTACAAGGTAAGAAGTAACTTGTTCATCTGAGGGACTTCAGCGCGTGAAGGACCATGCGTACAGTGGACGTCACACTAGTGATAGTATTACTGACACGCCCTGTCGACGTCCCTGTTCGAGTTTTGAAAACAACAACTGTAATACTCTGCAGCTTCCACTAGATGGCCTATGCACAGCATGTGAATCTAAGCCGATGCAAGCATCAGAAATACCATTACGGTGGGTAATGTGTGTGTATATGTATATATATTTTATATATTTCAAATGGATTGTGTCCTCGAACGTATTCCACATGTTTGACATGTAATGTCCACAGCTGTGCACTTAGGAAACTTTTTCCGCAGAGGGCGTTCTGCGTCGATGATGTCGGGTCGATGTCCCTCAAACGCCTCCGTCGAGGGCGTCGTCACCGGATGTTATAGGACGCACAGCGCCCGTAGCCTCAGTTCCGTTTTTTCCGCAAACGTGTTTGCTTCGAGAACTTGCCGTGCCTTGTGTGTTTCATCGTAGAGATGTCTTCTTCTTTGACCCCTCCGACTCTGCCGTCTGGCTTCAAGACTTGCCGGGACTGCAAGTCTAAAATTACGATCCCCGACCCGCATAGCATTTGTTTCTGGTGCTTGGGCGAGAGTCACGACACCGACGACTGTTCAAAATGCCAGTAGCTGACTGCCAAGGCCTTGCAGGAGCATAAGGGGAAGCTTCAGGTAGGTAGGCGTTCTAAACCCAGTAAGTCCCGAAAATCTAAATCATCCAAGGGGATATCCACCGACGACTCGAGAGGCGATTCTCTGCCTCGGGAGGAGGCCCGAGGATCTCGGTCCCGGAGTGGTTCCCGCCATTCTTCTTCCTCGTCCCGGCATTCTAGGAAGCGCCGTCACCGGTCGCCTTCCCCGTCCTCGTTGGAGGATGGAGCCGTGAGGAAAGTGGCATGCCCAACAAAGTCCTCGACTCCGGAGGAATGGGCTGCCTTTAAGGAACAGATGTTGGCGATTTTTCAATCGCAAGGCAAGGTTCCAGCTGCGCCTTCTGATGAAGCCGGCAAGGAACGGTCTCGTAACGTGGCTCGCACGCCTTCGGGCGATTCACATCGGGAACCATCGAGGTCCCGTTCGGACAAGGCTCAGGATAGTCTCAAGAGACGTGCTTCCAGGACTCAGTCCTCGTCCTCAGTGAGACCACAGAAACTTGCTAAGGGCTCGAAGCCTGTGTCGACTCCTTCGGCGCTGTGTCCGTCGGATTCGGACATCGAGGCTTTGCCTTCTTATCAGCCCTCAGCACCATTGTCGACGCCAAAGCCTTCGGCGCTCTCAACACCGAAGCAGTCGACACTCTTGCGGTCGAAGCCTTCGGCGCCCTCAACGACTTCGAAGATTTTTGCCCGAAATGTACTGTTGGCGTTCCCGGATACGGTGAATCCTCTAAGGAAAGCTACTGCTAAGTCTGTGAGGCCAGTGTTGGAGTCCAAGCCCTCTTCTGTCCCGAGGCAATGTTTTTACCTCCCTCTGGACGACATATATGAGGAGAAGGAAAGGTCTGACTTTGAGGACCCTGTTGAGCCTGATGTGGCTCCTGTCTTTTCTGCAGACAGTCAATTGGAGGAGTTGAGGCAAACCCTTCATGATGCCAGTGGATTGGGCACTTCTCCGGAAGTGGAATTTGGCAGGCCTGAGCCTGGGGCTCATGCTGAGTCGTCATACAGGAAGCTCATGGCTAGGGTCACGGAGTATCTGGGCTGGTCCAGTCCTCCTGAAGATTTTGTACAAGATGATCTAACTGACTTTTTAGATCAAGGTCCGTCCTCTGACCCGTTGTTACCTTTTCATCTCACTTTACAGAAAAGGGTTGCGGCTGCTTTGCAGTCACCGGAATCTCTTCGGCTGTTGACAAAGAAGTACCGCCCTTCCATTAGCGACCCCAGCTACTTATCCACTCACCACACTCCCGAGAGTTTGGTGGTTCAGGCGGCTACGGCCACCTCGAGGCAGGCTGCATACCCTACCATCCCTCCTGATAGGGACGACAAACGCTTCGACGGTTGGGCTCACAAGGTATTTTCTGCAGGGAGTATGGCGCTGAAATCAGCCTATTCCACCTTAGCAAGGTTTTCACACACTCTGTGGAACTGTTTCTCTCTAGCGGCTGAGCATATTCCTGAAAGGGATGGATTCCTTGCTCTCGTGCAAGATGGCAAGGATGCCATGTGTGAATCCCTTCAATCGGTTTTGGACACGGCCGACAGTGTTAGCCGGTCCATGGCTGTGAGCACCGTTATACGCAAATTTGCGTGATTGCGGAAGTCTGGTTTTGCCCCTGGATGTGCAAGGCTGTCTTTTGAACATGCCCTTTGATGGTCGCGCTCATTTTTGGCAGCAAGGCTTACGAGAGCCTTGAGAGGTTTCAGACCTCAAAAGCTGTGGAGAAATCTTTAAGCGCAGTTGTGCGTCAACCTCTGCCTTTTCATCCTAGGAGACAGCAGTGGATGGGAGGTTCTTTTCGTTACTACTCCTCCTTTGGTAGAACGAGAGGAGCCGCTAGTCAAAGAGGTCAGCGTAAAAGTACCCATGGTGGTCGGGGAAATGGAGGTGCCAAAGCCGCTCAGGCAGCTGCCTCTTTGCCTTCAGGCGCTGCCGCAGCCGCTCCAAAACATTTCCCATGGTTCGCCGGTTTGGGGCCGACTGTCTCAGCATCTCGAAGAGCGGCGAGCCATTACTTCGGATGCATGGGTTCTGGATGCTATCGCCCACGGCTACTGTCTTCCCTTCCTAAAGAAGCCTCACGACAATCCACCAGGGGAATCTCTCTTTGAAGCTTCCAGATCCGCTCCTTGTGCAGGAAATCTTGACCCTGCTAGAGAAAGGCGCTATAGAACTGGTGCCTGTAGCTGAGAGGAACAAGGGATGGTATTCCCCTTATTACTCTTGCGTCCCGTCCCCTTTCCTCCATACTTCACCAGAAAAAATCTTCTTCCCCTTTAAATTTAGAGGCGCGTGGGGGCGTGGCCCAGGGAGCATGCGCTGCCCTGACTCCACCAACGCTCCTGGGTTTGGTTTTGGCCATGTAATTCCACGTGCAAATACTTCTCTTTGTCTTTTCTTTCTGTCTTATCTCGGTCCTCAGGTGTCACGCTCCTCCCCGGCGCATGTCGACTTCCCCAGGGTTCAGCAGGTGTCCGTCCTGCAACGGGATCTTCCCAATTTCCGATCCCCATGCCCCCTGCCTTCGTTGCCTTGGCTCAGACCAGTGTTGGCAATCATGTTTGGCGTGTGACTGGCTGTCCTCGAAGGCGCTGAAGAACAGACTCGCCAGGTGGAGGGAGCTCTTCCAGAAGTCACCTCCAGAGGATCTCAAGAACTTTGTGAAGCATCGAACCAGGCCCAAGGTAGGGTCGATATTTTCCAGCACACCCCGCAAGGGAGACTCCTTCCCAGGGACTCTCCTGCGCTGGAGGGACCGGCCAGGTCCTTCTTCCCTCACGTACCCCGAGGCTGCTACAGCTACCGGCCTTCGTGTCGAGGGGTCCGCGGATCCTCCTGGGCGCCGTGTCGAGGGACCGGAAGGTTCTTGTACCGGGTCTACACCAGAGGGACTACGTCCTTTTACCGGGACAATGGCCGAGGGCTACGCCCTAACACTGGCAATACGTCCGAGGGGGTGCCTAAACGCAGCTCTGTCGACCCCTGGGTCGAGGGTGTCACACCTACCGGGCCGAGGCCCGAGGAGCAGGATAGGCCTCGTGATCCACACGCAAGAGTCTTGGACCAGGCTGGGCCCAGCGGGCTGAGCAACACATCAGACACGTGGCAGGCAGCTCGACAAAATGGCTGCCGCGTCAGAAAGGGGAACCCTTCCGACGCCATTTCACAAATTCGGCGAAGAACAAGTGTCAAGGTGGCACTGGCTTTATCCAGGTACGTGGCCTACAGTCTACCCTTCCTTTGCGCAAGGCATCTTTCCTTTGCGTCCATATGGACAGAGTATGCAGCGGCCCGAGCAGCCCCCCCTTACCCTGTAGATACCCCCTGCCACCTCTTTAGCCAGTGAGGAGGTGCTCTTCGAGAAGTTTCTCAGCCTCCTGTGGTCTCCTCAGATGGGGGTTATCATCAAAGATGCAGTCAGGGAAGTCCTCCCCGCCATGCTAACGGCATCACAGACGCCTCCATCGGGCCCCCAGGCCCCAGTGCATCTGCTTCCTCCGGCTCCACAGCCAACTCTGCAACCTCCGCCGCCTCCAGCTACGGTCCCTGTATCCACCACAGGATACTAACGAGGAGGAGGATCCAGACACGCCATCCTCAGCCAGGGCCTTCCATGAACGTCTTGCTGGCCTGACGGAATACCTTGGCCTCCCCCAGCCCGAGGTCAAACACCCGGCAGAGGGGGTTCTGGCTGAAGTCCTCACGAAACGCCCCTCTGCATTGCAAACCGATATCGTCTCCCTGGCCAAAAAGGGTTGGCTCAAGCCCCACTCGATCCAGCCGGTCAATCGACGCCTGGACGCCAAGTACAGGCAGATGGAGGGGGATACACTCTTGCTCTCGACCCATCTGCATCCACACTCCTCGCTGATCGCTGCAGCATCACTATACTCCAAGCCTCAGTCGTCCTCAGCCTCCTCCTCTGCGGCGCTGCTAGGCAAGGAGGAGAAGATCTTGGAGGCATATGGCAAGAAGATCTACTCCAGCGCCTCCTTGCACCTGCGTCAGGCCATAGCAGATACCATGCTGGCTGCCGCCAACCAACGGTTATGGCAGGAATTGCGGACTTCCTCAATGGATCTCCCCACCCAATGCCAATCACGCTTTAAGGTGGGACTAGCGGAAGCCAAGCTTGTGGTACATGACCTCATGGAATCCACAGTGACGCATATCGATACCTCAGGCCGTGCCATCTTCATTGCCACGGACATGAGGAGAACAGCCTGGCTCCGGGCAATGAAATTCAACCCAGATGTCCTGGAGCGCATTCTAGATCTATCGTTCGAGGGGGATGGGGGGGGCTCTTCCACTCCTCTACGGACAAAGAGCTGGACAAAAAGAACGGCTCACAAACGGCAAAGTGTTAATCCATTCTTACAAAGACCATGCCCAAATCGTACACCCAATCTCCTCAGCTCTCGGAGAAGGGTCACACATATGGAGGGTTCAACGGCTTCAGTCTCAGAACCGGCACAAACAACAAAAGGGGGGGGGGATTAAGGGCTTTTTCCAGTCCCCCTCCTCAGCCTCAGCCTTTGAGGCAAAGAAGGCATGACACTGTTGTCATTAGGCCATGTTAGATCTATTGGCCATGCGTCTATGGGGACTGAGGTGTGGCGCCGGAGGGCGTAGTCAGGGCAGCGCATGATCCCAGGGCCGCACCCCTGCATCTCCCGTCCATCGCGAGGGAAGCCCCATGCCGTATGAAAGAAAGGGGACTAAGGACTAAGTCACTACGTTGAGTAATTTATAATTTCTCATGTGTATCGGCACGCCTTCGGAGGACAGGGTGAATGCCATCCTGAACAAGGCCCAGCAGCTGTCACGCCTGTCGATTGCTTCCATCAGCTCTCTCAAGTCCCTCATGGGCATGATGTCCTGCATCCCATTAATTCCACACTGCATACTCCGAATAACTCTCCAAAACAAATCTCAGGGTCGTGGGAGGACAAACTTTACCTCACGCAATCCTTTTGAGACGCCCTCCGATGGTGGGGGTCATCATTTCAACCTCATTCAGGGTACTCCCTTTCGCCTCCCAACTCATCGGGCCACTGTTACCACAGATGACATCGCTGTAGGGTTGCACAGATCACACAGAACAATTCCACTCCAGAGGCCTTTGGTTGCCAGAAGAAAAGGCACAAAACATCAGTGTTGTGGAGCTGAGAACAGTGTTCTTGGCTCTGAAGCCCTTCTAGCCACAATTTCAGAACCCGGAGGTCTGTGTCTTCATGAATAACACCACCGTTATTCTCTATATTCGCAAGTGAGGGGGACCCACTGGCCGATTCTGTCAGCAGAAGCCCAGGTGTTGTGTACTTGGGTGCTGACGCGGAACATGTTCCTAATTCCCTTCCATCTGCCGGGGATCCACAATATGATAGTGGTCTTGATCATTTTGCAACAGCGACCAACAAGAAATGCACCTGGTTTCCCCAAAGGGAAAGCCTAGTGGGCAAGTTCTCATTCCCATGGGAAGGGCTGTTCCTGAACACAGGGCGCCCTTGCCCGCCTCTAGGAGTCCAGATCTATCCCAAACTTAAGGCCACCCACTCCAGCCGGCGCCCTCAGCAAATACTCTCTCAGTGGGCCCCAGATGTCCTTCAGTCTGCAACAGGGAGAAAACCTACTTCGGTACAGTGTTTTATATGCTTTGCAGTAGGTCGAGAGACATAACCTTTGTTGCGGGTTAGGATGAGGCCCCCACTCAGATTTCTCGAGAGATGGAGGACATGTTCAAGAAACGTCTCATAAGCCCAGTAACCATAATATTGTGTATTCGGGCATGGAAATATCTGTCATGTCACAGGTCATTACTATTATTGAAGCCAAAAGTCCCATACCTCAGGACAATCCCATGCTGAGTGTTTGAAGTTTGCCCCCTCCAACTTGCACCTCTCACACCAAGTTGTTCTCTCACATTAAATGTTACCAAGCTTAGCCGGGGTGTAATAAGATTGGTGGGGATATATGTAGTGTTTCAATACAAACTCAATATTCAGGGCCACTGTCTTGTTAAGTGTGCATGTCTGTTTCCACTGTTAATCTGTAAGCAGTACTCGTAGAGAGGTTTCACCATCTCACTCTTGCAGCCGGGTGGCGCCCGTCGGCAACAGCTTCAATCATTTTGTAAATGGTTGACACCAGCCGAGTGTAGCAATGCAATGCAATGCAGTGAAGGGATCTGCTCTGTAATGGGAGAGAACAGCGGGGTGCCTGGGGAACTATGGATGTGCTGCCTCATAGTGTGTTTTAGTTGCATGTAGAAGTAGATTGTGAGATCATTCACCGGGCCTCTTTCAGCTGCTGCAGTTATGGCAGTTGGCCGTCTGGGTACAAGTCCCCCTATGTGTGTAACCCCAGCTGCTCAAGCATCTGCCTGAACAATGTTTCCTTGGTTAAGGGTATTCCGTCTACATTATACAGAGAAAACTCGGGGGAATACAGACCACCCACCCTTAATTCACTTGCTAGTTTCCTTCGAGGCTATTTGTGTCGGGACTACCATTTATACTGTAGCCTTATCTGGAGTACAGGAACCCCAGAGAGCGGCCCAAGGGTTTAGTGGGTGTGTGATTGCCCTTTTGATATGTACATGGGGCTATTCATGTTGGTCCGTAAACCACCATGCAGCGTTTTGCGCCTGGGCGGCTAGGTAGTAGTTCTTGGGAGGATAGCTCAGGGGCAACACGCTCACCTTGGAAGCAAGATGACGCAAAGCAACACAGGTTCGATCCCCGGGTACGCGCTTAGAAACCTCTGGGTATTAAGCGCGTTATAAATGACCAATGAAATCATAATCCTGCAAATCGGGAAACTCCCAAGCTCGTAGGGTCTGGCTAGAATCTCATATGCCACACAAGGTTGTTTCCCTGTCCATGTTAATTTCACCATTGAAGATTAAATCCTACACCAATATGCTACTGGGGACACCCGTGGGACGTTATTGAAAATGTACAGCATCTTGGGGACAAGCACCAGTTCTCTTTGAGCTTAGCCTGCGATAATGCGAGCCAAATCCATCGATCTCCAGAGTGGCAACATAGTTCTCTGTAGAGATCGGCCTCCTTAGTAGAGATGATGCGAAGTATTGCAGTTTGTCTTCCTTCCAAGAGATATATGTTACAGTCTCCTCTCTACGAACGCACAGCGTCAAGGCTAAGAGCTCTGCTTTTCCCCAGTTAATTTGCAGTGAAGGGAGGTGCTCAATGACCCCAAGGGCTGATACCATACACGTTTTTCCTCGCTTCCTCTTCTGCCTTGAGTTCTCAGTGCACTCAAGCAACACTGCTACATGATCATTCTGGTTGCCCTGGCTTGCCAGTGACAAATGTGGTACTCCGACCTCCTTCACCTGTCGGTGGCCGCCTGCATCAGGTTGCCCCTGCTATGACCTTCTCTTTAGAGATGGTGGGTCCATCCTGCACCATGGCCCAGCATCTCTCAACTTGACAGCCTGGCTTTTCAGCCCTAGAATTCGGAAACATACTGCTACCTCCAGACTGCAGAAACATCTTGGCCAGGGCACAAACGCCATCTATACTTTCCTGCTACAGACACACATGGAAACTCTAAGGACACTGTGCGCAGTGGTAGGTTTGGTGCTTCCTTTATTACTCATTTAAGATCATGAGTAGCAACCCCCAGTTCCTCCCTCGGGCTCGACCACCGATGGGATGTGTGCGCAGCTTGCAGCATGCTCGGTCATTGAGCATTGAACAATCTGTTCTCGCATTGGAAGGAGATCTTCCACACTTCTCCTCCAGTGCATCTTAAGGACTTCGTCTCCAGGTCCTCTCATCAATAACAGGTAGGTCCATTGTTTATTGCAGCAACTCCTTTCCAGGGGTCCCCTCAGGCAAGGGATCCTTGGATTCAGTTTTTGGCAGGCCAGAGGCCTCTAACGCTACCAAGCAGAGGAGCCCAGTGGCCCTACCGGACTGACCTCGGAAGGGCGATCAGGTTCGTCCTCTTCTTCGACCCCAAGGGATAAAGGATCATCGGGTTCTGCCACCAAGAGTCCGTCCTTGACACGATCGAGCACGACTACCGTTGCAGGTGCCGAAAGCGCACAGCCCACCTGAGCTCGCTCCAAGGTCATGAATCAGGGTGTTTGGACTACCGGCCAGCCAGCCAAGGACCGAAGGCTGAGTGCCTACCAGAGGGGTCTCTGAGGTTGACACAGCTGTTTCGGGTTTGGGGACCCAAGGTGTGCCCTCCCATGTATGAGCCTGCACGTGGCTTGGGGCCTTCTCGCCCTCCCACCCAGGGCAAGGCACAAGGCCCCAAAATGGTGGATAGGCACGTGGCAGAGCCTGCTAGGCCGGTGGCCATTTTGGATTAGAATCGGGGCCCGCCCATGCTATCGCCCATTGAATGGGCCTTGCAAGGTCCCAGTCCCCTTCCCTCTGGAAGCAAGCGGCAGCAGACTGTGTATGGTACAGGCATCTTTTCTCCTCATAGGTACATTTACCCATCGCAGCCTTACGGCTATTCCCCTCACGCGCCTCAGCGATTTGACAGGAGTGGAGACCTATCGCTTCGGAGGGCCGGGCCCCTAGGGACCCAGCATCTAGTGCGGACCGCTTCTATGAGCGCTTCCTCCTCAAGGGTTTCCAACAGATTACTGGGCTCTTCAAGGACATATTGAATGTGGTGATCCTGCAGGTGGTGCTTTCCCGGCCTCCTCCTCTCGGTCCTCTGCCTGTTCCTCCAGCGCTACCAGTTCCAGTCCCTCCCCTGGTCCAGGCCCTACCGGTTGTTCAGTTTAGAGGCCCCTAAATGGAAGGCCCCCTTCTCGGCTTTGGATGTTTTACATCTAGAGTGGATAAGCAAATTCTGTCCACTAGAACTTAGCACTCTGCCATTGACTTTGTCCTTGATGGAGACCTGCAGAAATGAAGGCATAATCCCTTGTCTGCACTTCAATGTCACGGTAAGAATTCTATAGGTAACCCGGGCTTCAATGGGCAACCAGTGAAGAGCCCGCCTGGCAACTGTCACATGATCTCTGAGAGAGACCCAGTACCACTCTTACCGCCCTGTTTTGCATGTTCTGTAATCTGTTCATATCCCGTTTACAGATGCCAGCCAGTAAGCTACCACAGTAGTCCATTTTAGCGCCAATAATGGCTGTGGTGACGGTCTCTGCGCTTGCTTGAGAGATAAAAGGCTTAAGGTGGTGAAGCAATTTGATGTAGTTTGCTGAGGCGGTGTTGGGCAGAATCCTGAGCAGTGCCCTTAGGGACCACTACACATGATTAAGACTAACGGTGGTAGTACAATTTCACCTTTGGTACAAGCCTGTACTACACAGTTAGTGGTAGCAGTAGCGGAGCAGCCAGACTTATCTCAAGAGTAAATGAGCAGTAGCAGAGATTACACAAAGGACTACAATTACTGTGACTTAAGCAAACACTGACTCAAGGTTTTTGGTTAAAAAGTAAAAGTACATTTATTTTAAACCATCTGTTCACAAAACATTTCACTTCTATTAAATTAAAACCATGCTTCAAATACAATCCACACAACCAATTCCCCTTGTGCAGCACAATTCAAGGTAAGTACCTTTGGATTTGACAGACCGGTGTTGTGAAACAAAGACGTTACCGGGGGTTATTACGCGATCACTTTTTGACAGTAATGACAGTTCGGTCTTGCAAAAGAAAAGCGTACCCGCAAGCAGAAATATTACTGTAGTCAAACACACTTAGCACATTAATTAACACGAGAGTTGGGGATAAAAATCATAGGCAATACTTTTGTCAAGGCAGATAGAATCAAGAGACACTTTCTAAAACGTAGATCAATAGGCCTGCGCCAGTGTCAATGGGACAGGGGTCCTGTTGTTGAGTATCACAAGGTTAGAACAGTTCACGATTCGAGATTGCCAGGAGTACTTAGATATTGTCAAAAGGGAAGCAAAAATTATAAGAGGGAAGGAAGATGAGGACAAGCCTTGGGTGAGGAGAAAAGGGGTTCACCCTAGTTCCTCGAAGTCAGACACAGTACTTTATTCATATGGAGCAGAGCTGGTGCCACAGCAGTTGTTCCTGGTAGTTCCTGCAGACTCACGGTTCCTGAAGCTTCAGTCGTGGAGACGAGGAGGACGTCTGGAGCGATCTGCACTACCCAGGGATGAAGCCAGCAGCAGCAGCAAAAGCAACGGTGAATAAAAGGTGTGCTGCTTTAAAACAGGAGAGGCTCTTCAGATGGCTATCCAGACTACTACAGCTGTGTGCAGCGATTTTGACCAAGAAGAGGATCCTCTGCCTGTGGAAGGTGAGCTGGTTGATCCCACCAGGCTCAAGGGAAGAAGACTCCGGACTGGATCTTCTCTTGTCGTTGAAGAGTAGATAGCTCAGGACTGCAGCAGGGCTTCACCGGGACTCGGGAGTTGCAGCAGCCGTCTTCTTCTCCGCTTCTCTTCAGTTCTTTGAAGTTCCAGTGGCGACTCTGACTTCCAGCCCAAGAGTCCTGCCTTTTATGCCAAAATCCCCCACTCACACAGCCTGGCTGTCAATCACTCAGCATGGGGGTTGTCCGATCTGGACAACCACCTCAGCCAATCAAGACAAAGTGCGACTTGGGTTTCCAAGGATACCCTGTGCAGGGGGTGACTACACCCCTCCCTCACATTCAGCCCACCTAGACACCCAGACGCCAAAGGAGGGCTTCTGGACAGAAGCCTGCCAAAGGTCGGCGAACAGAGGAGGCAAACCTGGTTTGCCGTGCATAGTAAAACACAAGAAGGACTTTATTAAAAAGAAATGCCGATAAAACCCAACCGCAGCTGAAATAAAAAGTATTTGGTCAAACGGGTTTAAGTTCGAGGCTAATATAATAGCCTAAAACAGTACCACGTTTATATAGTATAATCGCGGTAGAAAGGTTAGGGTATATACCACTGCCATCAGCCAAGTCTTAGTGTTAAGAGAGCAAAATAAAGCTCAGAGGGGCACTGACAAAAAGGGATAGGAATTAACCCTTTCCAGTACTCCATGTAAGATGGGGTCTACTGGGTCTGTAGTTTAAAATGACTATATAAGGTTAATGGCAACTTTACCTGTTTCTGGGGGACAGTAGTCAGCCCCAGAAAAATGGAGTCAGGGGGAAGTCTCAAAGACGACCCTGTGTTACTGCACTGAAGGTGCTGTGTAACGCACACAAAAAAGGGGGCTCCTAGAGTGGTATAGCTCCAGAGCCCAAGATTACACAAACAGTAGAAATACACAAGGCAAAACACATGTAAGAGTGGGAAAAAAAGGCTTACGCTCTTACCAGGTGGAAAAAATAAACCCCAGAAATTCAGCAAAGCTGCTGAGGGACTCACTAGGTGAGGGGAAATTAGCCATAAATGAGAATTCTCCCTCACAGGTGGTGACCACGCTTGAGACATGAGCGCTCATAGATAAAGACTGATCAAGAGTTATGCCCAAAATCTTTTTAGTAACTGGTGTGATGTCATCAGCCCCCAGTCTAAAAGAGCTAAAGTTACTATCCAACTTTTTTATGGCGACAGTGCTTCCCACTCTCATGAGTTCGGGTTTGTTTTTATTGAGCCAGATTGTTGTTAAGCATCCAGTTTTCTATTATATCAAAAATTCTATTCAACTCAAGTTCATCTTGAGTGTGGCAGCCTGAGAGCGAGACGACACATTGTGTGTCGTCAGCGTAGTTTGAGAACATAATCCCCTCTGCCTCTAACACTGAGAAAAAAGGAGTCATAAATATGTTGCAGAGGCATGGGGATGTGCTAGCTTCCTGGGGTACCCCAAAATGAACGGGAATAGGTAAGGCCTCTGCTATTTCCCAGCATACTATACTGACTCTGTTCTCCTGGAACGATGCAATCCAAGAGACGGTCAGGGGTGTGAAATTGGCCACCTCGGAGAGTCTGGACGTCCATATTTCTCAGTTTCATTGGGAACTAAACAGATATTGAGAAGTGTATAAAGGCATGATCGGACCAAGGACATGGCATAATGGAGATATCATAACATGTAGTGTTAAGAGTAGATAGCCAATCAAGTACATGTCCTACTACGTGAGTTGGTTCTAACACTTGTTGTGAGAATCTGAGGTCTGATCGTGACTGTTGTAACTCTAGTGCCTGATGATCGTCTGCATCGCCTAGCCAGTTGTTAAAGTCGCCCAGAATAATAGTGTGAATGTAATTTAAGCCGAGGAAGCACAAGATTATAAAGAGCTTCTGTCCAGCTATCCTTCAAAGAGGGAGGGCGATATAGAAGTAAGATATTGACAGTAGATTCTGCATTCATACCAATTTTGATGTATAAGGAGTCAATTTCTTTCAAAATAGCACCTTGGACTTCCCATATAGAATAAGAGTCTTGTAAAATAAAGGCCACGCCGCCTCCTCTACTCTCCTGTCCTGTCCTTACGAATTGACGTACCCTGTTGGGATTGCCATAGTCTGAACCCCAGGTTTCAGTCACTGCACAAATGTCTATGCTGTTCTGTTCGATGTGATTGACCACCTCAACCATAGGTTTAACTAGTGATCGAGTGTTAAGTAATGCACAACGTAGGTTTGATATAGGGGTAATTGGTGGAGGTGGAGAGGTAGCTATGTTAGTACAGGAGGGAACATTGGGAAGAGCCAGAGTTTGCTCTACCGTAGTCGGCCTTGCCACATGCTCCACGCGACTCTCCGAATGTGATTGTATTGATTAAGTTTTGTTTGCTGTACAGGTCTCGTCCTGGTTAGCCCCTGTGTCAGAATCAGGAGCCATCACTGTAGACTTAAACTCCTGTTTTATCGTTCGAGTGCGGCATCAGAAAACCCAATGACTGAGTTAGCTGCGCAGCCAAACTCACCTGCTCCCTAGATGACGTTCTGGCATACTCCTATGTCCTGTCCCCTTTCCTCCATACTCTATGGGCATCCCTCGCTTGGGACGGGAGATGGAACCTTTTTCACCACAAAAAATCCTCTTCCCCCTTTAAATTTAGATGCGCGCAGGGGTGCGGCCCTGTGAGCATGTGCTCCCTTGACTCAACCCACCAGGAGCCACTCCCCAGTCCTCTTTTCTGCATCGACGGGAACGGAGCTATTTCACTGGGCGCTCCTGGGTTAGGCCCCCGGCCTCGTCATTCCACGTGCTTTTCCCCGGAGAAGTTTTCTGGTCTTCTTTTTTTCCTTCCAATTGTTAGTTAATGCTCTGTGCCCTGGCGCTACGCTCCTCCCCAGCGCATGTCGACGACAGCATGCTTCAGCGGATGTCCAGCCTGCGAGGGTCCCTTCCCAATGTCCGACCCCCCCCCCACGCCCTCTGCCTCCGGTGCCTTGGCCCAGACCACGGCTGGGACGGCTGTACTGCGTGCGACACCTTGAGTCAGCGCGCGCTCAAGAATCGATTAGCCAGGTTGCCGGAGCTCTTCGGAAGGTCGCCTCCAGAGGACCTTAAAGCATTTGTGAAACGAAAGACCAGGCCCAAGGTGTAGGTGCCCTGTTCTCCTCCACATTCCGCAAAGCCCTGGAAGCACCGAAGCGAGAGGGACGTTTCAGATCCTAAAAACACCAAGAACACCAAGGCTGCTTCAGCTACCGGCCCCCAGGTCGAGGGATCACAAGATCCTACCGGTGCTACCTCTGGGGGGTCGCAAGGCTCTTTTACTGGATCCCAATCCGAGGGGCTAGGCCCTAATACCGGACCTATGTCTGAGGGGGCGCCTGCACGCAGCACTACCAGCACCATGGCCGAGGAGACTCCGCCTACCAGGCCTCGACCTGAGGTGCAGGGAAAGTCACAACAAGCACCACCACTCAGCGCACTGGTGGAGGCCGGTCCCAGCTCAGCAAGTACCACGACTCGGGCATGTGGCGCGGAGCAAAAGAAAATGGCTGCAGGGCCAGACAAAATGGCGTCTCACCCGATGCTCTTTGCCTTCGGAGATCAGGCAGGGTTTCCAGTTGGGATTGGACAACGCCTGTCGCCTGGTCCACATCCTAGCCCTCCATTTTGCAGGGCAGCTACACATCGCCCAATTTAGCGAGACGGGGCGTGCCCAGGAAAAAGCCGCCTCAGGGCCCTACCCCTATGCCTATCCCATCAGGCACACCTCTGGCTTGTGAAGACAGGTTCTTTGAGAAGTTCCTCGCCATCAATAGATCACCACAGATGGGTACCATCCTCTGGGATGTAATCAGGGACATGCTCCCTCCTTTACAGCCGCAAGCACCCACAGCGGTACTGCCCCAGGGTCCAGCTCAGCCCCTGGCTCCCATGCCTGTACAAATCACGGCAGCTCCGGCTCTGCCCCCTCAGCAGCCTCCGGCACTGATAATCAGCACGCCACAGCGGCCTGCGCCCAGTACTCCTCCGGCTCCCCCGGATCTGCAGAACACAACACTGGACATAGACTAGGAGGTATACCCGGACACCCCATCGTCATCCAAAGCTTTTCATGAGCGACTGGCGGGCCTAGCTGAGTACCTAGGAATCCTGCTGCTGCAGGTGGAACAACCGGAGGCGGGGGTACTGGCTGAAGTTCTTACGCTACGTCGTCTTACTAGAACTGGAATTCCACTTCAAAAGCATGTCGAAGCATTAGCCAAAAAAGGTTGGCTCAAGCCACACTCTTCCCAGCCTACCAACAGGCGTATCTACGCCAAGTACAGGCAAATGGAAGGGGACACCCTCTTAATGTTGGCGCAACCCCCAAACGCACTCCTCAGTGATAGCAGCAGCATCTCTGTACTCTAAGCCACAATCCTCCTCAGCGGCTTCAGCCTCTGCACTCCTGGGCAAGGAAGTAAAGCTCTTGAAGGCGTTCAGGATGAAAATGTACTCTAATGCCACTCTTCACCTGCGTCAGGCCAACGCTGACATAATGTTGGCGGCTGTCAACCAGAAGATGTGGCAGGAAATTTCCTTCCTGAGCTTCCCACCCACAGACAGGCTCGCTTCAAGGCTGGGCTGGCAGAGGCCAAAATTGTGGCACAAGATATAATGGAGTCCACAGTGACCCACATTGACACATCAGGCCAAGCCATTTGTATTGCCACGGACATGAGAAGGATGGCCTGGCTCAAGACGTCAAAATTCAACCCAGACGTGCAGGAGCGCATACTAGACCTGCCTTTCGAGGAGGGCGACCCCTGTTCATTTAACAATGGATGAGGAACTTGATAAGAAAAAGAATAGCTCCCAGACAGAAAAATCTTTATTCTTACTAAGTCCACACTCTAGACCTACAGCCAAACGCACCAGCGCTCGGACAAAGGTCGTTCCTTCTGAGGCTTTAGGGGCTTTCAGGAGAGACTGTTCAGACAACCGGACAGATCCCCTAGCCAGTGCATGCGCAAACAGCATAAGGTGGCTAACAAGGGTTTTGTCCAGTCCCCCTCCTCTGCCCCAGTCTCAGAGGGGAAGACGTGACGGGCTCATCCGGATCCCCGAGTCTCCGGTGGGGGGCAGGCTTGCCCTTCACATTAACTAATGGCTGACAAAGTTCACGGACCCATGGATCCTCTCTGTGGTATCCACAGGCTTCTGGCTCCCGAGTCCCTCTTCTTCTCCTTCCTCCCCTGCCGCAGACTGGTACAGCAACTCTGCTGGTGGAAATCCACTCGCTCACAGCAAGTAGAGCAGTGGAGGAAGTCGCAGCCTCGCAGCAGGGCCTGGGCTTCTATTCACATATTTTCACCATACACAAAAAGAACCAGACTGGCCTGAGAGCTGTGTTGGGCCTTTCCACCTTGAGCCTTTCCTTTCCCCTCCAAAAGTTCAAGATGGTTTCCCCAGCCTTCATAGCGGAGATATTTTGTGTGGGAGACTGGACGTGCTCCCTGGATCTGAAGGATGCCTACTTACACGTCCTGATCCTGAAACCACACTGGTCATTCCTGAGGTTCAGGATCATGGATTTTCATTTTCAATACAGGGTTCTCACATTGGACTCAATTTCGGCCCCCAGGGTCTTCACAGGGCTAATGAACACAGTGGCAGCCCTACCCAGGGCATAGGGCCAACACATTTATCCATATCTAGACGACTGCTAGTCAGGACGATCTCGGAGGCGGTCCAGCATACGGCCTCAGCCCTCATGGATACACTATATGACCTGGGATTTTCTATCAATCTCAAAAAGTCAGTTATTGCCCATGCAGAGTCTGACCGTCCTGGGCCTTATATGGGGCATGAGGTCCGAGAGGATCTTCACCTCAGCAGACAGGATTACAGCTATCAAGAGGGCCACTGGACCTTTTCTCAGCAAAACATTGACCTCAGCCTGGTGGTACCAACACCTCACAGTGCCACATACAAGGCTCAAAATGAGGAGACTACAGCTGCACTTCTCAGCCTCCTGGAATCCGGAGAAGGGATCTCAGGTGGAGCAGGTCAGCATACCACAACATCTCCACCAGGATCTAGTCTGGTGTGGTACAGGCGGCAACCTGCTGATAGGCAGGCCCTTTCAGCAGCCGGCACCTCAGGTCATCATTACCACAGACTTATACCAAGAGGGTTGGGGCGGCTACCCTGGACAGTCGGTGTCCATGGAGTATGGTCATGTCAGGAGCAGCTGGCGAACATCAACTGGCTTGAGATGATGGCTATCTGGCTTGCCATCAAACCCTTCCCCCCCATGATCACTGGCAAGTGTCTTCTCATCCAGACAGACCGCTCCACCTGCATGTATTACATCAATAAGCAGGGTGGCACCAGATCTCCTCCCCTCTGCAGACTGTCTATCGACATTTGGGAGTGGGCTCTGGTGAACAGCATGCACTTGTCGGCAATCTACCTCTCGGGGGAGTCCAGCCTAGAGGCGGACAGGATCAGCAGGCTGGGATCTGACAACTATTAATGGCAGTTCAACAAGGAGGTCCTTCAACTAGGTCGGGGCATCTGCAGGTGGACCTCTTCGCCACCAGTACCAGCAGGAGATGCCCCCAGTTCGCCTCCTGGCTGGGGCAAGGCAGGGGTTTGTTAGGTGACGCAAGGCAGATCCTGTGGAACAACATGCACACGTATGCTTTCCCCCCGTACTCCCCTGGTGCACAGAGTCATCTGCAGGGTCAGGGAGTCGCGGGGCCTTCAGCTCATCCTGATAGGGCCATGGTGGCCCGCAAGACCCTGGTTATCGGAACTTCTTAGTCTGACGGATTATCCCCTGATACACCTCCTGGTGGGCCCAGCACACCTACTCTCCCAGCATGGGGGCACGGTGGTCTACCCCACTCTGCAGAAGTTGGTCCTCGCAGCGTGGTTCCTGAACAGATTAACCTAAAGCATCTACAACCGTCAGAGGCTAACCTGGCTATCATACAAGGGGCTAGGAGCGATGCTACAAGGAGCCAGTACAAAAGAAAATGGACCAGTTTCTGTCGCTGTGCAGAATCGAAGGAAATTGATCCATTGACTTGCTCGTTGGACGATGTTCTATCCTTCTCAGCGCACCTCGCACACTCAGGGGTGCATCTAGACACATGTCCGTATCTGGTGGCCATTGGGGCCTGCAAGAACTCGGGCGAGGAGGTCTTTTCATCTTCGAATCCAGTGGTCAAGAGGCACTTAGCGTGTCTGACTAGACTGTATCCACCTATCAAGAAACCACACCTGGTGTGGGACATTAATGTGGTCCTGGGTGCCCTGGCGCATAAACCATTTGAACACATGGCGTCCGCGGATGTCAAGCTAGTGACCATCAAGACGGTCCAGTTTGCGTGCCTTACCTCGGCACGCCGAATCAGCGAAATCAAGGCGTATACTACATTTCACAAGGACAAGGTGGTGCTCAGAACACTCTCGGCATTTCTAACTAAGGTCGTCTCCTCTTTTCACCTGAATGAGGAGATAGTATTACCAACTTTCTTTGCGGACCCTAAGGATGGGTATTGCACTCTCTGGATGTCAGACATGTGCTAAGATTTTACCTGGATAGAACCAAGAGATTTAGTAAATCGGACACCCTCTTCATCACCTTTGGGAGATCAGAACCAAGCTGTCAGGCCTCCAAGACTTCCATAGCATGGTAGATGGTTATGGCCATCAAAGAGGCGTATGGGGGGCAGCACAAGCTATTGCCAGCAAACATGCATGCCCACGCCATCGAGCTAAGGCCACAGCAGTAGCTTTCCAAAGACATGTTCCGTGGCAGGTTATCAGCAAAGCGACTGTGGGCTACTCCCTCGGCCTTCTGCAAGCACTACTGCTTGGATGCCAGCGCCAGATCGGACGTGGCATTTGGCCAGGCAGTGTTGATGAACTTGTTTCGTAAGAGGGGCAACTCTCCACCCTGGGGCTACATTCAGTTGTCATTGCCCATACAGTATGGAGGAAAGGGGACGTAGGAGTAATTATAAGTTATCACTGTAGTGACTAACGTACTCCTAGTCCATAATCCTCTTTCCATACGTCCCACCGCCCTCCCCCCACCCTAATAGAACTGTTGTCATTAGGCAATCTTAATATTATCAGCACTTCAAATGGGACAGCGGAGTAGCGCCAGTGGGCAGAGTCGGGGGGGAGCGCATGCTCTCAGGGCCACGGCTTCCCGCACATCTAAATTTAAAGCGGAAGATGATTTTTCTGGTGAAAAAGTTCCATCTCCCATCCCTAGCGAACGATGCCCATACATTATGGAGGAAATGGGACTATGGACTAGGAGGAGTACGTTTGTCACTACGGTGAGTAACTTATAATTTTTCCACTCATCTGGCTCATTCTGGCACTCGGCTGGATACCTGCCGCAGCCGTTTGGCGGCTATTGGGGCTTACAAGATGTTAGGTAAGATTTCCACAGAGCTGGTAAATCTTCCTTTCCTGGTTCAACTCCAGAACTTTTTGCTTTTCTAGTGGGATATTTTTCATTAATACCTCAGTGAGTCAACCATTTAATTTCATTAATACCTCACACTCACCTGTCTTTAACTCTTTTTATGGGTGTCATTTTTAAGACTCTCCATAGTGCCTTTTTAAAGTTATCATGTCTAACAACTTATTGGCAATAAGGGCCTGTTGTTGCTGGCTTGCCCTAGGGGCTCCCCATTTAACTTTCTTGTGCTAGCCTTGAGTGAACTACCGTTCCCAAGGGTAGAAAGGATCTTTGGATCCCTTTTACATTTTATTCTGTGAAACCAGCACACCCCACCTTATGTGGAGTGCTGGGGAGATACAATGTATCCCCTTTCACATTAAAACTGTAACAATTCTGTTACAGTGACAAGCTTACCTTTAATGGCTGGTGGCAGTGATACCTTTTACTAATTGGGTGCACCTTTACCGCGGGCTGTAATCACAGCTGCAGTAAAGGCACCTAAGGGTGCTCATTTTACCAAAATGGCCCCTGTCGTCTTTTTCTGCCATTTTAGTGTTTGTCGTTTCTTGTTCCTTCCCCTGACATCCAGGGCGGGAAATTACTTAGTTTGAGTTTTGTGTTTGGCGGGAGTCCCCTGGACACCCCGCCCAGGCTCCAAGTCAGTCTGAGACGCACAGGAAGTGGGGGAGGAGTCCAAAACTTCCCCCTTCTTTGTCTTCGGCCTTCCTTCAACTGGGCCAAATCCCAGTGGGGGGTTGGCTGTCCTGATTGGACAGCCAGACACCCCTTTCTCGTAAAATGCGGGGATAGAATGCAGAGGTTGTATATTGTTAATAAATACTGGAAACCTGGAAGCTGAAGCCATGTCGACCACTGGAACAGAAAACCAAAGAGGATGACGAAGGAAAAGCGGCGGGAATGATTTCCAGTGACCGGAGAGCCTGCTGTGTAACCGGAGCCTGCTGCAGCCCTTCCTTCCGAACGACCTGATGTCTCCGAAAACGACGACCCGAACCCAGAGCCTGGCGAGAACCACTAGACTCAAGAAGACCTGCATTTTGAGCCATCCCACGGGTTGCTGCGACCTTGCGTTCTTGCAGTACTCTACCCTGGGACCTCCAGCCACTGTGCGGTGCACAGTCTTCCGAATTCCGAATCTCGCTGAAACTTCGTGGGCATCCTGGTCTATCTCCAGAGAAACGAATCAAGTCCAAAAAGTCCCCTCACAAGAGTGCTGGACCTTTTAAACGACGAGAATTCAACTGCGATTTTCTGTCTTCTTCTGTGCTCCTTGAAAAGGCACCAAACCCGCAGAACCGCATTCAGCCGCGAGAGAAATCTTGCCTAGAGCCTTCTTCATCGATCCCTGCTGCAAAGTCCCTTCTGAGGTCTTGTGTTTAGTCTCCAGGACTAGGCATCCACTGACCGGGTATTTGGCTGTAGTCCCTGAAGTTCTCCTGCGGCAATCTCTTCTTCATTGCTGAGGTACTGTGTTGGCTTGGGTATATACTTACCTTAAGCCTGTTTGGATTTCTGTGTAGTCCTGGGGTGTTTTCTGTGATTGGGAGGTCCCTCATCCAGTGCACCCAGTCCCACTGCTAGAATCCTGCTGGGGTGTCTTCTGTGAAACCCCTGGACCCTCTTCTAACCCTAGAAGTAAAGTACTCACTTGTTTGCCAGTTTTCCTAAGGAAACTCTGACTTTTGCTACTAAAGAACTTATTCTAACACTGCCTGTTGGTCACTAGTCCTAGTGACCCCCCCCCCTTCTGCTACTGAGAACACTCGTGCTCTAAGGGAAAGACTTTGAAGGGATTGGGACTTCTGCCTAGAAAAGAAATCAAGTGTTTTACTTACTTGTAATGAGTTGGTGGGTAACTGTAATTCTCAGAGTGAACAGTTACAAAAGTTCTTACTGATCTTGAATGTGTGATGCACTATTCTTAAAAGTATGGTTAACATATTTTCTTCCTTAGCCACTGTTTTATCAGTCTAAAAGAAAGTAGATGTGAACGTATTTTACTCTCCTGTGATTAGGTTGTGCCTCTTTACAAAAGTAATGTGTTGGTTTCACCAGATTATTCCTGTAGGGTAATTGTATGAGTGGCCTCCAACTGTTGGTATCACCAGGTTAGTCCTGCTAGGATAACTGTATGAGTATCCCCCAACTGGATCTTGCTTCCCCTGACTTGCTGCTAGCCTGTCCTTAATAAGTCTACCTTAGGTTGTTGCCTACCTAGAATAACTATTCAGTAAAGTGTGACATTGGTTTTTACTTTCCCCTTCATTGTGAAGTTAAAGTAAGTGGGTTTTACTTACCTTGTGTTAGCTGTGTGCCATCCAAAACAAGTTATCAGAGTTATTGCTTACCTCAATCTGGGGTTCCCTGATTTCCAAAGCATCTGTAATTGTACATTACATCCTTAGGTTTTACTCACCTGTAACTGTGTGTTATGACAAAAGTAGTTATAGGTTTTTACTGCACCTAGAATAAGTGTTTCACTATTCACCAAAGTATATCGTCCAGTTGACTGTTTATGTGATTTGTTCCAAGAGTCACTGTACAACTGGAAGGGCCTACTGTCCTTGTATTACCAAAAGTAATCTAAAAGTAACCATTGGTCTTTTACTCCCAAAGAATAGGCTTGACCTATACTAAATGTGTATAACAAGGTTTTGACTTCCCTAGAACTACTGTTAGGTGTTCCAAATAAGGTTTATACTCGGGCATGTGTGCTTTCAAGTATAGTGTTGTTTTATATTGTGATTTCATATGTGTTAGTACTTACTTAACCCTTAGATTTATCTGGGCCTACCTGTATTTAAATAAATCCTTTATTTTTACAATACATAGTGTTTCAGTGTTTCTTTGGATCATTTGTATTACAATGTTCACTTGTACTGTATCTACTGCCCTCTCCCTCCTAAGATAAGCCTGGCTGCTCTGTCTACGTTACCCCGAACTCAGGTGGTACAGCCTTATACTAAGAGTGGAGTCTTGTACTGCCTCAGTAGAATGGTTTTGCTAAGCCCTTAGTTGGACTTCAGAAAAACTGTCCTAACACAAGAATTCCCCCAAGCATGTTTTTTCGGCGGCCAAGGCGCACCTCAAGGGGTTTTTCAGGCTCTTTACTCTGTTGCATAGGTCACATCCGGTCTGGGCCCTGAATGTGGTTCTCGCGGCCTTGCAGCGCAAGCCCTTTGAGCCGGTGGCCTCAGTGGACATCAGGCAGGTGACATTGAAGACGGTACTATTGGTGGTGCTTACCTCTACTCGCAGAGTCAGCTAGCTAAGGGCGTTGTCATCATGCAAGCCCTTCACCGCTTTTCATAATGAAAAGGTCATCTTGCGCGCTCATCCAAACTTCTTGCCCAAGGTGGTCTCTCAGTTCCATTTAAATCAGGAAATCTGCTTGCTGGTGTTCTTTCCGAACCCGCAGTTGGAGCCAGGAAGGGCTCTACATTCTTTGGACCTCAAGAGGGTCCTCAAGTGCTTCCTCTATCTACAAAATCCTTCATGAAGTCTGTTGTTTGTCACCTTCGGGGGCTTGTCTCCTAGCACCCAGGCTTCCACAGCTTTTATCACCCGTTGGATGGTCCAGGTCATTTCAGATGTGTTTAAGGCCATGGGCAAACCAGTTCCTGCGGGGATTCATGCCCATGCGGTCAGAACTAAGGCCACAGCTGTTGCGTTTCAAAGGCATGTTTCTTGGGATGGCATCAGCAAGGCGGCTAATTGGGCCACTCTGGCTTTCTGTAAGCACTACTCCCTGGATACCAGCTCCAGGCGCAATGCAGAGTTTGGTCAGGGGGTTATGAAAACCCTTTTTTCTTCTTCCTAGATATGAGGCAGATTGTCGCAGCTCCACCCTATGGTCTTGTTCGGTGGAATAACTCACAAGGATGGAGGATGGAGGAAAGGGGACAGGTTTGTGAGTAATTAAAGTTACTCACTGCAGTGAGTACAGTACTCCTAGTCCTTAGTCCCCTTTCCGCCATACGTCCCATCCTCTTTCTCGCGCTTGTATGCCAGGGTTTAATATGTAAAATGTGTAGCCAGGTATCTAAGCTCCCGATGTGTTCAAAAGGGGGGACTCAGGTGAGGTGCTGGAGGGTGGGTCCTCGGGAGGACATTCCTATGCCGGGGTTGCACCCCCACATGCTATACTAGATTTAAAGTGGTAGATCAATAGTTTGCTGCCAAAGGTTCCGATACCGTCCCCATGTTGGGGGACGCCCATAAGTATGGAGGAAAGGACTAAAGACTGTGTACTCTAGTCACTACAGTGAGTAGCTTTCATTTTCTCCCCCACGTTCCGCTCATCTCCCAGCACTCTATGCAACATACCTCCTCTCCTTCCTCACTCCTTATGCCTTCTCCTCTCCTCACTACCCTGCTTTTATATTCCATATCAGTCCTCTTTTTCTTCCTCACAGCACCCCTCATAACCTATCAATCTGCACCGGTTCACTGTACGGGGCATCTCCCTTTCTTCTCACCACGCCTTTCTTAATCCTCACCCAATCTCCCTCCAAGATTTCAGTAGCGCTCAACCCTTATCTCTCATTCACTCTCCTCAACCACATATTCTCCATCTCCCTTCTCACATCCTCCACCGCACAATCGGATTCCCTTGCCCTCCCCAACCAAGTAGTGGGTCGAAACAAATGTTTGTTTTTGAGTACCTGCTTAATATTTATATAAAAAACTTTGTTTAAACTACAAGCGTGCTTGAAATATTGATAGAAACGGAACCAAACGGAAGAGTGGCTAACGTGTATGCTGCGTGAGGCTAATTAGAAAGGTCAGGACTGCTAACTCACATCACTATGCCATTATAATTTAGAGCTAAAGAGCAACTTTTCACTTGGGCCATGCACCCGATTTGAGGTGTACAACTTTTTTCATGTTAATGTATTTATAGGCAGAGGGATTACACCTACTCAAGCAGTAGTCCGACTAGAATTCCTCTTGCCCAGCGCAGCTGAACAGAGCTTCCCACATTCTGTTTTTTTACTCTTAATAGAGCACTAAAGTGACAAGCAGTTTCAAACATGTTAAGGTAAACTGCTTTAATGTTACTGAGCCTGACGGGGAACATTAAAAAAAGACTATTTATAGGTGGCTAGCGACATACAGCAGGATGTGCTACGAGTCTCCACCTGACGGAATAATGTCACATTCCATGAGAGGTAGAGCGGCTAAGGAAGGTTGATTGTTTTTTGGTGTAGGGTTGGCAGGTATTCAAGAGATATGTAGAGGTGCAACTATTTTGTATCTCCATACAATTACTATACATTGATTATATTATTTTGCTAATTTTGGAAGATGGCTAGTTCAACAAATCTTTAGATAGCAAAACATTTTCAAAATCTTTAAAGAGAAAGCATCTTGAGGGGAGGTAAAATGAAGTAGAAGAGACCTTGGGTTAATCGTGCCTCTGATGGTACCTTTTCTTTTCTCTGCAAATTCTTTATTGCCTATCCACCTCCTTTTTACTAACTCAGAATGTTCATAGTTCATCATTTGGGCTCAGGTAATTGGTTCCATTTGTATCCTAGGTGGGTGTCACTTCCAGCCTGTGTAATCCTGTGTAATATGCTACCCTGTGTCCTAGCCCCTCACCTCCCAGCTGATATATGGCATTTAGAACGCGCATGTACACGTGTTTGTAGGTTGTAGGCGCGACAAGACGGGGAGGGGTTGGGAACAGAAGGACAAAACAACGATTTTACTAGGCCTTGTGTCATTCAGATCGTGCAGGGGAGAAGTGCAAAGGGAGATGGAGAAGTGCAGGTAATCAGAAATGCAGCCAGCGGGTGGTTCAGTGCAGGTAATCAAAGTGCAGCCAACGGGTAGCTCATAAGTGCAGGGAGAGAGGACTTTAGGGTTACAGATACAGACCACAAGTGCGGAGGTAGCCAAGAGGCTAGTCTCCACTACCCGTCCCTCTGAGTATAGCCAGACGAACATTGAGGTGCCAATCTGGTGACAGCAACATGGCTATTTCACAAAATCATTCAACCTTTGTAGGCAAAAAATGCATCGGAACCAATGCTTACTGTAATACTTAAAACGCGTAACTTCTTTCCTGTTAGGTAAAATGATCTCCTTTGAAAGAAAGTAAACAAAATGTGAGTTAACCAAAAAAGCGGTCCATGCAACAGAAAAAAAAGTGGTCCATGCAACGGAACATCAAATATATAATGGTCCAGTGGTGGTTGGACCAACAATGCAACCTTGTTATGTGGGAAACATAGGCAGGGTTTAGGTCAGGTAGACTGATTTTCTTGAGAATATTGTGGATGGCAGGCTTGGGAAGGGAACAAATCCTGTAATGGTGCATTAGATGATGCTCTTTTTTACATGTGAGACTGACTCCAAAATGTATCTTTGTTTCCTGAACCAATTGGTGTCCTTGGGTATGACAAAGCCAGCAAATGTCACTCAATCACTCACTCCATACTCATTCTTGGCATCGCTGTACGCAATGAGCTTATTGTCACCCTTAAAACATACTCTTTGGGGAGGCCACCGGAGGTGCGCTCATGCATGCAGCCTGAGCTCGATCCCCTCCCAGCCAGGGACCGTTAAGTGACGTGAGCACCCACCAGTAACTCGGTATGGGTGACGGTGAAAGTCTGCTGCATGCAGTGGCGAAACCGCAGACAAAATCGCCCCCCGGAATCAAGGAGAACGAACAGAGTACAGTTGAAACGAAAACAAAAGTGCAGACTCCCGCTCGAGTGAGGCGTGCGGAGGAGGCGCTCTGCTTGTCAGCGGCCCAACGACGTGGGGAGCAAGGAGGACCTTCCGTGGGTGCAGGGGAGGTGAGTGCATGCCCCCCCGTCTGGATTCCTGCAACTGCTGGGACCCATGGAGGCAAATGGTCCACGGGTGGGGGGTGTGGGGGCACAAGGAGATGTCCTGCCTGAAGAGTGGGATTACCGCGGGCGGGGCCGAGATACTCCGGTAATCCCAGCGGCGAATCCCAAGGACGCCCAAGAACACACAGGGTGCCCTCGTACAGAGAAGAGGCCGCCCCCACACAACATACCGGGACTTCCATGGGCAGAGGTGGAGGAGTGTGTGCCCCCAGCTGGGGCTTGGGGAGCACACACATTGCAGGGGAATGTGGGCCAGGCCCTGTGACAGACAGTGAGACAAATGTAACACCCACTTTCCAACACTTGAGGAGTAAGTGGCCTACACGGAGGCAGGTGAAACAGTGCCATAATTACCCCTTGTACCGAAAGCAGGCCCGGACCAGCGGGATATTCCAAGAGCTCGCAGGCAGAGAAGAAAAAGACAGTGGGTACGTGTGGAGCAGCTGCAGCAGTGGTGGCCATAACCCCATGGGGATAGGGAGGTGTGGTGAGCGCTGAAGGCCCACAGAGCCGGAACCCAAACCTCACAGAAGGAAGGGGGCCGGGGGATTCCGAGTACATCCCAAGTGGACAAAATGAAAATCCTAGAGAAAGCAAAACAGAAAGGCCTGATCATCTATGGCACGTCCAGAGTAACAATTTATCAAGTTTTATCGTCATTGACCCTAACCAGGAGAAGGCTGTGTGCGCCCTTGACAAAGTGGCTCAATGACCCCTGTTTGGTTAGGTTCTGGTGGTTGTTTTGAAAAGAGTTTGGAGGGCTGCGGGGGGCCGCCATAGTCTGGAAAGTTGCGTCCCAGTTCGGAATGCGGGGGAGGGGGCTCAAAGTTAATGAGGTATTGACGGTTCTTGATCGGAGGGGAACTGGTCCCAGCTGGTGGTCTGACCTCAACCGGGTGATGTCAACTGAGAGGAGCTTGGAGCCCTTGAGGGGTATTGAGGGGGGGGGGTGTACTGGGAAAGGGGTTAAGATGAGGGTCTTCTCTGAGTTGCGGTTTTCGATTGCTGGGAGGTGGAGGTTTGGGCGTAGGCCGCCCGGGGAGCAGAGATGTAAACGTGGAGGGATAGTAGTATGGCAGTAGTTGCTACTATCTACTGTCCCAACCAGAGTCAGCTGAGGGTCTTGCTGAAAACTCTCCCAAAGATAATGCTGGAAGCCTCAGGCCACATGATACTGGGAGGGTGGCGGGGGTGGGGATTTTGACATGTGGGCGAATGTTAAGCTGGATAGGCAATTGCGATGTACAGAGTCACAGGATTTGGCCAGATTAGGGTGTGGAGAGGTCCTGGAAATGTTGGGGGTCTATGGGCTCCGTGACGTATGGCGTCATCTCCACCCAAAGGAAAAGGGGCCCACCTTTTACTCAGCCCTAGGCGGCACCTTCACTAGAAGAGATTATATGTACATCTCAAGGGGTCTGTGAGAGGAAACGTTGGGCACGGAGATCTCCCTGATCACCTGGTGAGACCATGATATGGTAACAGTGGACCTGAATCAGCTGGGCCTCGTACATAGGGGATCCAAACGGAGATGTAATGAATCACTGTGGAAGGATCCCGTGTGTTATGCAGAACTGACCACAGAAATCGGGGAATACTTTAAAATAAATAATACGGGAGAGGTCTCAAGGAAGGTGGTGTGGGAGGCAGAGAAGGCAACATGGAGGGGGGGGATCCTGATTAGGGAAGGGGCAAGGAAAAAAAGGGATCAGACATTAATTGAGAACAGGTTGAGGTCTGAGATCGCCCAACTCGACAAGAGGGCTTGGGACGCCACCGAGGGGCGGGAGGACAGAGTGTTGGAGGCAAGGTGGAAAAGGGAGGAGCTTAGGCTTCTGGAGGAAGGTCGAATAATCAGGAAACTGTAGTTCCTGAAACAAGTTTTATGAGAAGGAAGATGAGGCGGATGCACTATTGGGGCCAGGTTGCGGGGACAGCGTTCCGAAAGATGGGTGTAGGCCATCGAAGGGTTTTATAGATCACAAGACCCGGGGACGGGAGGGATTCAAGAAGCATTTGCAACATTTTATGAAAACCTATATAAGTCGCAGGCTAACCCAGAGATGGGAGAAATAGTGACCTACTTGGTGGGAACGCGGATGCCTAGGCTTTCCCAGGAGGCGGCTGAGGCGCTGGAAGCTCCAATTTCCACTGAAGAAATTAAGAGAGCAGTGGTGAGATTACCGGTGGGTAAGGCCCCAGGGGAAGATGGTTTTTCAGCAACTTTCCAGAAGTCGTTCATTTCCCCCCTCTTCTCGTTTATGGTGAAACTCTTCAATGATATTCTGGAGACGGGGGAAGCCCCGGAATCTTTCTCTCGTTCGCTAATAACTGTGATACACAAGGAGGGTAGGGTCCCCAGACTATATGGGTTGTACTGCCCCATCTCCCTCCTGAATATGGACGCTGAGCTTTACACGCAGGTTCTGGCAGCGGGACCAGAAACATATATGCCCCAACTGATCCACCCAGACCAAGTGGGCTTTATAAAGGGTCAACAGGGGGCGGACACAATGAGGAAAACCTTACATTTGATTTGTGAGGCGCGGGAGATGGCGGGGGACCCCACCCTTCTCTCTGTGGATGATGAGAAAGCTTTTGATAGAGTGGAGTGGGGCTTTCTAAAGGAGATTTTAGGAAAGGTGGGGTTGGGCACAAGGATCAGGAGGTGCGTAATGTCAGCTACCTGTTGAGGTCTCCTCTGTACATTTGCGATTGAAAGCAATATCAGAATGTAAAGTAATATTCTAAGAGGTCAAGGTTAGTTCTCTTATAATCTGCACCGGAAAGGACCTTGGTAGTTGGAGCACTGTCCTCCAGAATATCCCTTCTAGGACAGGCCATATTTTTGTTGAGAGGAAAAATTATGTTTCTGCACCCTAACACAAGATGGGAACCACTTTAATCCTATAGACAGTGACCAGCGGCATTAAGGTTAATCTACAATATCTTTTTAGGAGGATTTTTGCTTGCGCCGCCAGATTTTTTACCTTCCTCTTCATCACTTCAGTTCTTGGTGCCTCATTTATGCTGTTATTCATGCAGACACCTAGATAGTTAAACAAATTGGCCTCCAGTATTTATTTTCCTTTTAAGGCCTACACAAATTTGTACTTCCCCTGCCTGTTGTTTGTTGGACCCTTTCTCAAAATGCGTGATTTGTCTGGGTTAATTATTAGCTTGTTCTTTTCTACGTAGTCTTAAAAGGGCGTCCAATTGGCGCTGTAGTCCTACGGGGGTTTGGTCAATCAAAACGATATCGTCTGCGTATAACAACCTCCCAACAGTTATTCCTGCAATCTTGGGAGGAAAAGATCTTGCTTGCGGAAATGTTTCATTAACATCTGAAATGAAGAGATTAAAAAGTTCTGGGTCCAACGGGCACCCCTGCTTCAACCCGGTGTTAGTTGGTATGATGTCTGACAGCAAGCCAGTTTTGTCCAGCCTTACTCTTTTTGCGGTGTCTGTATATACGTCTTTGATGTTTTCCATCACCATCTGTGGGCATTACCGTTTTTTCAACTTACTCCATATCTATATCTTCTCACTGTATCGAACACCTTTGATAGATCAATGAAGTCCCCAAAGATTTTCAATCCCTTTAGTCTCATGATTTTGGCTTTGAGTAGGTTTATCAAAAAGATGTTTAGTGGGGTCCCCCTCCCCTTTACAAAACCTGATTGCCATTAGTCTCTGTGCCCTGTAGTTCTCCATGCCGTTAGAGATTTTAACAATATGGCTGTGAAAACCTTGCCCGCCACATCCAACAAGGCTATGGGCCAATAGGTTTCCGGATTCGTCCTCAGACCTTTTTTAAAGATTGGCACCACTACTCCTTCCTTCCATGAATTAGGGACTTTTTCTGATATTAGAATATATTTAAAAAGTTGGTGCAGGAATTTTGCCCATTCTATTGGATTGCTCTTCATCATCACGTTCGTCAGCCCACCTGGGGCTCTCGAGTTAATTAACTTCCTGATAATGCCTTCAATTGTATCGGTCCCAATGTCCAATACTACTTCCTGTTTGTTACTCCGTTTCATTTTCTGCTTTCTGCTTACTGATTGTGTTTATCTTTTGCAATTTTCCATAATGTTCACGCCAACTGCTCCCTACTATAGAATTTGATATAGCTGACCTTACCTTTACTTCTAATGTTTTTATAACCCCGGAAATCTTTGATGAAATGCATATATAGTCCAGAATTTCAGCCGAGAAGAGACCCCTCTGAGTTGTTCTCCCTGGAATAGCTCCTTCTGTGATTCCGTTCAGAATTATGCAGTATCTAGATTGCATCACTTCTCTCCATAATACGCCAAGTTTTTGTTTTTTTCGTTGCGATTCGTAAATCATCTTCGATTCCCTTGTTGTCTTGATCTAGACAGCTGCAATTCAGGTCTCCTACAATTATCAAGAAGGGATCATGCCTTCCCGACCTTTGCTCATCAAGATGTTATGCTATATCTTCTGGTAAACTGTTATTCTTTACATTCGCCGGGTTCCAATATACGTTTATCAGTACTAATTCTCGTTACTTTCTTAGGGTTCTATTATTTTTGTCTAGTCCCAAAACTACCATCTGTATACATGGTGTTGGGTTGGAGGTGTACAATGGGGTCCAGTTCAGGTAATTTTTAATTGCTATGAGTAGGCCCGCCATTGGTTTCCCTCTCTGACCATTTACAGCTGGGTTTAAAAGGACCCAGTATATTCTTCAAGTGATGGACTTACTCTCATCCAAGTTTCTTGGAGACAGATAACTTCAAACCCCTCCTTTTGCAGTTCTCCTTTTTCCAAGAGGTGACCAAATCCTATGGTGTTCTAGCTGAGTAAAGACCACTCCCCTCTTTGTTCATCTTTTTGGCATGATTGTTTTTGCTTTTTTTCCGCCACCAGATTTGCTAGCCATTTCCACTTGGCCTCGTCACCATCCTTGTCTTGATTACGTTTTACTGTTTCATTTATTTTTGTGACTCTTGATGTTTTTGTCCCGGGGAGTTATATTTTTATTGTATTTATGATCTTCTTTAGATCGAGGTTGATTTGTCTGTCTTGTTTCCTTTCTCTGTCTCTGATGGTGTCTTGAAACATTTGCAAAAACAAAGAGATGAGGGCTGGAAGGTTTAGAATGAATCTTAACCACTGGCATTGCTCTGGGCAACCTTCCAGACCATTGTTCTTCGCCTGCCAAGCCATTACAGAAGGGGAAAGACCATACGCAAATCAGGCTTGGTCCCACCCCAAAAGGGGCAGTCCAGCCCGAACTGCTAGGTCACATCTCTTCTGCACGAGACCTCAAACATCCCCAAACATGTTTCGGCCTTGTTGCGCGATCGAAGCCCATTGGTCTTAAATTGTGCGCTTCATCCAGCAGAAGTGGTTTTACTAGTCTTGAAGTCATATGGATGTACACTCTATCCGTATGTTTTTCATCAGGGAATTCTATTTTGGCAAAGTCTTTAGAAGTGATCAGTCTTAAAGCAGTTACGTGGTGTAACAATCTCACCACATTTGATCTATTTAAGATCAGACCATCTTCAAAGTGGAGTATCCTTTCCAGACCAAGCCCCTGCTTCTCTTCCTTTTGGTTTGACTTGTCGTTTATTGACTGTCTATGTCCCTTTTCTTGTTCTGAGAGACAAGGGCTTTCCCTTGTGTCATAACAATGATATCTTCCTGTTTTGCGACCCTCTCAGGCCTTGTATCTCAGGAGTCACATTTCTCTCTTTAGGTTTCTTTTTGCTCGGGTACTCATTACTTTCTTTACTCTTTCTTGTTGGTTTACCAACTTTCTCTAGATCACCCTCCTTGAGTTCTTGAGTGTTTGATCTGGTTGAGTTTTGTTTTAAATTCCTGCTCCTCTTTCCTTTGCTGGCACTGGTTCCTACCTCGTACTACTGGAGAATGATACTGCACCGAATCATCTGTGCTTACTTCTTCCTCTTCTGAGTTCACCTCGTCTACACTTTCATTAAGCGTTTCATTTTCAGATAATCCTCCGTCCCTCATTGTCTGGTCTTCCTTCGATATCGTGTATGTTGACATGTCTATCAGGTCTATCTCTGAAGTCTCTGCTTCACTGGACTCGTCTAACTCCAATATTTCCTTTCCTTTTCCGTGGTAGTCTTTTCCAATTTTTCCGAGATTTACATTTTCTACGTTATTTTCTTTCGAAAGAGTTAGATTTTTTTTTATAAAGGTCTGACACTTGTTGGATTTTTGTTTTAGCTGCTATTCTTTGATTCTTTGATTTCTTGCCTCCTGTGTTCTTAGTTGTGACCTTTTTCACTCCATTTTCCTCAGTCTGTTTTTGTGTCTTTCCAGTCTCTGACAGTTTTTTACTGCTTCTTTCCCTTTTTTGCTAAAGATTTTGCAGATTTTTGCATCCTGCTTGTCTTTGAGAATTTCCTTATACAATCTTTAAATTTTTGGTCGGTGCTATTTGACTGGTTTGTGCCCTCATTTTAAGTGGGTTACTTTTGACTTAACTACTAATTGTGTTTTGTTTCCCCGCATTTTTTGAACCCGTCTTATTAGCTGGTGTAGTCATTTTAATCACTGGTGAGATGGTCGTCCCGTCCTTCAGTTTGTCATCTGGGTGGGATATCTTTTCTTCTATTATTTGTGTATCTTCCTGAATTCGTTGTTCGCCCTCTATGATTGGTCTGAACTGGGGTTGATTATCCTTCACCTGGTCATGGTTTTGTAGATCAGTTAAAGAATCTTTGGGTCTTGTTTGTTCCTTCTCGGTTATTTGTGCTCTGCTTTCTTTACTCTTCTCACCACCATTTGGGATGTCCTAAGATTCTTTCCTTTTTTCACTGGTACTTAATGTTTCTTGGTTTTCTATCTCGCTGCAACTGTTCTTTTGTGCGAAAGAGTCCTGCAGTTCTATATTACAGCTCGGAGAGGTCGCTCTCCCCTTAATTTCCTTCTGTTTTTTTTTCCTTCATAATGGGCTCTAGTATGCTATGTAGAAGTTGTGCGATCTTTGCTGGACTAGTCATGTTGTTTTGTAGCGCAGAAATAAATCCTTCTACAAAGATCATTTTAGTATGGACCATTGCTATTAAATTAGTATGATCTCTTGGGGTCCTCGCTATGTTCTCACGTAGTTTCATAAATGGCGCTAAAATAGCTGCCGTTGTGGAGACTAATAAAAAGTTTTCGTCCTTGTTCCTGTGCAGTTTTGACTGTTCATTTGTGGTTGAATCCCCTCCATTTTGCAACTCTGTGGTTATTGTTGATACATCCTTTGAGTCCATCGGCCTTGTATTATCCTCTGGATTTTCTTCACTTGTGTTCCTAGTTTGAGTTGTTTGTTCCTTTTGTGCCACTTTTGGCTCTTTCCCCTTTTGCTGTTAAAATTGTCCTAGTGTTTTTCGGTTATGGTGATTAAATACTTAATTAGTTATTTCCATAGTTATCGAAATTTCCATCTCTGCCCCATATATCTTTGTTTTCTGGGTTTGAGTACTGCGCATTGGGTTCCTGTCTTCTTGTCCCGTTAACCGCGTTCCATTGAAGATAAATCTTTGTCCTATCATAGTGTCTATGGGTGTCAATCTCTGTGGTTTCCATATATTTCTTTTCCTGTGTTGAGCACATATAAGGGTGCCCTATTAATTTAGTTGCCCCTCCTCCTCTATTAACCTATATTTCGCAACATGTTTTGTTCTTGTCCTGCCCGAACCACCTCCTTATTTTTGTGGGTCTTTTAAATATGTATCTTTTTGTAGGGTAGGTTGAACTATCTACAGTCCACTTGGAGCTTACTTCTTTAGAGTTCGCGGCATGTGATTTAGTAATTTCGTCAGTGTCCTGCAATTTTGCCGTTTCTGTTACTATGCCTTCTTCATTAGTTATACATTTTTGGGCCGTTTCCTGATCTTCTTCGGTCAATGTGTTAGTTGGGAGACTGGCCCGTTCCTCTCTGACCCCGGTTAATTGCGTCGCGACTGCAACTCTCTTCTTCAGTTGATCCTTTTCAGCCTCTAGTCGGTTGTTTGCTTCCGTTGGCTTACTCCTTTCTTCCTTTCGTTATTAACCCGGTCTGTAGGACTTTCTTCTTCGTTTGAGTAAAGTGTCTGGACTTGTTCCAATTGCTTTAGCTGGTCCATGTTATCCATGTAAGTAGCTATGCTTGCCCCAATATTTACTTCAATGTTAAATGGACAGGCGATGTTAGTAACTGCTTCGTTCACACCTGCATTTAAAGTTTTGGTTTGTCCTAATTCATTTGGGGTTGAGCAACACCCCTCCCCGCCAGCCCTCCCTCTGGAAGTGGATCTTCTACTGATTCCCTGTTGTTTGTTAATGGCAATGTAAATATTATTGGTCTCAACGGGCTAATTCTCCTGGGTAGGGTGAGCACAGACATGCTTTTATTGCAAAGCGTTCTATTCTCCCACTTACTGTCCTTATAGTGCAAGTGGATTCCTCGATCCTCCGGCCTCTGTCACCTGACACCGGACACTCAGCTAGCACCCTGCTACGCTTTGCTAGATGCCCAGTTTTTCAGTACTAGCGAGCGTATGCGGGGCGGAGCGTTCCGTGTCCAACAATGAAGAGTGAAGAGAGACTCTCAATTCACTTGAGGTCGCAGTTTTTTTCTCCAAGTTTCCAAATGCTCACACAAACGGGTATAAGTCACAGCACACCGGACACTCAGCTAGCAATTCGCCTCGTGCCCGACTCTATTTGCGCTTTCCCTGGAGCCTCTAGCTCAGAGAATCAGAGAGGACCCCTGAGTGGAAGGGCTCACATTGGGCGCAGTAGATTACAAAGTTGTTTTATACGCAGATGATATGCTCATGCACGTAAGGAACCTCCTAACCTCTATACCCATGGTAATCCACCTGATTGAAGAGTATGGAGAGCTCTGCGGCTTTAAGGTTAACAGGGCTAAGTCGGTCCTTTTTCCCCTCTGAGTGGGATAGGCATGGCGATATAAATAGATTCACACCATTGGGGCTACTGGTTAACAGGGACATGCTGCGATACCTTGGGATTAATCTCACAAGGGACGTGGGAGATTTCTATGAAGCCAATTTCCCCTCACTCCTGTCCGGATTTCAGGCCGACCTAGTAAGATGGGGAAAACTGACCATATCGTGGCTTGGACGCCTCAATGCCCTGAAGATGGTGTTTACGATGGTTCCTATATCCGTTCCAGATGCTCCTGATTCAGGTCCCTGAGACCTTCTTTTGGGAGACAAAAGGGGATATGCTTAAATTTGTGTGGCAGGGAAAGAAAGTGAGAATAGCTTAGGAGGTGCTCACCTTGCCGAAAGAAAGGGGGAGGTGGGTGGAGCTCCCGAACCTGAAATTGTACTATAAAGCGACACATCTAAGGGTCCTCGTACCCCATCTTAGAATGCAGAGGGAATTCCAATGGGGTTGGATTGGCCAATCTTAACTTGGCCCCTGCCACAGTAGGGGAATGGTTGTGGGTTCTATATAGATCCTGGGGACTATATGAGAGATATGGCGACAGTGTGCGGAAATGCAAGGAGTAACGACATGGCCCTCCCCCCTGAGTCACTTTTGGGCACCTGGTTTTCGAGGCGCGATTCCCGAACCCCGAAAGATTTCGAGCATGGTTTGAGGCGTGTCTGGAGAGGGTCGGCCAATTGTGGAGGGAGGGCACCTTTACTACGATCACTGACCTGGAGGGGGAACTGGGCATAGGCACCCTCTTGGTCTTCTCATACCTTAAGCTAAAGGGGGTGTTCACGTGTGAAAAATGGAGAGATGGGATACAGAGATACTCCCTTTGAAAAGCTCCTGGATAAAAGAACCGAAATGAAGTGCCTGATCTCTGCTATGTATGGGGTACTGGTGCTTGCTTGGAACAGGTCCACAGAGCACCTGAGACGGAGATGGGAAAGAGATAAGGATAGGGAAATAGACCCAGGGCTTGGGTTGAGACTGTGTACGGGGGCCTCTGAGACCTCAGTCTCGAGCCAATACAAATTGCATGCCATAAAGATCCTTCATAGAAGGCAATACGACCCGGACCAGCTCTCAAAGATGTTTGTCTGCGAGCCCCATGTGTTGGCGGGGACAAGGCCGACTATTGACATACGTGGTGGGGATGCCCCCGAATACAGGTGTTCTGGGATGGAGTGCTGGGATGGATCAGGGACCTAGAGGGGATACACTGCATCAAAACACCCTTGCTGATCTTATTCGGGATGGATTAAGTCGAGGGGGAACTGAGGTGGTTTACAGGGTTGGCAGCACCCCTGCTGCTGGCAGCACAAGCCTGTCTAGTTATGAAATGGAAAGGTGCCCGAACTCCCTGTAAGAGGGAATGGATCAATGTAGCCCTGAACATATGTATCATGGAAAGAATAACTGCGGGCCTCCATGGGAGGGCAGTGCCACATGAGAACATTTGGGTGAATTTATGACGAAATACTTGAAAACTGAGGAATAGAGAAGTGGAAAAGGCTTCCTACAGGAAGCACAGTACTGTGTGATCTAAGAGGTGAGCAAGGAGAATTTCCCCCTGAGGCGACTACCCCCAGTCCGACAATATCCCAAGAAGGTGGTAAGCTCTCTTGAGGCGGCCAAAGACATATGTGGAATGTACATGGTAATACTCTCTAGAGACAACCATAGGTTTACTACTTGGGTTTCGCTAACCGTTGGAGGGAGGTAGGGGGGTGGGAATGGGGGGAGAAAGGTACTGATACAACAATGGAGTGGAGTGGGGGGGAGCGGGAGGAAGGGGTTCGTTATTCCTGATTGATTGCCTTACCCCTAATGTTCATAGTTCTGGATGTACGAAAAATTACAATAAAATTAACAAAAACCTACTCTTTGCAGCATTGATATGTTACATTTTTGGAAAGGTCTGGGAAATTGGTCACACTGGTTGAAACAGAACTTTTGCATTTACAGTTTGATGGTTTTGAAGAAGTTTCCCTGCCAGACGTTGATGAAGATGATGAGCCACCCAAGGTGCCCACGGCCCCAAGAAGCAAGAAAAGAAAAGAGACTGGAAGCGGTCAAAGCAATGAAAAGGTTAGGCACATTGAGGCACAAGAATTTTTTTGTTGGGGGACAGTGGGAAAAGGAGTCTGTTAATTTGCAGGCATAAGCAAGAGGACCGTATGACTGCTTTCTCTTGTGTTCAGACTCTGCCATTGGTCCTTATTTGACATTGGTCAAATAGTGCATAAACTGAGTTGGTATCATGCTTTGTGCCATTGTTTTCCTGGCCCAAGGCCAGCAAAGTGGACACATGTTTATTCTCATGTTTTATTATGGACATGATGTAGCATTAGTGTGACTGCAAGTTACATTCTGTTATTAATTATCAATTACCTGGTAGTTCCACCATGTTTTCCTTTAGGTTTGGCATGTAGCTGCCACTATCTCCCATGAGTTTGGCTAGTATTGCCACCATCTTTCCTTGGGTTTGTCTGGTAGAGATGCCATATCCTTTTTCTGAGAATGTACTTGTTGTTTCTAAAGCGTATATTCGAATGGATTGTGTCCTCCCACGTATTCCTCATCTTAAGATAATTCGTTTCCCAGCTTTGCTGCTTCGGAATTTTTTTTTCACCAGAGGGCCCTGTGTTCGAGGCTGCGGAGTCGAAGTCCTTCGTGGGCCACTGTTGAGCGTTGACGTCATCCACTGTATAAAGGGCTCGAGCAGCGCCCGTTACCTCAGTTCCGTTTTTCCAACGCAAATGCTTCGTGTTATGAACGGCGCATCAGATTTTTCCTCGACAATGTCTTCATCATCTACTCCCACCACACCCAATACAGGGTTAAAAAAATGTCTGAAGTGTCGTGGGAAAATGTCGATAACCGACCCCCATCGGAATTGCCTCTGGTGCCTCAGCCCAGACCATCGGGTTGACGAGTGCAGTTCCTGTCAGGCCATGTCCAACAAGGCTCTTAGGGAACATAGAGGTAAGCTGGCGGTGGGAGAGGAAACATACAAGTCTTCTAAAAGACAGAAGGATTCGGACGAATCTAGTCGAAAAGCTCATCATGAGTCTAGGCGGTTGAGATCAAAGCTTCGCTCAGGGAAGTCCTCCTCGTCTTTGACTAAGAAGTCAAAAAAGCGACATCACAGGTGGTCTTGCTCCTCGTCCTCCTCTAAGAGGAGAGTAACTTGTCCATCAAAGCACGATTCCCCAGAAAAATGGGAGTTCTTCAGGGCTTCGATGCTTAAAATATTTGAGAAAGCAGCCCAGACCCCCTCGAAGTTGCCACGTGGTGATCATGCCTCTACCCACTCTAAAAGTGACAGAGGAAAACCAAGATCTAAACACGCTAGAGTTGAAAAGGAGTCGAGAGTGTCTTCGCGGGAAAGCTCCCCGATGCCTCGTGCTAAGTCAAAACCTTTGGTGCATAAATCAGGGTTAGCGGAATCGACGTCGAAGCCAAAATTCGACTCGCCACTGTTGACGATCATAACGTCGAAACCTCTGACGAAAATGGCGTCAACACCGTTGGCTGTATCGAAGCCTCCTTCGACATCGTCAAAGCCAGCGTCTTCTTTATCGACGCCTTTATCGAGGCCGCCTTTCATTCCAAGACCCAAGTCGACGCCATTATCCATACTTGGGTCGATTCCACCTTCTTTACCTGAAAAAGTTTTCCATCCTCAACCTAGACAGGAATTTTTCTGATACATGTCATCCATATTTGAAGAACACTCCTCTGGGGTTTGGAGCCAGAGAGGTCCTTGAAGAGCTAGTGGACCCGAATTCTAAAATTACAGATCTTTGACTGTCTGCAAAATGCCAGTGGGTGAGACACTTCACCTGAAGTGGATTTTGAAAGACCAGACCCTACAAATCATGCTGATCCCAGTTATAGGAATCTTATGGGAAGGGTCATTGATTTTATGGGTTGGAAGGCAGCTTCCCCAGATTTTGACCAGGATGACATGACCGGCAATCTGATGAAGGTCCTTTAAAAGACCCTGTTCTACCATTCCATAAGGCACTACAAAAAAGGGTGATGGCAAATTGGAATACTCCTGATTCTGTTTCAGCAGTAAACAAAAAACTTGGACCAAAATATAGGCCATCTTTATCAGATCCAGAATATTTATCTAAACATCCATCCCGGAAAGTCTAATGGTTCAAGCTGCAACCTCCACTAGGCAATCGGCTTACCCATCAATACCACCAGACAGGGATGATAAGAAAGTTGATGCTTGGGCCCGGAAAGTTTTTTCTTCGGGCAGCATGGCCCTTAAATCGACTAATGTCATTTGTACATTAGCAAGATTTACTTATACCCTGTGGGACTGCATTTCATCAGCGGCTCAACGCATCCCGGAAGGTGAGGAACAGGATGGTTTCCTGGCTACAGTGAAAGATGGTAAAGAGGCTATGGAGGAACGCCTTCAGTCAGGACTGGACACTGCGGATAGTGTAAGCAGGTCCATGGCATCTAGCACGGTCCTACGCAGGTTTGCATGCCTAAGGAAATCTGGCTTTGCACCTGATGTGCAATCTAGATTACTTAATATGCCCTTTGACGGTGTGAGGTTGTTTGGCAGCAAGGCGGATGAGAGCTTGGAGAAGCTGCAGACCTCAAAAGCGGCAGCAAAATAACTTAGTGCCGCTATAAGGCAACCTCAGCATCACTCTTACACGGGCTCATCTTCCTGGAAGTGTCGCCCTTTTCGCTTCTATTCCTCTTTTGGAAAAGGGAGAGGGCAGGCCAGTCAGAGAGGCCAACAGAGAAAACCCTTTCGTGGTGGAAAAGGGAGAGGTGCTAGATCAGCCACAGCACCGGCTAATACCTCCTCAGCCACTGCTGCAGCCGCTGCAAAGCCACTTTGAGGTCTTCAACCACAAGACACCTGTGGGAGGCAGAATCACTCGGTATCTGGACGAATGGAAGGGCATTACCTCAGATGCCTGGGCACTAGAGATAGTGACCCATGGTTACTGTCTTCCTTTTCATCAAAGACCTCAAGATAATCCACTGGGAGCCAACTCTGTAAAAATTCCAGACCCGCTCCTTGTGCAGGAGATTCAACCCTGCTAGAGAAAGGTGCAATAGAACATGTACCTGTAGCGGAGAGGAACAAGGGTTGGTACTCCCCTTATTTTCTCATCCCCAAGAAGGCCGGAGGATTGAGACCCATCTTGGACTTAAGAAATTTGAACAAATTCCTCAGGAAGGAAAGTTCAAGATGGTGACCCTTTCTCAGATCCTTCAGGCACTTCAGCTCCAGGACTCGCTGGTTTCATTGGAACTTCAGGATGCTTACTTTAATGTGCCAATCCATCTCAAGCACAGAAAGTATCTGAGGTTCGCAATTGGTGGTTCTCATTATCAGTTTCGGGTTCTACCATTTGGGCTGACCTCTGCCCCAAGGGTGTTCACCAAACTAATGGCGGTGGTGGCAGCGACTATCAGGAGACGAGGGATTCAAGTCTACCTTTATCTGGACCATTGGCTAATCAGGGCGAGTTCACCCGAATGAGCCCAGAAACATCTGGCCTTGACCTGACACTTCTTACACAGTCTGGGATTCTCCCTCAATTATAAGAAGTCCCAAATGATTCCAAGCCAAAAACTCCAATTCATCGGAGCAGTCCTGGACACTTCCTCAGGGAAAGCCTCGTCTCCCGAGGAGAGAGCTCACCACATTCTGCAGATGGCAACGAAGTTTCAAGATGCCCAACATCTACCGGCATTCGACTTTCTAATGTTGCTAGGCCTCATGGCATCCTGCATTTTTCTGCTGCCAGAGGCCAGATTGAGGATGAGATCCCTTCAATGGGCCCTCAAGACTCAATAGTCCCAATTTTCGAGGGACATGTCAGATCTTCTGCAGGTCTCGACCAAAGTGGCTCAAGATCTCCTGTGGTGGGCTTGCAAGGAGAATATCCTCAAGGACGCCTCACTCACAGGGTGGGGAGCCCACACCAACGATCTGATAATCAGCGGTCGTTGGTCTCCATCGGAGTCCAAACTACACATCAACCTTTTGGAGCTGAGGGCAAACAGACTAGCGCTGAAGGCCTTCCTGCCCTCTGTACATTGAAAGAATGTCATGATAATGACAGACAACACAGTGACCATGTACTACCTCAACAAAAGAGGAGGCGTAAGATCACTCCCACTGTGCAGAGACGCAATTCAGCTCTGCTTCTGGGCAATGCAAGAAGGAATCTCTCTATCGGCAGTTCACCTAGCCGGAGAGCTAAACACGGCGGCGGACGCTCTGAGCAGGCAGAGCACAGTCTCCTACGAATGGGAACTAGCTCAGGATGTCCTTCAAGAGATGTTCGCCCTTTGGGGAACCCCTCAAGTGGATCTGTTCGCGACCGGTGCCAACCGGAAGTGCGAACTGTACTGCTCAAGGGAATTTCCTCCAAGAGGAGCTCTAGGGGACGTGTTCGTAGTGGACTGGGTATTTCCACTCCTGTACGTGTTTCCTCCTGTCCCTGTGATTCCTCAAGTGATCAGGAGATTGAGAAAGTTCAGGAAAACCATGATCCTAATTGCCCTGGATTGGGCCTGGAGGATGTGGTACCCGGACCTTCTGGACATGTCCATCTGCCCTCCAATACGTCTTCCACAAAGAGAGGATCTTCTCTCGCAAGAGGAAGGTCGGGTTCTCCATCCAGAGGTCAAGTCACTCAGCCTTCACGCATGGTTTCTGAGAGGCTAAGATATAAGGATTGGGACCTCCCGGATGACGTAATGGAGATTTTGTTTTCGGCCAGAAGGCCAGCAACAAAATCCCTATACCAGTGTCGAAGGAACAAGTTCAGTATATAGTGCAGGGATAAGAATGTGGATCCGGGGATAAGAATGTGGATCCGTTCCTTTGTTATACTCCAACAGTATTTTCTTTTCTCTTACACTTAGCCAATTTGGGGCTCCAAGTTGGTGCTATAAAAGGATATTTGCCAGCGCTATCTATCTTTAAGCGCTCCTCGGAAGAGGTGTCCTATTTTAAAATGCCCTTAGTCATTTAATTCTTGAAAGGATTGACAAATGTGTACCCTCCGACACCTTTTCAGGTGCCCATCTGGGATTTGAATTTTGTCTTAACATTTCTCGTGTGCCCCTTTCAAACCTTTACATTCTTGTCCATTTAGGCTTCTCACTCTTAAACAATTCTGTTAGTGGCAATTACATCAGCCCGCAGGGTAAGTGAGTTGCAGGCACTGTCTTGTAAGCCTCCTCACACCATTTTCCACAGAGACAAAGTTATTCTAAAAGTCAAACCATCTTTCTTGCCTAAAATAGTTTGATTTTCATCTGTCACAAAACATGTCCTTGCCTTCATTCTATCCTCCTCCTCACGCTAGTAAGGAAGAGGAAAGATTGCATAGCCTGGACCCAAAAAGGGCTCTCAGTTTCTACATTTCCTTATTGGCAAATCTTCGACAATGTGACCAACTATTTGTTGGGTATACTGGACACAAATTAGGCCTTGGAGTGTCTAAACAAACTCTATCTAGATGGATAGTTTTAGCAATCTCTGAATGCTATAAATTGTCTGGAAAAGAGCCTCCAAATGGATTAAGGGCTCATTCAACTATAGGTATGGCAACTTCCACGGCTTTTCGGAGGGGTGTCTCGGTGAAGGATATTTGTGCTGCGGCCACCTGGTCATCAATGCACACCTTTGTGAAGCACTATTGCTTGGACTCCACTTCATATCAAGGAGGCCTATTTGCAAACGCTGTCCTTAATTCAGTCCATAACTACAATTTCTAGTACTCCCACCTCCAAATGTACCACTGCATTGGGAGTCTATCATAAGATGAGGAATACGTGGGAGGACACAATCCATTCGAAGACCAAGTTACTTACCAACTGTAACATTATTTCGATTGGATGTTCCTCCCACGTATTCCTTATCGATCCTCCCAACCTAACCCTCCGTACAGTTTACGCCAGTTGCACTCTAACTTCCTTAAGAGCCTAAGGATTTAAGACCTGATCAGCTGATGCGACCATGAACACCGTAAAAACAGAACTGAGGTAACGGGCGCTGCTCGAGCCCTTTATACAGCGGATGATGTCGACGCTCGACAGCGGCCCTCAAGGGACTTCAACTCTGCGTCCTCGAACACAGCGCCCTCTTGTGAAAATATTTTTCCGAAGCAGCAAAGCTGGGATACGAATTATCATAAAATGAGGAATACGTCGGAGGAACATCAATCGAAAGAAGGTTACAGTTGGTAAGTAACTTGTTCTTCTCACCCTGGTTTGTCAGGTAAGTCATCAGAGCAGCCAAGATGTTCAGTCTTGCCGCAGAGGAGCAGCAAAAAGAGTGTGTGCTGTATCAGTACAGAGAGTAGCGCAGGAAATCTGTAATGTACATCCCGCTGTTGGACGACATCTCGGAAGATGACCTAGTCACATTGGCACATCCTGCTACTGCCCCAGGTAAAAAGGACCTGCCCTTTTTGGAAAAGAGATGGATGAGGCCCTGCAGTCCATCAAAACGGACCTGTAACCACTCACTCCTTGGGCAACCTACAGCAAAGGCGCCAGCCCTTTGCCGGAAGCAATGGGTGCTATGGCAGGACTTTGTGGGATAACCTCTCAACATACCAGTCCTCCTCCTCCCTCCTCTTACAAGACCCCATGCTCATCGGGGGACCAATACAGAAAGAAGCCCCAGTCCTACAGGGGTTCGCAACGGCGCAGTAACTCCTCCCAATTTAGGGGCCAATTTGGCAAACCGACATGACTAGCCCCGGGCCAAGTCCTCCCAGCTTGAACAGCCCGGTGGGAGGACGACTGTTAATGTTAGTTGAAGAATGGGCAAACATCACACCGACGAATGGATGCTATCCCTCCTCCAGCAGACCACTCACTGGAGCTCGTAGACTATCCACTGGACATTCCTCCCACACACAAACCAGAAAAGTTGTGACACCTCTTTTTGCAGAAAGTGCGAGCTCTACGACTAAAGGGCGCAGTGGGCACAGGCGTCTGCTCTCACTAGTTTTTGGTAAGGAAAAAATCACTGCACAGCAAAACAGGAGAGGTGGAGGCCCATACTAGATCTAAGGGTTCTCAACAAGTTTCTGAAGGCACAGACGTTCCGCATGGTCACACTGTAACATGTGTTGTCCCAACTGCAACACAGATTTCTTGGTGTCCATGGACCACGCCTATTTTCACATTCCCATTCTCCGCTCACACCGGCGCTACCTACATTTCATGGCGGCAGGAGTGCACTATCAATTCAAGGCCCTTCCATTCCGCCTGCAGACTGCTCCGTGGGTGTTTACCAAATGCCTGGCAGACTGTGTGTCTGTGTCTGTCTGTGTGGGTCTGTCTGGTTGTTTGTATGGGTCTGTGCATCTGTATGTATCTGGGTCGGTCTGTGCGTCTGTCTGGGTCGGTCTGTGCGTCTGTCTGGGTCGGTGTGTGCCTCTGTCTCGGTCTGTCCGTGCCTCTGTGCGTCTGTCTCAGTCTGTCTGTCTCGGTCTGTCTGTGCATCTGTCTCGGTCCGTCTGTGCATCTGTCTCGGTCCGTCTGTGCCTCTGTCTCGGTCTGTCTGTGCCTCTGTCTCGGTCTGTCTGTGCCTCTGTCTCGGTCTGTCTGTGCCTCTGTCTCGGTCTGTCTGTGCCTCTGTCTCGGTCTGTCTGTGCCTCTGTCTCGGTCTTTCTATGCCTCTGTGTCTCGGTCTTTCTATGCCTCTGTGTCTCGGTCTTTCTATGCCTCTGTGTCTCGGTCTTTCTATGCCTCTGTGCCTCTGTCTCAATCTGTCTGTGCCTCTGTTTCAGTTTGTCTGTGCCTCTGTGTCTCGGTCTGTCTGTGCCTCTGTGTCTCGGTCTGTCTGTGCCTCTGTGTCTCGGTCTGTCTGTGCCTCTGTGTCTCGGTCTGTCTGTGCCTCTGTGTCTCGGTCTGTCTGTGCCTCTGTGTCTCGGTCTGTCTGTGCCTCTGTGTCTCGGTCTGTCTGTGCCTCTGTGTCTCGGTCTGTCTGTGCCTCTGTGCCTCGGTCTGTCTGTGCCTCGGTCTGTCTGTGCCTCTGGGCGTCTGTCTGTCTGAATACTCAGGGTGGTTAAAAGGTGGCCCTTCAGGCTTTTTCAAGTGTGGCATGTGCAATTTTTGCAAATATGCATTATCACCTGCAACTAGATTCTGTTGTCAGTCAGGTGTAACAGTTGATATACAAGACTTCATTAATTGCAAATCCAAATTATATTCTATGCAATTCAATGTGTATTTAAGAAAATATACGTAGGCAGCACTATACGTGAGCTTCGAATCAGTACACGGGAGCATCTAGCACATCTTAACAGTCAAGATCCGAAACTGCCACTGGCACTACATTGGCAGACGAATAACCAATGGGACAACGTTGAAGACATAAGATTTGTTGGACTTCAGCAGGCCTGTGCGCATGCCAGAGATGGAGATCGTCAATTACTCTTACGCCAACTTGAGGCCAAAATGATCTGTAAATTAAGATGTACAGTTGACGGTTTAAATCAAGAACAGAAACTGAATTTATTTTTATAAACCAATGATATATGCACACTGTAATATGAGGAAGAGACCCTGTGCAAACAAGAGGTTACACGTTATTTACTTAATAGGGGTAGTATATACTTTTACCAAGGCAGACTCCAACCAATAGGAAGGGGAGCTCAAATTGTATCTTCATTATACTGTATCTCAAATACACCTAACCTACCAAGCACTTGCAGTTTTGACATAGGGTAGACTTGATCTTTGAATATACAAATATGCATCATAAGCAATTGATTTAAAAAATGTGTCAAGACCACATTTGGTTCATCCAACAAACAAGAACATAATATCATATAGCAAATCATAATTGCGTTTACTCAAAGGTATGACCCCTGTAATTATAGTGACAGTTTGAATCCTGCAGCTGCAATTCTTACAGAAATATCAATGGGCATGATATTATGATGCACACAGTAAATTGGTTCATATAAGGGAATTCGTAACATTGACATAGCTGTGTAATTGCAAATTTGTGGATCCAACGCTATCTAATATTAGCACATAGAATAATCATCTCGAGGTTGTGTGCAAGACATCACACAGCTACAGTATAAGTTGAGAAAGTGCCAGGTTTATAAATTCAATCATACAAAGCACGGCCAATAGGCAATATACGGTAACCATTGACTACACGGCCCATTAGGAAGCGGGGAAGGCGCGTGACGTATTGTCTTCATGTGACTTTTCTCACGTGACACACGGAAGTAGCCACTTGAATGAAGAGGAAGTCGGTATGCGCGAACAGCGTTGGGAGATGAACCCGGCAATGGAGCCTAATATAGAAGCACACACAGGACTCGAAAGTAAAGCTATTTAATGCCAGTATGGTGGGAAGGGCAAGCTGTACCATAGACAAACATTTAGGCCAGGACCTAGACTAACTGCAAGCACTTTGTGCATTTATTTCGTACAGACATAGACGCATCTTTGATGTCAACAGGACCGTGAAAAAAACATTGGGTTGAACAACACGCGACAGACGATTCAAGGCAAAGTTTCCAAGAAACGCAGCAAATCACATAATCATTATCAGTAAGAGCAATCACTAATTAAGAACAATACACACTGTTTTAAAGGAACAGTCTGTGATTATTGCAATATGGAAGGAAACATTTAAACAGCACACAATTTACTATCTTCATGATTTTTAGGACACAAACGTCGCGAATCACAGGGCGCATTTGAAGCATAGCTAATTTCACCATCTTGCAGAAAATTTGAGAAGACAGCACCACATCATCAAAGACTAGTCTGAAGCGTAACATTCTTATCAGGTATTTACTAATGCACCAATAGTCATTAGTTTTAACAGGGGCCTAGTTTTTGGAATGAATACACTAAATTATAATCAAAGACTTGATCATTATTATTATACACCTTCTATAGGAATCTTCTACGTAGCTGAAGTATGAGGTGCATTTTGGCTCAATTCACTGGCTAATCATTATTGGGGTCATCAAATGCATGCCACTGGAATTAAGAGACATGCAGGATGGTGCACTAATATGACAAACAGTAATGGTGTTCTCACAAGTGGCACTTTTCAATTTGGGCTCCCTTTTCTATGGTTCTGCGCTGGGGCCATTTGAATGTATTCATTTCAAGAACATTATTTCTCATTTTCATGAATATCTAACACAGACAAATATCACCAGTCGGTATTTAAGGTTTTACAACTAAATGCAACATTAAATGACACTGGCTATTTTGCCAGTTGCTGTTAATTGAATGGTAAAGAGTTGGAAGAGCATTTTCTAATCAATTGCTTTCTCAATTTTCTTCTTATTTTTCTTTTATTTTACTTCATTTTACTTTATTCTACCTTTTTATCTATTACATTCATTACATTTGTAAAACATTTTTTCTTTATGTTCTTTGGCTTTTGCTTCTGACTTGATTTTGCCAAACAATTGTTCTGTTAAACTTGTGGGTCTAATGCCTTGTTGGCTATCGTTTTCTGTTCTTTTCATGAATATACTTTATATTTAAACTGTCAATTAATCTTTGACTGTCGGTCTAACTTGGATACATCAACCTTGTGTATGAATACGGTACGTCATAATCATTTGCAACCAAGCCCCGCCTTGAGAAAGACCATAACTGGTCGAAACATGTGTTGGCACTGATTGGGCCTATGACTGTTAACCATTAAATAGTCTCAAGATCATTCTGAAATGTGATACAGTCTTATGTTATGTCTGATGCTATATAGTGCAAAGAATTATTTCTGCTGAGTTTTGGAGGACAGCGCTTTTCCTCAGATCACAAAGATGGTGTCTTTTATTTTGCAAAGCCTCCCATGTTTTTTCTAAAGTGGTAGGGCCAGTTAGTTGGATAGGATTGATATAAAATAACTTTATTGTGCACTCCTTCAGCTTTTATTTTGTTGGGTAGGGAAAGTCCCTCATAGTGATGGGGCTAGTTAGGCATTTTGACATTTATTTTAATGAAACCTCTTTAGAAAGAACTCAAATTGTCTGGGTCCTACTGGTTCGCTGCTGTATTTACCTAGTTCTTTGTATTCACTAGCTTTATTATTCTATAATACTATAAAATTGCTTTAACTGCATACTAAAAAGTGAATTGTTATTGCTTTTAGCAGAGCAGACCAGTGAATGTGTATATATTAGTAGTGGGCTCGAATGGATGTGCAGTCTGCAGGAGACCTTTATTTTACACAGCATTATCTCGTTGGCGACTGCTTGCAAAAGCGGCATTTACAATTTGGAGCTCTGTCTCTTTTACAGCTGCAGGCACTGTCATGCTCCAACCCCCCCACCTTTTCATCTTCAAATGCTCACAGCTTCCACGAAGGAGACGCTAAGTGGGCTGAAGTGGATTTGCAGTCTGTGGTATATCACGGAGGTGCCTTGTGTTGGCTGACGGGAGAACGAAGAACTCTAAGCATCTGCACAGCAGTACCTTCCTTTTCCTCTTCTAGGACGAAGGCTTACACAGGCATGCACGGGGTAAGTCCCAGACGTAAGAAAGCCTGTATGACTATACGGCTGGTCCTTGTAGGATAAAACTGTAACGGTTTTATATCCATAGGCCACCCCTACTCCATCTCTATTGTTGTGGGTTTAGACCAAACAGTCCCTTGCCCAGCCGCCCTTCCTTGGTCACTCTGGTGATCTTGAGAGGCGTGTGCCCATCGGTTTTGTCCCACGTACCTATTCATAAAAGGTATATTTTTTGCTGAGTGGAACGTTGGGGAAAGATAGATCACCTATGTCTTTGGTGAATGAGGCCGCACGTATGGACTCCACTGTTGGTACCATTGAAATACATTTCGTGCTCAAGTGAGGCATGATGGATGCCCCTTTTAACGTTACATTCGAAATCGTGGCACACACAGCCTCCCCCTGTAATATGCTGAAGCATGCATAGATCTGGCGGCAGTAGGCAATGAAAGATCTGCTGCTAAATGTGCAACAATGGATGAAAGCTTATGTAGTGTGGATAAACAGGCTGCTATGATCGATGCTGGCAAGATGGGGAAAGCGAACACCGTTGTGGAGACTATAAGCGGGCCAACTCAAGCCAAGGGTCAGTTGGAAGTATATACATTTGGGAAAATGACTATAGGCCCTTCCAAAATACAAGAGCAATTCTCCACATAAGTGGTGTGGAACCCCAGAGGCCTTACCCAGGTCAATCTGCCATTGAAGCAACACTTTTTTTATGGCAGGCCCGCCAAATGAATGGAGTCGTGGGGTTCCAGGGATCCCGTTACAGACAGACAAATGAAGGATATCTTGCTTCTAGACCTCAGTAAGGAGACCTCTGGAGTCGCTGTGAGAGAAGCCACAGTGGAGTGGGTTCAGGGGCTGGAACTCGAAAGTGAGCAGCTAACGATGCCCCCCCCCCCCCCTTCCCTAAGGAGACAAGGAAGGATGATCTAGGTCTGCAAGGGAAACCTCTTACCTCGATTGCTTTGGAGTCAGTCGAGGGTGATGCCATTGAAGACAGTGGGCAAGATCAAAGGATCATTACCTCGACAATGATCCCCAGTGACCAAGGCCAATCAAGTAAAGTTATGCAAGGGCTAACCCACTTACCATTATCAAAGGAGACGACTCTGGTTGAACCACCAAAACAATTAGATATTTTCCAAACTGTAAGTTGGAAATACGAATGTTCAGGTTCATGAAGAGTCACTGCACTCTAAACGGAAGTCTTTAAAGACCATACTTGATGCAAACAACAAACAGGGAACAGCAGCCCTGAGGCATCACAATCTGCAAAATTGGTCAAGCCACAGACGCTGCAGAGGAAAAAGGCCATACTCAGAAATCTAATTCGGCCAAATAACTCCGTGTCTATTAGAGTCTCTGAGGATAGGGAGATGGGAACAAAGTCTAATAAAGAAGCGAAAATCTCCGTAACAAAAAGAGGGGTGAGATTTCAGCCTTTTGATACCCGCAGTTTGGAGGTCTCGGATGCGAATGCGGATGAGTCTGGACCTAACAAACCTCTCAACGTACACAGCCGAGGTTGAGGAGAAAAGCCCTCTAGCAAGGGCGATTGAAGCAGGAATCACTCTGCAGAGGGAGGACAGGATTGACAACTCCAAAAAAGTGGTACTGATCAGTGGGGCTGAGTCGGAAACTGAGGCGTGAGGATGAACTCTATCTGAGGAAGAACAGGAGGATGACGAAGCGACCAATGCACCCTCCAAAAGGGTACTTTAGCATGGGGCCCGAGGTGGAAGAGAGGTTCACATTCAAAACTTTGCTCTAAGTTCTACCCACTGGTGCAGGGGAAAAGGAACTCCAAAAAAGTAGTGTCCTTCAAGACACTCCAGCAGAGGAGGTTTGAGTTGGTCAACATAACACTAACAGAAAGATCTACTATTCCCTCGACGGCCCAAAAAGTGGGAAATGGGGGCAGGCAAGATATAGCTAAGAACACAGTGCGAAACAGTGATACGTTCAGAATGTTATTAGAAAGAGACCTTTACATAAACGATGAACTAATCCTTAATAGAGCCAACGTTTTTCACTTATTCCACTGCATACCCAATTTAAGGGACATTAAGTGTAAAGATCTTCATCTGATTGAATTCCGTTGAGGCGAGATTGGACAAAGTGGTGATTTATCGTCATCACCAGCGGAAAAACCGCCTATTATTGTCAGAGGGAGGGAAACGGCTGCCCATGGGCTTCTTACTAATGAAGTTGGAAGTCCAAGAAGATGCCTCTCAGAGTTCAGAAAGGGCATCACAACAGAGATCCTTGCCGAAATCTATATCACTCAGAACCCGCAATAACAAACACCAGGGAAAGGGAGCGCAACAACCCACAAGGGGTTCTACAGTTCTGCAACAAGCAGTGTTAAAAAGTTCTAAATTACCAAATAGTAGTGGAACCCAACGGAGGGACATGTGTTACGCTCACCTGGTATCCGCGGAGGTGCCACACGATATTGGATGGGGGTCTAAGCACTATCCCGGACCCCTCTCTGCTTGGTTATGTGGCAGACGTTGGGTAGCGCCTATAACAGGAGAATGGAGGGTTATGATACTGGTTCCGTGATGGGTGGACTCCCACCTCCCTCTGGTCCAAATCCCCTGCCTTGGGGTTATTGCTTGCCTTAGGTTTTTGTGCGTTGAACTCTCCGTCCTGCGTCTCTGTTCAGGGGCGCGTGGTTGATGCAGGGGTTCCGTGGACCTAGTTGCTTCACTGGTCCGTGTGCCCTTATGTCGAGTCCAGACCGGATGTGACTCCGACTCTGCTTGCTGTCTTCAAGGTGAGTTATAATGTCTTTTCCATCTTTATTCTGTCTTTCTTTCCCTCTGTTTTCTCTGTCTTCTTGGCGTCTTGCTCCACTATGCTGTTCCCTAACAATGTCTTTTGGTTTTCACAGGGATGGTTGCAAACTCAGAGTTGCTGCGCCGCTGACTAAGGCCACGGTGAGTTATTGATGCGCGGAGCGCTGCACTGTTTATTGGTGTTAATTTCTAACCTGTGTTCTCTTCTCTTCTTTGTACAGGTTGCGGTGATGTTCCGGAGTGATGAGCGATCGAAGCGCTGCTTGCCCAGGTAAGTGCTTTGTTAATGCTGACCTTGTTCCTTCTCCCTTGCAGGTTGCTGTGAAAACCGGAGATGGGCGAGGTAAGAGAAGCACAGGGTGCTGCCAGGACTCACTGCTTGCCCAGGTAAGAATTGTTATTAATGCTGTCCTTGTTTCTTTACCTTTGCAGGTTGCAGCGAACTCCGGAGATGGGCGAGGTAAGCGAAGCGCAGGATGGATTCAAGGCCGGTTACTTCACAGGTAAGTGTTCTTGCTTGCTAATGCTGTTCTTGTTCTTCCAGGTTATTAATGAAATCCGGATCTAGAGCTACAGGATCGGGCCGCTGGAGAAGCAGATGAGCAGGAGCTGGACACGGAGCTGGACACGCGTTAATAACGCGAATAACGCGAAGCGTGTTCTGCTGTTTGGGTGTGGTTTAAATAGCCCAGGTAAATTAGTTCCAGGCCAAGTAGTTCCAGGCCCAGCAACACCCAAAACACTAGACTGCATGGCTTGGTTCTAAAGAACTCAGCTGTGTAATAAGCCTCCATGTGGGATTAAGGTCCAAAACGGGTTTTACTTTATTCCTGATAATGAGCTTGGCACCAAAGGCGCCAGGACTGACTCCATGTATGTTTCTGATGGAGTTTTAAGGCTCTTGGGGCCAGTGTGAAGGGCTTTAGCCCCACTGCTGCCAGGGGGCTGTTAAACCTGAGGGGGTCAGGGGCATGGATCGTGACACATCACACAAGGATCTGCTGACAAGACATGAACAACGCTCATTGGAGGAAGGCGATTGGAGCTGGTTAGCAGGTGCACTTGCGGCCGGATAATCGCGCTCATAACGTTTAAAATCTGGGGCGAGAGAGAAGAAGCCGCAAATGGTTTTAGGAAGCTGGAACACCCGGGGCTTCTCGCATCTCTTTGGCAAGGGGGACCTGGTCTTCAACCAGTACGGCCTCATTTGTCTCCAGGAAACGTGGTTGAGGGAGACACCCGTCTTGGAGGGCTTTTCAATATATCTGAACCCGGCTGACAAGGGCAGAAGCAGTCGTCCTATGGCAGGCCTATTAACCGCAGTAAGAAATGGAAGCGGACCTGAAGTAGTTTCAGTTAAGCACCCTTGCCATTGATACAGGCTTTGATAATCCGAGGTTGGCCACAGGGGCCATCCCCATTGGACTGGGTTGTTACTCAATGTTAGAAAAGATTACATAATTGTATGTAATTTTCCCTCCATGTGTACACCCCCAAACTTGTTGCTGCTGTTTAGACACTGTAGTGACTTTGCCAGAGATGCACAGCCTTCAGCTGCACTCATCTGGGCATTCGCTAACTTTTTATGGGGAAACTGACATGCCCTTAAAACGGTCAATACTGGGCGACTTTGTTTCCCTTAGTCCTTTTCCCATGTTACAACTTTTGTGCAAAATGTAACAAGTGTGCAATGTATCTTACCATACAGCACACTTGGGTCTATAGTCATTTGTTTTTCAAAGGCCCTAGATACTCTCGAACTTTTTATGAGCTGTGCAGGTGTGTCATGGACAGGACTGGTGGCAGCTATCTTTTCTCATTCTTTTTAGCCCTTTCCTGCCATGTTAACCACGTGTGGCACAAATAGGTGGCCTGGCTCCAAAATGGATATTCCACGAGGTTCTTTGTCCTGTCCTTTGGCCATCTTGCCCCTTCACCTTCCCCAGGTAGAGTCGACCCGGGTCGGTCCTGATTTGGTCATGCACTTTCCCACGAAACCAAATGTTTTTGCTGGCTTCTGCATGCCTTGTGTATGTGCCTCCAGGGTGTGGACTGGAACGTCTGAGTTCAATACACATCCTGGGTGCCAGAGTCTGGAGTGCCCTGAATGACTGGGACCACCGTGGTCCGTGATTGGTCCACATATGGAGTGTGTGTTTGTGAGCATATCTCCCATTGGGTCTTCTTCGTTTTGGCGCAAAGGGAACTTTGGATAAGAGGAGGCCAAAAACACCCATACCATGTCGATCTCCTGAGTTCTTACTGAACAAAGGATATGATCCAAGTATCCTGCAACTACGAAGACGAGTCGAGGAACCGCTGGTGACCCGCTGGAAGGTTTGGCACCCTGAGCCTGCAGTCGTCCCGTGGGACCCCTCTGCATCTGGTCGCCCTAGAAGGTCTGCGAAGACGCTTCGACCCATTGGAATAGTGGAACCAACTATTCTCGGCACCTTCACCAAAACCTGCAAGTAAGCTTTCTCTGAAGTGTCTCTGGGCCAACCAGTGGGCGGACCAGCTTACGCAGGACCTTTACTCTGTCTCCACCGCCCTCGAAACTTGGTATACTGCCAACTCTGTGTCCCCGGCACCCTCACACCGAATTTCGTACACTTGGCATTCCCAGGTCTGAAGTGAGACGAGTGCGCCAGGACCGGAGTAAACGCGGTTACTGTGTTGCCCTGCCGCGGCAACGTCTTTTGTAAGTACGCTGCATTTGGGACCCTCTTGCCCTGAAGCCTGATGCAGTGAAACTGGGTCGATTCATCCACCCGGAGCAGAGAAATCACCCCTGTCCCGTTTGGGAATCATCGCTGTATCTCAGGAACTGAAAGCCGCAGAGGCATCCTTTTTGTTGCGTTTGAACCTGCAACCCGAGTGGACTGAACGGGCGAAAGTCTGGGTCCAAGAGCGCCTGCGAACGGTGAGTATTTATAACACTAACCGGTGGCCCCTGGCACCAAGGGCCCCTTTTACGCACAAGTGGCCCCTGGGGGCCCTCTCCTTTCCACTGCTAGTACGAACTAGCGACTCCATCCCGCTCTCTGGAACTGCCTCTGCCTTCAAGTGGAGGTCCTCCCTGAATAGTGGGAACTTGTTCATCGCCTCATCCACCTTCCTGAGCTGCTAGAGACCCATGAAGAGACCCTATTTTTTCCATTGGAACAACCGTGTGCGCTAGCATTGCATGTACTATTGAGCACAAGGCTCCTCTCTTATTAGGGCTTGGACTGCCTCTTAGGTGTGTTGTTGATGTTGAAGGGGCCTTAAGTCTATCTGCACTGTCTGTTTCCTTCCTATCTAGGTTGTCGACATATTTTGTGCATTTAACCCCTTTAGACCCCAATGGTCTTGTATATACATTGTATTGATAGTGTTGTGTTGGTTTACGTAGTGTTACTGTGATTCGTTTGCTATGGTCTGTTACAAAGGCGTAGTAATAAATGTGTCTATATTTTTAATATAACACCTGTCTGGGGTAATTTGTAAGTGTCCTTGCTCTGTGTGCTCATTGAGGTCTTTCAGTCACCTTCACCCCTCCTGAGACCTAGTCTTGACCGCCTGCCATAGCTACCCTGATTGGTCTGGCTTGTCCAGAGGTTACCCTGTACCGCGAAACTAGGCTGGCCTTCTGAACCTCTGCCCTCCAGGACAGAGTCCAGAAATCCATCTTAACACTCAATATATACTGGAACTGCGCATCTTTTGAAGTCAGGGTGCTTCGTAGAAGCTGTAATGGCCCTGATGGACAAAGCTATGGGGTTTGTGGGTGAACCTGGATATCATTGTATGTGAGGATTTGAATATCCACTGCTTTGATGACAAGTCAAATGTGATCAGACCTTTTACCGAACGCGAACCATGCATCATTAGAGACTTGCAGTGGAGATATGAACTAGCTCAAAGGAACATCAAGCTAGTCAATGGGCACATCAGGGGGGATACTCCGCCTTTGGCGACCTGAAAGAGGGATGCAGATACAGAGAATTTGGATTATATTTTTTTATCTCTGATAGACTGTTTGTTAAACTGCTACGTTTTGATATACAAGACTCCAACCTCAGTGTCCATACCTTAATATCCTAAAGTTGACTATTACTAACTGGATTACATCCTTCACAGACACAGCCCGGGTGATGCTTAGAGTGAATGCAGGCAGAACCAGATTAACAATAAGCTCTGAGGACATCAGGGCATGGACGAAGGTCTTGCAGGGAAAACTCTGTTTTACGTCATAGGAGTATCTACCGGTTACTCAGTCAACTTAAGTGCCTATGTGGAAAAGAACATCCGCTGGGCCAAGAGACTTCATAACCCGCCAAAGGTTTGATGCATAGCCAGCAATAAGGAAAAAACAACTAAACAGGCTCATAAGAAAGTGGAGGAAGATCAGCAATTCCGAGGCTGTGAAAGAAATAAAAAAAACTGAGCCAGAACCACAAGAACTGGCTAAGGCAGCACAAACTCAAACTCTGCCAGCAGGACGCTGAGTCAATGTTAAAAATGATGGCGTCCAAAAACACTGCACAACTGTGGAAGGTGTTCAACGACATGACACCCCAGAATGTAATGCTGACAAATTCAGTATCAGCAGGAGCTTGGCCCAATCATTTTGGCTGGCTATTTGTGGCCCCAGCCGAACACCTGGGGGCAGAGGACGACACTCCCCTTGTGTTTTGAACTTTGAAAACGAACAAAGAGGAAATCCTCACTATAATCTGGAATTTAAGTAACTCTTGGGCACCAGGCCCAGACAGCCTAACAAATGTAGACCTGAAAAGGCACCCAGAGGAATGGGCTTCGTTCACAGGCACGGTTTGATGTAATCAAAAACACCAAAACAATCCCTTGCTCCTGAACAAGATCTATAATGGTGCCGATTGGCCCAATCCTATCCACTACAGGCCCATCGCCCTTGTTGTCATTGGTAAGATCTTTGTGGCACTAACCTTGAAAGAGTTGACCAATTGGTCTACCTGCACTAAACTAAACACTTCGATCAATGGCAGGTGTGCTTTGTAAAGGGGATGGGGACTGCTCTGAACCTCTTTATTATAAATGTCTTAAAAACCAGGGCCAAGAGCAAGAACAATAACAAAATATACCTGGCCGCTATTGACCTGGCTCAGGCATTTGACATGATTGATAGCTCCATCTTGTGGTCTAAACTCAAGGCTTGGAATTGCCCCCAAGACCTAAGAGAGGTACTTGATGACTTCTGTAGTGCCTAGCAGGAGAAACGCTTTCGCTGTTTGAAAACCCAGCATTGCGAGCCGGGAGGAGGCTCTTGCTGGTGCCTGTGCTTCCTGGAGGAGGCGGGCTTCTGCGAGTCACGTGACGTATCACGTGACCTTTTTCGCCAACAAAACGCTGAGCCATCCACCCTCGCGGCGTTAAGCCCGTAGGAGACAAGCCCTCTGGATGTTGTGCGGCTGTTACGCGGAGGTGAGCATAAGATCCATCAGGAGTTCAGAGACGAATACTGGTTCCCGGAGTCTGCTGTACGCCATCACACTTAGGAATCAGCTACGACACAGCATAAATACAAAATGGTGACTACAATATTGAAGGAGGGGCCGCAGACTCGGCAAAAATCACTGCTACATAGAAGGAAACCACCACAGAGATTAAATAAGGAGGTAAGCCTGGCGGACGTGTCGGCAACGAATGATCTAACTGGGTCAATTATAAATGTGGACAGTCTGGAAACTAGTCGACCATTAAAAGGTATAATACCCTCTTTAGCCACTTTGTCACAGATGGTAATGGGTTTCCCGCAGACGAAGACTGCGTACACGGGAAATGAAAGTAATGATGCCATCATAACTCCTCACAATATGCATCTAGATAAACTTGAGAGCCATATTGCTGAACCGGAAAAAGCTTTTTCGCCGTCGATATACATTGATGCCTGTGAAACCCCACAAATCTCTCCCTTTGAACTAACTGACCACGATCTGTTGGGTATTAATATTCCAAATGTTCTATCTCAGAACAATGACTCATTTCCTCCCCCCCTAGTGGATTATAGAGGATCAGGAAAACAGCCCGCACCTTTTTTCCCAATGTTTCCTCTTGCTACAAAAAACATACCCATGCCTTCAATACCTTCCAATACTATGAAGGCAGTTGGCTTTAAACCAGCTAATAAAATCAAAGCGGGGGGAGGGGCGGGGGGTGTGTGTGTTGATTCCATGCCGACTGAATTGACGAATGTAATGCCATCTGAACCTACCACAGCGGCGGAGAAAGACCTTAGCCAACGAGCCTGCCTTGAGGCCGCGGGCACAAATAAAGCACATGCATTTCAGATGCAAAATTCACAGGACTCACTCAGAGGTAAGAAACCCACAGAAGTACCATCGACAGAACTTTCAGGTCGCGAAGCAAGGCTGGCGACAAGGCTAAAAGCCGATTTTATAGCAACCTATGAGCGTTTAAACGATAGCTTTCGACAACAGCAAACGGTACATTCATCCAGAAAAGAATCTGCGGGCAATAAATTAGCAGGAAATTCATCTTGGAATGCATCTTTCAGGTCTGAGGGATCCGTGTCAGCTGTAGAAAACTCAATACTTCAAAAATCGGATGCAAACTTGGATTCGGTAGGCTTAAAGGATGTAGAGGCAAGAGCTGTTATGAGTAACTCCAAGTTGTCTGGTCGGATAAAGGAAAAAAGAGCTCCCCTTGGAGACAATCAAGATGTCTCCGAACAAGATAGGTCTGAACTCCCCTCGAAAAGCTCGCTATCTACAGCGGCCGGAATACAAATCCACAATAATGTGTTGGCCGCAACATCAATTGCCTTACTACCCTTTATGAAATTATATGAATCCTTGCATGACGCTGTGAGTGACCAATTAACGCTTTTAGCCTCTGTCAATGCAAAGATTTCATCATTAGAAACCTTCTCACAAGTAATAATGCATAGATTGGACCACGAAGCTGAAACATCACTAAAATGGCAAAGTAGATTGTGCGAACTAGCTCGACAGGCAAATGGTGATAATGCAGGCTTAATTGACGCAGTAATCGAATGTACAAAATGGATACGCCATAATAATCCAACGAATAACCAGACAGGTAGCGTAGGAGCTGATGATCCGCCTAGAGTACCATTATTGACTGAAGCATCAAATAGTAAGCCCGGCATGATCCCAAATCCTCGTTGTGAACGTGCAGGATTGTCTAATGGAAAAAAAGGCACCGTGCGTCCAGTCATTGAGCAAATGAATATTGAGAAAATCAGCCCTGACGTAAGTGATAAGGGCTTGAAGTCAAACAAAGCAAGCAAAAAGCAAACGTCGGGGATCCAGATCAATCCCTTGATCCAGACAGTAGCATCGGACAATACCAATAATGATGTCGTGATTGTAGCATCAGTAGAGCCGGAGCTAGTACAAGGGGAACGGCTCCCAGGGCCTGATGTGGAAAGAGCTGTTCCAGGAAATCTATCTGAAATCCTCTCATTTGGAATCTTTAATAAATCAACAACAGCAGGGAAAGTGACCAAAATCCAACCCCTGGATAAAAAGAGAGGAGAAAGAAATATACAGACGCACTCTACCCAGAGGCAAGTTGCCAAACGCGCGCGTAAAACAAGCAGCAAAAAATTCATACGGAATTTATCAACACCGGCACGCCTGTCAATGTTTCAACGCCAGGCGACACAATCAAAGGAGTCCGATAATTCAACAAAAGAAACCGAATCAACGAGAGAACCAAAACGATGCTTGAAAAGAACAAGAGACTGTTCAGGTTGTAAGGATGATGAAACATCTGAATCATCTATTGACTTATGTGAATTTTCAACCTATTCAATTGATGATGACGATGAAAAAGAAGCAGCTGCCCCTACGGCGGATGAATTATCGGGTGACATGGGTAAGGCCAAAGAGTCTCAGTCTAGACCGGGCCCTCGAAAGGCCATTCCACCACAAGGAAGTGGGCAAGCAAGCAAAAGCATCAAAAAGGTGCCTCAGCCTATTCCAATAAATACAGAAACAAAAGAGCAGAGCGGTAAATTGCCAGCTGTCTGTGCTTAGCCTAATGACATGTGCGGTAAACTTAATCCGAAATTAACAAGAGCACAAATTGAAAAGCTTGGCAGAAATTCTAATCTGAAAATCACAGAGTCGAATGCTCCATTTGAGAGAAACATCTGGAAAATACAAATCAAAAATATCCTATTAGAACAAAAAGAAGTAAACTTGAATCGTCGGAACATACTAAAACTATTACAGTGCATTCCAACTCTTCGAGCTACTAAATCAGATGATATAGCGGTAGTTGAGTATATGTCTGAAGACCATCTAGACTGGGTAAACTTACATCTGAATTCCAGAACGTTAAAGGAAGCCGTAAAGGAGGCTGCTGCTGACTTCTTGTTCTTCGGCTTCGAAATTATATGTGCTGATGACCAGGATGCAGAAAGATTTTCCAATTCTTCTACGGAACAAACAGAGAATGAAAATAGAAGAAAAGAACTGTGGGACCACATGAGGATAAAGCGATCATCGTGCCAAAGACATGTAAAGCAAACTGGACAGTAACTCAGTGGGGACGGATTGGACATTAATAATCAATTAATATCATGGAACACACAAGGCTTTTCTCATCTTTTTGAAGGTAAATGGCAATTAACGGACAAAATTTCAATTATATGTTTACAAGAAACATGGTTACGTGAATGCCCAGTGTGCGATGGATACACTGTCCTTCTCAACCCGGCAGGAAAGAACTTGTTTGGCCGTCCTTTCTCTGGTCTGATAACCATGATAAGTAGCAGTGAGGACTGGAAGATTCTATCAACTAAGATTCCAAACATGTTCGCACAAGTCACGACAATTCAAAACTCCAAGTCCTTAAATTCCAGGGACCAGGTGACTTTGATAGTGAACATCTATTGGAATCCAGCAAGGATATCACAATCAAGATTCATTGCCGATGTTATGACTGCAATTGATGAGTGCTTACTCTCATACACTGATCCTGCAATTATAATATGTGGGGATTTCAATTATTCCTGGGTAAATAAACCTCTGATAAAAAGATCAACAACTGTATCGAGAAGTAATAATCATTTGCAGGACCGGGGAGAAAGATGGGCAAAGGAACTTGCCCTTAGAGATTGCTCTATGTTGAATGGCTGCACTCATGGTGACATCCCCCCAGGTTTTACCTGGAAGAGAGGAGACTCTAGGAAGACGCTCGATTATATATGGGTATCCAGGAACTTTTTAGATCAAATAACTACTCTCAAAGTCATCGAGACAGAAAAAAGCGACCATGACGCACTAATGCTGAAATGGCTGAAAGTTCAAAAAACAACTTTGATAAAATACCCAGAGAAGATCACTATAAACAATGGAGGAAATAGGCTACGTCTGAGTGCAACAAAGCTGGATAAGATAAAATCCAGTTTCGCAAACGCAACTGACACAACGGCAAGGATAAATTATACCTTGTTACTACATCAATACAAAATGAAGTCCAATAAACGAAAAGGGCATGATGTAGAAGTAAAACATACTTTTAATCCAACAATAAAACGAGAGAAGCAAAATCTTCGGAACGACATCAGGCTCTTAAGAAAGGATCCTAACCCCTGTAATATTATACGAATTCAAAAAAGAAAACAGCGTTACCGAAACTGGATGAAATCTTTCAACTTGAGTCGAGTCCAAGATCAAGCCGAACAGATGTTGAAACTTATTCTGCAAAAAGATAGTAGGCATATTTGGGAGATAATTAACACCGGCGGGATTAAACACACTTATGCAATGTCAAACGGTGTAAGTGGAGCAAGCTGGGTGATGCATTTCACTACCACATTTGATGATTGCAACTGTATTAAGGTCCCCCAACCAGTGCTCCCCGATGTAAGATGGAATGTGGCAGACACAGAGGAAGATATTAAACGGGCAATTCAGAAACTAAACTCTTCCAGAGCAGTCGGCCGTGATGGAATTTCGAACATGATGCTAAAAAACCACAGCTCTGTATGGGCGAACCTGATGAGTACCTTGTTTGAAAGAATTGCTCTGGAAAGAGTACTGCCTGATTCTTGGTGCAAGGCGGTGGTGGTTCCGATATTCAAAAAGGGTAATCGGGACGATCCAAACAACTATCGCCCGATTGCCCTTTTGGATACAATTGGGAAGGTATTTGGATCTTTTCTCCAGAAACGTCTTGCTCACTGGGCGGAAGAAGTTGCAGCGGTCGATCCACGTCAAACTGGATTCACAAAGGGCGTGGGCGTCGAGCTTAACTTGGTGCTTTTGAACTGTCTAAAACTAGACGCACTGAGGTGTAAGAGAAAAGTATACTTCGCCTTTATAGATCTGAGTCAGGCTTTTGACAGTATAAATCGTAACCTGCTGTGGAAAAAACTTTGTGCCTGGAAATGTCCAAACGAGCTGTTGGCCCCTTTGATTGCGCTACATTCCAACACATCCATCAGAGTTCGGCTAAATGAGCAAGGTGACTTATCTGATGAGATACTGACAAAACGAGGAGTCAAACAGGGTTGCCCTCTAGCAGCCCAGCTATTTAAGCTCTTCATCTCTGACCTACCTCTATCATTAAGTGATCTAAGAGTCTTTCCCCCGTTGGTGAATGGTCATGAAATAAGTTGGGCTGTTTATGCCGACGATATTGTGTTCATGGACTCTACTCCTATTGGACTGCAGCGCCTACTGAATAAATTCCAGCAATATTGCATGCAAAATGACCTACGAATAAACACCGAAAAGTCAAAAATCATCCAGGTGGGCCAGAATAAATCAAAGAGACCAGGTAACTTTGAATGGAAGATAAAAAATGAACCTCTCGAGTTAAATAATAGTATAAGATACTTAGGTGTCTTGTTCAACACCTCAATTCGAGAATGGGAGTGGTCCCAAGACCTGGTGGCCCGGATGAAAATGTATGCACTACAAGGAGCCAAACTGCATGCAGCGTATGGAAAATTTACTTTAAAGCCGGTTCTATCATTCTACCTTCAAAAGGTAATTCCCGCGATAACTTTTGGGAGTGAGACATGTTGGAATCTGCCAGAAGACCTGTGGGACAAGCTCGAAGGTAGTTTTTGGCGTAAAGTGCTGAGATTACCAAACAGCTCATCAATTGTGGCAATACGATATGAACTATGTATTGAGGCTCTATATGGAACAGTTCTGTGGAAATAATTCTCCATGTTTAGGAAATTGCGGATGGATACGGTAGTAAAACCGTATGAAATATTACATTCGGTTTCTGAACACTCATCTGCCTTCTTATTAAAGGAGTGGGAGAGAAAACTACTTCTTGTATTAGAAGATGCTGGAGTTTCGGCAGAGACTGTAATACTTCGCCCCCAAATTGCGAAGAAAAAAATCCGTCATTACAACTGGTTAAGAAACGAAGAATGCAGAAACAATTGAAAACCGCCCTAAACCTTGGAAGTGCGCTAAATAAACTTGATGCAATTCCAAAATACCTGGCGAAATTCCCATCACAATACCACCGCAATATGTTCCTGCGGATGAGACTCAACCTATACAAAACTAGGGAGATACAGTTTCTGAGGAATGATCCATTGGTGCAGAGGACAGAATGTAGATTCTGCAAACTTGGCCAAGAATCGGTGAGACATCTAATATTGGACTGTGAATCCATTACAGAGCAGCGTAGTCTGCATTTAGATCGCTTTGCTCCCCAGTCAGGAAACGTGGATTCCTGGTGGTGTTACCTGATCTCAGGTTTTAACACTCAGTTAACCTGTGCAGTAATAAATTTTATGGATGCACTACACTTAAACAATTTGGAATGCAAGTAGTGACCTCAGTTAGTGAAAACTGAGGACTTGAGGTACAAATGTAACAAAAAGTTTTTCTTTCTTTTGTAATAAACTAATGTTAAAAAATAAAAAAATAAAAAAAAAAGAGGTACTTAGGGCCCCTTACTCGGACACTTTCCTCAGAGTGAGGCTGGACAACATAGGAAATCTGTCTGAATCTATTTAAACTGCCAGGTTCAACAAACAAGGCTGTCGATTGGCATCCTTAATTTGTACATCTCAGGCTTGAGAAATGCCTTTTAAGACGTCGGATGCCTTCCTCCACGTTTGGCAGGCGTACCTTTTAAGTAGGTTATTAAACGCAGATGACTTGATTCTGCTGGATCAGACACAGGTGGGCCTTCAACGACAACTGGATGCATTGGCTCACTATGTGGAACTAAACACCCTCAAGATCAATGTGAAAAAAATAAATCCTTACTCTAGGGTGTAAACATGAAAAAAAATCAAAACCTAAAGCTTAGCATCTGAAAGTGGAGAAGATATTTGAGGTACATTCCTTAACATATTTGGGTATGTGTCTGAGCGATAGTGTCAATGACTCACATAGAGAGTCCATACTGAGTACCAAGCTGAAGAACCTTGCTGCACAAGCGAGAATATTGGCCAGACGCTGCAAGTTCACCCTCCTTCCGGTCATTGATTTCTGGAGATTAAAGGTCACCCCGATCTTGACGTATGGGGCAGAGACGTCCTTTGCCTTAGTGGATAAAATATTGCCAAAACTAGAAGGTCTTTTCTGGAGGAGGGCTTTAGCCTTACCCAAATGCATGCCAATTCAAGCCATCAGAATAGCATTGGGCCTTACTCCCATGGGACCCAGTGAGGGAGGTTTTGGTGCCTTAAAGAAAACGTTGCTTATTAATAGCAAGCCGACATTGAGGGAATGGAAAAAGACCTGTACAGCAATCTTGGATAGTGTGTACCAGTCTGAAGAGTCTCTAGTTGCAAATCCTCTGCTGGTAAAGCAGAAATGATATGAACTAGACTGGATGGAATCACTGGAAGCCAGAAGTAAGTTCAAAATATATGTCAGAACTCTCCCCGAACAGAGAGTGATAGGAACTGTCCCAACCTACTCGCAGAAATTCCCCAACAGCTATCTACTGGGGCAGTTCATGTACTTTCGCTTCAACCTGCTTGTCACAAAAGAAGTGGTGGAAGTACGAAAGGACAAACATAAGCGAGATTTTGCCTGCAGACTCTGCAAATACCCTCTTGAGTCATTGCTTCATGTTATGTTACTCTGCCCTGCCTTAAGATCCCTTCGAACACAATGAATGGGTACATTTTTCAACGAAGTAGCCACCTTTTTCGGTGGAAGACTGGTGGGCTCAATTGACAAAAGGAACTCTGATTTCTCTAATATTGGCTCTGCTTGCTTTCCTGAAGGAGGCATTCTTGGTGCTGGAGGCTGTTAACCACAACCGATAATGTATGTGTAATAATCTGTCGTCATTTGCATCTTCTGGTCTGGACCAAGTTTGTGCTAAGACCTGGGAAAGCGTGCATGGCCTGTACTTAACCAGGACGATGTATTTAGGAAACAGGTTTTGAGTAAAAACCAAGAACGAAAGATGTATTGGGACAATTGAATGGTCTCTTTTTAGGTTTCTATTTTCTTGCCTGATTGTTTTTCTTATTTTATCTGCTATTGTTCTTTTCCTCTGGAAATCTTGCTTTTTATACCCTTTTTTTCTTTCTTTTTTTTATCTTTGTTTACAAGTTAGACCAAAACTCTCTCAGTGGTGATTAATAATTTCACAAGCAGCCCTGTGGGTGTTTTCTGAAAGAACACCCTAGCTTATGAACTCAAAACTCACTCCTTTCCACTCTCAACATCTGTCACCTCTTATAAGTCATCAACAGACTGCTTTGCCCCCTTCTTATTGACCCATCTCCTACGTCTAAGGTTACTTCATCTGATTTCACTTACTTCCTTACCTCTAACGTCTCTGCCTTAAGCTAAGCCTTTTCTTCTGCTCCTCATCCATTTACTCCCTCATCTCTTCCACCTTCTATATCTTCTCAACCTCATCTTTTTCTGTGTTTTCTACTATCCCTCTTTGCTTCCCCATTTGACATCTCTGTAATCTGTTTGTCCTCATCCACCTTCCCTCCGCTTTGTGACCGTGCTACTAGCAGCCCTATTCTCTTGACCCCTCATTGCTTTCTAACTTTTTCCCCATCTCTTCTACTGTTTCTTTCCAAAAACCTCAAAAGAGCAGTTTGTTAGGAAAGATTTCTCTTTTGGCAACTTTCCCTCCATAGTTTCTATGGACCCCCAATCTTTTTGCTTTGTTTTTGAACTTGTTCTGACTTTTTGAGTGGAAGCAAATCCTTCAGCTTCACTTTCCCTGCCTTTTGCTTATTTGTTGTGGAGAAATTGATCAGTTCTTTCAGACTATCAGTACTTGGAGACTGTTTCCCTTTTATTATTTACAATTGTGTAACTTTTGTATCTTTTCACACATCATCGTACAATGCAGTTCAATGGCGATATATTTGTATGACCCTAGCTTTTTACACTTGGGTTTTGGGGTTACTTTTATATCTGCTGTGACGAATCGAGGGAATGCGGCCCTTCTCCCCAAGGGGGAACTCCTTCCTGTGAGGCAAGGGAGGTGAGCCCGCTCCGCAACAGCCTCTGTAGGGGTCGGGGCAAGTGCGACCTCACTGGGAGCCTCTCAACCTTGGGGGGGAAAAAATCACTCCTGTTCCCATGAGGAACTCCCTAGAGTCGGACGCACTATGGCCTACACGACAGGCTCTGCAGTACCAGAGGCCTTTGTATGTCAAGACTGGGACAAAGAAACTCCTCAGAGATTCCATTATCTAAGTGGAAATGATAGTGATCTCCGAAGACTTTGGGCGGTGCTTCAACCTTTGGACTAGTGGGACCAACTAGCCTTGACACTTTCTCAAGGATCCAGCTGTTGTGAGCCTTCTAAAGTGTCCTTGGACCACCCGGTGGACTGACCAGCTCCCTCGTGGGCTACCTCGCCAGAAGCATCATCGTTCCACAGTTGCAACCGAAACTTTGATGGTTGCCAGCTTGTGGTACAAGTCGCTTTCCCAGCGAATTTCAAGGTCCCAGCCTCCAGGGATCCTGTCCTAGAGAAGCTTCTTCAACCGCAGAAGGACGCCTCGTCTGTGTGGTGGTGATCGCTGGAACTTGCCTTCGCCTGTCCTGAAGTTTCCGAGGATAACATTGGTAACCAGTACCTTTGTATTCTACAGTCCATTCCACTGCCTTTTGGACATCGAACCTGTGTAGTTTGATCTGAAAGATAAGAACACAATTGATTTCCCTAGTACCGTTGTTGAATATGTTCTTTGAATCCATCACCAACACAAGTAACTTCTCCAGCATGGGGTCTGGCATGGATTCACATGAACATTCACATTCACTGTCGTCAGGCCTCGAATCCTCGGTAAAAGAAAAAAGTTTCACTTTCACTTACTGTCTTTCTCCTAAACCAATCTCTGAGCTCTGGGTCAAACTGCCCCCAGCCAATGACTGTCCTCTTCCCAAGCCCTTCCTCTGCCAGCCATCTACAGATTTCTACCTCACATCCAAGGTAGTGCTTGTGTTTCGCTCTTGGAGCTTTTCTGTGCTTTCTCACTTTTTTGCTAGGAAATTCCTATTTTTGTTCAATAGAGCCTGTGTGCTCTTTCATTGCTTCATCCGGCTAACAGGGATCCACTGGTCGGCGTCTTTCAACGCCCCCTAAGGGCAGAATCGTTCACGGTGCACCGGACCATGTCGGAGGAGAAGGTGGACAGGGGTTCCCTCTTCAAGCTCTGCACCATCTGTTTGAGGAAGCATCCTCCCCCGAGGCCTCACAGAGATTTGTCTCGGGACATTATTTCGGCTCTCAACATGCTTGTCGGAGATGCAGAAGAGGATGTTCACGGCACCACCAGCACCGGCCCCTTTGACACGAGGCACACCACCGACAAAGAAAAGGAAGCTGCAGCCTATGCTGCCTCACCAGCTGCCACATGTACCCTCCCCCCTACAGATACAGGAACGGACACAGCGACGACAGACACAGACGACGGCTGCATCTCTCCGCCTCCAAGGGCTTCTACCCTGGACAAAGTGGGTTCATTCCACTCTATGGTCGCCCGCGCATTTGAATTCCAGCTCACGCCGGAGGAGTCGAAGAATGGAGGGCTTCCTTTATCAATTCCGGGAGTCGAAACTGAAAACCATCCTGGCCTCTCCTGGATGATGTCTGGGATGAAGGCCTGGCACTGCTGAAAAACCCCACCTTGGCCCCAGCGAAAAGAGACCGACTGGAGAAGAAATACTGGGTGCCGGAGTCTGCACCCAAGTGTCTGCGGTCACAGCCATCAATGGACTCGGCGGTCTCGGCGGCTGCGTCGAAGAAGTAATCCAACCCATTATCCTCTGCCTCCATTCCCCCGGACAGCGAAGGGAAGAAGTTGGATGCCGTGGGTAGAAGGTCATCTACTCAGCGACTACGACGGTGAAGGCGGCGAATGCTTTGGCGATCCTGGTCAGGTATGACCGGGAGTTATGGTACAAGATGGCCTCGCTACTGGAATTCCTCCCAGAGGACAAACAGGTTGAGGCATTGGAGATCCTTCAGGAGGGCGAGGTGGCGTCAGACCACGCCATCACCATGGCCCTGGACTTTGTGGACTCGGGGTTCCGCAAAATGGGGAACACGGTTTGCCTCCGTCATCGTGGCTGGGTGAAGACCACCAACTTTAGGCAGAATGTTCAGACGAGGGTCCTGGACATGACAGTCTGAGACAATCTCTTTGGAAAGGCCATCCAATCACTACAGGCCATCAAGACAGACACAGACGGCCTGTGCCCTGGGCACGCTGCAACATCACCGTCCGTCCTTTCGTTCCTCTGGAGGGAAGTCAGGCAGATCATCAAAGGTTTCAGCAGAGGAACGTCCTCATACCGCCAACCCTCGCGTTCCATGACCCAGGAGGCCTACAGGGGTCACTCCAAGGCCATTCGGAGGTGGCCGCCATTGTCGTCAAGGCTTCCAAAGCTGCGCGCCGGCCACCAAGCTTGATTGAGCAGGCCAAGACGTCGGGGCTCCCACCCCTGCACCCTAGTGGAAGGCCGCCTGGTGAACTTCATCAGCGTGTGGGAAAACATCGCCACCGATCGATGGGTGCTGGCTGCTCTCTCCCACAGACGCACTTTGGCGTTTCAGCAAAAGGGTCAGCAGATACCACCGGTGGCTCAGCAGGAACAACACATCCCTCAGCTGCAGCTGGAGGTTCGAACCATGTTAAAAAAGGGGGCGATAGAGCTGGTTCCAAAGCGACTCTGGGGTTCCGGAGTTTAGTCCAGATGATACTTAGTAAAAATAAATTTAAAAAAAGAGACTGGGGAATGGAAGCCCATTCTCGATCTACGACTGAAAAAGTACATCAAGTCCCAAAAATTGAGGATGGTCACGCTGCAGCATGTGCTCGGCCAACTGGAGGAGGGAGACTTCTTGCCGTCGCTGGATCTAGAGGACGCGTACTTCCACGTCCCCATTCACGAAAAACATTGCAAGTTCCTACGCTTCGTCTTACAAGGGAAGCACTACCAGTTCAAGGCCCTCCCCTTCAGACTGAATTTGGCGCTGAGTCTTTACGAAGTGCCTGGCACCAGTGGTGGCCCATCTGCGACTACAAGGGATACATGTGTACCAATACCTTGACGACCGTGCCAAGTCAAGAGAGATCGCCTTCGATCACACGGAGAGGACCATCCGGCTGCTCACGGATCTGAGGTTCTCTGTAAGCTTTCCAAAGTCCTGCTTGATTCCATCGCAAGACGCAAAAGATTTAGGACTACAGGTGTTTGGCAGTAAACCCACTTGGTAGCAGTCTGTACCACACATATTCTCTCAGCAGGGAACTGCGCTCTTGCCACGAGTGGGAGCTTCGGCAGGATCAAGTGGACAATCTCTTCCTCAGGTGAGGCAGACTCCAGATTTATTTGTGACGGCAGCGAACACCGAGTGCCAGAGGTTCGCCAGCAGGTTCCACCAGCCGGGGATCATGGGAGACGCGTTCTCCTTCCTGTACGCGTTCCCGCTGTTGCCTCTGCTACTACGAGTAATCAGTTAACTCAAACAGTGCCGGTGCAGAATGATCCTCGTCGCCCCAGCATGGCCGAGGCAAATTTGCTACCCGGACCTGCGCAGCCTGTCGTCATCACCTCCAGTCAATCTACCAGTAGTCGCGGATCTGCTCGCCAGAGAAGGATGCGCAATGGCTCCTGCAGCCTTAGAGTTCGGTGGGTATGAGCCATCGTCGGACTGCAGCAAGGTCCTTCCCAGGGCCAGAGTGTCGTCGACTCTTAAGTGCTACGGGCACAAGTGGAAGCGGTTAGCGACTTGGTGGCGGTCGCAGAAGATCAACTCTCTGAGGGCTACGGCCCCTCAGGTCCTTGCGTATTTGTTGTCCATTTGTTAAGGCGGGGCTGTCATGCGCCTTCCCGAAAGTGCATCTCTCCTGCTACACCAGGTCTCCGGGGCAGTCTTCTCTTTGGTCAAAGGACTGTTTTGATAGTTCACTCCAGTGAAGGCACCTACCCCGGCATGGGAACTCAACGTGGTACTGACGAGGCTCATAGGGGCCCCTTTCGAGCTTTGCATCAAGCTCCTCTCCAGTTCCTCTCACGGAAGACAGCGTTTCTCGTTGCCATCTCCTCTGCCAGTAGGGTAGGTGAGATCCAGGCCCTGTTCTGCAAGCGGCTTATTTGACTTTCCACGAGACCAGGGTGGTGCTGCGGACGCACCCCTTCGTCATGCCTAAGGTTCCATCAGAATTCCATCTCAACAAACCTTTAGTGTTGCCTATGGTTTTTTTTCGACGCCTTAATCGCCGGCTGAAAGGACTTTGCACTCGCTGGATGTGGCTCGAGCGCTGAAGTTCTATGTGGCACGCACAAAGAGTTTCCGGAAGACGTCACAACTTTTCGTGAGCTTTGGTCTTGTGAACCATGGAAAAGCTTTGTCCAAGGCTTCCATTTCCAGGTGGCTCTCTGGCTGTATCTCTCACTGTCACCAGTTGGCAAACCAACAGCTGCCTGGCCGTCCTAGAGCCCACACCACCAGAGCAATCGCTGCGACAACGGCTTTCCTGTCTGGTATGCCCCTGCTGGGCATCTGCAGGACTGCGACGTGGTGGTCTACGCACACCTTCACGAGATTCTACTGCGTCGACAGGGATTCCAGAGAGCAGTCAAGTGTCAGCCAAGCAGTGCTACGCGACCTGTTTGCTTGAAGGTGAGCCTGGTGAGGAGGTAAGAGTGAATGCTTCTGTTGAGCCTTGCCACTTCCCGTGGTTTTGTATGTATGTACTGCTATGTATTCTTTATTCATGAGCATGTGAATCCATGCCAGACCACATGCTGGACAAGGAACAAGTTACTTACCTGTAACTGTTGTTCTCCATCATGGATCTTGCATGGATTCACATGCAAACCCTCCTGCCTGCCCCTCTGCCTCTCTTCTTGGTCATACTGCCACTTTATGTGCTACCAAATCTGAAGATGGCTGCCAGAGGAGGGGCTTGGGGAGAGAGCAGTATGACCAAGAGTTCAGTGATTGGTTTATAGGAGAAAGACAGTTTGTAAGTGAAAGCGAAAGTTTTTTTCTTTTACCGAGGATTCCCGGCCTGACGACTGTGAATATTCATGAGCATGTGAATCTATGCCAGATCCATGCTGGAGACCAACAGTTACAGGTAAGTAACGTATTCCTTACCTGCTACAGATACATTCTGGCGAGAAGCATTGTGGCTCCTGTGACTTTTGGACTCAAGACACCATTCGTCTTAGGGATTGGACTACTGAAGTTTGGGAAATCCACTTGTGACTTGGTTCATCTTTACTGCATTACTTTATTTACCTCTTGTGGTGTTTGTCATTTGAATGCATTTTTAAGAACCTAAGGTGAATGTATATATGTTGATTATTGAGTATTGTGTAATATCACCTGCTAGTTTCATTATGTTTAATGTGCCTGGAATACATATTTCTTTTTATACATTCATGTCTAAACTGAATTGTTGTGTATTATATTGTGTGGATTCATTGTGGACCCCTGAACCCCACTCATTCTCTTCTGAGTATAGCCTTGACTGCTCTCCATGTTACATTGATTGGCTTTTGGCTAACCTCTGAATTCCCTGTTCACTGTAACTAGGGTGGCCTTCTAAAATCTGTCAACCAGGCCAGATTCAAGAAATTGATTTTAACAGTTTGCTTTCAAATTACTTAAATCTGCACTCTGCGTCCGCTGACTCAATCTGTTTTACAAACAGTCATACTTCAGAAAGAAGTTAAATGATTTGTTTGTGAAGTTAAAGCGCACTGCACTCAGACTTCAAAAAGAAATGTTCCAGTTGCAGCACCCAGTGTTCTGGCCCCACTACACATGACAGGAACCAGTAAGTGTGTGTGCTGAATGTTTGATTTATATGTGTGTGTGTGTATTTGTGGGATTTGTCAAAATGACCGAATCCAAATGACCTACACCACCAAAAGTTCTAAAATCGATACTACTAAATGTCCTGCTGACTAAATGTTCGTAACATTTTGTAGTATCTATTTGGTGGTGTAGGTCATTTGGTTAAAAAAAGAAAAAAGAAAGAAAAAAGGCTGCAGGGGTGTCCCCTGCAACACCCTGCTCACCATACTATAGTATACAGTAAAGTGAGCGGGGGGATACCCCTGCAGCTGACAAGATCAAAATAAAAAATAATAAAGGACCCTGCAGCACCGGATCCTGATCACAAAAGTGAAAGGGAACTAGTGTTGCAGGGACACAGAGTGTTGCAATGAAAGGTAAGTAGGGGTGGGGTTGTGGGCGGGGGTTAGTGTTTGGATAAATTTGGGGTTGTTTTACCGTGCAAACAATTTTGGGTAACGTACATTTCTCATGGGTCATTTCCGTCGCAGACATTTAATCTGTGGTTAAACAACCACAAATCTATTTGTGTCTGTGTATTATTTAATGTGCGAGTGAGTTTATGATGTATAGGTGGCTGAGTGTTCGTGTGAATGAGCGAGTGAATGGTGTTTGCATGGGTGTACGCATTTGTTTGTGTGAGCCGGTGCCTAATGGCAGATTTTGGCAGGTGGGTGGGTGAGGTGCTCTACTACAATTCTTTTTAATGGGCATCTATCCATCCATTATAAAGCAAGCAACCATGTCATGTGGCTAGACTGCCATTGTGCGGATCCAGTCTAGCCATTTCTTCTGTGGCCATAAGCTATTTGGAAAGCGCAATCTGCATTCCTAAAGCCCCCTCCCTCTGCCTACCCACCAATCTTCCCTGCTTCTCCCTCTGTCTGGTGGACAGTTGTATTGGAGGCCAACCTAGTTTAGTGACTGGGACTGGGAGCTGTAGCCAAACCAGTTCAAGGTAGCAAGGTGAGTGGTCAAGACTATGTCTCAGGAAGCCATACCTTGAAAAGTCAAGGAACACACTTGGACAAACCGTTATACAAATACTTATTTTTGGCCATATAACACTATGAAAAATGACTAATAGTACGTAATTTTATCACACACGACTTAATAAATTATGCATAAATACAACCGCTGGAGTAGGGCAAAATAGATAACAAACCCCTGCAAAGGAAGCTAAGTATTAGTATGCAGCACTACAGGTCCACAGAGATGCAACCCTAACTTTAAAAGTCCTAGGATGTATTCCCAAAAGTTCACCAAAGTTCCACAAAGTTTTGTGAGACAGGAACATGTTAGTGAGGAGTTCCAAGGGGTAAAGGAAAAGTTGTTCTGGTGAATAAAAGTGGCCCCCACATTCAGAATGCTTGCATTAGCAAGTAATGGCAAAGCCATACTATTAGAAAACCTTCCAAAGTTACCAAACTTTTAACGAATTATGGCGCTGTGGGTCTTACCCCGGTTCCGCCTAAAGTCATGGGACAAGTCGTGGAAAAATCTAAAGATGCGGTTTGGGATCCCGATTCTTACGATACGTATGAAGATAGTCAAGAGCCTCTTTCCGACACCCTGAGATACTTTTTTCGGCGCTGTAGGGCGGAAAACGACGTTTTTCCACCCGTTGGTCCGCCTGGGTCCTCTAAATGGCTAGAGAGAAATTCGAAGGTGTATGGATCGGCTGGAGAAGATTATCAGTTTCTCTGATCATCCATCCCCGAAAAGGTCTCGGGTAGAGCCTAACCTCCATTTTTCTTCTCATTTTCAAGAAGATCACTCTTCAGTCCCCGTCCAGCAGGAAGACATTATACACATGGAACATATAGGGACATTTATAATGAAGAGGAAGAAGCTTCATTTCTGCAGAATTATGCGGAGGAACAGCAGGGTACCACAGACAACTGGGAAGAAACCCAGCTGGAAGGAACAGACCCATGGACACATCAAGATCAGGACACTGATGTTTTGTGCCTAGATTCTCCTCCGTCCACTCCGGCTCGCCAGGCCTCACCTGTAGATGACCAAATGGCATTCAACTCCATGTTGAAAAAAGCAGCTGAACACTTTCAAATCTCCACTCAAGAGGCTGTGCCTGAGCATGATTTTGTAGAGGATATCCTTAAGGAGAAGCCTCCATCTAGCCAAGCCATCCGCCTCCTTAATTCTATCAAGAGAAGGTTGGCCCCCTCATTGGTATCACCAGCTCAAACTCTGGCAGTGAACCCAAGAGTGGAAAAACTATTTTGCCCTTCCCCTTCCGACCCTCTATAAATTAGAGGGAATGCCATCCTAGATTCGTTGGTAGTGACTACCAACCGGAAAAGGGCAGGGGTACCCCTTGCCACAGGGGAAGCACCTCTGGACAAGGAATCCAAAAGACTGTATGCTCTAGGCAAACGAGTCACTTCGACTGCCGCATACACTACGCGGATTGCTAATAATACCACACTATTGGCAAGCTATGCTGACGCTCAGTGGAACCTGCTCCAAGAGGTTCCTGAACCCACCAAATCCAAGCTTCTCTCCATCGTAATCGAGGGAAGACCAGTTGACCAAAATGTGATCAAAAACACCCAGGACACGGCTGAAACAGCAGGCCGGTCTCTGGTCCAAGGGACCCTACTTAAGACACGCTCGGCTTCGTACTTCAGGTTTTAAACCGGAAACGCAAGCCTCCCTCATCAATAAGCCCATTGAGGAATCTAACCTCTTCGGGAAAGCTGTGGATGAGGCCTTGGAAACAGCTAAGAAAGAGCATGAGACTCTGAAGTCTCTGCAACAGAGCACACAGAAACCTCCCCCCTCCCCTCCCCCCAGAGAGGTAATAACTCTCGGAGGCCCTTTCGAGGGCAAACCCGTGCTGGTCAAAACAACTATGGCACGGGGAACTTCAACAAAGCATAAACTTCGGGAAGCCCTGCATTACTACCCTTCAAGGGGTCAGAAAAGCAGCAAAGGCAGAGGTAGAGGCCTCAATCCCAGAGGAGCCACAGCCTCTGGTCAGAAATGACCACCAGATCCAGGTACCTTCCCATGTCACCCCGGTCGGGGGGCAATTAACATCTTTCCTCGTGGCACGGGAGGGGATAACTTCAGACCAGTGGATCATAAATATGGTCCCCCACGGGTACTCGGTGGAATTCGCCCGACCTCCACAATTCAGACCGCCGCGCTCACGGCGACTTTCACCGGACCATCTGCAGATCCTGAATCAAGAGGTGGAAGCTCTACTTGGAAAGGACGCCATAGAAGCCGTCAATATTCTTCAGGTAAACAAGGGTATTTATTCAGTGTACTTCCTTGTACCCAAAAAGGACTTCACCATGCGCCCTGTTCTAGACCTGCGGCCAGCGAACAAGTTCATAAAACCCCAGAAGTTTTGCATTGGTAACACTACAGGAGGTGATCCCATTGCTGAAACCGGGGGACTGCATGGCTACGTTGGACATGAAAGATACATGCTTTCTTATTTCAATGTTGCCAGCGCACAGAAAATATCTAAGGTTCATGATAGAGGACAGGCATTACCAATTCAAGGTACTTCCCTTCGGCATCGCCTCGGAACCAAGGATGTTTACCAAAGTCCTGGCAGTGGCTGCAGCACACCTGCGCAGACTGTCTGTCCCAGTTTACCCTTACCTCGACGACTGGCTAATCACGGGTGACTCATTCCACGCATGTTTTTCGAACACCCAAAAAACAGTAGATCTTCTCTTCAGTCTGGGTTTCTCAATCAATGAAAAGAAATCCAGTCTAGTCCCCAGTCAAACAAAACCATTTCTGGGAGCTCTAATTCGGACGGAAGACGGTCTTGTCTTCCCCTCCAACGAAGAGGGTTCAGAACATGCTTTTTCAGATCCCTCAATATGTGGCCAGTCGGGAAGTGATGGTGCGCAAAGCCATGCGCTTGCTAGGAATGATGGTGTTGTGCATATACTTGGTTCCCCAGGCGCGGCTGTACAATCGTCCCATGCAAGAGTGGCTCAACAGCCAGTGGTGTCAGGCCAGCAGACAATGGGAAGATCTGGTAGTTGTTTCGCCAGCCCTCGTTCTCTCTCTGCAGTGGTGGTCAAGAGAAAACCTCTTGAAGGGGAAGACCTTCACCACCCCTCCAGTGGAAGCTCACTACGTCTCACTACAGACGCATCTCTCACGCGGTGGGGAGCTCACCTGCTTCAGCTGACAGCGCACGCAGTGTGGTCCCCTCAAGTAACGTCCAACCATATAAACTTACTGGAGCTATTAGCGGTGTTCAAGGCTTTGAAGGCCTTTCAGGTGCAACTACAAGGGAAGACAGTGCTGATTCTAACGGACAGCACTACAGCCATGTATTACCTGAACAAACAGGGGGGCACTCACTCTCCAGGGCTATCCAAGCTGTCCCAAAACATTTGGATGTGGGCTCTCAAACACAAGATGTTTCTGTTGTCCCAACATGTTCCAGGGGAACTCAATCTTCTGGCAGACGTGCTCAGCAGAAATTTTCCTCTGCCCGAAGAATACGAATGGCGGCTACACGAAGACATTGTGTCCAACGTCTTCGCAGAATGAGGTTTCCCAGAGATCGACCTGTTCGCTACTCAGGAGAACGCCCAATGCCAAGACTATGCCTCCAGGTACCCCCAGAACCGATCAAATGGGGAACGGTCTCTGGATAACATGGTCAGGGAAATTTGTCTACACTTTACCCCCCCCACCCCCGACTCCCCTTCTCAACAAAATAGTGCACAAGATGCACCAGGAACCAGTTACCATGATACTGGTGGCCCCCATGTGGGCCGCCAACCCTGGTTCGCTCACCTGATGAGAATGTCCCTCTCCCCACCAGTGAAACTACCCTGTCCGTACAACATGTCTCAGGACAGGGGGGAGACCCTACACGCATGCCCACAAACTCTGAACTTAGCAGCTTGGCTCCTGAGGCCATAGAATTTGGACACCTACAGCTCCCTCAGAGGTGCATGGACATACCCAGGGAAGCTAGGAAACCGAACACACATTATTGCTATGCCAGCAAATGGTAACGTTTTGTCATCTGGTGCAATTCCAAGGGCATCTATCCCATCGATTGCTAACCCACACACATTCTGCTGTACCTAACCCATCTGTTGGACACTGGGTTAGTCTTCAATTCCCTAAAGGTTCACCTGGCTGCTCTTTCAGCCTACACCACATCACAAGAAAAAGTGTTGTGGTGGAAGATACCGGTGATTAAAGCCTTTATGGAAGGGGTTAAGAGGATTTATCCTCCCATTTCTCACCCAGCTCCTGGATGGGACCTAAATGTGGTTTTGACCAGGCTCATGGGAGCTCCTTTTGAGCCTATGCATAAAGCAAGTCTGAAAGACCTGACTTATAAAACAGCCTTCCTAGTAGCTATCACTTCTATCAGAAGAGTTAGCAAACTACAGGCACTTTCTGTTCTAGATCCCTTTGTTACAGTCCACAAAGATAAGGTATTTCTGCGCACGCACCCCAGATTTGCGCCTAAATTCATATCGCAGTTCCATGTGAACCAATCCATTGAACTACCTACCTTTTTCCAGAATCCCACTAGCATGGCTGAAAGAAGCCTACACACACTAGATGTGCGCAGGTCAGTCATGTTCTACCTGGAAAAAACTAAACCACTGAGGAAAAGAAACCAATTTTTCGTTTCAGTGGCAGCAGATAGAGGAGGTGATCCTGTCTCTAAATCAGCTATCTCAAGGTGGATTGTCAAATGCATCACACTGTGTTGCACTCTTGCTGAGAGAGAACTGCCCTTCAAGCCTAGAGCACATTCTACTCGAGGCACTGGGGCATCCATAGCATTCATTGCAAATGTTCCCCTCAAATCCATTTGCAAAGCGGCAACCTGGAGTTCTGTACACACCTTTACAAAACACTATTGCCTAGACACTCATTCTAGGTCTGAATCTCAGGTGGGACAAGCAGTACTAAGACATATTTTCTCTACTGTTCCTTCTCACAACCCACCTCCAACTCCAGGTACTGCTCGCTAGTCTATGCACAGCATGTGATTCTAAGCAGATTAACAAGCATCAGAAGACATGCATTACTTACCGTAATTGCATTTCTGATGATTGTATCTGCTTAGATTCACATGCGCCCTCCCTACCTCCCCGGTGGAAGGAACATAGACGTCTTACTACTTTTTCTCTTTATGTACTCACTCACTATAGCCTGGGCTCCCTCATGGCATAAAAAATACAATCAGAGGGACCTCAGCACGTGAGGGATTTTGGGTACACTACACGTCACGATAGGGATAGTGTTACAGACACGCCTATGCCGACGTCCCCTTTCGATCCCCGAAAGACAAGATGCAATACTCTGCGGTGTCAGACTATATCCACAGCATGTGAATCTAAGCAGATACAATCATCAGAAATGCTATTACGGTAAGTAATGCATGTCATTTTCTTACACGCTTTATTACTTTTTTTTTTTAGCAAAGCCAACATGCTTGTTAAAACTTCTCGGGCGGATTTGGGGTGGGTGGTTTAAAGCACAATGGGGCCGGCAGACCGTACCTTTTCTTTCTATTAAATGGAATTCATTACTTACATAAGGGACAAGGCCATCATGATGTGTGTTCTTACATGGGGACGGTGGGGGCACTTATGCAATCAGCAAGTAAATGTTATCTTCGCATTTCATGCTTTACTGGTGTTATGGGCACAGTAAACACGATGAGTAGTCTTATGTGGTGGTGGTGGGGTTGGACAGGCATTTGTGCAGCAGCAATAACATTAGCTCTCCTGGCTCTCTCCTTCCCAACTGGCTGGGGACGCCTGCAAACGCAGGTGGACCAGAAGAAATCGGCTGTCCCTTTAAGAAAACTTGGAATTGGTGAGGCTACGTCACGCATGCGTCCCTCCGTGCGCCAGCCCCACACCTGACCTCTTACAAACATTCCATACCCAGTTCCTGTTTTTCCACCTACTGGGCGGGTTGGAATTTGCTGCGCTCTGTCACTCCTCCTTTTTTGGGACATTACTCTCAGTTGTGCATCCCATTTTTTCATGCGATTGGTTATTTTTTTCTTTTTTCATTTTATAAAAATTGCAGTGTTTTCCTCCGACGTATGCGGTTTACAATGGGATTCAAGCAATGCATCAGTTGTAGGAAGCAGTTTGCACCGGCCAATCCTCATGCCTACATCCGATGCATGGGTATTCATCGGTGAGTATGTGTTTTCTACTGTAGAATTCACTCGAAGTCTCTGCATGGTCGTCTTCTTTCCATGTCGAAGCTGGAACTGGTACTGAACGCGACTAGGACTTCGTATGGAAGGAGTTTTGACACCGGTTATAGGGTGGACCATACCTGCAGGTGAGGTTCTTGTTTCGGCACCTGCCCTCGGTACCCATGTGTAGACCGCCTCAGTTCCCTGGCCTTCACAGGACTGTTTAGGGGGAACCCCGGGCACTTGCACCTAAGAGTACCTCTATGGGAAAACGCTAGTACCTCCTAGTGGGAAAGGGTTAGTATCTGCAGGTTCGAAAGGGTCTGAAAAGGTTCACCCGGTACTGCAAGATTTGTTCACCCCTGACGAGATCATTACGGTACCGTGGAAAGCTCATCTGCCTCGGCAGGAGTTGCATGAAAGAAACCAAAGCCTCCAAGTTTGATTCTGTACCGGATGATTCCCCTGTTTCTGCATCTGCCAAATTGGCTTCTGCAGGCAAGTCTTCTAGTATTGCGGTACCGAAAGAAAAATATTCTCTTTCGGTTACTGGAGTTGAGTCTTCTGTATCCTCGGTACCGAAAAAAGGCCCACAGGTCCTCACATAAGGAGCATAAGCATTTTCATTAGAGACCTAGCTCAGTACCAGCTTCTCCAAAGAAGCACAGACGAAAGAAATTGTCCATTGTTGAAGTTTCCACTTCGCTACCGGTGAGTCAAAATTACTGTGTTAATCTAATTTCTGACTCGGCACAATTTGATTCTTCTAAATATTTTGCAGTTCCAGCTAAACAATTTTTCTGTTCTCCAGTCAGAGCAGAGACTCCAGAAATTGTGCCACAAGTTTCAGCTCAAGCTGAAGACATTTTGGCAGAACCATGCAGATCCCAACAACTCAGTCTGGCCCACAACTAGTTTTAACCAATATTCAGGTACCCAGGCTGATAGTATTTAACATTTGCAACCTGGCTCAACAAACTGAGTACAAACTCCTCAACATCGTCTTTTAGATTAAGTTTATTTGGTTTATATAGCGCTTTACGCCAAAGCGGTTTATATTATAACAGTAACAAGGATACAATGAAACAGAAGCAATTACAAAATATGAATCAAACCAGTAAAAACAGTAAGTAGAACAATTTGCCTATGAAGATAAACGAGAGGAGAGGAGAGGGGGAGGGGAAGGAAGTGCGAAACAGGAAGAGGAAAAGGCTGAGGAGGAGAGGGGGCTGTCCGATATGGCTAATGAAATTACCAACACAGTTCTGAACCCTTTCTGGAAGTATTGTCACAACGAATCAAGGACAAAATGACTCCTTCTGTGCCTTTTCAGGGAGCTGATCCCATACAGCCAGCTCCTTTACCTTTGCCAGTGTCAATAGAAGGTGAAGACCCTGCTCCTCCTCCCCAAAAGCAAAAGGTGTCTAAGGACACTTATACAGACTCAGATGACACTTTCTCTATTTCTCCTTCTAAGGTGTTCCATGACATTGTAACAAAGACCATGCAGGCCCTAGAAATCACATCTACGGATAAACCTGAAACTGCAGGTGTTTTTGAGAAACTTCCTTCTCAGCAAACCAAAACCTAATTGCTTATGTAATTGTCAGTTATGGAACAGGCCTTGGTTTGCTGGGGAAAACCCCACTCTGATCCTCATCTCAACATTTTTTGCCACAAATACAAGGTGCCTAAAGAAGTCTTCTGTGCTTATGGGAAATCTTCCCGCACAATCTGCTGTGGTTTCAGCTGCTTTTGGTACTAAAGATAAAGCCCTGCTCCTTTTCTTTCAAACGTTTTAGATAAAAACTCTAAAGCCTGGGAAGCTCAAGGAAAGAAATCTTATGCTAATGTTTCTCCAGCTCAGCCAGGTGAACACAGATACTGTGTTGGCAGGCTTCACTATCTGAAACTGGGAAAATCTGGATAGTTTCAAAGATCTGCTTCCTCAAGAGGCGGCGGATTAGTTTGCCTTCTGGGTTTCAGAAGGAAGAGAAACGTCCATTCAACAACTCCAGGTTGTTAAGGATTTAACATATACCACGGCAAGAGCAATTACGGGCGCTATCTGTATGCGTAGACATGCTTACTTGGCAGCCACTTCCCTGCATCAAGAAATCCAGGATAAGGTTGTACACCTTTCTGGTGACGGTAAAACGCTTAAAACATTTTCTTTTAGAATTTGGTTTTTTTAAGGTTTCTTCAACATTATACATAACAAACGAGTGACTGTGTTCAAAGCATGTCATTAACAACAAAACCTCCCCAACCTCCTACCCTCCAACAATCCCTCATCACGTGTTAAACGGCACTTTCCCTCCTCCTTAGCCCTCCCCCCCCCCCGGAACAGTGTCTCATCCGATAATGAACATAAGAGTTATTCCATTGTGGGGGGGGGGTGGCCTGATGGCTCCGTGAAGGGACGTGCTCTCGAGGAGCGCCCGACGATCCGCCACAGATCCTGGAGATTAAGTGGACATCCCGGAATGGAAGGCATGCTGGCAACGCATCCCTAGACGTGGGAAGGTCCAGTGCGTGTGCAGCAACGCTTGTAAAGCTGATCTGTGGAAAACGTGGCGAGTTAAGGCCACTGAAGAGCTGCCGGGCTCCCAAGACCGAATGAGAGAAAACATGGCGGCGAGGAACAAAGGGTCATAAAATGACCAAAGTGCCCCGGCCGAAAACGCAGGCCAGTACTGCCGGGATGAACCTGCTGTGGCCCGTTGAGGGATAAAGTGCTCAGCCCGTGCGTGGCGCGAGGACCCAGCTGCGGCGTGCTTGCTGGTGTGTGGAAAAGATCCCAGGGCCAGGTTGAGAGGAGGAGCGGCAGGAGCGCTCGGTGTACCCTGGCTCCCAGACACAGGAGAGGGCTGCCTGAGACCACCCCGGAGGGTGCCGTAAAATGGAGCAGCGAGCACGGCGCTCACCGAGCATTAGACCCGGAGCACACAGTGCCTGGCAGAGCGTGCGCTCGTGTGGGGTCGGAGCCTGGGGGGCCGGTAAGTGCGGACCCCAGCAGAGACCCAGACAACGCTGTGAAAGCACCGCAATCAGGCCGGGGCACCCCCCTGCGGGGGCCCTCACCCGCTGTGACAAGGCCAGATGAGCCTGATAGAGGGCACAAATGCAAAGATGTACAGCCTCCCAGAAGACTGAGGCTTTATTGAAAAGCGGACGCGCCGCGAGGATGGTGCTCAACTGACCCCCTCGGTGGCGCATTGTGGAACTAGGCAGGAACGAACGCGGCCCTGGAGTGGGCCAAGGAGCACAGTGAGTTGCCAGCTGCACACTGGCTGGTGAGGGTAAACAAAGATACAGTCACTGCCTGAGCAGGATTCGTGCACTGGGGAGCCCTGTCACAAGCTGCTAGAGAAAGAAGCAGTGGTTCATCCCAGAGCAAATGCGGAACCCCAAGTAATCACAAAGTGCAACTTGTGGAAGCAGGGGGCTAGATAAAGTTTCCTAAAACAAGACTGTGGGCCGGATGGCCGGTGAGCCCAACGGGGCACCAGAACAGAAGGGCGTTGATCCAGTGTGAGCGCTTGCCCACCAGTTGCTGGAGAAAATACAGTAGGGGCCAGCGGAACGAGACTCCGCGAACGCAAGTAACGTGGGAGGACACAGCCCATTCCAGGAGTGCGGCGGGCAGCAGGGGCATATCCCTAAAACGGCTGAAGCAGCCCCTAAATATCAAGAGTGGCAAGACGCCACGTGGATTTTTATGCGCAGGGCGGCACAGCTGGCTCGCACGGGGTCGACACCGCACAATGTCTAATAAAATTGTCAGACCCAGGAATAAACAGCCCACGCTGGATGCTTATGCTAAGACGCCCCCAGGGGCAGAAGGGGGCTGGAGTAAGGACAAAACTACCACGGCAGTAGAGGAGACTCCGGGTACGATCCAGAAAGTGCTGGCAGCGATTGCAGACCTGAAAGTGGCCTGGGAGACCAAACTGGGCCTGGCTATGAATGAACTAAAGGTGGCACTGGACCTTAAGGTCGGAGCGGTCCAGGAAGATGTGAACTTACTGAGACAAGGCGTAAGAGCGCTTGCAGAGCGCACTGGAAACTTGGAAAAGGAGATGGCCCCAAACACGGCGGCAAGTGCCGCCCACAGATCGAAGCTCCATGCCCTGGTCCAGCGGGTGGGCAACCTGGAGAACAGAGCAGAAGCAGAAGGACATGCTAGACACAATAACATCCGTATTGTTGGATTGCCGGAAGGGATGGAACAGCCTAACCAAATGGAATATGTGGAATCCATGCTTCTGCAGGAAATAACTGGTGGAGCACTGACCCAGGGGTTCGCAGTTGAAAGGGTGCACAAGGCGCTGACGAGGAAGCCACCCCCGGAAACCACCCCACGGCCACTGATTGCAAAGATTCTAAACTATCGAGATCGAGAAAAGATACTCGAATTCTTTCGGAAGGGTGGAACGATAGAAAGGGGGCCTGCGAAAATTACAGCATACCCGGACTACACCCTGCAAGTACAACGCAGCAGGATGAACTTCGGGGCGGTGAAAAGAAGGTTGAGGGAAACTGGGCACAAATAAGTGTTGCTTTATCCAGCTAAACTGAAAGTGTTCCACAAGAACAAAACCTTGTTTTTTGAAACGCCGGAGGGTGCAATGGAATGGCTGGATATGCAGAGTCGCCCCCAAGAATCGGGTATCCAGACTGGAGCCGGAGAAGATAAGTAATATGCCGCTGAGTCATCTCTGGGTGGTGCAGCACAAGACACTGGGACTAGATTATAGTACTAAATAAAGCTTATGGGGAAGGTGTTGCGGGGGGAATACATGCTTGTGAAGATCCGTTTGAACAATACAATCCAAATTATACAGATGGGAGCTCCTAGGGGACAACCCTTGAACCTCATAGCATTACGCTTAGTTAGGTCACCACTAGTCGGGTGACGCCCTGCGGGGTCCTATCCCTCGGTTTTGCGAGAAAGGACCAGACGTGGGTGGGCCTGAGATCCAGGGATGGAGCTGGGCACTTGTTGGGGCTGGGCAGGAGGGGACATGGGGGGGGGGGTGCGGGGGGGGGGAGTTGTGTGCAGTGGGGTAAAGTTGGGGAAGTTGTTAAGGGTGGGAAGAAAAAGAGCCGGGAAACAAGCCATCAAGAACGACATGGGAAATGGAGAGGGATGGGAGGACATCAAGTCAATGGAAATGGGGAGCCTTAGGATAGTGACCTGGAAAGTTCCGGGACTTAATAACTACCTAAAATGTAATAAAGTAATGATGTATCTAAAGAGGATGAGGATCGACATAGCCCTACTACAGGAGACCCACCTTACCAAAGAGAAACTGGATGTGGTTAGGAGAAAATGGAAGGGCAGTGTTACGGGAGCCACGTACTCGGCTTATTCAAAGGGGGTTGGTTAAATGGGTGGCACCACATGTGCCGTTTCAGCTGCTCCGGGCAACAATGGACCCAAAGGGCAGAATGGTGATGGTGGCGGGACTCCTAGAAAATAGAGAAGTGAACATCATGAATGTATGTGCCCCTAATCATGATACTGCAGCCTATTTTAGGTCCTTATATGGTAAAATTAGCCCCCTGTTGGGTGGCGTGATACTATGGGGAGGTGATTTTAATTGCACCCTGCACCCCGAGATGGACCGGTCAGATTGCAAGTTAACAAAACCCGCACCTGCAGCTAAGGCGCTGAGGACACTGTTGACAGACCTCAAACTGGAGGACGTGAGGAGGCGGTTGTACCCAATGGAGAGGCAATACTCGCACTACGCGGCGCCACATGACCTGCATACTAGGCTGGACTATGTATTTACCGCCGCTGAGATAGCAGGAGAAACGGTGGGCACAGAATACAGAGCCAGGGTGCTGTCGGATCATTCGCCTTTGGTCCTGGAGTGGCGATACCACCCTCCTAGGGCACGTATGCCGACGTGGAGGCTTAGAGCAGAGGCCCTACAGGACCCAGGTTTCCGAGAGGACCTGAGGGCGGCTATCGAGGAATATTTTGAAATTAACACAGGCAGTTTACGTTCCATGGGAACGGTATGGGAGGCTTTTAAGGTGGTGGTGCGGGGGGTAGCCATTTCAAAATCCAAAGGGCTCCAAGGGGGTGTAGAACGAGAACTTCAGTAAACTGAAAGGGAGTTAGAGGACCTGCTGCGGAGGGGGGGGGCGGGGCGGGAACACTCAGGAAGACAGTGCGAAGATAAGAGACCTACAGAAGGCTAGCAGTGAACTCTGGGACAGATTATGTAAACTAAACTACAAGAAATACAGAGAGGCAACATGCGGGGGGGAGTCCAGCCAGGCAGACTACTGGCCTGGTTATACAAAAATGAGACACCCAGGGCGGTGATCAGAGAAGTCATAGATGCGGAAGGCCAGACCCGCAATACCCAGGAAGGAGTAAACAAGGAGTTCCTCTCATACTATAAACGTCTATATGAGGATACGGACATACATGAGCCAGGAGATTCTGGAAACAATAGAAGACCTAGGGCTGCCCACTTTAGACGATTTAGAACGAGCGGATCTGGAGGCCCCAATCACTTCTGACGAATTGGAGGTGGTGATCCAACACCTGCCCACGTGTAAAGCGCCTGGGTCGGATGGATTACCCAGCGAATTCTATAAAGCGTATAAGCAGGAACTACTCCAACCGCTACTGGCCATGTTACGAACAAGGGGAGCTGCCGGTATCCCTCCGAGAGGCAGTGATTATCCCACTCCTGAAACCGGTCAAGCCGAGTGTGGACTGTGGGTACTATAGGCCCCTATCGATGCTTAATCAAGATAATAAAATACTCACAGCAGTGCTCGCTAATAGGCTTAAGCGAGTAATTGGAAAATTAATACACCCAGACCAAACAGGCTATGTCCCCGGCAGAAACATCACAGATCACCACAGGAGGCTACACCACATTATTGAGCAAACTAAGGGAGACCTGGGCGAGTTAAGGGAGACCTGGGCGAGTTGGCCATTGTGTCGCTGGACGCGGTCAAAGCCTTTGATTCAGTGAGGTGGACATGGCTGATGGCGACCCTGAAAGGATACGGGATAGGGCCGGGATATATAAGGTGGGTCAAGATGTTATATAGCTCCCCGATCGCAAGGGTCAAGACAGGTACTGTGATTTCAGATAAGTGGCAGCTTAGCAGAGGGACCAGACAGGGATGCCCCTGGTCGCCCATGTTATATATTCTTGCGTTGGAGCCATTGGCAATTTGCCTTAGGCATTAATACGGGGAGGTGTGGTTTTCGTACAACAGGGAACACACATTTGATATCACTGTATGCAGATGATATGCTCCTCTATCTGCGCTTCCCGGAAGAGAACCTGCAGTACGTGTTGGAAGTGACAGATCGCTATGCTGCCCTCTCGGGCATATCGGTAAACCCCCGGAAGTCCAGCGTGTTCCCCCTGGGTAGGTACAGGAGTTTTCCACCAGAAAGACTGCCCATTCTGCAGATTCTCTGGCAGACCGTAACATTCAGATACCTAGGCATAAACATATATCATGAGATTGAGACAGAGCACAAGAATAATACGGAGAAAGCAGTTGAAGTCATTAAAAATAGCATGGTGTTTTGGTCTAGATTGCCCCTTGCCATGATGGGAAGAGCAGCGTTGCTCAAAATGGTGGTCCTGCCCAGACTATTGCATTTTTTTGTAAATGTCCCATACCTGATCCCTATTTTTTTTATTTTTATCTCATGAATATTAATGAGTGCTATCCTGGAACCCGGTATGGATCTGCCCCTCGAGGCCTGGAGTTGAACATTTAAATCCTATGCAGTGCAATCGCACTCAAGCAGAAGTGCCATGAAATGGAAAGGCATGGCTATGTTGCTTCCCCGGGATGGTTATGTGTGGAAAAAGGAGAACTTGATCCCTATACGTTTCTTTGTCAGACTTCACAGCCTATGCAGGGGCTTCATATGGCACAATTCTAGGAATAGGGTGGCTCTGTGGAAACTACAAAACTGAAGTGACAAGGGAGGCATAAACCTGCCTAATTTTGAATTATACTACTTGTCGGGACAACTGTTGTATTTAGCCAGGTGGCTGTCGGCGGAGACCAGGCTTTTGCAAGGGGACTCTGCCGCATACTTCCTGAAAGAGACAGTATGGCTACACAAAACGAAAGTGGCAGGGATGGGGGGGACTGCTGGTGCTGGTTTGGGAGATCTGGCACAGGGCATGGAAAACTGGGGGTGACCCAGACCCGCTCTCTCAGCAGGTCGCGCTGGTGGTACTGTGTGGGGAGGACTCCCAACTGATAAAAGGGGTCCGCAAATACTGGGAACCGGTGGGCCTGGCCACCCTTGGAGACATTTGGCAGGAGGGGGGGGGGGCGCGCAGGAATTCCGGGGGTTGCAGGAAGAGACAGGGGTTCATAAGGGCCAATATATCACATATACTAGGATCATGAAACGGTTTTAGGAAAAGGTGGCCTGAAACAGTACTGGCAGAAGCACCCGATGCCACGCTAGAAATGATGTATGATGTCTCGGAGGACGGGCACGAAATATCTCGGATATACGAGCTCCTGAGAGCGAAGGCGGGGAGGGAGCTGCTCCAGCTGAGGCTTGACTGGGAGGAGGAGGTGGGCGAACCCATGACAGAGGGACAATGGGATAGAGCCCAGAGGTACCATAAGAAGGTGTTCCGGAATGCGAGACTCCAGTAGATTCAGCTGTATGTCACCCACAGAGCTTACCTGACCCCCGGCAGAATAGCCAGGTTTGGGGGCTCGGCTGTACAGAAATGCCCCAGGTGTGGGGAGGAGGAGGCTGGGCTGTTAAACATGTTCTGGGCTTGCCCAGAGGTGAAAAGATTCTGGGTGGAATTGAAGACGAGATTAGCCAGTCTCGGGGTGGTGCTGGAAGTGGAGTCTGCGTGGGCATGTATGCTCGGGGGTTTTCCCAGGCCACGTAATCTAAAGCATATTAGCAAAATGAAAGATTTGGATTACATCTTGGCCAAGTGTAGAATTGCAATGTGCTGGAAGGCGGCCCACCGACCCAGAGTAGAGATGTGGTGGGCAGAGCTCTTGAAATGGGCTGAAGCAGAAACTGTGGTCTGGTATGAAGCAGTCACTAAAGGGGGGGGAGAAGAGGAAGGCCCTCTAATAGCTTGGAGAAAACTGGTGGCCTCAATGGCAAACCCCCACCAGGTCAGTCATGAAACGGAGGACTGTGATGTCCTGATGACAACTGAGACACTGGAGGAGATCCAGGTGGAAGGCACGGATTTGACAGCTCGAGTTGTTGGGGAGGGGTGGGGGGGGACGTAGAAGGGCATTAATAAATGTAATGTCTTAAGATCGATCCTGAAAAATGTTTGTAATGTTTGGAGTGTTTGAAAAATAAAAATTGTTTAAAAAAAAAAGTTATTCCTTTGTGTTTTGGGTAAATGGGCAAGTGTTTTTCTTCTGATTGTGTCGTCGGACTCTGGTATAGTTCGTTTGGGCGGAGTACAGTTCAAGATGGGACTCCGAGGTGACGCTCCTGTGAGGTCGTGCAGTAAGTCTAAATATAGGTACCGTGCAACCTAGTTATCTCTCACTATTTGGTGTACAGTGCAAACAGTTAGGTAGTAGTTATGTATTTGCTTACAAAGTCTCCCCATAACTGCTCATAGTGGGTGGATTTTCCGTGGAGGGCTGCCGTGATTCTTTCCATTGTACAGATGTTAGAGGTCACATATATCCATTCTTTCTTCGTGGGAGCTCTGGCCGCTTTCCAACCCATAGCAAGGCAGGCCCGTGCCACCAATAATAGTGGGGCTACCAACCCTGACACTCTCCTGAAGTCTCCATCATGTTCTTCCAAACCAAACATTATGAGGAGAGGTCTGGCTACACGCTGAATACTGTCTTAATTCCCTAATCCACCCTAGCACCTCATCCCAGAACACATTAATGCAGGTACATTCCCCCCACATATGCCAATAATCTGCCCTCTTACCGCATTGGCTCCAACATAGGGGGCTCATTGATTGAAACATTTTGGAAAGCCTATGTGGGTTGTATTGCCATATATGGTGCAATTTGATAGCGTGGAGTTTATATTGGCTCAATATTGATGTTTGCGAAGCCCTTCTGCACATCATCCCCCATAGTTCGTGTCAATTCCAATTCCAAGGCCTTTTTCCCACATGACCTTCAGGTTCAAAGTTGATCCACCCCTGGATTCTACCAGCACCCTATACATGGCTGTGATGAGGCCCTTTGTTTCTGTTCTCCCGTGTAGAATTTTTTCAAAGGGTGTTAGTTCTCGCTGGACTTTTTCTCTCAATTTTTCTCTTGTGAGGACCCCTTTAAGTTGGAAGAAGTGAAAGACGGGTAGGGGACCTAGCCCCAATGCTTCCTCCAGCTCTGGCAACGCAATAAAGTTGTCCCCTTTCCATAATTGGCCCACCCTGTCGAGACCTGCTTCGAACCAGGACTGAAATCTCCCGTGATTCGGGATATCTTCTCTAATTCCTGGAGCCCAGATGTGACTGAGTGGGGACGGCCAGAATGTGATCCCTTTAGTATTCCCTCGTTCCCTCCAGATCTGCCATATGGTTCCCAGTAACGTATGATTGTGTATTCTGATAGTTTGTTTCTTGTGACCCATAGCCATTCCGCAACTGTGGCCGGGGCTAGTTTTGAATTGTCAAGTTCTAACCCCTGGAGTCCCTTCTGACCTCTAAGGTGTGGGACAAGAATTCTCAGTTGGACCACTTCATAGTATTTCCTAAGGTCTGGGAGCCCCCCCCCCTGTCCTTGGGTAACGATAAGGCTTCATATGCCACTCTCTCCTTCTTCCCTTGCCACAGGAATTTCGATAGCGCCCATTTTATTACAGCAAAGGAGGAGTCTGGGAGTCGGATCAGGAGCATTTGAAATGGGTATAAAAATGTAGGTAGGTACACCATTTTGATTGCATTTAATCTCCCTAGCCACAATATCGTTAGTTTTTGCCACTTTTTCAGGTCATCATGAAATTGCGAGAGCAGGGTGGAGAAGTTGACACTTTCTCCAGCATGGGGTCTGGCATGGATTCACATGCTCATGAATATTCCCCGTCGTCAGACTGGGAATCCTCGGTAAAGAAAAAATCAGTATCCGTTTCTTTTCTGATCTGTCTTTCTTAGTAGTAACCAATCACTGGTCTCTGGGTCATACTGCCCCCAGCCAAGGACTGCCCTCTCCCCAAGCCCCTCCCCTGGCAGCCATCCTCACATTTTTACCGCACGTTCAAGTGTTGGGAGTCCTCGTGCTATAGCTCTCGAGCGTTTACTGCGTTTTCGCACTTTTTTCAAAGAGATTTTCTCATCTTTCAGTTATATCGAGCCTCAAGCTCCACCGTTCTACTTCTGATCAACGGGGACCCGTTTCGGAACTTTCTACGCCCCTCAAGAGTGAAGTTTTCGAGATATGCTACTTGGAGGATTCCAGAAGATCTGAGGCCTACCATGGACATGGCCCAGGAAAAGGGAAGCTCGACGCCCGGATCCAAGCTGCTCAGGAACTGCCCTGGATGCGGGTTACAGAATGTTTTCAAGGAGGACGAGCATTCGAGATGTCTCTACTGCCTTCATGAGGACAAGATGCATATGGAGAAGGACTGTGCGTTCTGCAAGAACCTATCGGACCAGACCATGAGGGATCGCCGTTCCCGCCTCGCCAGCTGGCTGGAGAAGGGCGCAGCAGGTGAGAAGAAAACATCCGAGCGGTGTTCGAAGTCCTGTGAGGGCCCCCCGGCAACGGGGGCCCAACAGAAGGCTAAGCACTGCGAGTCCGCAGGCACTGGGAGCGCCGAACGGTCGGGCTCTTCGGCTGCCAGGCAGGGCGCGTCTTCCCCGGCACCATCAACCACGAGCCAACGCTCTGGTTCGGGGAAGAGGAAATCCGAGAACCTGGGTAAGCTTCTGGAGAGGCCCCGGTCGATCTCGAAGGATTCGGCCGAGGGGGATCGAGGCGGTGACCCTCCCCCCCTCAAGGTGAATGCCTCAAGCATGCCAAAGGTGGCGAAGGCCTTGATTCACCCAGCTAAGGCCTCTATCGAGGGAGTTGCGGCGTCCCTGGCGAAGCCTGGGGAGGCTACACCAGTGGAGGCGATCTTGAGGCCCAGAGTTTCCCTGCCACCGCGGAGGGAACCCTCTTTCCAGCCCACCGACAAGACCCCCGTGAAGACCCCGGTGGAAAAGGGGGGGGGTGGTGGCCATTACGGACACAGATTCAGCCTCTGAGGAAGAGCTGGTGGACACCGTGAAGAACCTCAACGAGAGGTTCGAGAAGGTACAATCCCATGGGAGGGATCTCGAAGAGGTGGTCGAAGAAAGCGGCGGTGGCGCCGACGAGGCCCCAGTGGAGGAGCAGCCATCCCTCCCGTCGCAGCCATTGCCCGAGCCTCAGGACAACTCGGCGGCCATTTTGATGGCAATCCAGACCTTATGCACGGAGTTAAGGACGAGATTACCACGAACCCCGGCGGACGATCCAGAACCGGGCCTGTCGGGAAGCCCTCCGAACAAGCGGAGGAGAGTTCATCCCTCCTTGTCCTTCATGCCCCCATGACCCGTGGAGCCCTCAACCCCCTCACCGGACCCCAGTGATGACACGGCGACGGATACGACGACGACGATGATGGATGACGACGGTGGTGACGACGCGACGGACCTTCCATCACCACTCCGTCTGGCTTTCCCGCCCGACGAAATTGGCTCCTTTCACGCCATGATCGCCAGGGCATCAGAGCTCTTTCAGCTCTGCCACGAAGAACAGGAGGAGGGTTTCCTCTATCTCGCGGTACCGTTACTCGATATCTGGGACCAGGGACTTGCGATCCTGAAGGACCCGTCCACGACGCCTGCCAAGAGGGACAGGTACGAGAAGAAGTACCGGGTCCCCAACGCCGCCCCTTTGTGCCTCAGGGCTCAACCTGTGCCAAATTTGGTCGTCTCAGCGGCGGCCAAGAAGGCGGCGGGGGCAACAGCCTCAACCTCTACTTCCCCACCTGACGGCGAGGGTACGAAATTGGACGCCATGGGTTTTTGACATGCCGTTCGACGGCAACAACCTGTTTGGGAAAACAGTGGATGAGTCGCTGCAGGCCATCAAGGCCGACACAGAGATGGCCCGAGCCCTGGGAGTCCTTCAGCAACGACGGCCCTTTTCAGAGCGCCAGAGGCAGAGACAGGGGGCCTCCAAGGGATCAGGCGGTGGCTTCTCTATGTACCGCCAGGCAGCCCACTCCTCGTCGCAGGAGGCTTACAGAGGTCGCGGCAAGCAAGGAGGATCTCGGCGTTGTCACCAAGGAGGCCAAGGCGGCAAGGCCGCCTCCAAGCAAGATTGAACACGTCCCTCAACTGCTGTTGGAGGTAAAGGCGATACTCAAGAAAGGTGCCATCGAGCTCGTCCCCAAGAGGCTCCGGGGCTCCGGAGTATACTCAAGATACTTCCTCGTCAGAAAGAAGACAGGCGGTTGGCGCCCCATCCTGGACCTACGTCGAGGATGCTTACTTCCACATCCCCATCCTAAAAGGACACCGAAAGTTCCTCAGATTCGTAGTCCAAGGACGCCACTACCAATTCAGAGCTGTGCCATTCGGATTGAAGTCGGCACCCAGGGTGTTCACCAAGTGCCTAGCACCAGTGGCGGCGCGGCTGCGCCTGCAGGGGATCCACGTCTACCCCTACCTGGACGACTGGCTTATCCGTGCAAGGACAAGAGAACACTCCGTCGAGCACACGGCGAAGACCGTCCGCTTACTCACGGAGTTGGGCTTCTCCATCAACTACCCGAAATCCCATTTGGTTCCGTCGCAGGTGGCACTGTTTCTGGGAGCGAAGCTCGATACAGTGGAACGATTGGCATCTCTGTCGGAGGAAAGGACGAAGGCCATCTTAGGCAAGGTGCAGCGCCTGCTAGCCACGGACGTGGCCAGGGTGAGATCCATCAAGTCCCTCCTCGTAATGATGTCCTCATGCATCTATCTAGTGCGCCAGTGCAGGCTACGGATGCGTCCTCTACAGGAGTTCCTCGACGCCCGCTGGATGCAAGCGGCGGGCAGCTTCGAAGACAAGATCTCGGTCAACGAGATTTTCCGTCGGGCAATTCAGTGGTGGGGCACCAGTGTACACCACACGGAGGGCATGGACTTCCAGACCCCGGCACATCAGGAGATGGTGACAACGGACGCCTCCCTGGAGGGATGGGGTGCTGTCATGAGCACTACTCCCGAGGAGCCAGGACTGGCCCAGCGCCCCCGGAAGCAGACCCTTCTTCCACATCTCCGGACCCAGCAGACCCCTACAGGGGCCCTTTGGACCGTGTCCTGGCGCCTTTGGCGCCAGGCTCATAAAGGACTTCAGTCCCGGCGCCATAGGCGCCGGGCTCATATTGATAAACTGTGTAATAATGCTTGGGTGGACTTACCTGAGGCAGACCATGCTGCATACTTACCCAGAACAATCCAGTCTGGCTGAAGTCCCCAGCCATCAGGGCTGGGAGGAACTATTTCCTCTATTCAGGAACTCTTTTCTTACCTGGGTGGGGCCGGTGGAAGAACACACACCTGTAGCACTTCTCTGCTATTTAAACCACGCCCGATGGAATACACGTGCTTCGCGTTATTCTGCATCAGCAGCAGGACGCTCACCAAGTCGGATCCTGGCTCCTGACACGCCCGCCAGCACCCGGAACACCTGCAAACAGACAAGAAAAGAGAAGGCGAGCATTAGAAATTACTTACCGGAATCCGGCCTCTGCAATCCTACCTCCGACGATCCTGCAAAGGAAAGGTACAAGATTAGCAACGCTCTCAAACGCTCGCAGCCGCGCCGCCTTGCCTTACCCATCCGTGGCCTCGCCGAACTCCACCGCGGCCATGACGCCGGCAGCATCTCGGCACCTGTAAGCAGAAAAAGACAATCATTAGAAGTAAGCAATCGCTTTTCTTTCACTTACCTTCCTCCACCGCGTCTACGACGCCAGGTACATCCCAGCACCTGCATAAGAGGAATACATGGTGAGCACTAAATAAGCACGGAGAACAAATACTCACCAAGAGACTTACCAGCTTTAGGTTTCTGGGCCCCGGCTCCTGTGGAGAAAAGACACTCATACTTACGGCTACCGCAGGAGAGACGAAGGACACAGTGTCCGCAACTATTTCCCATCCAGTGACGTAACTGGATTCTACGCACCTCTGCACCTGAAGCAGGATGGAGAGCTCATCTTTACAATACCTAAGGTGAGAGCTCGCAGAAACCAAGTTGGGGGTCAAGAAGAGTGAGAAACGGGAGATTGGTGGGAACACATATCCACCCCAGCTGGTAATCAATCCCTTTTTCTTCCACCTGCAGAAAACTTACTCTACAAGCCAGGCAATCCAAATTCGGAGGCCCCGTCCAGAGCATCTTCCGGGCCCTGCGCCTCATGATAGAAGAAACGGTAGCAGTGCAGTTCGGGTCAGCGTCTCTGTGGGAATCAGGTGAGCGTTACAGGTGCGCACACCGGAGATCTCCACGCAAGAGGCCTTTGGCTCCCGGAAGAGAGGTCTCTCCACATCAACATCTTGGAGCTCCGCGCCGTGTTCTGGGCCCTCAAGTCGTTCCTCCCGTCCCGCAAGGTCGTGAGGATCTTCACCGACAACACCACCACAATGGTCTACATCCGGGAGCAGGTAGGCACCAGATCCCCAGCCCTATCCAAGGAGGCCCAGGATCTGTGGCACTGGGCCGTCGCCCAGGGGGATGTTACTGGTTCCCTTCGATCTGGCAGGAATAAAAAACACCAATGCCGACTCACCCAGCAGGGAGCTGCGCTCGTGCCACGAGTGCGAACTACGCCAGGATCAAGTGGATCGGCTCTTCCAACAATGGGGCAAAACCCAGATCGACCTGTTCGCGACGGCGACAAACTCCAAGTGCCAGAGGTTCGCCAGCAGGTTTCCCCAGCCGAGGAGCATGGGCGATGCTTTCTCGTTCCCTTGGGACGGCCTGTTCCTGTATGCGTTTCCTCCGTTGCCGCTGCTGCTTTGACTCATCAGCCAGCTGAAGAGGTCCCAGTGCAGGATGATCCTTGTCGCACCGGCGTGGCCGAGACATCTGGTTCCCAGACCTTCTGGACCTCTCAGCGTCCCCACCAGTCAAGCTGTCGACGGACGCAGATGATCTCTCCAGAGAGGGAGGCGCCAATCTTCATCACGACCCGGAGTCGCTGAACTTGCAGGCCTGGCTCCTGCAGCACTAGAGTTTGGAGGGTACGATATTCCGGCTGACTGCAGAGAGGTTCTTGCAAAGGCCATGGCGTCCTCAACTCTCAAGTGCTACAGACATAAGTGGAAGAGGTTCTCTGTCTGGTGCCGTACACAGAAGATCAACCCTCTACGGATTACGGCACCTCAAGTGCTATCATACCTGTTGTCGCTGGCCAAAGCTGGACTAGCTCATGCTTCCATCAAGATACATCTGGCAGCGATCTCTCGATACACCAGAACTGCAGGACGGCCGTCCTTGTGGTCTCATCGACTGGTGAAGGAATTTATGAAGGGACTGTTCCGATCGTTCCCGCCGGTGAAGGCTCCAGCCCCGGCGTGGGAGCTCAACGTGGTGCTGACAGGCTCATGGGGCCGCCATTCGAGCCTTTGCATTCGGCTCCTTTGAAGTTCCTGTCGTGGAAGACAGCATTCCTTGTGGCCATCATGTTTGCACGACGCGTGGGAGAGATTCAGGCCCTATCCTGCAAGCCTCCATACTTGACTTTTCACGATACAAGGGTGGTGCTGAGGACGCACCCCTCTTTCATGCCCAAGGTGCCATCGGACTTCCATCTTAATAAGCCCTTGGTGTTGCCAGTTTTCTTTCCGTCGCCTTTGTCGCCGGCCGAGAGGACTTTGCACTCACTGGATGTAGCTAAGTTCTACGTGGACCGAACAAAGAGTTTTCGAAGACATCACAGCTGTTTGTGAATTTTGGACCTGTGAACCAAGGGAAGGCTCTCTCGAAGGCTTCCATTTCCAGATGGCTGTCCGGCTGCATCATGCACTGTCATCGGTTGGCCAACCGACTGTTGCCTGGCCGTCCGAGAGCCCATTCGACCAGAGCGATCGCTGCTACTACGGCGTTCTTGTCTGGTGTGTGCCCCTGCTGGACATCTGCAGGGCTGCTACGTAGAGGTCGACGCACACCTTCACGAGATTCTACTGCGTCGATCGGGATTCCAGGGAGGAGTCCAGAGTCGGCCAAGCAGTGCTGCGCAACGTGTTCGCCTGAAGGTGGGCCTGGTGAGGAGGTAAGAGTTGCTTAATGTTGAGTTTATGTAATGCTTAATGTTGAGCCTCTTGCCACCTCCCGTGGTTGTGCATGTGCGTACTGCTATGTATTCTTATATTCATGAGCATGTGAATCCATGCCAGACCCCATGCTGGAGAAGGAACAAGTTACTTGCCTGTAACTGTTGTTCTCCAGCATGGGTCTGGCATAGATTCACATGCAAACCCTCCCTCCTACCCCTCTGAGGCTCTTCACTTGGTCATACTGCCACTTTACGTGCTACCAAATCTGAGGATGGCTGCCAGGGGAGGGGCTTAGGGAGAGGGCAGTAATTGGCTAGGGGCAGTATGACCCAGAGACCAGTGATTGGTTACTACTAAGAAAGACAAATCAGAAACTGATACTGATTTTTTCTTTACCGAGGATTCCCAGCCTGACGACGGGGAATATTCATGAGCATGTGAATCCATGCCAGACCCATGCTGGAGAACAACAGTTACAGGTAAGTAACTTGTTCCATACAGGGAATCCAGATCTCGTGTGAGGTTTATTCCCAAGTACCGGAGAGAGTCACCCCCGATCGTGAGGCCCAACCTAGAAAATTGTTCATTTTCACCCTCGTGGGGTTCACGTAACGGGAAGAGGATAGACTTGGACCTGTTTATCTTGAAACCAGATAGGCTCCCATGCTGTTCAATAAGATGTATTGCCTTTGGTATGGACATCAAGGGATTCACCATATGTAGGAGGAGGTCATCCGCATAGAGGGCGACTTTGTATTCCTTCCCCCCACCTTGATTCCCTCTACCTGAAAATCATCTCAGAGCCTTTGGGCCAGGGGCTCAAGAGAGAGTAAGAATAGTATCGCCGATAAGGGGCATCCCTGACGGGTCCCTCTGCCTAAGTCGAACCACCTGGATTTCACACCATTAACCAACACTGAGGTCTTGGGGGATTTATATACAGCCCTCACCCCTCTTCTAAAGCTCGTGCCCACGTTCACCTTAACCAATACCGCTTTCAAAAAGCTCCATACGAACCTGTCATACGCCTTCTCGGCATCCACGGAGAAGAGGACAGGGTCGTTATCACCATTTCTTGATTTGTGGATCAGATGAAGCGTCTTACGCATTGTGTCGGCACCTTGCCTCCCCATTATAAAACCGACCTGGTCTGAATGTACCAGTCGGGGCATGAATGTTTCGAGCCTGGCAGCAAGAACCCTAGTGTTAATTTTAGCATCTAGATTTAATAGCGATATAGGACGATAAGATCTGCATTTTTGGGGGTCTCTGCCCTCTTTTGGGATCACAGTGATAAGTGCGCGGGCGAATGATTCAGGGGCACTACCCGTGTCTAGGATATCATTTAACATCTTCACCAAAAATGGGAGGAGAGAAGAGAGGAACGGCTTGTAGAAACCTGCAGTGTAACCATCTTCCCCGGGGGCCTGTCCTATCGGCAACCGCTTCACAGCCCTTTTTATTTCCTCTGCAGGTATCTGGGAATCTAGGTCGATTGCTTCATCTCGGGAGAGTTTCAGCATTTGGACGCTCTCTAGGAAATCATCTATTCTTGTGCTCATGTTCTTAAATTCAGATCTATAGAGGTTCTCATAGAATTTCAAAGTTCCAGGTGTATCCCCGCTCCTGTATTCTGGGCGTCCCCCTCGTCGTCTATGATCACGACCGTTCTCTGCGCGTTGTCCTCGCAGTCTGGCGGCCAACAGTGCATCAATCTTGTCACCCTTCTCATAATACTTCTGTTTGAGAAGTTGCAATTTCCTAACTATCTGCCCCTCCTCTAGTAAACAAAACTCTTCCCTTTTTTGTTTGGCCTCCAGTATCCCTTCAACCCGCCCCTCAGACGCAATGCACGCTACTCTGTCCAATTGGGATATCTCCTGTCTCAGTTTCTCTATTTGTGCCCTCTCTCTCTGCTTACGTGCCCCCTTCCTAATGGGGATGCCCCTCCAGGTCGCTTTCCCTGCCTCCCACACAGTTATCCTAGGGATCTCCCCCGTATCATTTATCTTAAAATATTCATCAATCTCCTTTTCTAACTCTGTACGAAAGATTCGGTCCTTCCACAGTGTTTCATTGCATCTCCACTGCAAACCTTTACGTGACTGGCCTGTACTGTACCCTGTATTGTACCCACCATCACTAGAGCCCTGCCTCCTATGTCGGACCACTTTTTGGTAAACTCGAAATGTAGACCTTTCCTGACCAAGACCCCCACCCCAGCCTTCCTCAGGGGGCCGGAGCCCCAATATTCCACCACTTGTCTGGGGTTAAGAATCATGCACTCTTCCCCTCGTGCATACTTAGTTTCTTGCAGGAACATCACATCTAATTTCATTCTCTTGAACTCTCTCGCAACTAATGACCTTTTGGTTGGGGAGTTCAACCCCTTAACGTTTAACGTCCCCACCCTGAGAGAGTTAGCCAGTTGCGGTTCTGATTCTACTGCCATTTCTTCCTCTGTACCCTTGCAGACCTTTTGAGAAGGTCCAACGCCCAAACTGTTGTGTCACTGCCTGTGCCTGCACTCAGTTCGCACTCTGAGACGATACCGTTCCCTTCTTTTCCCTTCCCACCCGCCCACTGCCCCCACAGTGGTGTCTGATCAAGCCCGGTCATTCGGCCCTAGCTAATGTTGGCCCATCAGCGGAAACCGGAGGACAGCCGGTCTTCCCTCCTTACAACCACAGTAACGTTGAGCCCCCATTCACCCTCCTCACTTGAACGTCACAGAAATTCAACAATATCAAGAGTAATGAATTTAACATATATCATTTGAACATATCCCCCATGTTTGATACTTCACCTGGGAAACCCAGGTCCAGGGTATCCAGCGGTCCGCACCCCTTTGTAATTGAATCCTCTGGTCGTGAGGTTGGAAGACAGCGCCCTCACAGCACTGTGTTGTGGCGTTAATCTTTGTTTTGAAATGCAATTGTTCACTCCTTGCTTTAGTTGTAGGCCAAACGGGCCAGGATGACTCGCCTTCTTTTTGTCACTGGCAAATTCCAAGCCACTACAGAGCGAGCTATGCCAACGTGATTAGTGATCTGTTGAACCCCAGAATTGCGGGGTGCCGCTGCCAAGCCATTCACCGAAGCGGTATACACCAAGACCACCAAGGGTCTGCATCTGGCTGGGGAGACGTTTTCTAGAGCCTGGTATTCGCCTCCGTCTCGGACCTTGGATTCGCCACTGCCCATAGTCCTCTCGCCCAGATTCTGTTCAGCATGCTGCTTGCCCAGGATCTCAGAGATGGAGCACTTTGTCATTTTCCATTCTTAACCTTTCCTTCCGGCCATCCAGTTCAAAGGTGAGAGAAAATGGGTAGCCCCATCTATAACGGACTCCTCGTTCCTTTAGCCACTTGGTGAGGGGCATGCACGTCCATTGAAGGGCGAGTGTCAGAGATGAGAGATCTTGGAAGATCGTGATCCTTGAGGTATCTAGCAAGACAGGCCCTCTTTGCTTGGCTTTTTCCAGGATCCTGGCCCTGTCTTCATAACTGTGGAAGCAGACCAGCACCGATTTTGGTCCACCAGGAGCTCCACCGGCTCTGTGTATACGTTCGATTTTGGGTTCATCGATGGAATCATCTTGGAATAGGAGCTTCATTATTTTGTGGAGAGTCCTTTTTAGGTCTAATTCACATTCACCTTCTCTCTACGAAATTCCGAAACAGTCTTAGGTTGTTCCGGCGCTCCCGATTTTCCAAATTATCCATCTTGAGACGGAACTCCTCGTCTGGTAATTCTAGCTCATTAATTCTCTGGTACATTTGTGTCTCAAGCGTGTTGAGCGAGGTCTGATTGTTTTCAACCCCCTCCAATCGCTCCTCCATTTTGTCCATTCAATGTGTAATTCTATCGACCTTCGCACCAATGTCCACTCTCATATTTTTGATTTCTGCCAGTAGGGAGGCTGTGTAGCCTTGGTCGCCATGGCAGGTACAAGGCTGGTGTCCGGAACAGCGTGGGATGGGGTATATCTGTATAAAGCCAGCTTTTGCCTTGCTTCCATGCACTCGAAGTCGAGCACTCTTTCCTGTGTCCTCGTTGCCTCTCTCTATGCCTCTGAGTTTCGGGCTTTATTCTTTGTAATTACTTCCCTAGCCGTTCGGCCGTAGGAGCTTGGGTACTGAGTACTACTGTCACAAAATGTACCTTTTGATTCCTCTTTTCTACTCCGGTCTGATCCCTGGAGGAGGGCACATGCCCCAAGAGTGGGGGCCCACCCCTCACAAGGCCGCGTGTGGTCTTCGGTTAGTGTTGCCTGCGGCAAACTTTGCTGTGTTTTTCTCTGAGTTGGTATGGATAATGGAAAGGCTGTGGTAGGGAGTCCTTTTCACATGAGGTGTGCGGTCATGTGCCCATTATAGTCCCGATCTTCTCTGTGTGCCGGCACCCATCCAATTCTGTTGATGGTCGTTCGGGGTGACAAAGGAGGGCACACGCCCCAGTGTGGGGGCCCAACTCTTTGTCGCTTCCTCTGGAAGTGGAGACTTGTCCCCACATTGTTGTAGCCGTCTGTAGCCATGGGGTTGCCCGGAAGCTGAGGGGGGCTGTGGGTGATGGGGTCAGGTGGTGCTTGTTGCAGTGATCCGTATCGCAGCAGCCCCTTCCTGTGCAGGGGTTTGGGCCTTAGGAAACCGGCACTCTAGTCGTCGCTCTGGATCTGGGCGCAGGCCTGGTCAAGGTTCGCTGTGTTGTGGGATCAGTGACCTAATGTTCTGATATGTTGGCACGGGTGCGTGTGGCCTCCTCCGTCTAGTGTACCATTCTGTGCTGCCGCCCTGGATCTCCACTTCAACTGGTGTGAGCTGAGGGTCTCACTTACTCCCGCGCGCCAGCCTCACTTGTAAGTACATTTCACAAGTAAATGGGAGTCTAGTGACAGGGAATAAGGCGTATATGGGTGTATTATGCATGGCCCTGACCGAACTGCAAGGGGCAGAGCATTGGGCCTCCCAACAGGAGAAGCATGGGTTCCATCTGCCAGTGTTTGAACTTGGTGACCTGGGGAGCCCAAAGGGGTGTCTGCCCAATATTCACCCTGCTATTCTGGTCCAGCCAGGGGAGGGCCAGAAGCCTGCCCGCCGCCGCGGTGACGGTTGGTAGGGTGCGGTGCACAAGAACGGCCGCTCTCTACTTGGTCCAAGTGCTACGCCCAGAGCGAGAGCGGGCACCCAGTTGGCCTCTGTGCGCTCCCCACAGGCACAGAGGACCCGATTCTGCCTCCCGGAGCGTGCCCTGTTATACGTGTGACGGTGGGGGAACCTTGCCTCGCCAGCCTGAACACGTGTTGGGTGCCAGTCGCCTCCTCGTAGCTTCCTCGGCCGGCGCGAGATGTGGCACAGCGTGTAGCTGTGTTGATTTTTCAACAGCAGTTATCTGGCATCTCACTAAGGGGTCAGGCAGCATACAGGGCAAGAACTCTTATGCAGGATTTCAAAAGCAGTGCCGGAGATCATGACGCGGGTCCCTCCGCTGTGTGTCTTCAACGGCCTGCAATCATAAGAAGCCGGTCTACGGAGGCGCAGAGACAAGCGCCTGTGGTGCTCACTTCACTCAGTCAGTCTTCCCTGGGCAGTCGAGTCGCTGGGAGACCACGTCAGCGCTGGGGCAGGGGGGGCCTCCGGGTCAGCAACAGATCAGGTTCAATGACCGGGGCCACGGGGCACTGGATCCCACGCTCCCGCTCACTGGGAGCAATCTGTTTCGGGACAGGCCGAAATATACAGTTCCTTTGCGTTCCTGGACCGATTTAACCCGGTATTTTGGTCAGCACCTGGGGTTCACACGCCTCTCGAGTCGATAATTTCTTTGTTGGGGGTCAGGAGTGGGGGCTCAGACCTTTATAGAAGACCGACTCTCTGAGAGCCTATGTGGAGAGCAGCTTCATTCACATGCCCCCGGGTGGCCAGTGGTAAAACGCTTTTTGACCCCTCCACTGAGGAGGTTCTTCAAAAATGCAAAGCCAGTGTCACTGCAGCCAAATCACTTAGTTCCATATCAGTGAAGCAGCCTTATCACCAACATTAAGCATCCTTCAAACCATGTGTTAAAGGAAATAGTGGTTCTTCTGCAACTGCTAACTCATACTATTCTGCTAAAAAGAGAAGATGCAGGTCAAAGTCGGGGTTACTCCCTCTTCTGCCTCTTCTCAAGAGCAAAAGAAGTCTGTTTGACTTCCAACCGGGGATGTACGTTCCATCTGTTCTAATTACTATCAAGGAGCATACTTCCCTGGTAGCAGGAAGGATCTCCAGTTGTCTTCCTCAATGGGAATACATCACCCAAGAGGGTTTTGAATATCATTCGCCGCGGTTACCCCTTAGCCCTTCCTGCTACTCTTCCATCTTCTCCAAAGTTCCAAAAGAAAGTTCTTATTAGAGATTTAAATACATCTCTCCCTAGGAGCTATAGAATTGATTCCAGTGGAAGAATTGGGTTGGGGGTTCTACTCCCATTACTTTGTAATCCCGAAGCAAACCGGTGGGATTCGCCCAACTCTAGATCTCTCAGATCGTTTCTGCTGCTCGAGACTTTCCACATGGTCACTATGCCTCAGATTCTCGCTTCTCTCCAGCTCAACAACTGGGTAGCACCTATAGATCTACAAGATGCTTATTTACACATTCCCATCTTAAAGGAACACCGCCAATATCTGGGGTTCACCATGGGGGGAAGTCTCATTACCAGTACACTTTCATCCATTCCAGACTCAATTCAGCCCTCGGAGTCTTCACAAAAGTCCTGGGGGATGTGGCAGCCCTCATATGTTTGAAGATGGTGCATATATATCCATACCTGGACGATTGTGATTTTGAAAGCTCAGTCTCCGGGGGTGTTGCTTCAAAAGATGCAATTAACACGCAACACTCTATTCAATCTGGGCTTTTCAATAAATCTGGTATAATCAAAACTCATTCCATTTCAAAGGATTCAGTTTCTAGGAGTGTTAATGGATACTACTCAAGAAAAAGCCTTTAAACCGTCAGAGTGGTGGCAATACAGCAAGTCATCTCTGACCGCATTGTGGTTCCAAAGACCCTTTGGGCTAATGGCCTCTTGCATCAATCTAGTCCCCTTCGCAAGGCTTTGAATAAGAAACATTCAGTGGCATCGTACCAGCAACTGGAACCAACTGCTGGATTCTCAAGATATCAAAATTCATATCCCGTGTCAAGTTGAGGATTCCTTGACATGGTGGAACTCTCCAGAGAACCTACTGATCAAGTCTTCCTTTCGACGACCTCATCACGTTGTGATTACAACAGACTCTTCAGAGTACGGGCGGGGCGCCCACTGTCAAGCTCCAACTGCTCACAGGCTTTGGTCAGTCCAGGGGAAACAAGACCACATGCATATCTTGGAACTAAGAGCCATTTTTTACGCTCTAAAATCCTTTCTTGCCTCCCTTCAAGGAAAGGTGGTCAAATACCACTGCAATGGTTTATGTCAACAAGGGGGGGGGGCTTGTTGTCTTCCTCTGTCTACTTGCAGAGAACATATGGTATTGGGCCACTGAAAATCCCATTTTCTAATTGCCTTCCCATATGGCGGAGAAGAAAAATGTCTTAGCGGACAAGCTGCGTAGGTTACAATCTGCCCCTCATGAATGGGAACAAGTGATCAGTAGCAAAGACGATATTTCAGAAGTGGGTCCATTCAGCAGTAGACCTTTTTGCCACACAATACAATGCTTTTGTCCTTGGTTTGCTTCAAGGCAGTGTCTCTGGGTCTTTGCTCCTTGAGAGATGCCCTGCAACTGGACTGGTCAAACGGGACACTTTATGCGTTCCCTCCACTTCCCTTGATACACAATACGTTAATCAAGTTCAGAATGCCACATAATCTAACAATGATTCTTTTAGCCCCTTTCTGGCAACGCCAGATTTGGTTCCCAGATCTCCTGGAACTAGCAGGGACCTCCATGTTAGATCTCCCATTATCAGATCTATTGACTCAACAGGAGGGGCAGGTGCTTCACCCCTGCACTCAATTGCTGATCTTGAAGACTTGGTTCCTGAGGAACTGACCTTCGCTTATCTACATTTACCAAAGCAAAACCTGAAGATTATGTCAGACTCCATAAATGTTTCTTCAAGAAAGCAAAATCGCAGTAAGTGGCTGCGTTTCTGCAGTTGGGGGTCTAATGTTAGGTCCTTCATGTCCTATCTAGTAGCTACAGGAGTTAGGGTCGATGCCTGCAAACATTATTTGTCAGCGGTCAGAGCCTATTTGAATAAGATAGGCCTTTTACGTTTGCATCCTCCTTTTCGTGTACTACCGCTTCGGTGGGATCTTAACATAGTCCTTTTGGCTCTTATGCAGTAACCTTTCGAGCCTATGGAATCCTGTGATTTAGAGTTTCTAACTTGGAAAACAGCCCTTTTAATAGCCATTACATTGGCTAGTAAGACTAGAGAGGGGCAAGCTCTTTCTTCAAAAGAACCTTATTTGATTTTCAACAAAGATATTGTTGTCCTCCGTACGGTAACCTCCTTTTTATTTTTTTATTTTTACCAAATCTTCCTTCCTGTTTTCCATCCTAGACCGCATGCTTCTGCGGCTGACGAGACATTATGTAACCTGGACGTTTCAAGAACTCTCAAATTTAATTTAGAGGGAACTAAACAATTTAGGAGATCTGTCCAACTCTTTATAACGTATGGTGGTCCTCCCCCTGGCAATAAGGCAGCTAAAGCTTCCATTGCCAGGTGGGTCGTGTCCTGTATTGCAAAAGCTTACTTGAAGGGTCTTGAGGTTCCGCAGAGAATTCTGTCACATTCCACAAGGGCCAAGCCAGCATCAGTAGCCTTTACTAGGCATGTCTCCATCGCAGAAATGTGTAGAGCTGCAACGTGGATTACTCCACTTGTCTTTTGCAAACACTACGCTATGGATGCATCCTCCAGGAGAGATGGGCAAGTTTGGACAAGAGCTGCCCCAACTTGTTTGCTTGAATTGCATATATGCTGTCTCCGCTGCTCTTACTCATTTTAAGGCTTTTTGGTCTGGTCCCAACCAGTTGGGAAGAAGGGAGAGCCAGGGCATAAGAGAAATGAAAAAAGTATCATGGTGATTAAGGTTCTCTTAGTCCAGGCTCTCCTTCCTTCACAGTGCCCACCCAGCCATCCCCTCTAGCAAGTATATACTTGAATTCTACCGCCATTAGTGAAACCAGGAACTGGGTGTGCAACGTTGGTGATGTAGGGGTGAGGTGTACAGTGGGACGCATGCGTGACGCAGCCTCACCAACTTCACATTTTCTTAAAGGGATCGCTATCTTTTGTAGCAAGCTTTTTCTGGCCTGCCTGCTGTTGCAGGTGTCCCCAGCCAGTTGTGAAGGGGGGAGAGCCGGGTCTGAGAGAACCTGAATCACCATGAAGGTAATGTTTTCATATTTTCTTCCAGTAGCAAAAGATTTTTACTGGCATTAAAGGCAAAGCCAACAGGAGAACGTTCGTACATGAGGATGCTGACCAAGCCAGCATGAACATGTTATCTTATGGTATTATTTCTGTGCATAATATTACTGGCCACGCACATAGTTGGCTAGTACATTTGGCTGTCCGGACTCCGGAGTTTGATTAAAGCACATACATGCATCTTTCACCTATTGCAGTGTGTGGCTTGCCCCTGTAGCACAATGATCATCATGTGCATTGCACATGCATGGTGGTTCAGGCCAGTGCTTTTGTTGCCGAGCTTGGGGAGGGGAGGAGGTCGGTTCCCACTCAGAATGGCTTGCAAGGGGCTCCCACATTTTGTGTTGCACCACTGTTCCCTCTCCACCAAAACTGCCCTTCTCCATGTTACCTTTTCTGCAACATTCCCTGATTCCTAAGGTTCAGTTCTTGGTCTGCTACTTTTCTCTCTTCTGTTCCCCTTTTCTTGCTCATTGAATGTTTCAAACTTTCATATCAATTTAACGCTGGCGACTCCCAGTTCTTCTTATCCTTCTGTTCTTTCTCTGACTCTTCATTGTTGTGTCTCAGCCTTTCTTTCAGATGTTCAATCCTGGATATCTCGTTTTCTTCATCTGAACCCCTCTAAAACAGAGAGCCTTTTCACCACCATCCTCTTCTCCCCCTGGCCTTTTCTTCTCCTCCCTCCCTGTTACCCTCAACTTCTGTGTCATCTTTGACAATTCACTCTCCTTCTCGTCTCACATTTCCTTAGCTGCCCATACTTGCCGTTTTCATCTTCACAATATTTGTCCCTTCTTGTTCTTTCATACTGCCAAACTATTACATTCCCAACTCTCTTCCGCCATCAGTACTCTTCTGCTCTCTTCATGACCTTACTCCTCTCTCTTCCATCTTCAACGCTGCTGTTTATCTTTTCTCCCTTCTCTCTATCTCCTCGTGCTTCTCCTGCTTCATTCGCCTCTTTTATCTACCTCGCGACTTCCCTACGATTCTCGTTTTCTTTAATTTCCTCTGTATTGTTTTAAAATGTTATTGTGGTCTTGCCCCCTACACTGCTGCTCTCCTCATCTTACTCCCGCCATATTTGCTCGCCAAACCTTTACTAATTACACTCTCATAAACCTGCTTGCTCTCCTCCTCTTTCTCTCTCTCTCTCTCTCTCTCCTTCTCTTTCTCCCTTTTTGCTCATAAACTATGGCATTTTTTGCCTCTCGACATACTCTTCTCTACTTCAGATCTTTTGTTCTCACTTAGAAACTCATGTTCTTTCCACTCTCTTCTAACCTTTACAATCCTCTGCTCTGATTATTTCATATTTCCACCATTACTTGTGTTTGTACCGATTTATGTAATCCTATGCAGTGCTTTGGCAAAGGCACTTTATACATTTCAATGAAATACAAAAATACAAAGGAACTGAGTAATTGACACTTGGTTCTTCCCAAACTCTGTCATGGTAAGCTTAGACTTCGCAGTAAGGCAGACTTCAGCAGGGTTTGAGTTGTGAAATAGTACCATTAACCACACACAAAGCACTCAAATCACTCCAGGAATACAGGAATACAAAAATATATGAATTTATTAGGCCTTTAAACTCCAAGCAGCTAAAGTGAACGTTAAGTAGCTTTCACTGAAGCACATCACACCCAAGTGTGATCACCTATACTTTACGCTAAAAACAGTCAAAGCAGTTCATATTATTGAAACTGGTGTAACTGAGCAGTAAAGTGAAAGACAGTAATGTTAAGATCAAGCCTTCTGTAACAGCACCACGATTCCTCAGGGCAGCCCTGTGCGCTTTATTAATGCAAATAAATAAAAAAAACAGTACAATTCTAAAACATATATTCTGCCTTCTAAATCTAAGAACCCTATAGTTTACACAGTCCTTCCTACTAAGTAAGTATGCCTAGTGCCTCAAATGAGTCAATGTTCCAGCTAAGTACCCCAATAACAAACGTTGACAGGCGAGTTCACATCCAGAATGTAAGCACTTTGGGAGTTTGGAGGAAAGTCAAAAGCGTTTTGTTGCACTATCCCCACCCTATCACACTAGAGGGTGCCCTGGAGGCAGACCCTTCGCTAGAACTCCACCAATCACGACCAGGCAAGGAAAGGGTCGTCTGTCTTGACTTTTGGAGACAAATTAAGCCTTTTTTACTCCACTTGTCTTTCTAAGCTCATCTGTTTTGGGTGCACTGATCAGGCCCTATGGCTAGTGGTGCAGAAGAACTCTGTTCATTGTAAAATTCCTTGTTTTTTCTAAACTACACACATCATTTTTGTGTGAGGTGTGGTAGGGATCATTTGTGTCCCTATAACTTTGTTTTTTGGAACTTTGTAATTACTTGGATGTTGTGTCCAAGACTGGCTGGTGGCAGCCAATATTTTTCTTTTGTGTTTTTTTATATTCTCGTGTGCACTTGGATTTGACCAATTATTTCTTTTCAGAGTACCATATAATTTAAAATGGCTGTGCTGCTAGATTTTCACCCAGCCTTTGGCCATCTTGTTTTTTGGCCCTATATGACAAGCCCTTTCACAGGTAAAGTGCTGGTATGTGTTTGTTTCAGGATGTGGGGGGATAGAACGGTCTGGTCTCAGTCTACACCCTCACCAAAGTATATCTGTCTGGGCAGATGTGGTGGCCAGAAGACTGTCCATGATTGGACACCACCTGCTCATTTTAGTGATGTAGATCCTAAACATGTGTGGCTTGGGGGCGGCTCCAGCTGGAATCGGGCATAAAAGGAGAAGCTTTTCAGCCATTCATCTGAGCATCTTTGAAGCCACGATCCCCTTGAAGAGGAGCATCTCACTGAAGACCCAGGAATCAATGTCACAGCCACACAGCATTGTCTCCTTCATCCGTGCCAGCAAATCCATGCTTCTTTGCTGGTCTCCAGAAGACCTTCACCAGTGTCAGTGCTTCAACCCCTGGACCGGTAGGAACAGCAAGTTTCAACCCCTGCGTGAGAAATCCTACCCTTGGGAGTCTTGGTAGGCGACAGTAAAGATTTCTCTTTTTTGAAACTTTCCCTCTATAGTTCCTATGAACCCCCTTTCTTTTTTAATTCTTTTTTTAGCCTGTTCTGACTTTTTGAAGGGAAGTTAAAGCCTTTACCTTCACTTCCCTTGGCTTTTACTCGTTTGTTATGGGGAAACTGATCAGTCCTTCATACTATCAGTACTGGGAATCTGGTTCCCTTTTGTGTCTTTTTAAATGTGCACACAGCATTTTCCAATGCAGTGCAATGGGGATACGTTTGTATCACCCTAGCTTTATGTACTTGGGTTTTGGTTACTTTTATGTGTGCCTAAAGACAAACGGATGGCAGCAGATAGATTTTTTATAAATTTTGCATTATTTTTAGTGTTCAAATTCGCGTTTACCACAGACAGCTTCTAAATGTGCCCTAAAAAGCCTGTGCCACAGGATTTTCCCTTGTTCTTTGGCCACATTGTTGTTTGGCATTTTTCCTGCCTTGCCAGGTCAGGAAAATCTTTAAAGGTCATGCACTTGCCCTGGAATTGTGACGATTCACTGGATGAAGTTACTTGAAGTTACTTCTCCCCGTGGGGAGCCCCTTCTCTTGAGACTAGGGAGGTGAGGCCACTACTCAATATTGCTCATAGGGGTGGTTTAATGCGGGAGGACCTCATGGGGAGGGACTCCCCTACTGGGGCTAAGCAAGACCACCTATGTGATAGATGGCACAACACCCGAACCCAAACATGCCCGAAACCTCTATTACCCTTTCACACACCCTCGGACTGATACACCCATGTGCTATTATAACATCAGATCAATTGCCTCAACTGAGATGAATATCATCCGAGACATAAAGATTAACAGCAATGCAAGTACTGAGAAGAGATGCCCCCAAGTAGCCATGAAGAGTCACCCAGGCAGCGGGGGGAAAATGTTCTAGTACTCCACGGGGGAGATCTCACCTAAGCAACATCAAAATAGACAAAGGACTCAGTAAAGGAGAGCAGTCCTGGATACAGGCCAGCTGAGAAGGAGAGCCATATGGGAGACAGTGCAGTTGGGGGAAAGCAAGGAAGATGCAGAGAGCGCTCCGCAGAAGCCAAAAGCCACTGGAGACAGTAAGCAGACCGTGAGAATCCTTTACCTGGTCGTGTGGAGCTGGTCAGGAAAGTGGCTGTAAACTGAGAATTAGTGGCGCAACTTTGGAAAGGTGGACTGTACGGTCCTGCTACAACGCCGGCCTGGAGGACTGGAACGAGACACTGGGAGCAAGAGCCGCGGAGACACAGGACGCCCGTGCAACACTTCTAAATGAAGCAAGAACCCCAGAAAGAACCGGCAGAGCGTCCCAAGCATCCTGGTGTAACGCAGGAACCAGTAGGGGTGTAGAGTTGGAAAAGGAATGCAAGTTTATTGAAAATAAAGATACAAGTAATCTTCCTTGTGGTAGTACTTGGCCAGAGAGTGAACCAAGTGGGCCTAGCATAAGAGGGATAAAGGCAATGGTTTGGAACCCATTCAAGCTAAGGGTCTGTGATCCGAGCCAGCATCAAGCAAGTACCGGAGGCAGTCACCCTCTAGACAGTGGAAGAAAAGTCCACTGGACACCAAGATTGGGCCTGGGACCTTGTCCACCGGAACAGTGGAGAAGAGGAAACCACTGGCAATATTAGAAGTGCCTGCGTACCCACAGAAAGACATTAAAGCTCAGAGGAAATCTCTCTCACTATAGTGGTGGAGATAAGTCCACTAGTCCTAAGAGAACGATCTGGGATCCTAAACAAGATATGGGACATTGTTTGAAGCAAGTTACAAGGGCAAATTGTTTATCACCCTGAAAGCATTGAGAAAAGATGCTATCAAGTAATACCAGGAGAAGGGAGTCCTTCTCCTGATAGCAAACCCAATAGTTGTCATAAAGGCGCCAGGGGAAGGGAGTCATTCCCCCTCGCCTTGTGCTGAACTCTGCCAAAGAGAACATTGTGTAAAGACCGTTTTGAAACCTTCAAACCAGAGAAAGGGAGTCATTCTGTCACAAATCTCTCCCCGTCTCACCGGTTTTTGTTGAGTACTTGCGACCTTCTGGGATTTCTTCTTTTTTACGGTCCGGGATTTGTATAGACCCGAACGCTGATCTTCGGCGTCCAGCGTGAGGATAGCGGTTCAGTTTCCAGGAGCGTTCAGAAAGTCCAGGGTAACACCAGGAAGCAAACAAGTTACGCATGGAGGCACGGAGGACCGTAACTTGAGCGCAGAAGGTTTTCCAGGAGTTAGGAGAGGGCAGAGATAGGATGGGAAATCAAGGAGCTGGGAACAAGGAATCAAGCGAGAGCCCTGATCGAACTCTGGCAAAGCACATCCGACTACAGGTAGCGGTAGCGTTGAGACGCGGGGGCTTGTCTCTCTTGTAGGATGAGCATTGTGCAATGCATAGACTGATCCGGAGCGTTCCGTTCTGAGCGGCCATGTTGGAAGGAATACTGCATGCAATCCTCTGCGAGCCAGGGACCAGGAGGACCAGAAAGGACGTAGACGATGGTTCATGACACATTCTGACTGGGTATTTTTGTCTTGAAGGAATATTTTGTTAAACACCATTGTTTACTCTTTAGTTTGGGTGTGAGGGATAGAAGTAGGTTTTGTCACGACGATGGATTTTACGTTGATGGACATTTGACAGACCCTTTTAGTATTTGTTTTGAGGCAGGGAAACGCCTCTTAGAAGCTAGGGATTGTGAGGACCTTTTCTCAATTTTCAAAATAAGTCTATAACCAAAATCATCCTGCCTTTGTGTCAGTCTCCTTCTTCGACACCCTTACAGAAAGCTGCTGCTTTCGCAGACTAGTGATGTGTGTGTGTATGTATGTATGTATGTATGTATGTATGTATGTATGTATGTATGTATGTGTGTGTGTGTGTGTGTGTGTGTGTGTGTGTGTGGCACGCATCCAAGCAGGGAGTGGGACTCTTGTCCCACTCCACATTCATGGTGCCAGAAGGCATAGGTGTGGGGCATGAGTAAAACCAGTAGTTCTCCCTGATTGTGTAACTACTGGCTGTTTGAACGGTGCAGATCCTTACCATTGGCGAGTTTGGACTTGCCTTTTTTCCAGCCTGGATTTTGGATAAGAGGAGGATTCCTGCAGCCATTTCTTCAGATCAGCATTGGAGCCAAGAATCCCTTGTAGAAGACCAGCCGACTGAAGATCCGAAGAAGACTCAATCCCTTCTTCTGTCTGCCCTGGTGAAGCCCTGCTGGACTACCTTATCTCTGAAGAATCTGGGTGTTGCTTCAGCCCTTTGACTAGCAGGACCAACTAGTCTCAACGCCTTCTCGAGGATCCAACCCTCCGGAGCCTTCGGAAATGTCATTGGAACACCTGGTGTGGGCTACCTCTCCAGAACCATCGCCGATCTACGGTTGAAGCCAGGAATGTGGTAGTTGCCAGCTTGTGCCTCAGGTCGCCTTCCCTCAGAATTTCAGTGTCCCAGCATCACAGGATCCTGTCTTGGAGCAGCTTCTGGGTCCACAACTGGAAGGACGCATGTTGGTGCCTGTGTGCTGAAACTCCCGCTGGAACTCTCCTTCCCCCGTCCTGTGAGGTGTCCTTAAGAGGCCTGCATCAGTGTTTTCTGCATTTATTAATTGCCAGGGGTTGCATCTTGCATCTGTACCTGACCGGAATAATCCTTGCACCCGCAGCTACTGGACACCTCCCTGAAACCAATGGCAGGAAATCCAACCTCCACTGGGGGGGGGCAGTGCATCCATGCTCCCACCCCTGTCCTCCATAGGATAGCATTGGAATAAGTCTATTTGTCAAAACCGTGGGAGTATGTTGATCCATCACCAACACAAGTAAATTAGGACTTGCCTTCAGAGAATCCGTTCTGGGTAGAAGCATTTTGGCTCCATGGATTTTTGGGCACAAAGCCCCATTCTTTCTAATGTTTGGACTACTTAAGTTAGGCTATTCACTTGTGATCTGGTTCCATCATTGACTGCATTAGATTTACTTACCTGCTTGCTGAATAAGTTACTTTAATGCATCTATGAACCTATGGCGAATGTATAGATTGATATCATAGAAATATTGTGCAATATTACCCGTTAGCTTCATTTTTCAGTGTGTTTAGAAGGCCTAGAATAAATAACTGTATTTTTAAATTACCTGTCTAGATTGAATTATTGTGTATTATATTGTGTGGACTCATTCAGGGCCCCTGACCCCACTCTCACACTTTTAAGAATAGCATTGACTGCTCACCATTGATACCTTGATTAGGTTTTGGCTAACCTCTTCGAGTTCCCTGTTCAATATAACTAGGGAGGCCTCTTAAAATCTGTCCCTCAAGCCAGATTCTAGAAATCCATCTGAAAAGCAGGTGTCCCGGAACCGCCCTGTGGGCTGACCAGCTTCATCGTGAGCTACCTTGCTGTATTGGTCTCAGTTCGACGTACAAACCTGGGACTCCGCCGATCCTAGACTTGTGAAACAAAATGCCTCCCCCTGCAGCTGCACCTTCCCAGCACGAAGAGGGCCCTTGCAGGACCATCTGCTTTGTTTCCGCTGTGAGGGCTGGCTTCTGCCATTTCTTCAGAGTGGACATCTCTGATCTTCATATGCATCTTGTCCCTGGGGCCCTCTGATGTCATCAACAATGTGGCAGTCCTTGCTTTATCATGCCCAGGTTATCAAGGTTCCAGGAAGCATCTCGCCACAGCATGGAACTACTTACTAGTCAGTCCTAAATCCTAACACCAACAGTGGCTTCCGCACCAGTGGCCCCATACCCCCTCCAACGGAACTGAGGCACAGAGCCCAGTGATTTTCGGGAACTCCAGAAATGGTCCTGGAGTGAATCGAAGTACCAGGGAGTGAGTAAACATACCTGTTGCTACGCCACCACCTCCATATGGTTCAATGGGTGTAATGTCCATGCCCTACCTCCCCCTTGGACAATGCTTAGCAATTAAAAACTACAAGTGTTTAGAGTGACAAGTTGCAGTGACCGTAAGATAGAGTTCCGGGAAAGGGTCTCCTAAGGTCTTTACTCCTTTTGGTTCTTCAATTTTGTAACACTTAAAACTGTCTGTTGACTTTGACAAACCTTGTTTTGATTACCTTTAAGACTCCTAGCCCCCTGCTAAGAGTTCTACTGCGACTTGTGACTCTTAAGAGCACTAGGATCCCTCTCTGAAAGCAAGGCAAGGACTTTGTAAGTGTGCAGCCATATCACATATACTTATAGAGTTGTGCATTGTGTTTTAACTCCTTTCTTCTTTACATACTACTTCTCCAAATGAGTTACTACTTTTCTTGTTAATTCTTCACTTACTGTGCTATCCTACAGTGTTCTAAAAATTATCTGTGTTCAGAAGTAAAGTATGCACCCCAAAAGTGAATGTGTTTATAATAGTATATGCTTAGTATAATACTGATCTGTGGCTTTTAAATGCTAAGAGTTGTCCAAGGCCTTAATAAATAATTGTATGTATACACATTCTGTCTAACCTGTGATATTAAGAGTGCTCTGTGTGAGCTTAACTGAACCCTTCACCGCTCTTCTGACTTTTACTGCTCAGTCACACTTCCTTGATAGTTTGGCTAGACATTACTTTATTTCGCTGTTCACCAGAATTGGGTGGCCACTCCGAATCTGTCCACAGGGCTGATAATGAAAATCCATCTCAACTCTGAATCACTGGGGCCACTTCTGCCATCTGTGCAGTTGCAGTGGGCCAAGTAGCCACAGATGCAGTTGCTGAAGTCTGTGTCGGGATTGGTTATAGCTAGACTGTGGTTCTGTGCTCCAGTGGATTGGTCCTGAAAAGCTTTTAGAAGTATGTCCTAGGGACAATAGGTTCTGTGACGAGAGGAGTGTCTCAGGACACGGCAGAGATGGGCAGCAGTGAGGATCACCCGGATGAGGGGGCTGCAAGCAAAACACTTGGTGCTGAGCGATATTCAGTCCAGGAAGGCCTCTTTGTTATTGAGAGCAGCAAAAGTGATGGTCTTGGACACAAGTCGACCTGCAGAATCCCAAACGCCAACTCAGGACAGCGACTAATGCATTGGAAAGTCCTTGTGAGAAACTGGGGATCCCACAGGATGGCTCTGGGAGACTTCTAACAGCTTCTGGCAGGAGTCTTCTGCAGGCATCGTGATTGGCTGGTCCTGCCAATCCAAATGGTGATGCACAGACGAGGGTCTTCTTGGATCATTGCCAGAGAGCCAGGCGTTCACCTGATTTGGCCTTTGGCAATGTTGGTTGTCCTCAGTAGCAGTCTTCCAGGTCTTCACGTTGCATCTCGTCTTTAAGGTCTTAGCCCCTCTCCATCATCTGGGGAACGCTGCAGGGCTCATCCTTTTAACCTAATTCGGGCTGGGGGCTGCCACGTCCCACCCATGGTAATGCATCACTGAAACTGGTATAGGCTGGCAAGTCATGGACAGCCTGTTGCCCCACATCTGCCTAGCAACAAAAATCCCCTTTTGAAATGTGGTTTGGGGCAAGACCATCCCCTCCCCCACATCCGGCCAGGCTTCACACACCTCCACTTTGCTCTGGAATTCAAGCTAAACCCTGTGAATGTGCATGCTTCGTGGCATTTCCTGACCTGAGAAGGCAGGAAGAATTCCAGAGAAAAAGATGGCCAAAGAACAGGGCAAAAACCAAATGGCAAAGCCATTTTTAGTATGTTACTTAAAATGACATTATGCTGTAAATAATAAACATGCATGCATATACACGAAAAATATGGTAGATCTTAATCTGCTGCCACCAGCCCATCCTGGACACATAAAAACGGTGGGAACAATAAAGGATACATATTATCCCTGCAGCACTTCACTCTATGTTGATACGTTCTAAAGTTATACAATACAGGGCTCTCGCAAAGGGGACATTCCCACTTCACTCATAACTGTATTGGCTGAGCAGTGCTCCCAACATAGATGAGTTGAGCAAGGGAAGTAAAGCAAAAGACTTTAATTACCCCCATACGTCAATACAGGGCTCAAGCAATTAGAAATAGATGGGGGTTCCATTGGTGTTAACGGAAGGAAAGTTGCAAATAGAAAACTCTTTGCAAATGTGTTATAATAGAGCAGTCAGCCGAAAAGGAGGGTTGTTAACCAAGTACGGTTAATCCCAGACACACTATAAATTATACCACACATAATGTACTGTAAATATGTGTTTGGGGCAGTTTTAGTTTTGCATTATGGTTAAAAGACAGTAAAATAAGTGCATAGGAATATGCAGCTCAATTCGGGAGTATATACGGAAAAACTGTAAAGCGATAAGGTTTTGCTTCCATTTAACCCCCCAGACTCGTGGACTCGCAGTAAAGTAGTCTAATCTAGCAGGTGTGTATTAAGCCTATATAAATCCTAAAAAGGAGGGAATGGTTAAACCATTTCATAAAATAGGAAATTGTGTCCCTATTCACTTAGACATATATGGAAAAACTGTAACCTCTACCAGTTACTGTTATACTATCTTTTTTATTTATTGTGAATCTGGTTGAGACTAGTCAACCTTACACAAACATTTAAAACCAGAAGCGTTCATAGCCCTCATACAATACATAACTTTCATATTAAAACGACAGTAACATGAAAAAAGCAATAAAACCTGATACCACAGCAAATATTAAAAATACACAACTTTCCCTCCAATCAAATAGCAGACTATGCACACTAACATTTTCAGATTGAATTACCAAAGTGTATATTCCAGGACCACATTTATGCAAATATGCTAAAATCAATTGTGCAAATAAGCAAATGTGCAACAAAAGGATTCAAGCTCTTATTCCACACAAGTTTTTCCAGACTTTAACAGCTGATTTCAGCTCCCCTTTCTACAATGCAAGTGTTCACGTAAGCTTAGATACATTACTCTCAGAATTCCTTTCTAAACTTCCCTTATGTGCAAATACGCAGTACAAACTAGTGAAAATCCTCCAGTATACGGCTTCAAGGTTGTCAGATTACTTTTTCATTCCATAGCAAATTGTCTTTAATTCCGATACGCAGTAAGAAAGTATTTCAGTAGACTGTAATCTGACTGCAACATTCCTGAAACTATTCTAGTACATTATCATGTTGCGCAACCTAGGTATCAATATTTCCTGTAATTCCTATGTCAATTTGCTGTACTAGTTTAGATATGGCTGCTGAATTCTGCGAAATATTAACTATCGCTGCTAGGGCTAAAAGTTTATTTATTTTAATTTTTATAACGCGCCAACGCGCCCGAAGGCTTCGGGCCGCAGTTTGTGTTGCTATCGTTAGCAGAGTTTTTTTGCCACTGGCCGTTCTACTTTAGTATTGGTGTAATCTGAATTCCGTACAGATTTGTCGACCAGGGTCAGAAGGTGGCTCTGCAAAGCCCCACGTTTTATGAAGGTGTGTTCACGACTTTGTATCATGTTGGGGGCTTTGCATAACGAACAGTATCCGGCACTTTCCAATTCCTTTTTCCCTCTACCTTCCGTAATCCCTCGAATCTGACCAGTTAATATATATTTAATCAAAATCTGAGGAATTCACAACGCCAGTATGAATTGGGAAACTTCCTCAAATACAGAGGTAGATATCCCAATGGTTTATCATCTGTACAGTTTGTTTGAATTCGTTTCTCTATTGTCTGATACCAATCAGCTTCACTATGTTTTATCTTGACCAGCCCCGGATTTACTCTCAAAAGATCAGATTTTACGCTGCAGTCAGCCAATACGAAGTCAGATGCTTCTTTAAAGGCAACCAAGGGCAGGTAATTTCCTCCAATCATTGTGGATCCCGGATCACTATACAGGGAGTGAGAGGAATGGATTAGTAATAGTCTATATTGGTACAAGATTTTCCATCTCAAAATGTAAGACAACCCATAGAGCGAAAGGTTTACAGATGCCCAGACCCAATACACATTGCAATTTTATGAACAAGGAATCGTCTGAAGTGTAAGGGAAGGCATGGTATCAAACAATAAGACACAAGTGATCACAGTTCAAGGGTGTTTATTGAACTTCAATTGGGTTTGAAAAATGCCCATTTTACCCTAAATCTAAAGATGGGAGCAAGCTACGACCATCAAATAATAGCTCAGTCCTAGTGGTGTAATTGTTACGCTCACCTGGTCTCTGCAGGACGTTTGGGCACGGTCACAGCCCTCCCTGGTAATGGTTCACCCTTGTCAGGCTCCTTCCTCTGCACATATGCTGTGGGCTGCAGCGATTTGTGACACTACTCCTGCGTGGAGTTGAGAGATCGTGAGAATGCTGCTATGCGACTGTTCTCCCTCTCAAACCCTTCTTCCCAAAATGTGGTGAGCATGCGCCGAGCCATATAAACTCTCCTGTTGATTAATGATGATGAGCTCTCCGTCCTGCTTCTCACTGCAGGGGCGCTCTTGATGGACCGAGTTCCTTCACTGGCCCATTGTAGGTGGTAGCCCAGTCCAGCTGTGGCTACGCTACTCCTGATGGTAAGTGTATTAAGGCTTTAAAATATTGTGATGTTGATTCCTGATTGTCTGTGTCTTTTAATGTCGTCTTTCTTCTGCTTTCTCCACACAGGCGAAGTTGCGGCCCTGCGGTAGTTGCGGTGCAAGAAGCGAGGCCAAAATGGAAGAGAATTGAGCCTGCGATGCTCCGACAGCAGGTGAGTTGGTTTAAGGTTAAGCGTGAAGATTTGTCAAAAGCGCGACATTAAACGCAATGTCTTTGAGTTCTAACCTTGTCTTCATCTTTTCTCTCGCAGTGTTGCTCGACGTGCCGCGATGTCGGAGTTTGAGTGCTGCCTTCCAGAGGTCAGGAGATGACTGATGAATGCCAGAGTCCACAATGATGCGTGCCAAATAAAGCAGGTTCCAAGGTAATTTTTGAAGCCGGAAACGAAGGTCAGATGCTGATGCTGGTTGCTGGAAACAAAGGTACAATACTGATGCTGGTAGCTGGAACACAAAGAGAAGATGCGCTTAGGCGGCGGTGAGCGTTACGCTGCCATCAGTGCTGAATAACGCGAAGCGCTTTCAAGAAGGCTGGGCGGGCTTATATAGCCTAGCTCTGGCCACGCCCATTAGCCTTGGCTCACCGGCCCCACCCTCCAACTCCTAAGGATGCTACACATGCAATCCAGCCTTCCCCAGCAGCCACGCCCGAACAAATGCACATGGAGATTGCTGCATGTAAAATAAAGCACTTTGCACCAAACCAAGTGTCAGTTTATATTTGTTCATGAGCCTGGCGCCAGGACTGAGTCCAGCTGGGTCCTTTATGCTGTATTGTCCCAAAGGGACAATCTAAAGTTATGTTACCCCTTGCCCTTGTTTCTTGATGGTGCGAGGTCTGTGTTTCTGGGTCAGTGGCCATGACCGTAATAAACCTATCACCAATCCTTCTAAATACAAATCGTGTGGGAAACCATGTTATGTAAAAGAAAAGTGTTCAAGAAATGATTCAAGCCGTTGGCTTCCCTTCTTTTTTTTACATTTTTTTAAATTGTATTTAGTTTCAAATTTAAAACTTTTACAACATTACAAATACCAAATATACAATAGAATGTGCAGTATATAGTAACACATTAGATACATGCATCCACAATTAATTATTATAAAACATCATAGAAACCAAGTGAGTCAAAAGACCTACTTCTGAAAAATTCTATAAAATATATAAAATAAGAACATAAATTCATATTTAAACAGGCCGAATGTAGGTACTAGTGCAAATGGGCATTTTTATGAGTTCTTGTGCAAAATAGCAGCATATCTATTTACATTCGAACCTTGCAACATCTGAGCAATTTGTTTAAAAGAAGACCGACAGTGAATAAAAACAGGTACTTCACATATACAAGATTAAGAGTTGCAGGAATAGGTCCATCTTAAATACATCCGCAAAAGAGTGCATAGTACAGTTGGCCTTTATAAAGAAATTAAGTGCAATAAGGCAACAATTTTATGATAGTAAGCCCCAAATGAATATTGGGAGACAACTCTTCGTAAGCCATCGTGAAATTGCTTGGGGAATCATTTTCATCCAAGAGGTCATTTAAAGTTGAACATGAGCATAACAGTGCACATTCAAGTAAGGTAAGTTGTATGGTGCTAGTATTCTAGACAAACAGGTTCTAGCGGCACATTTGGATCCTGATATAGGCTTAAGACGAAGCCCAAGTTACCACAGTCTTAGTTCTTTTTAAGGGCCAGTGCGTCATTAATATGAACCACCAGGAGCTGGGTTAATGCTAGCATGATTTTAAGGGAGGAACCCATCATACAACGTGCCCACAAGGATTCACGTGAAAGGAGAGTCTGCCCGATTACGTCCTGTCCAAAGGAAATAATTGGCTGATGGTTAAAAAAAACACAAAATCACGAGGTGTTCGCGAGTTTCAAGCTGATTAACTGCGTTGCAGAACCTGCACTGATCTGCAATCAGTTGAGAGCGTATAGGGTGCTAGTGTTTAATCTTTTCGTACATCCACATCTGGTTTAGTTTGAATCTTAAGTACGTTTCTCGCACTTTGCTTGAAGGAAAACGTTGACGTGGTTGCCTTTTCAAGGTAAACATTGCATTTTCCTGGTAACAAGTAAATTGACTTAATGGGCCGACAGTTCTGCACCAGTTGTAGTCATTGTTTTTTTAAAAAAAAATGTTTTACGTATCCCGGTCTAGTCAATAGGTCATCCTGCGGTGGACACATATCTGAAAGGAGATTTTCCAGGTTTAATTGAAAGGCAGCCATAGAGGGGGCTTGACAAAGTTCCAGCATTGTATGCAGTTCCTCATAAGGAGAGTTAGGAGGGGGAGCATTCATTTTGATATAATTGCTAAGAAGCCTCCACTGGTAAAGAACCGAAAGAGCGACCAGTCCCAATTCGTGTCTCAGTACCACATTCGGAAGAGAATTAGATAGGTTCAGGCACTGCTTCCACATTCTGGCTTGAAGTAGATCTGAAAAGGGGAGGATTCTGGCTAAACAGATGTCTAACACGTTCAAGATTATTGGTTCAGTTTTCAGGGAATAGAATTCAAACAAAGGCCCAATAGAGAATTTACAAAGTTTTTTGTAAATAATCTGCATTTGACAGATTAGCTGTTTAACTTTGTCATTGAGGGTTGCTCTCCACATTACCAACGACTGTAGCTCTGTAAGATTGTAACCCAAATAGCAAACCTCATGGGCACGTGGAATGGGAGTTTCATTAATGGACCACAAATAAGAGACCACTTTGCGTTTTAGATTATTGAAAATCATAATCTTGGTTTTTTTGCATTGGAGATTCGATTGAGATCATTTGCATAATGTGCGAATAGATGGAGTTTCGCCTGCAGCCCAAACAGAGTCCGGTCAAATTACAGAATGTCGTCTGTAAATGCCAACCAATTGAGTGCCATACTGCCAATTTTTACCGAAAACGAGACAGCAGAATCCCAGATTTATTCAGTATCAGATAAGTAGAGGTTAAACAGGATTGCCACAAAATTGCAACCCTGTTTAACCCCTCCACATGTTGGAATAGGTTCAGTGAGTGACCCATCTGCGTTTGTTCTTACCATATAATTTGTATTGGTGTGGAGTTTCACCATCAGCCTGATGAGGGGCAGCGGTAAACTGAAAATTACCATCTTATTCCAGAGAGAATTTCGAATTATGCAGTCAAAAGCAGATGTACGGTCAAGTGAGGCCATATAGATGGTCCAGAATTAGAAGTTTTAGATAGATGAAGAATGTGGGCCACTATGGTTGCATTTTAAGGCGTTCCCGTCTGTTTTCTGAAACCAATTTGGGAACGTGATAAAATTTGGTTGTTACGAATATGAGTCTCAAGGTGGTTCAGAATAAGAATTGCGCAAACCTTTGCAGGGGCGTCCAACAAGGCGATAGGTCGAAAATTGGCAGGATCGGATGCATCCCCTTTTTTTTATATAGGCACAATTATAGCTGTGCACCATGTCGCAGGAATTGTCGGTGTAAAAAATATTGTCAAATTAGTTTTTTAGGATTCGAGCCCACAGCCAAGGATCTTGTTTCAGGACGCAGGGCGGAATACCATTGGGAGTGATTAAGCTGTAAAATGGCCCAGTGGATGTCTGCAGGAGACCATGGGCAGGTTCCTAAAGGTGCCATCAACTATGGATCGAGAGAAATGTGTGTAAAACCACACGGGAGCCTACATTTGTTAGTAATATGAGGTCCATACAAGATATGGAAATGTACAACTCAGCGGTGGTCGAAGCAATGGCTCTTCGAAGAGCGACCCAGATAGTCAGTCTATTGTTTTACATAGGTCTTTTAAGATTTTTTGATTATCTTGTGTGTGTGGAAGAGGTGTTTCATTGATTTTTATTTGGTTCTTATATTCATTTGCAATCCTTTTCTTGTAAATACAAGTGGCTTCGATGGATAGATTAGTGCGTTGAAGAGCTCTAATCTGCGCACTCTTTTCCTTCTTTAGAAGATACATTTTTCGATTGAATGAATGCAAATAATTATGCTTAGAAAATGTATGTTTGTTGTAAATTCGTAGAAGAGTTTCCTGGATTAGTGTCACGACCTACATCCAGAAACCCCTCTGGCAAGCCCATGGGCCAGGAGGGGTCTTGGCTCGGGTCTCCAACAAACTTAGGCATCCATTGCCTAGGCCCTCTTGGGGCCGGTCCTGGCGCCTTAGGCACCAGGCTCATACTTAATAAAGACTTCTGTTTAGGGAACTACTTTATTTCAAGTGCCACCCAACATGGAGGCATCCACATAGCTTGGCTCCTTGGAACCAAGCTATGCGGTATAGTGTTTTGGGTGTGGTAGCCTAGGAACTACTTTACCTGAACTACTTTCTTGAAGCTATTTAAACCACACCCGACTTGGATAACACGCTTCGCGTTACTTTGAAATCCTACAACATGACGTTCACCGTGTTCAGCTGTACCCGCGAACCTCGGAAGAACAGCATCTGTAAGGAGACAAAGGGACATTGTTAGCAGCAGCAGCTTACCTGTAATGTTCATCGTTAGCTGCCCACAGCTCCAGCGAACAGCTTCCTAGGATCAGCGCGTCTCCCGGACCGACGGGTCTGCAAAAAAGGAAGGAAACAAGATATTAGAAACTTTATAACGTAACGAACTGTGCCGAAAGGCTTACCTTGCAAGTCGCCCCTCAACCAGCATCGCCTCGGAATTCCACACTCCGGGCGAGCACCGCAATCTATGTGAAAGAAAAGACAACAGGTTAGCAAAGGCAAGGCATCACAGCGCTGTGCATAGCGCCTACTTACCGCATCATAGCGCTCTTTACACGCCATAATTTACCAGCGAGACCCAATTCAGCCAACGTATCACACTGGACTTCTGCACACCCAAGGAAGAGAAAGACACATTTATTAAACCAAGAAAGGCTTGCAAGAATAGCAACAATATACAACAGCAATAAGACCTACCTGAAAGACTCCAAACGGGCCGGCATCTGTGAAGTAACTAGATTGCATTTGCCCACAAAGGACAAAGCGCCCCTGCCAAGAAGGCAGGACGGAGAGCACACCTGAATAAACAATAAAGTGAGGAGAGGCCCAGAGGGGCTGCAGGCATACGGAGTGGTGGGGGGCTGATTACCCCAGTTGGCCAGTCCTGAACATAGCCCTCCTGTATTACAGGCAGAACTCCCCCGCTGGCCATACCTGGGAACCGCAGAGAAGGATACCAGAGTCCCTACGGCTGGGTGGCGTCCCCATGGATACCAGGTGAGCGTAACAATTAGACACACATTCGAGTCTTCTAACACTTGGAGTGAGCACCCATAGGTACATAAGGACGGTTTAGACCTGTGTGCCTTGTGGATCATTAGATTCAGCTGCTTGGAGATTAAAGGGTTCCAACGGATAGAAAGGGCACATCGGTCAATCTCGATATTTGCAACATTACTGTTTACATGTAAAAGATGAGGTGGGATATAAATGCAACAATAGATGATTAGGTGATCTCCCATTACAGGAACAACAGACAGTTGTGGGCTACAAACTGGACCAAGGTTCAAAGATAGAGTAAAATAATCAATATATGAGGTCTTGTTCTCCCTCTTCCAGGTAAATGGAAGGTCATTCATAGATTTTACAAGAAAAAATAAGTCCCATTGTTCAATTAATTGTACCCACATTCCCCCACTAGTAATCGAAATGGGTTGTTTAACATCTTCAAAGGTATATGAGTTAGTTGAACATTTGAGTAAAAGTCGCCTCCCACAATTATCATGTAATTGGGGTGCAGAGTGAGTGCGTCTTCAAATATAGTGTCGAGCAGCAGACATCTGGATAATAGATTGTCGAACAGGATTCCAATGTAGAGATATTATAGGGAAATGAAAAGATAAGTTCAACCACCAGGATATCATCACAGGCTTTAAGGATTCTAGAATAGTAATGCATGTGGTGATTAATAAGAATGTCCAGACCTCCAAAAGGCCTACCAGAATGTCCCCTTCTGGAAGAGCCAGAGTACGTAGTAAAGCCATTGATATAGAAATTGTTCAAATTCATAGTTTCTTGAATAAATAAGATCGAGAAATCCAGAGGACCTGGAAGATTATTAAGCCAAGTGAGTAGATTCTTATACCCACAGGCATTCCAGGAACTTATTGAAGATAAACGGCAGTTTGGAATCTTTAATGAGACTTAAGCTTTTGGCCAGCGGTTCCAGCCAAGCAAGATTTTATATTACATTAGCAAGTATTGTAAATTGTGCTAGAATCGGTTTGTTGGGGATATCGGTGTACGAGATCTTTGAGGGTACATTACCCACTGGGGGAGGGACAGGCTCTAAATAGGCAATAAAGTCATCAGCCTCCTTGTTTGAATGAAAAAGCACTAGGGTTAGCCCCAACTGCCCGAGGTCTACATGATAATCCCAGACTATTTTGGCAATGTTAAGTGAGTGAAAATGAGATATTCAGTAATTATTAATGTTGTGGAGGGTGAGCCAGTCTGTATTCTCTTGTCCCCGTTAATTGCTGGGTTACTTACCCATCCCATGATATTAATAGTTTCTGAATTAAATCCATATAATCCATTTTGAGAACAGGAGGACGGTGCAGTATTGAACAGACTAAGAACATGAGTGTCTGGCTCATGTGCATGCAGACACTTGCCAGAAGTTATCATTGTCGTCGGTTCTGCAACCAGTTTTGGGAAGTCTGGATTCTTCGTAGATACTTTGGGCCATTATGCCCAGGATCAATAATCAGATTGTGGATGCATTCTTCCGCCTGAAGCGTGTTGATGGTTTTGGGAGTTAAATTGGGCACAACTCTTAAGTTCAAGTTATTGTAAGAGGTCGATGGAATAGCTGGAGGGAAAGGAGAATTGTGTAGTACAGTTGGTATTGTGGGCAAGATATTCCGCCGTAGAAGTTATCCCTGCAGAGATCATAGCATGAGGAGCTTTGGGACTTTCGTCAGCTTTGGGGATACAGCTTTACAGTTGTTTGGATACTGGTTGTCATATTTTTTTGGGTGGATTTGGTACACTTGAGAGGTGGCGCCGAAGGAATATTGGTAGTGGGAGGTATTGATTTAATGGGCTAGCCTGCTTTCGTCGTCTAATTGTGTCAGGTCGACTAGTACGTTTTCCTGGGATAGGTTGGCAGGATTTTTCATGTTTGAGCTGTGTGCCTTCATTTTAGGTGTTTTTATTTTATTTATTTTTTTAATTTTTAGGGGTGAAGAACATTTTTTTTTTATGCGCAAGTCTTTTGGTGACCCGATTTTGGAGCCGTCTAGCTTTGCGAGACAGATGACAATGGGGTGATGTGGGACCTTCAACGTCCTCAGTTTGCTTCTCCATGATTCCACTGGACTTCATGTGTAATGACTCTTGGTCGAAGTTGGTAAGGGTTGAAGGACTGTCTGCGGAGGAGATCGGTGGTGCCATCACCTCTTCCATCGATTTATTTAGTGACGTGCCCTTGTCTGAGATACAGGGATTGGGTACCTGATCCATTTCCATGTTTTTTTCCATCTCTCGAATTTTCACCAAGTTTGTAAGCACATTAAGCCATACTTCCTTCATTTCGTTATAAAGGGGATCCCCCGGAGTGGAGATAGATGCCATGAGGGCTTGAGCATAGGTTTTTGTGACATCACACTCTTGGGGATCAATTTTACCAAATGTACTGGGAGTAATTCCAACTGTTACCGTTTGTGTGGATTTGGGAAGTGCTAAGGGCTTGACTACAGATGGTACATGGGAGAGATTATTGGCATTACCAAATTGCATCAATAATATATGAATCCTTCATGTTTGTAACCTTTGACATTATTTCAGCCATAGTCGATTTGATATCTCTGCGTTCCAAGTGAGTGAGTTCATGGCCCTTATCCAGCAGGTTAAGAATTCTAGATAGGACTGGAAACTCCTGCACAGATAGTGTGACCTCGGGAAAAGGAGAAAGAGCAGGATTTAGATTAATATCAAGGTGAGAAGATCTGTGTATAGATGACAGTCGCAGGGTGTGAAAGAAACTCGTGGGTTAGGCTCTCCTCGCGATCATAACCAGGTTTTGAGAATGAGGAGCTCACAGACTGATTAAATGGATTGTTGGAAGATAAATTGACAGATTTATTATGAGATGGTCCCAGGTTCGATGAAACATTTAAAAAAGTGGACATCATTGATTTCATCACCTGAGGCCCTGAAAGGAGTAGAAGGGCCCAAAGAGAGACGTACTTGTTTTTCAAGCTGTGTAAGAACTGCAGGCTGACGCATAGAGACGTCTGCAATTCTTTTTTACAAATTTGAGTCATTGATAGAGTAATGGTGGACAGAATCTGAGTGAGCGGGCAATTCAATATCATGAGCCTCGTGCACTCTAAATAAATGGGAGCATTTAGGAGTTTTATTTTGTGACGTTTGTAGTATGCCAGAAGTTGCTAAAGCGTTCCCTACGAAATTGAGAGGAACTTGCATGTGCATTCATAATAGGATGCATAATGGGCGAAGTGGCAGTTAGCCTCACATCCTGAGGAGACTTGACATCATATTTCACTATGAATTCCTCTGTTATGGCAGCAGGTTCTGGTGGAACAGAGATGTTAGGAGTGTGAGGTAGAGGGTCAATACAAACGCGCCCGCTGCGGAGTCCGCCCACCATAATGAAGAACAGAGAACCAAATTAACAACTCGTACACACCAAATCTGTTTACCTAGCTTATGTGTTTTATCCCAGCTTACTTTCTCGTAACTAGACACATATACAATAGAGGCAATTAGATATTAAATCAGGAGCCGGAGAAGACGGATTAGAGCAGATTAGCTCCAAACAGTAGGGAGGCACAATAAACTTAAAAACTACTCGCGACAACAAGGTGTGCACAATTCACTTCTTGATTAAGTGTAAAGTAGAATTTCGTCGACGGTGTTAGAGTGAAACCAATGAGTAAGAGCATGTGATTAAGGGGCAAACACAAAAATAAAAAGAAGAAAACCCGAATTTGCAAACTTACTTGCGGGACAAAGGATCTGACCAAGTGTGTATATACGGACACACATTAGTGGTAGTAATACAGCATAGATAGAAAAGAGGGGGTGCTCCGCCTAACAGCACAACAGCACTTGCAGTGCACTTCCAGATGCGCATGCACCATTGACTTAGAGGGTTTGCTGGGAGGTGGGGGGCGGGGCCAAGGCACGCTGTGCAACTCTATGGTAAAAGAGAGAACAAAAAGACGTAGGCGACATGTCATACAAATACGGACCCAGTCAGCACCCAGCATGCAAGTACCAGTCCCAGTCCAAGAATATAAGAGCAAGCCCCAGTAAGTGAATGGGAAAACAAAGTCCCAAAGTTATAATTACTGGGAGGTGTAGTCCTGGATAGCGTTTCGCCGCAATCGGATGACCAGATGCTGCTTCTTGTGCATGAGGCTCCAGCACGGGATGGACTTGCTCTTATATTCTTGTACTGGGACAAAGGCCCTCATTGATATCCACTTCTGAACCATGGATTACCCGCGGGATGATCTTCTGGCAATAAACTTTCAACAGGGGATGAAGGGAAAACCATCCAAATTTCTTGTCCAATTGTCCCATCTCAGTCACTGACGAGATTACTAGAGTGTTACTCACAGCCCATTCTTTATATAGCTTGCTGTTGCTGCAAATCAATTTTCCTAAATATTTAAAGTATTGGACTTGTTCTAATCTCTGATCATTAATTTGCCATTGAAAGTTCCTTTTTTTTCCTTTTATTTAGGACAATAATTTTGGATTTTGCCACACTATTTCTAAGCCCAATCCTCTAAAATAATCAATCATTAACTGCAGCCAGAGCTCTCTGGAGACCTACTTGTGTATAATCAAATACCACTAGATCTGCATATAGGAGATGGAATTCATAGGTTTCCCAATTTGGGTGGGAAAGTACTCACTCCTTGGCGGGCAGTCCGCAGATCAGCTATATAAGCATTAAAAAGGAAAGGGGCCAAAACACATCTTTGGCGTAGACACCTCTCATCCTTTAACCAGTCTGAGGAGTTCCCAGTACCATCCAACCTCACCTTTAATCTTGTATCCTGGTGTAAGTCCATCAACATATCAAGCAGGGCAGATGCACAGCCCTGCTGTTTTAACTTGAGCCACAGCAAGGCCTGATTCACACAATCAAAGGCCTTACTTATGTGAAGGAAGGTCACAGATATTGTCCTCCCTGCGTCTTGAGCCTGTCTCGTCAGGAGGGATATAATAAAGCAGTTGAGTGAGATGTTTGCACCCTTCTTAAAACCTGATTTTAGTATATCACTACACAGGGCTACTTTTGTTTCCCAAATTTGATGTTTAAAAACCAGGGATGTAAAAATTGTCTAAGTTCCATCTTATAAGGAAATGGGCCAGTAATTAGCTGGCTCCAATCTATCACCTGATTTGTAAATTAGTACCCTTGTTGCTTCTATCCACGTAGGAAGAATTGTCTTTGATTTACAAATAACACCAGCAATATTAGACCACAACTCAGGATCAGATTTGTAGGTGAGGTTGGAAAGGCCATCAGGTCCTGGCGCATTCAAGCTTTTGAATCTGGTAACTGCACCATAAACATCCTCCAAGGTAATATCAAAAAAGTCCCAAGATAATTGATTTAGTCTGCAAACCCCAGTTGACTTAAGTGCAGGAAGGGGAACCTCCCCATATAGTTTGGTGAAAAAAACTAGCCAAACATTAGCTGCAATAGGATTGGCCTGCAGTGATCTCTGCAAATTCTTACCTTTAATCAAAGACCAGAAAGAGTCACCATTCTTCGAATATAGAGAAGCAAGCATTTTCTCTGCATCATTCTGGTACCTCAGATACCTCTTTGATTTTATCCGATTAGAGTAATCTTGTTTCAACTTTTTCAGCAAAGGAAAACCTAGGCTCCCCATTTTCCTAATAATTATCGGTTGTCTCAAACGTTTATTTTCCTTCTGGGTATCATCATTGAAGATATGAGTATGAAATGTTGTTTTTCTCCCCCCTTTAAGGAGGTTGTTGGCATGCATTAAACCCATGAGGGTATCTTGAACAAAGCGAGTACATTTTGTTGGTGTTAAACTTTCCCTATATCTTCATATAAGCCTTCTGCACTTTTGATATTTAAATCTGGCAGCAGTTGTCGGTCTCCAACACTCAACTATTCCCCCGTCTTATTTCAACACACATGTCATGTAAGGGGACGGGGGTGAAGGGGCGTACTCAATTCCCCAATGTAGGGTAAGAGTCATACAACGATGATCACTCCCTCCCAAATCAGCGACCTCTAGTTTAGTTTCTTCGACAAAAAAATATAATTTAATGTGGAGCTAGTACCACAGCCTACCCTGGTAAAGTTGGGGGGAATATCCCCCTCAGCATTACCATTTTACTAGGGACAAAGCCCACATTCCCAAAGCTTCTTTCCAGAGCCACCCTCTATCACGGGCCTCCAAGTCCCTAACTTGGGGTCCTTGGTAGTAATGCTCTTCTAAGCATTCACTATTCAAATCTCCTGGTAACATACAGCAAATATTTTCCTTCAATTATCTTTCAAGACCTCATTTAACCTTAGGAAAAAATTCACTAGGTCTCCATTACTAGGATTAAAATACGCATTCAATATTAGACAGACCTACAAATCGGAAAACCCCTTCTAATTAATTTTAAGATACACTGCCAAAATGTCTTTATCATTCAGTGTAAACTTTTCCATTATTAATTTGCAATCATTTCTTAATGCACAAGCCAAACCTCCAAACGCCCTTCCCATTATACCTTTTCTTGCTTGTTCATAGCAGATATACATCTAATATAGGATTTTGTACAATCCACGCTTGTAAAGCTATGAATTCCGACATACCCCAGAGCATATAGGGGTTAGATAAATGGGCAAAGTCTTGTGTGTTCCAAGATGATATTTAAAAAAAATTCCATCAGCATTCCCAATTTGCCCCAGCATTTTTCATGTGTAGAGTATTCAAGATACCGGACCAATCATATTCCACTGTTCTTTTTGAGTTTGTGGAGTTGGTCACCCCACGAGATTTGTTGTCTTCAAAATATACTTTTACCACCAGTGATTCACGTGGGCCCACTTCCACCTCTCCGCTATCAATGGTGATCACTTCATCCTTCAAAGTAAATGCATCATAGCGCATATCATTAGAAGCCTGGGATTCTGACAAAATTCTATTTCTAATGAGTTCAGACTTAAATCCAAGCCTCACTATGTCAACTCTTGCAAGATGGGTAAAATGGACCTGAGTTAAATCTCAGGATTTTATTATGGTCAATTTAGGTATTTCTTCTAATAGTTACCTGGGGGCAACCAGACGTGGACTCCCTGCTCACTGCGCTCAGAGAGGCACAGCTTCACCTCACTGATACGGCCCAACAAGGCTGAAACACGTGTATGGGGTTGCTGTTGGTACTCTTGTTCAGAAAGGAATTGTCATAGCATTTCGGTGCTGGACTCCCCATGTGGACGGGACAAAGACTGATATGCAAATGAATATTTCCCATCTGTGAAAGGCACAGTGAGCAAAAAGCGTGTGCTGCAAACTCTCATCTCAGAGCAGGTTATCATGCCATGTTCTTTCTGGAGAGGAGGGCTTGCTACTTTTTTTGGAAATTTCTTCTAATAGGGCCAACACATATTGTCTGTTTAGTGGAAAAAATTCTTGGACTTCAAACTTCCTTTCAACTTCTAAGCGATGTAATTTTTCACATGGCATATTGCCTTTACCTCTATATTTACCAGGACCAGAATCTCGGACTGGTTGTATCTCCCGTCTTTTAGGGAGCTTAAATGTCGTTTTACAAATTTTATACACTTTTGGTAGTTCATTACCTAATTTCTCATGCACCTTTTTCCTACGTTCTTCCAGTGATTGAAATACTGAAAAAATCTTCTCAACCCTGTTTTATTGGGACGTCTCTTTAGAAGTCGTTGCATCATTTAACCAGGCAGCTTTCCTCTCTACCACCAAAGGATCTTTGGGTTTAAATGTACCTTCCGGGAGAACTTATCCTTATATCTTTATTTGTACTTTCGTACATATTTTTAGGTATAAATTAATTGGCTGTAGGTTTTAGAGATTTGCCTATGTGTGTAACCTGTATACTTCGAGAACTTCCCCCAAAGCATTAATAATGCCCCCGTCTTGGGGCCCATCTGCTCTTTCAACGGCCCTCTCTATCTCTGTGTCTGAGTGGACTGTCCAAATACTCCTTTCCAATGTCTCCTCCCAGGTTTTTACAGGCTTTAATAATTGAGTAATAGTACCCTTGTTCGCTGTCAGTGGAGTAGGTTTAACCGTAGCAACCTTTTTCTCATGATTCCTCATACCATTTCTTACTTCTAGTAGTTCCTCTTTATCTAACTCGTGATTATGGGTAGAGGCATTGATCGACTGATCATTTTCTCGCACACTTGGTTTTCCCTCTTGTAGCCCAGTACTTACTGAGGAAATACTCTGAAGTTGACACAAACATTTGCGTGAACCCATAGAAAACTTTTTTGGGTGCAATTTTCTGGTTCTTTGATTTTATTTTTCTGTTTTAAGTTAGTTTTATCAGCAGTAGGTCTATAACCCGACCCAGCATCAATTTCCTGGTATGCAGCAATCCTCCCATTTCCCCAAAAAAATCAGTACAGGGGCCTTCAACATTTTTGGACTCTGACATTAGAAGGTTGTTACTGATGTCCTCAGGATTTTGCCAAAGTTCCAAGTCGGGCGCCTTAGTTGACATAGAATAAACACCTCCAGGACAAGCCATTAAGAGATCAGCTTGGGTTTCCTTGGTTTATCAGTTTTCAGCACACTGTAGTTTACCCGAACCACTAGGCCCTACTTCTGCTCGAGGATGAAAGTAGCACCGGCACCCGTAAATTTACACATTGGCCCTCTATTGGGTTGACCATAACCGGGGAGGTTACTTGGTTTATTTAAGGCAAAGATAAAGCCCTCCAAAACTGACATTTTTATCACCAATACTTTTAAAGTTTGCCTAACATCACGTATTTCATATTGCACACATTTTTTACCTCTATCCATTGAGGTTAGTATACGCGAAAGAACAAGAAACGAAAAGGCGTCGATCACCTCCTCAGCTGGAGATAGCGCCCTTTGTACATTGACTTTTTTCTGGACCTCGTGAGTTTTGTTTCTCCTGAATAGTTGGTGACAGAAGAATACAAATGGTGGATCAAGTCCGCTGTTTCAGTTCGCATTCACACCTTGCTTTTCAATTTAGGGAATGATACCCCTGTTGGCTTAGAGGTTCTATAAAGACACACGTTTTCTCTCGTGTCCCAGGCTGGTGATTCCACCCTTTCTGGTCCCAAGGAAAGTCACACCCGTTTTGTCAACTCATATATAACTGTTGGCCCCAACATAGAGACAGCGACATAAAGTTCTCATTGGGGGCAGTTTTCAGTGTCCCCCAGGTTATACATGTTCCAAGGAGAACGAGGCTTCAGAGAGGTTTAGAGCAGGATTATCCACTGGCTCTGTACAAAGAAACGAGGAGCTATTTGACTGTTTCCTTAAATGGGAAACCAGCTGAGCTATTTCATCCACATTCTTTTTACCTGTAACAATTTCAGCAAGCGTGAGCTATTATCCCAGGTTTTTATAGTTGGCACCGTATTGTCCAAATTTAGAGGTTCCATTTATTTAGAAAAGGTTATCCCTAACTGCTCCGTTTTAGCTCCTAGACTAACGTCTTGGAGGGGTAAATCAGTCTCTTACAACAGCGAGTAAAGCACTTCAAGGCAAATTACATGTCAAATAAGGGGGGGACAAATAACACACCCGGCCAAAAATCGTTGCGTAGTAGTGTATATAGTATTCTCTACGCTCCTCGGCTTGCCACCAAACAAAACTGCTCTCACTCTGCTCAGGTGGCAGAGCTTTATGTTTATAGAAAACATGCCCCTTTTTCCATGGAAAGATAAATATAATCGAAAGTAGTGATAAACTGAACCAAAAATACAGCAAATGCCTCGCACTGTAAGGTTCCAGCGTAGGGGTGGATTCACCAATTGCTAATAATGTCACGCAAACAGCACGTCGAAGCAGCCCCACACGCAGGTGATGGTTTACATCCAGTCCATACAATCCGCTCCTTAAATGAGGTCGATTGCAGGAGGTAATTGTGTTGCAAAGTGCGACGAGAAATGCAGATCACTCCCACGACCCACAGAAACACAAAAACACTTTGACACATTCCGCCTGCTCCACTAGGACTGAGGTTTATGAAAGGTAACACCCACCTCAAAACTGTGTCAGTCACTCAACACAATAATAATTGTTTTTTGTTGTAAATACATACACAGGGATTGTCATATGACCATATGATGGAGGTACTTCTAGTGTGTACAAACGAGTCAGCGCTAATGTAGTGTGCTTGCCTTATCACTCAGCTTTACACAGATGAATTATTTCTTAATCTTTAAGAAACATGAAAAGCGTCTGCCTCTCGAACATAGATGGTAAATTCAGCTCATGGAGACACACCTTGGCTTTTTACTATTTTTATGGTTTTGTTTTGCCACAGTTAATCGCTAATTCGTTCAACTCTGTGTACTTTTCCAGGGCACTAACCAGCCTCTGCAGTCCAAGCTGTGTGCTGTGCAGCAGGGCTAAGTCATTCATGTATGTCAGATAATTTACCCTCAAATCCCCTTTCTTGCACCATTCAAACACTCTCCCAAGTCAGCCAGATACAGTTTGAACAGGCAGGGGGCCAGAACACATCCCTGCCTCACCACTCTACGAGTACAAAATTCTTGAGACAAGGTTGCATGCCTGTTCAATCTGACCCGCAAAACCGACCCCCTATGCAGATTAATCAATATTGTCAAAAGGGACAGAGGGATGCCCCAAGCCTGTAACTTTCCCCAGAGACGTGCGTGGTTGACTGAATCGAAAGCCATTAAAAAATCACTAGCCACTATCTGCTGAGAAGCCTCCGCCCATGTCTGTTCTTGTATGCAAGACAGCACAAAACCATTCATGGTGATAGATAAACCCTTTCTGGATCTTTGTGAGACGTCCTGCAGCTCTGGCCCAATCCTCCAGATCCTGCAAGACCAAACCTGCAAAGATTTTACTTTCACAGTCCAGATGTGATATAGGACGGTAATTTAGAGGGTTCCTGTCTTTTCTTAAATATGAGAACAATTAGTGAGCATTTCCACGAATCTGCGGTTGCTCCTCTATTGAATAATAAAGTAGCCCATACGCTAGGATTCGATTTTATTAGGGCATTAGATGACCCATTGGGCCCTGCTGCCTTTGAGTTAGATTCCCTTCTAATAATCTCTTCAATCCTTTTCCACACTCAAATTCCAGACCCACGATAAAAATGTATTAGCGGGTCTGACATCAAAGCCATAGGGCGCCGGTACAAATATTCAAAGTGTATACCCCAAACCACCTCAGAGATGGGATTATCCTGTTTGTTATCCTCTGGGTTTATCAGAGTTTTAATTACCCCCCAAAATTTCTGAGAGTCTTTACAAGTGAAAATACGCAGCATTCTTTCCTCTTCGAGGTGTGCTTGGGATTTTCTCATCCGTTCACCTAACAATGCCGTATCAAAACCTTCCATACCTAGTCTGTGCAGTTCGTCCTGCAAGATGCCTTTTTTTTCTTGAACCAATTGATCAAATGGATGTGTGCCAACCCACCCCTCCCCCCCCCCCCACTTTATTGTGCGGTTTGGAAGATACTACAAACCTGTTCAGTAAACAAATAAGTTCCTACCTTTAGCTCATCTATTTTCTCAAATAGGGTGGTTGATCCCAGGAGATGGTCAAAATGTTCAGTGCACCTTTACCCTTTGGGAATCCTCCTCCCTAATCGATTACATCCATTAGCAAGGACTAGGTTCGAAAACCTCAACTGCATTTTAGGTTTAACATTAGTTTAGTTTATATGCATAGCACGCCTGACCCAAAGGCATCCAAAAAGCCAAAGTTATTATTAAAGTGTTGTGGTCACACAAGCTTGTTGCAGGAATTTAAAGTTCTTAACATGACCTCATTAGCCACTCCAATAACACAATGTAATAGATACAAGAGGAGGAAGCAGCATTTTCCAGGTATCTTTAGGGGGAATATCCCCTTTCACATTCCATTTACCACTGCTAGGTCCCAGTTGTTGACGAAGGATCTCTACACTTTGGCCTCTTCCTTCTTTGCTTTATTCTGCTACACCCCCAAGTCCATACAAGGTGCATTTATGCCACCCCACCACCCCCCAAAGGACGTGTACCCCAGTTTGGTCATATGTCAGTTAAACTGTGCAAATAAGAAAGTAGGTTGTGATTTTTCCTTTTATATTAAAATGTAGAATAACTTTTAAAATGACAGTTCTTGTTCTAAAAGCTCCAGGCCCCAATGTGGGATTAAGGGAAAATGTCTGTTAAGGTAAGTATCCTAGGAAATTCTTTTGGAGGAGTTTGAAGAGTTCAAAGAAGTCCACCCCCATTGGAGCCAAAGCCTATAGGTCTACTGTGTTCATGGGAAAAGGTAGAGTGACCTCTTATTTTATTCCACAGGTGCAATAGACCAGGCAACATGCCAGTGGGGGGCCTCCATGGAGAGCTCTTAGCCATCTGGTTCTCAAACTCTGGTTTAGAAGAGCTGGGTGCATAGGGAGCACAAGGGCAGCTTCAGTCAATGGAAATCAATGGTTGGGGCGGAGGGATGCTGACTTCAACCCAGCCCTCCCACTCCACCCTCTTAGCTCCCGGACCCAGGTGACCCCTGATGATGAAACCACGAAATATATATTATATGCACCTGGGGACAAGTACTCAAGGTGCAGGATATTTCAATTTCACCCCATGAACTCCCGAAGATTGGGGGTTTGGGTGCCAAAGTTAAAACCAGAGTTGTGGTTTAGGCAGCCGAGTAGTAGGGACTCCAACACAGGACCCAGCAAGGATCAAGATGACCAAAAGGAGCAGCCGAGAGGGCACCCATGAGGCAGGAGAATCGACAAAGGCAGCCGCAGGAGCATGGCCAAGGTTACAGCTATGCTCCAGGGGAGATGTGGCAGCCAGCCAGCAAGAAACAGTCCCACAATGGGGACGACAAGAGGCAACACAGGACATCCCAAGAATTGAACAGAGGTGGGGAAGCAACAAGCAACCTGACATCCAAGAACAGAAGCCTCACCATCTTAAATCATTTGGGCCAGATTCCAAGAAAATGTCCCACAAAGGAGCAATCAGCACAGCAAGCATTCGGAATTGCTGGAAGCTAAGTAAGAGTCCGGGATAAGATTCCACCAGCAGAGAAGTGGTAGGGAGCAAGGACAAAGAAGACTTTGTCCAGCCAGTATGGTCACACTGGCCTCCTCAACCTCTTCCCATCTTCAACAGTTTACCAGAAGTTTAGGTATACATCTTAGAAATGCACAGGATCTCCCACTGATTATACATTTACTGATTGGCTGACCTAAGCCAGCCCTCCAATCACATCCCAGGCAGGCGCACGCAGGTTTTGGTGGCCAGACAATCAGGCACCACCTAATAATCGAAAACCACACTAGCACACCCACAGAGTGGCCCGTTTGGCTGTGCCTCATGGTCCACATTGACAAAATAATGGCACAAAACAAAATGGCCCTGAGCACGGCATATAAAAAGGCATTAGTACCCAAGTAGCTATAATATAGGTGAATTTGGCTACTAAAACGTAATAGATGTCTGGCATAGCCAGTACTAAATCGCAGCTTCCACCAGCCTTACTACACAACACACTTTCAGGGGGTAGAATCACCTTTTGGACTAAAATGGGTTGCTTTAAAAGCCCTGTGCAATGGTGATGATATGGGTTACTAAGGGTAGCACCTCCAAAAAGGGTTGCAGTAGCAGAGTGACATCAGTAGAAGACAGTCTGGCCATAGAAGAAAAGTTGAAAAACCCAAGGATTCCAGCAAATAGCTTAGAGAAACTATACATTTGGGGAGCTTGAACTCCAGAAATTAATTTCTCCCCTAACACCCCACCCCTTCCTTGGGGGGTTTGGCTGGTAGTGATTCTGCACATCTTCCCTTGATAGTGACACAGGGCGCCTCTTTTGTTGTGATGGACTGGTAGTAAAACCATGCTTCCCTCATGGGTAGGCCTGTTAATGAGCGTATGCCCATTCCCTGGTTTTGACTACTAGTGAACACCATGTTCCTCTCCTGGGTGTGGCTGGATATTAAACCATGGCTGCTACAGGGGTTTGATTGCTAGCAACATTGTGCCCATGTCTTTGTTTTGGCTGGTATTGACAACATGCTCATCTTCCAGGTATGTCACATCATTTATGCCATGCCCCTCTCCTAGCTTTAGCTAATATTGCCAAAAGACTCTTACCTTGGTCTGGGCTTGTAGAGACACCATTATATCACCAGATTATATTATCCTTTGTGCAAGTGATGGCAGTAGTGTTGGCAGTCGGCTGCTGTGTGGACCTTTGCTGAAATTGATCTTGTGCCTTTTGATATTGAAGGGGAGGACCAGAGTTTAAAAACTCAGCATAGTGCTAGCAGAAGTGTTGGCAGTCGACAGCAGTCAGCTGAAGGTAGTTTCTGCATGCAGATTTAGGACCTTTACTCTTAATAAACACTTGAACTTGGAGACCTGCTGCATGACGTGTAGTAACTGTGTGGTGAGAGCTGTGAGTGTTCCAGTTAATTTGTGTTCTGTTATTGATTTACTCTACCGCAATGAAATCGCTATATGCCCTACGAAGCCATTTTGAGAGAGAGATAAGTGAGGATGGTTCCCATCTCGGGACTGTTGGGACTAATTGTAGCCATGAGCCATGAAGAAAGAGTGGCAGCTAACAATGGCACGAAAATTGTTAACGCCTCCACCCCCAAAAGCACACATTTAGAAAAAGGAGGACGGTTTAGCAAAAGCAACGCCGCTGGGGCTATTCATTTAGATGAGCAGACATCGTCAACTCTCATGCCTCCGGCCACTAAAAGCCTCATGCATCGTCCTTGCTCCCCCATGGTGGGTAGTTTACCTGAGCTGTATGGTCTAATGGACTCATTATGCAATACCTCCTTGGTTAAGAACATTTCGGATGCAGAACTCCTTAATCTGGCTCTGTCTGAGAACTGCTACCCCTAGTTGTGACCTGCATTCTATACAGGTAGATCAGATTTCTACTGCTGCAGAATGCGCTACATATTCTCCTAATTTCATCTCTCACATGGGGGATGCTGTGATGTCTGCGGCTCAATCTCACCATAGCATAGCAAATATTGACCACTTGTCGCAAGGTGACTTAAATGATTGCTCTCCAGATGTGACTCTGACTGGCCTCTGAGTAACAGCTACTGTCATTCTGTGGCTGCTAAGGAGTTGCCTCAGAGACAATTGATGCCTGATGTTTCGCCAAGTGGATACGCTCTATTAACTACCCTGGACTTTGTCTTGAAATCATTTGTGAGGATGTTTTCATCAGTTAACGAAAACATTTTAGAGCAACCTGACCTCTTGATAGAGATGAACGATAAAAATTGCCTTTTTGGAGGGGCTATTAATGGGTGCATGCAGGGATGCTCCCATAATTAAAACCCCTTACAAAGGACCAATGAATGAAACAGCATGTCAATATTCAGTAATGAACGAACCTGCTCCTGAACCACTGGATGTGATATGTGAGATTCAGGATGCTGTTCCTGCGTTTGCGGATATTATTGTAAGTGACCACAGCCCCATACCTTTAATGTGTCATTTGTAAATGATGAGCATGAATTGTCATTACCGAGAAAAGATCAAGTTGAAAATTATGCAACGCAAAAAGAAGGGTGCATTGAAGAACATGAGGGTCTAAATGGAAATGAGAGCAGGTTGCACGTTTTATGTGAAGATAGAGTGGGAATCAAGGGAAATGAGAGTACTGAGCCAGGGCTTCCACCTACTAATGTAACTTGTGACTTTGGTGATTCTCAAATGGGAAATGCTATGTTGAATTTTTGTGTATTCAGATTCTGAGGAGGAATTAAATAGTCCTGCAGACTGTTGGTTAAAGGAGATCCGGCAATTGGAAAGGACTACAAAATCAGTCTGAATAAGGACAAATTCAAATAAGTTGGACAAATCAATGATACTGACAGAGACTGGTATGGTGGCTAAGGATGCTCCAGCTAAAGTGTTAAGGCAGGAGCCTTTGTTAAGGGGGTTTCCCCTGGGTCAGTTGAGAGGTAAAAAAGCAGTAATTGAGTACAACTGCAAACTAATAATGATCTGCTTCCACCTTAGAATGTTTGCCTGAAGTTGCCAGAGGAATATTTGTTTTTTTCGGAAAAACTGCTTTCTGAAAAGGGTAAAGTGACTTTGAATCGCTCGGCTGTTATTTTCAGTAATTCCTGAGTTGCAGGATTTTTGCTCGGCCGACATTGAACGTGTTCAGTTCTGGGATAATCAATGTCCTCCTAAAGTGCTTCAACATATTTGTTCTAAACTTGTGGCTAACCTGCTTTCAAAGGCTATTGGACATTTCTTAGGTCTGACCCTTGCTTTAGCTTCCTATAATAATAGGTGTGATAGAAAACAGTTAAGTAACTCAGAGCCTAGGCTGTGCCTTGAGAAGGCAGTGAATTGGCAAGTGGCGTGTGTTGGTGGGACCAGATAAGGAAATACATTTCTAGAGTGGAGCCTGAGTTGACAAGTGTGGAAGTGGAGGATGTTAAGTGGAAATAGATTTCAAAAGCTTTGAATGGTACAGTGGTAGACTAGCATCTAGGCTGTTGCAGGAACCTTTGCGTATTTTGGTGTGGAATACAAGAGGACACAGTCATTTCTTTTATCCTGGTAGTGTTGACTTGTCTGGGGTGGATGTGTGTTTGTTACAGGAGACATGGCTCCTGATAAACAATTGGTGGATGGGTTTATGTTGCTCTTGAATAAAGCTTATCACAAAGATCAGGGTAAGTTAAAGATAAAATAAGTAGACCTCTGCTGGTCTACTTGAGGGTATCGGGAATGGCAAAGGCATTAGGGTAACGGCATACTCCTGCCCGAGTTCCTATCTTCAGTTGATCCTCCTGGATTGGAGATAAAGTGTATGGGAAGAAGCCCCCCTGTTCTGGTTATGAATTCATACTGGAATCCGATGGCTATTTCTTCTCAAACTGTGATGGTTTCCTTATTTGCAATCTTTGAAGCCGTTTCGATCCATGTGAAGGTTGTGGAAGTGTTGCTTGGTTGTGATGTTAACTGTTCTTGTCTAAATGATCTAGAGGCGATGGCTATGCCCACGACCTTGGAGAAGGAATGCATTTCCAGAGGAAAGACTTGGTGTAGGTTTCTGGAAGAGTGGGATTTATACAGAATTCATGGAATTCTAGCTGGGTGCATTTCTCCCAATCTTACCTGGAAGAACCGAGTACTATTTACGTATATTGATTATTTTTTTGCCTCCAATGCCATTGTGTCTAGGTGTGAAACTTTACAGGTGAGAGGGAGTTGGAAACCAATGACCATGCAGGTCTATGGCTGGAATATAGAGTTCTTGAATATGGTTTGGTCAAAGATGTCTTCCCACTGATTCTGAAATGTAATGAATCGAGAAATTGTCTCGTGTGGAATAGTTATATTGTGGACAGATTCGATGTGTTATTGGGTGTTCATCTCCAAGGGATAAGCTGAAGGGTTGAATTATAGAGTTTATCCTACAATGAGAAGTTGGAGGGGCTGTACAAATTGTCACATCCAACCAAAAATCGAGCTATGCATACCCACTCTTTTGACAAGGAAGTTGAGACCCAGAAAAAATGATTGAGGTGGGGATTGCATGTTTTACAGTGCGCACACCCTCTTTATTGTATGGAGTTACGAGTGCATGCGCGTAATAAGTTCAGGAACTGGTTACGACAACACCGTAATTTTATGGCACAGCGAGATGCTGAAAAAATGTTAACCATCCTGACGTGCCGGAATACTGCTCAGTTTTGGGATCTTATTAATAATCAGTTTAATCTGCAAACTCAGCCCCTGGCAAATCCTATTTCTGAAGAGGTATGGGCTGAATTCTGTTCAAAGGTATATAATGAAAATGAAGATAAAACTAAATATTGGCCTTGAATTAATAAGGCTGCTTGGGATCTGCATTTTTCTATTGAGGATATTTATGGAAATCGTAGTGAGAATTAAGACCTCTAGAACCCCCTGTCCCGCTGGTCTTTCGAAATGTGACTCTGAAAGGTTCTCCTATGGCATGGGCTAAAATATTACAGCAACTCTATTAAAGAGTTTTAGTTTTAAGAGCAAATCCCCCATCTTGGAAAACCTTGATTATTGTTACCATTTATACAAAATGGGATCGGTCTGATCTGGGTAATTATCGCCCCATAGCCCTTCTTGATGTGCCTTGGAAAATATTTTGCTCTATAGAGAAATCTGAAATTAGAAGATGGGCTGAAGATGCAAAATGTTTGGAGCCCTGGCAATATGGATTTGTAAGGGGCGGTTGGAACTAACCTAAATGTTTTTTTAATAAATGGCATTCAATATAGGTTCGCTGTTACCAAAATACCTGTGTACTTATTTTTTATTGATTTTAGTATGGCATTCGAATCAGTTAGTCGTTCCCTTCTCTGGACAAAATTAAAAACCTGGGGGTGACCCTCGCATTTAATGGATCTTGTGTGAGAATTATACTCTGGAACCACTATAGGATTTGTGCTAAATGCGGAAGGCTTTCTCTCCGTCCCTATAGATACTCTGCTTTTAGTTGGGACTTTTATCTGTTGCTCCAGGTTGCATGGAACATTTTAAGTTTTTATCGTAAGATTTTAGTGGCGCAGGAACAGTCTTTGTTAGGGTGGTTACATCAAATTTTAATCAGAAGGAGAGTAGATTAAAAGAGTGGGAAGATGCTTGTAAGAATATTTTGATTGAGCTAGACCTATCAGAATTGGATTTGAAGGGAGACCCTAATTTAGCGAGGAAATACCTTGGAGAAGCTGACTGGATCCGTACCATTGGGAAATGTGAGTCTTATGTGCACCGCCAATATATTAATATGGATGGGAAACCTGTGAATACGTTATCTAGGTATATTGTGCAATTTCCCCAATTAATCTGGAGGACATTTTATTAAGAATGAGGCTGTATCTACTGGCCACTAATGAAATCATCCAGGCCAGAAAAAATGTCCTTGGAGAGGAAAGGTTTTGTAAAGGTACACAAATTGAAACACTTCAGCATTTAAGTTTGGACTGTGAGAACTTTACTGAATTGAGACTAACATGTTTAGGGAAATACTTGGAGGATTTTATTACTTTAAATACAGAGTCACTTTGGAAGTTAAAACTTGAAGGATCCAATATGGGTGTAAAACTAAATCTAACAAAATAGCTTTCAATGAGACAAGGGGGTCCGTGCTGAGACCACCCAATTCCTTTGGACACTGGCTCCCTGGAGTATGAAGGCATTGCATTCAGGCGGCAGCTAAGTGATTGACTTGTTCCTTGGTACTTTTGGCTGTGCAGATTGACAATGTGATGATTGATCTGAAACGTTTTGCACAGTAGCCGCTTCTACACTGTGGTTGAGGACAGGAGAGATGACCCCAGAACAAATGAAAGATTAATGTTTTTGATCACGAGGAAGTTGACTCACTCTGAAGTCACTGAAACCGGTCGACTAATGTGATAGGGATACAATATGAAATTTCTCAAGGTTTTATGGGCATGGTCACCGATGGTCTAATGGAATTGGATACTCTAGTGTAGGGCACTATACACGCATGCACACTCAAAGGTGGGTAAAATAAAGCACATAAGCCCCCCCTGAAATGCCTGGTGTTTTGCTACTGCGACACGCAGTCCTCTGTTTTTAATATTTTATTTTTGTGTTTTTTTTTTATTATTTGCCCTGGGTTTAGCTGCCTTCACGGTCTTTGTCGGTGGAAACCAGCACAGTTGGTAAATTCAGAGATAATTCTCTGTAGAACATGCAAGCACTATGCACCGTTTGATACAGTCCTGAGTTTAGTAGATGGATATATTGCTCTCTTGCTACCCCTGTTAGATAGGTGGCACATCTCTACTCCCTAGGGTAATTTCTTTTACCTGGAAAAGTTGAGTTCTTGTTTTTAGGGACATTAACGGTGTAGTATGTATTTGGATTGTATCCTATGTGAGAAACCCGGGGGTGTCTCGCCGTCTAGTCCCCAGGGGGTCTCTCGCTCAGGTGGCCAGGGCACGGCCATCGTCTTTGGATACAGACGCTGGGGGTGGACTAGTGTGGGAGGATCACCTGGGCGAGGAGTCCTCAGGGAGTGGGGGTGAGGTATCTAATGGAGTGACGTGGTATCCCCCCTTTCCAATAACCTGATCCCATCCTATTTTTTAGGTTATTCCTACATCCCAGTTCCCCCCCTTTTTTACACAAATACTGAGCCGACGAAGAGATTGTCTAAGAGGACAAAGATTGACACTCATACGTTACACTTGACATGTCTCATTAATATGGTCAGCCAATTTACCACAATTGCATACACCTGGCACACATTAACTCTCCCCCACATGAATAAAAGCTGATACACTGGGACACACTCTCTGAGCAAGGTGAGACACGGAACGAAGCAGTACTTCCACGGCAAACCAGGTGGAGCATGGCGACAGACTGAGGGATGGAAGCAAGAAGTAGAAAAATCCCGAACCTCCCTGCGAGAGGTCATTACCTCCCCGTGATCCTCAGGTTTGCAGATGAAAGGTGAAAGGCTGATTGAAAGGAAAGGGAAAACTTCCATAGTGTTTCCACTTTATCAGCGACCCTCCCAGGTGAACAACAGAGATGGGGGTGAGGGGGTGAGACTCCAGCTGTGAGCTGCAATCCTTGACTCGAGGAATAGAGCCGCGAGCAAACGCAAGGAGTTTACACAGCCGGTGAGTCAAGTGAATGCCCTAAAAGACCAGTCTGTGTGAAACGAAGATTGTAGCGGCAACAAAGTGGTAAGCAACGGTTGCATGTAAGACAACCACGAGGGAAGTGATTTAAAGACTTTTGTTCAACGTTAAAGGCTCAGCGCGATGCCAAGTAGCAAAGTGGTCATGCCGTATGAAGCAGTACAATCGAAGGTCTTTGTGTTATCATGCAGACAAGAAACACATGGAAAAAGTAGGAAACGAGGCTTGCGCCCGACTGAGGGGAGCCTGAGAGTGAAAACTGCAAGTACCACAAGGCATTGCAAGAAAGTGTAGTTTAGTGAAGATTTTTGTTTAACTTTCTTTTTGTATGTTTGCGAAGCTATAAGGAATCGAGAAACGTTTGTGTTATAGAGGGGAAAGCAAATGAGACGAAAGGTTGAAGTGATCATGCAGAGGTTTTGGAAAAATCCTTGGACATTCGGAAGTCTTCGGTAGAAAAAGTAAGAGAGAGGCTTGAGCCCGATGGAGTTGAGCCTAGTGAATGTGATACAAAGCTTGGGGAATTAAACCCCATGAACTGTGATATTAAGGTCTGAGCCCGGCAGAGGGAGACCTGTGTGAAATTGTACTTCTGCAGAAGAAGCTGAACTGGGATTGTGAACTGTGGTGCTTTAGTTGAACTGCCAAAAAAGGGTACTTTATTGTGGTAGGCCAAGCAGTCCCTGGTTCAAAATCTTTGAACTGCATATGTGTCTGGAGCCAGAGTGCATCACCAAAGCCAAGTGTGCCACCTTACCACGTGCTGCAAAACGTGGGGCGAGACAGTTGCTCAGCCACGCTGACATTTATTTTTTTCACTGGTTTTCTTTTGACCCGATCTATATTCCTTCACCCATTTGTTATCTTAGAGTAAGGGCAGGCATTCGTTTATTTTTTGTTCTGTTGCATAGGCCATTATTATTTTGATAGGGCTGTGTTTTCTTTAGTTTATGGTTGAGGTTACTCCCATTTTAGTATTAGAGCAAGCTAGGAGCTCTCCTAACCCCCAATCAAAATATACAAATAAAGGTTTTGAAACGTGCAATCTTGTGTCAGGGTCTACTTGTGGCACCAGGCCTCCCTTAGACCTAGCACAAAAGTATTATTTTACGTCACCCGTGTGTGCTACAGTAGAAGTCTTTGGTGACGGTAATTGTGTGTTTCAAGAGGTACCCTGTTTATTATTTTTGTTGTAAAAAAAGAAATTCCCTTAATTGAGAACAAATAAATGTAATTTAAGATGATAAATATGCTGAATTATAAGTTGGTTATATTATAATGTATTGGTTTTATAACTCTGTATTGTGTATATTGTTTCAAGATTTTAGATTGCTGTATGTGTTGATCATATGTAGTAATGTGTTGTGATTTTGTGAGAGAATCAGTTGAACCATAACATTAAAAAAAATAAATGTTCCTTTTTTAGACAACCCTGTACTTATAGTTTTGGAGCAATGCTTATTTTTCATACTTACTGCATGAACAAGCAAGTCAAGGGCTTGAAAAACATATAATTGTGTTCGTGTTTGCAGGAGATGGAATGGGCGGAGACTTCGACAACAAAAGAGTGTACTTGCTCCTGCCATGAGGCGATGACTGAGCACAGGCTAAAAAGGACTAAGCGGAGGGCATGCAACCACTGCGGCTGTAAGGTCAGTTTTGCTGGTCTTGGTAGTAAGGGGTTAGGGTTGGAAAGAAAAAAGGGCATTCTAGGACATCTGTAGTGACAATTCGTGATAGTCAAACCTGCCTTTTAGTGTTGGGCCAGGAATAAGAATACATTCTATGTATTTGAGTTGTCTCTGTGTGTACGTATTGGGGGTAGTTTAAGAAACAAGGAGGAGGTTGCCATGCAGATCCCTTGTGGGTACAGTGTCTGCATGATGCATTTCATTTAAAAAAAAAAAAAAGAAGAGAAACTGTGTAGGTATCGGGCTAAAGAGCATGTTGGGTTATCCTGTCCCTGAAATGCATCCTGAATTTTTTTAAATATCTCTGGACATATGGCGGCATACTATAGAGGTTGAAATATACAAGCATAATGCATCATTAATCCTTTGTGCATATCATTGTTGTATAATCGCGGACCAGAAAGCATACGAAGAAGAAAAATAAAACTCAATGCCATGAAGCAGGAGTTGACTACCATAAATCCTTAAATATATCCCTGAACATTACTGAAGTGTCTAGCATTGGATTATGATTATTTCATACAATTAAAGTATTTACACCCGTTCTGCACTTGGTTTCTGTTTCCCATTCTGAATGAATATCAACTGAAGTCTTTTTTCCGTGGAGATTGCCTGGGTCTTTTGAATTAAATGGATGCTGCCCATAATAGTGCCCGAGAAACCCTGCAGAGAATATACTGCTAAAGGTGCAAGCTTTGTGAATAATGAATGGGAAAGCTATCAAGGTTACTGGAGCCTGAGAAAACGGAGTGTACAAGCCCCCTACAAAATGGGGGATGAAGAAAGATATGAACGTTGTTAATTACAGGTGGGAAAGCTATCAAGGTTACCAGTGCATGAGAAACACTGAAGTGCAAAAACCATATGAAAGGGGGACTGAGAATAAAACTAATTTTGTGATTAATGATTGAAAAAACTATCAAGGTTATGGAAACCTGAGCAACCCAGATGTGCAAAAACCCTGAGCGAGTAATTGTAAGTAAAGCAAGAATTGTTAACACAAGCTAATGAAGTGATCAAGGTCATGGGAGCCTGAGAAACCAATTGTAAGAAAACCCTATGAAAGTGGGAAAGAGAAATACTAACACTGTGTATAACGGCTGAGAAAAGCTAGGTCATGGAGCTTGAGAAACCAGAGCATGTAAATAACCTATGAAAGGAAAGAAAAACGGACATAAATATTTGAATTGGTGCTAAGAAAGCCAAGGAAACTGCAAAACTATAGAACTTTGGGGAATCCCAACACCTTGAAGCAAGAAAAGGCAAAAACAGTCTTTTTGTTGGTTATAAATCATCTTGGAGGAGTTGAATAGTTTTGCCTCAAGAATCAGTTGCTTTTGAGATCTTTACTTTGAGTTGGAAACCAGGAAATATAACCTATGGAAAACGAGAAACCCTTGAAGTCTATGAACCATCTACGTTTGAACGGGGTCAGGCAGAAGCAGTGCTACGGCTGCTGAACTTAGCCTCCCCTTTGTTTTGCTTTTAGTTGTTTTTTCTAAAGTGATAGGGTCAGATTGTTTGATAGGATTCGGACTTCATTTTTGGACTTTAACATCCGTCCTTAGTTTTGCTAAGAAATGAACTTCCCTCATAGAAATAAGGCAAGTTCTTCTTGCTCTCTGTCTTCTTTCTCTCTCTGCAGGTGGGTACAGGTGCAGGCACTCTGGAGCTTTGTAGACTCCCCACATGATGGGTTTACTGGGCCCTCTGCCCACCACAATGTTGTCATGGCCATCCCACCACGAATTATTGACTTCTGCTGCTTTACAATGGCTTCTCGATTCTGGGAAACGCCAGGCCTCCAGCATTTCCCACTGCCGTTCTGTGCTTTCTCGAAAGTCACAGGCTCTGTGACTCTCCTCTGCTCGGCCTATTCCAACCATATCATCATCAGGGGGCTTCCCCTTCTTACAGTACTCTCTCTCCACCTCTGCCTCGCCTCTCCAAAGCGTAATCCTGCCGGACAGCTTCCCGTGCTTCTGATGCTCTCTCTTGGCACTCTATTAGTCTCAGTTAAATGTACGTCTCTACATAAAGAGACAGATTCACAGTATCTAACATTTAGTCTAGCCAAACTCAATCAATGTAATTCACATGATGTTGAATATTCCCCGTAGTCAGCCTGGGAATTAAGTTTGAGGGTTGTGTACTCTGCTTAGATCACATGCTATCCATAGGCCGACATCTAGTGGAAGCTGCAGAGTGTTGGTTGTTTTCGAAACTCAAAAAGGGACGTCGACAGGGTGTGCCAGTATTACTATCCCTAGTGTGACATCCACTGTACCCATGGTCCTTCACGCGTTAAGGTCCCTCAGATTGTTTTTTTCCACCATCATCTTCGACGGACGCTAAATCACAGAGTTCCTATTCGGCTAAAGCGATTTATTGAAAATTAGAGTTAGTTATTCTTTCTGTCCTTTAAATCGCCGACTTTCGACAACATCTTCGATGGCAGTGAAAAACGACAAACGTCGGACAAAGACCTTGATTCAATGCACCGGGCCTGTGTCCAGACAGTATGGAGATTGGGCGGTGGCCATTTCTTAGGGCTCTAAGAGAATGCATATTCGCCTTTAACCTCTCTATTTTCGCCAAGCTGCCCTTCCTTACAATTATGGAAAACACACCATTTATATTCTGCCCTAGTTGCAATAAAAAGTTCCCCTGGAAAGACAAGCACCGGGTGTGCAACCTTTGTCTTGCACGGAACCACAAGGGCCATTGTCAAGCTCGTCAGCTCTCCAAACCGAAAACACTCAAGGACCGAACGACCAAGCGTTGGGCCCCCCACGCCATGCAGGCCGAGGCCGCCTTGGACGTGGAGGGTGCATCCAGCGACGGCAGCATCGCCGTCTTTTCAGAAGGCAATGGGGAACCGATCGATTCCCACGTGCTAGCCACGAACCCCAATAGACAGACCGGCGGCACTGTTTCGGGGACGACACCCGACGGCAGTAGCACACACAGTGCAACTCACACCAAGCACATAACCCACGCCCCCGAAAGTCGACGATGCCATCGTCCACACGGCACCACACTGCGTCAAGGGCACTCAAGATCTCGATCGCCACATGACAGGCCCCCAAAGTTGCACAATAAACGCAACAGACGCGGTGTCCAATCCGACTCGACACTCCACACCAATATCAAAATCGGCGAAAAACCACCAGTTCTTCTAAATTAGCCCAGCTGGTGCAAAAACATGTCCCGGAGACACTCCTGAAAGGGAGAATGTCGAAAATGCACTCCTAAGAGTCACCATTCCCATAAGGAGAAAGGTAGTACACCTCACAAAGAGAAAGAGAGTGCTTCCCAAGCGGACGGTATTTTAGCAGGTGCTACACATAACACATAAGCAGCCTACTCCACAAATATCAGACGACTCTTACTGTACCAAGCTCCTCTCAATGGTCCTGTGAAGTCATTGACCGGGAGGCGTGAAGCTGGCCTGTTTTCAAAGGCCCATTTCTGGCCCCTTTACCATCCACAGCAGTTCTACTGCACACAGCTGTCCCTGCGCCCCTCGTGCGCACTCTTACATTGGCCTGCTCTTTCCCCCTTGTCCTCACGCTTGTGCGTGCACCGTCTCAGCTGATCAGCAGTTCTACCAGGCTCCAGCTACACGTGGTCCTCGTGTGCATACCCGGAAGCGGCATTCAGCAGTTCCTCATCTTCAGTGATCCTTGCGCCATCGTGCGCATCCCTGCAAAATCGGAGCAGCTGTTTTTGATCCATTGTATCTTGCGCTCCCTGTGCGCCCCTTCTCCCTCGTGAATCCTGATGTCTTGAGAAAGCACTGATCACGCGCCCATCAGCTCACCTTGCAGAGGTAAGCCCTGTGGCCCCCTCGCTTTGCCACGCCCCTCCCCCCTATGTATAGAGTTTTCCAGTGAAAATGAAAGTACTGGCTGCCAAAAAGAAGATCCTGATTTTAAAATGGAAATTACATTTTAATAACTCAGAAAGTTGCATTTTTTGTAGTTGCACACGTGTCCCTGCAGCCCCTTGTTTGCTAGAGAAGCACATTCAGATGCACGTGTTTTTTGCTCCAGACGGAGCTGTTGTGTGCCCCTAACCTACTTTACTGAGTGCCCCGACTTAAATTTTGCTGCACCTGATAACCACTCCAAAATGGCTGCCTGATTTTTCACTGATCCCTTTGCTGGTTGACCTGAGCCTTGCTGATTGGCTCACCCCTTCTACAACTTCCGATTGGTGGGACCGGGAGGCGTGGAGCCGGCCTGTTTTCAAAGGCCCATTTCTAAGTCCCCTGTCTGCTTCCTGTCCGCTGACAGGCCGCAACATGGAACCTCTTCCGAAACCCAACCCTCCTTGAGGTTTCAAACCCTGGACTACCATGCTTCTGCTACCTCACTTTGTATGGGTTAGTCACCTCCGCCTGACTGCCCTGTAACCTCATCTTTGCCGGTACTCTCAGCTTCTCCCTGCTATATATTAATCAAGGCATTTCTGTACTCACCTTTACCCTCTTACTCTCACTTCATTTCCTAAACAACAGGGCCATATATGAAACTTGTCAATCAATTCTGGCTGTATTTTGCATTTAATTTAAGTATCAAATCTGGCTGTGTATTGCATTTAACTTTGACCATTGATTGTAACCTGCTAGCCCAGTGACTGTTCCATAAAGCTGTACTTGCACACTCCTCTCTCTGCCCCCTCTCTCCTACCCATGGTGCCTTCTGTTTCTCCCATCTTTTCCAGCTGCTTCTCTATCAACTATCCTTCCCTTCTCACTAAGTCTTGTAAGAAGAAGTTTAAAAAGGATATCTTGGCCTCTAACCCAGGTCTCCCTATTGCTGATACCTATTCCAGCGCCTCTTCCAGACAGCCCCTCACCGACATCCTCTTTGTCGTTCCTTCACCGGATCTATGGACCCTACATATGATCTCTGTCCTGTCTCCTCCTCTCCCATTAATGGTGGCACTCCCTGGGACGTCCTCTTGGCCTCCCTTGGCTCCTCCAAAGTCATCCTTTATGTCTACCTTAATGGCATTGTCATGGCCCAAGGTCCTCAGGCCAATCTCCTCCTCCTTCGATAGGTGCTTCCCTCGCCTCATCAACTTCCTTTCCTCTCCGGCTGTACCTTCCTCTCATTCCTTGGCTACCTTGCCCACTCCTCCTCCCTCCTCCTCTGACCCACTTCAGACTACCTCCACTTCTCCGCAGGGCGTACCTTTGATTTGTACCCCTCCCCGGAAGGTCTTTAAGGCTGGCAACCTTCTGCATCTTTGGAGCAAGAAGCTGGGTAACAATACCAAGCCACACAGTCTCGCTCTGTTTGCACCCAACCTGGGTTATATAAGTTCACGGTTTGTAGAAAGCAGATATAAACATTGTACTCCAGTTTAATCTGCATAATCAAAAAATCAAAGTTCGAACTCATCAAAATGTATCCATAAGATTTATATTCAAATTCAGTTCACTAATCACTCCTTAGTGAGGAAGCAGTCAACATATCCACAATCTGTTATTCTCTTGCCAATGTTCATAAACGTTGTACTCTTTAAATCTGCAAGGAGCTGGCCAACCCTGCTGCAGTCTCAACCCTTCCTGTTCCCTCCCAGGCTCTTTGCAATGCCCTTGCCGCTCACTTTATCTCAAAAACCCAGGACATCCTGTCCACCCTCTCCTCCCCTTCCTCTCCATCTTTGCGTGTTGACCCTCCCTTAGCCATCCCCCCACCCTCCTTCTCATACTTTCCTCTTTTCTCCACCGATGAGGTGGCTAGACAAGTCCGCTCCATGAAAGGCTTGTCAAAACAGATTCACCCCTGTTCCGCCAAAACCATCAAGGACCACATTGACACCCTCGCTCCGGCCGTTGTCGATTTCTGCGACCACTGCTTTGCCTCAAGATCCTTCCCCTCCCCTCTAAAGCACTCCCTTGTGCATCCTCTTCTCAAGAAACCCACAGCTGATCCTTCTTGTCCTGCCAATTATCGCCCAATTTCCATTACTCCCTTTCTGGGTAAACGCCTTGAAAAGCTGGCCATCCCCCAGCTTAACCTTCATTCTTATTCTGTTGGCTGTCTCCACGACCACCAGTCCGGCTTCAGAGCTGCCAGAAGCACGGAAACTGCTCTCCTGAAAATCTGTGAAGACCTTCTCTCCAACCTTGACTATAGCATTCTCTCTGTCCTCATCCTACTCGATCTCTCTTCTGCCTTTGACACGGTCAACCATACCATCCTGCTGAACCGTCTCTGTGATCACCTAAGTATCACCGATCTGGCTCTGGCCTGGCTGACCTCTTTCCTCTCTGATCGACCCTCCCAGTTCATATTGGGGTCCTTCCTATCATCTATCTCCCTCTCTACCTGTGGTGTTACCCAGGGGTCTAACCTCTCGCCCTGGCTTTTCAACCAGTACCTGGCAACTCTTGCCCGCTACATTGGCATTTTCTGCTCAAATTTCCAGTGTTATGCTAACAACACTCAACTCATTTTCAGGCTGCCCTCGGCCACCTCCTCTCCCTCTCTCACCTCTGACTGCCTCACTGCCATTCAAAATTGGTGTTCCGCCAATGATCTTTGTCTGAACGCCAGCAAGACTGAGATCCTCCTCTTCGGCACACCTTCCCCATCCTTTTCCCTCACTCTCTGGCCGGCCTCACTTGGCCCTCCTCCTACACCCACCTGCGTGGCTAAGAATCTCGGGGTCCTCTTTGATTCCACACTTTCCTTCAACTCCCACATCTCTGATGTCTCCAAAAAAATCAAACTTCCTACTGCACCTCCTCAGAGGTACTCTACCCTGCCTCTCCTTCCCTCAGAAGCTCACTGTCTGCCAAGCTCTGGTTCTCTCTAGGTTGGACTACAGTAACAGCCTCTTTCTAAACCTACCTGCCTCTACCCTCTGCCCTCTGCAACTAATCCAGAACAGAAACGCAAGACTTGTCCTTGGCCTGAAGCCCTGGGATCGTATCTCTCCAGCTCTGAAATCTCTCCATTGGCTCCCAGTGGATGCAAGGATTAAATTCAAAACCTTCTGCATTGTCCAGAAGGCCTTCTGGGGCCTGGGTCCAAAATACCTTCAGCTCTCTCTCCACAAATACCTCCCTTCCCAAGCTCTTCGCTCCTCTACCTCGAACTCGCTCAAGGTCACTCATTTTTCAAACAAACGAGCTGGGGGCAGATCTGTCCTCGGCTAGTGCCTCCCTCTGGAACAGCCTCCCTGCCACTCTAAAAATTGAGGAGAACCATCTCCGGTTCCGCAAACACCTCAAGACCTTCCTCTTTGCTTCTTTCTTCGCCCACCCTCTCCCCTGCTGATCTGTTCTCTTCTGGCACTGTGCACCTGGCCACCCTCTGTCCGCCTGGCCCAGGAACCTGCTCACCCTGCCACCCGCACTGCCTCCGGGCCACCCCTTACACGGGGGTTTGTATCTGTACCCATACAGTCCCACCCTCTTCCCGCTCCCTTTTTCTTCCTGCACTTATCAGTCCTATGTGGCTGCTGCTTTAAAGCCAGCACTTGCTGGCTGCACTACCACTGTTTGTTGCCTTTATTATTTATTTATTATTATTTATGTTTCTGCTCCGCACTTTCCACTTCTCCCCCTTCCATGCACTTTTCCCCTCCCCCTCTCCCATGCACTTGCACATTCTCAATGTCACTGGCCCTAGTAAAAACGTTGTTTTGTTCTCCCTTGTTCCCCTCATAATGCGTAGGATGTCTTTCATGGAACATTTCTTTGAAAATAATCCACAGGCAGTACACAGCCTACAAAATACACCAGCCACTAGTTGCACATCCACCTCTCAACCCCCAACAAAGAGGCCACGTCCTGACACCCTTTTAATTAGTCCTCCGCAAGACCCTGTCCAATATGACCTTTACGTTCCAAATTCAGACACTGAGGAGCTGGATACGCAAGGGAGAGGGCAGGGTGCGAGAGAGATCACTATTATGATAGGATGATGAGGAGGACGTTTACATCCTACACTCTCTCGATCATCTGGACGTACCACTGGCAGACTCACCGGTGGACAATCGACCTCAAAGATTTTGTAGAGGACATTTTAGGGGACAAAAAAGCTGTTATCAATACAAAGGAGAATTCAGCCCTCACTAGAAACGCCAAGCCAAACGCGGGCTGTAAACCCACGTATTGAAAAGATGTTCGCCCTGGTTAGTAGTAACCACCACGCGAAAGAGGGCAGGTACACCGCTAGCTTCATCTGAAGCTCCCCCAGATAAGGGAAGAAAGAAGCTTTATACTGTAGGTAGGAAGGTGGCCACCTCAGCAGTCTTTCACTCAAGGATTGCAAACAATACCACATTATTGGTTAGTTAACTGCCATAAAAAGGATGAAGTTGCAACTCTAATGGCATCAGCATCTGAACCTCTCAAGTCCCAACTGTCCCTAGTAGTAGCAGAAGGAAAGTCTGTGTCAAACTGCATCCTGAAGAATAACTTGGATGGCGCCAATAACGCAGGCAGAATCATTGCAAAAGGGGCACTCTTAAAACGCCATGCATGGCTTCGCCAGTCAGGGCTGAAACTGGAGACACAGGCAGCACTCCTCGACATGCCAATAGAATCCAATCTCCTATTTGGGAAAGCCCTTGAGAATGCATTAAAATCGACCAAAGAAGAGTATGACACTCTTAAATCATTAGGCCAGCTAACTAATAAGCCACCAGGCCAAAGAGGCGGAAGCAATTTTGTCGCTTTCAAGGACAAAACTCACAAAGGGGTTCTGGTTATGGCCAAAATCAGCACTCATCCTGGGGAAACAATTGGGGACAAGCCTCGCAAGGTTTCCAAAGGGGCCAGCGTAGAATTCATGGCCGGGGGAGGTCCTCCACTTCCAGAGGTGGAGCAACACCTCCTAAACAATGACCACCCGCTTCAGATTCCCTCCCATGCCTCTCCAGTAGGAGAGCGTATAACACACTTCACCCACGCATGGGAGGGAATCACCTCAGACAAGTGGGTGCTATCAACCGTGGTAGGCGGTTATTGCGTGGAGTTACTTCAGCGACTCTCAAACAAGGCATCCTCCTAGAGGAGGTCGCAACGCTGCTACTCAAGGATGCCATCGAAATATTCCCAGCGAACCAGGTAAACAAGGGTATCTATTCAACCTACTTCCTTGTGCCAAAAAAAGATCTAACAATGCGCCCAGTATTAGACCTACGCCCTGCAAACACCTATGTCAAGCCACAAAAATTCTGCATGACAGCGCTATAAGAAGTAATCACACTGCTAAAGTAGGGGTACTACATGGCAACACTGGATATGAAAAATGCCGATTTTCATATTTCAATGTTCCCAGCGTACAGAAGATTATTGCGTTTGAAGATGGTAAACCAGCACTACTAATCCAAGATGCTACCCTTTGGCAAAGCTTCCGCTCCAATAGTATTCACCAAGGTACTGGCAGTGTTGGCAGCGCACCTGCGCACTGAGGCAATCCCAGTGCACCCCTATCTGGACGACTGCCTGACTACTTGGGAGTCTCCCCTAATTTGCAGAAAAAATACACAAAGATCTATAAACCTTCTCTTCCAATTGGGCTTCTCAATAAATGAGAAAGAATCAAGCATTGTACCAAACAAGAAAGAACAATTCCTAGGGGCTGTCATAAACATTGAAGAAGGGTTAGTCTTTCCATCAAAAGAAAAGGGTCCAAAACATGCTACTGCAAATACCTCAGTATCAAGCCGGTCACCAGATAAATGTACGCAAAGCTATGCGTTTTCTCGGCATGATGGCATCTTGCATTTACCTGGTCCCACTCGCACGTTTGCGCATGCGCCCCATGCAGGAGTGGGCAGCGAAAATGTGGTCTCAGGCAAGCGGTCAGTGGGACGATCTAGTGGAGGTTTCGCCAACACTAGTACAAGAACTTTGCTGGTGGACAAAGGAGAATCTGTTGAAGGGAAAACCCTTCCACAATCCGGCGGTGCATGGTCTGTGGACTCGCATCACGGCACAGAATCACATCAACCTGCTGGAACTTCTACTAGTATTCAAAGTGCTTCAAGCATTCGAAGCACAGCTGACAAATCAGTTGGTACAGATCCTAACCGACAGCACCACTGCAATGTTCTACATCAACGAGCAGGGGGGGGGGCACACATTCTCCAAATCTGTCCAAGCTAGCACAGAAAATATGGACATGGGCACTCAAACGGGGGATGTTCCTATCTTCCCAACCCGTTCCGGAGGAACTCAACACCCTAGCAGACTCGCTAAGCAGAGATCCCCTACCAGAGGAACACGAATGGCGACTAGACACAAATGTCGTAGACCACATCTTCTCACAGTGGGGTTACCCCACACTAGACTTGTTCGCTACAAGAGAAAACAAGCAATGCCCAGACTTCCTGTCCATGTTTCCACAACCAGACTGTAAGGGAAACGCCCTATGGATGAGCGGGTCACCACATGGCCAGCATGGGCCCCTCAGCTAACTTCAAATTGTGGGTGAGGGTAATCCTGGCCGCCAAGAGGAGGCATGAGAAAGGTCTAGCCCGAAAAAGGGTAGAGCCCATCACCACTGTCACCCTGAAGGATCAAAAAAGTGTCCAAAGGGAGGGCAACCTGCAGTATCTCCTTAACGTTCGCAGGGACCTCTTTCCAATACATCTGTACCTTAGAGCAACTCCACCACTTGTGGAAAGAAGTCCCTTTTTCTCGGCAGCCCCTCCAACAAGTCTCTGAATATGAAGAATTTATGTGGTGCAATCTATCCGGCGAATAGTACCGACGATAGCATAACTTAAATTGACATTATTTGCCCGTAGTACATCTCGTGATCTTGTGGTTGCGATCCCATATAGGTTGCCATGAGTCCTCAGCAATGGGGGAACCCAGTTCCCTTTACCAGGCCTGCATGGATGGGAATTGATCTTGAGGGGGTAAACAGATCTAGTATGTTATAGAGCTCAGTAAGCCTGCCCCTAGTCTTGCCAGCCAGAAAGGTAAGCTTCAGTGCATTAAGTTCCCTGGTACCCCTCTGTCGGACTATATGATGTGATATCCAATGGCAAATTTCCAAGTAACGGAACCGCTCCCCTACTTGTAGTGTGAACGTACTCTTGCATTCCTCAAATGTAAGTGGGGTTCTGTTCCTATAAAGATATGAGTTCTGAGGGACCTCCCATAACCCAAGCAGCAAATGGTTCTGGGAACAAAACAGGGGCAAAGTCTGGGTTACCAAGTACAGGTGAAAGCGGGCCAAGACCAACCAGGGCGCCCCATCTTTTAGTAGCCAGATCGCAACACAAGATCATATGCAACGTAGAGGAAAGGAGAGAGGTACCAGGTTGTTTGGCATTAGCCCGAACAAACGGAAAGTGCTGCAGAGAAATCGAAGGGGCTGCCTGTTCCATTTGAACCCAGATCAGAGTCTCTCCAGTTTGGCCCCAAGGAAAGATTTGCGAAGGTTGTAAGCCTAGCTAATAGCGGTAGATGTCCGGGTTTCCCAGACCTCCCAATATCTTCCTACTGAGCAAGACCCTCTTTGCAATGCGTGGTTTGCGATGCTGCCAAATAAACTCCAGGATTTTCTTTTGTAGCATGTGTATTTTGTGTGTGGGGACCATCATCGGGAGGGCCGTAAAGTGATAAGAGTTATTGAATAATTTTAATTTTCACAGTAGAGATGCTCCCCAACCAGGAGATGGTTTGTGTATTCCAACGCTGGAGGTCTGATATAAGTTGATCAAATAGCAAGGGGTAATTAACTTAATATAGCTATTTAAGTGTGCTAGATATCCTGACCCCTAGTTAGTCAATGTTATATTGTTTCCGTTGGGCTTGGGTAGTGCCATTGAGCCTCGTCAAAGCCATAGGTGTCAAATTGATAGCAAGGCCTACTGAATTGGAATACTTAATGGCGAATCCAGAGACCAATCCAAAGCGCTAGAGCTCAGCCATTAGGGCCTGGACCGACCACCGTCGGGGAGAGTAGAAAGTTGTCCATGTTCAAAGATATTTTATATATCTGTTGTCGAATCGGAATTCCTCGGATATCACAAGATCGAACACAAATGGCCAACGGCTTCATCGAAAGCGCAAAGAGAAGAGATAAAGGACAGCCTTGTCTTGTACCTCTGCACATTTTGATTAAGGAGGAGGACCTCCCGTTGAGCAGCAAATAGGTCTGCTGATCCGAGTAAATAGCAAGTATAGCCCTGCCGAACTTAGTGCCCAGGCCCAACCGTTGAAGACCTCAGTGACGAAACTCCAATCAAGCCCGTCAAAAGCCTTGTTTTCATCAAGAGTTAACAGCCCAGATGGAAGCTTCAGCTTCTACCAGATTAACCCCAGCCCAGCAGAGGATCCAGCTGAGGACCCATGCACGGAGCGTGCTATCGGAGCAGGGCCTGCCTGACCCTGTCCACACAAAGTGCCTGACTTGCCCATGCCGGGCGCTTCGCGGCACGAAATCGAGGCTGAACCTCGATTTCACTAGGAAGAACCACCGGCAGGCGGATCGCCGGCCAGTCTGAAGTTGGAGCCAGGGGCCAGGAACTCTGCCCGTTCTGTTCCAGGTAAGCCAGTGCTGCCACATGCATAACACCATCTGCTGACTAGAAGTGCCTAATTCACAGCGCATTTCTTACGTTCCTGTCCAATTAAAGTTGCCACCCCGCACGGCTGCACACATCTATGCTGTCCTTGCCTATAACGTGCCACTTGGATACCTCGCATTTCATCTCCCGACTCAGACTGTAATGCCCGCCAAATGCCATTTTATATCTAGATGACTTTATACTGTGCCTAGTAAACTGTGTTGCACTGCTGCTGGCTGCCTAATTGTGCCATTTTGAATCTAGATGTCCCTGTACTGCGCCTATTGACCTGATTTGCATTGCTGCTGGCTGCCTAATTGTGCCATTTCGCATCTAGATGTCCCTGTACTGCGACTATTGACCTGATTTGCACTGCTGCTGGCTGCCTAATTATGCCATTTTGAATCTAGATGTCCCTGTACTGCGCCTATTGACCTGACTTGCATTGCTGCTGGCTGCCTAATTGTGCCATTTCGCATCTAGATGTCCCTGTACTGCGACTATTGACCTGATTTGCATTGCTGCTGGCTGCCTTATTGTGCCATTTCGCATCTAGATGTCCCTGTACTGCGACTATTGACCTGGTTTGCATTGCTGCTGGCTGCCTAATTGTGCCATTTTGAATCTAGATGTCCCTGTACTGCGCCTACTGACCTGATTTGCACTGCTGCTGGCTGCCTAGTCGCGCCACCTCTACTCCTTTATACCCTTTGTCCTGAACCCATATAATTATATCCTCAGTCCCCTGAGAAATACAAGCTGCGACATGCAGCTAAGAACCTGTGCCAGCATTGACCTTGTACTCATAGTCTTCCTAGGACTATCAGCCTGCACTGCTGCCAGCCACCGTGCAAGTAAAACTAAGACCTTACTTATTCGCCCATCAACCATGCTCTACCATCCCGAGCCTCTATCGAACCCTTACCTCAATGACCCAGCCCTCTGGCTCAAGCACTTTGCTACCAAACCCACTCCAAACATCCCATGTACTCTACAACAAAGGAATAGCAGACTTGGAACTAGACTGCCTAGACCACCTTGTATTTTGCGCAATCGCTCTGCCCTTCCACTTCCCAACTCTACCGCAACGCCTAGTCCTCCACCATCCACCTTACCCATCGCAGCACTCAAGGGAGCCCTTATCAATGCTAGATCCCTCACGGCGCACGCCCTTGACATCGCTGACCTCATCATGGTCCAGAACCTTGACTTCCTAGCTATCACCGAAACCTGGTTACATGACGCCTCTGGCCCACTCCTCGCTCTATCCCTACCCAAGGGTTATACCATTATCAGAAACGACCGCCATTCCAACTTGTCGAAAGGAGGTGGAGTCGCTTTTATTCACAGCAACAAAATCGTTATGAGAGCTGCTCCCCACATATAACTTAGTTCTGCAGAATCTCTCTCAGTGAAACTATCGCTCTCTCCTACCAATACAGCAACACTCCACCTTATATACAGACCTCCAGGCCCATTGGGTTCATTCTCAGATGAGGTTGCATCCACCTTGTCGACTAACACCAAGCCCAACTCTCAGATACTGCTACTAGGAGACCTCAACCTAGGTCTCTCAGATCCCAAGGACCACATGGCCACTGAAGTAGACACCACCCTCTCCAACCTAGGCTTCCAGCAGCGTATTCGTGATCCTACACACATCAAAGGAAGAACGCTCGACTGGCTAGCCGACCTTAACTGTAACACCAATGTCACTTCTAATGATGCATGCGCCTGGTCTGACCATCATGTTATCACCTTCCTCCTGCCAGCCACCAACCCCCAGCCCATACCTACCATAGCCCCCGCTATACCTACCAGAAATAAAAAAGATATCACCAGGGAGAAACTGCTTCCTCTTATCCTCCCTTGCTTGAACACTCTTGCTGCACAGCAGAAGGATAAGAACCCCACTGTCCTAGTAGACACCTATAACAGCCTAATGACCAATGCCATTGAGAGCCTAGCTCCACTAAAAATCCGTAAAGCCAAACAACAGTCCCACCTGAACACCTGGTTCACCCCGCAGCTCAACGCGCTGCGCAAAGAAAAGCGCAGGGCTGAATCCCTTTGGAAAAGCCACCCCAGTGCTGCCAATAAAGCCTCCCTTCTAATCACCTCTCTTAATTACAAGGAGGCCATATTACAAGCCAAAAAGGAGACATACAATACACGAATATCCCAGGCAGAATCGAACACTAGAGAATTATTCAAAATCCTCAAAGAGCTAGAATCTCCCTCACTTGCCCCGGACACGTGCACCAAGGACAGCACCTGGTGCAACAATATACAAAATGCCCTTCTCAACAAAATATCTACCTTGCAATCCAAAATCAACGCCAAACAAAATACCCTCCACACCCCTACATTTAGCAATACCAGGCCACCTAAAATAACAACCCTTGACTCCCCGGTGCCGTTTAGCTTCACACCACTCACCGTTCTGGAGGTTGAGAAAATCATCTGCAATTTAAAACCCTCAAACTGCCAAGGGGACACCTGTCCAGCCCCGATCATTAAGGAGTCGGCACATGACCTCGCTCCTTTTATCACCTCTTTTATCAACGCCTCCTTTCAATCGGGAGTGGTCCCCAATAACCTAAAGGATGCCTGGGTTATCCCTCTCCTAAAAAAACCCACCTTAGACCCGGATGTTCCAACCAATTATAGACCTATCACAACGGTCCCATTTCTGCTAAAGATCTTAGATAGAGCAGCCTATCTTCAGATACAGAACTATCTGGAATCAAACAACCTACTAGGCACGAGACAGTCTGGCTTCAGACCGAAGCACGGTACGGAGACAGCCCTCCTCGATCTCAAGACCCAAATTGAGGATCTCAAAGACAAAGGTAAACTAGCCCTGTTACTACTATTAGACCTATCTGCTGCCTTTGATTTGGTTAATCACCAAATCCTCTGTCACCACCTGAAAACTGCAGCTCACTTCTGCGACATGGCCACAAACTGGATTCAATCCTTCCTGTATAACAGACAGATGAGGGTATTCTCGCCCACCTCCGCGGCTGACCCTGCACCAGTCCCTTGCGGAGTCCCCCAAGGATCGTGTGTATCCCCTACCCTTTACAATGTATTTACTAAACCCTTATTTGATGTGCTTGACTATCTGGGTGTCACCTACACAAATTATGCTGATGACACCCAGATACTCATCCCCATTACGGGTGATTACACATTAGACTCAAAAGCCTTGAATGACGTTTACCATGTCATTCAAGCATGGATGGCCCAACATGAGCTCTGTTTCAATGACGACAAGACAGAGCTCCTCATCCTAGGTACTCAGCAAAGACTAAACAAACTGAACCCTATGTACAGTTCCTTTAACATCGATGGAAATATAATAAAAGTCTCCAAAGACACACAAACGCTTGGAATCTACCTCGACTCCACCCTCTCCCTTCACAGACAAACTAATGCAGTTGCGGCCGCCGCCGCCTATACCTGCAAGCTGATCAAAGCATGTCGCCCTTTCCTCTCCTCGCACAACTGTACTACTCCTGCTAGGACCCTGGTCATGTCTAAACTTGACTATTGCAATGCATTGTACCAGGGCACTAATCAGGGTAACCTAGACAAGCTCCAAATCATACAAAATAACGCCATCAGGGCAGCCCTCAATATCCCCAGATCTGCACACATTTCGGATACCAGGAAGAACCTTCATTGGTTGTCAGTCACCCAAAGGATCTCACTAAAATCGCTTGCCCTTACCTACAAATGCATGAACAATCTGGCCCCCACTTATCTCTCCTCACGATTCACGCTGTACACTCCAGTTCGCTCACTCAGATCTACCCTGAACCAGAGCCTACTGATACCTAGATATAAGCTCCAAACAGCTGGTGGTTCTAGTTTCCCAGTCCTGGCAGCCAAACTGTGGAATGCTGTCCCCTTGACTATCAGAAACCTCCCCTCCCTCAACCTTTTCAAACATAGAGCCAAATGTTGGCTCGCCTCCTCCAATGCCTAAGCTACATTCGGAAAACGTGTTGCAATAACCTATGTAAGGATGTACTACTTGACAAACCATGTATCATTGTACTACCTACCTATGTCTATTTCTATGCCTTATTTATTGTTTGATATATTATCACTATGCAACTTATGTAACCATTGCCTTAAGAAATGCGCCCGGTAGCCTCCGGCCTGGTCTGCGCTATACAAATAAAATAAATTCAAATACAAATTAAGAGTTTTCCTAATGTTATCGTAGGTAGAGCACTGTTGAATAAAGCCAGTCTGGTCCGGGTGTATCAGAATTGCAAGGACAGACTGTCTTAAAACTGAGAGGAAAGAATTTTTGAATATATTTTAGCGTCCTTGTTCATGTGCATGATTGGCTGGTAGGAGTCCAATGATATGGGGTCTTTATGTGGCTTTAAGATCAGGATTGTCGCAGTCTCAAGCATAGTGTGGGTGGAAGTGCCAGTTTCTAGGAATTTATTAAACAATCTGGTCAGGTGTGGAGCGAGTAAATCACAGCACGTTTTATAGAACTAAGTAAAACCATTAGGGCCTGGAGTGGAGTTTTTAATAGACTATATTGCTAAAGTAACTTCTTCAAGTAATATTGCTTGTTCCAGTCGATTAATATTGGCTGAAGGCAAAGTCGGGAAGACAACTGGGGACAGATTAATATTGGCTGAAGGCAAAGTCGGGAAGACAACTGGGGACAGGTAATCTCGCAGTACATCTGTGTCCGTAGAAGCGGCCTAAGCTGTCGCTGCACGATATTTATGTGCCCAAGCTGGTGAGGAGAAGTGTGTTTTTGTCATCAAGCAAGGCCCGGATATTGTTCCGAGATGTATGCTGGGCTAATTTGCGAACCAGAATTTTGTTGGCCTTGTTTTCCCTCATGTAATAATATTGTTTAGTCTTAAGTAAAGCTCGGGAGGTGTGTTCGGCGAAGTGAGCGTTGAGCTTGGGCTTAGCAATCATCAGTTGTCTACGTGATTTAAGGCAGCCCAATAGTTTGTGCTTATTCTCCTGAAGTCTCACCTCAGCCTCCAAGTCGCTCCGTATATGAGCTCTATTCCTGGAATAAGATGCAGCGAGACGTATAGACTCTCCCCCTCACATCTGATTCTATGGCATACCAAACTGTGTTAAGGGAAACCTCGCCAGTAAGGTTATAATTAAAATAAGCAATAATGCACGCTCCTATTTTCCGACGAATTATCATCTTTGAGCAAAGAATTATAAAACTTCCAAGATGTCCGGGTAGGAGGGGAGAGACCTACAGCCGACCGAGAGAGAGGGGGAGACCGGAGCATGATCAGATAGAGTGGCAACATGAATTTCACTTTCCGGGATATAGGGTATGACCGAAGAGGAAACCAAAAGCGCATCAATCTGCGAACATCCAAGTACTGCGTGTGATCCCTCTGAGTCGGGTTATGCTCGCGCCAAATATCTATAAGCAGAAGCTCGTGCAGGAGTTGCATTAGAGCCAAGGAATTCCTAAAGTCGACTTGCGTGGCCGGAAGAATTTTGTCCACATTCTGATCAGACGGGAAATTAAGGTTCCCCCAATAATTAAAGATCCTTCAGCAAAAGAAAGTAATTTAGTTCTGAGGTCATGTAAGAACTGATCTTGGCGATCATTAGGAGCATAGGCTGAAACAAAAGTGAAAGTGTGCCTGAAGTACAGTCCCTTGACCCCCAAGAATCACGCAGGACTCCCGTCTTAGTAAAAGGGATTGATTTTGCAAATATGACGGCTACACCTCTCTTCTTAGACCCACTAGTAGCCTAAAACTGTAATAGAAAGTACGGGTGTTGGAGTCTCATTTCGTCAACTCGCAGGAGATGCGTTTCCTGCAGAAAGGTTGCAGACGGGGAAAGACCCAGGAGCCTAGAGAGGACAGATTTGCCCTTGATCAGTGTATTCCGCCCCTGACCATTCCATGTAGCCGTATGACGTGCTGGGCCCTGTGTAGGCTTAGGGTCGCTAGCCACAGTGACATTAGAATGCAGTGTTATTAAGCCATGTGCTATCATAATTGCCCAAATATGAAGTGTCTTATATGCCATCGAAGCTCTGCCCTCCTGTTATCTGTGTTCTTCCCCCCCTACCCCCTCCTACCTGAAATTAGAGAAACCCTCCCGCCAAACAAATATAACCCACAAATAGCCAGGTCAATAGGTGACCAAAGCAACTGCGCGGCACCAGCCAAGGGGACCAACCAACATCCAAGAAGAAAGTCGGCTGTGGAGACCAGAGCCATGGCCGGGCCAGAAGGCGAGGATACAAACCAGCTATTAGGAGCAGTGTGAGGGTCAGCTCGATGGGTTCAAATCCTTCTTTCTTGTTCAACCTCTCCCAACCTTAGTCCAAGAGCCCACCTTGGAACCTGGGCGAACCAGAGGATGCAGAGGGGAGTCCGCAACAGCCGATGAGTCTCCCGAGTCCGGGAACAAGAGTGGTTTAGCTTCCTTCATGGTAGAGCTCGACCAAGACCTGTTTTGGTAGGAAAAATGGAGGGCCGTCTGGAAACCACACCTGTAGCGAATATTCTTTTCACAAAGCCATTCCATCAGCGGGCAAAGTGATTTGCGTTTAAATTGTCACTCCTGCCAAGTATTGATATAAGGAGAGGGTCGAACCTTCGAAAGTGAACCTCTTCCAGCTGGCAGGACTTGGCTAGGACCCTTTCCTTCATTTGGTAGCAGTGTACTCTGGTCAGTACGCCCGGGATTTAATTCTGTGACTCTGGGCCCAGCAAATGGGCACAATGCGTGCCATCCAGCTCAATGGTTTGAAGAGTGCCAAGATATGGAAGAAAAGGTCTGAGATGTAATTTTCAAGGTCACCATCCAACACGTCTGTTGAGGCCCACCTGACTCAAATGTTATTTCGAGGAGAGCGGGTCTCAGTGTCCTCCTATTTTTCTCCAAAGAAGGAGACCCTGCCCTCCAGGGCTTCTATGCGTTGGACCCACTCGCTTATCTTGTAGGATTGCTCACACAAGTGGGTTTCAACTTCTTCCACCTTTGATTCATCTTCGTCTAAGCGTCCATAAATGGTAGCTATTTTCATTGCCATCTCCACGAGGCTGCCCTGAATGTCCTTGCGGATCTCAGTGTTCCATTGTAGAAGAATTTGCGGTGCCCTCACTGTGGATCTGAGCAGCAGCTGAGACCATGGTCCTGGATTTGAAGTAGGGACGCTATGTCTGCTGATTTCTAAAGTTTCCCCGACTTAGCTTTGAGATCTGGGTCAAGGATTAGGTCCTACAGGGAATGGCTCTAACGCAGCCTGTGCGTATGTGTCGGTGCCAATCCCTAACCGCAAGCTCGCCCCGAAGGTTACGAAGAACAGTCTCAGGGCCTCGAAGTAAAGCGGCCAGCAGAGCCAAATTGTGGAAGCTGGCAAAGAGGAGATCCAAGGAAAGTCTATAGCAGAAAGTGTATTCCCCATAGCAATCAAACTCACAAGATCAGAGTTATGGGAACGCACAAGATCTTCCAGCACAGAGAGTCAATGCAAGGCCCCTTTGCAGAAGAGACCTGGTTCCTAAAGAGCACCAAATGAGGCCCAGCAGCTCCCCCGTATGAAGCCCCCACCCCACGAGAAAGGGGCGGGTCTGGAGTCCCTCTTGGAAAGTGCTTCGACGATGTGCCACGAGAGCTCAGATATAGGCCCCTCATCTGGATCAAGCTGTAGCACCCATCATGGAGAAGTGGGGGTTGGACGGGATGATTGCGTACTCTCTCATTCGCTGCAGCTGCTCCTCGGCGGGGCAACCACAGCCTGGGCCATTTAGCAGCAGGAATTGTCTCCCAGCCAGGGAGGGAAGATGGCGCTCCAGCCCGCTTCAGGGCTGCAACTCTAATGCAGCCCGCCCAGACCGTGGTTCTGTACGGAACAGCGATGAGGCGGCAAATGGGGGAGGGGATCTCCAGCACCTCCACAGGCAGATCGCTCCCGCACCCCAAGCAATGCAACGCTGGCTGAGAGGGCCGGGCAGACTTTACACACACCCGGCATAGATGCAGCCGCCAAGCCCCCGTCGACGAGAGATGTGAACACCGGGCTCAAAGCAGGGTGGATGGGTCCCCGAGCATTCCAGCGTCAATGCCCACAATGTGAAGGCTCACGAACGTGATAACAGCTTTTCCTGGCCATTATTCTCCCCATCAAGGCAAGAGGCACTTAGGCGGCCACCTTGATCGTTACTGCGTCTGCTTGGTTCCCTTCTTCATCCCATCGACTTCTTCCAAGGGGGCGGCGGGGAGCCATCTTCAAGAGAGTCTCTAGTAAAGCCAAGAAGCTCCACCACTTTGCCTGCCAAGACACCCAAGGTACTGTGACGAAGGAGAGCATCTTGCATCCTCAGGATTTATCCAGGGGCCCCAGATTCGTCTTTGATCATGTTTTCCTGTGGCTTCCTTGTGGTGGTGGGATCTGTAGAAAGAGAAGCAGACTATTATTGAACATATTTGGGCTGGGCTGTAATTTACAAAATAAATTCCACAACTTTTCCTTACATGTTGCCCAGGTGGGGGGGATCCTCACATAGTATTGTTTATCTACTCAAAAGAAATAATTCTGCCAATGTTTCTTATCTAACCTGCCTTCCTACATAAGAAGTTATACCTTGCTTAGAATTCTCATGCTTTTTTTTTAAATATAGTTTTATGGTCATTTTTAGGTTATTACATCAAACATGCCATTTCAAATCAAATGCATTGCCTGAAGGAACATTTTAACAATAACCCTGTTCAGCCATTCCTTCTCCTCGGGCATGTGTGGGTTCTTCCATCTTTGGGTCAGACAGCACCTGGCTGCCACCAGCATGACCTGTAGCATGTGACCCTGGGTGTCCTCCAGTTCGTCTCCTACCTCAATCCCAAAGAGGAGCAACCAGGGGCACAGGGGTCTGCTGATTCTGTCCACTCCTTTGATCCAGGACAGGACCTCTCCCCAATATGACTGCACCCTAGGGCACGACCACCACATGTGCATGTAGTCGCCTTTTGCTTTTCAGCATTTCCAGCAGTGAGGGTCATAGCCCGGGCTCATTCTGGATATCCTCTGTGGAGGGTAGTGCCACCTTTGTAGGACCTTTAGAGCTTGGTGTCTATACTGAGGGGAGGTCGTTGAGCGGTGGGCTCGGATGCACATCTTCGTCCACCTTTTATCATCTATCGCCATTCCCAGGTCTTTCTCCCATTGTGTCTGTGACGGTAGGGGGGGGGTCCCTTGGTATCGAGAACAGGAGGAGCTTATATAAACAGGATATGACCCCTTGGAACCTCGGGTGGAGATGATCAGTTTCTCAAAATCTGTTAAGTCCCTCCTGAGGGTGTCGCCCCATGAGGGCTCTGAGAGAACTCCCTTGAGCTGGAGGTAACGGAATGGTGATAATTTGCCCAACCCCAAGGCCTCCTCAAGATCTAGAAGGGGCATGAAGGACCCTGCCACCCACAGGTGGCAAGCCCTGACGAGGCCCTGCCTCGTACCACTTTTAGTAGGCGGCTGTTTCCGCCACTTTAGCTAGGAACGGCAGAGCCCAACTACAGTTCAGCGGGGAAGGCCAGGTTGTGAGCCACCTATAGTAACTTACTTCCTTCCAGACAGACCACAGGACTCCCAGTACCAGGTGATCCAGAACCCGCCTGGGATGCGTTCTCTTGGGACCCATAGCCATTTGTCGAGCGTGACTGGGGCGAGTAACCTATTGTCCAGGGCCACCCACTGCTTTTCTGTCCTAGGGTTAAATTGTTCAACAAGGATCCTCAACTGGGCTGCCCTGTAGTATGTGTCAAGGTCCAGGAACCCCACCCCTCCATATTCCTTGGATCTTGTTAGGACATCATAGGAGATCCTGCGTTTCTTTCCCACCCAGAGAAACCTGAGCAGGGTGCGCTTCATTGAATGTAATAAGGTTTTGGGCACCTGAGTGGGGAGCATCTGAAAGAGAAACAAGAATTTGGGGAGTACTACCATTTTGATCAGGTTGAGTCGTGCCATCCATGAGAACCCCGATGCCGCCCACTTCTCTATCGCTCTTGACATCTGTCCATAGTGGGGTAAAATTACTCGAAAAGAGGTCAGTCGAGTTGAGTGTGATTTGGATTCCCAGGTGTCGGAACCCATCTCTCTGCAACCTCCACATATTTTATCTCGGTTTCCGACAGTTGACCCCCTACGAAAGCCACCGACTTGCCTAGGTTAACCTTGTACCCTGAGAGGTCCCCATAGCGCGCCAAGCCCTGTAACACATGGGGGGATCATTTGTGACGGTTTGGTGACATAAAGGAGAGTCCTCGGCAAATAAGCCAATCTTGCAATGGGAGTCGCCCATCCAAACTCCAGTGATAGCTTCATTGTTGCGCACCGAGATCGCCCAGGGTTCCATGACTAGGGCGTATATCGGGGGGGATAGTGGACAACCCTGTCTTGTTCCTCTCCCTAGGGGGAAGGCCTCCGATTCCATCCCATTGGCAACCACCCCGGCCATGGGGGCGAAGTATAGTGCTGCCATCCATCCCAACCACCTCTGGCCCATCCCTACTGCCGATAAGACCTCCCCCATGAATGCCCAGCTAACCCTATCGAAGGCCTTCTCTGCGTCAAGGGACAGCAGTAGAGCCCCCTCGACCCGGGTTTCCCTTGAGTTTAACACATGGAGGGTTTTGCGCATGCTGTCTGAGGCTTGCCTGTTAAGTATGAAGCCCGGGATCCTGGCAAAGATCTTGGCATCCAGGTTCAGGAGGGAAATGGGTCTGTATGAGCCGCACTCCATCAGGTCTTTACCTGGCTTGGGGATTACCGTGATGAGGGCCCGCAGGAAGGTGGGGGGGGGGGATTGTATCTTTATTTCAGATTTGGTTGAACAGTTTGGCTAGGGGCTCCATTAGTGTGGGCTGGAATTGTTTATAGAAATCTGCCGTGTACCCATCACCCCCCTGGGGCATTCTCCACTTTCAGACTCTTGATAGCTGTCTCAACCTCCACCACCACTATGTCCCCCTCCAGATTCTGCAATTCAGCCTCCGTTAAGCGGGGTAGCGGGTATTCCTCCAGGTATGCCTGGATCTCCTCCACCGATTTCCCCACCCCCCCTCCACCTGTTTCGCATATAGGTCCCTGTAGAAATCTGAAAAGGAGCCTACTATCTCTACCTTTTTATTGAGCATGTTGCCCTCCTTGTCCCTAATAGGCCGGACCCTCCTCTCCAGTCTACATCCCCTGGCTCTATGCGCCAGTAGTGTCCCCACCCTGTCTCCCCTTTCATAGTACCTCTGTCACGTATATCTCAATTTCTTGACCACCTCTCCTATGAGGACTGTGTAAGGCTTGTGGCTTCTCTCACATTTCCGACAAGATGGACTCCCTCCTGGGTGAGCCTACCCCGCAGGATCTTAAGTTCCATTCGTATCTTGGCCTCAATGAGCCCTCTTTCCCGTTTGCGCCTGGCGCCCTCAGCTATGAGAAGACCGCGAAAGGTGGCCTTTGCCGCCTCCCACACTGTCGCCATATCTGTTTCTCCGTTGTCATTTGTTTCGAAGTATGCCACAATTTCGCTTCTTAGGAAGTCTCTAAAGACTGGATCCCTCAGGAGCGTGTTGTTGCACCGCCAGCAGGATGATCTGAGGGACAGGGACAGCAACCAATTTGCCACGAGGAGCTCGTGGTCGGACCATGTTATTGCCTCAACCTTTGGGGTTGTAGCCACCCCGCCCCCTCCTTTGAGGTTAGAAGCAAGTCGATTCTTGTGTAGGTGTGGTGTGGGGGGGAGAAGAATGTGTATCCCCCCGGCTCCGGATGTGCCGCTCGCCAGACCTCCTCCAATAGTGTTCTCTTAAGAGGGTTTGCAATGCCAAGTTATCTTTAGCAATCCCCTTTGGCTCAGCCCCTCTCGCTGTCCACCAATCTAGTTTGGGATCCATTATGAGGTTGAAATCACCCCCCAGTATCATGGCTCCCTCTGCCCATTCATCCATTACCCCCAGGATTTGGGTCAGAAACCTTATCTGGCCTGAGTTGGGTGCGTAAAGGGTGGCCAGCGTGACGCATTCACCTTCATAGGTACCCTTGATCCCCAGGAACTTCCCCCCCGAAGCCTCTTTGGTTTCAATGTTTGAGAGATGGAATGTTTTACCCAAGAGGATGCCCACCCCTTCCTTCTTTGAGCTTCTGTGGGAGGCCCAGAAGTTGGACCCGATTTCTTTCCCCCTGATGGGTGATTCTCTGCCCTGTTTATAGTGGGTTTCTTGGAGGAAGAGCACCATAAATTGTTGTTTGTGGAACATGTTACTGGTCAATGATCTTTTGTTTTGGGAGTTTAGGCCCTTGACATTAAGTGTGCCTATCTTGCCTTCAACCATTGTCGTCTAGGGAGTCTTTCTCTTTCTGCACCCTGGTGTGGTGTTGATGTGTGGCTCGCTGAGGAATAAAAAACTCTGGTTCGATCTGGCTAATCCCCCTCCCCCCCATAGACCCCTCTTGGTGACTCCATTTTGTCATTTGCGTTGGTCATTCCCTCCCCCCTCCTCTATCCCTTTCCCTCCCCCTCCCCCGTGCCATCCCCCTCTCCCTCCTCTCCATCTTAAGGCGTTTGTCCACGTCGCCCGATTCCCTTTGGGGACGATCAACGAACCACCAAGGACTCTACCCCAGCCCCGGGTAGTATAACTGTTCGGGTAACCCATTTCTTTCATTCAGTGTAGGTGTATTAAACCTTGAAACAAATATATGAGGCGTGGTCTTACAACCGAGACCCCCCCCCCCCACCTCCACCTGTGTCCTCAGACTCTGACCCCCTGTGCGGGTCCGTTGAAAAATTCAATTAACATTTCGAAAAACAACCACCAGCCCTAAAACCTTGCGGGCCCAACGTGGCGCACAGCTGTGTTGCCTCCGGGCTCCGGCCATCCGTTTCACCGACGTCTTCCCATAGTGTCATTAGTCACCGGGGATTCTCATACTCATGTGGTGAGGTGGTGGTGTTGTCACTTTGGGTGGTCCTCAGAAGTCGATGATGGGTGCCTGGTTTTTTAGAACTTATGACCTCCCTTGATCTTGGCTTTACCAATGAGCTTTCCCAGTCTATCGGGGCCCCGTGGGGGGTCCCGGGCTTCTCCTCCTTGCCCGCCGGAGTAACCGGCGCGATCGCCCACCAAGTCATCCGTGACCCGTTGAATGTCCCCTTCCGTCACCAGATGGTGTCTCTCCCCCGACCACTCGAATGACAGATAAAAGGGGTGACCCCAGCGGTATCTAACCCCCTTTCCCTGTATCCACCTAGTGAGGTTGCCACATTTCTTCCTCATTGCCAGGGTGAAGGCTGAGAGATCTTGATAGATTGCCACCTTGGAGTCTCCATATTGTATTCTGCCGAGGTTCCTCGCTTTCTCCACGATCTTTGCTTTGTCCTTGTAATAATGTAGCCGGGCCAGCACCGAGCGTGGGCCCCCGCCCCCACCTCCAGCGTGATGCACCCGGTCCAGTTTGATCTCGTTGTCGGCCTCCGCCCCCATGACAATTCTTATGTTTACCTTGCCCTCCAGGCCCTGTGGGCTTTCCCCCTTCGACTCCACTAGGCCAAAAATGCACAGGTTGTTTATCCTTGCCCTGTTTTCCATGTCGTCCACCTTGAGCCGTAATTCCTCCTCGCGACGTTGCACCTTGCTAGGGAGAATTCTCTGTAAAGGCTAATTTCCCAAACCTAGTGAGTCCCCCAGCAGCTTTGCTGGATTTTTGGGGTTTATTTTTTTCTCTCCTGCTAAGAGTTTTACTCCCACTCTTAGACATGATTCGAGGTGTTCCTTTGTCTTTCCATGTGTTTTATGGGCTATGGGGTCTTTTACTCCATAGGGTTTCATGTGTTTTTGATGTGGGTTACACAGCACCCTCCTTGCCGTAACCCAGGGGGTGTCTTAGCGACCCCCAACATAGACGCCATACCCTGGGACTGACTACTGTCTCCCAGGGCATGTAAAGTCACCATTGGCTTTACTAGTCCCAAATTATGAACAGAAACCAGTACAAACCATCATATTGTGGAATTCGATTGCCCCGGGATCTGTTGTTCGAGGGGGCACGTCTCTGTCCCCCCTGATCGAGTTTTGGCTGGTGGCAGTGGATACTACTTTTTATATTCGACCGCAAATATATCTCTATGGGATTTTCCCATTGTTCGAGGCTACCAATTTTAATAATTTAATTCCTATAGCCTCGAACATACCGCCGGTTTATTTATTTCATATTAATTCACCGGTTGGTATTTTTTGCCAGAACTCGATTCTAAAATGGTGTTTGTGTTCTCTTCTGTGACTCCAACCCACGTCGAGCCCTTTGTTCCACTTTTTGGCGGGCTTCTCCACAGATGCCTCCAAAAGTGGTGCCACTCTGTCTGGGTACCACAGGGGGTGTGGGAGGGGGTTTAGGCACCGTGGACTGAGTTGCCTTGGCAACTCAAGTCACACTATTGGGTGATTGGCCCAAGTGGTGAGCCGGCCGGCTCACCACTTAGCATGTTTGATTGACAGCTAGGCTGAATGAATGGGGGGGTTGCTGCATAAAAGCAAGGCTTTGGGGACTGGAACTTGAGAAGTCGCCACAGGACCTAAGAATCCGAGGAGGGAGAAGCTGAGCCGACCTGCAACGACACCACCGGTGGAGCCCTGCTGAACCGTCTCACCACTGTTCCCGACGACAGAGGAGATCTCCATTCCGGAGAGTCTTCTTCTTTTGACTGGTGGGGATAACCAGTTTTGCCTTCTTTTCACCTTCCTGGAGAATCTCGTGGCCGCCTTGCCCGTGCCAAGCACCCCGGCAACCGGAATACCACGGTTTACCACTACCACAAATAGAAGGGTAGTACCTTTTAACCGAAGAACTCCGCGGCTGGTTTCTTCCCTGGCAGTGCAACGACCTTAATCTTTCCTCCACGTCGAGACCTCCTCTTCCTCTGGACGAAACACCGACTTGCACCCGCTGCCAGGAATAACTGCCCCCGCTGGAGCTTCCTTCCCACCTAAGATACTGTGTCCCGCCTGGCTTCCCTTGTGACAGATCGTTCGGGGTGACAGTAAAGCCTCGACTTTCTAACCTGGGCTGGCCTGGGACAACCTAGCTAACTTTTCCTAACTTTAATTTCATTCTTTGTGTGCAAACTATCTACAAGACTCTTTGGGCATAACCCCACTGTGTGAACCTGGAGCCCTTCTGCTTGCTCTCTCCAAGAGTGGGCCTTGCAATTGACTTCCTTGCTCTCCAGTAGAACTCTGCCTATCCTGCCTTACTGTGGTTCTTTTAAAATTATTGAAATTTGTGTGCTTCCATAACTCTGCCTTTTTCCCTCCCTTTTTAATAACTTATTAGAGTGCCATCTTATGTTAAGGGCTCACCTCTGTCTGAAAATAAGTGGTGTTTCTCATTAAGACTTGTCTAATAAGTAATTAGGATTGTATATATATATATATATATATATATATATATTAGTGACTGTGTGCTGAATTTACTTAACTCTTTGTGCTAGTGTAATCTACAAGTGTGTCTTTAAATAAATAACTATATACTTTTACACCAAAGCTCTGGTCAGCGTTTGCTTGTGCTACTGTATCCCTGTACCTATTGTGTATACTCTATATACTGCCAAACTCTTCTTGAGGGAAGTCTGACTGCTCAGCCACAGCTACCAAGTGAATCTGTGTGGTACAGACTGCTACCAAGTGGGTTTACTGTCAAACACCTGTAGTCTTAAATCTTTTGCAGTGGTCCCTAAGGGAACTGCATAGGTTTCTGCCTAACACACCTCTTGGAACCTGGCTTCCATTGGAGTTTCCAGGAGTGCCGTGGAGAGCTGGTTGTTTTCGACTCCCTCCACGCGGTCCTCCAGGGTGGTGACTTTGGTTGTAAGGTCAGCTAGCTTGGCGCCCATGTCGGTCCGAATCCCACAAATCTCCTCCAGGATCATCTGGATATTGTTTTGGATGGCACCCAAGTCAGGGGGCGGTGCGGATGGACCCCCGGTAGCCATTTTATCCTCGCCAGCCACAAATTGGTACTTGGAGAGGGCCTCCTTCTAGCTCATGGGGTTCTTGTTACAGCTGGATGTGACAACTGTCCACTGTGTGACCTGCGGCTTCGGTGGAGCTCGTGGGGGGTGAGGGGGAGGAATGCAGTTTCCGTGGGTGCTGGCTCTAGGGGTGAGCCAGGTTTGTTTGAGGCAGACAGGCACCCGCGGGGTGGCAGTCCTTGGGTGCACAAGCGGGGTTACTCTAGGACTGAGGTGTCGGTGGGCGTATGGATTTGCCCCCCCGGGTTTGAGGAGTCGGTTAGGCAACAGTCCGTAGGAATTGGAGAGAAGGTGCCCCCTGCGGTAGAGCACAAGGCAGGTCCTCTATCTGGGTAGTGTTCCCCCCCCCCCGCAACCTAACTCGTGGGGGCTGGTTCAAAAGATCTTGGCCCGGGGGGCCCCCTCACCTGAAGCGTGGATTCTCGTGGGGGAACCCTGGTGTGGAATCAGATGGGCCCCCCACGACTTCCTGCTCTTGTTTTGTCCTGGGGTGTCTTCAAGGCCCTGGGGGTCCGGTCCAACCCCACTTGTAGGTGGGTGGTATGCTGAGGCGCCTCGGGTCTTCCTGGTGTGGCGGGGACCCGTGTCTGGTGCTCCGAGCACACCCACTCAACACCAGCCGCAGCGGGGGCGCGCTCCCGCGTCGGCCCAATGCTGCTCCTCTGTCTGGGAGCGCTGGCGCGATCTTAAGGCAGGCGTGTCCTCCGCAGGCCGCTATGGTGCTTCCTCGTTCACAGCGGGTTGCGGTCTCCACCGACGTGTTGCTCGGGACTGTGGGGGAGGGGCCGCGAGGACTCCAGGCGGCTGAACTCGGCACAGGAGCGTCGGAAAAACTTCTGGTTTGATCCCTTCAGGGGGCCACGGATTCCCACAGCCTTATTTGGGAACCATATGTGGGTTGGGCCCCTTCTTCCATCTCGACTCCGCTGATTTCCCGGGGCTGGGTACGGAGCTATCGGCTCAGACAGTCATTTTGCCTGCACCCCCTGGTGGCCTCCCTAGTCTCATGCTTTTTAATAACTGTCAGCAGCTGGTGCATTTTTACTGAATCTAAGTCTATTGTGGTACCACACACATAGTGTGTATATTATTGTCATTATTAGGATAGTGTTGCCAGAGTACAAAGTGTGTTTTTTATGTGTATATATTTACCTGACCCCTATTTTATATAAAACTTTGTTGGTAAATTACATAGTGTGTGGACATTCCTTTGTATTTGCTGCCTAACCAGCCTGCATCAACTCCTTTTGAGTCTCAGCCTTGGTTTCTAGTCCATAACTACCATTAGAGAACCTTTGCTGGGATGCTCGATGCCTCTGCTCCAACTACATAGTGGGCAGAAGTACAGATGGCCCCCTCCAGTCTTTAGACACCCTCCCTTAAGTCCTCTCCTGAGGCCATCTTCAGATTTCTTTCTGCATGTGTTTAGAGTTCAGTCTTTCGACTATTTCTGAAAGATCTATTTGCCTATAACATTTTGTTTCATCTTGTTTTGAAGATGAAGTGCTTTTTATATTTGAAGGATTTAGGAGCTCTGACACTCGGGGAAAGCTCCCCAAAGAGGGGATTAGTAATATCCTATTCCTCTCAGGGTTGTGCCCTGCGAAGTCTCCCCCTTTTCCACCTTGGCTGAATATAAAGCGACGAAAAACCTGCATCCTTAACATACATATGGGGGATAAGCATGAGGAGTGCATCTACTGTTTGTATCCTGACCCTGATATAGGATCCTGTTCCATTTGTCAGTCTTTCTCTAATAAAACCTTAAGGGATCGCCACAGGAAACTGGTGACCTGGCTAGATGAGGGGATCTGTCATGATGCCCGCTCCCGGGGAGCCGGTTCAAGCCCTGCGTCCCCGAAAGCAGACATCCAGTCCCCAAGGAAAGACCCAGAAACCCCATATAGGGGCCCTTTGGACAGTGTCCTGGCGCCTATGGCGCCAGGCTTATAAAAGACATCAGTCCTGGCGCCATAGGCGCCAGGCTCATTATGGGAGTGCTTGGGTGCACTTACCTGGTGCAGACCATGCTGCAGGATCCCGGCCTCCTTGAGGCCTGAAAGGAACTACTTTTCCTGTGGGACTAATTTACCATCCGGGCGTGGTCAGGGAAGGGGATACATACCTGATTGGAGGAAGGATACATACCTGGAACTTCTTCCAAGGCTATTTAAACCCCACCCGAACAGCCACATGTGCTTCGCGTTGTTCTGCATCTAGCAGCTGGACGCTCACCGTGTCTGCTCCTGCATCCTGACTTCTGCCACGCCTGCCAGCATCCTGGATCACCTGCAAAGGAAGAGAAGAAGAGAACAGAAGAAGGAAAAGTCCTTACTTGCTAAATCCGCATCCCGGAGACATCTCGCCGACAACCCTGAAAAGGAAGACTTTTATTTAAAAGCTCATCGCGTCGATCGCTGCAGCGCCGCATTCCACTCATCTTTACAGGGCGCCTCCATGTTCAGCAGCGATCATCCGGATTCGCAGTCACGCCCCAGCGCCTAGGGAGAAAAAGGCCAGAACAAAAGGTGAGAGAGAGAAGGGAATAAGGAAAGCTAAATCTCCATGTTAAGACTTAGCTGTTGATTCATTCCCTCTTCATTTCGGGTCCGCGCCGCATCCTGGCATTTCCAGACCCCGGCCCCTAAGGGGAAAAAAGGACATCAGCGTTAATGAGCGAATGAAAAGACATTACCAAAAAACGCTCATTAAAGACTTAACTGATTTCTACAAGGATTTCACATCTCATCTCGGGCCGGTGCCTGTTCCCCGGCATTCCGTACCCCGGCCCCTATGGGGAAAAAGACACTAGCATTAGTACATTAATGCATGGACACAAGGGGAACCTCTTATCAAAAAACTTACCTGGAAGCCAAGCAAGTTTGGTTCTCACCAATCCGAAAAAATCCAGTGAAGTAACAGGATACCAACGCGCCCCTGCATCAGAAGCAGGATGGAGAGCTCATCCTTCCAGACCCTAAGGTGAGACGCTACGGGGAATCACAGAAGGGTTTCGAGGAGGGTGAGAGGGGAAAGTGGGAGGCCGATTGCATTACCCCGCAGACAGTTAATCCCCTATTTTCGCCTACAAAAGGATACTTCTGCGAGCCAGACAAGCCAGATTTGGGGGCCCAGTCCAGTCCGTCTTCCGAACCCTGCGCATCACCTTAGAAGAGGTCACAGCAGCGCGAACCAGGCCAGCGCCTCCGTGGGAGTCAGGTGAGCGTTACAGGATCATCACCCCAGACTCTGCTTCTTTAAGGAGTTTGGCTTTGGCCCACCCAAGCAGATTCTTGGAAAGGGCCACTTCATCCAAAAGGGTGCAATTGCATGATGACCGCTCCAGGGAGAAACGTGTGAGGAGGGAAGATCTGCCTGGGTTCTTACGGTGCCTCATACGCCCTCAATTTCTGAGAAATCCTCCTCCTCAGCGTTGAAGGATTCCAAGTCAGCAGTGCTACCTTCGAAATGTCTGTCCATGAGAGGTTTGATGATGAACACATTGGCAACAAGTCAGTCTGCAGCACACACCTACTGCAGTGTCAAACGTGTCTTCTTTTACAGATTCCAACACACAGTCGTCCATGACAATGTCATCAACGAAATAGCCTATCATACCGTCAATGACAGTTTGATTAGCGGTCGCCTCAACTCCGACTGTTTCGGTGATGACCACCTTGTTCTTGACTTACATCGAAGGCAGCAACTATGGGCCCATTGAAGATCAGGGTCTGTTCCAAATCCAATCCGTCTACAACCCCTCTCCTCCTCTACTGGAGAATGCATATCTTGTGGCTGCTGCTACATGTAACACGCTACCAGTGCTCTCGTCGTCCATGAGCATTCGACAATAGCAATACTTCCCCAGCATGGGGTCTGGCATGGATTCACATGCTCACAAACATTCCCCGTCGTCAGGCTGGGAATCCCCGGAAAAAGAAAAAACGGTTTCAGTTTTGTTTCTAAACTGTCTTTCTCCAATAAACCAATCACTGAGCTCTGGGTCATACTGCCCCAGCCAATGACTGCCCTCCACCTAAGCCCCTCCTCAGGCAGCCATTGTCAGATTTGTACTGCACGTTCAAGTGTTGGGGTCCTCGCATTTCGCTCTTCGAGCTTTTCTGCGTTTTGTTTATAGGAACACTCTATTTTCAGTCAATCAAGCCTGTGTGCTCCATCGATTATCCTTCCGATTTACAGGGACCCATTTTTCGGCATCTTTCACGCCCCTCAAGGGCAAAAATCATTGAGTGTTCTTCTTGGAAGCTTTCAGAAGTTTGTCAGGCCTACACCGCGCGGATCATGTCGGATGAGAAGGACGGCGCTTCCCTCTTCAAGCTGTGCTCCAGCTGCGGTTTGCGGAATGTGTTCACGGGCGACAAGCATTCCCAGTGCCTCTATTGCCTACACCCGACACATAAAGAAGATTGTGAGATCTGCCGTGGCTTAACCAAGCGCACAATGAAGGATCGACACGTCTGGTTGGCGACGTGGATCAAGGCCAGTGCTTCTACCCCGGGTGATTCTCAGGGGCACGCCTCTTCCGGATCCAGCCAACCTGAGCAGGCTTCTAACTCCCTTGAGGGCGTGCCATTCGTGGGGGCCCAACACAAGGCCAAGCACCGCAAGTCTGCTTCCGTCGGGGTCGCCGCTTCTGCGGCTCCCGCAACGGTCAGGGTGCGTTCGTCTCAGTCTGCATATATCTCCAGCCACTGCTCCAGCTCTTCGTCCAAGAGGAAGTCAGCTACCCCGGGGAAACTGCGGGAGATGCCAGAGAAGGCCAAGCAGGACAAGCTGTCTGGCCTGCCTGTGAAAGGCCCAGGTGCACCAGGCCAAATTGTCATCCTCGATCGAGTTGGTGGTGGCCTCCCTTTTGGTGACAAAAGGGGCTGACCATGTCCAGGGTACCCCGACGGCGGCCACAGTGGCTCTTCCTCCCAGGAGGGAGGCTTTGGCCAAGCTGGTTGAGAAGACTCTGGAGGAGGGGATGCCGGACCTCAGCCTGAGACCGACCCCTCAGGACCTGAAGAAATGGGTTGGTGGGGGGCAGAGAAGAACTCCAAGGAACAGACATTTCTATGTCCGACGAGGAGATACTTTCCATCCACACCATTCAGGGTGGTGATGATGACGATGGTAACGTTGGTACGACGCCCACCGGAGGTGGCGACGACAGCTACACCGTTGACGACTTGGGAACTGGGCACAGCCATGCTGCTCCCCAGGTGTCTTCTAGAGACCTTTAGCAGGACATCCCCTCGACCCTCCAAATGCTGGTGTCAGAGATTTAGAGGAGGATGCCCATGGCGCCACTAGCAGCACCACTGCCGGTGAACCCGTTGGCACCAGGGAACCGCTGGCAAAGGGGAGGAGGAGGAGACATCCTACACCTCCATTCCAACCGTCGCTGCCCTTTCCCTCCCACCCCGTAGGGGGACAGACACAGATGACAACGGCAGGATGTGAGCTCCTCGGTCACCACAGCCGAGAGCTTCTCCACAGGACGAAGTGAGATCCTTCCATTCCATGATCGCCCACGTGTCAGAGCTTTTCCTGCTCACCCCGGAGGAGATGATGGAGGGCTAGCTGTATCAGTGCCGGGAGGCAAAGAGGAAGACCATCCTTTCCGTCCCGCTCCTGGACGACGTTTGGGATGAGGGGCTGTTACTGCTGAAGAACCCCGCCTCAGCCCCGTCGAAGAGAGACCCACTTGAAAAGAAGTACAGGGTGCCGGAGTCTGCACCCAAGTGTCTACTATCTCAACAGTCACCGAAATCGGTGGCCGCCAGGAAGAAATCGTTGAGTTCAGCATCTTCTTCATTAGCACCTCCGGACAACAAGGGGAAGAAATTGGATTCGATGGGTAGAAAGGTCATCTACTCGGAGGCAACAACGGTCAAGGCGGCCAATGCCTTAGCGATCGTGGCCAGATACGACCAGGAGCTTTGGTACAGATGACTCCACTCGTGGATTTCCTCCCTGGTGACTAAACGGGTCGAGGATTTGGAGATCCTCCAGGAAGGTGAGGTGGCGTCAGACCATGCCATCTCAGTGGCCCTGGACATTGCGGACACGGGCCTCGGCCACATGGGAAACAGGCTTTGCCTTCACCGTCGTGGCTGGCTCAAGGTCCCCAAATTTAGACAAGATGTCCAAACGAGGGTCCTGGACATGCTGTTCGACAGAGATAACCTGTTCGGGAAGGCCGTCGATTAATCCCTCCAGGCCATCAAGACGGACACAGACGGCCCGTGCCTTGGGCACTCTGCAGCAACACCGGCCATCCTTTTGTTCCTCAGGAGGGAAGTCTAACAGGTCTTCGAAGGATTTTGCAGGGGCTCATCCTCTTACTGCCTACCCTCCCGCTCTTCGACCCAGGAAGCCAACAGGGGTCAGACCAAGGCCTTCGGAGGTGGCCGTCGTCGTCCAGGAACACAAGGTGGCACAATAACCTCCAAGCAAGATTCAACCAGCCAGAACGTCGGGCCCCCACCCATGCACCTTGGTGGGTGACCGGCTGGCGAACTTAGTCCTCGTGTGGGAGACCATCTCCACTGATTGATGGGTGCTGGGCGCTCTCTCCCACGGACACACCTTAAAATTTCAATGAAACTGTCCGCGAATACCACTGTTTGCCTGGCAGGAACAACACATCCCTCAGCTGCTGCTGGAGGATCGGGCCATGTTAAGAAAAGGGGCAATCGAGCTGGTTCCACGGCGACAGCGGGGCTCCGGCGTTTACTCAAGATACTTTCTTCTAAGAAACAAGACGGGGGGCTGGAGGCCCATTCTCGACCTACGACAACTCAAGTACATAAAGTTCCCGAAGTTCAGGATCGTCACGCTGCAGCATGGTCTCGGCCAGCTGGAGCAGGGTGACTTTGTCGTCGTTGGATCTAGAGGACGCGTACTTCCACGTCCCCATACACGAAAAGCATAGCAAGTTCCTGCGCTTCGTCGCCCAAGGGAAGCATTACCGGTTCAAGGCTCTTCCCTTTGGATTGAAGTCATCGCCCAGAGTCTTCACCAAGTGCCTGGCTCCAGCGACGGCCTACCTACAACTACCAGTGATTCACGTCTACCCTTACCTGAATGACTGGCTCATCCGGGCCAAGTCAAAGTGCATCACCGTCAGTCACACAGCGAGGACCGTCCGGCTGCTGACGGACCTGGGGTTCTCAGTGAATTGTGCAAAGTCCTGCTTGACTCCATCCTAGCACGTGCTGTTCCTGGGATCCAGGCTCAACACAGTGTCCTGCCTGCCTGGCATCTCCATCAGAGGAGAGGATAGCGGCCATCTTGGGCAAGGTGCAATGGCTGTTAGCACTGAAGATCGCCACAGTGAGGACCATCAAGTCGCTGCTCGGCATGATGTCATGCATATACCTGATTCGGCTCTGCAGTTCCTCGATGCTCGTTGGTTCCAGGTGTCCGGAGGCTTCCAGGACAGGGTTGCGCTCAATGAGGATTTCCGTCGAGCGATAAGGTGGTGGGGCGTGCGCTCCAACATCTCCGGAGGCAGAGACTTTCAGAGCCCCCCGTACCAGGAGATGGTCACGACGGACACTTCTCTGGAAGGATGGAAAGCCCACACCAGTTGTCTTCACGCCAGAGGCCTGTGGCTGCCAGAGGAGAAGATGCTACAAATCAACGCATTGGAACTACGGGTGGTGTTTTGGGCTCTGAAGTCGTTTCTGCCCTCCCTCGAGGGCAAATTGGTGAGGGTTTTCACGGACAATACCACCACAATGTTTTACATCCGGAAGCAGGGGGGCCCCCGATCCTCAGCCCTTTCCAGTGAGGCGCAGGACTTGTGGCACTGGCCCATCGCCCAGGGGATGTTCCTCATTCCATTCCACCTGGCAGGATTAAAGAACACAGTTGCCAACTCTCTCACAAGTGGGAGCTTCGGCAGGATCAAGTGGACAACCTCTTCCTCAAGTGGGGCAGTCCCCAGATCAATGTGTTTGCGACGGCGACGAACACCAAGTGCTGGAGGTTCACCAGCAGGTTCCCCCAGGCGGTGAGCATGGGGGATGCATTCTCCTTCCCTTGGGATGGCCTGTTTCTGTACGCGTTCCGTCCGTTGCCACTACTACTTCGAGTCATCAGTCAACTCAGACGATTCTGGTGCAGGATGATCTTTGTTGCACAGGCGTGGCCGAGACAGATCTCGTATCCGGACCGTCTCAGCATGTCGACGTCCCCTCCAGTCAAGCTGTCAGTGGTTGCGGACCTCCTCGCCAGGGAAGGAGGCGCAATTCTGCAACACAATCGAGGATCGCTGAACCTGAAGGCCTGGCTCCTGCAGCATTAGAGTTTGGTGGTTATGAGCTTCCGGTGGCAGCAGGGAGGTGCTCGACAAGGCCAGGGCGTCGTCGACTTTGAAGTGCTACGGACACAAATGGGAGAATTTTGCGACTTGGGGTTGGTCGCAGAATATCAAATTCTGAGGGTCACAGCCCCTGAAGTACTTCTGTATTTACTGTCATTGGCTAAATTAGGGCTGGTGCACGCCTCCATCAAGGTACTTCTGGTGGCTATATCCCACTATACCAGGTCTCCGGGACTGTCTTCACTGTGGTCGCACCGTCTAGTCAAGGAGTTCATCAAAGGACTGTTCCGTTCGTTCCTGCCGGTGAAGGCCCCAGCGCGGGAACTCAACATGGTGCTGACTAGACTCATGGGGTCCCCATTCGAACCTATGCATTCAGCTCCACTCAAGTTTGTCGTGGAAGATGGCTTTCCTCATGGCCATCACCTCTGCAAGAATAGTAGGTGAGATCCAGGCCCTGTCCTGCAGACAACCTTACTTGACTTTCTACGAGACTAGTGTGGTGCTGCAGACGCATCCCTCCTTCATGCCCAAGGTTCTATCGGAATTTCATCTCAACAAGCCTTTGGTGTTACCTTTGTTTTTTCCGATGCCGTCGTCGCCGGCTGAAAGGACTTTGCACTCGTTGGATTTGGCTCCAGTGCTGAAGTTTTATGTGGCCTGCACAAAGTGTTTCCAGAAAACTTCTCAGCTTTTTGTGAACTTTGGTCCTGTGAACCAGGGGAAGGCCCTGTCCAAGGCTTTCATTTCCAGATGGCTCTCCGGTTGCATCACTCATTGTCATCGGTTGGCAAACCGACCGCTACCTGGCCGTCCAAGAGCCCACTCTACCTGAGCGATCGCTGCTACAACGGCATTCTTGTCTGGTGTGCCCCTGCCGGACATTTGCAGGGCTGCTACGTGGAGGTCGATGCACACCTTCACGAAATTCTACTGCGTCGACAGGGATTCCAGAGAGTAGTCCAGAGTCGGCCAGGCAGTGCTGCGCAACCTGTTCGCTTGAAGGTGAGCCTGGTGAGGCGGTAAGAGATTGCTTCTGTTGAGCCTTGCCACCTCCCGTGGTTGTGCATGCATGTACTGCTATGTATTCTTTATTCGTGAGCATGTGAATCCATGCCAGACCCCATGCTGGTGAAGGAACAAGTTACTTACCTGTAACTGTTGTTCTCCAGCATGGGTCTGGCATGGATTCACATGCGAACCCTCCCGACTACCCCTCTGCAGCTCTTCTCTTGCTCCTACTGCCACTTTACGTGCTACCAAATCTAAAGATGGCTGCCTGGGGAGGGGCTTAGGTGGGGAGCAGTCATTGGGTGGAGGCAGTATGACCCAGAGCTCAGTGATTGGTTTATAGGAGAAAGACAGTTTAGAAACAAAACTGAAACTGTTTTTTCTTTTACCGAGGATTCCCAGCCTGACGGGGCATATTCGTGAGCATGTGAATCCATGCCAGACCCATGCTGGAGAACAACAGTTATAGGTAAGTAACTTGTTCCTTACTCTGCGGCTATATGTTTCACCCATACTCTGAGCCAGCAGAAATCCCTTTAGAAGACATTGTTGAGCTTGAAATGAACCCAGGGAGGGTGTGTTTTTCAGACAAGTTGTTGTTACATGAGCAGCTCCCTTATATCTCACTGCAAAAATGTTGGCAGTCAGCCAGCAGTCTTGCCTAAGCAGCCACTTCAACAGGAGGTGCGCTATTCATCATTGGACATTCGCCACATGGTGAAGTATCTAATATAGGACCTTCATAGACGAATTCCTGACTTTAATGTGAGGCCCAAAATCCCTTAGGATATTCTGCCACAATGACCGGAAGACCTGAAAAAGCCAGAGAGGCCACTCTAGCAAAAACAGAACAGCCTTTCCCTGCATCACAGCATGGTGGGCACCACACCAACCACAACACACCAACCAGACACACCATCTCTCGCTCTCCCTCTCTCTCAGGCACTCCAAAACAGATCATCCAGCCTTTACCCATTCCGCATACATTGACAACTACGATGATCTAGTCCCAGCATACAGACTCTCCACTCTACTTGATACTGATCAAAAAAGCAAGGAGAGGGATTCAAATATCAGCCTAGGGAGCAAACCTGTCCATCTCAATCAGAGGACTTTTGGGAGGACGGTTTGGTAGCCAGGAGGACCCCTACACGCCCCCACCCAGAAAGGATAGTTTGTGCAAAAACAGAAAGGGTGATAGACAATTCCCCTAAATGCATGTGAACACTGCCAACCCCAGACTCTCTGGGTGTGAGGAAGAGCTCATTCAACCACACTTCCTAATGCAGTCTGCAGTGACCAGGAGCAAAAGCTGAATACATTTGGTAAGCGGGTCATTACCACAGCGGCTACCAAAATTACATTTGTTGTATTGTGCAAGAATGGCCATGGAATTTGCACAGACAACTGTGGGACATGATGGGGCTTTTGCCATTTTTGCTGGGCTACAAGCAAGTAGCCTTGTCACTCCTCAGCAAAAGGGGCGCTGCGTCAGACCACCCAACTTCAATGGCGTGGGCATCGCTTAAATGGGATCAGGCAGATGGGGTAACTGTGTGGTGCTTCACCGCCAAGGCTAGCTAAAGGACACTAAGTTCAGGACGGATATCTACACCAAAATGGTAAATTTGCCCTTTGAAGTGAGGTTGTTGAGGGGGAGCCCTCTTTGGCAAATAAGTGGGGAATACACTGCTAGTGATGCACTGATACAGCACAATCCCTTGGTACTCTCTAGAGTTGCAGGTATCATCATTCCTTTACTCCAAGACCTCATTTCTCTAGAACTAGAAGAGATTCCATTCATACTACCGTTCCTACGAGGAAGCCACTTAATCCATGGGACAACAGTCCTATCGCAAATACAACAGATTGCAAGATTCTGCACACCCAAGTGGCCAGTCGAACAAGCAAGCCTGACTTCTCCCACCCCCATGCCTCAGCACGCCTGTGAAGGGGCACCTCACATCATATCTCTATCAAGGGAAACCAATTATAAATGATTCATGGGTGCTTTCTATCATGTTTTAAGGACGCACTCAAATTTCTTAACAAACCAGCCCATCATCCACAAGCCCCCTCACACAGATTGGAAAGTCATCTGGATGTACTATTATAAAAAGTCAAAGAGCTTCAGCTCAAACATGCTATAGAGCGAGTTTCACAAGGTCAACAGACTCAAGTCTACTTCTGTTATATCCTGATTCTCAAGAGCAATGGATTGGAGGCCCAACCTGGACCTCCGATTTCGGAACAAGTTTGAGGTCCCTGTCATTCCAAATGGTGACGCTACAAAGGATTTTAGGTCATTCAAAAAGATTTCCTCTCATCCCTGGACATGGAGGATGCTTATTGCCATACCGCAATCTATCCAAGACACCGTTGGTACCTGTGCCTAGTGGTGGCATGACAACATTCAGTTCAGAGTGCTCCCCTTCCATCTGAAATCAGAACCCAGAGTTCTAACGGATTGTGTCCTCCGACCGATTCCTCATCTGATAATCTCAGTGCTGATGACTTTGGGCCTGGCTGTGACATCAACATAAATGGCGTGCACTGCGCCCCATGTCCTCTGTTTTGTCATGCCCAGCAAACTTCTCGGGAACACCCTCCGACGCCTCCGAGAATTTTGTTCCCTGACACACTTTCGAAATACTTCAAAATTCTTGAAATTCGTTGACGATGTCGGCTCCGAAACCTTTGGGTGTTCAAAAATGCTGCTAGTCAACCAATATATGTCGGATGTTGCAGTTAGTTTGGCAAATGAAGGGTTGATGGCACCAAAAGTAGGCCAGTTTTAAATTATATGGCTTTCATACGCAGACGTCTTCATTTTCGATCTGTCAAGGGTCGGACTGCAGTGGCTGTTGAATATTTTTGCTGGGTATGCAAAAGAAAATGGGCTCATCGTGAATCCCATTAAGACCAAAATCTTGGCATTTATGAGAGCGAGAAGGAAGAATACCGAACTATCCTGGCATATTGAGGGGACTACAGTTAAGACATTGATAAGTCTCAGGTACTTGGGATGCCATTGTGGAGCATGCAAAGGAAGTAAACTTGGCACTGCTGCATTGATAGTCCCAGATCGTGCAAATCGATCGTAAATTTGGTACGTTTTCTTTAAAGCCGGCAGTAATGTTCTTTGAAGGAAAGATTGTCCCCAAAATCATCTATGGTCTTGAATTGACGTCTGCCAAAACGGCAAAGATCCTAGATACAATTGAAGGCAGGATATGGAGACCGACCCTCAGTGTCCCGAATGCAGTTCCATTACCAGCTATCAGGAACGAACTTGGAGCGTCCTCATTATGGGCTAGGGTAGAATGGCGATTGTTGTCATTGATGCTAAGATTATGGCCCCTATACCTAACTCTTTGTATCAGCTTATGGGAGAGAATGTGAGCTCCTCGGTAGATCTAGTAGAGCTCAAAGATAAATGTGAATCTATCCTTGTTAATATTGGCTAGTATCTGGAAACATTGGTTAATAATCCTATGTTAGCCAATAGGTCCTTGTTGGACCATGATTGGATTCTGACTACAGATGCCTTTCATTCCTATGCCTCGATGGGGCATCTTGCTCATGAGCATAAACGTCGGGGATCCCTCTCCACCATTTAGCTTCAATTCCCTAACCGCTACTATTGCGTGCTGCTTCTTAGGTTAAGATGGAACCTCTTACCAACTAAGGATATTCTCCTTAGAAGGAAACAAATTGTGAATGATGGAATTGCCTGTTGCCTGTAGATTCTGTTACCTGAAACCAGAATTTATCAAACATCTAGTTCTGGAGTGTGTATCATTTGGGGTCCGAAGGACTAAATTCCTGTTGGCTCTGCGTGATTACTATTTGGGCTGCAGTGACGATACGGTATGGAAATGCTGCCTTAATGTTCAGAGGTGGAGTTGTCTGGAGTGGCAGCATCATTTACTTGCTGAGTTATGCTGCGGACCCGTTGGAAAAGTGAAGGAGCATCAGTGTACCTTTTTAAGGCTTGGCAGCTTCTACAAACTTGACTGCTCCAAGACTACTAAAACCCACTTCCTCCGCAGAGCTATGTGGAGTCAAGTGGAATTGTTTGTAGTGTGCGGGAGTGCAGCACAGTGCCAGTGCCCGGTGCATGCTGTTAAATCCGCGACGGAGATGAGAACGGATATGAGTCTGCCGAGTGCGAGAACGCGACAGCAGGTAAGGAGAGGGGGTTCCTGGGACTGCAATGAACAACAGAGGCTGCATGATTCAAATAGTGGAAGAGGTGGATGCTATAAAAGACCTTTTTGTGCGAGACATGGAGGCGATTGCCCAAGAAAAGGAGGAGGGTACAATAAGGGGGAGGAGCTGTGGCGAGGGAATCATTGAACTGGAGCTAAGTGAGGAAACTGTCTGCGACTCAAAATTTAATGGAAAAATTCTCAATGGACTGTAACGCTCACCTGGTATCCACGGGGACGTCACTCAGCCTGTTCTGACCTTTTACAACCTCGAACCCTTCCCTGGAGTCTACTCGACTGGAGACTGGGCCTGAAACCCAGGTTTGGTAGAGTGTAACTCCCTATTGTCTCTGTGTGCTTGAACCCCTTCTTCCCCAGGGTCCAACCCTTCCCTTTGATCCACAGCTCACCTTGTTTTCTTGGAAAGTGTGCTCTCCGTCCTGCTTTCAGCGCAGGGGCGCGTTGATTGATGAGGGCTCATTGCTGCCTAGTTACTTCACTGGCAAAAGTCCGACAGGTAAGTATTAGTCTTTTGAACAGTTCTCTAACTTCGTTCCTTTCCGTCCTTAGATGATGGCCGGCGTCCGGGGATGGCGACATGCTGCTGAGATGAGTAGCGCTGAAGGTGAGTGAGAGCGCGATGCGACCCTTTCGTATTTGTATTTAACTGAGTTATTTTTCTGTGTCTTTTAGGTGCCGCGACGTTTTCAGCGTGGATGCCGGTTATGACGAAGAAATGCGGTGAGTAAGCAAGGTATGCAGCGCCTCTAGATGTTTCCACGCTAACCTGGAGTGTCTTTTCCCTCTTGCAGATGGATGAGAAGTTCCAGAGACAGAGATCCCCCAGAGTGGCTGGGATTCAGGTAAGCGTTTGAAGCTCGTACAGTCTTTTAAAATAAGCGAAGATTTGCTGAATGCTTACTAATGCCTTTTTTCTGTCCTTTTCCCTTTTCCTTAGAAAGCGGCGTGCCGGGATGGGAATGACACCGCCGAAGATGCCCGCAGAACAGAGGGAGCGATGAATGATGGGCAGAAGTGACGCAAAGTCAGGCTGTTCCTAACAGTGTTTTTGTTCTTGCAGGAGCTGAGCGCAGAAGAAAGATGCAGGCCTACTGGAGACCGATCCGAACCCGGTGAGTGTCACGCTGCAGGTGCAGAAAACACAAAGCATGTTTCTCAGCCTGGGCGTGGCTTAAATAGTCTCTGGGTATCCCAGGTGTCTCTGCGCTGAACCACACCCAAAAGACTAGACTGCACATGCAGTTCTGGGAACTGAAATATGTGGGGGCATCCATCTTGTCGCCATCAATGCACTACAAGTCCAATCCCCAATGTTATCCTATGGGAGTGAGTGAGTCTGGTGCCACAAGCGCCATGTCTGACTGCAAGTGGGTCTTTGGAGGGATGGAGAGGCCCTTGAGGGCCATGTAGGTGATCGTGGCCTAGCTCCAGCCTGACATCTTGGAGGGCTGGGGACATGAGGGGCAGGAATCATGACATGGACTCATGCACACATATGCAAAATATTGAATATGATATGGGATTGGAATTTGTAAAAACTCCCCAATTATCAGCATTGATAAGGGTAGAAGCGAGTGAAGATCAGTCCCAGTCGAGTGACCCCCAAACCCTCCAGCCATCTTCAAAGGGTATGTTGAATAACTATCTGCACAAAGAAACCTTGCCAGAGCCAAAACGGACAATGACAAATACGGAAATACAAGATGTGGGGGGGGGGGATGGGGATGCGACTCCCAATGAACTAGGCTGGCTACACCCAGGCACTTCTGATGGCGAGACGGTTGGAAGCCGGGGAAGCAGTGAGAATGTAGGGCTGGCAGCCCACTTGGCCAAGGAACTTGCAGAATTGACAGTGAAAATTGCCCACCAAAAACGACAGAGTCTGATTCGGGTCAATGATTGTTTGCTAATTCTTGATCAGTCCCAGCAACAGGCAGATGTAAATGCAGAGAGGGTTTGAAGGGAGAGACCCCTCGGCCTCTACCCGTGAGGGACGAAAGTTGGGGGAGAAGATCACATTCATCAAATTGAGCAGAGTCTTGAGGAAGTGAATAGTGAAGTGGAGGAATTGGGATAGTCCAAGAGCCAAAAAACATCGGCAATTATCAGCATGGAAAATGTGAAAGTCCAATCTAGAGCGAATTTCGAAAATTGGGACTCTGAGGGAAAAAGGGAAGATGATAAAGTTTTTGAGGGACCTGGCTCTAGTGCCTCATCTTCCTCAGCGTCATTCTCCTTTCAATGCCTGGATTCTGCGAGAAGGAAGTATTGGAGGGAGGGAGGCCTTCTCGGAGTGGAGGAGAAGGCTCATCTTCAGATGGTCGTGATGGCATCATTAACATTGTCACTAGCGCCTTTCACAAAGTTGTATGAGGCTATTAACAGCCTCCAGGATCAATTTTAACTAATTACAGGTGGGACCAGTAAACTGGTAGGGCTGGAAACCCTAGCTAACAGAGTGGAGATGAGTCCAGATAAAGAAGCTGAAACCTCTGCAACCTGGCAAAATCAACTATGTGATTTTGCTTGGCGAGAAACGATGGATAAGTCTGTGATGATGGAGGCTTTACTCCAGGATTGGTAATGGATGAGGACCCACTTTTTTTATTTTTTATTTATTTGTATGTGGTTCAAAGAACCTTTACAAAATTACACAACAAAACCTATTTGAACACTTTAACAAAACAATAAATTATTAAAAAAACAAATTTAAAACAGTTTTCTTAAGTTAAAAGAACAATATATCATTAAAGTAACAATCTCTTTTTCAATTACTTTTAGGAAAACAACCAAAGCAAAAATTAATGCCTTCTCATTACCTTGCATAAGTCGACTCCAAAGTGATATCATACAATCTTCATAATTCACATTAATACATCTTAAAAAAGACTTTGTCCTTTCATCTCTAAAGAAAGGGCATTCTAAGATAAGATGTTTTAAGGTTTCGTTCCGTTCGGTACATTCAGGGAACCGACAATTAGAGATGCCCTGCTTATTTTTTCCTGTTCCCCAGTACTTTGTTCTTTCAAGGGTGTGATATTGGTTTAACTTGAAGCGCATATAGTACATTCTAGTTATGTTACACGGAAACATCTTAAGTTAGTCAGTACAACCATCTCTTTTCTGGGGAAATTTCGCGTATTCCTTGTATGTGCACAGAGTAGCAATGTCATCAATGGTTTTGCACCAATCATTCTGAAATAGCTTTTGTTTCACATAATTTGGACGCCTATACAAATCATCGCCATCAACGCTCATACTCATTAGTTTTATCCATAGTTACATAATAGCTGGTAATAGAACTAGAGGAGCAACCCTTTTTGAAATCAAAGAAATCTTGATAGTTCGAATTATCAGGACAATTCAGAATTTTTGAATAGTTGGATGAAGCACGCTATGTAGACCTGGTGGATAAGGAAATAAGACCTATCTCGTGTCTGATAATGCAGTTGGGAATGGATAAAGACAGGCGTAGAACTTTTTTAATCATGCTGCCCTGTAATGAATCCAATTCCTTAAGCAGGCTACCAGGACAAATATCCAATGCATACAGAAGAATTGGTTCCACTTTTAATGTAAGGAACTCGAGGAGCTGTAAGATTGAAAATTTGCAGAGTTTAGAAAAAAATGAATTTCATTTGACTCAATAGAGGTCTAGCTTTTTGCTTTAAGTAGTATACCCATGAGTTAATAGTAGTTACATTACTCAGTCGCTATCCCAAATAAATGGTCTCTTTTAGTTCATGTATGGGGATATCACTGATACGCCATCTAAATTTCTTAAGCTTTTTGCAGGATTGAAAAATCATAAAATGGGTCTTGGATGGATTGGGTATAAGATTATGGTTATAGCCGAACCTTGAGAATATGTCCAATTTTGATTGAAGACCAGCTGGAGTTAAGTAAAAAAAAAAATAGGTCTTCTGCGAAGGCTAGCCAGTGGAGTCTAAGTGAGCAAAGCCTTGCAGGATATCTGATAGCTGATTCCCAAAGATCGTCTATATCTGCAAGATACAGATTAAAAAGCAAGGCTGCAAAATTGCATTCTTGCTCTTGAATCCAAGATCGAGAGGAACAGATTCAGTTAGAGATTCCCCCCCCCCACCTCCGAGTCAAACGAATTCTGCATGATGTGTTGGTATGAAATTTGGTGATCCAGTATATAAAATATTCTGGGATCCCAAACTTACGCATTTTGTTCCATAGAACATGACGCACAGCTGAATCAAATGCAGAAGACATGTCGATAGAGGCAATGTAGACGGTACCAAGTTCCTTTCTTTTAACTCAGATGGGCCATGATTGTAGCATTTAGGGTTGTTCCCATCTGGCGCCTAAATCCAACTTGACATTTTGAGTAGATTTTATGGGTAGCTGGATATTTTTCTAAGTCATAGATGACTAAAATAGAGAAAATGTTTGCGGCTGCATCTGTCAAAGATATGGGTCGATAATTCTCGGGTAACCTGGAATCACCCTTTTTATAGAGGTATAAGAATAGAGGTGACCCAAGACGTCGGAATATAACCCTTTTGAAGGATACTGTCAAATTTGATCTTTAGGATCTTACTCCAAAAGATAGGGTCAGATCTATATACACAAGATGGAATCCCATCAGGGCCCGCAGCACAGGAATTAGACAATTTTTTAATGGCCCACATGATGTCATACGTGGACCAAACAAAGTGGGTAGAGGGAGAACGGGGGTCTATGTCATCGTTTAGATTGACAAAGCGAGCTGGTGTCATGTATTTCTCCTTAACATAGGATATCCATGTTTCAGCTTTTATTTCACACTTGTTTAATCTGTCTGGCACATTTCCCTTTTTCAGCGCAGTCCATATGTCACGTGAATTGCGACAACAAATAGCTTTGATCATTTTACAATTTTGCTCATTGTATTGCTCCAGGTGGACACCTTTAATTTTGAATTTATATTAGAGGACATACGCTTCTTTTTTAACATGTGTTGCAAAACCGGTAAATTCCCCATTTCTAATCCTCTAATGTCACGATGTTTAGATCTTTTCAACATTTTGATTTTGTAATTGAATCTATGTTTGTGGGTAGACTCAGAAAGAGGTATTTTGGTTCTGTATTGATTAAGAGCGTCTTCAATGCAATCATTGATCATTGAATACACGTAATCAATAGAGTATGAATTAGTAGAATCCCAATTAGTCAAGCCTTTAAGATGATTTTGCACCCGCTCTGCTAACTTCCTGCATAAAGTGGGGTTCCATCTCAAGGAAATGTTATCCCTTTTGATTTCGATCGGGAGTAAACAGGTGGTAGAATGCCATTGATCGGTATCAAGTGAAGTGGTAAAAACAATAGGGGCATGATCGCTGTAGGTAATGTCCCCAATTTTAGCAGAGTCAGTTCTAGATAACAGTGAATCGGAGACACAAAAAAAATCAATCACAGAACCAATTTTACCTCTTTTCCAGGTGTGTACATTACAAGACTGACTAAATTTGATAAATGACATGCCCCAATTCTCAAAGTAATCACGGAATTCTGCTCCTCTTTTCCGACTTTTTGAATTAGATTGCTTACACGCAAGATGATTTATGAGCAGTCCATTACATTGCAAATTAAAATCCCTGTCTACAATAGTCTCATAGTTGGAGTAAATGGTTGAGGCTTAATCAAACCACAATCTAGGCCATCAAAGATATCAAGAATAGAATATTTCGAGGGATTACAATACACATTCATTATTATTATTGCATTTGCCTCATGCTTATCGAGGCACAAAATTACTGCTAAAACATGAATAGATGAATACACCAAAGTTATCCTACAAACAACGGCATTATTAATTGCGATAGCTAGGCCACCAAAAGGCCTGCCTCCAACACCTTTAGAGGCAGGGGAGCAATATGAATGGTAATCTGGGATAACTAGTGGATCCATTTTCATTGTTTCTTGGAACAAGAAAATTGTTGGTAATTTTGCAAGCGTGGAAAGCCAAATAGAAATATTGCTAAACCCACACGAGTTCCATGAAAGGACAGTAAGAACAGACTTCCCTTAACTTATGATGTAAACAAGTCAGGATGTGCCGCAAATATAGTTTTTAGCAATGGTTCTAACCATGCCATTTCATTATTGGTACGGGCGATTGTCAAAAGTTGAGATATACAAAATTTATCATTTTTAACACTAGTTGTGGAATCACCATTAATTTTCCGCTCATTTGAGTTACAGCGCTGGTTAGCATATAAAAATTCATCTGCCAATTTTTCATCATTAAATGTAAACAAGGAGAATCCCATTTTAAAAAGCTCCCTTCTGTATGACCAAATAAGTTTCAATACATGTTCAGAGAAGAAGTGACATGTCATACGAAAGTTGTTAGTTGGAGCTAATGTGATGGGATCGATATCGCTAGATGATAGAATTCTCGATGATGGAATTACATAGAGAAGATCTAGGAGATATTTTCTGTTGATTCAAGCACCACGTAATATTTCCTGCTTGCCTTCGAGCCCTATCATGTTAATGCGTTTCTTGTTATTAGCATTAGACCATGGCGGTCTAGCATCATCGGTGTTATCATTTGCGAGCAGGGTACTATCTGTGTGGACAGCATTGGTCGGGCCCTTTTGATCAGGCATGTGAATTTTGAAATTTAGAATGCTTTTTAGGTCCGTTAGATTTTTTTTTACTAATGGAACCAGCATCTGGCCCCACGGACTCAGGTTGAGTATCAGATTGGTCATTTGCAAGCAATAAATGTAGAGACTCGAGGTGTGCATTAGATTCATTCCCAGAAGCTTGTGTATTTAAAAGCTGATTGATCATTTCAATTGGAGGAATGCCAGCTGTTAACGCATTACGCATAGACTCTTGTATATTTGAAACATTAAGATTACTGCTCCGCGTTGGTTGTTTGTCTATTTCGTGTACAACGCAAACAGAAACACCAGTTACAGACTCGTTCTGTGCGGGAGTCTTACCATTATATGAATAATTACGTAGCATAGCAAGCTTTCCTCTTCCATTTAAGGTAATAGGTACATTGATAGAGTTCATAGCTTGAGCATTCACTGATTTTTTTAATAATGTTTACGAATAGAGCAAAGAAGCCTTTTTAGCCATTCCTCCAATAGGCTGATTGCATGCTTTATTTAGATCTGTTAAATGATTGGGAGAAAGTGTAGATCTGTTAGTTTTTTTTCCTACCAGCACTTTGAAAGTAATTGGGAAGTATTTTTTGAGTTTTCAGTACTTCCCCTTCAGTCTCACTCATATTATCTGAGCCAGACTTTAGATCATGTTGGGGCGAGGTATCTGCAGGTTCTGCATGTACCTCGGCTGAAACTGTTTTAGAATTGCCGCGAGGAATTGCTATTAATTTGGCTTCTTTTATCTTAACTTCATTTTTACGGTCAGCACCCAAATGCGATTGTCATTCTATGGAAAGCTGTGCCACGTCAATCGCATGCTCACCGCCACTGTCCGGGCTCACCAGGTTTTTTTTGTTATTTTTTCATTGGCTGATCTATGTTTTTTTCTGCACGTTTGACGCAGCGTTTTTGATTTTTGTGGAATCTTCTGGATGAATAACCTATATATTCAGATTCACATTCCGCAGAGCCTGTAGACTGTTTCTGTTCATCAATGAGTTTAAGTAAAACTGAGGGGCTATCAGCAGGTTTCGCCCTTATTTCTGGTGAAGAAATAAGGTTGGATGGGTCAAGCTTATTCCTAAGATCGACTAGGGCGGAATTGATAGTCGCTAGTTCACCTCTTAACAACACAAATTCATTTGATGGTTCAGTCACAGGGCCCGCTGTGTTATCAGGACAGGGTTCTTTAGTCTGTGTGCTTTGTTTATGTATGATCTTAATCTTGAGACCGTCTAGAGCAAGAATGAATCCTTCCATCCTATTCACCTTGGAATCGATCTCATTCATGGTATATTTAATGTCTCTCAGTTCTAAATGGGTGACGTCGTGCTCTTTATCTAGCAAATCAAGGATTCTTATTATTACTGGAAAAGTAAGAGGTTCTTGGTCTTTGGAGGTCTGAGGTATACTAGAGTCACTACCATTGTTCTGAGAGTATGGAATACCGGATCAGGACTTAATGGAAGTTCTGGGTAGGAAGCCACACCACAATTACTGATATTTGCCCTAGATAGTGGCAGAGTGGTGTTGGATGGCAGGTGAGCATCATTTACAAATAAATGTTCTTGTATGGCATGTTTTCTGGGAATAAGTGGTGTCAACAGACCAATAGATATAGTACAAGAATCCAGATCAGCCAATGCTTTGATATCAAAATCGCTATTAAGCGAGTTCCCTTCCTTGGCTGAACCTGGAGACACGATAGTTGATGTATTAGGTATCATGTCCTGTGTATCAGGGTTAGTGTTGCCAGCATCAACATCACAGTTTAGAGAGGGTATAGAACATTTCTCAAACTCTGTCTTGTTACTAATACTAGTGGGCTGCGCCATGCCTGAACATTTGCCACTTCTGAGACCATGTGCCATCTTTTATTTATGTTAAAGGGGAGTACAAGAGCCTAGAGCTTTGCAATAGTCAGTTTACAGTGTGTATTAATGAGTTCAGAAGGATATCATTGGGCTATCAAACACTGTCACAAACACTTGAATGTCTAAGGGACACTGTTCCTACCTTGATACTGTTCGAATAATGCAGCATGGAGGGTTAGCGAGCAAAATAAAGAAAATAAAGAATTAAATTCTTAAATCGCACACCCGCACAGCCAAACAGCCTGTAACACTTGCAGGCACTTGCGGTGCACGGCTATTTTGAAAGAATGTGCACCAATCCCAGTAGGAAGGGGCAGGGGCAGCAGGCAGCCCCGAGGATTATGGCTGCAAAGAAAAAGGTAGGAGGTGAGTGAAGCTGGAGAAAAACTGGCAACACAGACAAAAGAGACTGACTCAGGGACACTGACTCCAGTGGGCAAGACACAAAGTTATTTACGTCCCAAAACGGCACGTTTCGAGTAGAGAACTCTTCCTCTTGCCGACGACACGCAGCAAAGATAGTAGGTCCAGCAGTCGGTTAGTCCAGGAGGTTAAACCAGCAGAGTCTGCAGCCTAACAGCCTGTAACACTTGCAGGCACTTACGAACAAAAAGCTCTAGTAATGGTGGTAGACCAACCTGTATCTCAGGAGGTAAATGTTTGGGATGAAGTGGAGGTGGTGGCCACGGATGGACAAAACCGGAGAGTGCTCCCAAAGAAAGTAATATCTTCTCAGTGTTCAAACCACAAAAGGTTGTGGAAATTAATAAAATACCTGAGGGAGACAGTAAGAAAACCTTTCAACCCAAGAAAGTCAAAAAAAATATGCCAGGAAATTTCAAAAGGAGATCAGATGGGTCCAGGGCATTTCTAAGGCATTTATGTTCTCCGCCAGTGGTGGACAATGTACCGGCTCCTAAAAAGGCAAGGAAAGAATTATCCTTGTTTGAAATAAAGGCCAATATTGAACCTTCAAATGCTCCGGAGACGGAGAAAGAGGTTGAGAGGGGACTTACTCCGGATATGGATCTAAGTGATCTAATAGAAGAAATGGAGAGAGTGGAAGAGGAAGAGAGATGGAAGGAGGTGAGCAACTCTGAATGGGAAAATATCGAGAGGCAAATGGACCATGCCCCAAAGCCCCAAGCTAAGATCAGTCAGAATTTTTGTGGAGAAATGACAATTGAAGTGCCACAAAAGCCCTCTGTAGTGTTTAAAACACTGGAAGAAAAAAAAAATGGTTGTCTACAGTTGGCCCCCATTAAATCTCTGAAAAGTATCAAGGAAAGTAATGTCGGAAGAAAGGATATATGGCGAGATGGCCAAGAGAAAAAGGTCAGTGAAAAAATAAAAGATAAAAAAGAAAAGCTCAAAAATCTATGTAGAGAGGATTGTGGGTGGACCAAGCATGCCGGTACTAAATGGAAGGAATGTTTTGAGACTGATAAACTGCAGTCTGCCGACACGTCAATTCGCCTCAGTGGATATTAAAATTGGAGAATTTTTTGCTTGAGAAAGAACAGACTGGGTCATCCTACACTTGAACTCACAATCCAAGAAAGACTTAGTACTGTCTTTTAAAGAGAAATGTCTGCGGGCGGGATTTGAAATAAGTGACTAGCATGCTAAAATCAAAGCAAATTGGAGCGAGGCAACGGTTCCCAGGGTAATAAAGAAGAATATCTCAACAACATTGCCCAAAAAAAACGGTGCAAGTGAAAGGACGGCACTGAGAAAGGAGAGCGGTTAAATAATTCCTCTGTATATAAGGAAAGATCAGACCCCATTGAAATTTAGAATTACAAATCAGGAAAAAAGAAATGAGGGAGTCAGCGAAACAAGATGCAATCAGGAGCGAGGCGAGTGCGTGGGCATGGCTGGCTGGAGCACTGAATAGTCCTAGGGCAGATTAGATTCAAAATGGAACGAGACCGGGTCACCTGAAGATTGGCTGTTGGAACACCAGAGGTTTTCGGTCTCTATTTAATGAAAAAGTTCCGGATTTGGAATTATTTGAGATTGTGGTTTTCCAAGAGACTTGGTTAAGGAAGTTGCCTCAGTGTGAAGGCTATTTAGCCTACTTGAATCCGGCTCCCAAGGGACTAACAGGGCGTCCATTCGCAGGTCTTCTTATTCTAATCAAGATAGAACTGGGTTGGTGTGTGACAACAATCAAATGCCCCCAAACCCATATTTTCAGAATCTCTTTGAAAAGGAGGACGCTTCAAAAACATCGCTGGTGCTAATTAATATCTATTGGCGAGTGAACATGTTGAAAGAGACGAAATTAATTGACTCATTAATTAGAACAATTGATGAAGTGATGTGTGAATGGGATGATGCGAAGATTGTTATCTGTGGAGTTTTAAACATTAAGCTGCTTGATAAAATCGGCCAGGCATTGAATGAGGGTAAATGGAAGGAAAGAGAGTGGATGTCCAATATGAGAATGAGGAAGATGCACATGCTAAATGCCCAAACAAGGGGTTATTTACCTGGTCGCTCCACATGGAAATGTGAGGAGTTGGAGTCATGTATAGACTATTGCTTTGTGTCCGAGAACCTTAGAGAGAAGGTTGAGTGGTTTTCAATTATGCCGCAGAAATTTTGCGATCAGGACTTGCTGGCTATTCATATCTCAGGGTGGGAATTGGGTAATGATCCGAAAAGGGAGAGGTTGAATTAGGATGGGGTGACAACCGGCTGACATTGAAACATCAAGAGGGGACCAAAGTGAATGATCGATACATGGCTCAAATCCTTGAAGATCCCAACAAAATGGAATATCTGGGAATCCTAAAGGAATTCTGTCATAAAGGTGAACTGGGTACAGAAACATGTCTATGATCCGGAATTGGTAAACAGGCCAAGAAGGATGAGAACAGATATAAGAAATATTGGGAGAGATGAGCAAAACTTAAAATCTGAAAGAATATGGAAAGTTTGACAGAAATATAGAAAGTGGTGCAGGAGCTCAAAAGCTATCGGTGCACAGAATGATTTGGAACACATCCTTAAAGCGGTGTGTGCCAAAAATTCTAAAAATATCTGGGAACTAATTAACAACTGAGGAGTTTTCCGTCAGGCAAACGCCCTCAGTATGGAAATGAGATCGACTGGATGCAACATTATTCCTCCCTGTTTGCAGATGCAGGGTGGGGGACAGATGGGGAGAGAGAACCCTCCCCATAAGCCTTGGACTTTGCATTTGATGAGCATGATGCAACTATGAAGATAGGTAATCTGAGCTCATCGCGTGCAAAAACCAAGAACAGTGGGGGGGAAACTTTTAGTGACCATGTTTTCCCAAATCATTTTAAATAAAGAGATTTCAGCATCTTGGAGGGAGACAAACATAGTTCCTATTTTTAAAAAGGTAATAGGGCTGAGCCTAGAAATTACCGCCACATTGCATTGCTTGATTCGATTGGGAAGCTCTTTGCGACTGTCCTGCTGAGCGATCTAAGACTATGGGCAGAGAAGAGTGGGATTTTGGACCCAAGGCAGACTGGGTCCATAAAGCGGGTAGGTACGGCTCTTAATCTTTTCATTATAAATCTTTAAAGAGTGGGCTTTTGTAGCAGGAACACCGCTCTACCTAGCTTTTATGCACCTCGAACAGGCGTTCGATGGAGTCATCAGGGGGAAACTCTGGGTTAATTTGAGGGCTTGGCGGTGCCCGGTTGACTTGGTAGAAGCCATGTATACGAACACCTCTGTCAGGATCCTATTGCCGGCAAATGGGCTCCTCTCGCAAAAGATTCACACCTTTCGAGGACTAAAGCAGGGTTGTGCTTTAGCACCTCTATTATTTTGCCTCTAGATAGCAGATTTGTAGGACTTACAAAGATGTCGGGGCCATCCCCCCTAAAATCAACAGCTCAGAGGTGGCGTAGATTTTATTTGCGGACAATCTTGTCTTCTTAGATCAGATGCCGATCGGACTGCAGAGGAGGATATGGGCCTTTGAGGCCTTTCTGACTGAGAACGGCATGAAAATGTATGTCGCTAAATCGAAAATTGTGACTATGAAGTCGGCTGCCAAAAAGAAGAGAGGGATTTACATGGAGGGTAGAGAATATCCCACTAGAAATAGTCAGATCTATGACATATCTGGGGGTAACTATAAATAGGAGTAGGAACCAAGTGGACCACTACCAGCACTTATGATCTAGGCTGACAACAATAATAAAGATGGGCAGGTCCTTTCATAGTACATTTAGAAAATTCACACTGATTCCAATAATTTCCTTCTATAAACAAAAGATGGCGCAAATCTTAACATATGGATCAGAGGCCACACACCATCTATCATGCTTAGTGTGGGAGAAACTAGAGGGGCTTTTTTGGAGGAAAGTGTTGAGACTCCCAAATGGACTACCAACTTGTGCGATTAGGTACAAGCTTAAATTGCATTAGCTGGAATCCATGGTGGTGTGGAAAACTATGTCTCTCTATAGGTAATGCGTCCAAGACACACTCCTTGAATTCCAAATTGTACTATTAAAGGAGGTCAAGATAAACATCTAGGTCTCTGGAGATTAAAACTAGAAAGGATCTTGAAGGGGAGAGACATTGAGGTGGGAGAGTTGATGCAGTAACACAGTTGAGGTCCGCCAGCCAGTCTAAGGTGCATCCTTTTTCATGTGTTGGTTGGGCAATACGATGAGTGAACCCTTCTTGGGCTGTCATTGAATTTGCCAGGCCATGTGCTTGCGAGTCAAGGGGGTCATTCAGGCCAAGGTTAAAGTCATCCATAATGATGATATTCGATAGGTGTTTTGTGTTGGAGGCTAGTAGTGCATTAATATCATCTTCAAAGGAGGATGTTGGGCCTGGGGGGGGAGGTGGTCTGTACACTACGTGGAGAGTGTAGAAGAGGGCCAATTTCAGAGTAAATATTTCCCCTGATGGCAATGAGTGTTCTGCCGTGATTCTAAGATCAAGGGAGTTTTTTGCAAGGAGAGCTACTCCTCCTCCCTTGGATGTGGTTCTATGCTGCCTGTAGATAGTGTAGTCTTCTGGGGTGGCTAGGGAAATAGACGGACCAGAGGCTGCATGGAGCCAGGTTTCCGAGATAGCGAGGATGTCTAGGTTATTAGCTGTGACAAGGTCTGCAATGTCGAGAGCGCGGGCTTGGAGCGATCTAGCATTGATAAAGGCTCCTTTCAAGTTTATCAGAGAGTATATGCGATTTGTGTCCTTATTGTTGGATGTGGGAGTCCTCGGTTCTTTTTCGTTGGTGAGTTGATGGGGGTGGGGTGTCTGGGGACTGAGAGGGGGTGTATAATTACTATCTCCAATAGGTAAAATGTGTAGTGGGCGCTCTAAGGAGTGTATGGAGGTCCGCTATGATGGCTGTTTGTTCCTCAGAGAGGTAGTGCAGGTGGCTAGGTAGGGCGTAGGCTGATTGCAGTGATGTCTGACGGTGGGTCCCTCTGAGCGCAAGGGCAAAAAGGGAGGCGAGTTAGGTAGGAAGTGTGTTGGAGGGATGTTGAATGGGTTAGGAAGTATAGTGGCCATTTGCAATCTATGTAGGCTGTGGTAGGCAGGGCTACCTAACTGGGTTGTAGACATCTTCAGCAGGTGTGCTGTGTATGAGGTCTTACACCTAGGTTCAGTTAGATTTCTTTAAATCGTTTTGTTAATTTAGCTCAGGGCAAGGGTCGCACAGCATAGGCAGGCACAGAGTCTATCCTGCCTAGAACACTGAGGGCGCCATTTCAGGGTGTGTGCACACGGGCGGCGTACATAAATCTGTCTGGGCCTACTGTGTTATCACGGTACAAGGATCGTGTAATAGCACAATGTCAGGGTGCAAGCATCACGCATTAACAATAACAGGGTGCGGGCATCACGCAATAACACAATAACAAGGTGCATAAATTGAGGGCACATGTAGAGTTTGGATAATGAGCACAGGAGGCAGACTTTGAAAGGACCTAGTACATCTGTGTGTAGATTGATTGCTTCATGTGGTACAGAACTCTGTAGGTGGGGGTGTGGTAACCCATTTAGTGCGTCAACAGTGGGGGCACCGTACAGCAGACTGGGTACCCAAAGTATGCAGGTGGACGTTTCTATCGGGAGAGGACAGTTCGAGCAAGAGTCAGGCAACGTGGATGCGTTGAGGCGCGTACAGAATGTTTATGCTTTTGCAAAGATAGGAGGATGCAGTTGGCTCTGCTGCGGGTGTTAACAGAGGTGGGGGAGGCACACTTTGGAATATGGGCAAAGTCACCAGCGGGTAGGTCGGGGGTGCAGCAAGAATCTGCCCGTAATATAGAGAACGCTTGTGGGGACAGGTCGGTTGTGCAGTTGCACATTAGCAAACGAGCTGGTGTGGCAGAGTTGGTCGGAATGGCTTGAGGGCACAGTGTGGGCGGGTAATTTGACTTACTTGTTGTTAGATTGGGGGCCTCGGTCGCCACGGACAGCCACAGATAGGGGCCTTTATCGTGGGCCTTTGTTGGGAGCCAGCGCTAGATATGATCAGTCAGCCAGCCAATAAGAGCAACTTTGTATTGGTCCTAGGAAGCAATTTCTAACTGTGAGCATGGCGGCCATTAGTAAGAAGCATGGATTCATAATGTTGGGATGCTGAATAACTTGTGCAAACACATGTGTAAGCCTCTGATTTCTTCAGAGAGGTGAGTGAAGGGCTAACTCCAGATGCGGCATCAAGAGATATTATGGCATCGCTTCTATGCATATAAATAAATGCAGTTTCCAAATTCAAGGCGGCTATGTCGCATTTTGCCCAGGCGGGCTTACATTGATTAAAGGTTGGGCCCCTCGTTGGCGAGGACCATGCGGTCTTCCTGGTGGTCTGCAGGCACAGGAACAGTATATCTTATATTGCATGCCATTTTGCAGACCCGTACATATTATAAATGCAGGTGCAATATGAAATTAACCTCTAGTTTACTATTTCACACCTGGCGTAGCACAATTTATGATCTCTGCAAACTACCCTTCTAATGGCTGTACTTCTTTGAGACTTTCACATAACCCAGAACAGTCTGTGATAGTACCCTGCTTCCGGTCATTGTTTCACTTATGCACAACATTTTTAGATCCTCAATTAAAGGCGCCGCAGGGTCCTTTTTTTAAAATCGGGCAGCTGCGGGGGTGTCCTTCGCAACCCCCGCTCACTATACTATATAGTATAGTGAGCGTGTGTTGCCGGGGACGCCCCTGCAGCCTTTGTTTTTCTTTTTTTAAATGTATTTATTTATTTATTTATTGCCACGAAAGGCTCAAACTTTTTGTAGTATGTATTTTAGGTCTTTTGGTGGGGTAGGTAAATCGGATTTGGTCATTTTGTCCGATTCCGTCAAAGCCACTTGTTTGGTGTAGAGCTGTGAATATCGCAGATTATTACTGTGTTCTTTGTGTTTGCTTCAGTATAAGGTTTTTCTGCAGAGGCTCCTGATGCTTTCCTTTCTGGTAGAGTACTCGAGTTGGGAAAGAGTTCTTAATTTGGATATTCAGCTCCTTTGTTGGTCATGCTTTTAAATTGTAGCATGAACATCCTGCAGTCAGTTAAGGGAAATACTTCCCAACAAGTTGTGTTTTTACTTCTGTGCCCAGGCTAAATCTGCATCCATGGAAGGCACAGAAATTGGTGAAATTGTTTAATTTTGTCTCTGAGACTAAACTGAACTGAAGCAGTGCTCTAGTGATGCATTTTTCTTCTGTGCTATTTTCTGTGACCTGTGAGATTGTGTCTGACTTTAGTCACGGCCACTTTCCCGTATCTTGGGGCCCATGACAAAGAAAACCTTAGAGAACCCCTCCCGAGAGACTCTGGTCAAACCCACCGCCACCCCTTTGTTGCAATCACAACCCAAAGCTTGATATGTTATGTTGCCTTGCTAGAGAGTAAAATAAGCATGGAACATATCCTCTTCATTCTTGCTGGAATGAGAATAACAAATACATGGCAATTCAAGAGCAACATTCGCTGTCCACAATGAGGGTACTTGTATTCTGGTGCATGTACAGGAGGCATTTTAACAAAGGCAGCCACAAGGAAGGTATATAGAAAAAGGTATAGATGCAGGACACAGATCAGTAGCTCTATTAAAAAGGTACAAACACTCCAGCATGGGTACAGTCAGATTAGCTCAGATTAGCAGCCTCACAGAGTATACAACTACTGAAGCATGGACAATGGAGACTGATTGTAAGCAACAAGTAATGTACACATAACACAGCATAGTTTGGGTCTACAGACAATAAATTACCAGGAAGGCCCACATACCCGAATATATACTGAGATTAGAATAATCCATAGTTTTAAAGTATTTAATGTTGGTCCTTGACTGCGTGTTTCCCAAATCTGGTCATACAGCATGGTGCAATTGTTTGTGAATGTATGTGACCTTTATGAACTAAAAATATTACTCTGTTTTGTAGACCTGATGTGAAAAGTACACAAATCCGATGATAAACCAAGCTGAAAATATTTCTAATAATTCTGTTTAGCAACATACAAAGGAAAAAAGAGAATGAGTGTTGCTTTATTTTCTCCATCATACATGAAATTCTACAAGTATCTGAATACTTATTAATGTAAACCTAAAAGATCTCACTTGGTTGTCTACTGAATTTTGAAGATTGTGCAACCAGCAAAAGCAGTTTGTGTTAATTCCATCCGCTTATAGTCCTTGCTTGACACAGACATGCAGGTTGTCAGTCATGATGTGAAGAATATTATTTAAAATTGTTTAAAGGAACGGTCACCAGGGGACGCAAAGATACAGTCAGCCTCTACGTGAGCTCTTTACCCATGGGTCCAAAATTGACTTGAGCCCCCAATTGGAGACCCCCGACCCAGGATCAATCCGATTACAAAGGTGTGTGAACCCCCCCACCCCACACACACACACACACACACTGTGCGTAAACCTGAAAACGAATCGCAACAGAATAAGGCTACTTCGAGGAGGAAGGCTGGGGAGGTCGCCTACTGCGGCAAAAGTGAAGTTTGATCGGCCCCCGCGCAATGTGAGGCTCAGAGACGGCACCTGCATAGACCTGGCACCGCGCAGGATCTCGGCGACGGACGAAGGCCGATGAAAAGCTGCAGCCTGGACTCCTCCCTCCCCTCCACCCCCCGCCCAGGTAACGAGTAAAGGGAGCTGCTATCCACCCCCACTCCTCCCGTGAACTCGTCACCGCACCTGGGGAGGGAGCGAACGGAAGAGGAGCTGCGGGGCAGACAGAGGGCCCCGTCACGCTGCTACCCAGACACTCGCAGGAAACTTCCCTCTGTTACAACGCCTGTGTCGACCAAGTGACTCGCCTCCTGAATATTTCCTCATAATGTGGTGGGTCGGGCTACGGTCCAACAAAGCGAATGCTGCGGATCCTCAGACCGTTGCCTGGCGGGAGCCTAGGGCTAGAGGGTGCGCACTACACGTCCCCGGTCACTCGCCCGGCCCCTCCTCCTGACATGCCGCTAGGCCCACTGGAAGAAAGGCGCCATTGAAGGGCCTGAAAGACTCCTAAGGAGCAGGAGAGTACCCCCCACGGAAACCACACGCAGCAATACGAAACCGCAGCGGCGGCCCCCCAGTGGAGCAAAGTGACGTTCCGGGCACCCACGGGGCCTTCCACCGGAATCAATGCGCCCCACAAGATGTGATTTAGAGGCACAGTGATCCCATCGATGTGAATCTGAGAGGGGCTGCCCTGCACACGAATTGGACCCCAGGATCAGCAAACAAGGGGACCTGACCCAACGCTCAACTGCACCTGTAGGAGCCACTATAATAGACTTAACTGACGCGCTTCTCAAAAATTAAGAGGGTATCCCCGGAAGCACACAAAAACAAAAACGGCCATCCTGCCTCTCACAGAAAAATACTGAGATTATAAAGACATTTATACCACCTATATATAGCAAGACCAGCTATACCCAAACTGATAAGGAAAGGGATTACTTACCCATAACTGTAGATAAAGCTACCGACCCTCAGCGAACCATATTGGAAAGTCGTGGGGTAGACGAAGATAAACAGGAGTCTCCTGGTTTGAGAAGGGAGGAGAGAGGAGATTACCTGATACCACTTCTATCCAATTTACACATTAGTTTGAATTTGGCTTTGAAAACCCTAGGTGAATCCCAAGAGACTATTGGTTGCTCTATGGTAGGGCAACAAGCGGCCTTTAACCAATTAGTGACTCGTCTGGCTTTCTTGGAGGGTATAGTGGAGGCTAAGAACATTAATGAACAGATTACTAAAGAAAAGAGTCTACTTGATAAATACAGAGAGGAACAAGAGACTAGGTTAATGACCATGGATGCTAAGATTACTACTCTGTTGGAAGTTATGCTTACAGGAGATCGCCCCACCTCGTCAAATATAGTGGTAGAGGATTTAGTCTCTCAGGGTAAAGGAGATAATAAAATCAATAATGAAAACTATGGAAAGGATCTGAGCTGTCCAGATAGTCCTTCGGTCCTTCTGGATGCCATAATAATGGCAACAGAAGGGCCTACTGAGGAACAGGACACGGAAAAGTCCAGCGCTCAGATGCAGGTGAGAGAAATTATAAAAGAGGGGGAATGTTTAAACATTAGTAGTGAGGGTTCAATAATCTCCCAACATACTTCCTCTAAAAAAGGGCAAAAATGTAAACAAAAGACAAAATGTAGAGAGGAAAAATTAGCAGTCCAGGTATTAGAAATAGGTTCAAACATGAATAATGATGTAACAGCTCCAGTAAATAGCTCGGACTACGATATAAATGAGATGCCCCAATCCCCTGTCGGTAGACGAAAAAAGACAAAAAAGCAGGTTAGGATGTCCAAAAAAAGCAAAAACATGCCTAACATAAAAATTAAAGGCAGAAATGCGAATCTCAAGGGAATTAGAAATATCCCGCTTCAGGAAGAGCCAGATGATAGGGGGAGCCATAAGGCATCTAATAAGGAAGAGGGTCAGGTTGGGGGGGAGCCTATTAATAAAGACTCCCAGCCCAGGGGGGAAATTAATACCGACCTAAGTACGGAGGAGAATAATATACTAAAAGTTGGCCTAGAGCGCATACAAACTAAACAAACAAAGATGACAGCTTTTGGCAAAATAATTAGTACTAAACACGCTAGAACATCTGTAGGCACACAACAAATTGGGCACCCTATTATTTCCCAAGAAATTCCAGTAGTAGTATGTCCGAATATCACCGCCTTACAAGGGCTGATGGTGTTACCTGAGAAGGGGATTGATTCCACTAGTAATAATACGGGAGATACCCCCCAAGATATACATCTTTCCAAAACCCAAGATCCTCAAGAAAAGGCTGTGTTCAAATCTCGTGTGGATCACATAAAGAAGCAATCTATTCCGGCCCAGCCCCCTTTAAAGATCTGTGCAGGGAAGATACTGGGTTGGATTAATAATAATAAAACAGACTCGCAGGTTTATTTAAATAGAACCTACCTTCTAAGCCTGTTTAAAAAGATTCCCTTATTACGAGCAATTACAACAGATGATATAGACGCCATCTTTTTACCTAACCATAATAACCATCGTATGGTAAGTTGTTTTCATTCAGCGATGGTAGCAGACATGGTACGTGCTCAAGAAAAGAATCTTAACTCTTTGGGTTATGATAAATCTACTTTAGTAGATGACAAAGAGGTTGATAAGTTTCTTCAATATAAGGAAACAGATAACATCCAAACCCAACAAATCCCACAATTAGGTAACAATAAACTAGAAAACTTTGGTCCAGGGTTGGCTTTAATTTCTAGCCTTCTAAATAGTGGCCAGGATTGGTCATGGTTACAGCCAGCGCTTAAAACCTTGGAGACACTCAGACAGGATAGTGGGCGTTCCTAACAGCTCTAATATCGATGTGATTTCCTGGAATTCATGCGGGGGAGCACACCTCAACACGTTTTTGAATAAAAGGGATAATTATGTGCACCCCCGTATTTATTTTTTTCAGGAAACCATGATGCTGTCTGATATATATATAGAAGGTTTCTATACTTTTTCCTCTTTAGCATCGCGTGGACTTTTGGGCAGACCTAGTGGAGGTCTGATTATTGCCATTGATCGTAATTTGGGGTTTCACGGGGAGGTGATCTTCAGGAGTGATTGGCTCTTGGGTATTATTCTCACTTCGGAGAATAGGGTAGAGCCGATCCTCATGTTGAATCTCTATTGGAACCCGTTAAAAGTGGCTATTGATGAAGTGGAAGATACTCTCAATATGATTCTGGGAGGATGGTTCGAGAAAGGGTTTGGTAATCGTATTATCTTGGGAGGGGACTTTAACTCGGCCTGTGCTGAGGGTTCTACATTAAATGAAAAGGGGGTGATTCCTAGATTGCTCCTTCCTCATATCAAAAGAGGTATATGGTGGGATAATTATCTTGATCATTGGGACTTGGGTCTTTTAGATCATGCCCGGGATTGGAACTTACCGAAATTTACTTGGAAAAGAGGAAGTAATAATTCTAGAATCGACTTTTTCAATGTTTCAAATAGCTGGAAGCAAGCCTGTGGAAACTTGATACTTATGGAGGTAGAACTGGGTGATCATATTCCCTTATGTTTTTCTCTTTCCATTCCCAATGTGGGTAATTATATTAATCCCACGCTGTGTGGTCTAAAGACTGGAAATAATGGGAGAAAGGTTGTATGGAATAAGAAAATAATTACGAAATTTAATAGTCTGGTTTTGGGTAACCTATCCAGAAGGCTGCCTCATATTATTAGAGGTGAAGACATCGAATTGGGGGGATTCTTCTATAATACTATATTGTCATGTGTTTATAAAATTAGTAGCACCAGTGAGAGGGAGGTCATAAAACCTAGGATGAGGGTGGGCGACTCCAGAATTCAAACCTCCAAGCGTAATAAATACAGTGAAATTAAAGCCTTGAAGAAACTGCCCATTCCCTTTTTCGAATTACAGCTTAGAAAGAAAAAAATTATATTGAAACACAAAAATCTTATCAAATCACTGAGAATGGATCAATATCATGAAGCACATCAATTGATGATGCATAATCTTTGTAAGGGCAGAGATGTTAAATTTTGGGAAACTATTAACTCTATGCTCATGCCTGCAAAAGACAAACTTGACTGCCCGATCCAAGCAGAAGTGTGGAGTGCCTTCTATAAGCAAAAGTTTGCATTACCTGTTTACTTTACAAGGGAACAGGATTTGGATTTAGGTCCCCCCGTAGTGGAAGATTGTGGGTGGGATTTAGAGGATATCAAATGGGCCATTAATAAACTCAAACCTTCTAGAGCACCAGGCCCGGATGGCATTCCCCCCTTCGTCATAAAGACATCCCCTGGAATATGGGCTGATTTGCTCAAACCTATATTTGATGATATTTTTAAATACCATACTATTCCTAAAACTTGGGCCCAGAGTATTATTGTCCCTATATTTAAAAAAGGGGACGTTCTTAACCCTCAGAATTATAGACCTATAGCCCTTTTAGATGCAGCTAGTAAGGTCTTTGGCATTCTACTTTTAAGGGACATCAATAAATTTACTAGAAGGAATGCCTGCTTCAGTAAATTTCAGGTTGGCTTTAGAGAAGGCTTGGGAACAGACTTGAACGGAAATATTTTGGCTCCTTTAAGAGATACAGTCCATCAAACTAAAATGGGCGAAGTCTATATGGCATCCTTGGACCTCTCTAACGCTTTTGACGGGGTCATTAGAGATAGACTGTGGACCAAAATGTTAGCAATTAATTTTCCACGTAAGACTGTTCAACTCTTGGCTGTTTTACATAGAAATACCTCTGTCGGGGTGCGCTTATCCTACGAAGGTTCCCTTTCTGATGCCATAGAGACTGAGGTGGGGGTTAAGCAGGGCTGTTCACTTGCACCCACGCTCTTCAACCTGTACGTCAGCAATGTGGAGGATATATGGCGGGGTCCTTCCATCGCTCCCGTTAGGATGGGTAGTTTGGTTATTGAGTGGATGGCCTTTGCGGATGATTTCATTCTTTTTGATCGTACCCCACGGGGTCTTCGTAGAAGGATGGATATTTTCTATCAATATGCTATGATGAATAATCTTTCCCCCAATGCATCGAAATCTCGAACGATTGTAATCTCTAAGAAGAGAGTTGTCAAATCTTATGTCTGGAATATGGGGGACAATCTGGTGGAACAGGTGCAGGCCATAACATACTTAGGCTATAATTTTTCTAAACAATTCTAGCCTAAAGAGGTGGAAATTGAGCCTTGCAGAAAAAGCGTCTAAATTAAAGACTCAAATGAAATTTTTGAGGGTTCGAGTATGTAAATTTTCGCTCCTACCCATTAGACGTTTCTACCTTGCTAAATGTGAGCCGGTTCTTTTATATGGTCTGGATATTTGCACCAAGGATATGAGTTCCTATTTAAATGTGGTTCAGGGGAAATTATGGAAGGAAGTAATGGGCCTTTCCATGGCAATCCCCAATGCCATTATCCGGCACGAACTATGTCTAGTCTCACTCAAAGCCAGATATTTGTGGAGACAGCTTTCCTTTTTTAGAAAAATGAATGATCCTCGTATAAATACCCTGTATGAGTTGTTGAATAGGGTGATTAAATCTGGGTCAGTCCAATCAATTAAGGGATTCAGCGACAGAATGAATGCTCTGTTATATATTTTAGGCTCTAGTTTAGACGACTTGGTGCAACGACCCGGCCTAGTTAAGAAACTGTTATTCAAGGCGGATTGGGTGGATACAGTCAATGAAATAGAGTCTTATGCAACCTATAAGGAATATGCTAAATTTGTACATGCAAGGGAATGTATCCCCGTTTATTTACTTCGATTCCCCTGTTATAGGGCGACAACTACATTTATGCGTTTTAGACTTAACCAGATGCCGACCCTAGAAAGAATTCACTATTGGATACATAAAGAAAAGGTGCTTAATTATATTTTACCTAGCCTTACATGTCGTTTTTGTGGAGAAACTGACATGTTAGAAACTCTCAAGCACCTCGTCTTAACATGTGTCCATTTTGGGTCGAAACGAGCTCTATACCTCACCGATAGATTTGATGAGGATTTAGAAATGTCGAAAAATCTGTTCTGGAGTCGCTGCATGTGGGGTGTTAATATCTCCCTAACTCTCGCTTTGAATTTATTTCTTCAAAATATAACGGAGGAATTGGAAGCCAAAAATAAAGAATTAATTGTGTAGGTACCTATAGGGTAAAAACGGGTAATGATATTAACAAGGCATATAACTTCTATGTAATTTGATTTTAGGGCTTGGAAGGAATCTTTTAAGAATTTTGTAAAATGCTGACGTCTTAGATGTTTTAGATGAAATTTCTTTCTCTGTTTCTTTTTTTGTATGGTATGATAACTTTGTCTCCATCTTATATATCAGTGCATTCTTATATGCTTATGTATTGGTTGTATGAAAGGTATAAATGTGTTTTTCTTTTGTGCTATATGTTGTATAAGGTTTTATGCAAACTAATAATACAACAATAAAAAAAAAAAAAATACTGAGATCCAGGCGGTAAATTTCGCCCGCAACCTAATTTAGCGCAGGGGTGTGCGTACCAGATCCCTCCCCCCAGGAGCTGGATGTTGACAATATCCCAGCAGTTCGAAAACTGATAGGGAGCCTGCCCATACACAGAGGGCGGAAAAGCGTAGCCACCCAAGGTGTAGGAGAACTGGGACTCAGGCAGTTTATCCAAAGCGTACGAAGGATCGGGGCGGGCTCGCTACACTGTGATGACAGCCTTCCCATGGGTACGAATAAGTGAGCAACCCAGGAGCGGGGAAAGGAGACCCAGATTAGCACAAGGTCAAAGGACGGGACCCCGAGTCCTTGGAAAGAGTGAGATCCACATCCTACCCAGAGGGATCCAGTGAAACCACACCCTCACCTCAACGACCCTGAACACCTCATCTCAAGAAATCTGAGCCTCCGATTGCAGGGCAAGAACTCACTGAACATTGTTCCTTGGTGGAAGGGTTAGGCCCCCAACTTTGGGGCATGTGCCCTCCTTCCGCACACTGCGCACACACCTCCTGGGGCACGTACAGAGTTAGAGCTGCAGCGAAGGCGAAAATTAATGAACCCTTGTATTTAATGGCCACGACAACGGGATACATAAAGTGACCTACACTAGAGAGTCCTAGTCGGTCAAGAGGGGTTGAACCCTGATTTCGAGGCCCGGTGCCCTTTGATTGAAACCTGGGCCCCCCCTGTTATTCCATCGCACCTCATCGGCCTGAGACCTCGGCCCTTGTCGGACTCCTCGCCGTCCTAAAACCTCAGTCTCCACTACCACTGAGAAGAAAACAGGTTGCCCCTCTGCATCCCGAGGAACTCAACAAGCCACAGCAGACTGACCCCAAAGGTGATCGAGAGAACCGCAGTGAACACACGGAATGCATAAGGACCAGCCGGTCCACTGTGAACTGACCAACTCGTAGCCTGTGGGCCCCCAGCTGCAAGATCGCTATCCCCCCTAGCTTAACCTCTGAGACACAGAGTGCCATCACACTGACCTACATCACGTGAACCTGTGAGGGGTGGGCCCCCATTTTCGGATGGGGCGTGTGCCCTCCTCCAGGACACAATTCCACGGAAGCGCTTGAAAATTGAACCGACCTCCGTATAGGAGTCTCGAGCGTCTGCACCTGACCCCCACCTGTAGAGAGAGAATCCTGGAGAGTCAGTGCCACAGTGTGAGGAGGGGGAAAGAAAGAACTGAGTAAACAGTCCGGGAGCCTACCCAGAGGTGCCCATTGCAAAGTGCATGGAAATACGAGAGAAGTTGGCAACAGACAGATACTTCCCACATCGCCTCACGACATAATCACACAAAGGGTCAGATATGGCAACCTCGGGAGCAGAGGCGGCAGCAACCAAAGGTGACGTGGCGGCTCTACTCGGAAGAAATTTAAAAAACGGGAGTGAACATCGGAGGAAAGATTGATAAAATTACCCCGAGAATGGACAAGATGGAGGAGAGACTCCAAGGAGTTGAGAATAACCAAACCTCTGCTAGGCACCCTTGAGACTCAATTTGACCAAAGGATCACCAAAATAGAAGCAAGGGAAGAAGAATTCCGTCTCAAGATGGATGATTTAGAAAATCGAGAACGACGGAACAACCTGAGGTTCTTTGGCATTCCAGAAAAAAGAGGCTGAAATGGAGCGAGATCTGAAAAAGACGCTCCACGAATTTAAGAAACTACTATTCGAAGACGATGTCATTGATGAACCAGAGACTGAGAGAATACATCGAGAAGGGGGAGCAGATGGTGGCTGGAGGTCTTAGTCCTCTTCCACAACTACCAGGACAAGGCCAGAATCCTGGAGAAGGTCAAACAGAAGTGGGAGGAACTTCGGCATCTCGAAGAGGGGCAGCTAATCTGGAAAAAACTCCTCAAACAAAAGTTCTACGAAAAAGGGGACAAGGCAGATGCGATGTTGGCTGCCAAGCTCTGTGACCAGCGCGCTGAGAGAAGGGTAACGTCCCTAGAAGAAAGTAGTAGCGCCCAAGCCAGAGGAGCTAGAACCATCCTGGAGAAGTTTGCAGCATTTTACGAGATTCTATATATATCCGAAGCAAGCTCCTCGTCTTCAGGAATAGAGCACTATATGGCAAACGTCGAGATGCTGAGGCTCTCCCAGGGGGACTCTCTTAATCTTTATGCCCATATCACTCCCACGGAAATCAAGAGGGCTGTTAGGAGGGTCTCATTAGGGAAAGCCCCAGGGTAAGATGGCTACACTGCAAGCTTCTATAAGTCCTTCCTTATTCTCGAATCTGGTATCGCCTCAGACTCCTTTTCGCACGCCCTCATCACAGTGATTCCTAAGGAAGGCCGAGATCCCACACAGTATGGCTCATACCGCCCTGTATCATTGTTGAATATTGATGCCAAAATCTACACTAGGATCCTTGCCTCAAGACTCTTGTGCCCCACTTGATACATTCTGATCAAGTCGGATTCATAATGGGGAGACAGGGCGCTGATACGATGCGGAAGAACCTACACTTCATTTAGGAATCGCAAAAGATGACTAACTACCCGGTCCTCCTTTCAGTTGATGCTGAGAAAGCCTTTGACAGAGTTGAATGTTTTCTTTTTTTTAGCCGATCCTAGACATAGTGAGACTAGGCCGTAAATTTAGGAAAGGTATTAAGGCGGTATATGCATCCCCCAAAGCATTGGTGTTTGTTAACAGAGAATACTCACGCTGGTTCGACCATGGCAGAGGTACACGACAGGGATATCCCCTTTCTGCCATAATGTTTGCCCTTTCCCTGGAACCCCTAGCTCAGAGAAGATTCCCAGATCGAATGACTTCAGATGGGAGGGAAAGTATATAAAGTGGCCCCATACGCCGATGATCTGCTACTACACATCCAGAACCCCCTGACGTCAATTCCCAAAGCTATACCGCTGATTGAGGAATACAGAGAGCTTTCTGGGTTTAAAATAAATGGAGCCAAATCAATTTTGTTCCCATTGCAAGAAACCTCACACAGTGATACTGAAAAACTCTCCTATTTGGGACTAACATCAGGGGGTGACACTCTTCAATATCTGGGTATAAATATTACGAGAGCCCTAAACTCACTTTATAAAGCCAACTTCCCCTCCCTTATCGCGAATCTCCATGCAGACCTAACAAAGTGGGGTCAACTAACCATATCGTGGCTAGGGAGGCTGAAATCCGTTAAGATGGTGTGTCTGTCGAGATTCCTTTATCCCTTTCAGATGCTTCCGATCCAGATGCCGGACACCTTTTTTAGCGAAGTAAAGAGGGCAATACTAAAATCTTTGTTGCAAGGGAAGAAGGCTAGGATATCCTATGAGACTGTGACACTACCCAGAGACAATATGAGGTGTTGGTCTGCCAGATCTTAAAAAATACTATGAAGCCTGTACAGCTGAGAATCCTGATCCCCCACCTCAGAAAACAGAAAGGGCTCCAATGGATAGACATGGATAATTCCCACCTGTCCCCGGTCACCCTGGCTGAATGGTTATGGGTTCCACGAAATAAACTAACATGAAGAAAGAGAAATCGCCCGATAGTAGGTACCATATGGGACATACGGATGGAAGGTACCAACATGCAGGGAATCACTACATGGCCGTCCCCTTTAAGCCACATCTGGGCACCAGGTGTAAGAGACGATATCCCCAACCATGAACGATTCCAGTCCTGGTTTGAAGCTGGGTTGGAGAGGGTGGGTCAGCTGGAGAGAGGGGACTTTTCGAACAATTACAGAACTCGAGCTGTCCCCCTCCCAGTCTTCCCCTTTTTACAGCTCAAGGGGATCCTTACAAGAAACAAATGGAAGGAGAAGGTCCAGAGGGATCCTACCCACTTTCAACAATTATTAAATTCTAGAACTGAGTCTAGAGCCTAATCTCCGCAGTATACAGAGTCTTCATAGTTAACGGGATGAGGTCGAGCGAGAATCTGAAAAGTAGGTGGGAGATAGATCCAGCCCTGTGGGAGAAAATATGCAGAGGGGCCTCGCAAGTCTAGATAGCATGCCAATATAAGTGACATGCCTTCAAACTCCTACACAGGTGGCAATATGATCCCTATAGACTGTCCCGGATTTTTCAGACACTGAGTCCAATGTGCTGGCGCGAGTGTGGTGAAAAGGCCAATTACTGGCACATGTGGTGGGGATGTCCCCGGATCAAGATTTTCTGGGATGAGGTCCTGGGATGGATTAAGGAATTGGATGGGCTACAACGCACTGCCTACCCCCTCCTAATATTGTGTCATGATCTCTGCTTCCAAAAGGCCAGGACTTACTCAACTCCCTTGGAAGCAGACCCATAACCCAGGTTCCGAGTGCCAGCCAGTCCCAATTGGGACCTTTTGGACCCTGTCCTGGCGCCAGTGGCGCCAGGCTCATAAATATGCCCAGTCCCAGCGCTGCAAGCGCCGGGCTCATAATGCTTGGGTGGACTTACCTGCAGCAGACCATGCTGCTTACTTACCTGCCAGTTGAACCCCTGATCCTCTTCTGTTTGGGACTACTTTTCCTGTTGGGTGGGGCAGGAGCCACTCCCTAGGTTCAGAACACTGGAACTCTTCTGGAAAGCAGGAACTCTTTTCTTACCTAGGCGTGGCTGTGGAAGGAGACATCTAAGCACTACAGGAGGCTATTTAAACCACACCCGATGGATGAATCTTGCTTTGCGTTATTCTGCATCCTCTGCAGCAGAACGCTCATCGTGTCTTCTGCATCTGATCCTGGGCCTAAAGGAAAAAGGCTTACCATCCTGAATCCAGTCTTCAGCAACATCTATAAAGACAAGAAAGAACAGGTTAGCACTACGGTCTTCAGTGACAGCGCATCTCTTACCTGGTCCATCGGCTGTCATCAACGCCTCGCGCAGCATTCCTGCATCTGAAAGACAAAGGCTTACCTACTCTTCACGCGCTCCGGAGGTCATCGCACTGCATTCCGGCATCTGAAAGACAAAAGCTTACCAACTCTTTGCACGCTCCGGAGGCCTTCGGCGCTGCATCCCGCATCTGTAAGACAAAAGAAGGTGCGTTTAAAGACATTGGGTAACGTTCAATACTCACGTGCCATTACTCCATCCACGCCGAACTCAGTGGGCATTCCGGCATCCTTCAGCAGCTCCGAACTGGTACCTGCAAAATAAAAGGACAGTTAGTGCGCATCGTGAAGCAAGCAACAAGCGCTTACTTACGCGCTTCCAGGCGCTTCTATTCAGCATACGGGTCCATCCTCAACTCACTTCAGCCAGTCAACCGCCATCGCCGGAACCCTGCAAAATAAGAGACAGCATTACAAAAGACTTTTAAAGACATTTGAAATATTCGGAACTCACCGTTCGTGAAGTAAACGACGGACAGCAGTCCTCTGAAGTCAAGAGGCCTGCGCTACCTATCCAGTGAAGAAACTGGTTACAGCACCCTGCCCCGAGGCAGATGGAGAGCTCGGCATTCACTTACCTAAGGTGAGAGCGTTAACCTTTGGGGTTCTACAGGAGAGGAGAAAAGGAAAGGGATAGGGGCACCCCAATAACCCCAGTTCATTAATCCCATATTTTCTATCTGCAGACATCTTACTCTTTGAGTCAGGCACACAGTGCACAGAGGTCCAGCCCAAAGAGCCAACCGGGTGGTGCACATCACTTTTGAAGATACGGTAGTCGCCCAGTCAAGACCGGCGCCTCTGCGAGAATCAGGTGAGCGTTACATATTGCTTGGGTACGAGAAGAGTGAGGATGATTGTAAGAGGGTTACAGGTCTGACAGCGCCATTACTGTTAGCACCAAGGGCCACCCTAGTGATTCGATGGAAAGCAAACCAGGTTCCAGGGGGAAAGGAGTGGATAAATGTGCCCATGACTATCTGTACAATGGAAAGAATACTGGGGCCCTACATGGGAAATACACCCAATATGAGATACTAAGGGGAGGCTTTGTTGAGAGATATATGCCCATTCCCGGGGGAACCCTAGTAGAGAAGGTTTATTAAATCAGACTTGAGGATACTCCTCCGACATGTCCTCAATCAAGGGAATCGGACAACAGTAACGCCTGAGGCGACCAATGTAAATTTTCGAACTGGGCTCTAAATAGGTGGCCACACTTGCGGATCTCTGACAAAGGTTGAAATTGAACACAGACCACAAACTCAAGAATTCGATGCAATGTAAAATGATGCAAGAACACACCGTTCCGGGGGGAAGGTTGGGGAGGGGTGAAAATGTTGATATGATCCACACATTTGGGAGTTGCGGGAGGGGAACTGAAACAATAAGTAATTAACTGCCTGATTCATGGAATTATTTGCGTGAAAAACGCAGATTTGCGCGCCTTTCTGCCCGAATATCCCTGTTTGAAGTATGGGGGTTTTCGGGCAGAAAGGCGTGAAAATCTGCGTTTTTCACACAAATAATTCCATGAATCAGGCAGTAAATGTAAAATGCTCCTGACAATGTTCCTGTAATGATTATGTACCTGTTCAAAACCTAATAAAAACAAATTTTAAGAATTGTTGAAAGGAGCACACTGTTTTTTTCTGTCGAATTTGCTTGAGAATTAGCTTGCCAGAGACCTGTAGCATTTGGTCGGCTCTCCTGTTTTTCCCTTCATATGGCCCACATGAAAAGCATGCAATGGGCTAAACAATGACATCGGAGTGAGAAGGCAAATCCTTTCTTTAACAATATCACAATACTATACAGTGATATCAGATGACCTCTCCCGGATTAAAGTATTTTCCAAAGCCAAATGTGACAGGGCCATCAATGTGATCCTATCAACGGGGATGGACCCTAGTCCCTAGCTCCCCAAGTGTGTGAAGGAGTGCAGTGCTATTGGTACCCCTGCCCCCATACGTCAAGTCTTTCTTTTCTTCTGTTTAAGAGCACATGAACTGCAGCCGACACCTGAGCCCTCTGAAGCCTGACAAGAATCACTAGTCCTAACATGAAATGACAGCAACAGACAAACCATAACTACCAGTACAAGAATGCACCTGGGTGCAATCAAACAAACCCAGTCCAAATAAAAGGATTGGATTTAGTACCAAAATGGCAATGGGCTACTATTTCAGCTCTCCATATTAAATGAAGCACCAACCATATAACCACCATCCCCAAATGGACCACAGGGGAGCAGTGGGGCATCAACAGAAGTGGGACTGTAAAAGGAGGCACAAGAACACTTCCCAAACCCTGTTTGTAGAAAAACTCAAGCAGGAGAGAACACCTGGGAAGAAATGACCTGTCTGAGCACTGGAGGTGTTTATTGAACTTTATCAAGGGTGTGATAAACACCTATCTAAACCTAAATCTAAAGATGGGAGCAAGCTTCAACCATCAAATAACAGTAACGCAGTCCTGGTGGAGTCTCCTCAAAATTAAAGGTCCTATACTAAAAAACCTATTGCCAATCCTTACTGCTCATTTTCAAATACTGTGAGAAATGTTCATGAAAAAGAAAGAAGTGTTCACAAATGATATGTCAGGATGTTCAGGCCGTTGGCCTCCCTTTCCCACGGTTTCAGCACGGGACAAGGTGATTAATTCGAGCATAGCACACTCTTGTACTTCTTTGGCACGAGGACACAGTTCCATTACCAACATCAGGGCCTTCTGTGTCCAAGTCTCTTAAGTTATCAGTCTCTTGATTCTGAGGGCCTGATGTACCAAAACAACGAAAAGTTCCTTTACAAACATTGAAGTAGGGCGATTCACTCTTCATCCTGGATCCCCCTCTTGCGGGCTCCGATCCCCTTCTCCAATGCTTATAGAATATCTTTTCTCGGGTGACTCAAGGTTCACCCCAGATCACCCTCAGTCAGCCTGAGATCGCTTTTACACAATTAAGTCTCCCTCAGCCGGGCTCGGACCAATTACAGTTCGTATGAACTTTCGAATGTGCACATGGTTTGGCTTGACCCGTTGAAGGACCACTTCGATTTCACAGTTCACAATTTTACACTCTGTTGTATGCCTAACAGAGACCTTTGAATGAGCACCCACGTGGCACCGGACCACTCTGTATATGGCCTCTACCTTGGTTTCAAAATTTCAGTCACTCCTTGGATATTCAACTATATTCGTGTCGCTCATCACATACGCCTTACACTCTGTTCTTTGCAGATTTCTTCATACAATGTTGCTGCTTGCAACCCTGATTCTAACACAGACCAGTCTTCTATCGGTCTCCCTGACTCACCGTCTGTGCTGACTTTACTGGAGAGGCTTTGTTGTAGGAGCCAAGGAAAGTACCACAGCAGCAATCGCTCCTCCCCGCCTCGGCTATCGATGCAGGAGAGCCCCAGGTAACTTTGACACACAATGCACCTTTCTTCAGCTTTGATTCCCAGTCTTGGGTTTCTTATTCTCAAGGACTCGTGAAAGTAGCTGTTTTCTTCCTCTGAAAAGGCCATGGGAAATTCCCTCCTTGCAACCCTTTCTGGTCTTGCTGCCTTTCTCCTCGTGTTAAACTGCCATCTCTGAACTGCTGCTTCCTTGTGTGTTTTGCCTTGCTCAGAGTGTGCTTTCGTTCTCCACCTTTTATCCGTGTAGGGAAGTGTGATGGAAGTCAGGTGTGTGTGTGTGTAATTATCAGTAATTGCCTGACTCTGCCTGACCCTTGTGTTGGGACATGTCAGGTATACGGCTCGGGTGTTAGTCCGTTTTCTCTCACAGTGAGCTGTCTGTGAAAAAGTGTTTGTGTCGGGAAAAGGGGTTTGGGAGGGTTGAGTTCCTAGATATCCTACCTGGTAGGATGTGGAAAAGGTGTTAGGAGGAAGGGGATATCACATCTTACCCTCCGGTGTCCCACTTTCACTCCCCGACGACCCCTCATTCAGGGGATCCTCCTGCACTGGTGGTCCTCCAGGAACTGCATCCAAAAGCAATGTCTGTACTGGCCACCTAGATGAAAGATCCCCGGGCACTAGCGGGTGAGATACTGTTAGGGAAAATTCTCCTTTATGGCTAATTTCCCTTACCTAGTGAGTCCCTCAGCAGCTTTTCTGGATTTATGGGTTTTATTTTTTCCACCTGGTAAGAGTGTGAGCCTTTTTAACCACTCTTACAGTGTATTTTTTGTGTATATTGTACTTTTTGTGCTCATGGGCTATGGAGTGTCACCAACTCCCTAGGCATCATATTTTTACTTGTGTGTCACACAGCACCTTTAGTGCAGTGACACAAGGATGTCTTTTAGACTTCCCTTGTGAACTCCATTTCTGGGGATGACTACTGTCCCCCAGAAACATGTAAAGTCACCATTAGCTTCACTAGTCCTTTGAAATACAGATCCAGTACCAAACCATCGTATGATGGAGTACTGGAGGGGAATATCTCTCCCCTGTCCTCCTGTACCTCAAGAGGCACCTTTGTGTTCCCCTTCCCGACTCGACATGGCTGGTGGCAGTGGTAACTATCATTTTTACACAGATTCACGTGTTCGTGTTCTGGCTGTGGTGACAGACGTGAACATAAAACCCGCAACCCCATATCATTTTTATTTTGGGTCCTAGCGTGGTTTTTCGCCATTTCGTGTTGGAAAGGTCTTATTGTTTGCTTTTCGCGCCAAACCAGGTTTGGTTTCCTTGTTCTCCATTCTTTGACAGGCTTCTGCAAAGAAGCCCCCTTTGGCGTCTGGGTGTCTAGGTGGGCTGAATGTGAGGGAGGGGTTTAGTAACCACCTGCACAGGGTCTCCTTGGAGACCCAAGTCGCACTTTGTGTCCATTGGCTGGGGTGGTTGTCCGGGCTGGACAACCACCTTGCTGTGTGATTGACAGCCAGGCTGTGTGAATGGGGGAGTTTGGCATAAAAGGCAGGACTCTTGGGCTGGAAGTCAGTCACCACTGGAACTACAAGAACCGAAGAGAAATGGAGAAGAAGATGGCAGCTGCAACTCCTGGATCCCGGTGAAGCCCTGCTGCAGTCCTGAGCTATCTACCCTTCAACGACAGAGAAGATCCAGTCCGGAGTCATCTTCCCTTGAGCCTGGTGTGATCAACCAGCTCACCTTCTACAGCCAGAGAATCCTCTTCTGGGTCGAAATCGCTGCACTGAGCTGTAGTGGTCCGGATAGCCATCAGAAGAGCCCGCTCCTGTTTTTAAGGAGCGCACCTTTTATTCATCGTTGCTTTGCTGCTGCTGGCCTCATCCCTGGGTAGTGCAGATCGCTCCAGACGTCCTTCCTGTCCCCACGACTGAAGCTTCAGGAACCGTGAGTCTGCAGGAACTATCAGGAACAACTGCCGTAGCACCAGCTTTCTTCAGCCAAATATGGTACTGTGTCCATTTGGTCGTTCTCCCTGTCCGACTTTGAGGAATCGGGGTCAACCCTTTTTTCCTTTCCAAAGGCTTGCCCTTTCTTCCTTCCCTCTTATAACTTTTGCTTCCCTTTGACAATATCCAGTACTCCTGGCAACATTAATCTTGAGTTGTTCTCACCGTGTGATCCTCGACAACAGAGCCCTGCTCCATTTGACACTGGCGCAGGCCTATTAACTTTTATCTGCCTCTTAGAACACGTCCTCTGATTCCATTGCCTTGACAAAAGTATTGCCTATGATGTTTATCCATTATTCTCTTGTTTTAATTCTTTGTGCTAAGTGTGTTTGACTATGGTTACATTTCTTCCCGCGGGTACGCTTTTCTTTCGTAAGACCGAACTGTCAAAAAGTGATTGCGTATTAACCCACGGTAACGTCTTTGTTTCGCAACACCGGTCTGTCAAATCCTAAAGTACTTACCCTGAATTGACCTGAACAAAAGGAATTGGTTGTGTGTAGTATATTTAGAGTGTGGTTTTATTTAATAGAAGTGAAGTGTTTTGTGAACAGATGGTTTAAAAATAAATGTACTTCTATTTAACCAGAAAACTTGAGTCAGTGTTTGCTTGAGTCACAGTAATTGTAGTCCTTTGTGTAATCCCTACTACTGCTCATTTGCTCTTGCGATAAGTCTGGCTGCTCAGCCATCACTACCAATTTTACTGTGTAGTACAGGCTTGTACCAAAGGTGAAATTGTACTATCACTTGTAGTCTTAATTGTCTGTAGTGTTCCCTAAGGGTACTGCAGATGATCCTGCCTAACAGACACCTTCAGGTTTCTCACAGCACATGGCTGCCTAATGAAGTCTAAAAAAGGGGGTGTTGTAGGGGGCGTCCTAAAGACTTGCAGGGGAAGTCCCATCCCCAGGAGAAGGACTGGGCTATATAAAGCCAGCAGTGTTTCAGTAGGGAAGGAAAGGTATTTGAGCGAGGTCAGGAGCAGAGGAGGTGGACCAAGAGACCAGTGTAGAGCGTGTACTGGGTAGTGAAGGAGTTGGAGGAGACTGTTGGAGTATAGGGAGAGAGTGAAGGTAAGGTTTTCGGTCTGAGAGGGCATTACCAATTGAGCTGTGTGCAAGTGAGCGACTTATTTGAAAGCTGTGAGTAGAAGGGGGGGGGGGCGTTTTGATTGTAGTTGTTCGAAAAGGCTTTGGGTGGAGAGGGAGAGGGAGAGAGGGATGTCGGAGGCAGGAGGGTAAACTGGGGTTGTTGAGGGCAGAAGAACAGAATGGAGTTTGAGCCTGAAGATGGGAGAGAAGAGAGAGCGGGACAATAGAGGCGAGAGAACAGTTTAAAGGTGGAGATGAAGCAGGAGAGAACAGTAAGACCAGCGGACAGAGTATGGAGAGGGGCGGGGGGCAGGAGCGAGGAGGTTGGCGCAAGAGAAGAGAGGTGACCGCAAAGTGAGTAGTCTGCCATCAGGGGGAGAGTGACAGACCAACAAGGCTATCCTGTTAGGTCCCTAGGAAGTGTTAGAGGGAGTAACTTGAAGACTATGGTCTTTAGGCATCCCGAGTGTGAGAAAGATAGCGGTACCCTGGTAATAGTCTACCCATATTTCAGAATTGGTGTGTTATAATAGGGAAGCCTTGGCTAGGTAGGAGGAAAACCTCAATGTTGAGGAAAGGTGCATGGACCACCCCTAGTTTGGGAACCTCAATTGTGTGTCATGTCCATATTTATCTAGTAAAAAGTTAAAACTATTAGTCATTGTTCTGAGGTTCTTTAAGCAACATGTCACACAAAGCTGAGATGGGGGCTTTGACACTTTGGCTCTGCTGTCTCTAATTTTGCTGCCTAATCTCCTCTCCTGACTTGAGCTCTTCATTGAGTGTGGCTTCCCAGTTTTTACAAACCTTGTTTGGATCGGGCCATGTTCGTTTTTATTAGTAGCATTTTCTGGTGCAGTTATGTTGTTTTGTAACATGGTAGGGGTCACTATCATCTCCGTTTATATACTCCCTATCATCCGTTTATATACTCATAAAGAGGAAAGGCTATCTCTGCTTTGTTGGGATTTGGAACTTCGATGCGGCACATGATCACTGATCTGTGTAAATAGTGCTTGACCCACTGGGCCATCTTCTGAACAATCATCAAATTGCATTTAAAATTTGGTTATTTCACGTGATCTTAAGATTTTGCAAGTAAAAATGAAAATGCGACATAAGTTGTACAAATGTATGTACACAAACTGTACGTACTACACGGACTACAAAATGCATTACAGGGTTCAGTGATCAATTCAGACCTTAGTGATTAACAGCCAGATAGCGCACTCAGGGACTCTCCAGCGCAGTATCGTAGCATGTTATTTATTGTTACAAAGAAGTTTGCACACATATTCTATATCAGGCAACCAGGTGGGGGGGACCCCAGCAAGGGTTTCAAGTGTTGTCTCATCAGCACAGAGCAGAAGTTTTCCAGGTAACTTATGTTCAGGGGATCCCAGAGGCATGCAGGGCGAGCGGGACTTGCCATTGCTAACAGGTAAGTTTCTAGGTCTATATGGTTCCTAGAAAGGAGGCAACTGAAGGGTTTAGAAACTATAGGAAACAGGCCTCGAAGGTCAACAGGTGGGAAGTAAAATTAGTAGTTAACTATTGGGCCTGAATAGGTCCCATTTAACCCCACAAGCACAGTTATAAACACCAAAAGTGGTTACTGTATCACCACAAATTCCGGTGGGACAGAATGAACTGCAGTGATTTATTATACAAAAAATATATAATAAATAACTGGTACAGCTTATAATTACAGATTGGGTTTTGTAGCCCTGTGAACCTAATATGAACCAGAGAAAATCCATGTACCTGGATGAATCGCTTCAAGAGTTTCCAATGTTTCCCCCCATAGAAATCTTCTGGACAGATCTCATAGGCCTGCCTCGGTTATGGGGTAAAGTTAGTTAATTTCAGTTTTTACCCCAGGTGCAGTAGGACTGGCAACCAGCCAGGAGGGAGAACAAGGTACTCTCAAATAACAGTTTGAGCCTAGAGTTCGAGAACCATCGGTCTAGAATACCTGATTGCAGAAGGAGCACTAGGCCCACTCCAGACATTAAAGATCAATGATGGGAAGGGTGCTTTAGAACCTCACCCCTTACTGACCCAGGGGACCCCTGCAATCGGAACCAACTGCGTATTTAGGACCCGGGGACATGTGCGAACAGCGCTGACTGCTTTGAATTATGCCCAGGGACGACTGGTGCACTTGTGAGTTTCCTTGTCCAGTTTAGGTCTCGCTAGTGGTGGTTGGGAGCTCGCGTAGATGTCACCTTAACCCATGACTGATCAAGGACTCATACCAAGAAGACACCTGGAGTGGCTCCACATGAGTCAAATAGCTCAGTAGTAGCAAATACTGTGACAGGAGGCCTGCACAAGGGGGAACAGCCAGCCGTTAAGGAAACTGTCCCATGACGGAGCAATTGGTTAATGGTGACAAGAGCAGATAACCCTCTTATCCATCCATCTAACCCTGTCCCAAGATGCTGCTCTCCTAGGCCAAGTCTCAAAGATTTAGAAAGCACCAAAGAGCCAGAGACACACGTGCGACGAAGGCACCTTCACACATACAGGCCAGTTTTACAAGTGTGCCCTGCGGCACCAATTTATTTCACAATCTTATCAACTCATAACAAACCTAGCAAATTCCCTCCACCCGACCCCCATTTCAGATGAGGTTACACAATATCTCATGTTGCCAAGTATTCCGAACTAACTGTACACATGTTTAAGGTAAAACGATGTGCACAGAGCTAGCTACTTCCCAAAAGCAACTGTGATAAAGAAGTATGTGGACTCCAGACAGTAAACCGATAATGCCATGGTCAGAGGCTCCCAGAGAGAGGGAAGACGCTGCAGAGCAGAGGAACAAGTTGCACAGTCAGAACGAGGGGCATAAAGTAGGAAGATTCTGAAAGACAATACAGCCGAAATAGGCGCACTGCATTATACTGTATAGAGGGGCAGCAATTTCATTTTACTTTCCTCAGCGATGACCCAAGATGAAGCAGCAGTAAGTCGCACAGATTTTCAAGCCAGGGAAGACTAGAAGGGACCCACCTACCTTAGGCATTTGAGCCAGAAGGATTTTATCAGAAGTCAAGCATGGGCAGCCAGTCTTTTCAACTTGTAGGATGAATAATGCAAAAGTAGAACACTGGTTGAGATTCCACTTGCATGGAGAGGACTAAGATTAACAGCACAATGGAGGCATTCTTGCTCTTCAGCAGGCGCCATTCTTCTAGCAGTCTTCAAATAAGGATCAGAAACAAACCTGAATAAATCATTAGCTCTCCCACTAATATACTATTCACCCAGGGGCCGTACAGCACTTACCAATCACTTCTGACAAAGCACACCATTTTTGACTGGTCCTAAATACTGACAAACCAGCTCTCACACTGGATGTGGATTAGGAATTTTGGAAGACTTTAGACCAGCCAATTACATTTTAAACCGCAGCCGAGGGTGCCTTTGTGGGATGAGCCCACATCAGCAAAACTGCTGTTTTGGATGACTGAGGCAAAGGAATGAACAAACAAAAGCAAAATGCAGCGAGCAGAGCATAGAAAATATACATTAGTACCCCTAAGGATACCATAGAATGTTATAATTGTTCTGCGAATGCAGTGAAAGTCGCTTCAATACTGGCATAGCCAAAACTAAATCCAAACTGCCATAACACACTTTCAGGGACCAGAGTGGTATGCTTGTAAAGCATAGGTTTCTGGTAGCCAAAATGCCTAGTAAGGGCCTCACACAAGCGAAAGGATTGCAGTGAAACCGGGACATAAGTAGAATTTATCTCTGGTCACAAAATTGAGCATTAAAGGCTGCTAAATGCTTAAGGGACCAATAACGCCAAGCAAGAACCCCACAGTGAAATGTTCTCCTGACACCTTGCATACCCGACTATCTGGTCAGTTGGGGAAAGCAACCTACATGTCATGATGCATTTCGTATTCATCTAAGAGTAGACAATAAGGCCACACCTTAGAACATGCAACTGGATTTCAACAGGGTGCTTTATACAGTAACCCCTGGGGTTATCAAAAACATCTGGCTCAGCCATAGTATCATGAGTAGGAGTTGCTGTCCAAGTCCCCTGATCACCGTCCCCTTGCCACATATTGTGAGCATCATCCCCTTTGTCAGGAATAAAGTATAGATCATCCTGATCGTCTTGGATGTCGTAAAAAATATTTTAGGTGTTTTCAGAGGAGACCTATGGTGGAGAGTGATGGTCTGAGAGTCTTCGTAGGTGGCTCACTCCTCTATAAAAAGTGATTTATTTTTTATTGGGTACTTTTTCCATAAAGGACACAAATATAGAAACCCTATCCATAGTTTTCTCAAAAGTTTCTGTTTTACAAGTACCCGTTCCAGGGGCTTTAGGAAGAGGAAATAAAATTTCATCTGGATCTGCAGATCTTTTACCTTGGGGGGGTCTTGAATGAAGTATCAGTACCCGCAGTATATGTAGAGAAGGTTACTTATGTAGTGACAGGGGACCTAGATGACTCTGTAGGTGCCTGTGCTGTATGTATTGCATGTTTTTCACCATGTTTGTGTTTTGATGTATGTTTCGACAGCCGTTTCAAGGTATCTGAAACGGTGGCAGTCATAATGTCGACAGTCAAAATTTCGAAAAATAAATGTCGAAAAAAATAATGTTGACAAACAATAATGTCGACATTTTTTCGATATTTTTTCGAAATTTTGTATTTATTGTAAGAATAAATAAATAAATATATATATAACTAAGATGTGTTGAGTATGAGGGAGGGGTGGCAGGGGGGTGTTGGGTGAGGGGGGGTTGGGGGACCCCCCCCCCCCAATAGTAAATGATACTCTTTTTGGTTATTTATTTATTGAAAAAATAAATAAATAAATGTATAATTAGAATGTGTTGAGTATGAGGGGTGGGAGGGTGGTTGGGGGGGGTGTGGGGGGGGGGTGGCAGGGCGGTGTTGGGTAAGGGGGGGTTGGGGGGGACCCCCCCAATAGTAAATGATACTCTTTTTGGTTATTTATTTATTGAAAAAATAAATAAATATATAATTGGAATGTGTTGAGTATGAGGGGTGGGAGGGTGGTTGGGGGGGTGTGGGGGGGGGTGGCAGGGGGGTGTTGGGTGAGGTGTTGATAGTTTTAAGTGACATTTTTTTCGACATTTTTTTTTCGAAAAAATGACTACATTATAAGTATAGGATGTCGACATTATTGTTTTCGAAAAAAAAATTTCGACATTTTTGTTCGTCGACATTTTTTTTTCGACATTATGACTATAAACCATCTGAAACGGCGGTCGATGGGCATTCATTGGCAGCAACTGATTTTTCTTTGGGTTTGGAGCCATGTAGCAAGCGCGACTGCAAATTCTCAGTGGGCTTTGAACACGAGGGTTCAATCGCTTTCGACAACACCTTTGACGAACGTTTGGTTGCCGTTGAAGCTCCTTTCGACCATCCCATTAAAGGTTGTCTAGGGGCTGTGTGCTTTCGTGAGTGCACATGTGTGCCCTTTTCGCCAGTGGACGTCCCCATAACACAGCTTTTGGCCCATCCTTTTGGGCTGGGGACAGGCATGCAGGAGTCAACCGACTCCTCCAGTAATTCTTCGGGCTTCAGAGCCATAGCTGCCAACATCTTCCTCGTCCAACTCAACAGCGCTGGTGGGGTAATGGGATTCGGCCTGCATGGCGTAGACTACTTGGTGCGCCTGCTTTAAGCATTTTCGACTTAAAAGCTTGCAGGACTCGCAACGCCATTCGGCATGATCGCGTCAAAGACAACTGTTACACACTCAGTGTGTATCTTTCCATGGACATTTTTTATTGCAGGGAGGACAGAATGTGAAGGGCTTCCGTTACATATTGGTGTATAATTTTTTCGGCAGCTAGACAAAAGTCAGTAGAAAGAAAGCAGAAACAGGCATTCTATAAAAGGATGTAAATGTATAAACGTTCCCCTACCCCGCTCTCCCTACTGCAAAGCCGAAGCGTGGTGCAGCCCGCAGCTGACCATCGAGAAGACACTCGTCAAAGCTTCTGATGGTAGTCGCCGGACGTAGGAAGATGGATTGCTGCTGAGACTGTCAAAATATAACGATATCAGTATTAATTATACATTTGCAATCTATCTCAGTAGTAATGCATCGTGCTCCACATATGCGACTGGCCACGATGGTGGAAAAAAAACAATCTGATGGATTTCGGCGCGTGAAGGCTCATGGGTACAATACACGTCACACAGGGATAGTATTACAAGCACGCCCAGTCGATGTCCCTTTTCGAAACTCAAACAATAATGCAGTACTCTGTACCTACTACTAGATGTTGGCCTATGCACAACATGCGATTCTAAGCAGATCCACAAGCCTCAGAAGTTATAAAATATATATTTTTACAGTATGTCTGGTGTTTTTTAATGTGCATGTTTACATGCTTAATTGTAATTTGATCCAAGTACATCTCCCAACTAAGAGTAAATCCGAACTGCTCAGCAGTTTTTCAAATACTGTTAATGGGGAATAATTTGATGGACACCATTTGTATTTCACATGGGATGGGTCTTCCTATACCCCTAACCATAGAATTGGGTAAATATATCACTAGTATGTCTTAACAGCAAGTTGCTTTGTGTCTGGCTTAATCTTTAGAACCTTGGATCTTGAATGAAGGAGTAGTTCTTTAGACTGTGAAAGAAAGCCTTCTTTTTTGTCTCCCTCTGTAGATGTCAGATAGCAAGTCATTGAAGAGCAAAGATTCTCAGGAAGTGGTCAGTGCTGGGTCTCGGATGCAACTTGCCTCACCACCACCTGAAAAGAAGGATGCTGTGAACCGTCGCATTTGTGTGGAATCATTGCAATACAAGAAGGGGGAACCGGAGACTGCTCAAGGAAAAGCAAAGACTGTGCCAGGTAAGTGTACTACTCTGCCATGACCTGTCTTCCTCATTATTTGGGGAAGATTGAATTTGGTGAGCAAATGTAATGAGACTCGACATTCCAGTGTCCGAAACAAAATAGTTGACCTTTGATCTTGCTGTCTTTGAGGTTCTCCAGCGCATGTTTGTACATTCATCTTAATAGCAATATATTTTATTATTTTTGTAGTATGCTCATTTGGCTAGCTGATTGCTAGAGAGTGATTCCATTAAAGGGAGGTTTGTGAAAAATCTTCACACTTGGTAAGAGGTTAAACTGGAATTAGCTAGTTTAATCCAGGTGGTCCTCTGAAAAGCTGAATATTCACTGTGTTGCAGTACTTCCTAAAATAATCCTTAACACCAGTGACAAAGAAGAGGGCTTTCCATAGGGAGGAACCTTATAAATGGAGCCATACACATCTATCATCCTATAGATCTAAAAACACAATAATGGCTTCTCCGGTTTCATTACCTCACAAAATATGCCAGAAAAGAGCCATTACTGGCTGTTTTACATGCATTTTGTGTTTCCTGCCGCCAACTCATCTTGGATGCAAGACTCCACATTTCTTTTATTTGATGCTTTTCCTGGATTTTTTTCTCATTTTCTGTGACATTCATGTTACTTTTTCTGAGTAATAAAGAGTATTTTCTCCAGTTTGCCTCTTCAAAAACTCATAGGGTTGAGTTTGTCGTGTGTCTGGTTTGTACCCAAAGAAATTCCCAGAAAAGAAGCATGCAATGAAAAACTTAACTGAAAAATAAAATACTTGATCTTCTTTATGCAGCACTAGGCGTGGTCCTATAGAGGTCTCCGGCTGCCTCAGGTGGGGTAACATATCACCCTTCTTTGGTCTCATCTAATGCATGCTTTCGGAGGTCCTGCACGCCAAGTCTCACTCTTATGTAAAGTCTCATATGTTGACTGGTCAGTGGACATAGCCAGCAGGGAGACCTATGGAGGGGACCTTGATCTGTGGCCCTACTTGTATGCCCTACTGATTTCTCCTTAACTCACTATTTGATGGCACACTCCCGGTCTTGTTCCTACCAGAGCCTCCTAACTCTAGCAATGTAATTGATGGTGCTCTCTCTCCACCTCTGTCCTTTCAACGCCACTTGATGTTCTTATTCTTGGTTCCTCCTCTCTAGATGCTACCCCCTGGTCTGCTTTGGTCTTTCAGTCCTCTGTTGTGACTTTTAAACCCTCCTCTTCGAATGGATTGTGTCCCACGGATTCCTCATCTTAGATATTCTTTCCTGCCATTCCAGATCTCTGAAGCTTTTTTCTCAGCAGGGGGAGCTCTGCGGCTCGGCGTCTAGGACATTCATGTTGCCTGCTTCAAGACCAGGCGTGATGTGGACACAAATACCGAACATAGCGCCTAGTGACCTCAGTTCCTTCTTTCCGCTTGCCATGCATGCTTCTCAGGAACACCTTTCGATACCTCAGAGAATTTGTCTGACGCACTTTAAAATGTGGGAGCTTTGGGGATGCACTTATGGTGGACTGGAACTTCCACCTTATGTATACGTTCCCACCAATTCCCGAAGGCTGGTACTGAAGCAGACAACACGAATGTCTGAGCCGCACAGTGCACCCCCTGCAGAGAAATAGGCTTCTGAGATCTGCAATGGCAGGAAAGAATATCCAAGATGAGGAATCTGTGGAAGGAACATCCACCAAAAAGAACATTACAGGTGTAAGTAATTTGTTCTCCTGGACTTTCTCTCCTCAGGGGCATCTTCTTTTTGCCTAATGTCAACCTCTTTCTTACCACCTTCACTACCACCACTTGCTTGTGGTTTTTTTTCCTTTATCTCTCGCCTTCTCTTAAGTTACCTCCTCTGGGTCCCCTACTCATCTCTTTCCTCTTTCACCCTGGCTCCTGCCACCTCCTCTGGGCTTCCACTCCAGTGTCCTGATGTTGCCATCTTTTCCTTCTCCCATCCTTCTGATGTTACCTCCTCCTATGTGACACTCTGAACTCTCACCACCTTCTTCTGTGCACGCTCCCTCTTTCCCTCTGATTTTACCACCATCTTCTTGACTCTCTAAGCTCACACCACTACCTCCTGCTTTTGACTATCTTCCATCTCTCCAGTCTCATCCTTCTCCAAAAGCAAATCTCCTGCAACCCATTCTGAGCATATGGGGCTGGGTGTGTTTTATGCTGTACCCTCTTACTCCTGCCTGTCTGCCATCCTAAATGCTAGTTTCTTTCTCTGGCCCTTCTTGGTTCTACCTGTGTTAAGCTGAGGTCTCCTGTATTTTCAGCATGCGACTTAGGGACTGGAAATAGACTGGGTAAGCTGGTTTAACCCTTCATGTTTACATGTATAGTGTGCACCCATGAAAACTGAAGCACAGTAACCCCAGTGTGAGAAATGCATGCCAGGAAACAATGGTTCTGTCACTTTGATTTCAATGGTATCCTTCATCCCACGGATTCCTCGTTTATGGTAACGGTCTCCTAGCGCCGCTGTACTGAATCTTTTCAGCCACGAGGGGGTGTAGCTTGGCTCAGCGTCTGCTCCACTCGATACCTCTTTTCCCCTGGGCAGGACATAACTTTGGGGCCAGTATATATTGAGGCGCAGCTCCCCATGACCTTAGTTCCTTTTTTCGCGCACTCTGCTAGCTTGGGGAACATTGCTTGTTTAGCAGTTTTGTAATGTTTCGGATCATGCTGAATCCCACAAAGGCCTTGCGGTTTAAATCCTGTGTCAACTGCAGGTGACATAGCAGTTTACAACCCCTACATAATTTGTTTACACTGTCTGGGGGAAGGTCATGCCATGCAGGCTTGCAGGTCATGTCAGTTGATGCACCATAAGGCACTACAGGAGCGTGCTGCAAATCTTTTGACCTTTTTCCACAAGGAATCTGTTGAAGGTCACTGGACGTGGAGGGTCATCTAGATCAACGTTCCCTGATCCACAAGTATAAGAAGAAGAAACATTGCAAGAGGTCACGTTTCCCTAGGTGGTTCAGCGAAACATTATTTTTTATCATCCAAGGAGAAGTCACCGCTCCAGGGAACTCCTACAAAATAAAAGCACCACAGGTACCTTTCCCTAACCAATCCTCCTTGCCGTAGGAATGGGGGGCTTTCTGGCTTAATATGTTAGACCTCTTTGCCAAGGTGCCAACAGCTTGGGCCTAGGTGGCACCATCCTGGTACACCAGGCTCAGATGAGCCAGCAGAGACTCTGCCAAGGATCATGATTGTACGCTTTCAGACTCGGCTACAGCTTCCACTCGGGAGCACTGTCTTTACACCACACCACTCCATCTACTCAAGTCAGTCCTCTGACATCTGCTCCGTTTGACTGACCATCTTCCTATGTCCCATCAACCGCAGCCTCAACTATGCCCTCAGCATCCACAGGTGCAAAGCTAAAGCCCCTATGTATGAGACTTTTACCACATATCCCTTGTCTGAAGGGGAATTTCCCTGTTCGCTGTCGAATGGTGTTTCACCACATCCGATGCCTGAGCCCTCCAGGTTGTTCGCCAGGGCGGAAATGCACCAAAATACCTGCCCACCAGAGAACACATTAGCCCTACCCTGAGAGTCCTCTACTGGCTCCCGATTGCTTGACGCACCACCTTTAAAGCCATGTGGATCGCCCACCGCGCAGTACACAACGCCTGCCTGGAATTCCTCCGAGACAAAATTGTCCCCTACCAACCTTCCAGGAATCGGATCTCGCACAGCATTTCGCCTAGTGATCCCACACCACAGTCCCAAAAGGCGCCAATCATCCGGAATTCCTTACAGCTACACATTCGCAACACTGAAAAGCACCTGAAATTCAGGAAGGCCCTTAAAACCTGAGTTTTCCCAATACTCTCCTCATCCATTGCACCCCGAGAATACACCACTAATAAAAACTCCCATGCATAAATCACAACACAGAGGCCGGCAGCTGTTTCACCTGACACACCACCACCACTTGCACAACAACACTCCCACCAGACAAGTACCCCAGGTAAGCCAGCAGCTTTCGCTGTGGCACACCCGCAACATACTCACCGCGCCCCCCGCCAACCAGATCCGTCCACAAGAGAGACCACGTACAATGAGATGAGTAACCCAGGGTAGCACACGCCCATCACTAAGGAATCACTGTGAATGTTACCTGCATCGTTCGCTTGGGGAATTCTTAATATTAGCAATCTCCCACTACAAATGTACTCTCAAATCTAGGTATAACAAACCATCTGTTATATTACGGAAACCCACTGCATTGTGAAACCTAGGCCTCTCAGGATTCTCAAATCTAGGTGTAGCCTCCATCTTTGTTTATTACATGGCGAAACCTAATGCATTGCAAAACCTAGGCCTCTCTCCCGCTATACAGGACTCTCAAATCTAGGTGTAGCTTCCATCTTTCTTTATTATATGGTGAGACCTTCTGCATTCTGAAACCTGGGTGCCTCTCCCACTATACAGGACTCTCGGATGTAGGTGTAACCTCCATCTTAGTTTATTACATGGTGAAACCTACTGCATTGCGAAACATGGGCATCTCTCCTACCACGCAGGATCCTCAAATCTAGGTGCAGCCTCCATCTTTGTTTATTGCATTGTGAAACCGAGGCCCCTCTCCCACTATGCAGGATTCTCAAATCTAGGTTTAGCCTCTTAACCCAAGTTTATTGTGAAACCCTACATATAGGATCCCTTAAGCTAATCCTATCCACCAATAAATGCCTTTATACTGTAAAACAAAATGTATTCGAAACCTAGGCTTCTCTGATGGTATAGGACACTCAAATCTAGGCCTGTTCGTCTGTTGCACTCGACAAAGATCGCCCAGCCGAACAATTTGGAAGCTTACAATACTTATATCTCACACCACCAGTGTGGACACAGGCACGGCCAACCATCCATACATGGCAGAATACCCCTATGGCTATGCTCATCCGGTCTAGCGCCACACACAGCTGTTCAGATTGAAACACCTGACGTACCTCCACACTGCTGCCACTAGCATACAGCAAATACAATCTGAATGAAACTCTTTATAGCTGGCCACACATTGACTCCCTCAACAATAGCAATCTATCGCTGAACCCTCAACAGCTCCCACCCACGTGCCTAGCCTCTTTGGGCTGCTTAGTCGATCCTTGCCCAAGCCCTAGACCGGCAGCATGCACACATGCATCTCCTAAGCTAAATTCCTTAGAATTTTCCACCACACTGACTACGGTCAATGAGGGTGTTCCAACCGAAAAAAGCGCATTGAGGCCACACAAGTGAACTTGTACCTGTGCAAGGACAAATTAAAGATGATTACTCCAGCCCAAATTCTTCATGCTCTCTGCCTCAGGATTGGCTCTTCATGATGCCTACTTCAGTGTTCCAATTCACCAAAGCCACCGGGGATTTGTAGCTGGCCATCGCAACTACCAGTTCAAAGTCCTGCTGTTTGGTCTGTCTTCAGCACCCAGGATCTTTACTAATCCTGTGGGCAGTGGTAGCGGCTCACCTCAGATGGGAAGGTGTCCATGTCTTTCCCTACCTGGATGACTGGATCCTCCGAACACAATCCCCCAACTAGGCGTCTACACATCTGTTCCACACGTGCAGCCTTTTATCAATTCCTTTAAAACTCATAATGTCCTGAGAAAAAAAATTACCTCACAACATAAATCATCAAAAGCACTCATTCCGCAATACATCCCTCATTTTCTACACCTAAAGTAAGTCTTTCAGAAACTGTATGTTAGGCAGAATCCTGTGCAGTGCCCTTAGGGACCACTACACACAATTAAGACTACAGGTGGCAATACAAGTTTTACCTTTGGTACAAGCCTGAACTACTATGTTAAGGTGGTAGCAGTATCGGAGCAGCCAGACTTATCTCAAGAGTATATGAGCAGTAGCAGAGATTACACAAAGGGACCACAATTACTGTGTAGTTCCAGTGGCGACTCTCTGACTTCCAGCCCAAGAGACCTGCCTTTTATGCGAAAATCCCCCATTCACACAGCCTGGCTGTCAATCACACAGCAGGGGGGTTGTCCAGCCCGGACAACCACCTCAGCCAATCATGAAAAAGTGAGACTTGGGTTTCCTAGAATATCCTGTGCAGGGGGTGACTACACCCCTCCCTCACATTCAGCCCACCTAGACACCCAGGCGCCTAGAGGAGGAGCCCGCCAAAAGACAGTGAACAAAGAAGGCAAACCTGGTTTGCCGCGCAAAGTAAAACACAAGAAGGAGTTTAAGTTCGCGGCTATTACAATAGCCTACAATATTACCACGTTTATATAAGATAAACGCGGTAGAAAAGTTAGGGTAGATGCCACTGCCACCAGCCATATCTAAATGTTAAAAGAGCGAAACAATGCTCTAGGAGGTACAGATAAAAAGGGCTAAGTAAACTCCATGTAAAATGGGGTGTACTGGATCTGTGGTTAGATTGGACTTAGTAAAGTTAATGGCAACTTTACTCTTTTCTGGGGGACAGGAGTCACCCTCAGAAATGGATTCGGTGGTAAGTCTGAATGACATCCCTGTGTCACTGCACTGAAGGTGCGGTGTAACACACAAAAGGGGGCTAATGAAGTGAGTCCACAATCAAAAAAACAGAGAAAAAGACACATAGCAAAACATGGGTAAGAGTGGGAAAAAGGCTCACACTCTTACCAAGTGGAAAGAAATTACTCCAGAGATCCAGCAAAGCTACTGAGGGACTCACTAGGCAAGGGAAATCAGCCATAGAATGAAAATTCTCCCTAACACTGTATTGAAGCAAAAATCCAACCAAGAGGCGTGTCCAGAAGAGTCCTGCCTCTTCAGAGTCTTAGACACTCACCCAGAAACCGGGTGCTATGCTCAGTCAAACCCCTACACCCCACTAAAATGTGCCACAATGTTTCTACCTGGCCTTCATGTTTACAGAATCTACCCATATCTGTGTTAGATTAACCATTTCGAGGGGATTGGGTCCTCCGACGTATTCCATATCTATGACAGTAATCACCACAGCTGTGCTGCTTCGGAAACTTTTTCGGCGTCTGCGTCCTGCGTCGATGACGTCGATGCGCCGCCGTCGAGGACCTCCTCCGACGTCCGACGTCATCCGATGTGATAAGTAGGACGCACGACGCCAGTAGCCTCAGTTCCGTTTTTTCCGCGAACGTGTTGCTTCGTGTTTCTCGGTTCTAGCCTCGACTCTTTGGAGTTCTGTTCTTTCTGGTTCTTCGAGCCTGTTCGTTTGTGAATATTCCTTCGCAGCGATGTCTTCCACTTCGTCTTCAACCCCGCGTCCGGGCTTCAAGAAGTGCGGGGTGTGTGGGTCCAAGATGTCGGTGACTGACTCGCACGACGCCTGCCTCTGGTGCCTCGGGGAGGCCCACGACACGGATGACTGTGTCGACTGCCTGTCGCTCACTTCCAAGGCCTTACGCGAACGTAAGAAGAAATTGTCGGTAGGTCGGGTGTCCAAGCCCCGGAAGTCGAAGTCGGCGGGGCTTTCGACGGATGATTCGAGGGGTGACTCTCCGCGTCATCGTCGGAGGTCTCGTCGGTCTTCTTCTAGGAGTCGGTCTCGCCACTCCTCTGCCTCTTCGAGGCGTTCTCGGAAGCGCCGTCACCGGTCGCCTTCCAGGTCCTCTTCCGAGGACTCTGCCCGGCACGTCGGTTATCCCACCAGCCGTGCGACGCCGGAGGAATGGGCTTCCTTCGGGAAGAAAATGTTGGCGATTCTTGAGTCGCAGGGTACTCAACCGTCCGCGCCCCCGAGTGGGGTCGGCCGTGTGAGGTCGAGAGACGCCGCTCGCAAGAGTGGTCGGCACGAGTCACGGGAGAGGTCCCGTTCGGACAAGGAGGCTCGTTCTCGTCGTACCCGTTCCAGGTCCCGGTCCTCGACGCGATCGAGACCGTGTGCACCTGTGATGTCTTCGAGGAAGACATCGACGTCTGAGGCGTCGAGGGCGTCGACAGGCTTTCTCGAGGCTCCGGCTCCGAGGAAGTCGTCGAAGCCGTCGACGTTCAGGTCGTCGAGGGACACGCTCGGGGCTCCGGCTTCGAGGGCTGTGTCGACGCCGCCGATATTGGAGGCGCTGCATCTGACGTCGACGCCGATTTCCTCGACGTCGACGCCGATCCTCTCGGCGCCGTTGCCGGTTTTCTCGACGGCGGCGCCGATTCGCTCGACGCCATCGACGCCTTTCGTGTCGGACGTGCCCCGTGTCTCGGGTGTACCCCCTAGGAAGGCTCTGGCTAAGAGCAGGCACTCTCAGGTGCCTTTCCACCTCTTGGATTATATTTCGGAGGCGGATGAGGATTCGGTTGGCCTGGTTCCTGATCAGGTGCCGGATGACATTGTCTCGGGCCATAGTCAATTTGACGATTTGAGGCAGTCGCTGCATGATGCTAGTGGTCTGGACACCTCTCTGGAGGTGGAATTTGGTCGGCCTGAGCCTGGCTCCCATGCCGATTCCTCATACCGGCGCCTTATGGCTAGGGTGTCTGAGTATCTGGGATGGTCTGCTCCCCCAGGGGAGTTTGTGCAGGATGATCTGACGGACATCCTTGATGTTGGTCCCCCATCTGACCCGGTTCTGCCATTCCATATGGCTTTACAGCGTAGGGTGGCGGCGGCTTGGACTGCTCCGGAGAGTCTCCCGGCAGTGGGCAGATCCTTGTCGCGGAAATACCGTCCAGCCAGTGGCGACCCCTGCTACTTGACCAGGCACCCCACTCCGGAAAGTTTGGTGGTGCAGGCGGCCACGGCCCCGGCAAAGCAGGCGTCGTACCCTACCATCCCTCCTGATAGGGACGACAAACGTTTTGATGGCTGGGCGAAGAAGGTGTTTTCTTCTGGTGGTATGGCGCTTCAGGCGGCCAACTCCATTTGTGCCTTGTCACGTTTCACGCACACTCTGTGGAACTGTGTTGCGTTAGCGGCTGAACATATTCCCGAAGGGGACGAACGGGTTGGTTTCCTTGCTTTGGTCCAGGATGGTAAGGATGCCATGTGTGAGTCCGTTCAGTCGGGTTTGGACTTAGCTGAATGCGTCAGTAGGTCCATGGCGGCGAGCACCGTGATACGCAGGTTTGCGTGGTTGCGGAAGTCGGGGTTTGCTCCTGATGTGCAGTCCCGGCTCCTCAACATGCCCTTTGATGGTGAACATCTTTTTGGCAGCAAGGCTGACGAGAGCCTTGAGAGGTTGCAGACCTCAAAAGCTGCAGCGAAGTCGTTGGGCGCTGCAGTTCGCCAACCTCCGCCTTTTCGTCCTAGGGGACAGCAGTGGAGGGGTGGCTCCTTTCGCTATTACTCGTCCTTTGGTAGAGCGAGAGGAGCTGGCAGTCAAAGGGGCCAACGCAGGGGTACCAGAGGTGGACGACAGGGTACCCGTGGTGCCAAGGCCGCTCGGGCAGTTGCCTCTTTGCCCTCAGGTAACGCCGCAGCCGCTCCTACTCAGTCATGAGGCCTTGTCCCATGGTTCGCCGGTTGGGGGAAGGCTGGCGCAGCATCTTGTAGAGTGGCGTGCCATTACTTCGGATGTGTGGGTTCTGGAGATCATAACCCACGGCTACTGTCTTCCCTTTCGGCACAGGCCTCGCGACAATCCACCGGGGAACCTCTCTTTGAAGTGTCCGGATCCGCTCCTTGCGCAGGAAATTCAAGCCCTGCTGGAGAAAGGCGCCATAGAACTGGTGCCTGTAGCGGAGAGGAACAAGGGATGGTATTCCCCTTATTTTTTGATTTCCAAGAAAGACGGGGGATTGAGACCCATCATGGACTTGCGCGGTTTGAACAAACTCCTCAGGAAGGACAAGTTCAAGATGGTTACTCTCTCTCAAGTCCTCCAGGCCCTTCAGCTTCAGGACTGGTTGGTGTCACTCGACCTCAAGGATGCTTACTTCCATGTGCCGATCCATCCCAAGCACAAGAAGTACCTGAGGTTCGCGGTTGGCGACTCGCACTTTCAGTTTCGGGTCCTGCCGTTCGGTTTGACCTCCGCCCCGAGGGTTTTCACCAAGCTCATGGTGGTGGTGGCAGCGCATCTCAGGCAAGGGGGGATTCACGTCTACCCCTACCTGGACGATTGGTTGATCAGGGGGAGCTCTCCCGAGCAGGTCCTGGATCATCTGTCCGTCGCCTGCCACTCCCTTCACAGGCTGGGCTTCTCCCTCAATTTAAAGAAGTCCCATTTGACGCCAACGCAGAGGCTCCAGTACATCGGAGCAGTGCTCGACACTTCCCTGGGGCAGTGTTTTCCTCCCCGGGTGAGGGCTCTTCACATTCAGCAGATGGTGCGCAAGTTTCAGCATGCCCAGACGCTCCCAGCGTTCGAGTTCTTGAGGTTGCTCGGCCTCATGGCATCCTGCATTCTTCTGGTGCCAGAGGCTCGCCTGCGAATGAGATCTTTGCAGTGGGCACTCAAGATGCAATGGTCGCAGTCCTCCGGCAGGATGTCGGACCCGATTCAGGTGCCGCCCTCGGTCGCCCGGGACCTTCTGTGGTGGGCCGTCGAAGGCAACTTGATGAAGGGGGCTCCGTTTTGGCTTCCCTGGCCGGAGGTGACGATCGTGTCGGATGCATCCCTCACGGGGTGGGGAGCTCATGCCAACGGGCTGACAGTCAGCGGTCGTTGGTCTCCGTCGGAGTCCAGACTCCATATCAATCTGTTGGAGCTGAGGGCCGTCAGGCTAGCCCTGAAGGCTTTTCTGCCGACTGTGCGAGGGAAGAGTGTCCTGATCCTGACGGACAACACGGTGGCCATGCACTACCTCAACAAAAAGGGGGGGGCAGGGTCACTTCCTCTGTGCAGGGAGGCGATGCAGCTCGAGTTCTGGGCCATCCAGCAGGAAGTTTCGATCTCGGCAGTTCATCTGGCCGGAGTCGAGAACGTGACGGCGGACGCTCTGAGCAGGCAGAGCACGATCTCTCACGAGTGGGAGTTGGCTCAGGAGATTCTCCTGGAGATCTTCGCCCTTTGGGGGACCCCTCAAGTGGATCTCTTTGCCTCCAGTGTCAACCGGAAGTGCGAAAGGTTTTGCTCGCGGGAATTTCCTCCAAAAGGAGCCTTAGGAGACGCGTTCGTGGTGGAGTGGTCGTTCCCGCTGCTGTACGCGTTTCCTCCGGTCCCCGTCATCCCGCAAGTGCTGCGGAGGTTACGGAAGTTCGGTTCCCGGATGATCCTCATTGCTCCGGCGTGGGCTCGGAGGACGTGGTACCCGGACCTTCTCGACTTGTCCATCTGCCCTCCACGTCGTCTTCCCTACCGAGACGATCTGCTCTCACGGGAGGGGGGTCAGGTTCTCCATCCAGAGGTCGGATCCCTCAACCTTCACGCTTGGCTTCTGAAAGGTTGAGGTATAAGGATTGGGACCTCCCTGAAGACGTGATGGAGGTGTTGCTTTCGGCCCGAAGGCCCGCAACTAAGTCTCTGTACCGTTGCCGTTGGCGTAAGTTCTGCGACTGGTGCAGAGTTCAGAATGTGGATCCTTTTGCATGTGACATCCCCATGGTTCTGTCCTTTTTGCTTTCTTTGGCCCACAGGGGCTTGCAAGTTGGTACCGTTAAGGGTTACCTGGCGGCGCTGTCCATCTTTAAGCGCTCATCTGAAGAATGTTCTTACTTTAAAATCCCTTTAATTTCACAGTTTCTGAAAGGGCTCACTAATGTGTTCCCTCCGTCGCCTTTCCTGGTGCCCGGTTGGGATTTGAACCTTGTTCTTAGGTTTCTTATGGGTGCTCCGTTTGAGCCGTTACATTCTTGCCCTTTGAGGCTGTTGACTTTGAAAACTGTGTTTTTAGTTGCGGTTACTTCCGCTCGCAGAGTGAGTGAGTTACAGGCACTTTCTGTTAAGCCACCCTTCACTGTATTTCACAAGGACAGGGTTGTCCTTCGAGTTCGTCCTTCTTTTCTTCCGAAGGTAGTGACGGAATTTCATTTGGCCCAGAAGATTGTTCTTCCGGCATTCTATCCTCCTCCGCATCCTGGTAAGGAAGAGGAGAGGCTCCATAGGCTTGATCCTAGGAGAGCTTTGAGCTTTTATGTTTCTCGCATGTCCCGGGTCAGAGTGGACGATCAACTCTTTATTGGTTACGCTGGTAAGCGCTTGGGGCAAGCTGTGACGAAACAGACTTTGTCCCGCTGGATTATTTTGGCCATCTCGGAGTGTTACCGCTTGGCGGGCAAGGACCCTCCGGCTGGCTTGCGGGCCCATTCTACCAGGGGCTTGGCTGCATCTACTGCCCTGCAGAGGGGTGTTCCTATTCGCAACATCTGTGATGCTGCCACCTGGGCTTCAGTGCATACATTTGTGCGGCATTATTCCCTCGATTCCATCAGAGGGCAGGATCTGGCCTTTGGCAAGGCGGTCCTTTGCTCTGCTATTTGATTGGCTATTCTAAATTTTGTTCTAAATTCTTTCCCTCCTCCTTGATTTGGTACTGCTTTGGGAGTCTGTCATAGATATGGAATACGTCGGAGGACCCAATCCCCTCGAAGAACAAGTTACTTTCTTACCTGGTAACGTTCTTTCGATGGGATGGTCCGACGACGTATTCCATATCGCTCCCGCCCTGCCTTCCCCGCTGCAGAATTTCTGTTGCGTTTGCAGCTTACGTTCCGCAAGGCTTTGTGTCGGACTGGCAGTTGACTATTGTCACACGTTCTGGGGGAAAAAACTACAACTGAGGCTACTGGCGTCGTGCGTCCTACTTATCACATCGGATGACGTCGGACGTCGGAGGAGGTCCTCGACGGCGGCGCATCGACGTCATCGACGCAGGACGCAGACGCCGAAAAAGTTTCCGAAGCAGCACAGCTGTGGTGATTACTGTCATAGATATGGAATACGTCGTCGGACCATCCCATCGAAAGAACGTTACCAGGTAAGAAAGTAACTTGTTCATCTCTTTAGGACTTCATTAGTAGTAAGCAGGTTAAATCAGTCTCATAAACTGTGTTCTATGATATGATATGGCATTTATAACACACCTATACAAAAGTGTTTCAAGGCGCACAGCGGCAAGGGAGGGGGGACAAAAGGAAGACGGACAGCGATCCTACTAGGCCAAGTGTCATTCAGATCGCGCAAGTGCAGGGGAAGGGGGAGAGGAAAAGTGCGGAGTGGGAGAGGGGTTGGGACAGTGCAGTACATGGGGTAATAGAATAAATTAAAACAATAAGAGCAGTAGGGCCAGCTGGTGGCAAGTGCACGGGTATATGCAGTCATTAGGTGTCAAGTGCTGGTGGGACTGTAGGGATACAGAAAACAGTTCCCAAGTGTGGGGGTTGCCAGGGAGGCAGTGCAGGTGTGTAACTGGCAGGGAAGGGGACCTGGGCCCGGGATCAGAAGGTGGCCAGGTAACCAGTACAGTTTCAGGCGGGAATTCAGCAGGGGAGAGCAGGAGAGAAAGAAGAAGCAACGAGGAAGGTTTTGTGGTGCTTCCGGAACCAGAGATGGTGCTCCTCAAGTTTCCGGGAGGCTGTTCCAGAGGGAGGCCCCAGCCGAAGAAAGAGATCTACCACCAACTTGTTGCTTGGAGTAGCGACTGACCCTGAGGGAGTTGGAGGCGGATGAGCGAAGAGCTCGAGAAGGAAGATATTTAGGAAGAGAGAGTTGAAGGTATTGAGGCACCAGGCCCCAGAAGGCCTTCTGGACATTGCAGAGGGTTTTGAACTTAATCCTCGCAGCCACTGGGAGCCAGTGCAGAGATTTCAGCCCTGGAGAGATACGATCCCTGTGCTTGAGGCCACGGGCAAGTCTCGCAGTCCTGTTCTGGATGAGTTGCAGAGGTCAGAGAGTGGTAGCAGGCAGATTAAGAGTGTTGCAATAGTCGAGCCTAGAGAGAACCAGAGCTCTGGAGACCGTGAGCTTCTGGGGGAAGGAGAGGAAAGGAAGAATACCTCTGAGGAGGTGCAGCTGGTAGTGTGACTTCTTAGAGACGTCAGAGATAGAAGGAGAGTGTTGAGTCGAAGATGACCCCAAGGTTTTTAGCCACGCGGGTGGGAGCAGGAAGAGGGCCAAGAGAGGCCGGCCAGAGATTGACAGGAAAGGCAGGAGCGGGTGTGCCGATGAGGAGAGTCTCGGTCTTACTGGCATTAAGGCATAGATCATTGGCGGCACACCACTTCTGGATAGCATACCGACAGAGATGAGAGACGAAGAAGAGGTGGCCGAAGGTATCCTTGAAATGAGCTGTCATCCACATAGCACTGAAAGTTGCGGCATTGAGTTGGGCAAGAAGTGCCAGGTATTAGTTGAACAGCCAGGGAGAGAGGTTAGACCCCTGGGGCACACCACAGATGGAGATAGAGGAGAGGAAGGACCCAAGTTGGACCTGGGAGGGTTGATCAGAGAGGAAAGAAGTCAGCCACGCAAGGGCCTGACCGGTGATACCCAGGTTATCACAGAGACGGTTGAGCAGGATGGCATGGTTGACTGTGTCAAAAGCAGAAGAGAGATCAAGTAAGATGAGGACACATATGGTGTTGGAATAAAGGTTGGAGAGCAGGTCTTCACGGATGTTCAGGAGAGCAGTTTCTGTGCTTCTGGCAGCTCTGAAGAAAGACTGATGGTCATGAAGACAACCAACACATTTCAGTGTGAAGATTAAGCTGGGAGATGGCCAGCTTTTCCAGGAGTTTGCTCAGGAAGGGAGTGATGGAGATTGGGCGGTAGTTTGCCAGGCAGGACGGGTTTCAGAGGGTGCACAAGGGAGTGCTTCAGGGGGGATGGGAAGACTCCACTGGCGAAGGAGTGGTTGCAGAAGTCGGCCAGAGCAGGAGTCAGGGTGTCAATGTGGTCCATGGTTTTGGAGGAACAGGGGTGAACCTGTTTTGACGAGTCTTTCATAGATCGGACTTGTCTAGGAAACTTGTCTGGGGAGAACAGGGGAAAGGCAAAGAAGGAGGGAGGAGAGGTGGCCGAAGGGCCAGAGGAAGAGCAGGGAGTAGAAGGCAGAGGGGGAGAGGAAGAGAGAGGACAGGATGTCCTGAGCTTTAGGGATGAAATGAGAAGCCAGAGCCGTGCAGAGGGCCTGGGAAGGGACAAGAGAGGTAGAGACTGCAGCAGGATTGGCCAATTCCTTGCAGATTTTAAAGAGTTTGGCCGAGTTGTTAGATGCCGCAGAGACGCGGGCTTGGATGGGAGCTCTCTTCTTGCTGCGGACAGAACCGGTATTGCCTTTGGAGCAGGCGGCAGGCCAATTTGTCAGAGGATGTACCAGGAGCACGCCATTTCCGCTCAGCCACCCTGCACTTGCGTTTGAGGGTGACGAGGTCTGAGTCGTACCAGGAATTGCACTTGGCTTTGGGCTTCAAGCGGATCCTCATGACAGGGGCAAGAACATCGAGAGTATCAGATATAGCAGAGCCGAGCATGGAAAGGGCTGTGTCGGAGTGTGAGTCAGCCAAAGAGGCAGGGTGGGTGAGAAAGTGGCGGCGAAAGCCTCAACTGACATGGTCAGAGAACTGAGAAGCTGGGTGGCAGTGCTGGAATTGGCTTAACCTGGGGGAAAGAGAGGGTGAGGTGGGTGGAAATGAGAAAGTGATCACTCCAGGAGAGAGGAGTCGTGAGAGGTATAGAAAGGGGAAGGTCTGTAGAGATCAGAACATCCAGAGTGTGCCCTGCAGAGTGAGTCGGACAGAGGGGAGACTAGAGTGTCGCAGAGGTCACGAAAGAGTCCAGAGGAAGGACAGGAAGCATCCAGGTGTACGTTAATCTCCAAGAAGGACTAGTTAGGTGGTCGAGACCAGGAGGGAAGAGGAAAGGTCCGCCCACTCAGAGAGGAAAGAAGAGATCTCACCAGGTGGCCGATAGATAGTAGCCACAGTAAGGGAATGGCTATGAGAGAGAGAGAGAGAGAGAGAGAGAGAGAGAGACCCTGCAGACGAGGCATTCGTCTATACCACAGAGATTGGAAGAGCTTTAGATAACAGGGCCTTTTACCAAAAGCCTTACATTCGTTACACAGTCCCCATTGCCACCTGTGGGAGTTTCTATCTTCAAGGGTATTTATCTAATCTTGAGCCCAGTTTTTTCCTTTAACTTTGCCTGGGTTAGTCAATAGAAGTTTGATACTCGATCCCAATGAATCTAATAGTGCACTACAGTTGTACTTCCATTGAACCAATATGCCAGGCTCCATTCCACCCGACAGTTGGACGAGTATTTCAAAAGGAAGTGCTGAGGGCACTAAAACATTTCCGGACACAGCGATAATGCCTTCCAAGCAGTTTTCGCATATAACGAAATAAGACCAGGTGTGTACCTTATTGTAATTATTATGGAAGCTGGTGCTTGATTTGGCAATTTTAGGAGCTTTCTCCAGAAGTTCCCTTCCAGTGATGCCCATACCTTGTAAGGTGTAAAAACAAAACCTTTGGCTCCCAAGATCAGAGGCAGTGAAATCTTTGCCTTGTAAAAGGTGACAACCGGCTCTAAGGAAAATGTACCAAATTTACTATGGAGTAATATGGCTTGTGATATCATCATAGTATTCTTTTTTAAGACCAAACACCTAGGGCCATCATCTTTTCTGTTGTTCACAAGGGCACCCAACTAAGTCACTGACTGAGTTTCTAATAACGGAGCATCTTCTAAAAACCATTTATATCCTGAGATACTCATCTTGCTACTACTGCCAAAAGTCAGGATTTTGGTTTTCACTGGATGGATTTCTAAACGTTTCTCCCTCATGTATTCCTGCAGTGCATTTAAAGATTGCTGAAGTCATCAGCGAAAAGTAATCTGCCAATCTTGCTGTTACCTAATTTAGGCGGGAAAGCATTCACCCTGTCCAATGCGATTGGTAAATCTGACAAACAGGTTAAAAAGGGATGGGACAAGAGGCATCCTTGTTTCAGCCCTCTTTCTGTGGCAATTGGGTCAGACAAAAGCCCTTGGGCATTAAGTCTGATAACATTGGTATCCTGATATATTTCTCTAATTGCTGCTAGCAAATTCACAGGGCAGCTCCACTGCTCCATTTTTCTCCATAGCTACTCCCTGTCAATGCTATCAAACGCCTTTTTGATGTCAATAAAGGCCATATATATATTTGTCCCCTTTTCCATAACTTTGCCCTTCAAGATGTTAAAAAAAACAAATTCAAATCTGTCCCCACACCCTGTATGAAACCTGTCTGCCTAGGATCAGCTCTACCCGTGGATGCTATCAATTTCTGTAAATGAGATAGTAGACCCCATGCCCCCCCCCCAAAGATCTTTCCGAGAGCATCTAAGAGAGTAATGGGGCGATAGTTTTTGGGATCCGCCCTGTCTCCTCCCTTATAGACCGGGAACGATCACTGCTTCTTTTAACATTGTTAGTGAAGCCATCAGGGCCGGGGGCGTTAGGCAGAAACCTGTGCAGTTCCCTTAGGGACCACTGCAAAAGGCTTAAGACTACAGGTGTTGGCAGTAAACCCAATTTGTAGCAGTCTGTACCACCCAGATTTACCTGGTAGCTGTGGCTGAGCAGCCATACTTCTCTCAAGAAATGTTAGACAGTATATAGAGTATACAAGATAGGTACAAAGATACAGTAGCACAAGCAAGCACTGACCAGAGCTTGGGTATAAAAGTATATAATTATTTATTTAAAAACACACTTTGTAAAATACACTAACACGGCAAGCAAGTTAAAACACAGTCACTATTAATATATATACATCCGTGATTACTTATTGAACAAGTCTTAGTTAAAACACTTATTTACAGACAGAGGTGAGCGCTTAACCTAAGATGGCACTCCAATAAGTTAGTTAAAAAGGGAGGGAAAAAGGCAGAATTAGGGAGATACACAATACCAACACTTTGAGGAGAACCAGAGCAAGTCAGAAAAGGCAGTGTCTAGTGAGGAGCAAGAAAGTCATAGGCCAGGCCCACTCTTGGAGAGAGCAAGACGGAATGTCTCCAAGATCACACAGTTGAATAGTACTTTAAAGATTCTTTGCAGATAGTTCAAAAAGGGTTGGGTCAGTTCAGAAAAAGTTAGTTAGCAGGTCCCAAGTCACCCCAGGAGAGAAAGTCAAGGATTTACGGGACACCTTGAACAGTCTGTTGCAAGGGAGACCAGGCGGGACACAGTACCTGAAATGGTGAGAAAGCTCCAGCGGGGGCAGTTGTTCCTGGCAGCGGGTGCAAGTCATTGCTTCGTCCAGGGGAAGAGAAGATCTCGATGTGGAGGAAAGCTGGAGGTCGTTGCACTGCCAGGGAAGAAACCAGCCGCAGAGTTTCCTGGTTAAAAGATACTACCCTTTTATTCGCGGTAGTGGTGAAGCGTGGCTATACGGCCGCCTGGGTGCTTGGCACGGGCGATTCGACCATGAGACGATCCAGGAAGGCGAAAAGGAGGGCGAACTGGTTATCCCCATCAGTTCAGAGGAAGAAGGCTCTCCGGGATGAAGATCTTCTCTGTCGTTGGGAAGTGGTGAGACTGTTCAGCAGGGCTCCACTGGTGGTGTCATCGTTGAAGGTCGGCTCAGCTTCTCCCTCTTCGGATTCTTTGGTCCTGTGGCGACTTCTGAAGTTCCAGTCCCCAAAGCCCTGCTTTTATGCTGAAAACCCCCATTCATCAGTCCTAGCTGTCACTCAAACATGCTAAGTGGTGAGCCGGCCGGCTCGCCACTGGGCCAATCACACAAGAGTGTGACTTGAGTTGCCGAGGCAACTCAGTCCTGGGTGCCTAAACCCCCCTCCCACACATCTTGTAGACCCAGACAGAGTGGCACCACTTTTGGAGGCTTCTGTGGAGAAGCCCACCAAAAAGTGGAACAAAGGGCTCGACTTGGGTTGGAGTTACAGAGGCGAACACAAACGCCATTTTAAAACCGAGTCCTGGCAAAAAAGACCCAACCGGGGAATAAATATTAAATAAATAACCCGGCGGTATCATTAACATTGCAACAAAAAAGTGGTGCGTTTAAAATGAATGGGAAAATCCCATAGGAAATATTCCGGTGGAATATTTTGCGTGGTAACCACTGCCACCAGCCAGAAACTCGACGAGGGGGGACTGCACAGTATCCCCTCGAAAAACAGACCTGGGGGCAATCTAATTACCCCTACCAGTACGTCCACAATATGATGGTTTGTACTGGTTCTGTTAGTAATTTGGGACTAGTAAAGCCAATGGTGACTTTACATGCCCTGGGAGACAGTAGTCAGTCCCAGGGTATGGAGTCTATGTCTGGGGGTCACTATAACACCACTGTGTTACTGCACTGAGGGTGCTGTGTAACACACTTACCAAAAACACATGAAACCCTATGGAGTAAAAGACCCCATAGCCCATAAAACACATTACAACGTCAAAGGACATCTCAAATCATGTCTAAGAGTGGGAGAAAAAGATTCTCACTCTTAGCAGGAGAAAAAAATAAACCCCAAAAATCCAGCAAAGCTGCTGGGGGACTCACTAGGTTTGGGAAATTATCCTTAACAGAGAAGTCTCCTTAACAGGGGGCCCTCGACCTACTTGCCTTAAGTAAAAGCAAATCACCTTCGTCGAGGTATAGGGACCACCCATCCCCTTCTGTTTCTAATTGACCGGAGGCGCTCCTTCTCTTTTGCCAACATTTTTCTCAGAATGACCTAGCCATTTGTCCTCAGGCACCATATTAGCCACCGGCATCCTGTTCCTAGTTCCCAACTGATCGAGTAATTCCCAAGTGACTCGCGTGTCTCATTTTACTATTGTGTAAAGCATAGCCTTCGAATCTGCTTATAACATTTTGGCTTTGCGGGCAGCTACCCAATTCCTACATTTTTGCTTTCTCCTTGCTATTCATTTTTTTTTTATAAACTTTTTTATTGGCATTTCGTAAAACTACGTGAAGTACAAAAAAAATAAAACTGCATTGCAAAAAAAAAAGCACTTGTGGGGGTTGGGTTTGCTGAAGCGAGTTGCCTCCTCTACTTACTCTCTGTCCCCCCCAATTTCCTCCCCTTCAATGCTCACTGCTCCTTATCTGGCGAGAGTAGCTGAGCTTTATACCCCAACATAACTTCCCCTTCCCCCCATAATCCTGAGCTGCACCATGGTGTGGCGCTCTCCTTGTCCAAGAGGTAATTGTTCCAATGTCACTGGCTTTTGGTCTCAATCTGGTTGCTGTCCAAGCCTTTGTGTAGATTGGTTGTGTGTCCTGGTTTGTGAGTGTTGGATTGTTTATTTCTCACCTTTCCGTTAGTTCATTTCCCTCCCGTCTTAAGTGTACTGGTCTGTGAGTGCCCGGAATCTTTCTACCCTAGAGGGGTTGTATGTTTGTCTTCTAGCCATAGACGCCAGTTCCAATCTGCATGTTTTCGCTAAAAGCTCTGTGCGTTCGTAGTGTGAGGGAGGGGTCTTAGCCTTCCTGCGGATAGTCAGTAGCTTCCTAGCCATGAATAGTAGTATCCCTATGAGTCTGCGGGTTAGCGGGTCTTTGTGCCATTCCTCTGCCCCTCCCCCCAGCAGCATCTCCTCAGGTGTGAATTCCGACCGTGGCCCCAGTGATGTCCTCAATCTGTCTGTGCATTCCCCTCCAGTATTGAGAGAGTTTGGAGCGGCGCCATAAGATGTGGGCCATCCTGCCTAGGGATCCACACTCCCTCCAGCATTTTTTTGAGTGTTCGATTCCCATTTGGTGCAGCGTTGTAGGGGTGCAGTGTAATTGTTGTATAATTTTGTATTGGATCTCCCTATTTTTGAGGTTAGTGGAGATTAGGAGTATGGCTGCGTAGCATTCCAGAGTAGCCGAGACCTCTATCTGGGAGCCTAGATCTTTGGACCAGGATTGCGCTAATGTGTGGCTCCTCCCATGTTTGTTGGGAATAGCCTTTTGGTAGAAGGTGCAGGAATGCTTCAAGGTGGTGCTCCATTTCCGCCTCACAGGGTGCCGAGAATAGTGGTAGCAGTGTTTGTGCAGTGGGCTGGCGCATAGTGTTGCTAATTGTGTGGTATGTTAGCCAGTCGCATGTGATCAGTCCCAATTTGGGGCGCGTGTCATAAAACGCCAACAGTTGTCCCTCCTCGCATATGTCCATTAGTCGTAGGTTGGCCCACTCAAGGTCTTGTTTGCAGTGAATTTTTTGTGATAGCCTCTATGTAAGAATTGCTCTGATGCTGGACCACAGAGGGGGAAACCAGGCTTGAATCCCTTGCGTTGCCCTGAGTTTGTACCATTGGGTTAGGGCGGGACCAACAATTGGGTGTTTCTTTAGGCCAGGGGGAAGTTCGCTTGGGGGGGTGGCCATGATTTCGATAGGGTTGAGAGGTTTCATCATTCCGACCTCCATTGCCCTCCCGCTGGACTCATCTGATTCTAACCAGCGCTTTACCCAGAAGACCTGTGCTGCTTGGTAGTAGGCCTTCAGGGAGGGGCCGCTGGGCCTCCGTTTGGTTTGGCGGTTTAGTGGGCCGACAGACGGATTCTCGCCTTCTTCCCTCTCCATTTGAACTTGGCGATTGCTCTATCGAGTTCTTTCAAGGAGTCGGGAGCTGGGCTAGCTGGGATCATCATGGCGATGTATGTGAGCTTGGGGAACAAGTTCATTTTAAGGGCATTTATTCGTCCGGTGAGGGAGAGGGCTCGCGTGTCCCATCGTTTTAGGTCTTGGCATATGTGCGTTATTTTACTTGGATAGTTTAGGTTGCTAATGTTGTCGATTGAGGCGCTAATATTAATTTCGAGATACTTGATATGGTGCATTTGCAGGGTGAAGGGGGCTATGCCGCCCCCCCCGCTCGAGTCCCAAGGGATATCTGGGCATAGTGGCATGATCTCGGATTTGCCACAATTGATTGTGTAACCTTCAATTGGGCCCATCTCCAAAAGGAGCGTTCTGATGTGCGTGAGGGATGTGCATCCGTTACTAACATAGAGTAGCATGTCTGCGTAGAGGAACACGCGGTGTTTCTCAGCGCCCTGTGTGATGCCCTTCCAGTCCTTGTCTGCACAGAGTCCGATCGCTATAGGCTCTATGGATGGCGCCTATAACAATGGCGATGGCGGGCATCCCTGGCAAGTTCCAGATTGTAGCTCAAACGCCGGGGAGGTAATGCCGTTGGTGACGACTGCGGCGGTAGACCCCGTGTATAGCAATTTGCTCAGTTGGACCAGGTGGTGGGGGAAGCCATATCGAGGTTGCACTTTAAAGATGAACTCCCACTGGACTTTACCAAAGGCTTTTTCACCGTCTACAGTCAGTATTAGATTTTATGGGTCTCTGTCTCCCGCTACAACGTGCAGTAGCCTTCTAATTTTGTTGCTAGAGTGTCTGTTGCGGATGAACCCTGTTTGGTCTTTGTGAATGATGTGTGAGAGGCTGTTTTCTATTCGTCTGGCTAGGCACTTTTGTAGTATCTTGGCATCTGCGTTTGAGGGAAATAGGCCTATAAGACCCGCATGCCTCGGGTTCGGCCCCGCTTTCTGAAAGACAACTATGTTTGCGGAGAGCATTGACTGGGGAAGGCGTCCAAGATCAGCCGCTTCATTGAACACCTCCAGGCGGGTTTGCAATGTCTGATCTCAGCTTTTTATACAGGTCGATTGGGATCCCGTCAGGCCCTGCTGCTTTTCCGGCTGTTAGCGTAGCAATGGCACTTGTGATTTCTGCTGCCGTGATGCGTGTTTCGAGGGCTGGGATGTGGGCCCGGGGGATTTTTGGGGTCTGTATGGAGTCCAGGAAGAGGTTGATATCTGGGTTTGCGTAGGCATCAGGGGCTGTATATAGTTATTTATAAAATTTGGCGAATCAAGTGTTAATTGGAGAGTCTCCCACGAGCGGCTTCCCCCCTTTATCTCGTATTGTGTCTATGGTTTGGACGGCTTGTCGCTGCTTTAGGGCCAGGGCCATTGACCTGGGTTTATCGCTTTTGGAGTAATATGATTTGGCACCAGCTGGTGTAGGATTTTTGGGTTCTGTCGGTAGTGACCAGTTTGATTTTGGCACTGAGTTTGTTCAGCTGTGGCTTAAGTAGTTTGTCTTTGGTTCGTTTGTGCTCCCCTTCGACTTTGCTCAGTTCACCCATTAGTCGGGCGATTTCCTCTCCCCAGGCTTTGCGCTTGAATGGCCAGCGCGATATGGATTGTCCCCTTATGTAGGCCTTGAATGTGTCCCAGCACTTATGGGTTGTGTAATCCTGTACAAGATTGGCTTCGCAGTACCGTTCAGAGTCAGTTGTGAGGTGCTCTATGCGGTCAGGATAGTGAAGCATCCAGAGGTTTAGCCTTCAAGAGGGGGCTTGCGCAGTGTGTCTGGGAGGGTTGTTGGGAGGATCTTGCATTCCTCGGCCAAGTGAAGTGTACTTGTTGAGGAGGACCGGGGCATGGTCTGAGAGGGTTGTTGGGAGGATCTTGCATTCCTCGGCCAAGTGAAGTGTACTTGTTGAGGTAAGCCAGTAGTCTAGTCGGGAGTAGGCATCGTGGGGGTGTGAATAGAATGTGTAGTCGTTGGTTTGTTTGTGTTTTTCCCTCCACATGTCTTAGATGTCTTGCATTAGGTCTTGCATTAGGGTCTTGAGGGCAGTCTGTTTCTTCAGTGTGGTGGGGTTTCCGGGGGTTGTGCCCAGGCGGTCTAGCGTGGGATCTAGCGTTACATTGAGGTCACCTCCTATGATCGTGATATTGCCCATATCCTGGCGCATTCTGTGAGCATCTCAGTGAAAAAGGAAGGGGTGTCTGAGGTAGGGGCGTATTGTCATGATCTCTGCTTCCAAAAGATCAGGACTTGCCCGACTCCCTTGGAAGCAGACCCATAACCCCGGTTCCGAGTGCCAGCCAGTCCCAATTGGGACCTTTTGGACCCTGTCCTGGCGCCAGTGGCACCAGGCTCATAAAGGTGCCCAGTCCCAGCGCTGGAAGCGCCGGGCTCATAATGCTTGGGTGGACTTACCTGCAGCAGACCATGCTGCTTACTTACCTGCCAGTTGAACCCCTGATCCTCTTCTGTTTGGGACTACTTTTCCTGTTGGGTGGGGCAGGAGCCACTCCCTAGGTTCAGAACACTGGAACTCTTCTGGAAAGCAGGAACTCTTTTCTTAGGCGTGGCTGTGGAAGGAGACACCTAAGCACTACAGGAGGCTATTTAAACCACACCCGATGGATGAATCTTGCTTTGCGTTATTCTGCATTCTCTGCAGCAGAACGCTCATCGTGTCTTCTGCTTCTGATCCTGGGCCTAAGGGAACAAAGGCTTACCATCCTGGAATCCAGTCTTCAGCAGCACCTGTAAAGACAAAGAAAGAACAGGTTAGCACTACGGTCTTCAGTGGCAGCGCATCTCTTACCTGGTCCATCGGCTGTCACCAACGCCTCGCGCTGCATTCCGGCATCTGAAAGACAAAGGCTTACCTACTCTTCGCATGCTCCGGAGGTCTTCGCACTGCATTCCGGCATCTGAAAGACAAAAGCTTACCAGCTCTTCGCACGCTCCGGAGGCCTTCGGCGCTGCATCCCGCATCTGAAAGACAAAAGAAGGTGCGTTTAAAGACATTGGGCAACTTTATTACTCACGTGCCATTACTCCTTCCCACGCCGAATCCAGTGGGTATTCCAGCACCCTTCAGCTTCTCTAAAGCTCCGAACTTGTACCTGCAAGATAAAAGGGACAGCTAGTGCGCATCGTGAAGCAGGCTACAAGCGCTTACTTACGTGCTTCCAGGCGCTTCTATTCCTCACGCGGGTTCGATCCTCAACTCTCATCAGCCCGCCATCCGCCATCGCCGGAACCCTGCAAAACAAGAGATATCATTACAAAAGACTTTTAAGACATTTGAAGTGCCCAGAACTTACCGTTCGTGCAGTTAACGACAGACAGCAGTCCTCTGAGGTCAAGAGGCCTGCACCCTTATCCAGTGAAGAAACTGGTTACGGCACCCTGCCCCGAGGCAGATGGAGAGCTCGGGGTTCACTTACCTAAGGTGAGGGCGTTAACCTTTGGGGTTCTACAGGAGAAGAGAAAGGGAAGAGGAGAGAGGCACCCAATAAACCCAGTTCATTAATCCCATATTTTCTATCTGCAGACATCTTACTCTTCGAGTCAGACATACAGTGCACAGAGGTCCAGCCCAAAGAGCCAACCGTGTGTTACACATCACCTTTGAAGATACGGCATTCACCCAGTCAAGACCGGCGCCTCTGCGGGAATCAGGTGAGCGTTACACGTATACATTTAGGAGTGTGATGGGGTGGTGGTGTAAGAGTCCCTGGATTAGAATATATCTGCCCTCCTTGTCGGCTACTGTGTTTTGGATTTGGAGAGGGAGCTGCCTATGGATGAGAATGGATACCCCTCTTTTCCCTTGTTGTGGGGAGTGGTGCGCTGCCCCGATCCATCCCCGTTGTAGTTTCCGGATTCTATAGCCCCTAGGTGAGTTTCTTGGATGAAAATGTCTCCCTGGAGATCCCTCATGCAATTAAGTAGTCGTCTGCGTTTGATGGGGTGCCACAGATCTTGGATGTTGATTGTTTCTAGGGTGATGTGCCTGCCCATTGTTTGTGTGTGTGTGCGCTAATGACTGTTAATATCTGTAGCTGGGTTTGTGCCCCTTGGCTGGTAGCATGGAGTAGCCCTTTCAGTTCTTGTGTCAGATCGTGCAACTCGGTTAGGCTCCAACTCGAGCATTCAACAACCTTTAACCAAACAACTTGAATAACAAGGTACAAACGTTGGGTAGGTCTTACTCATCGCCTAGACCCAACACATGGCGAGGTTGCCAGGTCACGGGGTTTGGAGGGGCCAAGAGGTCCTGAACCACTCTCCACACCCGGTTTTGGGGGCTTTTTGCCGCTGGGAGTCCCTGACGAGGCTGCAGCGTGCCCCGTAGTGCCGGGGACAGTGGTAGCGATGTGTATGCATCAGGTAAGCTTGTTCTCTTCAAGGAGAGGCGCCCAATGCGACAAGCTCAAGGATCCAGATGTGAGTATCCAGTTCGGTTCTTGGGTTTGTGTTCAGTTAGGGTTTGTGTGCTGCAAGACTATACCTTTCATTTTCAGTGATTTGGGTCCCATCCTTTCGGTCTGCAGCTGTTTTTTTGCCATTTTCCGCTTGCCTGAGGTCTGTCTGAGTTGGGGGGGTGGAGGGAGGGAGGACAGGGCGGTGGTCCGGCCTTTGGTTCCCCGGTGGAGATTGTTCATAGTCTGTGGTCACTATGTCACGCTGTTGGAGCAAGCGCCACGCTGTTTCTGCGACGTCGAATGTGTGCCATTGTTTGTTGATTTGCATACACCATGTTGCAGGAAATTTCAAGTAGTGGCAGTAGTCTGAGGACTTCAGCGCTTCGAAGATCGGGCTGAACTCTTTGCATCTCGTGGAGACCACCAGAGAGTATTCATTGAATATCCTGATATTGGCAGATCCTACTCTGTGGGCCAGCTTCTCTGTGGGCCTTCAGGATCACCATTTTACGCTGGAGGTTGAGTAGGCGCATGGTTATAGTCCTCGGGCGCTGATCAGGTGCCGGTTTTGGAATTGTGCTTCTCGATCGTGAGTTCACGCGGATTTTCAATTTTGAGAGCATCTTGGAGGAGGTCATATATGAAGGTCTCTAGGTTCGTCCCTTCAGCGTTCTCTGGCAGGCTGACTACCCATAGATTATTCCATCGGGAGTGATTTTCCTGGTCATCGATTTTATCCCCCAGTCTCTGGACCTCACCCCATCTAGGACGTTGTCTGTTGTCAGATTGTTTTCAATCGCACTGATCCGCTGTTCATTGTCAGTGGTCTGCTCAGCTTGAGCCGCCAGTCGTGTTTGGACGTCCTGCAGGTCACATTTAATGTCCAGCACTGTAATATTTGTTTCTTGAGTTCATTGTCCAATGATGCCCATTTCTGCTAGGATGGCCTGTAGTTGCGACTGGATGTCCATCTCGGCCTTTTTTCGATTGGACCTCCTCGATTGGCTGGGTGTGGCTGGCACCGTTGGTTTCTCTGTTGCTGGGTGTCCGCCTTCTTTTTCCACACCCGTTCCCCCCTTTAGTCCTGGGTCTCCTCGGGGTGCCTGCCGGGTGGTAGGTTATATTGCCTGGTGTCCAAGTGCTGAGTGGGGCTCCCTCCTTCTGGCTGATCTGCATCGTTGCGTTGAGTCCAGATTCTGTGTCTGCTTGGGAAGGGGGGTCTCCCTTGCCCCAGGGTATGAGCATGCTCCTGATGTCGTTTGCGGGGTCTCTGCTGTTGCGTCTCCCTGTTATCCTTTCAGCCTGTTTGTGTAGAGGCAGGTGTGCTACGTGTGAAGCTTGATTGGTGTGGTTGAGCCTGTTAGCGGGGTGGTCCGACTTTTGCTCGTTCCTTTTGAGCAACGGTCCTGTCTGGTGTGCCCGTGTCAGGGTGGTCGTTCCATGGGGCCTGGGGGGAGGAAGGAGGTCAGTCGTGGTACCCACAGAGGAGATGAAGCAGCTTTCTGTGGGGCTGCGCGCCCCAAGAACTGTGGGTCACGGTCTGCGGGCAACTAGTCCTCTGTGTGCCATCTCTCTCTGCGCGAGATGCAATGGTTGCAGGCGTGTATTTCTTCTTCTGTTAAGGGCTGGGGCACTTGTGGCAGCGCCTAGAGGCTTGCAGAGGTTTGGCTTCACGCTTTTGCAGTGGAGTGGATGGGCTGCCCCTCCCACACCCCCCCGCGCACGCTGCCAGGCTGTTTTGGCAGGGGGTTGAGGTGCTCTGAGGCTTATCTGTGCTGACTATGCGCGGCCCGCTGGTGAGGACCTGCGCTGGTAGCCTCTGGTTTAGGGAGTGGGTGGGCCCTGTCAGCCGATGTGTGGCGCCGGTAGGGGTTCAGCCCTCTGTTCCACCTTACTTCTGTTTTATTTTGGTTCGAATTGGTTGCTGTATTACTGCATTCAGGGCCAGTTGTTGGGTAGGGTAGGGGGCCGGCCTTTATTCACTTTACAGACGGCTGCCTGGGTTGCTAGGCTGAGGGGTGCGCTGAGTTTGTCTGCTGGGTCCCTCCATGTGCGGGGGAATGTGGGGTGGGGGCCGCATGGGTTCAGCCTGCTATGTGCACTAGTGCGGTGCATTCCTGCGGTTGGGAGCCGGGGTGTAGTTGTCTCCCTGCTCGTCGGGTCCTGCCCAGGCTCACCCCATCCTCCTCCGACTTACTTGTGGCTCTGCTGCAAGCGGCGCGGAGCGAGTTCGTTTTCGCCCTCCCAATTCCCCTGGCGTAGCGGTCACTGGATGGGGGCTGCTGTCCCCTCTGGTTCAGTCCAGGCGCAGCCATCGCGGATGATCTCTGTTAGTGGCCAGTGCTGGTGCTCTCGCTGCCCCTTGTCAGTCCCCTGGGGGTTACTGCCGCATACGCACGCTCCAGCAGGATAGTATTTGTATGTTGTCATGGGGGGGTGTTTGTTCGTCGGGAAAGGGGGGGGTCTACAGCGAGGTTTGCTGGGCCCCAGAGCGAATGGGGAGCCGGTCGGGTGTCTGCTCCTCTGTCCACTTCAGGCGGTACGTGTTCTGTTGTGTCAGCTCGGTGTACCATGATCGGTCGCCAGTTTTTGGAGGACTTTTGCAGGCAGCAGCAGTTACGGTCTGCAAAGTTAGGAGTTCGGGCTTGTATTTATTTGCACGTTGGTTCCTCTGGATCGTGATGGGGAGCGTTTCAATATTATTTCATTATTGATGCATTTTGACAGCTGGTTTCGGCATCTTTCGGCAGATCCGTCCCTGCGGTGTCAGGGGCTCCTCTAGCCCATGGCCATCTTGCACTGTGCCACCTAGCGGATCCAGCTTCTCCTTGCTATTCATCTACTTACCTCCCCCTTCGTCTCAGGGCTCCTATGTCCTTTCTTAGCATGTTCTTCTGTCTTGCCATTTCAAAATCATAGGTATGCGCATGTGCCCTTCCCCTACTTTTTGAGGAGGTTTTCAATATTCTGAATTCATGTATTAGATGGACATAATTCACTCCCTCCTTACCCCCCACCCTTTTCAAAATTAGGTTGGAGAGCTCTGACATCCTCTCTCCTTAGCCTCAGTCTATTAGCTCAGTTCGAGACCTCCAGAGGGAAGTTCCAGATCTCTTTTTGTATGGGGTGTTGCATTTGTTGTATCAGTAGTTTTAGCAGGGAGTGTTCACTACATTCTTACCGATATGTTCTTAGAGATAGTAGAGCTGGTAGGAGCTTTTAGGAAGAGTGGATCCCCACGCTGATCTGTTCTTTCGAGGGGATTGGGTCCTCCGACGTATTCCATATCTATAACAGGTAATGTCCACAGCTGTGCTGCTTCGGAAAATCTTCTGCATCGATGACGTCGATGCGCCGTCCCCGAGGACCTCCCCCGATGTGATAAGTAGGACGCACGACGCCCGTAGCCTCAGTTCCGTTTTTTCCGCGAACGTGTTCGATTCGTGAATCTCGGTACGCCTCGACTCTTTGGAGTTTGTTGTATTCTTCTTGGTTTCCTTTGAACCCGTTCGGTTTTGGTGAAAACCTGTTCGTGAAACGATGTCTACCTCGTCTTCCACCCCGCGTTCGGGCTTCAAGAAATGCGGGGACTGTGGGTCCAAGATGTCGGTACGGACTCGCACGACGCCTGCCTCTGGTGCCTCGGGAAGGCCCACGATACGGACGACTGTCGACTGCCAGTCGCTCTCGGCCAAGGCCTTGCGGGAGCGCAAGAAGTTGTTGTCGGTAGGTCGGGTGTCAAAGCCCCGGAAGTTGAGGTTTATGGGGCTTTCGACGGATGACTCGAGAGGCGACTCTCCGCGTCATCGTCGGAAGTCCAGTGGGTATCCTTCCAGGAGTCGGTCTCACCACTCCTCTGCCTCTTCGAGGCATTCCCGGAAGCGCCGGCATCAGTCGCCTTCCCTGTCCTCTTCCAAGGACTCCGCCCATCGGCGGGTCGCTTATCCCACCATGCAAGCGACACCTGAGGAATGGACTTCCTTCGGGAAGAAAATGTTGGCAATTCTCGAATCGCAGGGCACCGGTCCGTCCGCCCCTCCGAGTGGGGTCAGTCGGCACCGGTTGAGAGACACCGCACGTACGCCTTCGGGCTCGGGTGGTCGGCACGGCTCACGGGAGAGGTCCCGCTCGGACAAGGGTAGCCGTTCTCGGGTCACTGAGTACTTGGGATGGTCGGCGCCCCCAGGGGAGTTTGTTCAGGATGATCTCATGGACATCCTTGATCTTCGTCCCCCCACTGACCCGGTACTGCCGTTTCATATGGCTCTGCAGAGAAGGGTGGCAGCGGCTTGGACTGCTCCGGAGAGTCTCCCGGCAGTGGGCAAGTCTTTGTCGCGAAAATACCGTCCAGCCAGTAGCGACCCCTGCTACTTGTCCAGGCACCCCACTCCGGAGAGTTTGGTGGTGCAGGCGGCTACGGCCCCGGCAAAGCAGGCGTCGTACCCTACCATCCCTCTGGATAGGGACGACAAACGTTTTGATGGCTGGGCAAAGAAAGGGTTTTCTTCTGGGGGTATGGCGCTTCAGGCAGCCAACTCCGTATGTGCCTTGTCTCGTTTCACACACACTCTGTGGAACTGTGTTGCATCAGCGGCTGAACATATTCCCGAAGGGGACGAACGTGATGGTTTCCTTGCTATGGTTCAGGATGGCAAGGATGCCATGTGTGAGGCCGTTCAGTCGGGTTTGGACATGGCAGATTGTGTCAGCCGGTCCATGGTGGCGGGCACCGTAATACGCAGGTTTGTGTGGTTGCAGAAGTCTGGGTTTGCTCCTAATGTGCAGTCCCAGCTCCTCAACATGCCCTTTGGCGGTGAACATCTTTTGGCAGCAAGGCTGACGAGAGCCTTGAGAGGTTGCAGACCTCCAAAGCTGCAGCAAAGTCTTTGGGCACTGCAGTTCGACAACCTCCGCCTTTTCGTCCTAGGGGACAACAATGGAGGGGAGGTTCCTTTTGCTATTACTCGCCCTTCAGTAAAGCGAGAGGAGCTGTCAGTCAAAGAGGCCACCTTAAGAGTGCCAGAGGTGGAAAACAGGGTACTCGAGGTGCCAAGGCCGCTCGGGCAGTTGCCTCTTTGCCCTCAGGCAACGCCGCAGCCGCTACCACTCAGTCATGAGGCCAGGTCCCATGGTTCGCCGGTTGGGGGAAGGCTGGCGCAGCATCTTGTAGAGTGGCGTGCCATTACTTCAGATGTGTGGGTTCTGGAGATCACAACCCACGGCTACTGTCATCCTTTTCGGCAGAGGCCTCACGACAATCCACCTGAGAAACTCTCTTTGAAGAGTCCGGATCCGCTCCTTGCGCAGGAAATTTGAGCCCTGCGGGAGAAAGGCGCCATAGAACTGGTGCCTGTAGCGGTGAGGAACAAGGGATAGTATTCCCCTTATTTTTTGATTTCGAAGAAAGACGGGGGATTGAGACCCATCATGGACTTGCACGGTTTGAACAAACTCCTCAGGAAGGACAAGTTCAAGATGGTTACTCTCTCTCAAGTCCTCCAGGCCCTTCAACTTCAGGACTGGTTGGTGTCCCTCGACCTCAAGGACGCTTACTTCCATGTGCCGATCTATCCCAAGCACAAGAAGTACCTGAGGTTCGCGGTTGGCGACTCGCACTTTCAGTTTCGGGTCCTGTCGTTCGGATTGACCTCCGCCCCAAGGGTTTTCACCAAGCTCATGGTGGTGGTGGCAGCGCATCTCAGGAAAGGGGGGATTCACGTCTACCCCTACCTGGACGATTGGTTGATCAGGGGGAGCTCTCCCAAGCAAGTCCTGGATCATCTGTCCGTCACATGCCACTCCCTTCACAAGCTGGGCTTTTCCCTCAATTTAAAGAAGTCCCATTTGACGCCAACACAGCGGCTCCAGTACATCGGAGCAGTGCTTGACACATCCCTGGGGCTGTGTTTTCCTCCCCAGGTGAGGGCTCTTCACATTCAGCAGATGGTGCACAAGTTTCAACTTGCCCAGACTCTCCCAGCGTCCGAGTTCTTGAGACTGCTCGGCCTCATGGCATCCTGCATTCTACTGGTGCCAGAGGCCAGGTTGCGGATGAGATCTTTGCAATGGGCTCTCAAGCTCCAGTGGTCTCAGTCCTCCGGCAGGATGTCGGACCCTGGTCAGGTGCCGCCCTCGGTCACCCAGGACCTTCTGTGGTGGGCCGTCGAAGGCAATCTGATGAAGGGGGCCCCATTTTGGCTGCCCTGGCCAGAGGTGACGATCGTGACGGACGCATCCCTCACGGGATGGGGGAGCTCATGCTGAGTTGACAGTCAGCGGTCGTTGGTCTCCGTCGGAGTCCAGACTCCATATCAATCTGTTGGAGCTGAGGGCCGTCAGGCTAGCCCTGAAGGCTTTTCTGCCGACTGTGCGAGGAAAGAGTGTCCTGATTCTAACGGACAACACGGTGGCCATGCACTACCTCAACAAAAGGGGGGGGGGCAGGGTCACTTCCTCTGTGCAGGGGGGCGATGCAGCTCGAGTTCTGGGCCATCCAGCAGGAAGTTTCGATCTTGGCTGTTCATCTGGCCAGAGACTACAACGAGACGGCGGACGCTCTGAGCAGGCAGAGCACGACCTCTCACGAGTGGGAGCTGGCTCAGGAGATTCTCCTGGAGATCTTCTCCCTTTGGGGGACCCCTCAAGTGGATCTCTTCGCCTCCAGTGTAAACCGGAAGTGCGAAAGGTTCTGCTTGCGGGAATTTCCTCCAAAAGGAGCCTTAGGAGACGCGTTTGTGGTGGAGTGGTCATTCCCACTGCTGTACGAGTTTCCTCCAGTCCCCGTCATCCCGCAAGTACTGCGGAGGTTATGGAGGTTCGGTTCCCGGATGATCCTCATTGCTCCGGCGTGGACCCGGAGGACGTGGTACCCGGACGTTCTCGACTTGTCCATCTGCCCTCCACGTCGTCTTCCCTACCAAGACAATATGCTCTCACGGGAGGGGGAGTCAGGTTCTCCATCCAGAGGTCAGATCCCTCAACCTTCACGCTTGGCTTCTGAAAGGTTGAGGTATAAGGATTGGGACCTCCCTGAAGACGTGATGGAGGTGTTGCTCTCGGCCAGGCGGCCGGCAACAAAGTCTCTGTACCTTTGGCGGAAGTTCTGCGACTGGTGCAGAGTTAAGAATGTGGATCCTTTTCAGTGTGACATTCCCATGGTTCTTTCTTTTTTGCTTTCCTTGGCCCACAGAGGCTTGCAAGTGGGGACCATTAAAGGTTACCTGGCGGCGCTGTCCATATTTAAGCGCTCGTCTGAAGAATGTTCCTATTTTAAGATTCCTTTAATTTCTCAGTTTTTGAAAGGGGTCACTAATGTGTTCCCTCCGTCACCTTTTCTGGTGCCTGGTTGGGATTTGAACCTTTTTCTTAAGTTTCTTATGGGTGCTCCGTTTGAGCCTTTGCATTCTTGCCCTTTGAGACAGTTAACTCTGAAAACTGTGTTTTTGGTTGCGGTTACTTCTGCTCGCAGAGTGAGTGAGTTACAGGCACTTTCAGTTAAGCCACCCTTCACTGTGTTTCATAAGGATAGGGTTGTCCTTAGAGTTCGTCCTTCCTTTCTTCCGAAGGTGGTTTCGGAATTTCATTTGAGCCAGAAGGTTGTTCTTCCGGTGTTCTATCCTCCTCCACATCCTGGTAAGGAAGAGGAGAGGCTCCATAGGCTTGATCCTAGGAGAGCGTTGAGCTTTTTTATTTCGCTCAAGTCCCGGGTCAGAGTGGACGATCAACTTTTCATTGGTTATGCTGGAAAGCGTTTGGGACAAGCTGTGACGAAACAGACTTTGTCTCGTTGGATTGTTTTAGCTATCTCCGAGTGTTACCACTTGGCGGGCAAGGACCCTCCGGGTGGCTTGCGGGCCCATTCTACCAGGGGAGTGGCTGCGTCTACTGCCCTGCAGATGGGTGTGCCTATTCGTCACTTCTGTGATGCAGCCACCTGGGCTTCGGTACATACTTTTGTACGTCACTACTCCCTCGATTCCATCCGAGAGCAGGATCTGGCCTTTGGCAAGGCAGTCCTTTATTCCGCAATTTGATTGGGCATGCTAAATTTGTGTTCTAAATTCTTTTCCCACCTTCTTGCTTGGTACTGCTTTGGGAGTCTGTCATAGATATGTAATACGTCGGAGGACCCAATCCCCACGAAGAACAAGTTACTCTCTTACCTGGTAACATTCTTTCGATGGGATGGTCCGACGACATATTCCATATCGCTCCCTCCCTACCTTCCCTGCTGCAGAATTTCTTATGCGATTGCAGGTTGCGATCCGCAAGGCCTTGTGTGTCTGACTGGCAGAAAACTGGTGTCACACGTTCTGGGGGAAAAAACGACAACTGAGGCTACGGGCGTCGTGCGTCCTACTTATCACATCGGGTGACGTCGGCCGTCGGAGGAGGTCCTCGGGGACGGCTCATCGACGCAGGACGCAGTCGCCGAAAATTTTCCAAAGCAGCTCAGGTGTGGACATTACCTGTCGTAGATATGGAATACGTCATCGGACCATCCCATCGAAAGAACGTTACCAGTTAAGAGAGTAACTTGTTCTTCTTTAGGTTGACCTATGTTCTTCCTGCAGCCTGGTGTTGAGGTTGCAGTGGGACAGACCTCCTGAAGTCCCAATGATTGTGAAAATAGAGAATTGGGTTTGGAACCTTGGTTACAATGGTGCTGGATATGGCAGTTGCAATGTGGTATGGTAGTACCGTAGAATGAATCTCCAATAACTGCTGGACACGGTTAGATGTTAAAGTTGGTCGATTTTAATTGTGTGTTGGTCAAGTCACAGTAACTGCCCGAGTTGGGCAGACAAACTTGTACACACTTGCATATTAGTTACATGCCATTTGCATGTCAAGAATTGCCAACCCGTGTTTCAACCTAGCGTCTTTCTCAAGTCTGTGCATTTGTGTGAGAGTGACAGTGTGTGTAGTTATCGTGAATGAATACTGTGAGAGACATAGTTTCATGTTGATATTTATACACACGTTTTTATTGGATTATTTAACGTGTTTACATTTGCAATGGTTAAAGCAAGATGTTGGTCAGATTATTGAAGACAAATGAGATTGCATATATTTGCATGTATATAGTTTTTATTTCATGGTGATACGTGAGTTGACTGTGAGTCGTGAGCAGTGTCTGAAGTGGCCAAAACACAATAATAACATCTAACATAAGGATCATATAACAGCAAATTGCAACGAGGTTTGCACAAGGAGGGGCGCTAGGAGAAGGAAGGAAGGAAGTTAGTATTGGGGTAGGCGTCTGAGCAATCGCTGTGGACTACTCAAACATGGCAATCAGTTTGGGTATTTAGAATCAAGAGCACAAAGGTGCTCTACAGATGGCCTACCTTGGCCTACCTTTCTGCCGCACAATGGCAGGGTTGATAGAAGAGTCATATGCTGGTGCAATTGATAACCAGGTTTTCTGAAGGCAGAAGTTATCCATTTCACCCCTTTTGACTATTTCTTGCTTCCAACAGCTCCTCCCTTTTGTATGAGAGAAATATTTCTCTCCCCATAGTGCTGACTTTCAAAAGTAACTATGAGAGGGCCCTCCCATTTAAACGCCGGACTGGTAGATTTCACGACTGGGCGCTTTATTTCTCTCAACTCTGTCTCACTCTTGGGCTCTTTGCCAGATGCTCTTTTTGTTATTGCGTGGATAATTTTAGGCTTCATTGGTGATTGCTACCGTTGCTTGATCAAGCTTTCACAAGGAGGAATTTCTGTCAAACCAAAGCCCCATGGGAGCAATAGGTGGGCTAGTCGAAGGAGAAACGATTTGATAGAACTTTAATTTAGATGGAGAATGGCTGAATCTGTCTGCTCCTCGTTCATGAAATCAACGATTCTTATGTCCTCAGACCGGATAGAGTGGAAGTCGGGGATATGACAGAATAACTTCATTACGTTTGCCCGATTTAAGATCAGTCCATCCTTAAAAGGGAGCAATCTATCCAATCTTAGCTTAAGGGGAAGCCTATTGTCCTCTCGTACACCAGGGGACCTTTTCCTACATTTTTCAACTTTGAGAAATTTAATGGGATGCACTTCTGACAAATTTTCTCCATTAAAACATGGCCCCTTTGGGGCTTCATCCCTTTTCCCCAAAAGCAAAGCCGGATGGAGCGGCCTTTTAGAGTTAATTTGCCTCCTTCGATCTACTAAGGTCCGAAATTGCACTCCTGATCTATCCTTGTTTAGGGCCACACAAAAAGAATTGGAGCCAGCATCCCTCAAAAAATTCAAACTCTCACGAGGTGATCCCAGATCCTCATTATTGTGGTCATCATGACCATCAAAAGAGACCGGTTGGGATCTACCTCATCCTTTGAGCTTACAAGATCTTCACCCAAGGGAAGAGAGAGAACACCACCTTTTTGTCATTGAGGGGAGCCTCAAGAGGCTTTCTACGCTCCTTCAACCTTGCAGACAACACTCTGCCACACGAGGGGGTATTCGAGGGAGGCATGGTAAGATTCCTTAAAAATTCACGCAAGCTGTTAGATTTTCTCTTTTGTCTTGCTAGTTTCCGCAGGTTTCAAATTGCCGGCCCGATTTTCGCTTGCTAAGGGACTTACAGCCATTTGCGCTTTTTCCTCTTTTGGAAAATAGGGAAAGAAACGTTACTCCCCAATTGATGTTTATGGGATGGTTCCTTAGTGGCGAATTTAACCAGGGCCCCCTCCTTTCTCCCCGAAACCGGAGTCTCTCTAAGTTTTGGTTGGGCTTCAATCTCGTCCTCATCTGCTAGAGCCTGTTGGGTAAAGGAGTCTTTAGTACTAGTTGCAAAGTTGCAACCTCGAGGATAGGGACCTTAAGGATCTCCTGGTCGGTGATTGACACAACTTGTTATACCCCTAAGATCCTCTGCTCTTGCATAAGAGGCTTCTTCTTTGTTGCTGGCAGCCACGCTAGAAGTTGCACCGGGCACATGGACGCCCGTCGAGCCTTCTGTTCTTGGATAGAGGCCTTCACTTTGAGTAAATCCAACAGAGTCCATTAAACGTTTTTTCTCCTCTTTCCAAATTGAGCGCATTTGTGAGGTTTTGTTGTAAACGATTGGAACACTCCGTTTCCCGATCCACACTCAACTGTAAGGAGGTAATACAATTCTCCATGTAAATAAATTTCGAATTGATAAGGGCCAATAAAGTTGAATGATCTTTCCAATTTCCATTCAAGGAATCATAAAGTTTCAAAAATGGCCCCAAACACAATGTTAAAGTATCCAACAGAAAGTTTCTTGTTGCATGCGGTAGGGAATAAAATAGGTGCTGGACCTTTCAAAGTTCTTGGTAAAAAAACAAGGTCCTTCAATGACGAGGAGGAAGACAAAATTTCGATTGTTTCCCCTGGTGCCAGATTAGGCTGAGCAGCCCATGTCTCAGTCGTCAAGAATGTTGAGTTAATGGCTACATCATCCTGACAAATATTAACCGATGGTGTCACTTTTTCAACTTCCTGTGTGGTCGAACCCTTCCTTTGAGGTAGGTTAAAACGTTCAGTAGGACCAGGTTCAGAGACCCTCACCCCACCCAGGAGATAGTCCTTTGATCCCACAAATGACTTGACTTCATTGCCAGCACATCCGTCCTTGCCTCCGGGCCATTGGCAGAAAATGAAATAGACTTAGACCTTGTAGTTACCTGTGGGTTCACTACAAAAACCACAGGCCTCCCGCTGACTTCTCCCCCACTAGAATCAGGCGCCCCCAATACTTTCAGGATTTTTGCATCCGTTAACTCCAGAATGTTAGGTATAGGCTGCATCTCAGTTGGACAGACCAAGTCCCTGTCAGGGAGAGAGAGCCCTCCGGGCAGGGTTGAGCTTTTTTTCTCAGCCGGCCTAAGCCCACTTTTAGTGGGGGGTACATCCCTCTTTCTTTTCAGCACCACCATTACATTCGGTTCCCTTTTCCGCATCATTGGGCCCTGCACATGCATTATCCTAGGGGGCTGAGGAAGGCGGAATAGCTGGAGTCTCCTTGGAATACAAGGCTTCAGATTCAGTTCTCATTGCATTTGCGATTACCCCCTTATACCTCTTTCCGCTCACCTAGTTTTTGCTTGGAGTTGGGTCCTCGGGGAGTGAGGGGGGGGGGATTTGAAACTGCTGATCTTCCATAGCCGAGGCTGGAAAGAGGCCACCTCCAGTCACCGAAAAGCCCGAACACTCATGCCACACTCTGCTCCGTGAGGTGGGCAGATGTTTTATTAGTGCTACTCCCGCTCTGCAGATGACAGTGAAGAAACACTCACTAGACGCTGATGCTCGACAATAGCGTTCAAACATTGAATTAGCCCAACACCGGAACACTCAGCCACACTCTGTTGAGAAGTGAGTGGCGGATATCTCCAAGATGGTTCATGTCCTCTAATCAGATGAGAGAGTTCCAGCCTCTGCCTTCCTCTGCTTGCTGGGTCTCATGGCCTCCTGTATTCTTGCTATACTGGGGGCCTGGATATGCATGGGGTCACTTCAATGACTTCTCACTTGTCTCATTTCAGGAGCACACATCAGACTTTTGCAAGTCTTGGCGAAAGTATCCCAGGACCTAACATGGTGGTCCCTACAAGGCAGTCTGTTTCAGGGAGCATTACTTTGGCAACCTTTGGCCCCATCTGACGGGTCACGGATGCGTAGTTGAAAGGGTGGGATGCTCATCTGCAAGATGTAAAGGTGAGTGGCCTATGGTCTCCATCTGAGTCCCGGCAACACATCAACTTGATTTGAGGGTTATCAGGCTGATTCTAGTCCCATTCCTTCTGCACAGGACAAGACTGTGCTGATCCTAACAGACAGCACAGTAGTCGTGCACAACCTCAACACGCAACGTGGTGTAGGGGTCCTTGCCTCTGTGCAGAGAAACAATAGAGGTTCTGGGCTCTGGAGACCAACGTGTCTCTGGTGGCTCATCTCGCCAGGATTGGAAGCTCTGTGAAGAAATTCTGGAGGAGATTTTCTCCTGGTGGGGTACTGCTCAGGTGGATTTCTTTGCAGCCAGTGTGAACAGGAAATGCAAGGTGTTCTGCTCCAGGGAATTTACTTGACTGGGATCTCTGGGGGCGCTCTGAGGGTTCAATGAACATTCAATCTACTCTGTACCTTACCGCAGATCCTGGCTATCCAGCTGGTTCTCAGGAGGCTACGCTTGTTCTGGTCCACGTCAACTTTGACCGCTTCGGACTGGGCCCAGATGACTTTGTACCTGAAGTTGCTGGACATGTCTGTCTTCTCTCCCTGGTGCTTCCTCAGAGAGTCGATCTGTTCTCCCAATCAGAAGTGCAGGCCCTCTGTCCGAACCTCGACAGCTTAAACCTTTATGCATTGCTGCAGAGATATAAGGAGTGGACTTTGTCAGATGATGTCCAGGGCATGCTACTCTTCCCCTCAGAGGCCTGGCACCAAGTTAATGTATTCCTGTAGGTGGCATAAATGTTCCCCCCTGATGGTGATCTGGGTGCTTTTTCTTCTCCCGAATCGTTCTGGATTTTCCTGCTTTCCCTGGCCCGGATGGGCCTACAGATTGGCACTAAGGCGTACCGTACCACTATTTTGATTTTCAGGAGGACCCTGAGCTGTGCTACTTTATCACAATCTCCAATTTTTGTGAGGTTTGTGCAAACGGTTCTCGTCCACCCCCTCCGCCCTCCTGCACCCCAATCAGTTTTTTCTAATGTGGGGTTTTAATTAAGTCTTGACATTACTTATGGGTGCTCAGTTTGAGCAACTGCTGTCTTGCTCTTTGAGTTTGCATACCCCTAAAGCAGTTTTCCTGGTTGCCATTACTTCTACTAGGCGGGTTGGTGAGCTCCATGTGTTGTCTGTTAAACCTCCCTATTTGTTTTTTTTCCAAAGCGGTGAAGTTGAGTGATGCTATCCATCCTTCCGAAGGTGATGTTCGATTTCCATCTCTCTCAAAAGATCCATCCTTCTGTTTTTTTTCCTCCACCTCCTTTAATAGCAGAGGAGCGATTCCATTGGCTGCACCCGGCTACTACGTCTCTCAAAGGATGTCCAAAAAGATGACCAGTTTTTATGGGTTATGCTGATCCCTGTGCTGACAGGGCTGTGACCAAACAGACTCTATCAAGGTACATCATTCTTAGCATCTCATAGTGCTATGATATGTTTAGAAATAATGGGCCTGATGGTCTCTGAGCTCATTCCAAGAGGACTGGCTGGACATTTGCCGGGCAGCTATGTGGGCCTCACTGAACATGTTCACCAAACATAACTGCTTGCATTCCCAGTCAGGCCAGGATGCTAGTTTTGGTAGATCGGTCCTCCAGAGCTTTCTGGTATAGATGGTGTCCTTGCTCTCCTCCCTCTCCAGGTCTACCTAATGCTTTGTGAAACTATCGGAGATGAGGAATCCATTGGAGGAAGGAATCCATTACAAGAAAAACATATTTGCCTTTTTGTAATGTCCTTGCTGATGGATGTTCCTTCCACAGATTCTGCATCGCCCTCCCATCCTACCCCACTTGGCGAATAGCTACTATATCTTTAAGTTCTGTGGTCCCTGAGCATCTTTCTAGAGAAAAATGGTGGAACTATGGTCACGGGGTGCTGTACCTCAATATATACTGCCTCAAGTCATTTACGGCACGTAGAAGTGTTGAGCGAGTCGTGCTGCGCTCCCTGATTGCGGAAAGGTTTCAAAAGAGCAGCTGCAGAGTTCTCTGCATTCGGGAAGTCGATCCGTCTTGCCCGGTACTGGATTGTCAGCTCCAGACGTGACGTCGGGGGGGGAGGGGGGGGGGTCGTATGTAAACTCTGCCACTAGGTCCCATGTCTCGATTCCTTATTTCTGTGCGCTTGTCACGCTGCATGGGAACACAGTCAAGTCTGTCTGTCTTCAATGTTTTCATCAAACCTTTTTCTAATTCCTCGACGCGAGATGTCAGTCGCCCTGGTTTCGGGGTTCAAGCGGTGTATCGATTGTCACACCAAGATGTCCATCACTGACCCACATGAGTTATGCCTCTCACGAGACGGAAAGGTGGGCATTGTGTACCAAAATGCAGCCGAAATCCTTGCTGGATCGGGCTGCTAAACTCGTGCTGGGTCACCCGCCCTCAAAATATCTGGCGCGGTCGACGGTTCAATCCTGAGAGGCTGAAACAGAGGGGCATAACCCAGAGAAAGAACATCAGCGAAAGTAACAACGGTCCCACACGAGGAGCCATTCTTCATCGTCCATCGTCGGGACTTGGATTCGTCACAGAAAGAGGTAAGCTGTCGGCGGGGGCTACCACTCACCAAGAGTGGAAGGATTTCAAAACCTCCATGCTCGAAATGTTCAATAAGCATCCTGCTGTAGGCGCGGGTAACACCTCCACTCAGCAGGCCTCTGAGGCAAGAGCGGTGCTGGGTGTTTCCGACCCCTTTCATGCCCCAGTGCCGAAGCTGTCGATGAATCCTTTGACATCAAAGGAGGCGTCAAGGCCCTCAATGTCGGGTCCGTCCCACATTTTTCAAGGTGCCAGTGCTTCGATTTCACGATCTCGGTCGACCCCTACGGGCACGCTGTTGGCACCGAAAGACAAGCCGTAGGCACCAACACTCGTAAATCCTTCACTGCGCTCTCCCGATCTGATTTATTTTCAGCATTAGTCTAGCACTTTTGGCGCTGATGACATGTGAGATCAAGGGGATGTCAACCCCGATTTCATGGGCACAGGTGGTGTCGACTATTTTGAAGGCCATAGCCAGCTGCTGCAGCTAGCTCAGGGCCGCCATGAGGCCAGTGATTTGGATACCTGGACAGACCTGGAATTCCAGCAAAGCCAGCCCTATACCCATAACTATGCCAAGTTCAGAGCTTTAGTAGAAAGAGTCATTGACACTTTAGGTTTGCAGTCCTCAGCAGTGATGGTACAGGGATACGACCTGACTGATATTCTAGATGAAGATCCAGTTACGGAGCGCAACATGCCCCATAACTCTGAAATTGCCTACCCTCTGACCTCTCTGATAGCTCCCTTGTTCTATTCCTCTGGTCATTTCCACCATATCCGGCAAAGTATAGGCCGGCGAGAGGGGACTCAATATGCCACTCCTCTCACCCTTCTCCAGAAGGACTAGTTATGCAAGCTGCTACAGTCTCCTCCAGATCAGCTTCTTCAACTTCCACTCTACCAGCCAACAGGGAAGCAAGGAAGGTTGACGCCTTGGATAAAAAGGCTTTCACATCGGGCAGTATGGCCCTTAAAGCTACGAATGTGGCTTGTGGCTTTGCAAAATATTCATTTGGTCTTTTGATGGCAGTGGAGAAGGCTGTGCAGTACATCCATGAGGGGTAAATGCGTGAGGGCTTCCTACAGCTGGTGGAGGATGGGAAGGAGGTGGCCAGGCAGTCGCTGCAAACGGACCTGGACATCGCCGACTGCATATCTATGGCATTGGCTATAATGCTTAATGCGGAGCGGCAGGCCTACTTAAAATCTTCAGGCTTTTTCGCCTAATTTCCAAAGCAAATTACTGGACATGCCTTTCGAGGGCAATTTCCTTTTAGGTCAAAAGGGTGACAAATCCTTAGAGAAATGTAAGGAGTCGAAAATCATTGCTAGACCGTTGGGCCTGGCGGTGATGCCAGCCAAGCCTGCCTTCAACTTCGCCTCTAGGTTAAGTGGCTACAGGCGATATACACCTTATGGCAGGAAAGCCCAGCTCCCACTGGCCAGACAAGGGCAGAAGCGTTTCTCGCACTCAGGCTTTCACAACTTACCAGTTGCCATATGGTTGACTGAACACTGGCTCCAGTGGGAGGGAATTTATTCTGATGCCTGGGCTCTGCAGCTATTTTGGTGGGGATGTTATCTGCCTTAAGAAAACTACCGTACAGACCCCCACCCCCTCCGATCCAACTGGGACAGGAGCTACAGGAAGAACTGCAAGCAGTGTTGTTGAAGGGTACCATGGAAGAGGTACCTCCCAGAACAGAGGGGATCGGGTTGGTATTCTTGGTACCCAAGAAGGGAGGAGGTATCTGTCCCATTCTGGACCTCGGGCATTGAACAGGTCGCTAAGGAAAGACAAATTCAGGATGGTGACGTTGAGAGCAATTTGCCACGCTCTTGAGCTACAGGACTGGCTGGTGTCAAATCTGCAGGATGCTTATTTCCGTGTGCAGATACATCGAAAGCACAGGAAGTTCCTGAGGTTTATCATAGGGGAAAATCACTATCAGTTCAAAGTGCTCCCCTTTCATCTGACCTCCACTCCAAGGGTCTTCACCAAGCTCATGGAGGTAGCCGCGGCTCACCTTAGAAGATACAGGGTCCATGTATTCCCATACCTGGACGAGTGGCTAACGAGGGAAGTCTGCAAGCAGGTTTTCTCACCTGTCTGCTACTGCACAGGCTGGGCTTCTCCCTGAACTTGAAGACTCCCCATTTGACACCAGTCCAAAGGCTCCAGTTCATCGGAGCAGTCCTAGATAACCCGGGATGGGAAGGCTTTCCCTCACAAGGAGAGAGTCAACAGTATGGCACAGATGGTCGACTTGTTCCGGAACCACGCCACTCTACCAGCGGCTTCCTTTCGCCACCTCTTAGGTCTTGTGGCCTCCTGTATTTTTCTAGTGCCAGAGGCCAGGCTATGCATGAGGTCACTACAGTGGCTTCTAAGGGGTCAGTGGTCACAGCACCTCAGAGCTCTCTCGGATTCCCCCCCCCCCCCCCCCCCCCGAAGTGGTCAACAACCTCATCTGGTGTACAGACTGCAGCAATCTCATGGCCCGAGTGCTCACGGATGAGTCTCTGAAGGTTTGGGGCGCTCACTGCAAGGACTTACAGGTGAGCTGCCTTTAGTCAGCAACGGAAGCTCTGAACAGGCAGAGCACGGTCTCACTTGACTGGGAAGTGTGCCAGGAAGTCCTAGCGGAGGTCTTCTCTTGCTGGGGTACCCCAACGATGGACCCGTTTGCCACGGAATCCAACAGGAAGAGCAAACAGTTTTGATTGAGGGATTTCCCAGCAAACGGTGAGCTAGGGGATACGTTTCTGGTGGACTGGACCTTCCCTCTCCACTACGCCTTCCCTCTGATTCCTGCCATTCCTTGGGTTCTCAGGAGACTGAAGAAGTTCCTAGCATCATGATCCTGATCGCACAAGACTGGGCGAGGAGGACCTGGTACTCGGGCCTTCTGGATCTGTCCATTTGCCCACCTCTCCGGTTGCCTCTGCGACTGGATCTCCTAACCCAGTCGGAAGGTTGGGTGTGTCACCCGAACCCGGAGTCCCTCAACCTCCATGCGTGGCTCCTGAGAGGATGAGGTATGATGACTGGAACCTCTGAGAGGAGGTTCTTGAGGTGTTGCTGGCTGCACGCAGACCATCTACAAGATCGTTGTATGCATGCAGGTGGAGAAGATTTGAGGCATAATGCAGGGAACGCGAGATTGACCCTATCTCTTGCCCCACCACTGCAGTGATTGAGTTCCTTCTGTTACTGGCCTCAGCAGGACTTCAGGTCTCCAGAGTCAAAGGATATTTGGCAGCCTTGTCTGTGTTTAAGAGGTCCCGGGATCAAGGTTCATAGGTTACGATCCTGGTGATGGCACAATTCCTGAAGGGCCTTGTAAATAAGTTTCTGCCAACTCCCTTTGTTGCCCCAGATTGGGATCTTAATTTGGTGTTGATATATCTCATGGCGGCTCTGATGAGCCGATGCACACTTGCTCTTTGCGTCTCCTCTCCTTAAAGACAGCCTTTCTAGTGGCAATTAAATCCGTGAGACGGGTGAGTGAATTGCAAGCCTTATGCTGCAAACCGTCCTTCCTGCAGATTTTTCGAGAGAAAGTCTTGCTCAGGGTGAGACCTGGAATTCTCCCAAACATTGTCTTTGAATTCCACCTATAACCGTCCATAGACCTCCCGGTCTTCTACCCGCCACTGCACCTCTTCTAAGGAAGAGGAGCATTTCCATCACCTAGTTCGGGGTCCCCAACCTTTTGTGTGCAATGTGAAAAATGTGCATATCGAATGAAATGGGGAGCAACTTCCATTCTTCGATAGAACATATCGGCGCTCAGTTGGCAGAAAAGTGAGTGGAATACAAATTAGAAATGTAATCAATTTAAGACTGTTAATGGAACATTTTAATTTGCAGTGTTAACAGTTACCTAGACCACGTGCAATTCTAGTGAAGAAAATGTGCAAGGCCCTCAAATTTATTTGACATTAAGTGGTTGTTTACAGGAAATGTTAAGGAAATTGAGTTGTCAGTAGGTCATTTTTAGACAGATAGGACCAGTCAAGTTGTTCAAGAAATATAGTAGGACTAAATAAACATTACCAGGGGCTTCATGTTCTCGAAAAAATATTTGTTCGAAATGTTGTGCAAATGTTTGGACAGTCAAATCGATCACAAATGGAGCACTGGTTTTCAGGTATATTTTGAGGTTGTTACAGGGAATTATCCGGGTGCATTCCTAAGCATACAGGACTGTTCCTCAGTCATTGATTACTGTGTTGTGGCCTGTTTTCTTTTCTTCAAGAATGTCATGGTATTTTGCATTTCTGATTGAACAGAGTGTGATTACTATACTGGAGTTAATTTTCCAATAGCCAGGGGTTGGCACCACAAAGAAGATGCCCGACAGCCAGAGGGACTGGTGGGCGATGCCAACTCAACAAGAAGGCATTGGAAAGAATTACAAAAGAAATTCAGATATTCTCTTAAAAATGTTAAACCGTTCAGAAGCCACAAAGGAAAGAGCCAGTGAGTCTTTGAAACTATCCAGGACAGAGCTATTGCCAACGGCATCCCCCAGTTCAGGAGGTCCAGGTTATAGAAAGGTATGCCCCATGGTTAGAGAGAGAACGCAGAATCTCGATAAGAAAATTGTACCATGATTTAATCAGTGGTGTTGAGCTAACCAGATTTATAGTTTCAAAAGGGCATATAAAAATTGCTAAAAGACCAAACAAAAGAATGTATTGAGAAACAATGGAAGCTTTTGGAGGCTGCCTTTTCGAATGACACCAAATAGTTTTATGTCAAATGCATTTGGCGAGACAGACACAATGCCATTTCCTTGGACTAGTAGTCCTTGGACCACTAGCCCCCCACGGTTATAGGCCAATATCCTTACTGGATATTGCCAGTAAGATATTCTCCAAATGTGTATTGCTCAGACTGGTGGAGTGGGCGCAAAGTAATCATATCTTGAGGCCCTCCCTAGTATGTTTCAGCAGAGGGCTTAGTACAGTGGACCGCTGCTTCACTCCACGCACCATCATGGAGAAATACGGTAAGGTTAGGGGAGGGAGATTATTTGTGTCTTTTTTTCAGATTTGGAGAAAGCATTTGATTTGATCGATAGAAACATCTTGTGGCATAATTAACATTTTATTGGGGTCCCTATTGGTTTATTACATTTCATCCAACTGCAATATGCAGACATCTCAGATAGACGAGAATAGGCAATTATACCTTGTTTTTCTCCACCAATTATTGTGAACAGCAGGGATATTGGTGGGTTTCAATGTATTCCTTTCAGACTTTGACTCTAGTAATTCTCTTAGGGAAGGTAATCCGCCCTCTTTGAAGAGTACATTTTACAGCACAGCATGCTTCTTTATGCCGATGACACATCTATTTTGGGCTTAACCCCGGCAGGTCTCCAACAGGGCCTGCTATACACAAATAACTATTTTGGGGACTATGTTTTGAAATTAATTATGATCAAAACAAAAATTATGGTGTTCATGAAAAGGGTGAAACCTCGTAGCTAGTTCTAAAATGAATGTAGAGATGAGGAGGTTGTATAATTTGCCAAATAGCAGGTCTCCCTCCAGGTCCACCTGGTGACGCCTTATGAGTAGAATTGGGGATGTTCAGTTTGAGGGTGATGACCCAGTTATGATTTTTAACTTATTATTTTAAAAGCATCTCTGATTTTCTGCTAATCATAAAGTGAATTTCTGTGCAAGCATGATTGCAGCCTCCCCTGGTAAAGAAAAATACTTGTGGGAGAGGGGCCTGGAGGCGGCCGTTGTAAGGCACCATCCATTTGGTAGGTGGATATAACTAAATTTGGCACATTAAGTCAACTTAAAAGAGCTCTTCAAGCAAGAGCTTATCTGATGGGAAGAGAGACAGATGTCCGATGTATAGATCAGCTTCCTCTTAGCTTAATTTCAGACTTACGTACACATATAAGAGGGCAAGGAGAAATCTGTGCAATAATATCCCCAAAATGCAGGAGGCTGATGCTGATATGTTAAAATTTACCCAAAACTCAATAAATGAAGGTGTGCAGGAGGAAGTACAAAGTGTGCCTGCAAAATGGTAGTCGATGAAGATTTGGTTCATTTTCTGTTGATTTGTCGTTGTTTCTTTGCTTTGTGTAAGCATGGGCATGCATTAATTGTAATGATCAGGGTTTTATATATAGCGTGTTCGGATATGTTAAAACTGCTGTTTTATTTTGGGCTTGTTCTTTGTAAACTTTATGAAATAAACATGTTTTTAAATGTTGCTAACTTAATGGAGAAATACAATTAAATATTGATTAAGCAATACTGGCCATTACATGGCAGGCTTTACAAATCCATTCACTGGGGCTTTGGAGGTTACTTCCTAAGAATTATTTCAGCATGTAATGTAAATGCTGCACTTTAAAGCACCTGGGCATATTCCATTGGTGAATAAGTGTTTAGGAATACAAATGACATTTTTCTGAAGAATTTGAAGCCTCTCTTGTCTTCCCAAAAGGCATTTTACACACAACATAGTGGGAAACACAGGTCAAAGCTTTGAGCATTTTATAGATGGGTGTGGTGGTGTTAAATAGGTGTTTGGATTCATTAATTGGCTTGTTTAACGTATTAACAGTAACTTAATTGGATTAGAATATACGGCAAATTAATAATGACAAATGTGGCATGCATTTGTCTTAACTGCCCATATTCTACTTGCTAGATGAGCATAGTATCACACAATGACAATTTTCCCACTAGGACACTGTGTAATAATAAATATAGATGACCCTAAAAGTAATATTTCTGATCAATATAATGCATGGTGGCATCAAACACAAACTTCACTTCTACAAAATGCTGTACATTCAAATTATTTAATAAAGGAGGGTTGGGTTTGCATGGCACTTATTGATCGATTCTGTTCTTACTAGCTGTGCAAAGGAACACAACATTATAATTTTCTCCAGGACACAAACATGGGACCATGGTTCAATTACCAATGACACTGATGTAATAAGAGAGGGCATTAACTGAAAAAGAAATTGCATGGTGTCAACAAACTCAAATCTTGCATCTACAAAGATAATCCAACTGGAACCACAGCAGGCTCATTGGCCAAAATGCTTGCTCAGTCCTGGCTATACTACTGAGGTTTCAACCCTTCAACACCTCCTTCTAGGCCTCCACGCCATGGCCCAGAGCAACTGGCGAGCAACAATTTAGGGTGCTGCGGCAACATGTTTGGTGTCACTGGCCTAGATCCTAAGAGGACTCTAAGCTTCTACATCGCAAGGCTGTTTGAGTTCAGAAAAACTAACCAACTCTTTGTGGCCTTCTCCTTAGCCCGTAAAGGCCTAGCGATAACAAAACAAATAGTCTCCCACTGGATCATCGTCTGCATAGCAGAGTTTTAACAGTCCGGAGGCAGGGAATTACTGCCTGGCTTCAGGGAGCATTCGACTAGGGGAGGGTCTCTGCATCGACTGAATTACAAAGGGGGGGTCCCTGTTAGGTATATTTGTCATGCAGCAACATGGTCCTGTCTCCATACATTTACTAAACACTATAGTTTAGATGTTGTCAACCCTGGCATGTCTCGGCAGAGTGGATTTTCTCTGTCAGTGGACAGTCTTTCATCTTTGTATGGGCAAACCCAACCTTTTTGTTGGCTACTGGGAAGATGCGGTACAAGGAGTGGGACCTGTACTCCTTTCATCCAGGAAACAGGCTACATAGTCTCTCTACGCCTGCCGGTGAAATACATTTTCCAGCTTATGCCTTGAGAAAGGTCTGGATCACTTGTCTGGCACAACTTACTATGGTCTTGTTTTTCTGCTCTTGTCCTGGAATTGCCTTCAGGTTGACACTGCAAAGAAGTACTTGACTCACTTTGGGGCCTTTTATTTTTTAGTTGCAGACTTTCCACTTGCAGGCAGGAACCGCAAATGCTCAGACTGCTGATATGCACCAAAATCCTTGCTCATCTCCCACATGGATGGTAGCAATGCCCTTTTGGAAGGCATGTTTGTGACTACCCAGGCCACCCCTGAGATGTGTCCTGCATGCTGTAGCACAACTCATCAAAGGACTGTGCAAATTCGACCACATAACCTCAACCGTCATTGAACTGCACTGGCTCCCACTGCAAGGCTGTATCTTCAAATCGTAATGCATCATCTGCGAGCCTGTCACCCTAAAGTCCCCAAGCTACCTCACTCAGAAATTCTTCATCTCCGAAGGCCTAGAATCCACCAAAAGGAAGGACATGTGCAGACCTTAACTCTGCTTGTGCAGGAAGGGAAGAACCAGAAAACAGGCCTTCTCTGTCTATGCCCCAGGACTCTGGAACCTCCTTGCCTTCAACATCTGACTCCACCCTCTTGCTTTTGAGGTTCAGGAAGGAGCTCAAGAACCTCCTCTTAAAGGAAAGTCTCTTTCCAGACACCTAGGTCCACAATCCCTCTTCCGCCACCCTACCTGTGACTGAGTGATGCGCCCCACTGTTTTTCCCCTGGTTGCTTGTAGATAACCTTGCTGCCAAATTGCCCATTCTCCCCCTCCCCTTTTGTTAGCTTCCTGCTCTATTGTTTCGCTTCTTCCCTCACTATGTCCATCCCCCTATGATTGTAAAACACTTGGTTGTTTCCTGAAGCTAGGTCTGCTCTACCCTAATAATAATTTGCATTTATATAGCGCTACGAACCATCAGGCTTTTGAGCGCTGTTTATTATTACCCATGGTGTGTGGTGCTCATTTATCTGCCTCGGAGGGATGAAAGGCTGAGTTTGTCCCTGCCGGGATTCAAACCTGCGTCGGCAGGCTCTGCACAGATGTCAAAACGAGCGCTCTACTCGCTGTGCTGTCTGACGGGCTAATAATAACAATAATCTGAGAGCTCCTATCTCCAATCTGAAAATAAATGCATTAGTGTTTTGTACTTGGTGTCAGGCTCTCTTCACTGGCGTTGCCTCTTCCTTCTCTAGGTTTTCCTTTGGCTCCTCTAGGTTTTCCTTTGGCTCCTCCGTTTTGTGAGCCCTCAAATACAGACCTCATACTTACCTCCACTTACTTTTAGTGGGAAACTAACTTCTGTTGGACCGTAGACTAACATTGCAGTTGTGCTTTTTGTGAATAGCCTGTGAGCCTCACATGAAGTCCTGTTTGACTTTGTGGACTTCAACATTTATATGGCCCTGTTTGGTCATATTTCCTGTGTTTTTGTACATATTCCTAAAAGTTCCTTTACTTGTGGAATGTGTAGTATTGTGTTTATTTAATCTAAAGAATATATTTGTACAGATGTACTGTGTTGACCTTTCTTTATTGTGTGCTTATTAAGTGTCAACTGTTCTTTTAAGCCACCCTTCACCGTCTGCTGGTGGCAATAGTGATATCTTTACCGTTTTCTGAACATTTTACTCTTGCTCTTTGGCATCTTCTACAAATGGCTACTAAGGGTGTCTAACACATTAAGATGGCTGTGCCGCAAGTTTTGTTGCTTGTTCTTTGGCCATATTGTGCTTTGGGATTCTCAGGTCAGAGAATGCCATATATGGAATGCCCTTTCCTGGGAAAAGCTGTGGCTTTCTGGGGCTGAAGGCCACAGGAGGGGCCTGCGACTGTCTAGTACCACATTTACGTCCCTGTTGCCTGAATGTCTGTTTCAGAGCAGATAGTGGCCAGTGGCTATCCATGATTGGATAGTCACTACTTGTTCGAATGGTGCAGATTCTTACTATTGGTGTGCTTGGGCATGCTCCCAGCCAGATCCCTGATTAAAGGAGTGCTTCTGTGTAGCTATCATCGTTGGAGCCAAGATCGCTGCAAAGAAGTGCAGCCTGCTGACAACCCGCCAACACCCACTGAAGCTGACCAGCATCAACTCCAGTGCTGTCTCAGTGTAGCCCTTCTCTTCTGCCTTATCTCAAGAAAACCCTTGTCAGTGCTTTGACCTCAGGACTGGTGGGAACAACAAGTATCGACCTCTGCTCGAGGATACGTGCCTTCAGAAGTAGTAATGGAGCAATATAAGGGACTCCAGGGAAGGTGAGAGAGATCTTAAACATGGATAGCCCCTCAAGGCTTCATGTAAGCTTAGGCCAGTCCTTGTCTAAACCATCAGATCCCAAGCATGTGGCCAAATCAGAGGTAGGCCAGCCTACACAGCACAGGTGCAACCAATGTCTCAGCTTCACCCAAGGGAGAGGAGACTGAAGGCAGAGACTTTAAAGGGGAGACTAATGTGTGGTGAGAGAAGTGTGGAGTTGTTTTAGTAGTGGGGGGAGAGATTTGTCTTGTTGGGGGAGAGGGAAGGAACGATCTTGTTGGCTAAGAGGGTGAAAGAGATTCAGATTTGGAGAAGGATAGAGATATTGAATTTAAACGGAGAGGGAAACTGAGGCAGTGGACTACTTAAACACAAAAGCATCCAGTACCATTAAGGCACGCACACAAACTCTCACGCCAGAAAAAATACAACCCGCTAGGGGGGGGGGGAAAGCCAAGAGATCCTTGCAAGGATAACCTGTTTTGATTACACACAAAATAGGTACGCGAGCAAAGAACTCTGCTGCCCAAGAACGTTCTGCCGAAAAATGATACAAGCAGAATGTTATAAGGCAACAAGTCGTCATCAGTGACGTAAACATGTACAGTAAAAACACACATGGCTGGTTGGTGAGACCTTATACATGGTCAGCATGCTCTATAGGAGATGCCTGGCCTTTGGCCCTTGCCCTGTCTGTCCGCCTTCCATCACGTGGGGTCTGCTGGGCTCATCTCCACAGAACCAAGGTCGAGTTAACAATTAGTTACTATGAGACAATGCTACTCTATCATTATGCTGTGCACCTATGAGGCTCGGAGACTGGCACAGGAGTCTTCTTGAGATCAGGCTGACCCACACATTTGTCATTCATGCTGTATCGCACTGTCTGCACCCGAGGCTCTCACTCTCGCTTTGGACTATGATTTATTCCTCCCTGTGTCTTGCATTACAAATGTTCTCATGATGGGGTTAAGATGACAGTCTAGTCCTCAGATCTTTAATGGCTAAGTATTCTATGGTCAATGGTCTAGGGTCACCTACTATCGTGGAATTCAGGGGTCTTGGGACTGACACAGTTGTCGGTGCCCATAACTCATGGTCGGCTGGCTGGGGGTCGGAGACCTGCTTTCGCCTGGCTGTGAATGAATGTGCACTGTGAGGTACCTGGTACTGTCTCGTGGCCTTACAGGGCAAATTCCTTCTCGGGATAACACGAATTGGCAACAGTTGTGGATCAATGGAGGGTTTCTGTGGAAATTAACAGCGCAGGTCTCTCGACAGCGACTGGGCCTATTCAGGTTTCTTCATCAGGGTTGTGGCCTGTCTACACCACGCTGCCATGAAGGCCCAATGTTTCTACCATAGCTTTACAAAATGGCACCTATTCATATGCGCGCACTAAGTCTAAACATCTACATTTCGCATAGTGTTGTGTCTGTGCAGGGTCTCTTAGCTCGGGTAACCCCTGGCACATCGCAAGTGTCTTCATGGGATTTTCCTTATTCTAAAGCGCCTAGGGGGTGAGATAGGTTAATCTCCTTCCCAACATTCCCCCCTTTCGTTACTTCTACAGTAACAAATTCCTCTGCATGCATGCATTCCTTTCCCATTCTCACTGCAGCCGCATATGGTGGGGTCCCCTTTATTGGCATCCAAGCTCTACATACTGATTGCAAACTTTCTCCTGCTTGTGCACTTCCTTCGGTTGTGCATGTCCTATAAATACCTCCCCATCTCCTGCTAGATAGACCCATACTTACTCATAATTTTCAGGGTCAGGGGGTGGGACAATAAATGATGGTGTGGCATAGGCGGTCTACTTCGTCTCCATAGGGGATCTGGATCATTCAAAGAATGGCATGGTCTGTTTGTATTTCAACATAATTTGTACTGGGCGGTACCTTTGAAACCCTAACTGATACCATCATCATTTTGCTACTATGCATGGCTTTGGCACAAAATTGGAGGCCCATTTAACAGGTGCAGAAGATGACCAAGATGAACACAATGATGGACACCAGCATTTTTACGATGGTTCCTAACCAAGAAGGGGCCCAATCGAAGGGCAGATCAAATCAGTACCCCCTTGTATTCCTTCTTTCTTCATGCAAACTCCTAGTCCATGTACTGCTGCGATTATATGAAATAGTGACCCGTTCTCTGCTTCTTCTGGGGGCACGAATGTGCAGCAAGAATCGCCAATCTTGGGTCAAACCCCTCCTTCCATTGCCCTCAGCATATTGATCACATACCATACCTATTCTGCATTGTCATCAGTTTTGGTGCTCCAAGCTCGACCTTTATGACGTAGAATCCGTGTTCAGTGTCATTTGACAGCTAGACCAGTTCCCTGCGTATAATTTGCAGTCACTTGGCGTTGGTTGCTGTTTGTATGCCGGGTAGGAGGAGTGAAGCAAAGAACTTTTCTGCTGAACTGAAAAGTCGGTATTCATCTGGAATCTCGGCGAGCAGTTCAGATGAGTCTTTGGATACATAATTGGACCTTTTCTTCCTTTTCATTGTTTCATACTGCCCTCTTCTGGGTAAGATGCGGAACTCAGGTGGTGGAAGTGGGTTTTGCTATTCGAACACAGGGGAGCTAGTCAGGGCAGTGTCTGGCATTGGCCCCCCTTTCAAGTGTTCTTCTGGGATCACCAGTAGTGCTGAGTGCAATGTGGCCAGCAAATAGTAGCCCCTCCATGATGGTGGGAGGTGCAGGTACACCTGTTAGCCACAAACCCAATAGTAGTCCTTTACTGCCACCTTGCCCTTTTTTAAGTCTGGAATCAGGAATGTTCTGTTTCAGCGTTCGTTGGTGCCAATAATGACAGTTCCTTCACTATGGAAACACAATTCATACATTGCTTCCTGGTGCACCTTCACTGGTTTTTCAATTGCTGCAATCCATGTCAACTTTATGTGCTCTGTCCATATTTGTGCACAATTTGTTTCCACTAATGCCAGAACTTTCTTCGTACCCCAGAAGGCCCTCTGCTAGGCAGTTGAGCGTTGTTTCTTGCCACTTGCTGTTTATATATTTGAGTCCGTCAATAACAAAATATGGTTGCTGTAAGCAATTGAGGTTTCTTGGGTTGGATGTCTGGACCCACAAGCTCTAGTCGCAAGCTGTGTGCCTGGAAGGTGCCTTTTATTCTACATAGCGCAAAATGAACCAGGCATTGTGCCTCTATAGTTGGAACTTCCTGTGGTATTAAAACCTTAGGTGCCCCCTACATGTGCAGTATTAATGAGCATACATAGCAGCTGTGAGTCTTCCTACCGCACTCCTGTCAGTGTACCAGCTGTTGGATTGCTCAGGGTCTTTAATATCTTCAATAGCATCCATGCCACTGTGGGTTGGGGACCACACCATGGCTATTCTGCCATTTGCGAAATTCGGGGTGTACCCTGTCACTTCTGTCTGTGCTGGCGTCGATACTGACGCCTCCACAGCTACTTAAGCTAATTTGTTTTGTACTTGTTTCGCTTCCTCTGGTTGGAGCCTCTGAGTAATTTCCTCGACTATGGCGAGGTAGGTGCCGATCCGGTGAGGGTGGCTCCTACGGCCCAAAGGGTATCCCTGCCTCCAAGGCGCGACACGGCCGCTTAAGCGGCAGCAAAGGCTGCAAGCACCCCTGGGGAGGGGTGTGGGGTCTGCGGTCCAGATTCCTGTTAAAAACACTCACAGAGGAAAAAAGGGGGCGGGGGTGATGACACACCAAAACAGCCCCCCCAAGGTTGGCGTTCAACCGATGGACATCTCATCCATGGACGACGACCACCAATAGTCCATCCATACGGTCCACAAGGATGGCGGCGGCCGCTTAGGGCCTAGCGCTCCATTGTTCCCTTCACAACCAAAGGACATATCCATGGACATCCTGTCGACTCTCCACACCCTGGTGACGGAGATCCAGCAGAGGTTGCCCCCAGCACCAACTCTTGTGGTGCCGCAGGCCGCTGGCCAGCCTCTGCATAAGATGAGAAAGCGTCATCAGACGCCTCCACATCAGTCTCCTCCGTCACGTCGGGCCCGACTCCCCCAGCAGACACTGGTACGGACACGACCACGGGAATCAACGAGCCTCTTCACCAGATGAAGTGGGATCATTACACTTGATGATCTCCAGGGCCTCTGAGCTGTTCCAGCTGGTGCCTGATTTAACCAGGAAAGGAGGCTTCTTGTATCAGTGATGAGTGTCCAAGAGGAAGACTATCATGTTGGTGCCCTTTCTGGACAACATTTGGGAGGATGACTTGGCCCTCACGAAAAACCCACGCATAGCTCCAACCAAGCGAGACCGGTTAAAGAAGAAATATAGGGTGCCGAACTCCGCGCCCAAGTGCTTGAGGTCGTAAACCATCACCGGACTAGTTAGTGTCGTCTGCCACAAGGAAACATTCGGCTAGCCTGGCTTCATAGTCATCGGTTCCCCCGGACAACGAGGGGAAGAAGATGGATGCCATGGGGCAGGGAGTCATTTACACGGCAGCATCGACAATCAAGACAGCTAACGTTCTGGCTATCTTGGCCCAATACGACTGGGAGCTTTGGGACAAGCTGGATCTGATCTTCGAATTCCTCCCAGACGATAAGAAAATGGAAGCTCTCAACCTCTTTCAGGAAGGGGAGGTGGCGTTGGACCATGCCCTTACAGTGGCAGTGGACATCACCGACACAGGTTTACATCAGATGGGAAACTGAGTCTGCCTTCGTCAGCAGTGCTGGTTGAAAGCCACAAACTTTCATCAGGACGTTCATGCAAAGGTGCTGGACATGCCCTACGACAGGGAAAATGTTTTTCGGAAGACGGTCAACGAATCCCTTCAAGCCATAAAGACAGATATAGAGACGGCACGTTCCCATGACACACTTCAACAGCATTGCTAGTCTTTTCGCTCCTCCAGGGATAAATCGAGCAGATCATCCAAGGGATTTTCCACATTTTACTGATGACCTCCCCAATCCTCCACCCAGGAAGCCTACAGAGGTTACTCCCAGGTCTACGATAGCGGGGGTCAGCATTGCTGTTGCCCGCAGGGCAGGGCGCCCAAGCAAGCCTGTACCGGCGAAGATGTCAGGCCCCCACTCATGCACCCCAGTGGGCGGCCGGCTGACGAGGTTCTTCAGCGAATGGAGAAAGATCACCACCAACAAATGGGTGCTGGACACTCTCGTCCAGGCACATACCTTAGAGTTTAAGCGCAGGTGCCCACGTACTCCACCGGTTCCCCATCAGGAGCTTCACATCCCTCAGCTCCTGGAAGAAGTGCAAGCCATGTCACGGAAAGGGATGTTAGAGCTTGTTCACCAACAACTCTGGGGCTCTGGAGTCTATTCCAGATACTTTCTGGTAACAATGAAGATAGGGGGTTGGAGACCCATCCTGGACCTGTGCCATCTGAACAAGTACCTGAAGTCTCAAAAATTCAGGATGGTCACGTTGCAGCATGTACTCGGCTAACTGGAGGAAGGGGATTTCTTGACATCGTTGGACCTAGAGGATGCATACTGCCATGTCCCCATCCACAGGAAACCTCGAAAGTGCCTACGGTTCGTGGTGCAAGGCCAGCACTACCAGTTCAAGACCCTACCATTCAACTTGAAATCAGTTCCAAGAGTGTTTACAAAATGCCTGTCCCCCGGTGGTGGCCCATCTGCGTCTGCAGGGCATACACGTATATCCATACCTGGACGATTGGCTGATACACGCCCGCTCTCGAGAGCTGGCCGACGAGCACTCGAAGGAGACCGACCGACTACAGACAGAGCTGGGATTCTCTGTAAACTATCTGAAGTCCTGCTTGACGCCATCGCAGAACGCGATGTTCCCCAGCGCCAGACTCAACACAGTGGCTTGCCTGACATCACCTTCGAAGGAGAGGCTAGCAGCCATTCACAGGAATGTGCAACGGCTGTCGTCTGCGAAGACTGCCACGGTGCGGGCCATCAAGTTGTTGCTGGCATGATGTCATTCTGCATCTACCTCGTCCGTCTCTGCAGGTTGCAGATGGGACCCCTACAGGAATTCTTGGACGTGTCCGGGAGTTTTGCGGACAAGATCCCTCTCAATGAGGAGTTTTGGCAGGCGACAGAATGGTGGTGGTGCGCTCCCACATCGCCCATGGGACAGGATTTCAAACTCTGCCATAACGGGAGACAGTCACCACGGATGCCTCTCTTGAAGGTTAGGGGGCTCAAACCGGACGTCTACACGCCAGAGGTCTGTGGCTTCCAGGCGCGAAGGATCTGCATATCAACATCCTGGAGCTATGAGCAGTGTTCTGGGCCCTCAAGTCTTTCCTACCGTCTCTGAAGGATATGGTGGTGAGGATCTTCTCGGACAACACCACCATGTTCTATATCCGGGAAGCAAGGTGGCACTCGATCCCCAGTGCTCTCAAAGGAAGCTCAGGACTTGTGGCACTGGGCCATCGGAAAGGGGATGTTCCTCGTCCCTCGCCACCTGGCAGGTGTCAAGAACACCATTGCAGACTCCCTCGACAGGGAACTGCGCTCCTGCCACTAGCGGGAACTTCCTCAGGTTCAGGTGGACTGCCTGTTCATCAAATGGGGCGCACCCCCGATCGATCTTTTTGCCACAGTGGCAAACTCCAAATGGCAGAAGTTTGCCAGCAGATTCCACCAACCAAGGAGCTTGGGCGACACGTTCTCCTTCCCATGGGAAGGTCTGTTTCTGTACACTTTTCCCCAGTTTCCTCTCCTGCTGCGCGTCAACACACTCAGAGTGTCTATGCAAGATAAAACTCATCACCCTGTTGTGGCCGAGGCAGATTTGGTATCCGGACCTACTCGGCCTGTCCGTGTCGCCTCTAGTCAAGTTGCTGGTACTTCTAGATCTGCTCGCCAGAGAGGGAGGCCCCAATCCTTCACAAGCCAGGATCGCTGAACATGAAGGCATGTCTCCTGCTGCCTTCGAGTTTGGAGGTTATGAGTTGCCAGCGGACAGCAGGGAAATCCGCGCCAAAGTCATGGTGTCGTCGACTCTAAAGTACTACGGCCATAAGTGGAAGTGTTTCGCTACGTGGTGCCGGTCACAGAAGATTACCCCTCTGAGGTTCATGGCTCCACAGATACTTCCATATTTGCTGTTGTTGGCAAAAGCTAGACTGGCTGACGCATCCATCCAAGGTACACCTGGAGGCAAGCTCACGCTACACCAGATTCCTGGCAAGGAGTTCCTCAAGGGGCCTTTTCGATATTTCGGCCGGTAAAGGCTCCTGCCCCGGCATGGGAACTCAACGTGGTTCTGATAAGGCTCATGGGGGCATCTTTCGAACCTTTGCATCAAGCCCCACACAAGTTTCTCTCTTGGAAAACGGCTTTCCTTGTGGCCATCATCTCCGCCAGACATGTGAGTGAGATCCAGGTCCTATCCTGTAAGCAACCGTATCTGACTTTCAACGTTTCTAGGGTGGTACTGCGTACACACCCCTCTTTCATGCCGAAGGTTCAGCTGGAATTCCACCTCAACGAGCCCTAGGTGTTGCCTATTTTCTTCCCGAAACCTTTGTCGCTGGTGGAGAGGACCTTGAATACGTTGGACGTTGCTTGTGCCTTGAAGTTCTATGTAACACGCACAAAGAGTTTTCGGAAGACTTCTCAGTTGTTTTTTAACTTGGGTCCTGTGAACCATGGGAAGGCCTTTTCCAAGGCTTGCATTTCAAGGTGGCTCTCCGGCTGCATCATGCTCTGTCATCAGCTGGCGAACCGCCTCTGCCGATCTGTCCGAGAGCCTATTCCACCAGCGTGATCGCTGCCACGATGGTGTTCCTTTCCGGTGTGCCCCTGCTTGACATCTGCAGAGCTGCTACGTGGAGGTCCATGCATACCTTCATGATGATCTACTGCGTCGACAGGGATTCCAGGGAGGAGTCCAGAGTCGGCCAGGCAGTGCTACGCAACCTGTTTGCTTGAGGTGAGTCTGTTCCAGGGGTAAGTGTTGATTGCTTCTGTGGAGCCTTGCCACCACAAGTGGTTGTGTAATGTTGTTCTGCTGTGTATTCGTTATTCATGAGCATGTGAATCCATGCCAGACCCCATGCTGGAGAAGGTTTGTTACTTACCTGTAACTATTGTTCTCCTGCATGGGTCTGGCATGGATTCACATGCGAACCCTCCCTCCGGCCCCTCTGCAGCTCTTCTTGGTCATACTGCCGCTTTACGTGCTTACCAAATCTGAAGATGGCAGCCAGAGGCGGGGCTTAGGGAGAGAACTCTCATTGGATGGGGGGCAGTATTATGACCCAGGGGACAGTGATTGGTTTAGAGGCGAAATACAGTTTGAAAGTGAAACTTTTTTCTTTTACAGAGGATTCCCAGCCTGACGACGGGGAATATTCATGAGCATGTAAATCCATGCTGGAGAACAATAGTTACAGGTTAATAACTTAAACCTTATGGGGACTGGCACAGGGGGAGTCTTTAGGTCAGGCTGACCCACACATAATTCACTCATTCTGTATCGCACCGTCCGCACCCAAGGTTTCCAAGCTCGCTTTGGCCTATAATGTATTCCTCCCTGTACTTCACATTCCAAATATTCTCCTGGTGAGAGTAAGATGATAGTCATGTCCTCAGATCTTTAATGGCTAAGTATTTTATGGTTGGTGGTCTGGGGTCACCTACTATCGTGGACTTCAGGGGTCTCGGGACTGGGATAGTTGTGGGTGCCATAACTCATGGTTGGCTGGGTGGCGGGTCGGAGGCCTGCTTTTGCCTGGTTGTGATGACCGTACAATGTAAGGCGCCTGGTACTGTCTCGGGGCCTTGCAGGGCACATTCCTATTCGGGATAACACGTATTGGCAACAGTTGTGGAACAATGGAGGGTTTCTGTGGAAATTAACAGTGCAGGTCTCTCGTCCGCGCTTGGGCCTATTCAGGTTTCTTCATCAAGGTTGTGGCCTGTGTCTACCGCACTGCCATGCAAGCCCAATTCATATGCGCACATTCAATCTGAGCTCGCCCCATTCCCCCTTGCACATTACAAGTGTTTTCATGGGATTTGCCTTACTCTAATGCGCCTAGGGGGGGCGAGATGGGTTCATCTGCTACCCAACAACCATCTGGAAAGATCCGGAGGAGAGGAATTTTCTGCATGACATAATCTCATTAGAGGAAGAAGATAGGAATATTGTGCAGGAGATTATCTGGAAAGATGAGAGGAAAATCGTGCCTGAGATCTGACCGATGTATGGTGGATCATATTTTGGTGCTGAAGGAGGAAGGAAGAACCGGTTTAGAGAGGAAGAAGGGATAGTCGGGCAAGAGGAAACAGGGAGACATCTGGGAGAGGAGAGGAAAGTCCTGTTGTTGGTGGGGGAGAGGGAGAGTTAGCGATTGGAAGGAGAAGAGTTACGAGTTACAATTAGAGGAGAAAATATTGTTGGCACGAGGATACTATCCGAAAATGGACATGCAGGAGATTAGAGTGGAAAACAGTGCCCAGAATAATTGGAACACATTGTTGTGCAGAGGAGGAAGAAACATACATATAGGCATGGGCGCTTATAATTAAAAGGAGAGACACCAAAGGGGCGAGAGGATTGGTAAGAGACTGACCAGAAGTACCATAAGAGAGAGAAACGTACTAAATTCATTGTATCAGACAATCCTCCAAAGAGGGAGCAGGAAGATCCCAACCCTTTAGTTAATACGGATAGGGAGGCTCCGAATGGCCACGTTGGTCCATGGGTGAGCTCAGAGTGGGGAGGGTGTTTCAGACAGTGCTGTTGTGCAGGAGAGTCAGCTGTTGAGCTAGAATTCCAGCCCCTCAACTTTTTACCTTTTTTTGTTTTTTGTTCATGGACTTCTTTTTGGTGGACAAAGGGACTTTCTTTGAAGTCCCTCTTGTGTTCGGTCTCTTTATACTTTAAGGTATATGGTATTGGGTCGCCTCTAAGGTGCCCAGTGCCAGGCGTATATCTCAGGCTCCCTTTTTTGGTCCTGGGGTGATTATATCCCCATATACAGGTTTTAGGTAGTAGGTTGGTTGCAGATGGACTTTAGTGTGTGCTCCACCAAGGGTGAAAGGCATTTTATGGCATTGGTAGCCATTGTGCTAGCAATAGGTTTTATAAATCATGCTCTCTGCCTTTTTGTGTTTCAGGGCTTCTTTAGTTCAGAGTGACTATGATGTGGCCTTAAATGGGCTTTCTGGCCACATGGGCCCTTTGTGAGCCCACAATGGCTCCATATTGGTTGTCTTAACTGATTAAGGCTAGTATAGGTCTCTGGACTATGTCACTTCCTGTGGGGTGGCTATGTTGCAGGCATTTGACCCTTTGCCCCAGTCCCTTTTAAAGATTAGCTGTCTGTCCTTTGTCCAGCTCCTTTGTGCAAGGATACGTAGGCTTTTTCCGGACCCTGCTTCCCTCTCTTGCATTCTTATTCCTGTAAATAGGGGGTGGCACGTTTGCTGACCAGCTGAAGACATTTTCACGCGCATCTTGCTGGTTTTGCCATTTTAAAGCCCTCAATTGGCAAAGTATAGTGGCTTGTACATATCTTGGTTTGTATTTTTGCCATTGGAGGTCCAGCCCAGGCTTTCTGAAGACTCCTAGTGGCTCCCACATTGGCTAAATCGAGCCCTCCACTCTGGAATGGTTTTCTAAGCTGTATACTGCTGTATCCGGCCATTTACCAACCAGGATCATCTGCTGAGCTGTTGGTTGCTGCTAATGTCAGAGTGTCTTGAGACTTCGACACCCCACCAATTAATTAGTTTAGGACGTCTGAGGGTGTCATGATCCCTGCTTCCAAGGGGTCAGGACTTGCCCCACGACCTTGGAAGCAGGCCCATGACTCTGATCCCAGGAACCAGCCAGTCCCTATAGGGACCCTCTGGACCTTGTCCTGGCGCCAGTGGCGCCAGGCTCATGATGGTGACTGGTCCCGGCACAGGAAGCGCCGGGCTCATATTAGATAAGAGTGCTTGGTGGACCTACCTGTAGCAGACCATGCTGCTTACTTACCAGCTAACTGGTCTCCTGATCCTTCTCTGCCTGGAACTACTTTTTCTGTCTGGGTGGAGCAGGAGCCACTCCCTGGAAGCAGAACACAGGAACTCTTCTAGAAATCTGGAACTCTTTTCTTACCTGGGTGGGGCCGTGGAAGGAGATGCCTAAGCACTACAGAAGGCTATTTAAACCACACCCGATTGGTTTCACGTGCTTCGCGTTATTCTGCATCTGCAGCAGGATGCTCACCGTGTCAGCTCCAGGAAACCTCCAGCTCCAGATCCTGTGAACACGAAATAACCTGCTGGAATCCAATCTTCAGTCTTCTGCAGCTCCTGCAAAACAAAGGCACAGGTTAGGCTAAAGTAAAGGCAGTGAATCTACTTACCTAATCCAACGGCAGCATCCAAGGCGCCTTTCTCTGCCTTTCTCTTCCGGCATCCGACATCTGCAAAGAGAGAGAACATCGGTCAGTAATATTCAACTACAAGTTCTGCTTACCTGTGTTACGCCCGTTCCAACTCAGCTCGCGCTGCATTCCAGCACCTGCAAGGCAAGATACATCGGTTAGTAACGCTTAGTTACAAGACTGCTTACCTGTGTTATGTTCGCTTTCAATCTGTTCGCGCTGCACCTCAGCACCTGCAAAGACAAAAGAGACATTACGGAGCATTCTCCAGCGCTAGTGCAGTCTTTCTACTTACGTGCCATTGAAGGATAATCTTCATCGTCACAGCATCTGAAAAGGGAAAGACATAGACTTTACAGACTTAAGACTTTTGAAAGAGAAGAGAACAATGCAAAAGGAACTTTAATACTTACAAGGCATGCTCGTGCATTAACGGCGTCTTCGCTCTCAGCAAATCCTCTGCTATCAAGAGGCAGAGCTCGCATCCAGTGAAGCAACTGGATCCAGCGCCCCTGCACAAGACGCAGGATGGAGAGCCCGGAATTTACCTATATAAGGTAAGCGCAATATGAACCCAGTTCCACGGGGAAAGAAAGGGCGAGAGGGGCTAGGAACTTTCCGAACCTTCCAAACACTAATACCTTAGTTTACCCTTGCAGACATCTCACTCTTCAGCTTAAACTGTCGGTGGGAAGGGGGCCCAGTCCGGGAGCAAAACGAACCCTGCGCCTAACACTGAAGACAGTATCCTCGCCAGATCAAGACCTGCGCCTCCGGGGGAACCAGGTGAGCGTTACAGAGGGTGCCTCCAGCCAGTGACCCCATCGTGGACCATTTGCTGCTGTTCTGCTTCCTTTTATTTGTCAAGTTGCTGGGAGCTATTTTCCCTGGTTCCCATGCCCTCTGGGTCCTCCTCACCAAAATCTCTGATGCAGACTTGAGGGTAGAGGTCCCGGGAATAGCCTTTGTTGTTCCTTTTCTGGGTTTCTGGGATAGTTAATGACCCAGGGTGCAATTCCCTGACAAGAGTCCTGACAATTGCACCTTTAACAAAGAGCAGTTTACCCACCAGGTTGTTTCGGATAGCTGGAGCTGTTTTCGCCGAAATGTCCCATGTGTATACCTACCTTTTGGGTGCTGGGGCGGTTGTTTTGTCTCGATACTCACCATCAGGTGTCCCACAGATCCGGGCTAGAGATTCCTTGGAGGCAAGTCTTTACCACAATTCTCAGAGTTCTATTGGGAAGAGGTGGGTCCTCCTGTTCCGCTGCTACTCCCTCTGGGCTCATCTTCTGGCCCTTACCTCAGACTTACCTGCATTAACGTGGATGGTACTTTAACTTCTCCCATTCATTCCTATGGAACTTTGAACCTGGTTTGGAACTCTGCAGAAATGAGTCCAGTGTATATCTAACTGCCTCCAGACATTTGTCCTGCATTCCCCAGGGGTGCAGTTAGCCCCTTAACGAGGCCTATCATTTTAAGATCTTGACTCTTTTTTATTGTTTTTTTAGGTCATTGTTATGTTCTGGGTCCGGTTACAAATGACTGACAACTTCTTGTTAACTGTAAGTTCTTTACTTAGTTTGGGTTTATTAGTTACAGTTCTTATGTCAGATAAGTCATGGGGAAAATAGGACACCCACCGGCATCCTCTCTCAGGGCTTACATCTTTCAACTGGTCACCCTGGAACACTCACTCATGGGTAAACATTCTGCGCTCTGCCTTCCATCTCAACATTCCACTCTCTTGCAGGCAGAGCTAATCATAACACATCTTCCCCCTATAGGGACAACCAACCGCATTAAATACCAAGATGTAACTAGTGGGAAATATCAGAAGAGGGGAAAGCTCAAAGAGCATAAATAATAAAATAATTAACTGGCCTTCCAAAACCACTACTGCCAAGCTAACGCTCCGAGCAAAAGCTCTCCCTTCACTGAACCATATGCTAGCTAACACATAGCTACACTCCCACCAGGACAAACAACTATTTCATAGCTGGCCTACCATGAAATTCGACACCAGGGAACCAGCCCACAATCCAACTATCATCCAAAACAAACATACTGCACTCACAACCATCTTCCTCCATCCACCATCAACCAAATGTGCAAAAAAAAAACACAATTAAGGGTTCATAACCCCCCACGCAGCCTAAAGCTATGATAGCATTACTCAAACTTTTGCACCGCTAATGCCAGGAATCTAAGTCCCTACCATCATTTGACACCTCTAGTGTCGGGATTCTCCATCCCCCAAGAATTTGACACCACCAGTGTCGGGATTCTCCATCCCCCAAAGATTTGACACAACCAGTGTCGGGAATCTACATCCCCCAAAAATTTGACACCACCAGTGTCGGGATTCTCCATCCCCCAAAGATTTGACACCACCAGTGTCGGGAATCACAATCCCCCAAAGATTTGACACCAAAAGTGTCGGGAGTCTCATCCCTCCTTCCATTTGCACACCTCCACTCTCTCACAGTCACATCACACACTTGGCAATTTGCGCACAAAATATTTGAAAAACAAGTGTACAAACATCAATTGAGTTCATCATATTTGGCTACAAAGTCCTTTGTGATGTTACCTGTAAAAAAACATTAACCACAATTGTGCATTTGGGATGTTCTAAGAAAACGAAACTACACAACATTTCCTGGTGTTCCAAAAAAAAAACTTCCACTGCATTTCCCTATCTACAGAGGCCACGACATCCACTTAAAACTCTCACACCATAACTCAACAAAGGTCATAGCGCTTGCACATACGAACCCAGCGCACACCAGTACTCAGCAAATTCTTTCATTCCATTACTGTAACTCAGACAGGCCTCACATCACAGCTCCCTTTCTGCCAATTTGCGCCCTTACCTGAGAGAGGATTTCTTCTCTTGGGGGTGCCGGTGGGTGTCCTTCCTTGGTGCTGCTGTCCCCTCAGCAAAATCAGCATCATCCTCGTCGCCAATGTTATGTTCTGGGTCCGGTTACAAATGACTCTGACAACTTCTTGTTAACTGTAAGTTCTTTACTTAGTTTGGGCTTATTAGTTACAGTTCTTATGTCAGATAAGTCATGGGGAAAATAGGACACCCACCGGCATCCTCTCTCAGGGCTTACATCTTTCAACTGGTCACCCTGGAACACTCATTCATGGGTAAACATTCTGCGCTCTGCCTTCCATCTCAACATTCCACTCTCTTGCAGGCAGAGCTAATCATAACAGTCATGTTCTTCATTTCTGCAATAGGACTTTATTCTCAACATTGTCACTGACCTTACCAACACTGCATTATTTTTCCCTGAACTGTTGGAACAAGGCTACTGCTTCTAAAATGTTACAATTGGTTTTGAAAGTATTTGGCTTTGATTTAAAATGGTTCACCACCTCCTGAAGGCTTTGGTATATTACACAGTGTGCATATGCAATGATTTTAAATATTATGGCATAGGGCAGGTGTCTGGAATCTTTGGCCTTCTAGTTGTTTTGGACTACCACTCCCACCTGTTGTAGCCTGCTTAGTCAATTGTGAGGGATCATGGTCTAAAACAACTGTTGAGTAACAGGTTGCAGACCACCGCTCCAAGGGGTCTTAATAATTGTGGATTATTGTTATAGGCCTTCAATATTTTCAACTCATTTTTCTCTGTTGGGACCCGACCATCAGGTCTAGTGCTTTCCACATATACTAGGGTTCGATTTTCTTTTTAGGACACTGTACATAACTGTGCAGGCCCATAGAGGACTTAACTGCTTAATAGGTTTCATCGTTCTCTCGTTCTATCCTCTCCCTCCCTCTGCCCACTAGGACTAGCTGGGACACAGAAGAACCCAGGAGGGACATTCGAGAGGTGGCGTTGGTGAGTTAGAGTACGATTACACTTCGCCAAGCTCCACAAGGTTGCACCAGAACATCCCGCAAACAACCAAACTAATTTCCAGCTTGGCAGGTAGCTCCTGCTTCTCTAGATGTAGAGGCCCTTGAGGAGGCGACCTTGATGGCAACATTCTGAAGGACCCCTCATGACATCTGCCAGCCCATGGATGGAATTGCCATCTGACAAAGGTGTTGAACTGTTTTTTTATTTTAATTATTAATAAAATGATACAGGTAATTTCACCTCAGAATGGGTCACCTGCTAATTAGACTGCTCTTTCATTCAATGCCAAAAGCATAGAATATCCTGTCCCCTGCTGCATCAGTCTTCTGCTTTGCAGCTGCTGCTCGCCAGTGGCACAGAGCAGGCTCAGAGGTACTATTTGACAGCTGCTGTGAGAGCCAAGTCACTGCAGTGCACAGGCTGCATTTAAATCTGCACCTCTGCCCCAAAACCACATAGTTATGAGAGTTATTAAACCTGGTGGTTTATTTAAAGATCAGGCCTACATGAGATTAGGGTATGGTTGCTAGGAGTTCCCATAATTATATCAGACACATCTGATTGGTATCATACATGTGTCAATACTGTGAGCCAATGTCAGCTGTGGGCAGGCTGTGTATTTCCCCCAGACAGGATGTCCCAGCTGCATCCAGCAGGACTGGAGCCCTGGGGGCTGCCTCTCTGATTCGTTGTGTATTGTAACCCCTTTCTCCAGCAAGACAGCCCCTCAGCAGGTGCTGTCCTTGGAAACGGGCAACAAAGGGCGCGCCCTTCACAACAGAACTAGCGTCACACCAGGTTGTTACACACCAGCGGGCATGTGATGCTGTAGGTAATTGAAGAAGGGAAGGGGGTGGGGTTAGTGTAAACGGAGGGAGTTCAGAAAAAGTGGGAAAGTGTCCCACAGTTTTGTTTCTCTCTGTACCTCTTTCCTTCCTGTCTCCTCCACTTCCTTTCGCACAGAACACTTTAGGTGTGATGTCAGAAGGCAAAGACCACTTGTCTGAAAGGCAGGAATTTGCCTATAAAAGAGGGATTCTCCAACTCCTTCTTTGATTCATCTCTGAATTTCAACCCTTCAAGAAGAATTCATTGGACCCTCCTGGGAGAGCAGTCCTTTCCAAAGTCCTCCAGTTGTTAGGTGAAGACAGGTGATTCAAGGCAGAGGGACGCTCTGCTCCCTAAAAATGCCCAGGGCACATTGAGGGTTACCTGCTGCTGGAGCAAGATCTGCCTCTCTGACGGCTATACCAGTATTGAGGACCGGATCCGAGGTGAAAGGGCCCCTGCAGGTGTTTAGAACGGGAGCAAGAACCTATATTGTCTCTGAGCCCCTGTAGTGGGACTCTCAGTGAGCCAAATCATCCAGGCTCCCTGTGTTTTTCGCCGTCTAAATACTTTGAGTCGCTTTTCACGTCCGTTCAACACATTCGGACCTCCAGGACGTGCCGGTGCTGCTTTTGGCACTCTTGATCTTTTAACATCTTACACAGCGGAAAGTAAACTGGTTCAATGTTGTTGAATCGCCAGGAACAGCAAGAATGTATTATTGACTCTTAACTGCCCCTCCCCCCGCATTGTCCATCTTTGGGCTGTAGAGATTGGTTAGGTCACTTTTAGTCCCTTTTTCTCACAAGTACGTATCTCTTTATGAAAATTGTGGTTATTGATTTCCTATCACCCATGTTTCATTACACCAGAGTGCTGCATCTTTCTATTTCTTGCATATTCTGTGTTCTTTCCACTGAGGTGGGTTTTTGTAGTGTATTCTATTTAGTTATTTTTGTGTATGGTGTGTTTAATTCAAGTATATATATATTTGTATAGAACCTTGATTGGGCATTCCTTTATTTTGGACTACTGTTCTTTGCTATTTGGGTTGCTACTGTTTCACATTCACACTGTTGATAGTATAAATACAAAACAGGTAGCAGCCACCCCTCTCTAGAAAGAACATGGCATGATAACCTGTTCTGTTTTTTTTTTATCCACTTTGAGAGTCTGCAGCCATCGCTTTTAGCTCACTGCACTTTTTACAAAGGAGGAATACCCATTTGCATATCAGTCTTTGTCCCGCACACAATGGCAGTCCGGCACCGAAATGCCAGGCAAACAACCTTTGAGCGAGAGTACCAACCGCATCCCCAGACACGTGTTTCAGCCTTGTTGGGCCTCATCAGTGAGGTGGAGCTTTGCCTCTCTGAGCACAGTGAGCAAGGGGTCACTTTCCTCCTTTGTGAAAAGTACAATGAGCAAAAAGCGATGGATGCGGACTCTCAGTGGGTAAAAACCACAGAACAGGTTATCGTGCCATGTTCTTTCTAGCGAGGGACACCCGCTACCTTTTTTGCACTAGCCATCTTTGTTGGATTGTGTTGAATGTTGAAAGCATTGAGAACCTTGCTGAGAACCTCATTTGGAGGAAGAGGAGACCACCATTTCCTTTGCTCCTTTTCGAGGCTCACTTGCCCTCACCTCACCTTTTTCACCTGGACATTTGGAACTACTACCCATGCAACTATCATCTTGAGTTTTGTCATCCTGACACCTTATGTTGTGTTTTGGAGCACATCTTATTAAAATATGTTAAACCGATATCTGGTATCTGTTCTGGAAACACAGTGACAGGCGGACATGTTGCCGGCCTGGCCACAATACATATATACATAAATAAGTGGCCATCCTGGCTGGGCACTGACACTTCCATTGACAATGAAGAGAATTCTTCAGGCATGCAGGAAGGCTGAAGATCTGCAGAAAGGTGCTATTCCAGCGAGATTAACTCCTTAAACTGGTGTGCGGTGCAGCTGTGCTGTTTAGTGCTGGTATGGAATCAGTAAGATGAAGTCTGTGTCCAGTGGTTGCATTTCAAGTGACTGACTGCTCATTCTTGGATTTTGTACCCACGGGCCACTGGTGCTGTTAGTTGTCAGTGCTTAGGGTGTACCACACTCCATTTTTTGTGTCGGGTCCAAAAAGCGGCCATCAACAAAGTGTTCTCTGGAAAGGGGGGAATCCTTCTGCTGTCCTTACTACTCCAAAACGGAACTGGTAGGAGTCTTGACTGTACACGGGAACATCCGTTTCCCATTCATTCACGAGGACCAAACCTTAGTTGTGCAACTCGGTACCTGATAGTCACACAGTGGCACACTGAAGGACGTTCCTTGCCTTAAAATAGCCCTGAATCCCACTGGTTCACAGATAGGTTAATGTTAAAAGTCTGCCACCAACATGTGGAGGCCACACAATTTATTGCGCTAGTTTACTCGCTCAGATAGCAGGATGTCTTGCAGCCACCTAGCCTTGATAGGTCTAAAGGGTTTCAGGTGCCACGTCAGTCATATACCAGATGAGGCCACTAATATGGTATTTTCTGGGGAAAAAGGTTAGAAAATCAGTCAGTTAAGGGGGTGGGGGAGGGTATGAAGTTCTAGGTCTTTAGCCCAACTTAAGACTGATAGCAACGCTGAAGAGCTATTGTTAGAGGTGAGTTATTTTTCCCAAGATTTCCTTTCCTGGATCCTTTATCAAACAGAGCTTTTATGGTAGTGGATCAAATGCCTTTGTAGACAATTGTCCGAGCTAACGTAATGCTTTATTTTTAACAGTTTTTCAGACTGAAACCACGTCCTGCACTCCCCGAGAAGAGCTTGTCGATGAGAGGATCTCACCAAATAAGGAATGCCATGTTACAGCGATCAGAACAAGTACTCCGAACCGACCACAAAGCTCAGCCAAACGTGGTGGAGCAGATCTTATGAGAGGTGCAAACAGTAAACCTTCTATGGGCAGGAGTGATATTCCTCTTGAAATTCCCCAAAAACCACCAGATCCTGGAGCCCATCTGCCAATCAAGGACGCTGGAACTACCATGGGCAGCAGCTGCAACATGGAAGAAAATAGTGCAGGAATTATTCATGGGTTGGAGCAACGATTAAGTAGTATTATGAAAACATCAACTACCAAAGTTTTGTATGAGGTGCCCAATCTACGGAGTTCAGCCTCCTGCTCTTTTGCAAAGGTGGAACTCAGTCCCGCCCCTCTTTGCCCTGTTGCTCCAGGACTGACTCAGCGGGTGAGTGGGGCGGTGAAAGCGGGGCCATCTGATCTTATTAGCTACCCTTGTGAAATGTCTGGTGATATTAGCCATTCGTATGGAGCCAAAGCTAACAATAATTTGCTTAAAGCATCTGACAGCTTGCTGGAACTGTCTACCATCTTGGGCACGGATCAGGGCCCTCTTAACCCTCTTGGAACAATGTCTGTCCCTCCTGCTACCGCCTGCGCAGTGCTGGTCCCGTCTACCACCCTCTCCACAGTGGCTGTTTCTCCTACCACTTTAGAAACAGTACCAGCCCGTTCAGCCATGTATGGAACTGTTCCAATCCCTTTTTCTGCTCTTGGTGCTGTGCCTGTCCCTTCTACTGTCCTCAGTGCTGTGCTACTCCCTTCCTCGATCCTTGGCAGTGTGCCAGTTCCTTCTGCCACCGCCTGCACACTGCCAGCCCCTTCTGCTCTCCTTGTTGCAAAACCACTTCCTTCCACACCCCTCAGTGCAGCGTCTGTCCCTACAACCACACTCGGCACTGTACCAGTCTGTTCTGTTAAGTCTACCCTGCCAACTGTACCTGTATCTTCCACCTATCTTAGTTCTGTGCCAGTTACTGCTGTCTCTCTCAGCACCATGCAAGTCTCCTCTGCTGCCTTCTGTACTGCACCAGTTATTTCTGCCAGTCTCAGTGCAAAACCAATTCCCTCTGACACCTTCAGTACCATGTCATTTACTTCTGCTCTTTTAAGTACTGGGCTGGTTCCTTCTGCCACCCTCAGCACAACATCAATTCACTCAGCGGCACTTGACACTACCCCTCTCCCTTCAACCCTCTACACTTCAACAGGCCCATTGGTGACTTCTGCCCTAAGCATGTCACCAGTCAACACTTCTATCAGCAGCACACCAGTCATTTCTGCTAGTAATTTCATATCTGTCCCTTCTGTGTCCCACAGCACCCTGTCACTCTCTTCTGCTGCGCCGAGCATCACGCCAGTCACTTCAACTGCCTTTGCAACCTCAGTGATCCCATCTGCTGCCCTCAGCACTCCACCTGTCCTTTCTGTGACCCACCACAGCACAGAGGTAGCATCTCTGCACCTGTGCACCACCGAGGCGCATTCTGTGCATGCCATTGACACCCAAATGACATCTGTGGTACCTGGTAGTACCCAAGTGACAGCTGACCGTATCACAGATATCAAAGTTCCATCCTTGGGCATTGTTGGCACCCAGATCTCAGCTGCTGAACGCAGAAGCACGCAGGGGCCATATGTAAAGCTTAGCAGTACTATGGCACCACCTGTAGACCATAGCAGTACCATGATGCCATCTGTCAACCTCATCAGTAGCCACGAGCCATGTGTGGGAATTGACAGCAGCAAAGTATCATCTGTGGGCTTGACCAGCACTGAGGTGCTGTCCGTAGGTGTTGGCAGCACCCAGGAGTCTGCTTTTGTCCACAACAGTCCCCAGGCCAGCCTCAGCAGCACACAGGTGTCAACTATGGGTATTAGTAGCACCCAGGCTTCATCCCGGTCTCTTAGCAAAATTCAGACTCCTGTGGATGTTAGCAACATCCAGGTGCCATCTGTAGGCTTTAGTACCATCCAGGTGCCACATGTTGACCTCTGCAGAACTCTGATTCCCTGTGTAGGCATCAGCAACTCCCAGATGCCATCACTTGACCTCCATAATAACCCAAAAGTGTCTTCCAGCGGCTCCACCCTAGCCCCTTTTGCTTCTACAGGCAACTTGCAGGTTCCATCTGCTTCCCTTGGCACTCCTATTCTATATGCTACCATAAGCAGCTCCGAAGCAGCGTCTGGTGGAGTTATCAATTTGAAGTTACCAACTGGCACCTTAATCAACTTCCAAGTTCCACCTGGCAACCTCACTGGGTCATGGCAAGCCTCCAGCAGCCCAACGTCCTTGCAGGAATCCTCCATCAGCCACAGTTGTGCACAGGACATATCTGGCAGTCTTGGCGGCATGCAGGAAATACTAATAAATATCCACAACCGAGCTACAGGGAGCCTTGTTTCATCCAATATGGACTCTGAAACCTGCCTTACAGATTCTCAGTGCAGAACAAGTGAAGAGCTAGGCATCAGGACCAGCCCAGAGCCAAGTTCCATGTACAATGAGCTAGAGTCTGAGCCGGGTGCGTCTTGCTTAAATGAAGTCATTCCATTGCACCAAGAGAACACATCTAAAAACCAAGGCATTGGCACTGAGCTTACAGTGTGTGCCAAGAACAGCAAAATGAGCTCCACTGGAGAGAAAGTCGTCCTCTGGACCAGGTATGTCCCTCCAATATTTATTTATATGTATATAAGAATGTAAACCTTTTACACAGGATCTTAAAAGGGAAATTAAGAGCAATAAACACAACATACAACACATTAAAATCCCTTCTACTACTAAAATTATGTTAAAATCAAATGTAAGAATCTTAGCACAGTAATAATTAGGCTTAATTCCTGACCTGTTAAAATTCTTGTCCAAAAGTAATTCATATCTAAAAGATGTCGATTGTGCACACATTTTCCAAAGAATTTTGAGCGAAGATCAACTAAGGCCCCACAATCCATGCACACATGCTTCACAGTTTCAATATCTAAAGTGCAATATCTACATGCTCTTATCAACTCTCATCAACTCTGGGAAAATTTTCTGTCTCCTGTAACTTCTCTCGTGTGGTATAAATTCAATTTTAGCCGCAGCATATCGTTTCTAAAGTTCCTAGATTGGTGTTTATTCAAATAAAGTGCAATTACATTATAAGGTTTGATTTGAAGTCTAAAATGATATTTTTTTAAAAGGTGATAATTCATCAAAGAGGCTCTATTATCAATCCAGTCTGCCTCAAAAAACTTCCTCTCTTGACCTTCACATGTACATTTATTAGCTCATCCTCTTAACTAAGATGTAATTGCAAAATTTTCTTGAGTAAAAGCCCCCTACAAGATGAGCATTCCAGCTAAACATTTAATTTCACGAACAAACTATCCATTGGCGGAGATACAAGTTAACTAAAAAGTTGCAGGATTCTCCATTTGACTAGAGCATGCAACACAATTAGACCTAATTTGTGTTGTAAGGCCGCTACTGGAACACCTTGAGGAATCAAGAACAATTTCTTTCCTCAGAATATTGACTCATCCGACTGATCCTAAGCAGCATGGCCATGTGTGATTGGTGAGTTCTTCCCTGCAGGGGAGAGATCCATCATAGGTTGCCCTCAAAGAGAGGCCCAACAAAGGTATAATCTGGGGTAGGCTTATCATAGCCCAAACAAGAGGATAACCGCTATCACAATACCAAGAGAGAATGCCTGTTGGAATTGGGAGACACAGAACCACCCCCACCAACTGGAAAATTAGCCAAAGGCTCCTCATAGTCCAACCACAAATATAAGTAGTAAAAATCCTAATTGATCTGCTCTAGAAAATAAATGCCTACCATAGTTCACACCCAAGAACAGAAGCAACATAAAATATTTTTAGGAAATAATCTACACTTAAAACATTATCATGTGATCCCCAGAGAAACCAAACAATGCAAACCACCATAGAATCCCCCTGAGAAAGCGAGCCTTTGGTGATCCCCCACTTGGCAGACCACCATCATAGTAGCCCACAGACGAGCAACTGTAGTATAGATCCAGGGGGAGATAGAACTAATGTAGGTAAACCCCAGCAATAACAACTGTAAGTGCTGTCCAAAAGAAAGAACCCACAATACACCAGCACTCTTTGTAAGAGAGCAAAAAACCCCAGCAGGCAATAATTGAAGATGACCCCCAGATAGAGTTTCTGGCAGGCAATCACTGTGTAACACCGAGAGCCATAGCTTATATAACTCTGTGAGAATGATTACTGCAAGAGCAACAGCCACTATAGTTAACTCACAAAGAGAGGCACACTATATATAATCTGCAGAGCGTAAACACCACTGGAGGGTTATCCGCCCACCTCCTCTTTGAACGCGAGAATGACAATAGATAGACTAAAGTGAAAGAGGAATATTTCAACCGAAGAAGAAAATCGCTACGGAATAACCCCCATTGGCAGAGAATTGCCATAGCAATCCCCAGCAAGAGGACCACTGTTTGAACCAAAACCACCAAAGGTAGCTTGCCGCAAGTAGAAAATCACACACAAAACACAGAGCGAGCAGGGTTGTATGTCTGTCATACCAGCTAATGAAGTAGCCCCTCACCTTGGGGTAATCTCAGCAAGTGAGAAGGTCTAGGAAACCCTAAGGGTGAAATATATCAGAGAGGGAAAGAAAAAACATAGGTCACTTCCAGGGAGAGAAATGTCATTGGTAATCCGTATTACGAAAAAAACTGTTTGAACCTCCAGGGAGACATCCACCATACACATTTCTAGGAGGCTGGAGGTTGCGCAAGGTTCTGAATGGTGGCTCACATTCCAAACAATTTCCCTAATATAAATAGATTATTTTGAGGCGTGTACCATTGTTTCAGCAAAGTAAATTACCAAGTGTTCATTTACTTCGCAGAAATTCCACCACTGCGGTAAAAAAGCATGTATGTGTTGAGGGGTAAGGGTGTAGGAGGTGGGTGTCTGGGTAAGCTCCCGCATTAAACAAAAGGATATCATTTTGATGTAATTTCAGCAAAGTGAATTACAACTTTATGTACTTTGTTGAAATCATGTAGAACCTTCTGAGAGGCTACTCACCATAGCCATGGTGATGGGGGTGGTGGTCTATGTACGTCCCCCAAATACCCCAATTAAAAAATATTATTTTGATGTTATTTCAGCCAAGTAAATTACAATTTTGTAATGTTGTTTGTTGAAATCCTGTGCAACTTTCTGTGAGGCTACCCACCTTAGCCATTTTCAACATTTGTTTATAGTATGTTGCAATACACTTAATCTTTGCAATGGCCACAAAATATTTGTTTCCACCTTTATGACGACACCAGTGATATCAAATCTCCCTTACAGCAATGTTGTCGACACTCCCTTCACAGAGGTAGATAAAAGGACAATGTAATGTACCAGGTCATGAAGTTCGTAGAACTGCAGGACGGTTCACACTCTTGTCCAGATTTGCCATCTTGTCTTGTAGCTTTCCCAAGAAGCCAGTTAAGAGGAAATCTTATCATTTCTGCATGTGCGAGAGAGTACTTGTGCCTGATTGAATATAGCTTTATAGACCTCGGTAGGGGTCATTATCGTGGGATAATAAGTTGGGGAAGGGTCACTATCCCAAAAGAGTTTTGTTGGCTAAGTAAAAAGAAATCTTACTTTAATAGTAAATTACGTAAATAGGCAAGATGAGTTGGTAAATTCAGTGTGGTTTTATTTTGGAGTATTTAAATAACAAGGTTGTCTTCATAAATTCAGTATTTTAAATGCAATTCGGTAAAATTGGAGTGGTTTTGACATGAACATGCTTTAGGTGTCATGTATAAGAAAACTGTTTCTCTATGAAACAAAAAGTGAGGTTTTTTTCCCATGTTTCTTTCTCTTTGGTTTGATAATAGGATGTTGCAGCAGAAAAAAAAGTTCCTCCCAGAGAACAACTTGTCTTGTTTAAAGAAATGTGTCCTGAAAATTGTATTGTTGTTTCCCGGTTTACATTTGAAGGCCGAATCTTCAGAATGCAGTCAATACCAGTAGTTATTGACTGTAGTCTGAACATTCTGATTGGCTGAGAGGAGGTCAATAACGATCTCCATGTGCTAATATCAATTATGATTTTGTGTCCTTTCTAGGGAAGCTGACAGAGTAATTCTAACAACCTGCCAGGAGAGAGGGGCCCACCAGGAGACTTTCAGTGCCATCTCCCAGCAGCTGGGACATAAAACCCCTAATGAGGTATAAGATGGAGTCAGCGAATGCAAAAAGGATGGTACATTGGCCCAGACACAAGACTGGAGAATAGAAAAAATTGGACAGGATACTTTTCAGAAGAAGAAACCTAGGCAGTTGGTACTCAGGGAATTAGGTGGGTGGGGAGGAGAAAGAGTAAAAAATGCAAGTGGAAGAATGGGTACAGAAAAGAGACGAGCAGAACAAATTGATGGGCGTAGTATGAAGGGAATGAAAGTATTACATTGGGTGATATAATGTGGGATTTGGTGTAAACAAGAGGCCAAGGCTTTGTACAACTAGTATTCCAGAATATGAAAAGGCAGCAAAATGACACTGGCAAAGAATGTGGAGAGGGGTTTTGTGACTTAGGAAGAATAGCATGGGATGGCATTGAAGTGATAGAGAATCTCACAACTTTGCTAATTCTTCCCTCCTAGATCTCCCGTCGCTTTAGGGAGCTGATGAGACTGTTCCACACGTCCTGTGAAGTCAGCTCCGAAGAGGAGGAAGACGCAACCAGCACAAGCAACACAGACCAGCTGTCAGACAGGGATCTGCCACTATCTGAGGACGAACAGGATGAATGAAGCAAGTCCAAAGGTGGCCTGGCTCCAGCGACTCTGTAGCACTGCCACTCTACACCAAGGAACAAAATTGCATGCACAGTTACTATACCTAGGGATGCTTCCCCATGATAAAGAAAAGGCACTCTTATCGGGTACATTGAAGCCATCCACTTGCTACCAGGACGACTTTGTTTATACTAAATGGTCAGAACTGGCTGAGCTTTGAACTGTCTATATGCAGAGTGACCTGGATAGGCGCATTACCATGTCGAACCAAAAGAAAGAGAAATGATCCCCTACTTAAAACGCAAGCTCAACAATATGAATCCAAATGGTGGAATCCTGTGGAAACCTGCTCAGGATCGAGATATTTGGTTTTTAGCTATAAGACTTCCTGGACATGCTCTCCAAAGGACCTGAAAGGTCATTTCATTGGGAAAGTCTTTAACACTTAAAATCATAGAATCAGGAAGCTGTAAGCATGCAGCATCTCATCTGAGGAGGGCTGGAGACATTAGGGAGCAGTTTTTACATTGGCCATGCCCAGGCTTACTCTTTACTACAGGAGCATTTGCATTCCTGCCGATCTGAGTGACCTTTCACTGGTCAGCAGTGAAGGCTAAGTTGTAAATCTTACAGAAAGTCCCTTTTCCTAAAACAGGTATCTGGTGGTACAGGTAGTAGTAATTCAGCCCATGCGGATGCCCAAGAATGTTTTGTATTACTTTTGGTGTCGTCACAAAGGTAGTTTTGCGCTGGAAATTTTGACACTGAATTATTTATTTACCTCTTACTTCCAGCATGGGACTCTTTACTATTGAGTGGAAAGTTCCTGAGAGTCCTATTTAAATGGCAAATGCATAAAGTGTTAGAGGAGAGCATTAACCTTTGTAATATTTGTACATAATTTAACACAGCTTTCTTGTAAAGGAAAAAAATAGTCAGAGTTTGTACTTTTGTCTTAATAAAAAACAAAAATGTGCTATTTAATTTTGAAGGCTTTGCTGTGGGGCAGTTTTGACCAAACTCCTTCTGTGGGGTTGCATTTACACTTGTGATCTCATTTTTTGGGATATAAGAGACAATAGCCCTGCATTGAATTCATAGTTATGGAACCCAAACCCTTGTAATCTTCTCTACTCCCCTCCGCCCCCCAGTTCTCCTCCCTAAAAGGCTACTGTAGAAATAATCATGGAGCCTTTTTTTCTGTTTGCATTGTAGGTGTTTATAGGACTAAAACAATAGACAGCACCATGAGGAACACCTCCAAAAGCACTATGGAACCATGAGATCATTTCAGATAAAAAAAATGTTGTTCTCAATTTGAGAAAAACATTATTTTAATTTTAAATGATCATATGATCCCATACTACTTTTTGAGATGTTCCTTGTGGTGCTGTTTTCTTTAGTTGCATATTACCAGTGTGTGGGGGACATCCTTCCGAACCAGTCCTCTTTTAGTTTGTAGGTTTTTAGGAGAGTGCCACGCGCTTCATACACCGGGTAGCCCATGACAAGTAAATGAGCGGGCCTGAAATATGATGGCGCTGGGATTTTGTGGCCCAGAGCTGTCTTTGGCTACCTTCGTACAAGAAGCAAATGCCAAATTACTACCATGTTCTATAAACCAAATGTATACCTGCCTGCCACAGTTGTATTTTCTCTTAATATATCTCCAGGCATTGATTGGATACAGAAATCCTGAAAGGGGTGTAGGAATGTGACTCCAAAATCCGATGCGAAAAAACAGCTGCAACAAAGAGTGAATGCACTTTGTCAGAAAAGCATGTTTAATTACATGTAAACTGCCGAAAAGGGTTAGTCAGCTTTAACAGTTCCTTCCTGTGCTCAACAAACAATTTACATAAATACACATTATTACAAAGTCATCCCACAAAAATCCCATTGGCTAACCCTAATACAAAGAAAGCTTATCCCTCTACATTCTCTAGCCCCGTTGGACACAGTTTCTAAATACAATCCCCTTTACACGTGGTCTCGTAATCAGTCATGGCATCCTAATTGGTTTATTAACGAAAAACAAATCAACAGTTAACTTGCCCCATTTATCAGAGATGCTTTAGCCCAGTACGTGATGTGCAAGGCTTTTCAAAAATACTTAAAAAACAAGAGGAGGGAGAGAAACCATCATTCCTTTGAACCAGCAGTTAAATGCATATCGCCCCAAATGCACCAACGCCTCATATTATTTCTTCTACATTCCTTCATGTCACCTTATTTGCAGCTACCATCTCAGATCATATAGCGTGCAGCACAGATCCTGCTTATCTTCCTTGAGAGCCCATAAACACTGGACAAGCTCTGCCCTTAAAGCACCCCTCGGTTGTGTTTTATTAACTAACCCCCATATCAGCCCACCATGTAACAACAAGCCTACCTGCTCTCAGGAAGATTGCCCTTTTTATCTACAAATCCAATCCAGCCACAAAACCCAACCAGTTGGCCTTTCATTACGTTCTCGCCTCAGCCCTTTGGGATGCTATCACCAGCTGCCCAAAAGTAGTTTGCTACCTACCCCTTCCATGACCACAGTCGTCCATTTCTCCAAGCCAGGCGAAAACCATTCCTGCAACCCAAATACTCTGCAGCTCATGCAAACCCCAACTAAGCGGAAAATGCACTCTGTGGTGTTGCCTTGTGCCCACCACGAACCTCATGTTCCCCAATGTCCTAAAATGTGTCTGCAATTTAAACTATTGTCGAATCCCCACATGTACACTGTTCAAGATTTATTTCCCCTCTGCGAAACAGTCTTCTAAGCGCTACAAGTTGTACATCGCACGATAACATTGTATCCATGCTACTGCTAATTAAGTTGCTACCTATTGCAAATCTAAAATGTATCCACAACTACACACTAAGTAACATTTCAATTCATTTAACTACACAAAAACATATATTTAGTTGCAACATCTCATCTAATCCAGCTGTATTATAGCCTAGTACAACTTGTGTAACGTAAACCTCTTTCCCGCATTGGGACCTTGAACGTCCACCCCTACATTCCCTCCTTTAGATTCGTTAACTACTAAATTCATTCCCCGTTACTTGATCAAATCCTCTTTGGGCACCCAAACCCTACAAACATCCAGCATGCTCTTTCCACTTCGAGCATGTTCCTCCAGCGTGCAAGTCAAAAACAACCATTCCCTGTTTCTCCCGCAATCTACCCAATACTCCACATAATTATTTAAATCATCAAGTGGATGACACACAACAGTATCTGGGGGCCCAATTAACCCTAGATTCATACCAAACTCACTTTACATGCCTATATGGTTTGAGATGGAGGTGGCCCTATCTGAGTAACTTACATCATGGCGGCTGTTCAAGGTTGCTTGGCAGAACAGCATCTCCAAATTACATGGCAGGTATAAAAGGGGACAAGCAAAAAAACAGAAAAGGGCATCAGCATCTTCAGTCAGACGCAGCCATGACGGAACACAGGCAAAACGTGAATCCAGCCAAGTATCGTCTTTAATTCCAGCCTCTCTCTCAATGGCCTCACCTAGAGTTTGCAAAGCTTTGATAGTATGGGATAGGGTCCCATTGTCCAAATCATTGGTTGGTGTGAATGTGCAGCATGAAACCCCTATCTTTTTGCATATCCCACCTTCCATTGTTGTCAGAAGGTCTAGGGTGTACCGATTCTGAAGGGTCATGAGGCGCAGGGCCTCATCCCCTCACGTATGGCATTAAAAGCAGATTCTGAGTGATTGACAAGCTGAATTAATTCACATCTGATGACCAAGAGCCACTTAGCGTTTGTTCTGGCTTGGACACTCAGGGCCACGAGAGAGGTGAAAAACATCTCAGTCCGACTAAAGAGTCTAAAATTATCAGGGATCTTCTTTAACACCTATGAAGAAGCCCATGAAAGGTAGTTAATCTGGGTAAGTCTTCTCAAAAGTTCAACCATTTTATGTCCTTTAACAGTTTTGGGTTTGTATGCACTCAACAAAGGAGGGGACACAGGGTGCACAGAAGTGGCTTGGGCGACATGTTACAAACAACCAGATGAGCTTTGGGGACAATCATAACAGAGGAGTCTAAGGTAGCAAGGCTGCACACACCCTTCCAGGCCGGTGGGAGCTGAAGATACACCAGGGTCCCACATACACAATAACTATAAAGAATAGCAGATGTCCCACCGGCAAAGTCCACAACTGGTATAGTGCCAACGCCCCTAAAACATAAGGAGAAATGTGTAAGTAACTGGATCTTAACAGTTTTCTCTTTTGACTACAGCCACGTTAACCTTTTCCCATAGACATTCCAACTCTTAGAGCATTCATCATTGATTTTTGCTACTCCCAATGAACCCTCTCATTCTTCCCGCTTTACAGCTCATCACCCGCTTTCCCCATTTGTTGTGCAAAAAAGCAGAACCTTCGACTATCAACTGTATTCTCAGCCTAATTTGTACCTTTTCATGCTCCTTTTCATTCTTCATACGTTCTTGCTCATTGATCCGAATGACTGTTCTCTGGACTGCTTGTCCCTGAAATAAGCCACATACTCTCTCTACAAAGGGATTGGTGTAATAAACACTGTTGTGTGGTGACGACTCACTAGGAATAAATACTCTTGGAACACCAGAAGCTTGGGGGATAAGTGAGGTAGACGTAAGAAGAATCTGCTGTCCTTTCTATCCCCACCTTTTTCATACTCTCATACCATATATTATCTGAGGCAAAGCCATGCACATTCACAGAACTATCCAAACCCACTCCTTTATTTTCAATAATTGTTTACTCAATATCTCGTTTTGATCGGGGAATTGACATTTCACTAGACCGTATGACACTAGAAAACATATCATATACATTTATATTTTCTTCAGTCATTGCACCTAAACAGGAATAAAAGAAAAGCAAAGAAGACAAGAAATAAATATTCATCATAACAGTCATACTTTCGTTAACCCCTTTCTTCACACAAGAAGCTAAGATCTGTAGATCTGTGTAAATGCCCTAGCTGGAATGAACCACAACTTCCTTGGGAATACTTTTTTTAATGCCTCTCCCCACTCGAGGCTTGCTCTTGCGAAGGTGGAACAGCACTGAGAACCTTCCGTATAGCCATGAAATTAATCCAACACTGATTTCCCTCCACCTTCACTGCGCTCGTGTGCCATATACAACAGTATGTGGCCTGTCGAAGCACCATTAATGCCAGCGTCGGTTAAACAACCTAGCATATACACATGGTAGAGTTGTGGCTGTTGCAGAACCTCAGACTCTCAATTGACATTCTCTGATCCAGCGGTCTGTAGATTAGAAGAAGCAACCAAAGGTAGGCCTTCAACTCTTCTCCTAGGATTTCTGCAGACTTCTGAGAGTCTGATGCTGTTCATGCAGGGGAAAGTGGTGTGTGTAATCTTTTACCGGTCACTATTTCGTGGGGTGACAAGTGGTGGTCCCTCCCCGTCTGACTTTTTTAGATAATACAAGGCCAGGGGAAGGCAAAATAACCAAGATTTCTTACCAAGATTTCTTTCCATGATCCCGTTGGCCTGTGGGTGGTACACCGAACACAACCTGTGCTTTATGCCCAATAGAGAAGTAATCACTGCAAATAACTCATTAAAAAAGTGAGTTCAATTATCAGACCTCAAAACTTCACAAATTCCCCATTGTTGAAATACCTCCCTCACTAAGAAAGAATGTTACCGCTGATTTAGCATCAGGGTGTGCACAGGGTAAAGCCTCAAGCCATCGGGAGAATGGGCAAACTACCACAATTAAATAACTACACCTGTTTATCGTGTCCAAAATGTCTGAAAGGCCCTGAAGGTCGGGGCAATGTTGCTTTAAGTGTCTTCAATGTATTCCCAGCATTGAACTGTTTGCAGGTGGTACAGTTGACTACAAACTTACTTGCCTGCTCCTGCAAATTCGGGACGAACCAATCCTCCTGGAGGTCGCCGCTTTTTGTTGCCGATACGTGTGCAACGGGTAATGCTGTTGCTTGAGAATCACGGTAAGTAGCTCCAGAGGCATGACTACTTTACCCGTAAGCTCCTATCTCCACAACAAATCACTAGGCGGGAGGGCACACCCCCTCCTCACCCACACTTCCTTCTCGTCCTTTGATGCTTGTTCTTGCATTTCCATAATCTGAATTAAAGGCACTGCAATGTATGGGACTGGTAGTGTACCTGCTCTGACCCGATTTCTGTGATTTGGGAATCTGTAAAAGGCAAATATATGGTATCCTTTGCTGCTATGCCCACTGCATCATTCCCCAATGAAATTAAATTAGAATGATTAGTATGCGCAGCGCACCTGACAACAGCTATCTCTACTGGCAATGATAACGCTTAATTACTCTGGACAATAGTGTAGCATGCTGGAAGGGGTACCCGTCAGACTTCCTAGATCCTCTCCTCTGTCATCTCAACAATCCTGAATAAAAAGTGGATATGACATACGCAGAATTAGAGTGAATAGTGACTGCCTTCCCCTTCTACAGCACAGGGTCTTACATTAATTCACATGCTATGAATATTCCCGCCGTCAAGCTAGGAATCCTTGGTAAAATAAAGCAGTTTAGCTATGAGCTAAAAACTGCACTGTCCCTTGAATAGCCTATTGCTGTCACTTTGGGATATTCTGCCCCAACCATTGACATTCGTCCTCCTTAGCTCCATCCCTGGTGGCCATCTTCAGAATTTTTCTGCACCTTTTCGTGTTTGGAGCAATGTTCCCTCTAAGCTGTGCGCATGTGCGCTTGCCCAGCTACCTTCTGGGTGCCGCTCAGAAGGATTTTAGCAGCGCACACAGACAATTTCCACCCATTCAAAAATATTTAATAAGCCACAGCAGGTAACAAATATTAGCTTTCTCTCAAAATAAAGCTAAATTATACTAGCTAGCCTATTTGCTTTGCCCTACTAAGCAAGCTTGACCTTAAAACCCCAAAAATAGAATACAAGAGGTTAAAATCTCCTATGAAAATGTGGCTCCATGAACAGAAGGTATGTCTGCACACTAACCAAATGATCTTCCCTCCGCAACCATGACTCCTATACTTGACTCTACAACATGTATATCTTATGACTTGTATTTCCACCCCAGGCCACATTCAGATATTACCAGACAACCTTGACTCTACCATGCCTCTGTAAAATGTTACCAGACTTTGACCTATAGCCTCTTGTTTTAAATTTGTTATAATGAGAATGACTTTCGAGCACATGACTTTCTGTTACGCATGGTGCCTTAGTGGTATAGGTATGTTACATTGATTATTTATTTATTTTCTTTGTGTTTTTTTCTTCTTTGCACACACCATTACTACGTGTTTTCTATAGGTGAATTATCTGCATATCATTCATTGCATATAATATTTCCTACATTAAAATGCTTCGATTCGGGCACAGTCACTCATGCTTCAACTTAAATGTGTCTCGGTCGCAATCCCTCCTGCTTCGTCTTCACTGACTGCTTTCACTGTGAGAAGGGGTGTATTAGACAAAGTGGATTGTGTGGGTGTCCCCCGCTTGGTTAAAATCTATTGTGTTGAAGTATGCTTTTCAAATCTTTTTTCCCACATTCCTCAAATCTCACGAGATTTTGTGCAAGTCACAAACACAGAAATCACGTTTTCCCTAAACATTCACTGATCCTGCAAAAAAAGGTAATCTCTTCATCTAATACCTTTTTTATGTGCTATTGCGCGGGAGTTGGCTGTTACCTTTTAACTCGGACATTATATTATTGCGCTATTGGCTGTTTGAGCACTTTTTTCCGTTGAATTCACTTTAGATGTAATCATACCCAATGTAATCACGTATATCCGTTTTAGCAAAAGCGCCACCCAGACTATGTAACCCAACGGTCAGCTCAAATATCAGATACTGACTTTAAGTAAGCAGGTTGCTTAGATGTGTAAGCTCATCCCATGCTTCCTATTCTTTGTACATAAGTCACACAAGCACTTTGAAGTGGCCCCTTGCAAGTTAGCGCATTACAAAACTCAAATACCTACACACACTTGCCCGCTGCCCACAGGCGCGTATGGAGGGTACGCCCTTTCAGTTTTGCCCCAAGTGTAATAAGAAATACCCTTGGGTAGATAAGCACGCTACGTGCAACCTTTGCCTACCCAGAGACCACCCCGAGACGGGTTGCAGGGCCTGTAGCAGGTTTAAGGCAAAAACTCTTAAGGACCGCTCCACCAAGCGTTGGGCCCACCACGCCAAGCTAGCAGCTATGGAGGCGGAGGGTACCTTCAGCGACGGCAGCGACGCCGAACTTTCGGACGGCGAGGGCACCAAGGCGTCGAAGGACAGCCGAACGCACGTCCCCGGCCTCGGAAGGTCGTCCGTCCCGGCGACTATGGGGAAGTCCCCCGGCGACAAAAGCGTTACACATACACACGCTAAACACAAAAAATCCACCCGAGATTCGACGTCGTCGAAACCTCGGAAAGAGGCACAGAAGGAGCGGTCCGAAAGGACGTCCTCTGGGCGGTCCCGGTCGAGGTCGCCGCACGACGTCAGGCAAGCCTCCACACTTGCACAGAGTGCCTCGACCATTAATATCCCGGAAGATCAATCGTCCGGAGACGAACACGACTTCCACCCCCAGACTGCACCCCAGGAAAAGGGTACATCACTTGGGAGTAAAGAGGGGCCAGTTTCGAAGGCTAGTTCGAAAGACAGGGATTCCACCTCCGATCCTCGACGCCAGGCGTCGAAAGATAAGGGAAAGGGGAAACACACTTCCACCCACGGGGAAGGGGGTAAACAGCAAAGGAAACAACCCTTGCAGTCCTCCACTACAAAAGAACTGACCAAGTCTTCTCAGGGCCAATCCATAGAAAGTCCCAGCAAGGTCATCCCAAGCTCAAAACTCTGGTCATGCGAGGACATTGACAGAGTAATGTCAAGGATGTCTTCCTTGGCGAATTTTTTCGAAAGACACCCTGAACAACTCCTAGCTTTAAACCCTCAGGAAGATTCTCCCTCAGGGTCAAGGGACCCTATCCCCTCAAATAAAAGACCCCGGGTCGAGACACCATTTAGGCCTTTAGACCCCATCGAGGTCCAACCCTATTCTTACCTCTTCCCTACAGACCAAGGAAACTCTTCCCTTATAGAAGGTCAGGAAATTGACACGCCAGAAGATCCTGCAGGATCAGATTATTACGGCGAAGACGAAGACGAGGATGAGCCAGAAAATAGCCCAGATATTTTCAGAATGGACTCACCAGTCGAAAGGGAAGCCCCAGTGTCTGACTCCCCAATAGATAATCAGCCCCTCCTGAATGAACTGCTCTTTCGGGCAGCTAACCACTTCCACATAGACACACAAGGTGTCCAGGAAGAAAGGGACTTTGCGGAAGAACTAATAGGGGAAAGGAAGCCAGTAGCCCAGACCATTCCCATCCTAAAATCTGTTCAACGCAGAATAGCACCATCCCTTGTCAACCCAAACCTGACAAGACCTGTAAATCCGAGAGTGGAGAAGCTGTTTAAAGCAGCCCAGTCGGACCCCCTATATATTAGAGGTCAACTTAAGCCAGACTCTCTAGTAGTAACCAACACCCGCAAAAGAGCTGGTACACCATTATCTTCCTCTGAGGCTCCCCCCGACAAAGAAAGTAAAAAACTTTATGGTTTTGGCAGGAAAGTAGCTTCCACGGCAGCCTACCAAGCCAGAATCGCGAATTCCACCACACTGTTGGCTAGCTACAACTGTCACCAGTGGGAAGAAGTGGCAGCACTAATAGACTCTGCTCCCGAACCCCTTAAAAGCCAGCTAGCTCGCATTTGTGCGGAAGGAAGGAACGTGTCAGGCTGCACTGTAAAAGCAACTCTGGACGCCGCTGACAATGCGGGTAGACTTATAGCAGAGGGGACTGTCATCAAAAGGCATGCTTGGTTGAGGCAGTCGGGATTCAAAGCAGAAACACAAGCTGCGCTCTTAGACAAACCAGTGGAAAGTGATCTCCTGTTTGGGAAGGCAGTCGAGGACGCTCTAAAAAACGCTAAGGAAGAATTCGACACCCTCAAATCCCTTGGCCAGTTAACTACCAAACCACCTAACCAAAGAGGGAATGGCAATTTTCGTCGCCCCCGCGACCAAAATTCCAATAGAGGAAATAGCTACTCCCACACCCAGGGTACACAGTGGAACACCAGCTCACAACAGTCTACCCAGGCGTATGGTAGGGGTAGTAAAAGAGGACGTGGTAGAGGCAGAGGCAGCCCCAGTAAAGGAGGAGGCACGCCTCCACCAAAGCAGTGACGCTCAGTTCAGGGTCCCTTCCCATGCAACCCCAGTAGGGGGACGAATATCAAGTTTCACCCAGGCATGGGAAGGGATAACATCCGACAGATGGGTGCTGTCAACAGTATCCAATGGGTACTGCATAGAACTACTGCAACGTCCCCTAAACCATCCTCCAAGACAAAAAGTCCACTCTTTACAACATCAGAAGATCCTCCTCGAGGAGATCGCCATTCTGCTAGAAAAGGACGCGATAGAACTCGTCCCGGGACACCAGGTAAACAAGGGTATCTATTCAACTTACTTCCTTGTGCCAAAGAAAGATTTAACAATGCGCCCAGTTTTAGACTTACGGCCTGCCAACAAGTATGTCAAGCCCCAAAAATTCCGTATGACCACACTACAAGAGGTAATCCCACTCCTAAAAAAGGGGGATTACATGGCAACCTTGGATATGAAAGATGCCTATTTTCATATTTCCATGCTCCCGGCGCACAGAAAATACTTGCGCTTCAAGGTGGACAGTCGCCACTACCAATTCAAGGTACTGCCCTTCGGGATAGCTTCTGCACCAAGGGTATTCACCAAGGTACTGGCGGTGGCAGCTGCACACCTACGCAGGGAGGCAATCCCAGTGTACCCTTATCTGGACGACTGGCTCATAACGGGGGAAACCCCAGGAATCTGCAGGTCAAACATTCAGAGGACCATCGACCTCCTCCACGAATTAGGCTTCTCCATCAACGAGAAAAAGTCAAGTCTGGTGCCAAGCACCTCAAAACAGTTTCTAGGAGCTATCCTAGATACTCAGAAAGGATTGACCTTCCCTTCGGAAGAAAGAATTCGGAACATACTTCTGCAAATTCCGCATTATCAGTCAGGTCAACAGATAACAGTACGCAAAGCTATGCGGTTACTCGGCATGATGGCGTCATGCATTTACCTGGTCCCCCACGCGCGTCTGCGCATGCGTCCCAATTATCAACTGTATACAGCTGTGTTACTCTCTTTCTGAAAAAACTCTGCCTTTTACGCCAAGGGCCCACTCTACCAGAGGCATTGGGGCCACTCTGGCTTTCATTGCAAATGTTCCCCTTGACACCATTTGCAAAGCAGCTACTTGGAGCTCTATTCACACTTTTACTCAGCATTACTGCATTGACACTCATTCCAAGGCAGATACACAAGTGGGACAAGCGGTTCTAAGACACCTGTTTGCTCATGACCCTTCTCACATCCCACCTCCTTCTTCTGGTACTGCTCGCTAATCTATGCACAGCATGTGATCTAAGCAGATTCCACAAGCCTCAGAAGGGATACATTACTCACCGTAATCGTATTTCTTATGCTTGTATCTGCTTAGATTCACATGCGACCCACCCTTCCTCCCCTCCGAGAGAAGGCGCATGGTTGCTTGTAGTCTTACCTTTCTGTCTATCTGCTTGGACTATCTGTACTCACGCTACTCCTCATGCTACCTCATGTCAGGAAAAACACAATCTGGGGATCCTAGACGCGTGAGGGATCATGGGTACAGGGGACGTCACACTAGGGATAGTATTACTGGCACGCCCTGTGTCGACGCCCATTTTTCGACTTCGAAAAACAAACTGTAATACTCCGCAGCTTCCACTAGATGTCGGCCTATGCACAGCATGTGATCTAAGCAGATACAAGCATCAGAAATACGATTACGGTGAGTAATGTATCCCATATACTATTAGGGCAATTGGTATTCAGATAACTAGAATGCTTTTCACACAATCTGCGGCCTTTCCAGGTTTTCAGAGTTCCATGGGGCATACACCTTAACAAATTGTATGGTAACATGCTGCTGCAAAAGCGGTTTCACTGGGCACTTGTATAATTCTACCCAACAATTTAAAGATGAGGTATGTTGCAGACAATCTTGTATGCACTTCATAGTAATTGCACACATACAGATTCATGACATTTTCTTAAACTACACATAATATAATTGTTTGGCTTTACATATGTTATGCTTGCAAAAATTGTGGGTATGCAAATATCCCAGTAAGTGTTTTACTGCTAAAATCCCTCACCTTTTACAGAGCCCTCTCAACTAATATTGGATGCTAGAACACGAGCCGTGGAGGGGTAGGGATGGAAGGGCACAGTAGAACACTTCTTTGGATTGAAGTGCAAATCAGCAACTTTCGAAGAAAAAAAACAACTCTGAGGATTTGGCAGTACAGTGAATGAAATGTGGTGTTTGTCTTAAAATGCATCTTGTTCAAGTGATAGTAGTGAATTTCAGAGGAGTCGTCCCTAGTTGAAGAAGAAGGCTCTCAATCTGTTGTACTTCTGAGCATTGCAAATACATGTGATTTTCTTCAATGAGGCTCCAGAAGAAACTTCAGTAAAGCTCTTGTTGAATTTTGTCTAGGGTGTGGTGAGGAAGGGTGGGCAAAACTGTATTGTGTCCTGTCATTTTACTTCCTATGTCAGGGTTGCAAGCATGGCTCTGATATGGTTTTACGCCCTACTTGGAATCACATTGGACTAAGAAAGTAATTAGCTTTGGCAGTAGAGAGATGTCATTCTTATTAATAAATGTTCTTTCCCCTTAAAATTCCTCTGGAGATTGGACAGTAATATTATCAGAGTTCCTACCAATGCCACTGCTCTGCTGGTTGCCGATTTGAAAACCTATCAGTGGAACTTTGTGGGTAGAAGCAGGGAGTAGGCTCCCATATGTTCATGGTTTCCCGTTTTTGTTGGGCACATTTTCCTGTTTTTAGACAGTAAAAAATGGTTTGTACTTATGCCTCTTAGCTGTAAGGATGGTTCTCAGAAAATGTTGTCACAACTCACAGGACAAAGGTAATGTGGATAGAAGCAAAGGCCCAGGAATTCTAAAAATTGTATTCTGTGGTGCAGTTATTAATTTTCGCCAGTACACAATTTATGAGAGGCATGTTCTCTTGGCTCTTGAACTACTTCATTAAAGTCGCACATTAACTCCTATTGTTTTCAGACACATTCCTTTTAGTTGCCATTATTTCGTTTGCAAAAATGGTATCCTGTCTACATCTTGTGACAGCCACATCAGCGATAAGAGATATTTGTTTACTTTAATAAACAAGTGTTCTTTTCTAATGGCATTAGACACTTTCTGCAATGTCTCTGAACTAAGCCTATTGTTTATCCTGGACACACAAAGCTTTTTTTGTGCATACACGTTTCTTTCTCTCTACAGGAGTACTTTTGGCAGGTACTAGGGAATATCTTGAATATCTTGAAGTCTTGGACTGAATGATGAGCTTTCCCTATAAACAAATAAAAAAAAAAATTTTTTAAGCCTACATGTTTGGAAGAAGTGTTGTAAAATGCACATTTTACACTGATTTGTAAAAAATTGCAGTAGTTGGGAAGGTTAACTTCCCTTCGAAACTCTGAGATTTTGGCTCACTAACTACACATGCTCACAAAATGGCTTACCTTGTTATTCAATTGCGCACATGGAAAATAATGTGCGCAAAAAGCTAACCATTTCTGCACTTGGGGAAAAATAATTAGAGGGAACATTGGCTGGGAGTCCTCGAGATTCGCTCCTCGACTTCCTGAAGTATTGGCCAATTTTCGATAGTATTTCATCTAAATCTTTTCTTCATCGATCACCGTTGTGACTTGTCAGCAGCAGGGATCCGATGCCGGTCTTGATCCCACCCTCCGTCGGAACGCTACCTTGTGTGAGGCCGCAAGCTGAGTTTTGGGCATAATTCATGCGCCATGTCAGAGGCCGGGAAGAAGAGCCTCTACAAGGCCTGCTCCAGATGCAGTCACAAGAATGTTTTCATCGAAGACCACTCAAAAAGAGTATTTACTGTCTGCACCCGTACCACTATATGGAGGTATGCCCCATTTGCCAGTCTTTCTACACTAAGACGAGAAAAGATCCCCATCAGAGAATGGTTTTATGGCTGGATGAAGGTAAGGCCTCTGACTCAGAGTCTGTGTGCAGTCATGCCTCTGCTGGGGCTAGGAGGCCCAGAGAGCGTACTCCCTGGTTGAGATTGTTTGAGGACGCTTCCAAGGGGAAGGTACCTAAAAAGGCAATGTCATCGTTGACTAGCACTGCAGCGTCAGTCGCATCGACGGTCATGAAGGGAACAGAGTCTTCGGAGGGCCAGAGATCGTCCACTCCTTCACCGTCGACCATATCGATGAAGCATCATGCGTCAGCGACAGCATCTTCGTCGACTATCCCCAAGACTTTCTCATCAGCGCCCTCAAGACCGTTGTCTAAATCATTGTCCACGAAGGCTCAGTCGACATAGTCGACAACACCATCCGCCAGGCTGGCAGTTCCAGTTTTTGTCACGTCTAAAGGCTCGACGACTGCAGACACCATCTCTATAGTAACAACGGCTATCTCAAGCAGCGCTTACCACCTGTGGCCCCTGGTCCTCCTGTGGTTCCAGGCCCACTCCACAAAGACTGTCTCGACACACCTGGTGACACCTCCTCCAATGCCAGCGATCCCACAGCCACCTCCTGTGCAACAGCCCCCTATTGTAGAGGAGTTGGCCCTGACAGGAACAGACACTAATACAGACACCAATCCAGATACAGATGGTACCCATAAGATGTAGAGCTACCCTCTGGTGATCAGGCCCCTCATCCTCGATGGAGTGTAGACTTTATGGGCAATGAATTCCCAGGCAGATAAGCTTTTCAGCCTAGACCTGGAGAGCAAGGAGGGATTCATTTTACAGCGTTGTGAATCCTCCAAAAAGACTGTGGTCTCTGTCCCGCTTCTGGGTGAACTCTGGGAGGACGGGCTGGTGGTGATGCAAAAATCCTTTTCCGCACCAACTAGAAAGGAGAAGCTGTAGAAGAAATATAGGGTCCCGGATATGGCTCCTAAATGCCTCATAGGCCATCCAATGCCAGACTTGGTAGTCTCAGCTGCTGTAAGGAAGAGGTCATATAACCCATCATCCTCTTGCTCAGTCCCACCTGACCAGATGGGAAGGAAGCTGGAAAAATGTATTATGGCACAGTGCACACCAGTAGTTAAATTACTCTTAGTGTTAAAGGAAGTGTTATGGGGTGCAGGGGAGAAAAACAACCTTGACACAGGGTTGTATAAATCTATGAAAAAACAGGTGTCCATACACTTATGGAACACTCCCGTCCCCTGCACACCCTTAGAATTGAAAATACAATCAATATTTATAACATTTGGCTTGATTATACGTAACACAAAAATTTAGGAAACCAGTTTTTTGTAAAACATTCTCTGTATATTTCAAATAAATTGTTGCTGTAGTCCACCAATTGTTCTTCACATATTATTTCAACAAAACATTAATTTCCGTATTCTCAGCATACTAGAAAAAATGCAGTTCCTGAAAAAAGATGTTTATGCAATTTCTTTCATTGGTCCTCGTGCTGGATGCAGCTGGGAAGCGCATAACTACTACTGCAGCGTCTACAGTCAAGGCTGCCTACGCCCTAGCCATCCTTGTACGCTACAACAGAGAACTCTGTTATACATTGGGACCCATTCTCAATTTCCTGTCGGAGGACAAGAGGTCATGGCCATCTTTCATAAGGGGGACGTGGCATCTGACCATGCGGTCATGGTAGCCCTGGACATTGCCGACTCCGTTATCTGGCAGATGGGCAACAGGGTCATGGTTGGCTCAGGGCCACACACTTCAGGCCGGACATCCAGGCACAGGTGGTCAACATGCCTTTCAACAGGATAACCTTTTCGGCAAGGCAGTGGACAAATCTCTTATCGCCATAATGAATCATGACAGACACAGATGGCACGCTCTCTCTGGGTATGCTACAACAAAGGAAGCATGCCTTTCACTCTCAGAACGTAAAGATCTCCCGAACTTCCAATGTACTCAGCCCTTCCTACTGCCAGCCCTCTTGCACAGGAGGCGTATAGAGGCTGTTCCCATGCCTATAGGGGAGGTACCCAGCGTCGCCGTCCACAAACCACCCAAACACAGACGCTGCAGGAAGCCTGATCAGGCCCAGATCCAGAGCTCGCACTTTTCCACCCCAGTGGCGCAACATCTCCACAGACAAATGGGAGCTCGATGTCATCTAGCATGGCCACTCTGGAGTTCCATGACAAGTGCCCCTGCATTCCTTCAGTGATGAGACAAGAGCAGCACAGCGCCCAACTTGTGAAGGAAGGTCAGGCCATGCTGCTAAAAGAGGCCATAAAACCTATCCCTCTGGGGCTCTGAGGAATACTCCAGATACTTTCTGATTTGCAAGAAGTCAGGTGGGTGGAGGCCCATTCCTACGGTCCCAGAAATTCAGGATCATCATGTTACATGTGCTCAGCCAACTGGAAGGGGGAGATTTCCTGGCAACGCTGGATCTGGAGGATGCATATTTCCACATTCACCCAATGGAAGTTCCTAAGGTTTGTCGTCCAAGGGAGACACTACCAAATCAAAATATTACCCTTCTGCCGCAAATCAACAACTAGTGTGTTCACCAAGTGAACTTGCCCCAGTGGCAGTGTTCCTTCGTCAGAATAGTGTATGTCTACCCCTACCTGGAAGATTCGCTGGTCCGGTTTTGTTCTCCGGCCCAGGTGCTGCAGCATATAGCAGAGACGGTCCAGGCTCTGACCTCTATGGGATTCTCCATAAACTATCCCAAATCCGGCATAGGGCCATCCCATGATGCACTGTTCCTGGGGACCTGATTCAACAGTCTCGTGCCTGGCAGCCCTACGTACAATGCTAGGAAAGGCCAAAGGATGTACTCTGCCGAAGTGGCTGCAGTCTGGTCCATCAAATCTGAGGATGACCTCTTCCTTCATCTATCTGGTCCCTCATTTCCGGTGGCACATGAGACGTCTTGAGGAGTTCCTGGACGCCAGATGGAAGCAGATGTCTGGCTCAGGAAACAAGATCATCCTCAATGAAGCGTTCAGGAAAGCCCTTCACTTCTCGCAGGGGACTCCTTTCAAGACCCCGCTGCATCAGGAATCGGTCACTACGGACGCCTCTCTAGAGAGTTGGGGAGCCCACACAGGCCTACTATAGGCCAAGGGGCTATAGCTCCCAGAAGAGAAGACGTTGCATATCAATGACCTGGATCTGCAGGCAGTTTTCTGGGCTCAAGTGTTTCAAGCCTCAGATTTTGGGAAAGCTGGTTAGGATCTTTACGGACAACCCAACCAACATGTATTACATTAAAAAGCAAGGCGGAGCAGGATCTCCCATCCTCTCCCTGAAGGTGCAGAAACTATGGCGCGGGGCCATTGCTCAATGGATTTTTCTAGTCCTGTTCCCCTTGGCAGGTGTTCAAAACACCCTTGCGTTCAAAACACGCTTGCGGACTCTCTCAACAAGGGAACGGTGGTCCTGCCACGAATGGGAGCTCCAGCAGGCTCGGGTGTCTTGGATCTTCACCAAATGGGGCCAGCCTCAGATCGAACTGTTCGCAACAGCAACCAACGCCTAGTGTCAGTGGTTTGCTAGCAGGTTCCCTCAAGCAATTTCATGGGAAATCCGATTCCTGTATGCATTCCCACCAATACCGTTGCTGCTACCTGTGATCAACGCACTCAAACTATCCCGCTTCAAGATGATCCTCATTGCACCGGTGTGGCCCAGGCAGATCTGGAACCAAGATATCCTTCACCTTTCCGTAGTACAGCATTCCAACTGCCTCCTCTACCAGACCTGCTCCCCAGGGATGGAGGGTCCATCCTACACCACAATCCAGGGTCTGAGCCGATCGGCTTGGCTACTGCAGTCCTAAAGTATGATACTACTCGCTGTCCTTAGCATGCAAAAATATTCTGGCCAAGGCTGAGGCTCCTTCTACACTTGCCTGTTTTCAAACACAAGTGGACCCGTATTATTTGTCAAAGAAGATTTCTCCATGGCGCGTTAAGGCACCACAGATTCTTCCAAACTTGCTCTTGCTTCCAAGGCTGGCCTTGCCCATGCATTAATCGAGGTAAAACTGTCCGCCATCCTCAAGGGCCTCTTCATGACTTTTCCACCAGTGAAGCCCCCCTGCTCCGGCATGGGAGCTTAATGTGGTACTCTCCAAGCTCATGGGCCGCTGTTTGAGCCTAAGTATCGGGCTCCTTTGCAGTTTCTTGCTTGGAAAACCGCTTTCCTCATGGCTATCACCTCTGCCAGGAGGGTTGGTGAAATACAGGCCCTCTCATGTAAGTCTCAATATTTGTCGTTCCACCCAGCAAAGTAGTTCTAAGGACTCATCCTTCCTTTATGCCATAGGTCCTGACAGACTTTCATTAAAACAAGCCATTTGTATTGCCAGTTGTCTTTGCAACCCCTTTTTCACCTGCTGAAAGATCTTTGCATTTGCTGGACGTGGTGCGTGCCTTGAAACACAATGCCACAAAAAATGGAGTGCATCGACAACAGGAGGCAACAGAGCGGGATAAAAAGTTGAATAACCACTCGAGAACCTAATGTCTACCCCGCAAGTGGGATAAAAATGAAAAAAGGAAGCATGAGCATGCACGAATTATCAATTGCAGACGAAATAAGGGAATTCGAATGGCGTCAAAGCTTTATAAGCAGGATTAAAGCAAGAGACAATCAGTTATTAGGCAACCACCATCGTACGAAGCGAACTACCAATATGGATTGTCAATCGGAAACTCAAGCACTCACAATATAATCACAGTCGAAAGACACTTAGAACAGGACAGAAACAAGGTACTGCAGTCAAAATCGATTAACATAAACGACGAGTATGAAACAATCGGAGGTCGACTGTCCAACAGGGCCCAGACTACAAAAGAGGAAAAAGAGACACAAAGTAACCACAAAGAAAGATATAATTGTATGAGATGGAGCAGACTCCACTGCACAATGAACAGTGATCACTCAGCCATCATAGGCTATGAAAGAAAAGCAGAGGAATAGAGGCCAAACTAACGGACGATCTGGACGAAACTGCTGAGACCAGTGAAACACGTGCTGTAAAAAAAGGCTCAAACAGGAGAAAAAAAACGGACAAAGAATCAAATAACGAAACTACAGAAATAAATCACCTGTCAATCGCTGCGGGCATACAGATACACAATGTTATGGCAGCACTGACCATCTCTCTAGCCCCTTATACCAAGCTGTATGAAAAGATAAACGACAACGTAAAAGACAATACAACTATGCTTGCGCTGATACATTCAAAACTAATCTTTCTGGAAACATTTACAGCAAAAGTCGAGGAGCGCCTAAACCACGAGGCAGAAACCTCAGCCGATTGGCAAGGAGGCTTTGGGACCTAGCCAGCGGCGATCAAGGAGACAAAACTATAACCACACAGGCTTTATTGGACTCGATAAAATGGTAGAGAGTAGTGAGAGGGAGCATCAAATGGAAACTGAAAAAGACAGCAGGAGGATACTAGGACTACAGGCAGCTATTGTGCAAGCGCCTGCTGGTCCGGTCCCACCAATGAGAACCGCAAAGATTATCTATACACAAACAAGTTCAGGAGTTACAACCAACAATGTCCTAGATGCAAAAAGAACAGATCAACAAAAGAAGAAAAATATCTCCCTAAAGTGGACCCTGACGACACTTATCTAACCACCTGCCCAAAAAAGCAAGAAACCAAAAAAGTAGGGCAAATTACAATAAAAGAACTTCAAAGGGTAACTAAGGACACCTCATCCCACGAACCAACAAATGGAGATCCTAAGACACGTCCTAATATGAACACAAAGAGAAAAACACTAGCAAAAGGGGATTGATTGTATATACCCAGTTTTTCTCGCAAAACAAGGAAAGGAAAGAAATAGAGAGTGTTCCATCGACAATCAACTGCCAAAAGCAAAAATTAGATTGAAAAAGAAAGAAAAAAACCAAAAAACATTAAAACAGGTTCAAGAAAGAAAATGACCGGGTCAAGGGCATTCCTACGAAACATCCAAACGCCCCCGGGCATCACTGCCTTTCAAAGAAACCGCCAACTAAAGGACAAGGTGAAGTGAATATATCCAGTTGAAATAAGAAAAGTCCCCATCATTTTAAACTCGTCTCAGAACGACATCGACAATAACATGGATACAGATGACATTGGGGCGACACACAACCTAATAGACGATGCTTCTTTTTACATTGAAGAAAATTAATCCGTGTCAGACATCGACGTAAAAGATGCAGTCGAAAAAGTGCCTCCTGCAAGACACACCAACAACATAGACCTAAACTCAACTAAAGACATGTCCAGTAACGATGATGAAACGAAGAAGGCGGCTCCGGGGAAGAATCTTCCGTCGTCACGATGGAACAGAAACGAAAATTAAAACAGGTCGCAATAAAACAAAGACAGAGCAGGTGAAAAGAAACGAAACTACTCGCACAAATTGGAATCCAAAAAGGCCAGCGGGAAATACAAGCAAGACCCACAGAAGGAAAAAAAAAGTGAGACCACCAAACCAACTCGTTTTAAAAACAAACCAAAAGTGAGGATTGAAAATATTCTGAACGAATAGAATGATAAAAACTTAAACGAGAAAAATGTGCTTTACTTACTGCATTGTATACCATAATTTAAAGGGCATTTCATCGGACAACATTGCAGTCGTTGAATACATAGATGAAAACAGAGTGGGCATAGTGATTCTGCATCTTGATTCAGTCAAAGTGAAAAACACAATGCTGAAAGGAAGCTCAATACTATTAAAATCAGCATATGAACTAAATGAACACAGAACAAGTCCACCTAAAAGCCGAACACACACACCAGAAAAAAAGATAACAAAACAGTGGAAAGAAAAGATCAAAGAAAAGAATCAAGTGACAAATAACGAGAAGGAACATAAAGGAAACATTCGGAAATGCTACCACGGAAAAACAGCTCACAAATCAAAAGGAAAACACAAAGGAAAGATCACGAAACATCGAAGACTAGTCGTGGCTGGCAGTCATTAACCAATTCAACAAAGGATTAGCAAGAGAAGGATGAAGAGTGCCAACAAGATTCCATAATCTCCTGGAATACGAGGGGCTTCAGACATTTGTTCAACAAACCAAACAAAAACCTGAAGAGTGCAACAATTATTTGCCTGCAAGAGACCTGCATCCATGAGTTGCTAATCTGTGAAAACTGAGATATTCATGAACCCAGCACAAAAAGGCAATAACTGCATGCAGGTCTCCTGATGCTAGTAAAACAAAAACAGGGAACTTCAATAATGGAAATCCAAATACATTATTGCAATGGGCTATAATTGAAATGAAAGATCAGACCTTTAAAAAAGACCTAAGAACACTAATAATAAACATCTATTAGAATCCAGTGAGAATAAAGACCTCGAAAATGCTGCACAGAATTTCCGACACAATAAAGGATGATATGGCAGAAGATCCTCACTTGAACGTTGTCCTATGTAGAGACTTGAATATAAAATGCATAAATCAACAGGGGCTCCCAAACCTCGATAAATTGAGATTAGGTGAGAATAATGCAGCAAAGTGGGTGCAGATGCCAGATGCGAACAATTTATTTATGCTAAATGGCCAAGTGAAGACTGATATCCCAAGCAAACCGACCTGGACAAATGGAGCTCTCAAATCAACAATAGACTACATGTGGATCTTGAACTGCCTGTATAAGGTTGAACGCTTTGATGTACTGCCACAAGAAGTCAGCGATCATAACATCTTGACTCACCTAGTCGGGGAAAACAAAGAAAAAGACCCAGGACAAAACATGTCCTCTAGAAGTAAACCACAGAGGAAATAGCTTGGGGCTAAGAAAAAGGGATATCTCGGCAATGACGGACAAGTACAAAAATCTAACTGTGCACGGAAACTGTGATATCTTGCACGACTCGCTACTGAAGATTTATAAAACCAAAAGTACCGGACTGAAACTACCTTTACTGGAGCCAAAACATCAATACAGTATGACAATGGTAGCCAAGAGGAAACTATTAAGACAAGAAATAAAACAAATAAAAAGAATGGTTAGCTGCGAAAAACAATCTATACAAATCAAACAAAAGATGCAATATTATAAGGACTGGTTAATTGGATTTAGACAATTGCGAGACCAGGAATAAGGGGAAAGGATGTTGCGAGCAGTAGCACAAGCAACCACCAAAGATATGTTGTCTATAATTAATAACCAAACTCTAAACCAGCATAGTCGTCTTTTAGGTGGAGTCTGAGGCACAATGGATAAATCATTACTCTAGTGCGTTTGGTATCCTAGACACCACAACAAAAGACCCACTGGCATACAAACAACACCCCAGGAAATCAATGATGGAGGTAGAACAAATTGAGGAGATAACAAAGCTGAAAGATTCCCCAGCGGCAGGCCCAGATGGGCTAAGAAACGTACACCTTAAAAAAGATACAGCAAAGCGGACTGTGTTTATTAGCATGCTATTTAAGAACACTGAAACAAAAACAACCACCAGAATCATGGACAAAAAGCATCATGGCCCCAATCTTTAAGAAAGGGAATTGAGAGGAGCCAACAAACTATCAGCCCATAGCATTGCTTGACACTATTGGGAAGTTGTTTGCGTCAGACCTGCAGAGAAGCTTAACTGAATGGGCATACAATAATCAAATCCTAGATCCCCGTCAGACAGGCTTCACAAACGGAACTGGAACAGAACTAAACCTATTCATTCTTTCTTTATTGAAACTGAATACTGTCAAAGCCAAAGGGAAGTTACATCTAGTCTTTATAGACCTAAGGTAGGCTTTTGACAGAGTGAACAGGCACAAACTATGGTTGAAACTGCAGAACTGGAAGTGTTCCGAAGAACTACTACAGCCAATAAAAGCCCTCCATGGGAACACTGCCACGAGAATAAGGATTAACGAGGAGGGCATTCAATCTGCTGATCTACCTACTAACAGAGGATTAAAACAAGGCTGTCCACTTGCTGCCATCCTCTTTAAGTTATACATTGCTGATCTTCCAGAGGCTCTACGAGACACAAGACACTTCCCCCCCCTCCTTCCCGCCCCCGAAAATTAACAATTCTGAGATCTTGATGATATGCTATGCTGATGACATCATCCTTGTGGATCAACCCCAAATTGGCCTTCAACATCTTCTAAACAAACTGCAATCTTAAATGTAGATGAATAACCTTGATATCAACATTAGTAAATCCAAAATCCTAACTATAGGAGTAACAGAAAAACTCAGTGAAAAGCTATTTAACTGGAAACTTGGAGACAAGTGTGTCATGATCACTTCCAGGGTTTCTGGTTTAGGTTCTGGAGTCAGGGCCAGGAGGGCTTCTTTGTACAGATCTGTAGGCTCTAGGTGGGTTTTAGCATGGCAAACGTGGCATTCTCACATTCCCCAGCATCAAGGTGAGAATGACCTAATCCCCCTAAAATGGCCGCCCCGTGGGTCACTGTTTGAGTTGTCATAGAGAACCAGACATTGGGCATTGAGATCTATAAAACCCCTGCCTCCGCAGTAACACACGTTTTGCGTTAATTCAGCTGACCGCGGTATAACGCTACCGGCGCTCAGCTCACAGACCTGCAGAATAAAAGAAAAAAGTCATGTTAAGAACTTGAATCGCTCACAGAAAATTCAGACCATAGACCTAAAATAACCTGACCAAAGTTTCCGCAGCCGCAGTCCCCTGACAGGTGATTTCTTCCTCCGTAGTCTGCAATTCAGTCAACAGTCTTTGTCCACGGCCGCAGCTGCATTGTGAGATCTTCCGTCCTCCGAAAACCTGTAAAGACAAAGGTACCATAGTTAATTAATGAACATTACAGACTAAGGGTGAAAGAAAATAACTATACGTGTACACATACCTGAAGCTCAGGCGAGTTTTTTCCTCACGTTCCAAGGCTGCGCTTACAGAAGAAAGCCATAGCTTCATAAACGAAGACATGTTGTGCCGCGGAGCGTACCCTAATTACGCGCGCATACTTAACTCAAGAGAAAACCCATAGCTGGGTACCGAAGGCTCTCCGTTCCACGTGCTTTTCGCTAAAGTAAGCGCGCATACATATATCAAGAGAGACTTCATGATTTTTTTCGCTCGACACCGCCGAGACCCTTAGCGAAAGTTCTTTCTTCTGAAAACCTGCAAAAGAAAAAAAGAATTATTAAAGTCAGCAAGAGAGATCTCTCCAACCTCAGAACGTTTTCTCTGAGACATCGGTGCCATTTTTTGACTAAAGACTTCTTTCAACTCTAACAACACTTAGCTTCAGAGGCTTTTTCCGTTTAAATGCATCATTGTCTTCTGAGACTCAACATCTACACACCCCTGCGTGAAAGCAGGACGGAGAGCTCCTTACAAACAAAACACAAGTGAGGAGAGTGTGGGCCTTAGGAGTACAAAAAGGGTGAGCCAGTCAGGGTGCGAAAACGGGAGAATCATAATAGAATTATCATTTATATTGATTACAGTTCCCCCTTCCTGTTTTCTCCCTCTCCTTTATGACAGGGAAAAATCCTAAATAACCAGTATAGCGGATCAACCGGCGTTTGGATCATTTTATGCTCCTACAGAGACAAGGTAAGCGTTACAGAGAGTCTAGAAAAAGTGAAAGAGATGAGGTACCTGGGAATAAGATTTAATCATTCAATAGCTGAAAAAAACTTGGAACTTGAACTCTTCGCCAAAGCAAGAAAGCTACACTCACAAGGATCTATTCTGAATCGGAAGTCGGAAAATTTTCATTAGCTCCCGTACTAACCTTCTATCTGCAAAAAGTGACACCCATCTTATCATATGGCGGAAAAACAGGTCTGAACCTCTCATGGAGAATATGGGCAAAACCTGAAAACACATTTTGGAAACCAATACTGAAACTCCCCAGATGTACTCCAATCGACGCCATAAGAGCAGAGCTAGGGCTTCAATCTCTTTATTCAGCAAAGAAATGGAAATCCCTAGCCCTCGTAAGGAAGCTCTCACTGCAGAATACGGTGGTTGGCTACAAAATCTTAGCAACGTATGAGCACGGAAGGAGTGCAGTCTTGCTCAATAGCTGGAAAGACAAATGGACCCAACAACTACATGACTTGGAGTCATCACTAGAAGAATTGATTGCGAACCCAGACCGAGTGAAAGAACAACTAAACAGCCAAGATTGCATAAACACAAGGGAATCAATGCTCTCCTTAAATCACAAAAAAACACAGCAAACGAACATCGAAAAAGAGACACCATGCTGCAGTATTTAACGAAATTTCCAACAAAACACCTTCGGAAGAAGATGCAAATTAGACTCGGTGTTTAAAGCACAATAGTGGGAAATGAGAGATGAACGACGGGACATGTAGATTTTTGTACCAAACATGGTCTTATGGAATCGACAAGACATCTACTTTTAGAATGTATAGCAGTAATGGATGAAAGAAAATGTCTCAATAGCTACATGGCACCATTCCAAGCGAAAACAAACGACAAATGGTGGGAAGACTTCGTACAAGGAAGGAGCCAGCATTTGCCATGTGCTAGAATAAACTTTTTAGAAAACCTAATGAAAGAGCAAGATCAGTCACAAGAAAAGGACAAGACCTAAGGAACACCATATGTCAATAATAAAGACTACAGATGTCAATTGACGACTGATCAGATTCAAAGACAAAGATCTAGTATTTTATTTAAGAAACAGAATGAGAAAAGAAAGAATAACTGACACAAAATTTTCTTTGGCAAAATGGAATGTGTAAAAATGTGATTTTATTAAAACTAAATCACAATATAAAAAATAAAAATACGATGGCCTACTTCTGCAATCCTGTGACAAAAGTCCCATTCTCCCGCAGGACCAACACTGGACTCCATATGGTCCTCTAAACTGGCCTCCCATCTGTCCACCGAACATAGGCCTTATTCCTCCAAATCCACCAAATGCACCCTTCACCTCATCGGGAAACTTCCTCTGCCCCTTGAAAAACCTTCCATGTCTCTGATCGGGAGCATATCCATCCATCCATCCAGCCTTGTGCCATATTTGATCCAAATTGCCCATGTTGTCCTTCGGTGGATCTTGTGATAATTACTCCTTCTAGACTTGGCTTAGCCAACTTCTTTTGAATTGGCTTAGTTTTGGCTTTCTACGCCTGCTCCGCTATTTCCTTTTTTTTATCCTGACTCCTTTTACAATAGTGCACAATTTGTGCTTGAATTTCTGCCAACCCTTGGCTTCTATCCCTACAACTTTATCTAAAACTTGCTGTACCCCCTTGAGGAGTCCTCTCTTTAACATATGATAACAAAATGGCCACATTGTTATCCCATGCCTCCCCTGTCTCGGTTCTCCATCTCTTGGATCTGCTGTATAAATTCAGCAGGATCATTGTCCGCCTTCATGCTCCAAGCCATGATTGAATTAATGTCCGGTGTATCCGGATACATCGCTCTTAAATCTGACCACACATTTGACCTGCAAATATTAAAAGGTAAACCATCATGGTTATTTGTGTCTAGCTTTGTCTCTGGATATCCCCCTTGCCTCCAAATGTCATCTGTCAAATGTTATCTGCAAATCTGCTTGATCTCATATAAGGGCGGCAAGCATATTTTTCATATCTCCCATGGCCAACTTAACGCCTGCTGTCTGCTTTTCCAATACATAAATCCACTTCCCTGAGCGAGGTTAGTGCCTTCATGAGATTATTCCAGTCCATATGCGGCCAAGGGGCATATTGTGCTGTACCCAACTCTTTCTGTAGTACCAGAAACTGTTTCCCACGTACCTTTATTGGGGTGTTCCCTGTTACCTCTTTGCACTTCATCACTGCTACACGACCACCATGTGGGTGTCCTAAGACCCCCATGGTGTAATTTCCCTAACGGCTACCTCAGGTGCTGCCACATCCTGCTCTCCATCTGATTCCCATTCCTCTTCCTCCACTACATTCCTTGCTCCTTCTAACAGCAGTGAATCATAGCCTACACTACCATGGTGCACTGGTTCTGAGACTAATGTCTCAAGCTACCTTGATTGAATCCATTTTACGGTCTGTAATGACTGCACTATCTACTTTGAAAAGGAACTGTCCCAACCTCCACTGATCCAGTTCTATACCTGCTGCCCGCCCGTCTTCTCCCTGTGCCTCTTTCTTGCTGCCTTACTTGTGCCAACTCTCCCTCCGCCTGCTGCAGTGCTTCCTCTGAACTCCTGCATGCTTGGCTTTCCACTTCAATTCTCAACCGTTCTTCTATCCTAGCCATTGAAGGTATTGTTTGTTGCCTCCTCACATCTACTGGGGTGGAGGATGGAGATGATTGAGGCATGTACTGGGAATTAGTATATCAAGCAGCGAGTGATAATGGAAAGCACCCATATGGGGTGGTGGGCGGTGGGAGTCTCAGAACCTCCCTGCATCTGCCCTATTTCCCCAACCTTATCTCCAGGGGCATTCCCTGCCTCCTCGAACAACCTCCACAATTCTAGGATGCTCTACCTCCTGTCCAATTTATGTCCCTTATACCTTGCTGACAAGAAAGTATACATATTTTCCAATATACCCTCATCATGCGTACCTTCCTCGGGCCAAGATTTAAACATGATACCCTTAATCTCTTGTACGCACTGTTTGTGGTACTTCAGAATCTCTTCCTTGTACATTTGAAGGATTTGGCATATATGATACAGTGGAGTCTTCATACTCCAAAGCAACCTTTATCGAAAAATACCCAAAAAGCAATACTTTAACCAAAAAACTATCCTGCGGCCCTCCAAAAATTACTAACATTCCAGAATAAATGTCAATTGTTCCCCCCCAAATTCTTCAAAACTTCTCAATTATTGCTCCTCATTCTCACACCACAACCGGTGTACTCAAAACTAATCCACATAAACACTTTTTACACAAAAGACAGCATAATATTAAAAAAACACAATTACCATGGTTCCTCACAAATATAACACTGCTCTCTTCTTTATCACTAGTACGGCACTTTTTACTACAACACTATCTTTCCCAGACTATGGGAAGGTGTCCTCTCACTACTTTGTCTACCGAAAATAATAAACAAAGTAAGAATGGAAAAAGGGTCTTGGGAAATATAACAATTCACCATACCATCACACTCTAAGTTTAACCTCTCTCTTTTGTTTTCAATTAACCTCCTAACTCCAAGCAAAACTCAGCAACCTCGCTGACTCCATACGCCTCTTGAACATCCCAGAAAGTAAAAAAATGACTTTCCTTTTACCCCTTTGGTTTCCCACAAAAGTGCACTCATGTAAATAAATGTCCTCCTTAGCTCTCTGGACTGTGCAGCCACTTGGTTGAGTGATGCAGGCAGGCCTTCAATCATTTTGGTGCCTGATGTACATGTAAACTGATCCATGCAGATAGGAGCCGCAGTCGAGTGTGTGTTGCAGGGCATCCCCCAGCGAAGGACCTGAAGATCAGGTCATGGGTCACCAACTGTAGAAATGTGACTCTAACATCCAATACACAAAAACAGCTCCAAGGAAGAGTGAATGCAATTTATCAGAAAAGCAAGTTCAATTATATGTAAACAGCCGGAAGGAGTTAGTCAGCTTTGTGAATCTGAAAACTAACCGTTCCTTCCAGTCAGGGGTGGACTGGCCTATAGGGAACTCTGGAGATTTCCCGGTAGGCCTCTGCACCCTGGGCCTCTTTTGTGTGGTGACCTATTTTATTTCTCATTTTTCTCATAGGGAAAGGTTTGGGCTTTCTGAAAATGTGATCCGGACTGCTGCGTGCTGCTTATTCCTCCATTGGTTACTTCATGTTGGACACTTTTATGTTACTCCACACCTTCGATGGCAGGAGCACCGTTAGCCCATAGCCATCTTGCTTGGGCTCTCTAGTGCCCCCAGGAGAAGTTTCTCGTTAAATTAATGACATCTTCCTGATCTGGAGAGGTCCTTTGTAACAACTGCAACTTTTTCACACATGGTTAAACATACAAAATCGATCCATAAAGTTTACAATGAACCATGAATGTGTCCATATTCCATTTCTGGATTTAGACATTTACAAAACTGAACCGAACACAATTGTTACCACGCTGTACAGAAAACCATCTGATAAAAATACGCTGCTGGCTTACAAGAGTTTTCACCCTCTGGCGCTACGAGAGAACCTCCCATATGGACAGTTTTTACGTCTGCGCAGAAACTGCATCACCTTGCCAGAATATGATAAAAACAGCAAGGACCTAAGCAACCGTCTCGCTACATGCAGCTACCCACTGCAAATGATATGCAGGGCTCGTAAAACAGACAGAAATACCAACAGATAAACATGTCTCACGAAACAAACTCGAGACCAACAAACTGACAATAACGTGTCACTACCTACTCTCCATTAAGTAATGACCTAAGAAAGACCATCTTGCACCATTGGGACATTCTGAAAACAGACACCTTTCAACCAATAAAACCACAGTTTGCATTTAAGCGCAGCAAGAATCGTGCAGATCACGTGGTCCATACGTACCCTACCCAAACAACTAAAAATAATCCACAGTTGAACATTTGGAACCTACCCCCGGTGGTGGGACATTTCAAATGCGGAAAATGCTCCATATGGGCCTGACGAAAGATCTAAAGGAAATCGATCTCTACGGGCTACAGTGGAAATATAAAACCTTCACCAACTGCCAAAAGCAAGTGGAGCATATATGGGATCAAGTGTCCCTGTGGACTAATATAGATCGGAAAATGCAAGCAAGAAGACAACGTATCTGTGAACACAGATCGTGCCTCAAAAATCAGATAGCTGACAAGCCCATGGTGGCACATTTTAAAGGCAAAAACCATAAACATACAGAAATATTCTGGTTCATCATTCAGACCGTGACATAGCCCTGAGAAGAACGGAACAAAAATGGATCTTCTGCCCGGACACGGTCAAGAAATGACTAAATGTAGCAATTGAGTGGAATCTCTTCAATTAACACTCGCAATAACATCTCAGTCAACCTCAGACCTACTCTCCTAAATAATCAAATAATCAGCTACATAATGTGCAATGATACGCAGACGGCACTGTCCTACTTCTTGTTCCAGATCATTTTCTAGATCTTCCATTTTTTGAGATCTTCTAGTTGTAGATCTGATATCAAACCATTTATACCCTGTACCACTTGTATGGGACAAATCAAGCGCCCTTTACATCTCACACTTGATAAAGATACAAGATAGCCCCAGACACTGACAAATTGGTGTGTTTTATTCTGACTAGCTACTAGCCATTTTTAAGACTGGCGGGGCAAACGATTGTCTGTGAACTAGCAAGATAATAGGTCTTCTTATGGGTTAAGTGAAATATGGCACCAACTAATGTATAGGGACCGTAAATGTGTATGTACCGTTTGGGTTATTTATCTGTCTTTGATCTGTACTCTGTTGCCTTGCAAATGAAATTAACCCGGGGTCTACTAGCCACCAGTGACTTTGCACATGGCTGGAGAGAAGACAAGTTCAAGCAGGTCAGACGGCATCAGCGAATATGTCCAACTCAATACAGCACCAGGAAATGGATTGTAATTGACGATGTGTGTATAATATGGGTTCCTTCAGATATGTATTTCTCTGATTTTGCCTAGCATACGTGTATAACTTGGATAACTGTCACTGATTTCAGCATTGGTTGATGTCGGTAGTTTGATATCTATGATTAACATGTGTACCACGTAAACAGAAACATTTCCTAAAATCAGGCACCATGAGACTGCGCTCCCAGCAGCTTCTTTGAACGAGATACTTGTGCAGTTCAATAAGTACATCCTGTGCGCAATTGACAGAATGATCCAATTCAGGCCCATGTGGTACAGTGTTACAACAACTGAAATTAGCAAATAGAAACACATCCTTAAATCATATTGCGCACCCACTAGCAATTTGTACGGGTCGTCTGTGCAGTTTAATATATTTCGCCCATAACAATATAGAGATCCGCAGGGCAGTTTCTAGTCCATTTGGTGCCCAGGGCGGAACACTAAATTGCGCCCCCCTCCCCGCACGCTCGGCATGCGCGCCGCTCCTAAACTATACCCTGCGGTTAAGTAACTCCTACCCAACGTCAATAAATCACTGTTATACACATGAAACAGGTTTTATTACATTGTGATTCAAGAACTTTTTATTAAAATAGCATTTTATTTTTCTAACAATTGGTGTCTATTTTAATTTCTTCTATGTGTGACTTATAAAAGCACATCATTTGCTTTTTGGACCCTTGGCTTCTCTGGTCCATCGTGCAACTGGTCCTTGATTCGTCGCTCTCCTCCGGTCCTTGGCTCCCTTGCATGCCTGCCAGGTATTTCCATGTCCTTCGTGACACTAAGCCAGCCCAGGCATTTCCTGTTAATTGCTAGGACTGGTATTTGTGTTCTTCCAAATATACTTTTTTATTTTTTTTATTTGGTATAGCTGATAAAATCAACCTTTCAAATATATGAAAACATAATTAACAATATACAATTACACTTCCACATTAGATCATTCATCATAAAATGCAATGTCATTATTATCATTAGATAGAATAGCATTTAAGAATTGTGTTATTGCAACTCTAATAGATAATTTTGTGCTCCTGAATAATCTAATCCAAATTTCATTCTCATCCATAGGGACATAAGCACACAATAAATTAGTAAAAAAAAGATTTCTCATTAATATTAAAGCTGGGCAGGTCACTAACAGGTGCTGTAAAGTCTCAGGAGCGTCTGAGTTTTCACAAAAACGACAATAATTTAAATGTTTTGAAATCAGCCCTCTCCTTGCCATTATTTCTCTTGTCGGTAATAAGTTAAACCTAAATCGTAAATATTGTTGTCTCGTATGTGGTGCTGGAAATTTGACTAAATAGTCTGCCATGGTGCGCAGCCAAAGCATTGTTCATTAAAATCTTTGTATGCGCAGCATTTGGCCGTATTGCGTATCCAATCATATTGGAACAGCTTTAACTTGGCTCGATCAGGGTTTGTGAGGAGTGTCTCAAGCGATATACTTGCATCTGCTAGGGCGTTTAACACACAAGTTCGCCATCTAATTGGGAAAAGATCTTGGGAATTAGCAAGATAAAACGCTACAGTGCTTAAGATGTTATTTTTAGCCAACCCTAACAAACATTTCCTGAATAGTGCGCACATTTTCCATATTAATTGTGAGAATAGTGATATCAAACCCATTTCAAAACGAATCATGGGGAGTGGGGCACAATTCGGTAGTTTTAAAATAGATCTCCAAAATCGTGCTTCACATAATTCCCATATGTTGCTTCTAATAGGGAGTTTGGTGTCAACTCCATATAATAAAATCGGAACTACTTTCGTTTGATAAAAGGTCATGATGTGAGTGTATGAAAACTTACCATAACGATATACAAGTATATTGGCTTGTGATTTCAATGTGTCAAGTTTGGAATTGAGGGTGGTAACATAGGCTTTTTCACTTTGTGTGTTATAAATGGTCAAGCCTAGATATTTATAGTTTTCAACATTCATTAAGGTGACCTTGTTTAAATGCCATTTATATTTCTTCACACTAGAGCTGTTGTTAACTTTTTGACAAACAACTACTTGTGTTTTCTCTAGATTAATTGTGAGATTGTTTTCCATTGAGTATGCATATAATTTATCTAATAGATTCTGTAACCCTTTAGGGGTTTGAGATAAGAGGACTAAGTCATCCGCATATAACAACCAGGCTATGCGTTGAAGGCCCAATTTTGGTGCATCACTAATTATGTCTACAAAAGATTCACCAAGATCAAGAATAAACAAATTGAATAAAAAGGATGCCAGAATACAGCCTTGCTTAAGGCCTCGGCCAGTAAGAATTAATTTAGAGAGCAGGCCTTCCATGGTGAGGCGAACTTGGATCGAAGTGTTAGTATGAAGTTGTTTTATAATGGAGATTAAAGAAGAGGGACATGAAAAGCGAATCAATTTTTGATAAAGCAAATGACGGTCAATTGAGTCAAAAGCAACCCTGAAATCGATGAAGGCCAAATATAGTAGGCTATTTCGAACTATGCTCTGTGATTTCAACATATTTAATATCATGATGTTTGGGGCTGTTCCTAAACCTGCCACAAAACCCGCTTGAAAGGGATCTCTCGTTTTTAAATTAGAAGCCCAATTATTTAGGTCCCGGAGTACAATGCGATTAAAAATCTTTCCCGGGGCATCCAACAAGGCGATGGGTCTGTAACTTGCTGGATCAGATCTATTTCCTTTTTTGTAAATTGGAAGAATAATTGAACGCTTCCATGAATCTGGGATTAATTGTGTCTGAATTATATTAGAAAACATATTGTATAATATCTCAGACCAAATTTCAGGGTGTTGCTTTAACGTGAAATTCGAAAGCCCATCAGGACCCGGAGCTCGAGAAGCGCTTACTTTATTTATGTAAAATAGTATGTCTTCTTTATCAAAAGTTAAAGTAAAATGGTTTATTAAATCTGGCAGGTTCTGACTGTTTATGTTTGGACATGGCATGTATAAATTTGAAAAGTGCGAGATCCATGCTTGTTCAGACACATTGTTAGATTGTTGATTTATTTGGTGATTTGTAGTCACCTTATTAATTATCGACCAAATTTGCGAAGTATTCTTTCCTGCTATCATGTTTAGCATATTGGAGCTGTCATTTTGATATAGAATCGCTCGATGTGATCTTAGCCAATTTTTATAGTTTGTCCTTAGTTGGGAGTTGACAATAGTTCTTAAATTGGGCGACAATTTCAAAGCTTGTCGCTTTTTCGAGCGATATAATGTTTTTGCAGCTTCTACGACCCTATCGAAAACGTGCATAGTGCGAGTACTAGACAACATACATTTTTTAGCTTTATGTTGAAAAAGTTGCATTACTTTATGGTAAGGCGTTTGTGTCATGGAATGTATATTAGCTTCAGATGTTAACCTGGCACAGAAATGATTAAATCTTTTTAGAGATGTCTCACTCCAGCATAGGCGATTACCACCATAATTGACAGTTACGAAATCTAAGGTGTTATTAGAGGCCTGAACGCTTATCGAGTCAATTATATTCCTGTGCATAGAGAGGCAATTGTGATCACTCAAAATTGAGGGATATACTTCAAACTTAGAAACTTGTGAAATGAGAGATTGACTTACATAAATGTAATCAATAATTGCTGAAGACTGACCTCTATGCCACGTTGGCTGTGGGGGAATGTCATCTATAAATGACCCATTTAGCATTTGAAGGTTATGAGCCTCGATGAAATGGTTCCATAATATCAATCTATTACAAGATTTATGACGATCAAAGTAATGCAAATTTAAATCCCCTGTTATGATAATATGTTTTATAGTGTTGTCAAGACTCACCAAATGCATTAAGGAATTCATGTCTCTCATGAATAAGTGGTCGGAAATATTAGCAGGGTTCCAATATATGTTTATTAAGGCATATATTGATTCACCAATCTTAAGTTTTATCATCTGCTGGAAACAATTTGGAGATGACCAATGTTCAGATTCTATGAGAGGATTTTGTTTAACCGCTATTAGAAGCCCTGACGTCGGTCGTCCATGATTTGATTTGTGGGCTGAATTTGTGTGTATATTATAATTGTCCCAAGTTGGGGCACTAGTAAGCCAAGTTTCTTGAAGCGTAGCTATATCAACGTCATCAAGGCTTAATTCAACAGTATTCAATAAATGACGAAACCCTCTCGTATTCCAACTAGTAAGAGAGACATGAGTTCGAGGCTTAGATGTATCAAGCTAGTACTCATTATGAGTTAACTGGCAATTGCAAGACTTTCTAGAGACAACTGAGGAGTCATGGGTGGTAGTTATGTCAATGTTCTTCTCATGAATGTCATTTAGAGGCGAGGATTTTGTCGTTGGAGTTTTAGATGAGAGATGACTGACTTCGACGACAAAACCTAAATCATATAGATGATTCTTAGCTGACCATATGGTATTGACAACCACTCTAGAATTTATCCACAGTTTTACTGAAGTGAGAATCTGGGCATTTTCAAACTCTACCAACTGAATGTCATTTGAGTGTATATCTTCTAAATCAGGGATTTCAGCAAAGATGGTAAGTATGGAGCTGCGATTTAGATCATATTGCACATTTGGCGGTTGACGACAAGCAATGGTCAATGAATGCAATGCTGGTCGTTTGGGATCATTTTTGAATAATCTTTTGTTCTGTAGTAGAGCAGGGTCAGACTTAGCTGGAATCGATTCTGATGAGATTTGTTTGTCTAGAGAATTTGCTATGGTTGTCTCAATTAGTCGTTGTAGTTGTGGTCCCAGTGCTGTTAAAAGATGTTTTTCTTGTAGCGCATTGTTTATATCAGGCATTTTTCTTTCCATTAGTGGTGGATCGACTATGGAGGTTTGATTGTTTGCCTTAATGCAGTTAAGTCCAAGAGAATGCTGGGATACGAGTTGAGTCTTAGCAGTCCCAATTTCAGCCTCACAAGCTTGACGAGGGATTTCTAGTCTAGGAATAGAGGTTTCTTGACCATGGAGAGAGAGATTGCTGGTTGGGTCATAGTGTCTAAAGTATTTTTGTGCTGGTTGTGCTGACATATATGCGTCTACTGCACACCGAATCTCCTTTCTATGTTCTTCTAAAGTCTGCTGGGAAGATCCGTGTGAAAGAAGATTATGATTGCTTTGCTTTTCAGATTTATTTTGTGTAGATGGTAGAGTGTACTCTGAACCATCCACAGTGGTAGCCAGGCTGTCTAGATTGGATTGTACATGATGTTTAGCAGCAATGGAGATTTTCCCTTGATCGTTATTAACATTATCTTGACGTGCTAAAGTCTGTAAATGGTATTTTTTAGATATTGCTTTTGATGCCAAAACTATGCGTTTCTGCGAATTGACTGTGGGCTTGATCGGTCGCTTCGCCATAGAGATACCACAATTTTTTGGGTGGACCATGTTTTTTGTTTCTTTCTTGTCTGTCAAGGAAGTTATACTTTTGTTTGAATCGAGGGTCGTGCGAGAATTAGAGACAACAGGTTCTCTCTCATGAGTGAGTGATGTTGAAATCGCATCTGGTCTTTGGCTTGCGTTTGCAACATATACTTCATTTGAGCCAAATGGAGGTAAAGTTTTGAATTTACCAGTGCCAAGTTTTATTTCTATCTTATGATCAAGTATTGGTGATTGATTTTGACCATAAGGATGATTTTTTAAGAAAATGGGGGCAATGGTCCGCGGGGCCTCTTTGGTTTGATTAACAGTACTATTAAGTGACGATGATGAAACATTTTTTAAACAACCTTTCCGTAGGAAAATTGGAGCTATTTTTAAAGTCTTCTGTGGAGATGATGTAGAAGATCCTGTAGATTGATCAAAGGTCACTTTAGTGGTCTGCGAACTCGTTGACGTCATCAATGTTGTTTTCTTTACCCTCTCCATATCATTTGAGAGAACTACCTCTTGATTTTGTTTATTGATTGTAGTATTACTCTTAACAATTTTTTGAGAGGTGTGCTTTTTCTTGTGTTTCATGTTGCTGCCTTGGTCACGTGATCTTTTTTTCCTTCTCGCTTCTTTTTTTCTTTGTTTCTTTCCTCCTGATGACGAAGATTGTTGTGGACATGGAGTATGCACCACACATTGCTCTTCATTGATGGGGACCGGATCATTTGTTATATGTATGTTTAAAATATTCTCATTTTCACACTCAATACTTACATTAGCCAGTCTTCGAAATTCATCAAGAATTGACTCAGACAAGGGAGTATCGTCTAAAGGCTGGCATATGTCATTATTAATGGTTTGAGTGAGTAAAGACGGAGCTGTGATGGCAGAATTTTGTATATGATTGAGAAGCTCCTGTAGTGAATTTTTGTTGGATTCTTCTAAAGTGTTTTTAAGAGCCATGGATCTCTGAATGGCAGAGATATCTATTCCTTGTTTTGCTGATTCTACTTTGAGTTCTTGTATTTGTTGCAAAAGATTGTTGTTGATAAGATTACAACAACCTACCATCGCACCATCCAAAACAGCAACTTCTTTGGTTAATTCAATAAGGGAGCCTGTCTGTGATTGAACTTCACCCTTTAGCAATTCAAAGACTGAGACTAAGGAATTTAGAACATAACTAAGAGCATGTAGAGTATGTGCAGAAGGACCAGGCGGACTTTGAAGAGGCTCGTCCTGCAAAATTTGAACTTCAGACGGGGTATGAGGCATTAGTAAATTGATATCTTGGGCAGAAGATAAGGAGTCTGAACTCCCATCTAAATTTGATAGATTTATCTTCTCGAGGGGACGGATGGTTGTATTAGAAATTGGTGATATTGAAGCAGGAACGGCTTTAATGGATGCGGATTCACCATGAGTGATCACCGGGGCAGCTTCTTTGAGAGTTATTTTTCCACCGAAGTGATCGTCGATTTTTTTCTGTATCTTTGATGTTGTAACAGTGAATTCGAGTCCTCTTTTCCAGTTTTCAGTTAGGAGAGGACAAGCTTCATGTGTTGTGTGTGCTCTATTAGGAGTTAAAATAGGCGACTCTAAATGAATGTGTGCTGTAGTTTGTGGAGGCACTATATTAGAGGAAGATGATGGCGCAAAATCTAGTTGTGTGCTCATCGGTATATCATCGGGTATCATGGTTGATATAATAAGCTCTTCCCATTCAGGTGTCTTCAGATCATTTTCAGTCGGATTGCTACGAAGTTTCATCGCTTTTAAGTATAGAGTGGTTTTTAAATAGAGTTTTTAGAATGAGCACCTTGTTGTATAATTTAAATTGAGAATAGTTAATAACAGGCTCACTTACATCTACTAGCTCATCCGAGTCAAGGACTCGAGAATTCACAGTTTATTCTATTATCAAGATACCTTGGTTCCAGGTGGCGGGAAGTGCAGCGAGTTTGATTGTGTGACGGAACTCGATGTATATGCCTCTCAGAGCCAAACAGCAGCAAAACAGTTCTAGTAAAAATAAGAAGGCAACGCCCTTTACTCCGCACCGGGCTTAACGCCGCAAGGGTGAGCGGGGTTGCTTTTTAAGATGTGATCAAGTCACGTGATAGGTCACGTGACCGCCGATGGGCTCCGCCTCCTCCAGGAAGCGAGCGCGGGCTGAGAAGGCAAGAGTCCCCCTGGACTCGCAGTGCCAGCCGCTGATGTTGCAGGTAACAGGAGTCGAATCAGCAGGATGTCGGTTTAGAGTAAAACAAAAGCGCCGCTCGAACGATCGGGGCTGCTTTTTAAGATGTGATCAAGTCACGTGATAGGTCACGTGACCGCCGATGGGCTCCGCCTCCTCCAGGAAGCGAGCGCGGGCTGAGAAGGCAAGAGTCCCCCTGGACTCGCAGTGCCAGCCGCTGATGTTGCAGGTAACAGGAGTCGAATCAGCAGGATGTCGGTTTAGAGTAAAACAAAAGCGCCGCTCGAACGATCGGGGCTGCTTTTTAAGATGTGATCAAGTCACGTGATAGGTCACGTGACCGCCGATGGGCTCCGCCTCCTCCAGGAAGCGAGCGCGGGCTGAGAAGGCAAGAGTCCCCCTGGACTCGCAGTGCCAGCCGCTGATGTTGCAGGTAACAGGAGTCGAATCAGCAGGATGTCGGTTTAGAGTAAAACAAAAGCGCCGCTCGAACGATCGGGGCTGCTTTTTAAGATGTGATCAAGTCACGTGATAGGTCACGTGACCGCCGATGGGCTCCGCCTCCTCCAGGAAGCGAGCGCGGGCTGAGAAGGCAAGAGTCCCCCTGGACTCGCAGTGCCAGCCGCTGATGTTGCAGGTAACAGGAGTCGAATCAGCAGGATGTCGGTTTAGAGTAAAACAAAAGCGCCGCTCGAACGATCGGGGCTGCTTTTTAAGATGTGATCAAGTCACGTGATAGGTCACGTGACCGCCGATGTGCTCCGCCTCCTCCAGGAAGCGAGCGCGGGCTGAGAAGGCAAGAGTCCCCCTGGACTCGCAGTGCCAGCCGCTGATGTTGCAGGTAACAGGAGTCGAATCAGCAGGATGTCGGTTTAGAGTAAAACAAAAGCCAAATATAAGTATGGGCCTAGAAGGACCTCCATGCAAAGTGAAAATTCAGGACAGACTCATGGCGTCACGCATGGCATGGGCCCCCCACTTGGCAGCAAGGCCCTTGTGAGTTGCTCTGCTTTTCTGTCACCCCTCTGGTCCTTGACTCCCTTGTGAGTCACTCTTTTCTGCTCAGTCGCCCTTCTGGTCTTGGGGAACCTGGTTGATCGCTCTCCTCTGGTCCTTGGTTCATATGACCCATCACCCCTCTGGTCATTGGTTCCCTCGTGAGTGGCTCTTCTGGTCCATCACTCCTCGGGTCCTTGGTTCATATGGCCCATCACCCCTCTGGTCATTGGTTCCCTCATGAGTTGCTCTTCTGGTCCATCACTCCTCTGGTCCTTGGTTCATATGGCCCATCACCCCTCTGGTTATTGGCTCCCTCATGAGTTGCACCTCTAGTTAATCACTACTCACATTTTGATGCAATCCTAAAATACCTGGGTGGTTACCGAGGATAATTTTTGGCAAAATAAGGGAAGAATAGTGGATTTACAATGCATCCGCTTGTACTCCCCCAAGTGAACAAGCCAAGTACCAGATGCTATGGCAGTATTGGCGAAAGGACTGTCATCTGGTTCACGCTAGAGTTGTCCTGTCAATGTACTGAGCATGAAGGAAACTCTTTCAGCTCTCTTTAATCAAGCCTTAACATCAAACGTTGCACTCAAAGTGCATGCCAGTGTTTTTTCAAAGCAGTCTTCTGAAAGTTAATGACTTAATTTGAGCTGGAACCACTACTGGTGTAGTAAAAATGTCTTAACCAGGTCTGCTTTCAGCCAATCGATGTATAAGCACTGTGAGTGTCCATCAGCGAAGTCCTGTTAAAAAAACATTGGCAAAGCCAACAGTTTTTGGCTTGTGTATACGTTTTAGGCATTGGGTGTTCAACCTTTCTTTGCACACTTTACTAGGGGATTATCAATTGGGCAGGCTGCTTGTAGCACAAAGTGAACTTGAATTCAGGTGCAGCCTGATGCTATGTGTGTGGGGGCACCATCAGTCATCCCAGGTCGCGCATTGGCTTTCAACACTGTTGACTATGGGGCATTACTAAAGGTTATATTCATCAACATGGAAAACTAGGGGCTACTTTTTAAAGCGGGTTTCATCTCCCTAAAATGGATGCTCAATTCGCGCAGATGCATCCTCTCAAGCTCGGACCGCATTACTGTGGAGTAGATCATGGTGTGTCCCAGTGGTCAATAACAACCATGCTATTCAACATGCATATTTTAAGTGAAATCATTCAAAGACTGAATTTTAGTGGATAAGTTCACCTTCTTTTACTTATTCAAAATGTAACTGTTTTTTTTTCTTTGCCATGCTCACGGAGGTAATCTGCATTTATTTATTTTTTTCCGTTCACTTTTAGATTCTGCTTGAAATGGATGCACCCTTGTCTTGGGGGAACAAAATGCACCCAGTACGGTCCTTTCAAACTGTACAATCTGAAACTGACAAAAAGCCAACATCTTGTGAGTTTCATACAGTATTTCAGGCCCTGGTTGCTTTCGATTTTTACCAGCGAAATTAGCTTTCCGCCTTCTATTTTGCCTCCACTACAAATCATTGTACATGCTACAACAGGCCACAAAAAGCGCACTAAACATCTTCATGTTAGCGAGAACCGTCTCTGGGCACTTAAGAAATCGTGTCCTGTAAACACGAGGACAATGAAGGGGGAAGGGAGTCTTTATGCCTGGGTACAGGGCAGTTTCTAGTCCATAGGCTGCGGTGCCAAGCCCATAAAACTTTGCAGCAGCGATCAGCGCTGCCGATAAGCCACGGGGAAGTTAACTCCTAACATGATTGAAAAGGGAGTTAACTTCCCCGTGGCTTATTGTTTCTTCACTTCACCCGCTGTGGTGCCGAGTCTCATAGTGACCCCTGCTGCTAATTAAATTTAGCAGCAGGGGTCCTGGCGCCGCAGCGGGGATTGAAATGAAGAAGGCTGAGGGGCGGGGTGTGTCAAAAGGAGGTCGTTTGTGCACGATTGCTCGAGTAGCTGATGTGCTCACGTTAGGTGCCGGGGCAGGCACCTAACGTGAGCACATCAGAGGCAGCGCCAGCACCTGCTGCCTCTACTCGAGCAATCGCGCACATCCCAAGGCAATTGAGCTCGCCAATTGCCCCCAGGGCAAGTCGAGCCGTCACCAGTGTGGGCTATTGCGCCCCCGGGGCGATTGCGCCCCGGGCGGTCGCCCGCCTCGCCCGGGCCAAGAAACGGGCCTGGAGATCCGATTCAGTTGAACAACCACCGATATAGCCCCTTTTTGCAGCAACACAGAGCCACATCAACGTTTTTCCACTCTGGTTGCTAAGCAGTACGACATCCCACAGCGGCTCTAGCCTATAACAGGAGCCCAACGCACAACGAGCCCTTTCGCCCAACTACGCATGCGCAAAGCAGCTCTAACAGCATAAACGGAGACAAAACAAGCTCTTTCCATGATCAAACATGTAAGTCCCGCTGTAGATACATGCGGCACAGACGAACACTGATTTATTATATAAACAGTGGCTGGTCGCCAAGCACCCTCCACGACCCATAGATTACTGAATAGCAATCTGTGAGACCTGCGGGCGTGTTGCGTAGCAACGCCTGTACACAACCCAGAATAATGCAGAGACAGCGTTCCCAACGATACACAGCACAAGCGTTTTATAGCGAAGCACGAATGAAACCCGGTCTTATATTAATTTAATAAGAAACTTCTAACCATGCCAGGTCCACGAGACCCTCCAATGAGCCTGATGCACAGCTCTGGTTGATTAATTTCCCTCAAACCTACCGAGCGCGCCATTACACAGTTAAACTAAGTAATATGCTGCATTTCACAGGTCTAAAGTTATTATTCCGTGACAAGCAAATCAACATCCTGGTAGGCCTCATTTTCTACCCCACAGAAGTGTCCACGGCCTGTATGCAGATGCTGATATACCACCAGGTAGCACACTGACAGTTACAGGTATGCATAGTTTTCCAATGATCCTAACATCATTTACAAAAAAACGTTATACTACTGAGGCACTCCCATCCTCTTTTGTCCCTCCATACAGCATTGATCAGCCTGTAAGCACTGTACTCAAGACAACATTAATAAGAAAACTGCCCAAGACACCCAAAAGCCACCACCAGGTATGTGGTGCACCCCAGATAGAAGGTTCCAAGCTTATGGACCCAGTCAGGTAGATTTCAATATCATTTTTATTTGTTTTAAATAGAGATACACCCGTGAGGTTCCAGACTTGAATTCCTCGAAGAACCAAGAGTGCGTCTTTATTTTGATTAGTCCTGAGGAAAGCATGGGCGATAGAAGACACATATAATATCTGTAATTGTTCTGCAGACATCCCCCATGCCCGAAACACCAATTGTGTCGACTTATATGAGTGTATTGAAATAATACAACACACTAAGTCGCTTGTACTAACCTAAAAAAACTGATGTCTGATCAACCTTTTAAGTGTTTAGATGAGTTGAATACATCAAAATTGTTGGTAGATTTTGTTCCATCTGTTTTAATTTCACTATATGATGAATAAACATTTGTTTTACCAGATTAAGAGAATTACCTGCTATATAAAGACCAATACCTAACTGTGTCAAAGGGAGCCGCAGTAAACTGGTGATGCAATCCAGAAGGAGGGTCATGTTGACCTAAAGGTGTGTTAAACCTTTGAAAAGACTGAAACAAGTACAAGTGGCTGAGTTAAAGTCTTGGGGAAGGGGACCCTGAGACTTGAGGAATTGCAAATGTTGTCTTGAGAACGAAGCCTCAAGACCCTTTTCTTTTAAACTGTGTTGCCTGGAACTTGGGGAAGGGAACGCCAAGGATTATGTAGAACTGTATTGCAGTGAACTTGAGAAAGGTGATCTTGAGACTTTTGTGGAACTTTCTTGAACTTGGGCAAGGGGAGCTGAAAAGGAAGCTAAGAGCTGGAAGAAGCTCAGAACGTTGTGTTAATCACCATTTCTTTTATTATTGACATCCCTACACATTTGTTAGCTTTAGTTGTGAGGGAAAGGATAGGTTTTTGACACAGATGGACTTTCAAGTTTAACGCTTTGATTCAGACTTTACTTGGTTTCATTCAGGTAGGGAAATCCTACCTTAGCATAGGGTAAGTTAGGCATTCTACCATCCTGGCATTTGATTTAATACATAATTTTATTTTGAACTTTGAACCTGTTGTCTGGGTCTTGCTTCTTGATGCCTTCACGGGGTAAGGGGGTATTCTCTTGGAGGTTTTCCACCCCTTCTCTCTGTTTCACATAGATTCGGGACAGAGTTCCACTCATTGGCCATTTTAGTCACGCCCCCAGCAGTCCCCTTTTTATCCAGCATTCAAGATGGAGTCACCCCTAAGCCCACCATTGGTAAAGATCTGCAACATTGAAACTGGGAGGGGCTGTCTTATCCTGGCCAACACATATGCCCAGCAACATTTGGCATGGATGCGGAGTGGGACCACACAGTCCCAGCCTTCACATCCAGCCACACACATGAACTGCCACTTTACCTTCGAAAGCTATAGCGTTACCTGGGAAAGGGCTTACCATATATGGAAAATCCGACCGTGGGAGTGTGGGAAGAAGGCCAAATTACAAAATGGCCAAAGGCCAAGCAAAATTCTTGTAGCATGTCAATTTTTGGGTATATGGTGCTCTAAATGGCGTTATGCAGTAAAATGCAAATGTGCACAGGACCATAAAAAGAAAACCGTAAAAATGTATCCAATGTCACCAGCCCATCCTGGACACATGTTTGTATCCAAAAGGTTACAAATAATAAAGCTACAGGGACACACTGTCCCTACCACACTTTGCAGAAGGTGATGTGTGCAGGGAAAAACAGAGCATTTAACTATGGGGAACATCGTACTCCTGCACTGATAGCCATAGTGACCGATCAGTGCTCCCAAACCGATGCAGTTATCAAGGTCAGTGAAGTTAAAGAGTAAAAGCTTACATTTGATTCTAAAGCAATACAGCCACCTACATTTATCTATAATGGTGGTCGGTCATTTTTTCGAACAAAATAATGTTGAAAAAAAAAAATGTCGAATTCCGTTTTTTTAAATTATATATTTATTTTGGGCTTCGGGATAAACAAAATGGGTAAAACAAAAACATTTTTTAAAAAGGGGATTGGGGGGAACCCCCCCATTTCGAAAAAAAAAATGCATTAAAAAAAAAATTAGAAATTTTTCTTGGACATTTATTTTGTTGAAAAAATGACTTTCGTCATTATTTTTTTTTATTTGTATATAATCAAATTAGATTTTTACAAAAGTCGAGATTTTTCTTTCCTACTTAGTCGTCAGCTAGAGAGAGAAGACAAAGAAATGTTCAAACCACAGCAGATTGGTGATCACCAGTTTCAGGTCTTTGTTTTGTTTTTGCCACAGTTTTTTCCAAAGCAATGTCGATTAGCATGGAGGCTGCAATTAACCAGCTAGTTTTGGCCCCCGTGATCAGACGATTCCACCATGTATTGTAGTCAATGACATAGGAGGATTGCTTGACTATGTGTCCAAGATAGGCTTCTCTCTCATAGTCAATCGACGGACACACCATCAAAAGGTGTGTGATGTTTTCTATGGATCTAGGATCATTACAAAGTCTACAAGATTTTTCTTTCGATGAGCTCCGAATTGCCAAAATTTCTCGAGTCGGTAGAACATTCATCCGGGCTTTTAGTAGGGTTCTCATGAGTCGTTTGTTCGGGTATTTCAGGCAATACTCCATTGGATGGTTTAGTTTATTGCAAATAGGTGGCAGATGCGTTAGTAACTTGTTAGCGATTGCGCTATCGTTTGTCCTTATCCAGTCTAACCATTTCATTTTTGATTTTATTCGCATAGGGTTCTGTATTAGTTCCTCTTCTGAGCAGGCTATTTCATGAAGCGTATGTTTTTGTTTCTCTGCCCAATCGAAGAGGGTTTTGTTGGTTCCGTTGGATATTTCTTCGGATATCACTTTATATATTTCTAAACTGTCTTGAATTCGAAGTTTTCTGTAAAACTGAATGGTACTCTGGGCAACTACCGCCTCCAGAGAGAGCAGCCCGAGTTCCCGTCTGATCGGCGCAACTGGTGTTGATTTGGGTAATCCTAGGGTTGTTCTCCAGATAAAACCTTCAAGCTTCGCCCATATGGACGTGGGGATGGAAAGGTTCGCGTCCATGCCGTATGTCAAAGCTGGCACTATTTTGGCCCTGTAGAACTGAATTGCAGGGAGCAGACTGAATTTGCCAAACTTTCCATCCACTGCGCGTAATTGGGCTGTTAAATTTTTGGTTTTGGACCACAGAATTTTTTGCATACTGAGCGATTTTTTTGAGCTGTCGACGGTGATTCCCAAATATTTGAAAGAAAGTACTATTTCTATTTCTGATCGATTCAAGAACCACTTGAATGGTTCTTTTTTCTTACCACCTTGCTTTTGGAGGATCAGGATTTTCGTTTTGGAGTTGTTTATATTCAAATTATTTTCGTCCATGTATTTTTGCAAGTTGTCCAGTTGACGTTGGAGACCCACCTTCGTCTGGTCTAGAATAATAAGGTCGTCTGCATACAAGAGTCTCGCAATCGTAGTGGTTCCTATTTTTGGAGGAAACGATCTGATCGAAACTTGTGTAGTCTGAAAGTCTCCAAGAAAGGATATAAAGAGAGCTGGAGCCAAAGGGCAACCTTGTTTGACTCCTCTGTTTGAGGGTATTGGCTTGGAAAGTAGGCCACTGTTGTTAAGTCTGACCGATATTTCAGTGTCCGTATGTAAGGCCATGATGGGATCGAGAATCCGGGTGGGGCACTTCCACATATTCAACTTGGCCCACAGTTTGTCTCTGTCTACTCTGTCGAAAGCTTGAGAGAGGTCGACAAAGGCAAGATAGATTTTTGGAGAACCAAGTAGGACTTTTTCTTTTAGAATGTTAAGAATCATTAAATTCGCTGCGGTACTGGCATTTTTTAGGAAACCTGTTTGGAATGTGTCCATTGCTGGCGATGTTATTTGCCATTTCCTGAAGTGTTTCAGCAGCGAGATGGCGAAAACTTTTCCAATAACATCTAATAAGGCAATTGGGCGATAGTTACAGGGATCTTCTCTCGTACCCTTTTTGAAAATCGGAACGATAATTGCTCGCGTCCATGAACTGGGAATGGACCTGTGTTCCATACACTGGTTGAAAATCAGGCCAATTACTGATGACCATTCTTCTGGGTATTGCTTTAGGTCTATGTTTGCCAAACCATCTGGTCCTGGAGCTCGTGAAGATTTCAAATTTGTGATGATTTCTTTGATATCATCAGTATCGGACAGGTCAATCCATTTCGTTTTAAGTTTGGGTGGGTGAACGACTCTCTCGCTGACAGAGGGAGGATAATCAAATAATTCGTAAAAATGTTTGTGCCAGCTTTCTTCAGACACAGCATTTATCATAGGCATGTTCGAATTATGATTCGTGTCATTTATCAGTTTCCAGAAATCCCTTGTTCTTTTGTTGGCTATGGTTGACATCATGCTTTCCGCATCGGCTTGATGTAGTAAAGCTCTATTGCTTCTAAGCCACTGTTTGTAGGATCTAAGCTCCGTTTGGTAGGTTTCCCATCTGTAGGTCGAGTTCATCATCGATGCCTCTTTTTTTAGTTTCCTTAGGAGGCGTCGTCTAACGACTAAGACCCGATTGTAGGTGTGGGTAGAGTTTTCTTGACGCTTACTCACTTCTTTCCTAGGTTTTTTGAATTGCAAGAGTAGAGGAATATAGCTGCTCTTTGATATTTCTTCATTCGATTCAGTGTCTCTGATGAGCGCTTCATATTTCTTGCCTAGGTTTTTGACATCATTTACCGTCATACGCAAGCGAGAGCGCTGGGTGTTTGACTCCACATTTGTATTGTAGAATTGCTGATCGCCTCTCTTTGTTCTACATGTAAGATGAAGCAGATTATGATCGCTTTTTTCCATTCTAATTACTTCAAAGGACGTGATACTTTGATCAATATTTTCTGAGACAAAGATATAGTCCAGAGTTGCTGAAGATTTTCCACGCTCCCAAGTTGGTATAATGGGGTGGTTTATTGAATTTGCCACGTTGCGTACGTTTTTAGAAGTCATTAGATTGCGCCACTTAGAACCTCTTTTCAATGCGGGCGTTAACTCAGTTTCTTTTTTGCAATTACAATTCAGGTCACCACAGAGGAAGATATTAGAGGTTTTATGGACTATCATAATTTCGTCGATGATCCTACTCGCTTCTTCGCAAAATTTGTCGGTAGACATTCTTTGGGGATTCCAGTATGTATTAACAATTGCCCAAAGCGCAGAATCGTTTTCATGGGTTGTTCTTACAAGCACTCCCAAAAAGGCGTAGGTGGCTACAATAGTCTTAAGGAGTTGAAAGTTGGACCCAGACCGGATAGCTGTCAAGAGGCCCGAGGACGGTCTGCCAAATGGACCCTGTAGTGCCGGTGAAATTGCGATCGTGTAGCCATCAAGTGCAGGTTTGTTCAAGAGCCACGTTTCCTGGAGGCAGATGATATCGTGGGTTCCCAGATTATAGCTACCGATTTCGGTCAGGTGTTTGTTACCTCTCGTGTTCCAAGACGCTATCGATATTCTTTCATTTGTTTGTTCTTCGTTTATAAAGTCGAGACGCGACTGGGCCTTAGAGACGACTCCTCTTTGTTGCTATTTCTTTTGTCCCGGGGTGAAGACATTTCGGAGCCAGGACCACGAGTCCTTGGTGGTTGTTTCGTCTCGATGTGTAGCAGATTGGATAGCCTCTTGTTTTGTCCGCATGGTGTGAACTGGCGAAACTGATCGTCTGTTTTGCCGGCGGGGAAAATCTGGTGGCGAGATTGATCTTCTTTGGTCATTTCGGTATTTTGGATCTTTTCCATCCGGCTTTCTTTCGTTTACATTTCGATAGTACCTCGAGTGTACAGATCTTGGTTGGACTGTCCTCGACGTTCTAGTTTCATAGGCAACTGGTTTTTCCCAGCTGGATGGTGTTCGTTCCCGTCTTTTCGATCTGTAAAGATCTTCCGTTTGTGATTTGTATCTATATGTTTTTTTTTTTTTGTTTGTGCCGGAGTTTTGCTGTTTTCCGACTGGCTGTTAGTGGATTTTTGAGGCGTGATCTCAGAAAGGATAAAACCTTCTTGTGCCACTTTGGCGTAGGCTTCTTGGGGGATGACCAGGAGGGCTGAGTTCCTAATGTGCAAATACGCCTTTGCTTGGTTTTTTCTGTGATACGGTTCAATAAGCACAAAATCATCGGACTTCAGCGTGTTGAGTATATCGACCCTTTTCAGAATTTTTAGGACAGTTCTCCTGTTCAAGATCATATAGTGATCATCCACTGAATCTTGTTCAATCTTGAAAAGCCGCACAGAAACTTGAGTCTTTTCATTGACTCTTACAAAAGGTTCCTCTCTAGGTATAGGTTTAGCCTGTTTATCCTTATTTGTTGAAGAACTATTCGAGATGGAAGAGCTGGTAGCTTTTAATTTCACGTATAGCTGATCAATACTCAAATCCACAGTCTGATTTGTGTCAATTCCACCCTTGCCAGTATGGGTAAGTGTAGGTGTGTTTCTTTCTTCTTTTTTTGGTAGAAATTTAGTTTTGTCGGGATAGCTGTTGTGGGCTCTCATCGGGAGATCAGATTCAATAGCTTCGATCGAGTCATCATGTTGAGAGACTTCCATCAAAGAGCTTTGACAGATGAAGTCCTCCACCGAACGAGGTGATCGAGTGAACTGGTTTGTGTCAGTGGTAGCTTTTTCGTGTTCCATTTCTTTGTCTGTTATAGATATTGTGGTTTGTTTAGGAAGATCCTTGGCAGTTGTTGTTTGCTCTACTATAGGTTCGAAATGTCTCTTTGGACAGTCTGATGTTGAAGTTTTTGCTAGCTTCAGTAAAGGTTGGGGGCAAAATGGAGACGTTTTTTTAAAATTTGCTTTTGTCGACACTGACTTTGATGGATCAGCTCTTCTGTCTGATGGAATAGGTTTTTCATTAGAAAAGATCGATGCTATTTTAGTAGAAATTATTTGCGGTGAGGTCGAAACTTCTTTCTTCGCGAGTGAGTTATTTCCAGGGTTTGTTGTTTGAAGCTGCCGTAGTTTTTCTTCCAAAATTGAGAGCTTCACGTCCCAGGCTTCTCGGTGATTCTTATTGGTTTGCTCCAAAGCGGTGATAAAACCTTCTACGAAGATCAATTTTGTGTGCATCATTGCCGACACCGTAATACTATCCTTTAATGAGTCGTTTATATTTTCGTAAAGCTTCCCGAAGGGGGCTAAGGATATTGTGATTGCCGACATAATGGTTGCTAAGTCATTTTTTTTGGAGGGAGAGTCCTTTGAGTTAGGGGGAATTATTTCACTAAGTCTCCTGTTTCTTGGTGGCGAACGAGAACGTGGAGAAGAGTGTAGTGGTTGTTCCAGGGGAAAAATGCATTCATCTGTTTGGGTGAACTGATCCTGATTTGTTTGTGGCTCCGGAAGATTTTGGTTAGTAAAATCTGGGAAAAAAGGGAGAGAAGGAAACGGTTGGTCGTTGTTGCATTTTTTTTCCGGAGGTTTATCAATGGACTGAAGTAACGATTCGCCAAATTTGTCTTTTTCTTTAGACGGTATCGGAGATTCGATGTTTATTAATGGCTCCGGTTGATCAAGGTTTATCGAAATTGGTGGCTTTAATTTCGCAGGTTTACCTAGATTGAGACCGTGGTTCTGCGTGCTTTCATTAAGATTCGGTTGGATGTTTCCTACTTTGGGTTTTATAGAAGAAATTTCTTTGTTTTGACAATTGTCTACATGCAGGTCATTTTTAGTGCTGCCTGGAGAATCTGTTGTTCTTTTAGGAAACAATGAAGTTTTTCTCGCTTTGGTAGCCGGAGGAAGGTCTTGTATCGCTTCCAAAATTTCTGCGTCCGAAAGTTCGTTAGCTTCATCCAGTTTTCTTTTGCATTGTTTTTTAAAGAAATTTTTTAATGCTGATGATAGCAGTGGACGAGGCAAGCTTTTTCTCCCTACATCTTTTTTCTTATGTTTTTTTTTCAGATTTGGTATTTTTTTTAATTGGTCCTCAGGATTTAGTATCTTGGGGGTAGATTTAAGTATGGGAAGTTCCAATGGGAGTTCTTCTGCTGTTTCCTCGATAAGTTCCATTGAAGCGTTGGCATTGAAAGTTGGCGGATCGAGAATCGAAGAATTTTTAGGTCCTGAATAAGTATCTGCAGTGTTTTCTTTCAATTGAATTTTTAACGGGGAAAGATCACTGGAAGCATGTATTTGGGCTGAGATTTCCACCCGGGACTGGTGAGTGTCGAACGTTTCCATGTTTTCTCTCGGACTCTTTCCGGACTCAGTTAGATCGATTGTTAGGCCGTCAGTTAGTTCGGAAATTGGCTCTACCGCAGACAGGGCGCTGCCGAGGGGCGAAAACCTCTGCAGGCGTCCTTGTGTCAGTGCTTCTGTATTCGTGTTTGTGGTATTTATCGTAACAGGACCTCCATCACCAGACTGGAAACCTTCACTTGACTCCGCCCCCTCTCGGTCGAACACCCAGCCAGAGGGCACAGGTGCAGGCGTCGGCGGTCCTCCGACCGCCGAAACGACCGCAGCTCTCGCCGTGTTTTGGCGGGGAGGCTCGGCCGACTGGATGCCGGCACGGGAGGGGGAGAAGGAGACGGACCCTCTCAGGGGAGACGATTGTGAGGCTGCACGAAGACTCACCACCTGGTGCCCCGATTTATCCGTGCAAACAACCACATCGCTGCCCTTTTCGGTTGATAGTGGGCGTTCCTCCAAGGTAAGTGCGTCTTGGTTTTCTTGGTTTTCTTCTTCGTGAGGATAAGGGTTACACGATACATCGTCTGTTTTAGGAGCCGTTGTGATACTGCTCAAACGCTGCTCAAAAGACACAGAGGAGAGACGTGGTGAATGCTTGTTCCCAGAATAAGGGTTTTCAAAATCATAGCATGTTTTCCGTGGTAGCGGGGTACAGCCAGGAGTTCCGCTGGTCGCCGGGGTCAATGTTATGATCCTTGGGATCTTTGGTTTTGGGCCAAGTGGCTTACCCGATGTTGCTAGCGTCGTCATCTTTACACCGGAGATTTTGAAGTTGCTTCTAAGGAGTCTTTGCTCTAACACAAACTCTTCTTGCGAGTCTGAAAGTAAGGGGGTCGCTGAACCTTCGACGGATGTGGTCATAGTTGGTGGAACATGGACCGCGGACATGACCGCAGACTGCCGGAGACTGCCTCTACCTCGCCTCTAGCTCCGCTCGCCGCTCCGCTCTGCAGACAGGTATATGTGGGTCCTCCCACTGCTGAAAAGAGTAAAGAGGGTAGAGAGACTGCCGGAGACTGCCTCTACCTCGCCTCTAGCTCCGCTCGCCGCTCCGCTCTGCAGACAGGTATATGTGGGTCCTCCCACTGCTGAAAAGAGTAAAGAGGGTAGAGAGACTGCCGGAGACTGCCTCTACCTCGCCTCTAGCTCCGCTCGCCGCTCCGCTCTGCAGACAGGTATATGTGGGTCCTCCCACTGCTGAAAAGAGTAAAGCGGGTAGAGAGACTGCCGGAGACTGCCTCTACCTCGCCTCTAGCTCCGCTCGCCGCTCCGCTCTGCAGACAGGTATATGTGGGTCCTCCCACTGCTGAAAAGAGTAAAGAGGGTAGAGAGACTGCCGGAGACTGCCTCTACCTCGCCTCTAGCTCCGCTCGCCGCTCCGCTCTGCAGACAGGTATATGTGGGTCCTCCCACTGCTGAAAAGAGTAAAGAGGGTAGAGAGACTGCCGGAGACTGCCTCTACCTCGCCTCTAGCTCCGCTTGCCGCTCCGCTCTGCAGACAGGTATATGTGGGTCCTCCCACTGCTGAAAAGAGTAAAGAGGGTAGAGAGACTGCCGGAGACTGCCTCTACCTCGCCTCTAGCTCCGCTCGCCGCTCCGCTCTGCAGACAGGTATATGTGGGTCCTCCCACTGCTGAAAAGAGTAAAGAGGGTAGAGAGACTGCCGGAGACTGCCTCTACCTCGCCTCTAGCTCCGCTCGCCGCTCCGCTCTGCAGACAGGTATATGTGGGTCCTCCCACTGCTGAAAAGAGTAAAGAGGGTAGAGAGACTGCCGGAGACTGCCTCTACCTCGCCTCTAGCTCCGCTCGCCGCTCCGCTCTGCAGACAGGTATATGTGGGTCCTCCCACTGCTGAAAAGAGTAAAGAGGGTAGAGAGACTGCCGGAGACTGCCTCTACCTCGCCTCTAGCTCCGCTACATTATGACTATAAACCATCTATAATAATATTTAGATCAACATATAATATCCACAATAATTCAATAAAGATCTGTATAGTAAGACAATAGTACATTACAAGTGTTGCTGGAAGGTGTAAGGGTGCAGAAGTACGAGTCTGACGCAGTGGTGGCATGCTCATTTGCAAACACCTTTATATATAAAAGTAAAGAAAAGGAAAAGCTATCTTGTCCCATTTCTAAGAGGTGTTGCCCTGCCTCAACAAAAAGACTAAGGGCACTGTCCAATAAAGTAAAATATCCACCGTCCTGTGTCCAAACCTATTTCCGTCCCTTACACTCTAGACCAGGGGTCTCCAACCTTTACGTTAGCTAGAGCTACTTGTAGTGGAGGCCAACAGTGGAAAGCTAATAGCGGGCGATATCGGGGTGGGGATATTTAGAAACCTCAGAATTTTCACCACATTTTTTTTGGCTCCATTATTTCCCCTCTTTAAACAGATGGAATAGCATATGCCTTCACGAATATATTAAGAACTTCAAAAACCTCTTTATTGCATTATTATTTATTAGTAGCTGTCTCAAAAAGACAGATATTTGTTGGACTTCCACACAAATATCCTGCAATTTTTGTGCCCCTTCCTTTGCGTTTTAAGCAGGCTTTCTACATGCTAGGCACACTATTGTTTTCCAAATGTGCATTTCACACTTCCATAAAAAAAAGTAATTTCTAAATTGAAAAATGCTGCTTGCATTCACGAGTTTTCTTTGAAATGTTTTTTTTGTCAGACACCACACATACTCCGTTATTTGCCGGTACAATAGCTCAGCGGGTTGAGCGCTCGCTGCTGCGATCTGAGCGTGATCTGCAGGTCGCAGGTTAAAGTCCCGGCAAGGCCAACACATCCTTTCATCCTTCTGAGGTCGATAAATGAGTACTAATTTCAGTTGGGTGATATTGCATGTAAATATGTGCTCTGTAAAGCGCTTTGGATTAAGGCGCTATATAAATAACACATCATTATCATTATTTGGGTGCCCCTCTGTGTTTTAGTACAAGTTATATTTATAAAGATTTTAAATGCTTGTCAAACTGGTTAATCACAAATAAATGCTTCTGTTATGCTGATAGCAGTTTTTAGAAAATTAAACTGGGTTCATGGGTGCCAACTTTTGATTTTCACTACAGGGGCAGAAATATCCCCACCTCAGCCCTGAATATAAGCAAGCAACCAGCCCAACCCATACCCTGGCCAAACACGTTGTATAGCACTTTTTTTTATAAGGCATTGCAAAAAGTCATACAATTAACAACCTGTAGTTTTGATTATATAACATCTCAGCATCGGTCTGTCAACCTGCTGAGCTACCCTGGTAGGCTTCTACTGTACAGCGTGTCTATGGATCGCTTAATGTACTAAAAGTGGGTGTACCTGTGTCATGGAAGTGATTTCAAGTGGAAATGTACAATGTGGAATTTGGAAAGAAGCCACATAAAAGAAATTGTACCATTTTCTAAATATTATTTTGAACATTTCCAGGCGAGCGGCTACTGTGATATTTTCATTGCGTGGTCACAATGATCCTGATCCTGCCCCAGCCCCTCCAACATCTCTGGCAAACAAGAGCAGCTTACTTAAGCAAGACTGTCGTGGGGGCGCACAAAGGCCAACTGTGGTACTACAGGCGGCCTGCAGAAGCATAACGTGATACTGACATTTGTCAGTGGATTCACAAGCAGCTCCATGTATGCACAGCAGCCAAGCTCCCCGCCCGCAATTGGGGTGACCAGGGTTCGGATCCTGAACATGGAAAATAGCTGCAAAACGCACCATTAATAATATAACTTAGGATAAATGTTTATTTTTCGGTATCATCAGCACGGGCGACTGAAAAGGCTCAGGCGAGCTACTAGTCGCCCGCGATCGACTGTTTGGCGACCTCTGCTCTAGACTAACCAAGGAAAAACAGGGTATCTTATTGATCCAGAAGGACACTTCTCTCGTTCTGGATTCCAACTCAAATGTTCAGTTCTCGTTTATCAAACAGAATGAGTTGTGTTTTAACTTAAAAGTTCTTGATGTTAGATGCTCCACCAAACATGTACAAAAACAACATGATGAATGGGGAATTTCCTTCCCTCCTCTTTTCTTTCACAGTCTCTCTTTTCTCACAAAGAAACACAGTTCCCAAGCATCAGAGGGGAGAGAAGACTCTTCCGCTGTTATTTTCCTGGTTCACAAATGTAACATCAAGTCTGGTTCACTATCCTGTTTGAGGGGGTCAGTAATGTGAGGCTCACACCCGAGTTTAGTTTTCTCAAGGTTTGACATTTTATTTTTAAAAGAAACAATATATAAAGTTTCAAAGATTGTGGATTTGTAGTTTCGGGATTGATGGTCCCCTGAACACCTTGTGTTTTATGGTCAGACTCTTGCTTGCTGCCTAGTACATGGTTTGTCCGGGAACCAACTCCAGGGTTCCTGAGTAATTGAAGCTTGGTGGGGTGACAAACCTTAGTTGAGTGTGGGCGCTGGCTGGATCCGTGTGTCCAATGTTGGTAGTTAAGCTAACAGGATAAAATCCCAAGAGGACTCAGAATCATCATTTTTCCAGACTTTACAAACCTGGAAGATGCCGACCCGGCAGCCAAATGGGAAGAAAACCTAATTATGGGTTCCAAAATCATGATGGAATTACTGATTGAACATGCGGACAGAGCCCACAAAAGACTTGTGTCTGAAATTGACCAACTCATATCAGAAATTGAAGCAAGCAAATCACCGACTGCTACGAAGGAAAAAAATCATAAAATCATGTATGAGATACTAAAAACACAATCGGATGAGGTGAAAATCAGATAATGTAGAAAATTTGCGAGAGATGAGACTACCAGGACAACAGAGTCTTTACCTTCCAAGCCAAATTTGACAACATTCAAGGACCAAGCTCCAAGGAAAGCACCCTTAACAGCTCGCCGGCCAAATCTGACATGGACAGTGAACCTGAACAAGAAGCTGATCAAGAACCAGAGCAAGCAACGGAAGAACCAGACATCAATATGATGAACCAGTACCTAGACTGTCTAGACAGCTTGAAGCCAGCAGAAGCATAGGCTACAACTTTCTGGATGAGATACAACGCTACAAGAAAGGAACACGCGGCCTACCCAAGAAACAGGTGCATTTTTTAAACCCCACTCGGGGCAACATACCGCCCAGACAAGAACTAAGAGGGGCAAGCGAGCGGGGACCAAGAAGCATACAAGAAGAAAACGAAAGTGCTATCAGACTGACAAGATCAAAAACACTATCACAACAGAGCACACCGCGACCCTGCACCTAGTAACTAATCTCTCGGGTCATACTTTATCTGAAAGTGACATCAACATGCTGAATAAAGTTCTCTCATTCGCACCAGCTAACCATACCAACTATGTGGACGCCCAGATAGACCTGTTCAAATATACTAGGAAACTCAAATTGAAAAAATTCTTTGCGTAACAAGTCAACTGGAAGTCCACAAGGACTAAATATGTACCGATAAGTGAAACCGACATGGAACATTTGGAGAGTACTCACCTTTTAGTAACATTGGAACACTTTCCCAACACCCATGTCCAGATCATACAACAAACACTGCTAGACCTTGACATTGAGAAGAGTAATTTGAAAATACCTGAACTCAAGCCGAAATCAAAATTCACTCCGAATTTACAAGGGGACAACGCCATGGAGATCTTCAGCCAAGCTGTCACGAGGGATCTTCAAATTTTGGAAGACCAAATGAGAACTAAACGCCCAAGTCATGCAGACAATTTTACAAAACAGGAGAGACATGCGCTCAAGGAACTACAAGATAATCACTAAATCGTAATCAAGGAAGCGGACAAAGGGGGCAATGTGGTTGTCATGGATAGAACAGACTACATACTAATGGCAGTAACCCATCTGTCGACCCCTGGCTGCTATGACACTCTGAAGAAAAACCCGACCAGCGAAACCACATTAGCAGCTAACATCCTGCTGAACAAATGGCATAAACGTGGACTCCTAACAGATGACAAACTGAAATATCTTCAACCCAAACATCCGAGGATGCCTACAATCTACTTTCTCCCCAAGGTACACAAGAATCTCTCCACGATACCAGAGGGACATCCCATCCTGAGTGGAATAGGATGGTTAACGGAACCACTAAACCATTACATTAACAACGTACTAGCACCAGAAGTGCCGAAAATACCAACATACCTACATGATACCATGCACAACCTACTAGTGTTACAAGACGTCACATGGAGCAAGGAATATATTTTGGTGACATTGGACGTCAAAGCCTTATACACGTCCATCAACCACGGACTTGCACTAAAAGCAATTGATTTCGCCTTTGCAAAAGCCTCAGCCTCTTTTTGTTCACACCTGGAACTCACAAAGGAGTTCTTAGAATTTTCCCTCACTAACACCATTTTTCTATTCGACAAACAGTACTACAGACAAACCAAAGGTATAGCTATGGGGGCCACATACGCTCCTTCTTTGGCCAACCTGTTCATGCACCATTACAAACAGGTCCATGCTTTTGCTAATGAAGATTTCTACCAACTCATACATAAGTGGTTCCGCTACATTGACGATCTGGTCTGGAACAGTGGAACAATTGAACTGGTTCAAAGAATATCTCAATGACAACAATTTTGGCATAGAACTCTCTGGAACTGATAGCGCATCGATCGACTTCCTGGACATTACCATCATGCCACTAGGTACCAAGCTCAAGACAATTACCTTCAGGAAACCCACCAAAATTAACTCAGTACTGCATGGAACAAGCTGTCACAAGAAATCAATAATCAACAATTTTCCCAAGGGTGAATTCTTACGAGCAAAACGGAACTGCAGCTCATTACCAGACTACAGAAAGGACTGCACAACTCTATCCAGATGATTCTCTGAGAGGGGTTACCCAGAACATGCCATTCTAGCAGCACAATCCCTGGCAAATAAAAGGGAACGCACAACGCTACTAACTCCCAAAGAACGTGCTAGAGCGCAGCCCAAGGATGACAACCAAATCCGATATATCCCTCAATAGTGCAGTGACCGCCATCAAGTACAAAAAATATTAAAAAGACATTGGCACATCCTAAAAATTGATGAGCATATCAGGAAATGGATACCAGACAAACACTGTCTGACCTACACAAAGGCAAGAACACTCAAAACTATCCTAAACCCATCCTTCATGGCACCGATTACCAAAACAACAGATAACTGGCTCACGAGCAACAAGCCTGTGGGTTTTTTCAAATGCAGAATGTGCTCCATGTGTAAATGTGCATTGAATACAAAGAGACTCAACTTTGGTGATGGAAATACTCACGACATCAAACAATACATCAATTGCAAATCTAAATATGTCATTTATGCGATTATCTGTGTATGTGAAAGCAAATATATTGGAAGCACTAAAAGAGAGCTCAGGATAAGGGAATGTCTAAGCTCCCTTCAAGCACAAGACCCGAAATACCCACTGGCAAGAACAAATCCAGTGGGACAACAAAGATGACATCACCTTCGTGGGACTCGAAGTAATACCAGCAGATGCAAGAGGAGGGGACAGAGAACTCCATTTGCGTCAAAAAGAAGCTTGCCCGATATGCAAATACAGAGGAGTCACCATTGGACTAAACAGTGATCATGACGTACATGTGTTTTTATGACCTAATTGTGTAACTGTGTCAACAGATGTGAAATAGTCTAGCCCTACTGGATATTCACACACTGTTAATGTTCCAAATCAGCAGCCTTGACAGGCTTATCAATTTTTCTCCCCTTCCGACCGTCGTCAACTTGCCAGGGATACCCATATGCCTTACTCCCTCGCTCTACCTACCAATAGGCATCCTCCAATTAGCCAAATCCAACCCCACACTTTGCAATTCATCTCCTCCCACGATTTCACATGAGCACAACTAACATAGCTCTATGAATCTGACCGACAAACCAACAGGCTAGCATAACAGACACCCACCGCCTAGTCAAACCACTACCCTCCCCCTAATTTCAGTCTTATTAAGCAATACGCCATACAGCCAGCTTGGTTACCGTCCCACAACAGACAGCCACCAAGGAACCCCAACACAGATCCATTATTTCATACCAGGGGCACTGTGAACCAATCTGGACTCTCAGGGCCGACATGAACGCATTCCCCCTGCCTAACTAGATGGGCCAATCGGGGGCCCACCTGCCCCACCCAACTAACCAATCAAGGTCAGGCACGGACCTAGAACCAGGAAGTTCCTGGACACATCCCAACTGCAAACACGACCAATCACCGCCCCCCACCCATCCCCACGCAACTTATTCGGGATTGGCCAATCAGGGGCCCCGTTTACCTGCCTAACAAATTAGATTTAGGCGCGGCCCTCTAAACAGGAAGCGATCGGACCAACAGTCCGTGACTCACTTTCCAGCAGGACTGCGGCTGGAGCACTTCGCCGATCCCAGCATAGGTATGTTCTCCAATCCAAGCTAGCCCAGCACTGAGCCTTAGCAGCGGCTCGCTCCACTCCACGGGACTCCACCCCCCTTACCCCCTTCAGCTCCATATTTGATCTTCACGGGGCTATGCGCCCCGCCTCCTCGCAATAGCGTATCCCCCTTCAAGGGATTATCAAATTGACTGGGTGGTGTATTCCAACCCCACCGGGCCCACCATGCCCAGCCACCTCTCACAAACTATCATCACCTGCCCTATCTCGCACACTCGGCCCTACGGCACTGTGATAACAGGCCACCGGGCACGGTACCGACATTGTTTAGGACACCACCCCACATCAATGCGCAGGCACCTTCCGCATGTTTCTAGTCCCCCAGCATAACCATTCCCTGCCTCACACACGGCAGAGATTCACCCAGCCCCCGGTCCTCACTGCATGAAATCTAACTAACAGCCTCCCTGCCAGCACACTCCGTGTCTCCCTATAGACACCACCACCTAGGGCTCTCCCACCCTAACCAAGCAGCTCTCTTCTCTTAGCATGTGATCCGCAGAGGGGTCGAATCCGTCAGTTACCAAGCACTGCACATCGGCAGCTTCCAAACCAGACCCCAGCCTGGATCCCCGGGCACACCAATTTACTGTGATTCTCTACCCACCACTAGGGTGCAAGTAACTGGACATAACCCAGTGCGCTTATATATTCTTCTACAGATCAGGCTACTCAGCCACTTTTCTGGCATCCTAACGCGGGTGATTAATCGACAGCTCCAACAGGAGCCCTCCATTATAACACCCCTGGTAAGATCCACCGCTCATTTTTCTCCTTACTTCTTCCTGAACTCAATAACTAGCCATTCCAATTCACACTGGTTCTAACATATCTCTCAATATTTCTTCTCCCCCTCTTCCTTCCTTGGTACTGTATCTCTCTATCTCAAAAACTCGTAATGCTGACAATTTTACTTGTTGCAATACTAAATGACAAATGTAATACTGATTGTATTGTAATCACCACCACTCACCGTGCACCACGTACACTGTAATCTATGGTTTTTTGCTCCATTCTTCTTTGTGACTTAAACTGGTCTCATGAACAAATGTGTTCATTATGATGCAATAATGTGTAATATCTATACAACAATATGGCAATTTCCACATGATGTCACTGCACTGTATTACAAACACTCACATTACCACATCACTCACCTCACTAATCACAGCCCTGAGAAAGACTTTGGTTGAAACGCGCGTCGGCTGTTTTGTTTCACTTTTTGGCTCACAATGCCACATTGACTGGTTTTGGTAAACGTACACAAATAAAACACCATGTCTACAAACCTAATGACTGGACTATTACTAGACGACAAAAAGTTAGCTTAACTACCAACATTGGACACACAGATCCAGCCAGCGCCCACACTCAACTAAGGTTTGTCACCCCACCAAGAAACAATATATAAACCCTAGCTAAACCTACTCTACCAGGGGAATCCCTACCTATTCTAAGACCGAAGGAAAAAGGGCCTAGCATACACAAAACTAACCCCCACACTAAACAATCAAAGTAAAACAACAATAACATAAATAAATGGTTACCAAACTATTAAGTTTGACAATTGACTTCTGCTTGTTCTAGACAGATTCCGCTGCCCCAGAAATGTCCAGAGTCCATTTCTCCCAAGAAAATAAGTCACTCAAACAGTTTCATCTTCTCTGGATGAAAAGCTCCCTTTTCCAAGTTCAATTAAGAAAAACAATACCAATGGTAATCCTGGATACGGTTCAAAAACAAAAATGCCACTTCCACTTTACTTTCTGCAGCATCTTGCATACAACTTGTGAGGATGCTTCTTGTAAGAAAATTGCTCTCTTTGTGACAATTTCCTTTTCTCCATGTTGTTGTGAGAGCAGGCTTCTCTGCCTCACAAACTGCTTCTACTTCAACATATGATAGCTCTGACAAAATTCTAGACAACCACAGTTCAACTTCTGCTGCTGCAGCTTGATATTGGGGAATGTTATTAGACAACTTAAACAAGAATCTTCGACCTCTTCAGGTTGGCTCTTCAGGTTGGCAAGGCACTATTCATTCCACTTCTACCAGAAAGGGCAGCCTCTTTGCCTTTCCTCTAAGTCTTGTAGCTATCACACAATATGCTTCAGCTTCTGACTGCCACAGGGTCAGCTTTACTGATGTGTAATTATTTATTACAAGCACCCAGCTTCCTTCCCCAGCTTCATATGCATCTCTCTGTCTCCAGGGTTTGCCCCAAAGCTGTAATGCCACACTCCCAGTTTCATATGACTTTGTCACCCTTGTATCAGAGGACCCTGGGTTAGTATTCGCTTCAACAACTTCAAGACCACAAGCTTTAGTTTGTATTTTGGCTGGTTTCCTCTTTGTAAGGTTCTGCCTATTGGCTTGGGCAAATCTTGTTCTACTTCTGAGTTCAACAACTTCTGCAACACTTGGATGTAGAATGTTGCAAGAGTTAAGGTTTGCTTCAAAAACAATTTTAGGCACACACGATGACTTCTTGATGGTAAACTTCAACTTGCTACTTGCTTTCCCTTTTACAAAGATAGCTTTCATCTTTACCAATGACCGGGAAACATAATATTGCATACTGTGTTCTCTTAAGTGATGTACCTTTGTAACTGAATGGGAAAGTCTCCTACTACACTCATTACTGCTACTGTTCTCCCTGTTAATAGGAGGCACGCGACTGCTTCGGGCAATGATTTTAAAGTTACAATGGGAAAAGAAAGACTTTTTCACAGGGGAGCACTTCAGTTAATGCTAGCTAAGCGCATGATACATTTCCCTTTGTTTGACAAGACTTCCCACAACTATGAAGTCTTTCACTTGCTTTACCTTCGATGCAAATGAAGTTCTGCTGGTTACAGTTACCAGCAAGGAGCTTCTGCTGCTCTGGAGTATGGTCTTTCATTTACCGGCTCCAGTATTACAGCGGCTGTGGGCTGTCTCGACTTCTCGATTTCTTTTCCTCTGCTACTGCTATCAGAGGCACTCTCAGTTATGTTATTTGGTGCCCGTGCCGAAAAATCTATATTGGGATGACCGAAAGGAAAGTGAAACAGAGGATCACAGAACATAAAAGTTGCATACGCAATCGCAACACAGCAGCCCCAATGGTAGGCCATTTTTTGGCCATGGATCACACACCCGAGTCACTTACATGGAGCGTACTCCTACAGTTGGACTCAACAGAACCAACATTAGTCAATAAGAAAAAACTTATCAATCAGGAACAAAGACTTATTTACCTGTGCAATTCAGTTGACATTGGCTTAAATGAATTGATCGACTGGAAGTCTTTGTAAAGAAGGGCAGATACAGGCCCCATATATTGTGCTTTACAAAGCCAATTTATGTATATAAGGTTTTTTTAGTTTAGGCAATTGTTTTCAGTTATTTTTTACTTTATACTATTTTCTGAATCTACCCTCTATTATCAGATTAAGTATGCTACATGAAGTGACCAAATGCCATATTTAATAAATTTAGATTGAGTACAGAAATTCGAGTGAACAGGCAGATTCGCCACTCGTTTAACAACAAAGGAGTTTCATCCTTTATTGTATGTATCTGACAACCTAGAGCAAGTTCTAAGACTTTCAATGGATGAGAGACATCCACTGTGTTATTCTTTTGGCATAATATATTTGTAAACATTAAAATAATCAAATGGGATGTGATGAATGTTTGTCCCACTCCCAATTGGCAAATAATGTTAATTAATTTAGTTATCTTTTTAGCCATTGTTGGTTGGTTGAATGTCACTATGTATGATGTATGGTTTGGATGCTGCACTATGAATGTTTGTTGAGATGGATGTATTTTAGTCACAGTTATTTGTTCATCTATGCTGGTGTGTTACGTGATTTATTGATGCTCTACAAAGTAGAATGCCATTAATTGACTTGTTCAAATTTTTGTATCATGATAAATAAAATAATTTGATACTTTTGTAAGTAATAGTGTTTTGCTCTCTGGATATCTCTTCAGTTTTTCATTCTTTGGCATTTAGCCATGTGTCAGATTCGGGCCCCCACCAGCTTTCGTTTTTTTCAGTGCACAGTAGGTATGTGTTGCCACTGCACTACCATGGAGGGTTCAGTAAGTACAAAAAAGCGCCCGCGTTTGAACATACTAGTGTTCATGCCGTCGTTTTGTCACGGGAGCCTAATTGCACACTTCTGGCAGAGCAAGGCTTTAAACAGTGTGACTGCAGAAGAGATCAGTCGAGCAGATCCGACGGCTAATGTGGAACAATCACGCATGCCAAGAACCAGCAGCATGGAAAACTAACTGTGAGGTAAGAAACTGCCCGTTATATATATTTTTCCTTACACAGCCAGCTTTAGCAAAACATCCGTATAGGAACAGATCTGCTTTCACTCGTTTTGGGCGCATGCAGGCGTGTTGAGATACAGTTTCAGTTTCCATTAGCATATGGGGGAGCGTTGTATTAATTACGAACAGCTGCAAACACTTGCGCTACCTGCTTTCTTTGTAAAATCCACGTGCGGAGCCAGTGCAAGCATGGCTTTACAAAGACTAGAGGTATTTACTACAGGAGGCGCCCTGCACCGACTTTAAATTAAGCGACATCGTGCATGACGCTACTTTAAAAACAGCGTTTTTTTAAAATTAAACAATAACTGTATATAATTTCTAATAAAATGCAGATGAAGACATGCGAGCAGGAATGAGCATTAGTGTTTATTTTTTGCACTATTACATTTGATTTCACAGTGTCACTAAAAAAAGCTTGATACTAGGACCCACGCACCAGAATCTAATTAACAGCTGGCATTCCATGGGAAACAGCTATAGAGACTAACAGGAAAACCTGATCAAGAAGGGACCTCTCCCTCACGCCGCGTCAGGTATACGTTCTTTTTGCCTTCCTAATAAGTATTTAACAAATTGCAAGAGTTGCAATTAGACAGGTATGTAGAATGGAGGCTTTGATATGACCGGAAGCTTATGTTGACATCAGTTTAATACGGAAGCAAGTACACTGATCGGCAGGTTGGATCATTACTAGTCATTCCAACTGCCTTACATATACATCTACCTCCCCTTCCTTTTGTCTACTTACTGCGATCTAAGGGCTTACTTTCAATTCCGGACCCTTAGTATTAACTATTGAGACTTGGTCTTACCACATTCATATGGATTTTCAAATCCTTTAGTATGAACTCTTTAGTATCCTCAAATCCCATTGCTGACCGGAGGTTAAGTTGAAATTAGACAAGGCTATTTAGTGCACTTGATAAATCTAAGTTGTTCTGTGGTCCAGACTATCGGTGCTACCCACACCTTGTTTTACAGTGATAAATCGCTTTGTCTAGACGCAACACTGACCTGGTGTTATATGTTGTTCTTGCTCCCTTTCCTTTAGGGAATCAGCGCCCTACTTTAAAGCAGCGCTCCTTACACCTCAGACTACTGTGTAAGTTTGTAGTGTGGTAAGCCTCACCGTGTTAATTATAAACAAAGGTTGAGAAGTATGCTTGACTTTGTTCTGAGCCCTACACAACCCACTTTGATGGTGTGTCCATTTCTCTTCCACACCCCCGCCCCCTTTTCCATAAGGTTATAACTAAGTATAACAAGAAGGAAACCCTCAAGGGCTGCAACTCCTGGCCAAACCAAGTTTCTCTATATGGAACCAACATTATACAACTGCGTTTAATGTTATACTGTTCATCTTTCTGAAGCAATACCCCTGAAGAATTTCCCTGCACAAGATCCACAGATTTAGGGAAAGAAACATGTCGGGATGAAGATACTGTGTGATTAAGACACGGCCGTAATAGGGATGAAGATACTGTGTGATTAAGACACGGCCGTAATAGAGCATTAACAGCTTGTATTTATTAAAAATGTATTGAACAATCCGAACTTACCTAAGGATGAAGTACTAGGCAGCTAAATGTTACACGTATATAGCTTTACTAGTAGCGTTGTTTGCTTTTTTCAGAATTGTTTGTAGGTTCTTAATGTGATTTTATGTAAATGTACTTTTTAACCCATTGTGTATGTGTTGATGAACTGTGTTAGTGTTAACATTCAGGTGGAGGACGTTTGTGGTGAACCCAGTGTTACCAGCTTATTGCTGAATTTATCACTTGTTTTTTTCTCCTCTTTTTCCTTTTTCTAATTTGTGTCATACTTGATGTGGTGTTTCACGTAGGTAATGTATGTTAGACAATATTTTTCTATTACATTTTTAAAAAAAGGTGTACATTGCAACCCCATTCAGGTTGTATATGTTTTTTTTAAAAATAAACTGCAATATGGTACAAATAAAATAAATAGATATATTTTCTCAATTTATAATGGTCCAGAATTGTTTTTTGGTTTGAACTGTGGAGTTGCACACCCTCCAGGGGGGGGCTATTGTGAGCATTTTTCTCACTAGAAAAGGAGACAAAGTGAGGTGCAGGATCTTTTTAGTAAATATTTTTCTAGTGTGTTAGGGGCACGGTCCTGACCTCATTCTAAAAAAACCAGTCCTCATCCAGTTTTTAGACTCTCAGGATCCACACCTTCCCTCTGCACAGGTTTCTCAGATCTGCCCTCATCAATGAAGAGTCTTCCTTTTCCAGCTTCCCTCGGCTTGCTTCTGCACACAATGCAGCCACAGCCAGACATGGTTTGTGAGCACAGGTCCAGAACAGTCTGCAGGTGAAATCTGTTTGCGTTTTGCTCCGGCATCCCTTCCGTGTTTACACTTACTTGTGAACTGCCAGCTTCCAGTTCTGTTTCTTCTCCTGCTGCCCACCTTCCTGCTCCAGCTTCTCTCTGTGATACCCTCTTGCAGCAGCCTTGTATTTCCCTCAGGTGGGTTAATTGGCTTTAATTGGCTTTAGGTGCAGACCCTCAAGCTTTATTACCTGACGTTGACATAGGCTTTAGGCTTTCCGTCCTGTTCTCCAACTCTGCATGCCTTTTTAGCCCTCGTCTTCGTAGTCCCTTTTGGAAAATTAGATCTTTTTACCTCTCTGATGTGGCAAAAGACCATCGGAAGGGCAGGGTCACTCGGAAAGTTAAAAAGGGGTTCCTCCCAGTCCTCCCTGGCTGATTTCCCCCCCCTCATGTGATCCTTCCGCAGTGCACCACCCCCAGGGTCTGGATCAGAGAGCGCCTGCTTTCCCATGGCCACATGAGAAGGGTCCCAGACCAGGTTCCCGGGGGGAATCCCATCGTATTCTCCACACCTGCCAGACTTGACTGTAGACAACCTTATTTCACAAAAACAGTTTCCATGTATCGGGTAGGAATCTCTTACCCTGTCCTTTCTCCAGTTCACAAACGTAGCTTCAAGTCTGGTTCACTACCATACCAGATTTGACTGTAGCTCTTAGTGTTCCAGAACATTTCTCTTCTTTTACAATGGGTCCTCGACTGCTTATCTTTACTTCTCGCATTTATCGCTCGCTCTCTCTCTCCCTCTCTGTCTCTCTCTCTCTTGTGTGGGTCCTAGACCCCTCTGGATTCTCTCAGGATCTCCCCAACTTGTTGTGTAACTTCTCGCTTTTATGTGGTTCCCAGACCCCTATATGTTGTCTCAGGATGTCCCCGACTTATTGTGGGCCCAAGCCCTGTGGTTGCGTACTTCTTCAGATTGAAATGGGTCCCCAATTCATGTGTGCTGTTGTTGCAGAGCTTCATTGACTTCGTGTGGGTCCCAGACCCTGGTGTGCTGCTGTTGTGGGGCTTCGCCTACTTCATGAGTTGCAAACCCCTCACCCTGGTGCATCTTGTGTTATACACAGGCCTGGTTCACTAACCTGCCAGACAATGTTTCTTAGTTTTCCATAAGTACTGGTACAAGGGAGATGGGGTTCTTCAGCATTCCCCAACCGTCACCTTCACTCTCCCTTATCTCTACCACCCATCACGGTAACTCAAATACCTTTTGTGGCATTTCCGACTTGCTCGGGCAGCTTCACAGAACTGAGTCTACCTGTTGTGAGCTTCTGCACGCCTTCCAGCGGTCTTCATGGGTCTTTGCAGCGCTCCCAGGTCTGGTCTCTCTCGGTGTGTGCTTCTGGGTCTGAACGTGAGGTCAGACTCCTGGTCTCTTCCGGACCTCCAATTCTCCAGCCTGGGCAACGGGGGAACACAGTATGTGTTGAGCGAGGCTCTGTCATGCTGTCCTATTCTCTGTAGCGAGCTTCCAGCCGGCTCTCAGTTCCTCCAGGGAGGATCTGACAAAGTACACAGTCCTTCTTCCCCTTTTATGTTTGGCTCTGGCTCTGGTTGACTGTACCACGCATGTTGATCCTGTGGTGGATTTTTGCCTCCTTACCTGTTCTTCTTCGTGTCGGTGGTTGTATGAAAGTCATCTTGGTAGCCCTCACTCTTCCTTGTTCCAGTATGGTCTATATGGTTGAGGTCTCCTACCCTACAGAAATACACAGACATGGGGGGACCACAAAGGATTGAGTGGGGTGAGAGTAAAGAGGGGACAGAGATTGAGCAAGTGCATACCGTGTTCTCCCAAGGCAGTCGTAACTGGTCCCGTAAAGGGTTTCCCTCCCCTTGAAATCCACCTGCTGAATACCACCACCAAGGGGACTTTCGGGTAGCAACCTCACCTCCCTGGCCTCACAGGAAGGGGCTTCCCCCATGGGAGCAATGTCAATACCATGGGTTAGTCACAGAGGTTAATACTAGATGGCTATTAAAATATTTAAGCAAGGTCAGCCTTTTAAGCCACGCTCTGTACAAATATGTGGCAACTACATAACATTAATTTCATCACCTGTTCTTCTGCAAACCCTATAACTTCTGAAATAGTACAGTGTATTGTTTTTTTTTCTTGAATATCAACCATCCGTGTCCTGCGCTAAAAAAGGTGGCAGCTGGTTAGTGGAGTAACGGAGTAGCAGACCCCCTACTCCTGTGATTGCAAAAGAGTGTAATGGGCTCAGAAGGAACCCCACCCCACTCCACTTAGAATCAAGCGCCACAATAATGAAAAAACGAATACGCACTCAGTTATTAGAATTGAGAAAATGTATTCAAAGAAAAATGCCCTATAGGAGACACGTGTTTTGGTAAATCTCTCACCTTTTTCAATCATGGCTGGAGTAATTTAACACAAAAGTGATAAGTCATAAAGAGTATAAATAATAATAATAATACTTTATTGTGATACAATCCAGGAATTGGATTTCACACAACTCATATATTTGTATACACATTTCAAAACAAGCAAATCATACATATTAACTCAATTAAATTCTATATAGAAAAATATACATAAAATACATAAAATCCATAAAATCACATAACAGCAACCTAAATAATAAGAAAAATTCCACAGTCGTGAGAGTGCCCTATAGAAAGTAGATAAGAATAATATAGAACAAACATACAATATGATGTAGTATTATCAATCATTCATTCGTTCGTTCTATCATTGGATTCACTATCCCCAAATAACAGAAAGTCATAAGCCCATGGGTATCACTTTATTTCAGGAGTGGGAGAGTTATTATCACTGGAGTAAGGGCTTTATCTGATTCCATACCCTAAAAAGAGCTAGCTGTAGATTTAAGGCAACTGGGTTCAAGCATCCATACCAGAAAACTTAATCTTTTATCGCCTCATAATTATGAACCCATTTTTCATAACCAAGTTTTGAGCAAAGTGTTAAAACGTGCCGAGTTGTTTCAAGTACTCCAGATACCTAACAAATTCTACAGGTTGTGGACTCTCGGGGAATTTTTAACCTTGGCCCAATGATCGGGAGAACCGGTAGCTGGTTCGTTCTCAATTGCAGGAGAAATCGTCTAACTTCGGGTGCCGGGGATAATAGTAGGTACACTTGGGGTCTTAGATATCTATGGGTGACGTGGGAGACTGCCTCATAGCCTTTAAGTGTAATTAGGTGATCTGTGTTCATACACCAGTCCCACTTATTTAACTTATCTAGGAATGATCTTTTCTGGTGTTTAAATGGTAAATGATTTAGCTTTTCATGAGGCCAGTCAATCTCCACAAACAATGATTCATTCAAATCTTTATATGAGCCGCCCCTAGGATGTTTTTCAAGGTCATAACTTTGTCCTGCCAACTTAAGCAATTTACATCGAGGATTTGCTAAGGCTTTCAGGTAGAAGTTACCTCATGCTCGCAGTGCCATCCCTCTCAGGGAAATTAGCCCCAGTTCCAATCTCAGATATTGTACTGAGCAAGAGGGTCCCAAGCCAAAGACACTGCGCCAATAGTGGCCCTCTAGTGTATTTAACCACGTCAAGTCTTGCATTGCTAAGGCCTCCAAGCCATATAGTACTGCAGGAACAAAGCACTGCTGGTACAGCTTCATAATACTAGCCATACTAAAAACTGCAGTCCCCTTAGCAAATCTGCAGGCCTGGAGGGTGAGCAATTTAGCTCTCCTTTTTTTATTTCTAATAATGGCTTCATAATCTGATAGCGCCTTGAAATCCAGCCCCAAATATGGGTATTGCTCCAGCACAGCAATAGTTCCTAGATTGGTATCAATGCCAAACCGCCTTGGCCATTTTCTTGCAATAGCCATTATTTTTGTTTTTTCCAGGTTTATGACCAATCACAGTTGTGCTGAATAGACCTGAAGTTCATTAAGTAGGTTCTTGTTACCGGATAGAGCATTAGTTGCTTAATGGTCTTATCGCTAGGGAATGTAATGGTAGTCATTTTTTCAATGGATCTTTTGGTCCATCTAATTTTGTTGCCCGCTTGGTTAGTTGTCAGCTCTCTGCAGGCGTCCACCTTAGTGCTATCCCCCCCACCCTCCATACATAATGTGAGGGTACCATGGTCACTAAAATCGTTCAACTTGATGTTTAGTTGCAGAACGTGTGGGAGGATACACTCTGACACGGCCATGTAGTCAAGGACTGCAGATTTTTCCCCCACTGACCAAGAATCTTTCCCTGGTATGTCCCCCCTTACGCGGCCATTTAGTATAGTCAGGTTCCATTCTCTAAGGATATCAAGCCAGAGTCTCCCTTTGTTATTACTCTTTGGCCGGGACATATCACACATATTCTGGACGTATCTGTAAGTCCCACACCCTTCCAGATCAAGGCATTTCGCATTCAAATCTCCACAGAGTATGGTAGCTGACTTATTATCCCCCGTACACCAAGCGCTGAACAAGGTATCCAATATATCCCCAATAGGTTCTGTATTCTGCTCACCTGGGGGATCATAAACATTAATTATCAGAACCTCATTAAAGCCTGCCCAACCTCCCGGCGGGTTTATTTGAATCGCCAGGACATTTCCTCCAGGGCTATCTTGGTAGATCAGTTTAGGGTTATATGAGGACTTAACACAAGTTAACAGACCCCCCTTTGGTCTCCCTCTATCTCCTTTTACTGCCATACATTGGCAGGTGACATAGCCATCAAATTCTATGGCAAAAGTTACCCAGGATTCTTGCAGTACGAATATATCAGCCGATAGTAGGGCATAGCGAGACAATCCCTCTCTTATCCAGTGGATATGTCCCCTTGTGTTCCAACTAATGATAGTAGAGGTTCATTCTCTTTTCTTCTGGGCAAACATTCCTTGTAACCACACCCACCCTTGTTCATCACTAAATTTTAGTGCCGCTTTTGTTGTCGTTGATACAGCAGCACTAGAGGTACAGGCGCAAGAGCATTTTTGGCACTTATCTTCTCTTGAGACAGATGGTATAGGTACGTCTAGTTCATATCCCAAGTGTTCCAAAGACGACCGATTTGCCCTTATCATAGCGGCTGTCTCAGGTAAGCAGCAATGGACTGTTGTAACTTTTACTCCCTTTAAGCGCGAAGGTTCAACAAAATCGACATCGCTGGTATTCAGTATTCTTAATGATGGTTTTTTGCAAAGAGGGCAAAGAGAGAGGATCTATTGAATTGAATGCCCGTTTTTCCTCCCTCAATAGGCGCTATGGTCCCATTTTTGATGTCCAGTTTTTCAGGCCTCGTAGGACCCCCCCCAGGGAGTTTTGGAAGGAATATGTTGAGGGGCCTCAGGTTCCTTTTTGGGTAAGGATACTGAGTTTTGGATAGCCGTGCCTGTTTCAGAGCAATTTGACAACTGGGCTTCCAAGTGCTGGCTAGGTTGCCCCGGTTGCTCATCTATTAGCCAGCTGGTTAAAGTGCCCACTGTTTGGGCTGATCTTCTTTTCCTTCTTGCAGCCCGTTTCCGTTGTTTTTTAGATAGATTTTTAGCTGGTGGTCGAGGGGTAGAATTTCGTGGAGGGGGGGTTTGGCGGGGTTTATCCTCGCTTCTCTTTGCCTGTCTTTTCTGTTTTCTAGAGGGTTGGGCTCTGTTTTCCGGCACACCCTCGCCTGGAAGAGAGGGTCCCTGTTCCTCTTAGATCGAGGTTTCCTTATCTAAGGATGGCGCTGGCATTGCCCTATCCCGCCCTTTCTCTGGGATGGCAGTGGGCGGGATTTCCCTCAGGTCGATATAGGGAATATTAGGTATTTTAGTAGATGCACTCAGCAATTTGTAGAGCGCAAGCACCACTCTCCCCTGTGCTTTTTGATCTTCGTGAATCGTACCACAGAGTTTTAGCAGTATTTTAATGAGAGTAGCGTTTCAAGTTTGTGATGTATCATGGGTACTGTAGTACTGTAGTCTGACTGTACCTGATCATGTTACGAATTTCCGGATTCAAAGGCCATGTTTGGACTGGCCGATAGTCGCAGTACCTTTGGGGAAGGTGTAAGATTCATATTTGGTAAGGAGGGGGGGTCTGTTTGGGAGGCCGAGGACACGAGAATAGGATGATCCTCGTCCCCTAAAAGGGTTTTTACAGATTCCTCCATTGTCGGGATTATGGACCCTTTTTCCTCAAGAGTATTGGGTATCATATCACTAGCTACAGGAGACACTGCCGCCTTTTCATCCATTTCTTTCCCCTCTTGTGTGCCCACCCGCTCCTGAAGGGCATAACATAGCTGTAGAAGAGAGTCATTATCTAGGTCTAGCGGGCGGTAGCTGCCTTCTCTTTCTATTTGCGAGGCATTCCCTTTTTTGGACCCAGTCGCAGGCCCTCCCTCTGTAGGTTTACAGGGAAAGTAAGCGTCCCGAGGGCCCTTTTGGGGCGCCGTCACTTTTCCTCCTTTGTTTTCCCCCGTTTTCTCCCATGGGGTTTTTGTCCAAATCTACTGAGGTTCCTTTGTTTGACCGTAACCCATATGGTTTCCTTCCCCTTACAGATGCCGTTTTATTTCAGCTAATTGGCTTTCCTGGCATCCTCACGTTTTTTCTGATTTATCCGAGCTGAAGAAGGGAGGAAAATAAGGGAGGGCAAAGGAGGGAAAGGAAGGAGGGAAGGGAGGGGGGAAGGGTAATCAGGATACAGCTCTTATCTTTTGCTCCACTTGGAGCCATCAAAAGACAGCAGATAAAAAGCCGTTTTTAGATAATGCTGCTACCTAGGGCTATGACAATATTATTGCCACACTCCCAGAGGCTTGCCAGAATATCCGGCAATTGACAGCAAACGGTTGTTCGTCAGGATACAAACGATAGTGCACAGAGGAGAAGAAAGGTTTGGCAGAGTCTTGCAAACTTTGGTTTTTGTAATATAGTACCTGTGCCTTTCAGTGTGCAGTCAGCTAGGTCGGGGCTTCCTCCTTACTCGCTCCCTGAGTAACACGAATAACACACTGCGCACACCGCGCACTCCGCGTAGGAAGCCCTTTTTAAGGCTCCACCCTCTCCTGAGGGGAGCAACAACAAGTGTAGACAAACTCCGCAGCAAAGTCCTTGGGCACGAATCTCACGAATAACACACTGCGCAGTATAAATATAATAGGCAATAGTAAGAAACATCCAGGGGCAATTCCCAAAAACACAGGTAAAACAATAAGTAATTAGCAAATGAAACAAAGAATGATATTTCAAACAGTAAATCACAGATAAATAGGGAAGGGGATAAGGAAGGATTGATAGGAGCAATGGAGATCACTTTAAAAGAGGAAAGAGGAGAAACACAATGTTAATTGTAGTATATTGACAAGTTCGGCTTGTTTTTCTTTTATCTATTCAAAGGTTATTTTTAGTTGAATTGTCCTTGGAAGTAAGGGTAATTGCTTACCGAATAGGTGAAAGTTATGGGTCAAGGTTCAAGTTACATGATGCGGTTCATGGGATAAATCCCGCCTGTTGAGAATAATGCCGATTAGTATTGGTATTTTCTTAGGCATTCTATGGTGCAAGTTATTAAAAACTGCAACATTGGTGAGTTTCCAGATTGGGATCTGTTTACATATTCTCTAATGAAGCTTTATTAGTTGTCGAGCAGTATTTTTATAAGTACGTACAATAAGGCATAATTCATCTCGTGTCGCTCGTGCGGCATTGTATTGTTACCGTGAGCGCGAAGGTATTGTATGGTGCAAGTTGTTGTTAAAACTGTGCAACATTGGTGAGTTTCCAGAATGGGATCTGTTTACGTATACTCTAACGAGGCAATGTTAGTTGCCGAACAGTATTTAGAATAGATAAGAGAGTTGTTTCCAGAAGTGTGCACAATAAAGCCATAATTCATCTTGTGTCACTCGCGCAGCGCTGTATTGTGAGCGCTAATGAGACTGGTGTGCTAATGATGTGAGGGGCTTAGGGCTTACCTCACAAGAGGTGGTTTCTTTCACAAGCGTCGGCGTCTGGAAGCGAGCACAGATGCCGCGCTACGCGATAGTATTGTATTGTATTCAAAGTAAAATGCGGCTCCTCTAGACCTCTTTAAAATGGGGCCCTGCATTACTCTAGTCCCTCGAAAGGGAAGTAGGACTACCATCCTCATGGAGACGAAGGATACAATACTATCGCCAAGCGCGGCGTCTGTGCTCGCTTCCAGATGCCGACGCTTGTGAAGGAGACCACCTCTTGCGAGGTAAGCCCTAAGCCCCTCACATCATTAGCACACCAGTCTCATTCACGCTCGCGTTAGCAATACCTGAACTGGCTGTGGATCCAGGCCCCCACTTGCGCACCCCAGTAGAAGGCCGACTGGCGAATTTTGTCGACAGGTAGAAGACCATCACCAGGGACAAATGCTTGCTGGACGTTCTTCGTCAGGGGCACTCCTTGGAGTTCGAACACAGGTATCCTCGCATTCCTCTTTTGGCACGTCAAGAACTACACATGGCCCAGCTGCTGCAGGAGGTTCAGGCCATGTTAAGAAGGGGGGCGATCGAACCTGTCCCCCAGCGTCTGTGGGACTCCAGAGTGTACTGAAGATACTTTCTGGTATGGAAAAAGTCAGGTGGGTGGCAGCCGATCCTAGACTTAAGGCGCCTCAACAAGTATTTGAAGTCCCAGAAGTTCAGGATGGTCACGTTGCTGCATGTGCTCGACCAGCTGGAGTACTTCGTGGTGACCTTGGACCTGGAGGACGCCTACTTTCACGTCCCCATTCATCCAAGTTCCTCCGGTTTGTGGTCCAGGTACGACACTATCAGTTCAAGGCCCTACCTTTCAGCCTCAAGTGAGCACTGAGGGTGTTCCGAAAGTGTTTGGCTGTGGTGACGGCGCATCTGCACTTCCAGGGCATCCACATCTACCTGTATCTGGATGACTGGTTCATCTGCTCCCAGCCTCTCACTCGTGCAGACTGGCACACTGCAGAGACCATTCACCTTCTCACAGATCTCAGATTCTCCAACTATCCGAAGTCCTGCCTGGAGCCATCGCAGAGCGCTCTGTTCACGGGTGCCCATCTCAACACGGTCACATGCCTGGCTACCCCTTTGAAAAGAGAGGGTGACTGCCATCCTGGGAAAGGTGCAGTGCTGTCGCTGGCTCAATCCGCGACAGTACGAGCCGGCAAGTCGCTGATGGGCATGATGTCCTCCTGCATCCATCTAATTCCATTCTGCAGGCTCCAAATGAGGCCTCTGTCAGGATCAAGTGTCTTTTCTTTTCAGTGAGTGGGGCCAACCCTAGAGTGACCGCTTTGCGATGGCGACCAACTCCAAGTGCCAGAAGTTTGTCAGCAAGTTCCCTCAGTCGAGGGGTCTGTGGGACGGCTTCTCATTCCTTTGGGAGGGGCTCTTCCTGTATGCCTTCCCTCCGATACCTCTCCTGCTACCTGTGATCAACACACTCAGGCAATGTCATTGTAAGATGATACTCATCATTCTGGCATAGCCACGGCAGATGTGGTACCCGGACATGCTCTGTCTGTCATTGGCTCTGTCTATTCGGCTGCCTCAGTTTCCCAACCTTGTCTGCAGAGAAGAGGGAACGATACTGCATCACGACCCAGCATCGCTGAGCCTTCGCAGCCTGGCTCCTGCATTTCTAGAGTTTGGGCATTATTCCCTGCTTTATTCCCTGCTGTTGGAATGCAAGAAGATCCTGGCCAAAGGCAGAGACTCTTCTACGTTGTCGTGCTACAGCAACAAGTGGAAACACTTCTCAGTGTGGTGCAGGACTCGGAAGATCACGCTGCTGCGAGTCATAGCTCAGCAGTTCCTCCCGTACTTGCTTTCCCTGGCCAAGGCTGGCCTGGCTCACGCCTTGATCAAGGTCCATCTGGAGGCCATATCCCGATTCACAAGGTCGCCGGGTAGGCCATTCCTTTGGTCACACAGGCTCGTCAAGGAGTTCCTCACAGGCCCTCTTCGGGACTTTTCCACTAGTGAAGGCTCCTGCTATGGCTTGGGGCTCAATGTGGTTTTGACCAAGCTCATGGGGGCTCCATTTGAACCGGTACATCAGGCCTCTTTGAAATTTCTGTTGTGGAAGACTGGTTTCCTGGTGGCCATTACCTCGGCCAGGCTGGTTGGGAGATCCAGGCCCTCTCTTGCAAGCAGCCGTACTAGTCTTTCCACGCTACGAGGTTGTTGCTGCAAACCAACCCCACCTTTATGCTGAAGGTTCCTCCAGAATGTCATTTCAACAAGCCTTTGGTACTGCCAGTTTTCTTCACAAATCCTTTTACGCTGGCGGAAAAGACCTTGCATTCGCTGGACGGTGCTCGTGCCTTGAAGTTTTATGTGGCGCGCACTAATGACTTACGGAACACTTTTCAACATTTTGTGAATTTTGGACCTGTGAATAATGGAAAGGCCCTGTCGAAGGCTTCCATATCCAGGTGGCTCTCCGGCTGCATCATGCACTGTCATTGTCTGGCCAACAGACCTCTTCCAGGCCAGCCGAGAGTCCACTCCACCAGCGCCATTAGAGCAACTACAGCGTTTCTCTATGGTGTTCCCCTACTCGACATCTGCTGTGCAGCTGCGTGGAGGTCCACCCATACCTTCACAAGATTCTACTGCATCTACAGGGATTCAAGAGAGGAGTCCCGGCTCAGCCAAGCGGTGCTACACAACCTGTTTGTTTGAGGTGAGTCTGTTCCAGGGGTAAGTGAATTGCTTCTGTTGAGCTTTACCACCTCCTGTGGTTGTGTATATTTACTGCTGTGTAATCGTATTCATGAGCATGTGAATCCATGCCGGAAACCATGCTGGAGAAGGAACAAGTTACTTGCCTGTAACTCCTGTTCTCCAGCATGGGTCTGGCATTATAATTTAATTTTTATAGAGCCCACATGCCCGTAGGCCTCAGGGCATGCACACATAGACAAGAGACGTGTACACATGTCCCAGAACCAGAGAGGAAAGGTGCTGTGGGGGTGATTCATTAACCTGGGGTCAGATCGAATAGATGGTATTTAACAGGTTTTTTTTTAAAGAGTAATAGGGCCTGCAGATCTGATGGCCGTGGGAAGGGCATTCCAGGCTAGGGGAGCTTGGACATCAAAGATTGTGCCACCAAACCTGCCAAGCTTGTATCTTGGTTGGAACATTTTAAGGTTATCCTGGGAGCGCAAGAGACAGCCCGGCATGTTTGTCTTTGTTCGATCCTTCCAGTATTGTGGTGCCCTGTCTGTCCAACATGTGTAAGAAAGTATCAGGATCTTGTGGGTGATACTATGTCTTATGGGAAGCCAGTGAAGTTCCCTTCTGGCATCATATACATGGTCTGTGCCATTTTGGGAGACCTGCAGGGAGTTGAGATTGGCTTGTGTGGTGCCAGCAAGGAGACTGTTACAGTAATCAGCCTTACATTCACTAGAGCAGTGGCTAGAAGGGAGCAGTTGCTGGCTGAGATGAATGGACGAATTTGGTGTAATCGTTTTGTTGTGAAGTCGCATGAAGAACGAGTGTGAGACACATGGTTTTTCATTTTAAGTTCAGCATCTAAGAAAACACCAAGTGTTTTCACTCTTGGCTACAGTGATGGCATTTCCAGCGTTGTTGAAGTTACCATATGTTGAATCAAGTTTCTTCAGCCTTGGGGCTGAGGCCACAATCAGGAGCACCATTTTGTCTTTGTTGAGGGTTAGTGGGTTGTCAGCCATCCAGGACTGTACTGCCTCATATACTTTATTGATGTTACTGGAGTCCTGGGGACAGTTCCCGATGTATAAATTAAAAAGTGTAGGGGCGATATATGAGCCCTGGGGAACACCATAGGTTAGGAGAACAGGTGTGGAGCTTACATCACAGACTGCACCTCTAGCAGTAAGGGGCCCAAGGAAGGAGGCGATCCATTAAACCACCAGATCCGAGCAGCGTGCCTGATCCCCTTAATCTGGTCACCAGAAGAGAGTAATCGACCAGATCAAAGGCTGCAGAGAGGTCAAACAGCATCAGCAGGGCAGGGTGTCCTCGATCAACTATGCTGGCCAAGGTGGATTTAAGATCAAGCATTTAAGATCAAGCATAGCAGTTTCTGTCCTGTACTTTGATCTGAAACCTGACTGGAGTACCCCCAGGATGGCATGTTCTTCAATGAAGCCCTGTAACTGTAAGTAGGCTACCTTATCCATGATCTTAAGAAAAAAAGGGAACATTAGTGATGGGATGGTTATTTTTAGCCACTGCTGCTTCCAAGTTTTTCTTCTTGAGCAGTGGCGAAATCCAAGCCTCTTTCAGGGATACTGGGACCAGACCTTTGCTGAAGGAGCTGTTGACGAGTTTCGTGATCCAGGGAACCAGTGACTTTAAGGAATCTTTAAGGATGTTGGCTGGGCAGCGGTCACCCAGGCAGGTTGTTGGTTTCATGGCCTGGATGATCTTATGAATTTTGCAGGGATGAAACGTAAAGGTTTCTTCATCAATCTGGGAGGTTATATCATCAGGCAGACGAGAAGAGGATACTTTATCCCCGGTAGAACACTCCAGTAATTCCTGAATTGTCTGTAGGTTACCCAACATTTTCAAGGATAATTAATTGCAAGTCTTTAGTAAGGTCAAGATTGATTGCAGACTTGTCTTCGAATTTGTTGAGTATTTTGAACAGTTCACTAGAACTTGAGCGAGTATTCATGATTCTGTTATTAAGGTATGGTGATTTTGCTTCGGTAATGGCATTTTTAAAGTTTTTCACTGCCCGTTTATAGCTGCTCAGTGTTTGAGGACTGGGGTTCTTACGCCACTCTCTTTTGAGAGATCTTTTGGTATGTCGGAGTAAGATAATGTTATTATTGTACCATATATTTTTGAGTCTCGGTTTTGATCTTTTGTACTTTCATAGGGCCAGAATTTCAATGGCAGAGCCGCGATTGGCCGTGAGATGGACTACCAGGTCAGAAGAGTTGGTAAATGTATCAATAGGCTGCAAGTAATGCAGCTAGTTTGGCCGGTGTGATGTTCTTGAGGTTCCTAGACTTCTTTTGAATTCTGGTGAAAGAATCCATTCTGGGGGTTGTTGCTGGAAGCTGGATGTGAGTGCCCAATAAGAAATGGTCGGACCCAGGGGCAGGGGGTAACTTCATCCTCAGATAGGTCTCAGGAGTGTGTAGTGATCCATTCCAGTGTATGTCCCCCGAAATGTGTGAGGGCTTTAGCCCACTGTAGGTATTCAGTGGCTTGAAGGGATTTTATTAGAGGAGAGGCTGGCTTATCAAGAGGATCATCAGCCCAGAGATTAAAGTTTCTGGGAATAATAAGTGGAGTCTTGGCCTTAGTAATGTGATTAAGGAGGTCCAAAATGTGTTCTTCAAAGTGGGGCATGTCCCTGGGTGGTCTGTAGATAAACAAGACGCTCAGAGAGATATTTGGATTAACTTTGATTTTTTCGAGCAATGTTTCACAGTCCTCAATGCTGGGATGGGTGACCAGATGGCAGTCAAGATGTTTTTTTTTTTTAACTTGAGGGCTACTCCACCCTTTTGGTCTGCACGATCTGCATGCAAAATCAAATATTGCGGTGGTAAGGAAAGAGTAGCATCAATGGGTATACTCTCGTTAAGCCTGTTTTTGGTGAGTGCCAGTAAATCGGGGGCACGTTCAACTAAGAAGTCAGCAATTTTGACCCCATGCTTTGGGACAGACTGGGTATTCAGGAGGGTTGTAGACAACAGGGGACCTATGGGCATGGTTTTGCCAGGGCGGTCGGTGCCTGTGTACTATGTTTCTGTATGTACTGCCAGGAGGTGGGAGCCATATTTTATTTGCAAGGGGCAGTGCGTCATCCGTTGGATCCTTGTGACCAACTTTGTGGGAAGTGACTTCCCTCAGAGTAGTGGTATTAGGATTTGGGTCCTTATCCGCCCCCCCCTTGGGCGATGGGGGCGTATGACTGCAACACCCCCTTTGCCCAAGGGGTGGCGGATAAGGGATGTGGGGTGAAGTTTCCCTTATAATGGAACAAGCGACTTCTCATCCTGAGAGCATGAGTGCTGAGAAGAAGAACGCAGAGGGGTATTCTCAAAACTAGTTAGCATGCAAGTGTAGATCGTGTCCTTTGGGGCACATAGGTTGATGGAAGGTAGGAGTGGAGGAGTTTATAGGAGAGTTGTGGGGATAGTATACAGGGGCTGAGCACATAGATCACAAGGTTCAAGATAACACAGCAGGATACTCTCCTTTTTTGTCAAGTAAAAGGTGCAGTCATAAACGGGTGTAGGCATCATGGAAGAGTGGTCATTACCCAAGATTAAAAAAATGATGGAAATGCACAGTACCTTAGTACTATTAGTAAAATACAGTGAAGTATCTGGGGTAACAGAGCCCACCTTGCACAAACCGGCAACAACCGGCCTCTCCAAATGCACCGGCGCTAACGTGCCGCTGACATGATAGAGAGGCGGTGTTGCCGGGAAATGTAGTTTCTTTGAACTGCAGAGCTCCAGTGCTCGCAAGCAGCTCTGGATGGGGAGACGGGCTGGATTCACATGCGAAACCTCCCTCCTTCCCCTCTATAGGTTTCTTGGTTCATACTTCCACTTTACATGCTCTACCAAATCTGAAGATGGCCACCGGGGGTGGCACTTAGGGAGATGACGGTCATTGGATGGGGACAGTATGATCCAAAGGACAGTGATTGGTTTAGAGGAGAAATACAGTTTCCAGGCTAAAGTGAAACTGTTTTTTCTTTTACTGAGGATGCCCAGCCTGACGGGGAATTTTCATGAGCATGTGAATACATGCCAGACCCATGCTGGAGAACAGGAGTTGCAGGTAAGTAACTTGTTCCTTCTCCTTGCCATTTTCTGTCGGAGCCATTTGCCAAAAAGCTGAAGCAAGGTAAAATTTGCCACGGTAGTTGGCGGCACCAAGATTGTTCTTCTGTTTGTGTTAAGGGATGGGCATCTGTCTTGGTTACCTCAAATCGGAGGTACCTGCTTTTTGTACCAGGACCACTGGGGCTGGACCAATAACTTTTAGAGGGCTCTAGCCCGCCAAGATCTAACATCTTGCTGACCTCAGACTTGATGATGGGATCTCGCTTTGTATGAAATCATGTTATTGTATGGCTGTCTCCAGAATCCACTTCATGCTGCCCCGAAGGCGAAGTCCTGGGGTTAGTGAGAACAAGGATGAGGAAAAGTGCCTTAGCAAAATTTTGACTTCACCTTGTTGTTTTAGGGTCAGTTGAGAGGACATTTGGACACAGTCAATTGAGCCATCATAAGGTCTATTTTGGAACAGATCAGGGAGAGGCTATGACTCCCCTTCTTCCCTATCTGATGCCAAAAGCAGGGCTCCCATTTCCACTCTAGGGATGAAAGACTTCAATCCATTTATGCCAAACACTTTAGGTCCATCTTTGGGGTGCGCCAGGTCCATTGAATAGTTCACCTCACCTAGTCGGTCCGCTACTCTGTAAGGCCCTGACCATTTGTCCTGCAAAGCGCTAGGCATTGTAGGGTCCATGATCAGTACTTCCTGGCCAGAGGAAAAATTCACAAGGGAGGCCTTCTCGTCATACCATTATTTTACCAATGCTTGACCAGCCTATAGCTTTTCATTAGCCTCAACCATCTGAAGAGCCATTCTCTACCTCAAACCCAACACATAGCCTGCCCACATCATCAGGTCCAAGGAGCCCCCGACAGGTTGTCTGAAAGGAAGTTCAAAGGAGCTAAAGCCGCGTTACGAGTTATGAGCAGAGTTGCACAGTCTGCCACAGTACCCGTGCTTAGAGGAGCTGCAGCTACTGCGACGTTCATATTGGGAAGTTTGAAAAGTTTGAAAAAGCACTGTTGGAACTTTCATGAATCCTGGAACCCGTGTGTGCAAATAAAGGAGCATATCTCTTTAACTTGTGCTACAGCCAGTAACTCCACCTATAAAAGCAAGGTGAATGTGCAGCCTGCTTTCTGGATTATCGAAGCTCCTGGAGAAGGTCCTCCTCGCTCGACTCAGCGACTTCACCTCCGAAAGAAATCTACTAGCAAAGGAACAGTTTGGATTTCGAAAGGAGCATGCAACGACTCATCAGCTACTGAGAGTGGTGGACACCATCAGCCACGGATTCAACATCAAGAAGTCCACAGGAATTGTCTTCCTGGATGTCGCCAAAGCATTCGACCGAGTCTGGCACAAGGGACTGCTGCACAAGATGATTGGCCTGGGATTTCCGAACTACCTGGTGAAGACGATTGCAAGCTACCTGGGAGGCCGCACCTTCCATGTCGCCATGCGGTCTGAGATGTCCTCTTCACATCCCATCCGAGCAGGCGTGCCACAGGGATCGAACCTCGGACCCTTCCTGTTCAACCTCTTCACCAACGACATCCCGACAGATCTCCACAAGACGAACCTGGCGCTGTATGCAGACGATGTTGCAGTAATTTCCCAGTCTTTCAGCGAAAAGGAAGTGGCGAAGAACCTGCAAGCTTCATTGGATACCATCGCAAAGTGGTACAGCGACTGGCGGATAGAACTCAACACCAGCAAGACAACTGCAACGCTGTTCACCAGAAAGAAGATCAAGGAGCACCCACACATCAGCCTCAACGGGGAGACCATCAAATGGGAGAGCAGCAGCCGCTACCTCGGTGTGACCCTGGACAGCAAACTCAACTGGGAAAGCCACATCGAGAATACTCAGCAGAAGGCAACAGGAAAGATGGCAGCGCTGTACCCACTCCTGAAGAGCAAGTCCATGCCCCTCCGGACAAAGATCAACGTCTACAAGGCGATCATCAGACCAACCCTGACTTATGCCTCACCAGCATGGATGACCTGCCATGAGCGACACCGGAAGAGTCTTCAGATAGTCCAGAACAAGGCCCTGCGGATATCATCTGGAGCTCCAATCTTCACAAGGATAGCAGACCTTCACAGAGACCTGGACATCGAGATGTTGGATGAACATCTAGCGAAGCTGAGTAAGAACTTCTGCCAAGAACTGGATCAGAACCCGAACCCTCTGATCAGAAGACTCACTGCCACCACTGCAAACCCCTTCGACCGCTACCCGCGGCCCATCACTGCGAAGACCCAGTGAAACCAGCCCTACTGTGACAAGACCACACAGACCAAGAAGAATACAAACCCACGACTACACACTCAACCCAAGAAGATGGAGTAATGAGGCTCAAGCCTCGGTATCCAAAAAATCACCGCTGATGGATAAAAATCTATCAGCAAGAAGAAGAACAAGCGAAGAGGAGCGCCGCATGGAGTTACGAGCAGAGTTGCACAGTCTGCCACAGTCCGCAGCAGGAAGATGACGTCCGACGCGAGTCCACTGACAAGGCGGAAAACCTTACAGCAATGTTGCCTACTGAACCCATGGACTCTGGCAAAACCAGCAGCATCCAAGGCGAAGGTAGGCAAACAAAATGAATGTAATAAAAGCATTGGCAACATCACTGATTCACTTGATATACTCGACACAGAGGAGAGTGATAATACACACGGCAAAAAGTCACAGCAACGTGTGCATATACACTCCCTGTATACACTAGCAGCCATGGCAGCGGGGCTATTGAACGAAGCTGATAGTCGCTCAGACTTGTTCGATCCAAAACAGACGATAAAGCTGCTCACCATACCGAAGCATGCTGAAATTCAGGCGCTGTTAGAAAAGAGCCAAACATCAAACACTCCGATCAACGTCGATGCTTTTGAAATAAATACGGCGCTGTTCTTGTCACCGTTTTGCGTGACTGACATTGAACTGCTGAATGCCACGAGACATGAGACCGAGCTAAAGGAAAGTAATCTCTCCAGTGAGTGTGCGATCCAGGGACCAAAAGACATACAAACAGAGGAAATAATCATTCAAAAGATTTCAGAAATGGTCTCAGCACAAACATTAGACCTCATGTCTACAGAGGAAGAGATTTACAGACATGATAAAAAGCCTCTTACACAACTTGTAGAACAAACGAATGACTGCCCCGGTGCGGTTAGCAACAAAGTAAGAGATGTGGGATTTCATTTTGTCAATGTAAGCAACGTCGACAACCCGCCCTCAGCAATGACACAATTGAGCGCCTATCCTGTGTGGCAAGCAGAGAGGTCAAATGACCAGTTAAAGAGGAATTATCTGAATCCCTCTGTGAGATCATGGGGAAACTCATTGCTGGATCCGGCTGCGCACGAAGCCCGATTGACAGAACGATTAAAGGTCGACTACAATACAGTGAAGGAGAAACTAAATGCAAGCTACTTAATGGCATCAAAACATGGAGCTGAAGTGAAAAAACAGCAGAGAAAAGAAGTAAACAAGCCTTTACTTGGTGCAGTACTACAAATAAATACAAGTACGCCAAGTTTATGTCACAGCCAATTGTGAGACAACAACAGTCCGACCTGTTAGAGACTTTACCCAAACCATCTACTAAAGCCCAGACAGTACTGTGGGACAAAAGTGATCGATCAGAAGAGGCGGAGAAAGACCCAGTTAAGTGTTGCAATTTGATGGACAATGAAGTACAGAGAGAGGCAGACATCCATCGTGATAATGGAACAAAGTAAATTCTATCAGCAGCAGCATCTATACAAATCCATAGAACGACTCAATCAAAAAACCGAGCCCCATTCCCAGCTGCTGCTAATACACATATTGGAATCCTGCCATGATTAGTGCTACAAAATACACTGACTCCGTGACCACCATGATGGATGAACATTTGATCACCTGCAAAAATGTGAAAATACTAATATGTGGTGATTTAAATAACTTATGGTTCGTAATGAGAAATGAGACTCACAACCCCAGTCCTATTGCTTTTGAAAACTTGACTACTGAGGCTAAACTGTGGCAATCTGCAATGAGCAGTCAAAATTGTGTAATGCTGAATGGTAATGTCCAAGGCGATATTCTGCCCAAACCAACTTGGCATCAAAATCAGAGCCAAAAAATTCTTGATTACATCTGGATGTCACAAAACTTAATTGACAAAGTGGAAAAACTGAAGGTATTAACAACAACAAATAGCAATCGCAACCCTTTGAAATTAACTTGGAGGGAGGATTGCCTTGATCCGTCTTTGACATAGCTCCCTGCTTTGAGCACAAATGCAGGAGGCAACAGACTGCGTATAAACGGGGCCCAGATTGAAAAGCTAAGTTGGCACTTAGCAAGGACGTAAAAATCACGCAACAGAGGAGTCGCAAATGATATATGCTGCTGAAATCAAAATTAGGTCGGCAGCTGGATTATATCCTGCAGTCTCCATTGCGACAGAAAAGAATCACTCTGCAGAAATTGATGCAACAATTGAGTGTGTGATAATAAAAAAACACTGCAAAAAAAGTAAACGCCGATTCAGCTAATGAAAAACCTAAAAAGGAAACAAAAGTAAGCAATGGACAAGACATGTCCATTACTCAGAAGAAGAAAGCAGTGGGAGATCCCATGACGAGGTGCTCGACCAACTGAGAAATGAGGAACTGGATATGACAAGCGAAGTCGACATTAAAAAATAAACCATTTTCCTCCTTTGGCATCTTCAGGTACGGCTAAAATGGGGAACTTTAATGTGAAAAAGAGAAATGCAAAAATGATTCATCAAAAAGTCTTGAAGCGTCAGACCTGTCTGAAAAACAACCCGAAGAAACCAGCTTGTCAGACTTCAAGGAGACTAGCCTCAAAATCAGCTCCACTACTCAAAAAAATGTGTTAAGGAAAACACCTCAAAAAAAGGACTTTATCAGGACAGCTCGTTGCAATCTAAATCCGAAACTCACTTTGAATCAGATGCAAAACCAAACAAATGTGAGCACAAAATCACCACCTAGGCGGCATCACGGAAAGGAAGGCTCAAAATTGAAATTGAGACTCCAAAATATCCACTCGGACGACAACGGGGTCAATTTAAACCGAGGCAACATAATGAAGCTGTTGAACTGTATTCCAACTCTGCGCACCATTATTTCGGATGACATAAAAATTGTGGAATACGCGACAGAAAAGACCTTGGACCAAGTGTTGTTACACATCAATTCACAAGTTGTAAGGAAATCTATCTTAGATGCCAAAGATGACCTTCTATACTATACCCCAAGTGCCAATCCCTCTTCTCTAACAAGTAACAATCAGAGAAGAGAGGTATTGAGTAAACAGTTGACATTTAAAAGAACAGATGGAAACAACGCCACCACATTTCAACACAAAGATGGAAAGCGTAGATTTTTTCCCCCTAAGAATCAGAACATTTACTACCAATGACCAGAAATAGGAAACAATTGCAATTTAGTATCATGGAACACAAGAGGTTTTTTGTATTTGTTTAATAAGTTTCCTTTAGATCTAAAGAACAACTTTGCGCTCTGCCTGCAAGAAACGTGGATTCGAGACGCCCCATCAAGAGATGGCTATACGATTATGCTAAGTCCAGCGGGGAAAAATCACAAGGGACGCCCTTTCTCTGGCCTTTTAACAATGGTATAAAATTTGATAAATTGGTCAGTGAAAGAGCTAGTAAATCTGAACATATTTGTCCAAGGTACCATAATAGAACGACTCAATCAAAAAACCGAGCCCAATTCCCAGCTGCTGCTAATAAACACATATTGGAATCCTGCCATGATTAGTGCCACAAAATACATTGACTCCGTGACCACCATGATGGATGAACATTTGATCACCTGCAAAAATGTGAAAATACTAATATGTGGTGATTTAAATAACTCATGGTTTGTAATCAGAAATGAGACTCAAAACCCCAGTCCTATCGCTTTAGCAAACTTGACTACTGAGGCTAAACTGTGGCAATCTGCAATGAGCAGTCGAAATTGTGTAATGCTAAATGGTAATGTCCAAGGCTATATTCCGCTCAAACCAACTTCAAAATCGGAGCCAAAAAATTCTTGATACATCTGGATGTCACAAAACTTAATTGACTAGGTGGAAAAACTGAAGGTATTAACAACAACAAATAGGGATCACAACCCTTTGAAATTAACTTGGAGGGAGGATTGCCTTGATCCGTCTTTGACATATCTCCCTGCTTTGAGCACAAATGCAGGAGGAAACGGACTGCGTATAAACAGGGCCCATTAAACGGGGATACATTCTTGGTAAAAACCTCGGCGCAAGATGTCAACTATGCTCCACTACTGAGCAAATTTGCAGTAAAATAATGAAAACCAACACAAATATAGCTGTCCAGTGAAAACAGAAAAAAGAACACTACATAAGGACATAAGAAGCCTAAAAAAAAGAATGACATTGACATCGGAGCAGCAATTCGACATCAGCGACAACGTTACAGAAATTGGGTAAAATCCTTTTCAGCATCTAGAGACCAAGAACGTGCAGAATGAATTCTGGAACTAATAAAAACACAAAGCTTGTGAAATATGGGCAATCCTAAATAATGGTAATACAAAATGCAATCCAGTACTTGCAAACAAAGTAGCGGCAGAAATATGGGAAAAGCACTTTACTGAGTTATTTAAGGACGCAGAAGAAGAACAATCAGCAATCCATGACAAAAGCAGTAAACCATGGCAATTCTGTGAATCGCGGATAGACATTGAAAACCCAATTAAACAATTGAAAAAATCCAGAGCTACCGGACCAGACGGCATCATTAATGTGATGCTGAAAAAAGAGGAAGAAAGGTGGTCAAGGTTCATTGAATCACTCACTATTCAAAAAGATTTCAGTTCTGAAGACGGTGCCCACGTCATGCAGACTGCAGTGGTCGTACCAATACATAAAAAGGTATCTCGGGCTGATCCGATAAACTATCGACCAATCGCTCTTTTAGATACGATTGGTAAGAAAGGCTAACCATCTGGGCCTTAGATGCTGGAATCAGTGACTGTCGACAAACGGGGTTCACAAAAGGAGTTGGGACAGAGGTAAACTTACTGTTATTATACTTCTTAAAATTGGAGTCCCTGAAAGGGGGAAAAAACCTATTCCTCGCCTTTGTGGACAAGTGTTCAACAGAATAAATCACAAAATGCTTTGGCAGAAATTGATAAAGTGGCAATGCCCGCCAGAAATACTCAATCTTGTAAAATCTTTACACGAAGAAACAACAATTTGAATTCGGATGAATCTTGATGGAGACCTGACAAACGCCATACCAACAATGAAAAGAGTAAAAGAAGGATGTCCGCTGGCAGCGCAGTTGTTCAAGTTGTTCATCTCCGATTTGCCAGCAGCGCTTAAAGATGTAAAGTGCTTTTCCCAGAAAGTAAACAAACAACCCATTAAGTGCATCACATGTGCCGATGACTTGGTACTGGTAGACCACACTCAAATAGGACTATAGAGGTTGCTGTCAAAATTAAACGACTATTTGACAAGAAACAACCTTGAAATAAATACTACAAAAACCAAAATAATGCAGATTGGCTCTCAAAAAGGATCAAGAAATATAAAAACAGATGGAATGCTGCAGGTGACACAATTGAAACATCAACATCCATACGATATCTTGGAGTTATATTTAGTACATCAATTCGAGAATGGCTTTGGCAACAGGATTTGATAAGCAGAATGACGATGTACGCTCTGCAGGGTGCTAAATTGCACGACGATTATGGGAAATTCTCAATGTGCCCCATTCTATCTTTTTATACAAAGTGGTGCCAGCAATTACATTTGGCGCCGAAGCGGCATGGAACCTTGATTCCAAATTTTGGGTTGTACTTGAAGGCCTTTTTTGGCAAAAGGTACTCAAACTGCCACGATACGTCAAATGACGAACTTGCGCTATGAACTGGCAAACTCCCTCCTCAGCATAGTAGTCGGGAAATTATGTGCAGCATTGCAGAAAATGAGAGAAAACCCTGCGCTACCAGCATATAAAATCTTCAAGCCTAGGCTATCTGGATTAAATTCAAACGTGTTAACAGACTGGTCTATCAAACTAGACAAAATATTGGCGACTGGGGATATAAAGAAAGAGTCGCTACAGGTACATCCGCAACTAGTAAAGAAACGACTACAAAACTGGAGTTGGATTATAAACCTGGAGAAAAGAGCGACACTGCGCAGCGTAATCCCACTTGGAATTGCAGTAAATGGACTAGATGCACAACCAAAATATTTACTAAAATGTCCGTCTCGTCACCATCGAGATCAGTTTCTGTGGCTTCGGCTTAATATACTGAAAACAAAAGATGCAGTGGTTAAGGTAGGATAAGGAAATCAAAGACAATCATTGCAGATATTGCAAAATAGAAATAGAATCACTACAATACCTGATCACAGCATGTCCGTCCATATCAAATCTAAGGCAGTTTTATCTTGGGTTCTCATTTCCGCAAAATGGAAACATGGATGGATGGTGGAACCGGGTGACTTCAGGTCATAATATGAAAATAGCCTGTGCAATCATTGACTTTATGGACGAGATTCTGAAGGAATATTAAAGGCCCATTGAATATTAGGATAAGCATCCACATAAATGTGGAAATGAAATTACTGACTAATTGTTGTTCTAATTTAACGAAAAGAAAGGAAAATTGTGTAATCTGAAAGGTTGATGGGATTCATTGACGCAACAATGTAATAAAAGTTTGTATAAACTAAAAATTGCAATAAAATAAAAAGTTAAAGCCGCCTTGTGGCAACTCTATGTAGGCAAAAAAAAGACATGTAGGAGGTCCCACTTCCTCCTCTGGAACTCCAATCATGCTTTTTAAATGTTCTGTTGAATCTCTCCACCAGACCATTTGTTTATAGATGGTATGCAGAGGAAATGTTGTAGGAAGCCCATATTCCTTCCACGTTGCCAGCGTGTAGTTCAACATTAAGTTTGTGCCTTTGTCCGACACTACCTCTTTAGGAAAACCAACTCTAGTAAAATAAATACCCAGCAGGACTTGAGCAACCTACTTGGCAGTCACTGTCCTTATTGGAATGGCTTCAGGATATCCATTAGCATGATCTACAACTAAAATAAACCTATTGCCAGAGGATTTACGAGGGCTTAAGGGACCAACAATGTCTATTCTAATGGTATGCTGACTATTGGTAGTAATAGTACCAAAGGAGCCTGGATCTTTGCTCCACTTTTACCAGACAATTGGTAAGTGGGGCAGCTCTTGCAGTAGGTCTCTATCTGGACCCCCATGTTAGGCCAGTAGAAAAACATGCTTAACCTCTCCTTGGTCCTCTGAGACGTTCAGAAAAAGCAGAGAATTCCCTGATGGACGTGTAAATGAAAATGTAAAGAGATCAGCTTATCTCAGAGTACTAGTGGTGTAGCCCATGATGAAGGATGCATCGCTTTATAACACGATGCAGGTGACCCTTTATTCGCTACTCACTTTCGAGGAAGATCAAAGCTCTTTTTGCCTCAAAAAAGCTTGTTGCCTATCTGCCCATTCATTTATTGTCTTAGAAAATCATGAAGGAAGAGAAACTTCCCAAAGGAGTTTTGTAGGGGTAACAGCTTGCCTCTTTTCCATAACTTAAACTCTGAAACAAATTCTTAGGTCTGCATTATGGGCATGGTGGTCAAAGTAAAAATATGTTTTTAATAACACTTGTTTTTAAAATGGCATATAATTAGAAGTTGGGTTTTCATGTAATATTTTACACCTGGGGTAAATATGGGCTGTATACCCCATGCAGTAACATGCGGTTTTGCCATTGCCCCCATAGGCCTAAGGCCACTGAGAGACAGAAGCTACTTGAGATTTGAAAATCATTGGTGGCCCGAGGGGCAGTGGCTTCCATGTGATACCCGGATCAACGTAAATTGCATTAAGTGTTCAAGGTTTTCATTTTGGACATGGATGCATCTTCTGCAATTTTGAACACTGTCGCAAAAGAACCTGCTACTAGTAGTGGTGCATCCTGAACCTGACTGGCACTGATGAGTGCTGGGTTGGGAGTCACTCATGGCATGATGAAACCACCACGAGATAGCTTTGCTAGGAATGTGGAACCCAGTGAGTACAACACCATTTACAAAGGTTATGCTGGGGATTGAATATATAATGTGGTGGATTTATCTGTATAATAAACACAAATGATCCCACTACCACAACATTGTTTCAATAAATGTTATCTAAATTGAAATTGACGAATGTAAAATTAACACGTCTAAACGTAATAACAGAAAGTACCATGGTTCTGAATCCAGAGCAAACAGCAGATTACATCAAAACATTTTTTATTGAAGTCATAGCTTAAAATCAGTAATAATACATTTGTTAAATCATTAAAGTGTGATGTGCAAGTGATTTAAAATGACTTGTGCATAACAACATCAATTCATACACACATAAAAACCTAGAAAATCCATCAGAGGAGCTAGACAAGCAGTAATTACTGCCCCACATGTCAATTTAGAGAAGGAAGTATGCAATAGTCCTGAATCGTACTTTACTAAGAAGATCTTGTAATCCTAGAGCATACTAATATGTAGCTACTATGAACATGAATGTTAAGTTGACATCACTGATAACCAATGCAGTATACATACCCCTATTTATTTATCTGTATTACATATGCACTGATCCTCTCCAAATCTGTTTCCCCCCATTTGGAGTTGTTACTTGAAGGGCTAAGAATTGTTGTTTTAATCTTTAGATCACAACTATGACAGTTTGGCAGTTGTACTCTGGCATGTTTATTCTTATTCTCCTATATATGCAGAGAAAGTAGCTGATACATGTAGGGATGAATGCATGTTGTTTTTCCTTATTGTTTCGGATGAGTAACAATGACCAATAAATACTTATGAATAGGTCACGGAGAAGCATAGACTGGTAACAGGAAATCCAATATTAATTTCAGTGCTCGATGGCCAGTAAAGAAGTGTGGCTTACACCCCATTGTTATTATAATCACCATGTTTTCCAATCTATCCCCCAACCCCTAATTTCCCCAGTAGAAAGCGTACAAAGCTAGGCAGATTCTGCTGTAATGTCTTTGCCTCTTCCATCATTGGCCTCTATATATATGTGCACTGGCTAGATATACCGACAGTTTGAGTCATGGCAAAGTAGGCAGGCAGCTCACTATCCAATGCAATGCAGCAGACATTCCTATCACTAGTAACAATTCTGAAGGACATAGCAAAGCAGTTTTTAAATATTTCTTGAATCAGTCGACTGCATTGGGAGGTCAGTGAGCACAGTCAATATGTGATCAGGAATCACTTGTGTATAGGGCATCTAGATGTTCATATGATCACCAAAATAAACATAATGGTCTCCAGCATGGTGTTTGGCATGGCTTCACATGCTCGTGAATATTCTCTGTCATCCTGGGAATTCTCGGTAAAAGAAAAAACAGTTTCACTTTAGCTTTGAAACTGTATTTCTCCTCTAAACCAATCACTGTATTCTGGATCATACAGCCCCCATCCAATGACAGTCCTCTCCCTAAGCTCCACCACTGGGGATCATCTTCATATTTGGTAAGCAAGTAAAGTGGCAGTATGAACCAAGAAGAGCCACAGAGGGGAAGGAGGGAGGGTTTGCATGTGAATTTATGCCAGACCCATTCTGGAGAACAAGAGTTACAAATAAGTAACTTAACCCTTCTCCAGTATGGGGTCTGGCATGGATTCACATGTTCATGAATAACTATTACACAGCAGTACATATACATAACCATGGGAGATGGCAAGGCTCAACAGAAGTAAAACACCACCCCTGAAAAGGAGTCGCCTCAAGCGAACAGGTTGCGTAGCACTGCTTGGCGACTCGGGACTCCTCCCTGGAATCTCTATCGATGCAGTAGAACCTTGTGGAGGCGTGCGTGGACCTCCATGTAGCAGCCCTGCAGATATCTAGCAGGGGCACACCAGAGAGAAACGCAGTTGTTGCTGCAATGGCTGGTGGAATGGGCTCTCAGCCGGCCTTCAAGGGGTCTGTTAGCCAGCCGATGACAGTGCAGGATGCAGCCGTAGAGCTACTTGGAGACGGAAGCCTTCGACAAGGCCTTCACATGAATCACATTCCAAAATTGACGAACAATTGGGAAGTCTACGGAAACCCTTTTGTGCGTGCCATATAGAACTTCAAGGCACAAGCAACGTCCAGCGAATGCAAGGCCCTCCCCACCGGTGACAACAGATTAGAGAAGAAGACGGGCAACACCAAAGGCTTGTTGAGGTGGAACTCTGATGGCACTTTTGGCATAAAGGTGGTGTGTGTACGCAGTGCCATCTTTGAAGCGTGGAAGGACAAGTACGACTGCTTGCAAGATAAGGCCTGGATCTCCCGACCTGCATGGCCGAGGTGATCGCCACGAGGAAAGCCATCTTCCACAAGGGAAGCTTGAGAGGGGCTTGATGAATTAGCTCAAAGGGCACCCTCATGAGTATAGTCAAGACCACATTGAGCTCCCAAGCTGGGGCTCGGGCCTTCACCGGCAGAAAAATCCTGAAGAGCACCTTGAGGAACTCCTTGACGAGTCTGTGCGACCACAAGTAAGGCCTGCCCGGTGTCCTGGTGTAACAGGATTTGGCGGCCAGGTACACCTTGATAGAGGCGCAAGTCAGTCCAGCCTTGGCCAAGGAAAGCAGATATGGAAGGAGCAGTGGGGCTGTAAGATGCAGAGGAACAATCTTCTGAGCCTGGCACCACATGGAGAAATACTTCCACTTATGGCTGTAGCACGTCAATGTTGAAGAGGCTCTGGCCTTGACTAGGATATCCTTACACTGTGCAGGTAAAGAATGATGTCCAAATTCTAGGGCTGCATGCGTCAGGCCCTGAGGTTCAGCGATGCTGGGTCGTGGTGCAGAATCCCCCCTCCCTCTCTGGAGAGAAGATCGGGAAGTAGTGGCATCCTGATGGACGGAGCCGCAGACAGACGTAGTAGATCTGGATACCAGATTTGTTGCGGCCACGCTGGGGCGACGAGGATCATCCTGCAGGCAGGCAGATGTGGAAACACCAGCACCATCACGAGATGGTGCTGGTGTTTCCACTTCCCCATTCCCATTGAGTCCTACAGGACTCAATGGGAATGGGGATTTACCGAATTCCGCCTCCGGAATTCCCGGGACACCAGAGGCGTAATGCCCTGGTATTTCCGGGAGTCACGGAGGCGGAATGGTAATCCAGGCGGTTTTACCGCCTCGGTTACCGCCGGACTCGTAATGAGGCCCTGTGTCTCTCAATTAATTGTTCTATTTTGACAATTAGACACATCCCCTTACAGTGAAGTGCAGTTAGGATACTTTGTATCCTTATGGCTTTTTGGTTACTTTGACAATGTGCCTAATATAAACTGGTGGAAGCTGTGTGATTTGTACCATTTTTGTGTTATTTTACTTACTTTACATTTATCGGGAATGGCGACTAAAGGTGGCTGGAAACCTAAGATTGCTGTGTCATGAGATTTTGCGATTGTTCTTTGTCCTCATTCCTGCCTTCTCAGGTCAGGAAATGCTTTTTATGGAAATCCCCGTCCTGAGGAAAGCTGTGGCTTTTGCGGGAAAAGGAGCTTTGTGTGTGTGTGAGCCAGGGGAATGTCTAGTCCCAATACACAACTTCTGGTGCCTGAAAGTCTGTTGCTGGTCAGATCTGATGACCAGTGATTGTCCCTGATTGGACAACCCTGAGTTGTTTCAATGGTGAATATCGTTACCATTGGTGGGCTTGGGTTTGCTCCCAGCCTAAATCTTGGATAAATGGAGGACTCCTGCAACTGCTCATCAAATCACCATTGGAGCCAGGACTTCTACCATGATGAGCAACCTGTTGGCTACCTGAAGACACAACCCCTGCAGCTGAACAGCATCAACTCCAATGTTGTCCCGCTGATGCCATGTTCTTCTGTACTGATCTCAAGAAGGCCTTTGTTGGTGCCTTGACCTCTGGACCGGTGGGAACAACCATCTTGAACCCTGCTTAAGGATCCGTGCCTTCAGAGCCTTCAAAAGTGTCCCTGGATCAACTGGTGAACTGACCATCTCTCTCCTGGGCCACCTCGTTGCAGCCATCGCCGTTCCGAACAGAGCCTTGGGACTTTGCAGATCACCACTCCATCTTGTGCCACAAGTCTTCTGCTCCTGGATTTTTAGCTGTCTCACTCCAAGGGAATCTCTGCTGGGGCTGCTCCTGTGTTCGCCCTTGTACAATCCCCTGTTGCCGCCTGACCGTGGTGACCTCCGTTGGATCTTGTCGTCTTGGTGTACCTGTGTTGTCATGAGGCCATCTCTCCCACAGAAGTCTTTGTTTGTTTTCATTTGATTTTTCAACTGGACGCTGTCTGGAACAGATTCCTGTTCACTGCGACCACCGAAACTAAGATCCCTTGAAGCAAAGTATCTCTGCTGTCTAAACGACACCCGCGGTGGATCCAAGAGCAGAACAACAAGCCAAGAACGAAGTCTGGAACCCTCATAAGTGGAATCCGAAACATCCTGAGCCAGGGGTATTAAGTGTACGTACCTGTTGCTTTCCCCCATTATCTCCCATAGGGTATTTGAGTGCAAAGTCCTGTCCCTAACTCACTCTGACCTGACTTTTGATGGTGGAACTTGGGTTAAGGATCCTTACCTAGGCATGTCCTAGTGTGTTGGATTGAGTTGAGTACTCACCTAAACTTATCTGAAATTTTATTTAACTTTGTAACCTTTCTGTAATCACCACCACGTGCTGTTCTATATAAACATACCTGAAGGAGTTATACTTTGGAACTTGTGACTTTTGGGTACAAGGCTGCAAACCACATTGAAGTTGGACATAGTAAGATTAAGAGGCATGGTTGTGTTGCTTCTGAAGTGTTCAGCCTATTTTTCCTTGCATCTGACTAATCGCCTGTATTGCGCTGGTAACTGATTCTTATGCAATGCTATTCTCTTAATGGGGAATGTGCATATTTGTTTTATAAGATTGTGCGACACTACTTACCTGTCGTTTTTATATGCGTAGTTTGTTATGGAAGGCCTAATAAATAGCAGTTTTCTGATATGCTTACTGTTTTATATACTTACTGTCTAACTTGAATTATTGGTCTTGCTCTTTGTGGACTTATTGTGGCCCTATACTGCTCTCACACTTTTCCTGAGACTAAGCTTCACTGCTTGCTACATTAACTTATTGTTTAACCTCGCAGTGTCTGTTAACCATATTAACAGTTTCGATGGTGACTCCATGCTCCATGGGTATTCACTTGCTTGAAAAGTTTAAAAACTCAATAGCCACGGTAATCTGGTTAAGTGTGTGTCCACTCTAATCAGATTATGACCAGTCTTTTTTTCCAGTACATGTTTCTCTCTCTACCCTTATCACGGCACATATTTGACAGGGAATGCATCAAAGCAGGTAACATCACACCTAAATAGCAAGGAAATGTGGTAGAGGAAATAGAAAGGGGAAAAACTATCCCTGTACTACATCCACTGCATGTTTTATATAAAACATTATGGGGTTGGGTAGAGTTAACTGTGCACCATGAAAACAGTACTGAGAAAAATACAAGGAACCAATCAAGCAGGTGCCTCTTCAATTCAGAGGATTCTGCCTTTTAAGACAGAAGTTCTAGCAGAGGCAACAACAACCTCACAGCACAGGTGTTTGTGCTCCAACAGCGAGAGACATGGCTCAAGAGGACATTCAAATAGAGCAGCTGTCTTTCCCTCTGGAACGTCCATCCCAAAGTCTCTTTAAAGAGGATATTTTCCGCAAAACATCAGTGAGGTGCAGCATAAGCTGTGATGGTTTACTGTGGGTCAATGCTTCCTGAAAATAGTCTTATTTGGGTACTACCTTCATTTCTCCTAGCAACCCTCCACAAACTAGCACAACCCTCTCAATTGCTGCCTTCCCCCAGATTGGGCATCCCAATTCATGGGGTTTCAGAGGTACTCTAAAATGTCTATAAAAAAGGGAACATAGGAAAGATTAGGTACCCAAAGTACTCCTATGTACTTTGACAAATCTGGAATATTCTTCCCTTCTGCCCAGAAGGGAGCCACCCCCTTTTGAGGTTAGGGAGGTGAGCCTGCTCAACAAGACCCTTACTAGGGGTCTGGGCAAGTTGGACCTCGCTGGGAGTGACTCCCCTCTTGGGGACAAGGACGCTCATTACTGCAAGGAACTCCCTGTCTAGAAAACATGATCTGCCTACATGTGAATCGAAAAGACTGTTCATTCTATTTTGGATTCTTCTGTTAGTGACATTTCTTCAATCTCTTTGGCTTCAGGTAATGCTGGATCTCACCTGAGCACCACAGTCAAAGTGGAATGACAAAAACCTTTTGTTTGTGATGATGTACATAAAAGAATAAGGAACTTGGAAAGGGAGAAATAATCCTACGCAGAGATGAGCCTCTGACATCAGGACATCCTGGGGGCAGAGTCATGCTAGACTGCAGAGCTGGTGGTAGCGTGGAGAGCGAGCAAATAGCTGAGAAGACGCCAGAAGGCTGGCGTCCTGATTGACAAGCCACAGTGAAAAGAGAAACTGAGGTGGTAAAGCAACAGTTTCGCATGGTGACGCCACACACACAAGCCGATGTGGGCCTGGGGCCCATTAACAGATGCCGAAACCAGATTGCAGCAGACAGATTGGATCCCTGATTTCCGCATGAAAAGTGCATTAGCTGCCGGACCGAGCAGTGGAAGGTAAGCAAATGCTCCCGAAGAGGTAAAACCTTTGAGAGGGGTGAACATTGACAAAGTAAGATGGCCGGAGGGCTTTGGGGAGCACTGAGTAACTGAAAGACATTAACATTTGAGGCTGGGAAAGCCCACAGGGGTTATGGGAGCCAGATAAACTGAGGCGGCAGATGCCCTACCAAATGAAGGGCCAGAGGACTTTGTAGAGCCCTGCGAACCAGGAAACATTGATATTCGAGGCTGGGTAGGCCACAAAGGGTTAAAGGAACCAGATAAAACCTACCAGGCAGACACCCTACGAAAGCTAAGCTAACGTAAGCCTGTCAAAAGGCCAGAGGGCTTTGGAGAGACCTCAGAAACTGAGACACATTCATATTTGAGGCTGGAAAAGCCACAAGGGTTACAGAAGCCAGGTAAACCTGAGTGGGCAGACGCTCTACCAAATATGAGCTAAAGCAAGGGCTAGCGGACTTTGGAGAGCCCTGAGAAACCGAGATGCATTAATATTTGAGGCTGAGAAAGACACAGGGACTACAGAAGCGAAACCCTGAACAGGTAGACTCCCCACTGAGGCAGTTACAATATGCTTGTCAGAGGGCGAGAGGACTTTGGGGACCTCAGGAAACACAAAACATAACTAGCAGAACTGGAGCGAAAAAGATCTCAGAGTTTCAGTCCGTAAGCACGAAAAAAGAACATTGTCAAGCATCAAGTTCAAAATGGTGGAATTGTGTTAAGAAAATCTTTTCTCCCTGGAAAGAGGGAACTGTTTGGAAAATTCAGATTTGGCATACAGAATCTGCAGAAAGGTGGAAGACTGTGTGAATTTACTGTGGTAAATTCACAAACTTAAAAAAAAAGTCCAGAGAGAAGGGATCCAAGTAATTGGGGCAGGCAAAAGCCAAGGACAGAGGATATTTCTCCGGCCTCCTTTTTGTTACTGATGTTTTCCTAAGTAGTAGAGCGAGCTAGCTAATAGGGTTTGGCTAGTTGAACTTTGATGACCACCCTTACTATTAGTTTATTAGGCAGGGAACTTTCCTCATAGTAGTAAAATTTTAAATTAAAAAACCTTGAACATGTCACCCCTTAGTCTGACTACTTCTAGATCGCCACTGTACCCAATCAGGAAGTGGTCTGTGGCCTACCTTAGATGGTCACCTTCTGAACAGCTCTCAATAAGGTATAGTTCTAGTGTATACATTTCTCCAGGAGACTCCTCATCTGTAGAAATAGCTTGAGCGACAGCCTCGATCTGAGAACTTCAAATAGTCTCCAAAGGACGCCAATACTGCTCCACCCCTGCGCCATCAAAATACCATATTACTGCATAGGGCCATATTGTCTAGATTCAGAAGAGTCCTCTCTCCTCCTGTGTTGAAGGTCCAAGAGGAATATGCCCAAAAATAAGCATCAGGATTAACCTCAGGTCCACCTGATTCTCCTAGTCATAAATGTGGTGGAGCAGCCAGGACAGCACATTGAGGTGGTGAGCAGGTTGGTAAAAGGTTCAGTGAACACATAACATTCACTAAAGGAATGGCTACACAACATATTAGCCCACACATCTTCATTTGCTGGCTGTACAGAATTAGAGGACTGATTTTTTAAAATGGGTATAATTCAATGTCTGCGTTTGGGCACCTGTAAGAGTTCAGTGTCAATATGGGGCTCTGGGCACCAAGGGTGAACAAGTGGGGATACTGTGTCTAAAAATGTAAAGGAAGTCCATTTCTTCTGTAGAAATCAATGAATGTGGATTATAGAGTTTAGGTTAAGTGCTTGCAATTATAGCAAAGTAACTGAGCTATCAAAATGTTTGGAGATCATTTTATAGGTCAAAATTCACCAGTGCCAGAGGCATCATTGCTTTGATGGTAACAATTCTGATCCTGAAAAATAAGGCTCAGATATAAAAAGTGTAACTTCTAATGGAAACATTCTTCCCAGGGATTCCTCATCTTTAAAATATCCCAGTCGGTGCATTCGGCACCGAATATTTCTTTTCACAGCAAGTAGGTGGAGCCGTTTGGCTCCATTGTTGAACATCTAGTTGGTCGTGTCTCAGTTACTTTTTTCTACAGCAAGCATTCAGAACATTGAGACGGTCACTCATCGGAAAATAAAATATTTGCCATCATGGCTTCAAAAAAATCGGGGTGATAAGTCTTGCATTGCAGGTTCTCATGGACAACGCCACTATGATGAATTACATCCACAAGATGGGCAGAATGGGATCACAAACTGTGCAAGGAGGCCATTGGGTGATCCAGAACAAGGTGTTGCTGACAGTTTTGCACCTTGCTGGTAGTCTAAACACTCAAGCGTACGTGTTGTCATCCCCCGCAAATCTCTCACAAGTGGGAACTCAACATAGAGATTGGGGAGAGAATCTTCCACATGTGGGAGGGACATCAAATTGATCTATTTGCAATCAACTTGAACAGGAAGTACAAAGCTTTTGCTCCAGGGAGTTTCTCAAAGGGTTTTTCCAGGGGATGTGCTGGTACATTGGCAGTTCCAGGTGGTTTGTGTGTTCCCTTCTTTTCCACTGATTTTCCCTGGTAATGAGGAAATTGAAACCGAGCGGGACTGCCATGATCTTGATCACTTCAGACTGGCCATGGAGTACCGTGTACCCAGTCATGCTGAATATGCTGCTTTGCTTCCCTTGGAATATCCCCCTAGAGGGAGGATCTACTGACCCAATTGCATAACAGGGTGCTACAACCCATCTACAAGAATTTCATGCCTGGATGGTGAGAGGCAAAGGTGAAAGGATTGGGATCTGTCAGAGGAGTCATTCTTTCAGTGAGGTGTCCATCGAAAAGTCTATATATGCTTTTTTTTGGCAAAATAATTGAAATCTGGTTCGGGGAGAAGCAGGTGGACCCATTATTATGTCCCACCTCCACAGTTCTGGAGTTTTTGTTTTCTCTTGCCAAGTCTGGCCTTAATATAAATAAAGTAAAAGGGTAGTTGTCAGCTCTCTCCCAATTTAAACAAATCCAGAACAGGTTCTTATTTTAAGATACCCTGGAATGTTCAATTTTTAAAAGGGCTAGTTAAACCTGTTTTCGCCTTCTCAAATTGTAGTCTCGCCTGTCCACTATGGGAACTAAATTTGGTTCTAAATTTCTTCATGAGCACCTACATTCATGTTTCTTGAGACATGTATCATTTAAATTTGCGTTCTTGGTTGCGTTAACCTCTATAAGAAGAGTTTCAGAACTCCAAGCCCTATTGAGTTCACCCAGTTCTGTAAAGACAAGGTCACATTAAGAATAAAACCTTAATTTCTACCAAAGGTGGTGTCGGAATTCCACCTAACCCAGAAGATCCATCTACCGACCTTTTTTTTTCCTCCACCACAACGATCAATGAGGATACTAAGAAGAGATACTACACACACTGGGGCTTCTGATTCTACCTAGGCAGAATAAAAGACTTCAGGAAAGATGACCAACTGTTCATTAACCGTGCTGGTCCAAAAAAAGGACAGGCAGTCTCTAAAAGGACAATCTTGCACTGGATATTTCTTTGTATTACTTCGTTATATGGTTTCACCTAAAAGCAGATACTGTAGGGTGTAAGGGCTCACTCAACTAGAGGTGAAGGAAGAACATCGGGTCTGCAAAGAGGTGTTCCAATAGTGGATCTATGTTGGGCAGCTTCCTGTGCAACCATTCACTCTTTTTCCAAACATTACTTTTTTTGATTTTTCTCTTCAAGGATGATACGGTTGTGGGAAAGTCAGTCCTACAATCCATCTTTAATTAAACTATCCACCAACACACTTTGGGAGTATTTCAGAGATGAGAAATCCCTAGGGGTCATTTGTCCATTTTAAGGACAAATTACTCACCTTTGGTATTGTTCTTCCTGGTGAGCATATTGTTCCTCCCATGGATTCCTCCTCGCCCTTCCATCTACCCCGCTTATGGAACTCTCTAAAATTGTAGAAACAAGTGACCCAGCCAACTATGGGCCTCATTATGAGTCTGCCGGTCCGGACTTAACGTTGCCAGTATAACCATACGGCACTGTTTACCGGACCAGCAAATTCCGACCTTCGATCCCGGAAATACCACCACCCTGAAAGCGCCACCGCTGAGGCAACGCACCCGATAACTGCGTCAGCAGACACAGCTTAATGACGCCCCCAGTTAACGGCAATACGTAACACTGTGCAAATTACGAGTATCATGGACATGGAAACTCTGCCACAAAAATGGCAGAAACGCAGTGGACCCCATGGCGGTATCGCCGCCACCGCAGCAATGTCGTTAAACAGTGTCTGGTGAGCTGAATCAGGCCACAGGTGCACCAAATGAGCTCAGCTGGACCCAGCAGGCCACTGGGAGCCTACAAAAGGGCTACACCCAGGCCAACTCCAAACACAACTATGCAGGCAGCCGCTGTAGCAGCATTCGGACTGGAGCTATTGAACCTACAGGCAGCAGTGCACATGGTGGCAGCAATGGTGCAGAGGAGGAGGAGGCGGAGGAGGCGCAGGCGGCAGTTAGCAAACCCTGCACCCATGCCAAACCCAATTGTGCAGCCGGCATGACCGCGCAGGCAGCCTACAATACCCCGCATCAGGGCCTTACCCATGAACCTGACCCCAGGACAGATCCACACATACCGGCTGGACCGTCCAACAATCATATACATCACCACCATGATTGAGGACGACATCAGCAGCCGCATTGGCATTTCAACGGCAATCCCCCCACTTCTGAAGGTCGTCTCATTACTGCATTTTCTTGGCACTGGAATGTATCAGCACACTGTTGGTAAGCTGCACCAACCATGTTTCTCAAGAATACTGGGCCAGGTACTGGATGCCCTGCTGTGCCATGTGTCGGAACACATCGCCCTACCCCTACCCTTACCCAGGTCATTGCCACCAAGTTGGCCTTCCATGACATTGCCGCTATGCCAAATTGCATTGGTGCAGTAGATTGCATCCACATAGAGCTGACAGTACCACGTGCAATGGAGATGGTGTACTGCAATAGGAAACTATACCACTCACTGAATGCACAGATGGTATGTGACGCTGGACAAGTGATAATGCATTGCTGCACACGTTTCCCGGGCTCAACACATGACTCAATGGTCCTACGGAATTCGACATTGCCACGGTACATGGAGTGCTATGCTGGACAAAGCAGATGGCTATTGGGTGAGCACATCTGCCAATGCACGGCCCCTGGCCAATGTAATGGACAGTCACCAAAACCCACACATCACAACGCTACACATGACAGGTGGGCACAGTGTGCCCGTACACACCCTGCCAAAGGAGATGCACAACCAAGACATGTTCTGGTAGCACAAGCTAATATGACATGAGCCACTGAATACACCCACCCACACTATGCACCACTGCCCCAAATGCACATGATATGTGCACATCAGACAATCTGCATCGACCACATCATCACAGTGTCTATTGATTGACTCCTCCATCTGTGTACATCACTGCACAATGCCATACTCACCTACCACTACTGGCTATAAGGGCAATTTCATATGCACAGCAAGACGTTGGGCAATGTCCAAGCGCCAATGTGGACAACAATGACACAGGAAGGGTAATATCCCATTGGTCAGACCACTGCCTGCCCCATATGGATGATTGACTAATGACACATGATTGCACTGCATCTGATCAAGACATGTATACCACAATCACTGATATGTCCCCTCCATTTACATCCCATGTAGGTGATGCAGGATATATGCACTCACCCATATGGAGGCCAAGGAAAAGGCATGAGGAGGCCTACAACAGGGCACACGTCCGAACACGTGGCATGATCGAGAAGACATTTGGCCTACTGAAGGCCAGGTTCTGCTGCTTGAGCAGATCTGGCAGATCACTGCTGTACAACCCAGTGAAGACGGGTAAAATAGTGCTTGTGTGTGCCATGCTGCACAATCTGTGCATGCGCAGGAACATTCCTCTACCCCCAGACACAGAGGAATGATGAAGTTGATGATGAAGATGGGAATGGGAATGGGGATGGGGAAGGGATGGCTGCACTCCTTAGCAAGGGGGGACAAGATGGTCAACATGCACGGGATGCACTCATTCGCATTTACATTTGAGAGACTGCACATGAACAGTATTGCATGAATATGATGATGCACGTTAATAAATGGATTGATTGCAAATGAAATTACGGATGACTCGTGAAAGAGTTTTCAAAGGTGATTTATTGTCAGCAAAGTAGGAAAGAAGGTGTATTAGATAGGAAAGCTGTACACCAGTGCCCACCCACCACCCAAACGTACCCACCCCCAACCAGGCCACAGACCACTAACCCCATAATGGACCTCCCTCACCACCCAAACCTACCCACCCCCAACCAGGCCCCAAACCGCTAACCCCATAATGGACCTCCCCCACCACCCAAACGTACCCACCCCCAACCAGGCCCCAAACCACTAACCCCATAATGGACCCCCCCCCCACCCAAACGTGCCCACCCCAATACACCCATTGTGTCCCAGAATGTCTTGTGGACAGCCATTCCCACATGGCACTATTTCCGGGGGCGCTTATGCGCATGAGCGTCCTTGCCGGAGGGTCCAGCCAGCCGACAGGAGCGCCTCCGTGGGCTGGTAGTGGCAGAGCTTGATGGTGTGGTGCTGGTGGACGGCACTGGTGGTGTGAATGGTGGCACACATGCAAGAAATGCCTGTTGGGCAACCAACATAGACTCGGCGATGGTGAATGTCACACTGTTGCCCTCCCGGACATGGCGTGCCAAGGTGACAATGATCGTGGCGAAACGTCCGATGGCAATGGAGAACCAATGCACCGATGTCGCATTGCTCTCTCGCTGCATTCTCGCCTCCACCTACTGCTGCATTGCCTCCTCCCGCTGCAGCCTAGCCTCTTCCCACTGCAGCCTTTCCTCCTCCAGCTGCCTTTCCACAAGCTGGGATAGGGGGGCATGCTGTTCCACCGTCCGCTGCATGCCGGCATTTTGCTCTTCCATGAAGGGCGTTGGTGACCTCATGAGGCTGTGCATTGATGGGAGGCTGAACTGCAGGTTGTGGAGGGATGATGGGTCATCCATGTTGTCCCCCTCCGACTTCGGACTGCATGGCTGGGGCACTGTCATGACTGGATGCAGCCTCCTCCGCAGTGCAGACGGCCTGCAGGATGGAATCTGTGGCCATGGTGGGAGTGTGTGCCTGTGTGGCGGCAGCCTACATGGGGATGGAGATGTCGGCTGGTGCATCTGTCCCAGATGCAGCTGGTGCTGGTGCCTGTGTCCTGCAGCAGCTTGCCTCGTCATCCCGGGCAGGAGGGCTGCCTTGGCCACGTGCAGGTGGGCGTTGCGTCGCCTGTTGGGCATTGTCGCTGTCACTTGACATGCCTGTGGGGATACAGAGGGCATGCTGTTAGTTGTGTGGTGGTACTTGATGGGTCCATCACATGCATCACACTGAACGATCTGTGACCACTTGCATGTACACACATTTGACTGTTGATGCACTCAGGTGTGTGTGGCTCAGCTTGTACTCAGTCACGCACTGTGTGCAAGTCCAGGGGCCATATATTGTGTTCATGTTGCTTGTCATCTGGGTGATTGGTGTGTCCTTTGGATCTCTCCTGCCCTGGCTGTGGGGGTCATCAGTGGGTCACTCCTGCCCTGGCAGGGTTTTGGGGGGGTCATCAGTGATTCCATTGGGTCACTCCTGCCCTGGTTGGGGAGGGGAGGGGTCATCGGTGGGTCCATTGTGTCACTCATGCCCTGGCTGGGGGGGGTTATCAGTGGGTCCATTGAGTCACTCCAGGCCTGGCTGGCAGGGGAAGGGGGTTATCAGTGAGTCCATTGGGTCACTCCTGGGGTCCATTCACACTCATGGCTTTGTACTTTGTGCACTTACCGGAATCAACAGGTGGGCTCACTCCTGCCTCTGTGTCGTCAATGCCCTTTATGCCCTCAAGGTGCAGGACACTGCTGCACCGCTCCTCCCACAACTGCAGTCTTAGTGTTGATGCTGGGCCTCCACCGGTGCCAGTGCTGTGCTGGCGGTGTGCAGCGATGAGGTTGCGCACTCTGAGCCGGAGGTCATCCCACCTCTTGTGGCATTCCTTTACGGTGCGTGTGGTCACCCCTACTGCTGTGCACTTGCGTGCTGCTTCAGGCCAGACCTCCTTACGGCATTGCTGGGTGGCGCGCCGCTGGTCTGTGCTGAAAAGCATTTCGGCATGGTAAACTATATGCTCCACAAGCACTGTGAGCTCTGCCTCACTGAACCTCTGCTTGCGCTGTCTTCTTGCTGGAATCCGGGATGCCATAGTGGTTGATGAATTTCACAGCTCAGGGAGGTGATCTGGCCTGTGGTGTGTGAAAATGGCAGTGGATTGTGGTTTAAGTGATGGCCGCCTCTGTTTCTGGTTATCGCGGTCATGGTGTTTCCGCTTCCGGTGATTCCGTGGCGGTCACGATTTTTCCACTGCTTTTTGGGGCGGTATGTCCGTGTCCGTGGGTGTGTAATTGCCGGCGGTGACACCGTTTACGCGTTGGTGTGGTGCGCACGACCGACAAGCCGTAATCAGCCGTTCATTCTGCAAACTTGCGGCCGTGGTAACGGTGTCACCGTCATCATGGAATCACCAGTTTCCGGTCAGGCGGACTCGTAATGAGGCCCTATGCCTCTGTTCCTCAGACTTTGCTTGACAGTGTGAGAAAAGGCGGAACTGAAGAAAATGGTGCTGATGCTCTGTTCTTGCACGCCGATTCAACACAAGACATGACCAATCAGAAGAGATGGTTGATGTTTTGGTGCCAACTGTTTCGACTTGGATATTTCAAAGATTAGGAGTCCCTGGAAGGCATTATGTACCCACCCGAAAGAACATTTCCAAAGGTGATGACTAGCCAGAGACAAAGGTAAACTGAGTCTGGGTTACAGTGCAGCTGTCCAATAGCCAATGACACAGATCAAGTGGCAGGACGGTGGCTTAGTGTTGCAGGTCAGATACACCTGTGGTTTCTGTGTTTCCCAGGGGTCTTTGCTCAATGTTCCTTCTGTTCCAGTCTTTCTCGTTACCATTGGCCTCTACCATTGCTCTAGCCTCTTCAATTGCAGAACACACAAGTAAAGCAGGAATGAAACTTTGTTGAGTGAGGGAGTATTGGAAGCTTGTGATACAATTTTCCCAACTGGGTAAAGGATGGGAAGGGCCACTCATTCCCACTGGCCTTGTAGAAAATTGGAATCCCCGGATCTCATCAGATCTTCAGTGTAAGAGTGCAATATTGGCTAGGTTGCCAGAGCAAAGCTTCCACATTATGTTCACGTGCGGGGTGCTTCGCTGTACTTCAGCACATCCCAGCAATTGACAAAGGTTGGAGGTACACATTCCCTTATCTTCTATGAATATTGCAAGCTGAGGCAGCTCTGTCCCAGATCAGTCGTACTCCCTTTCAAACATTTGGCGGTCTCCCTATTATTTGGATTCATCACGTACAAACGTTTCTGGGTAAACACACAGCATGTGATTGAGCCTTAAATCTTGACTTCCTGACACATCTGATCTGGTCTTGGCTGCCATGACCCTGTATTCCTGGGCACAGAGTAGCCAATACCCTATATGGGCACATAGATATTCTTTCACATAAGGGACATCCAGTTAAACTGTGAACTTCTTCCACGTTTGTAATGCCAAAGTGACTGTTTTGTAATTGTTACTTACAGATGCCTTACCAACATCAACCAGTCGTGCTGCCACCATCGTGTTAAAGCTCATGACGCTAACAACAAGATTACCCGCTGTTAGGGAGAATTCTCTGTTTAGGCTGAATTGCCTAACCTAGTGAGTCCCCCAGCAGCTTTGCTGGATTTCTGGAGTTTGTTTTTTTCTCCTGCCAAGAGTGAGACTCTTTTTCTCCCACTCTTGGACATGAATTGTGGTGTTCTTTTGAATGTTAATGTGTTTCCTGGGCTATGGAGTCTTTTACTCCATAGGGTCTCATATGTTTTTTCTATGTGTGTTACACCGAACCCTCCGTGCAGTAATACCGGGGTGTCATAGTGACCCCCCACCATAGACTCCATACCCTAGGACTGACTACTGTCTCCCAGGGCATGTAAAGTCACCATTGGCTTTACTAGTCCCAAATTACTAACCGTACCAGTACAAACCATCATATTGTGGACGTACTGGTAGGGGCAATTCGATTGCCACTGGGTCTTTTATTCAAGAGGGCACTGTCCCATCCCCCCTCGTCGAGTTTTGGCTGGTGGCAGTGGATACTACTTTTTATATTCAACCGCAAATATATCTCTATGGGATTTTCCCATTGTTCGAGGCTAATACTTTTTAACATAGCCTCTAACATGCCGCCGGTTTATTTATTTGATATTAATTCACCGGTTGGTATTTTCTGCCAGAATCTGGTTTTAAAATGGCATTTGTGTTCGCCTCTGTAACTCCAAGCCAAAGGTCGAGCCCTTTGTTCGACTTTTTGGGGGGCTTCTCCACAGAAGCCTCCTGTAACGCTCACCTGACTCCCACGGAGGCGCTTGCCTGGTTCGAGCTGCTGTGACCTCTTCTAAGGTGATGCGCAGGGTTCGGAAGACGGACTGGACCGGGCCCCCCGAATCTGGCTTGTCTGGCTCACAGAAGTATCCTTCTGTAGGCGAAAATAGGGGATTAACTGTCTGCGGGGTAATGCAATCGGCCTCCCACTTTCCCCTCTCACCCTCCTCGAAACCCTTCTGTGATTCCTCGTAGCGTCTCACCTTATGGTCTGGAAGGACGAGTTCTCCATCCTGCTTCTGATGCAGGGGCGCGTTGGTATCCAGTTACTTCACTGGATTTTCGGATTGGTGAGAACCAAACTTGCTTGGCTTCCAGGTAAGTTTTTTGATAAAAGGTTCCCCTTGTGTCCATGCATTATTGTACTAATGCTAGTGTCTTTTTCCCCATAGGGGCCGGGGTACGGAATGCCGGGGAACAGGCACCGACCCGAGATGAGAGGTGAAATCCTTGTAGAAATCAGGTAAGTCTGTAATGAGTGTTTTTTGGTAATGTCTTTTCATTCGCTCATTAACGCTGATGTCTCTTTTTCCCCTTAGGGGCCGGGGTCCGGAAATGCCAGGATGCGGCGCGGACCCGAAATGAAGAGGGAATGAATCAACAGGTAAGTCTTAACATGGAGGTTTAGCTTTCCTTATTCCCTTCTCTCTCTCACCTTTTGTTCTGGTCTTTTTCTCCCTAGGCACTGGGGCGTGACTGCGAATCCGGATGATCGCTGCTGAACATGGAGGCGTCCTGTAAAGGTGAGTGGAATTCGGCGCTGCAGCGATCGACGCGATGAGCTTTTAAATAAAAGTCTTCCTTTTCAGGATTGTCGGCGAGATATCTCCGGGATGCGGATTTAGCAAGTAAGGACTTTTCCTTCTTCTGTTCTCTTCTTCTCTTCCTTTGCAGGTGATCCAGGATGCTGGCAGGCGTGGCAGAAGTCAGGATGCAGGAGCAGACACGGTGAGCGTCCAGCTGCTAGATGCAGAACAACGCGAAGCACGTGTGGCTGTTCGGGTGGGGTTTAAATAGCCTTGGAAGAAGTTCCAGGTATGTATCCTTCCTCCAATCAGGTATGTATCCTTCCCCGACCACGCCCGGATGGTAAATTAGTCCCACAGGTAAAGTAGTTCTTTTCAGGCCTCAAGGAGGCCAGGATCCTGCAGCATGGTCTGCATCAGGTAAGTGCACCCAAGCACTCCCATAATGAGCCTGGCGCCTATGGCGCCAGGACTGATGTCTTTTATGAGCCTGGCGCCATAGGCGCCAGGACACTGTCCAAAGGGCCCCTATATGGGGTTGCTGGGTCCTTCCTTGGGGACTAGATGTCCGCTTTCGGGGACGCAGGGCTTGAACCGGCTCCCCGGGAGCGGGCATCATGACAGCACTCCCCCCAAAGGCCCCTCCCAAGGTTGTTCCCTCCGGGGGTTTTGGTTTATCTGGGAAGAGTCGGTGGAATTTCCTGACTAATCGAGGTGCATGCACATGGTCGCTGGGTTCCCACAACCTCTCCTGAGGTCCGTATCCCTTCCAATCAATTAGGTAGAACAGTTTTGACCTAAACATTTTTGAGTCTAAAATGTTCTTCACTTCGAATTCGGGCTCCCCATCTATTAGAATAGGTTCTGGAGGTTTGAGTAGTCGGGTTCCGGGTACCACTGGTTTCAGAAGTGACACATGAAAAACAGGGTGAATTCGCATACTAGCTGGTAAATCAAGTTTAACAGCCACTGGGTTAATTATTGCCGTAATAGAATAAGGTCCTAGATATTTTGGGTTAAAGGTTCGAGGCCCTTTGAGTCGTAAATGTCTGGTAGCTAACCACACTTGATCCCCAATCTGATACAGAGGTGCTTCACTCCGATGTAAATCAGCATTCTCCTTGTATTTTCTCTTGGCTTGTTGTAAATGCGTAGTTGCCTCTTTGAAGGCTTGGGTAATTGTAGAATGCAGATGTTCTACTGCAGGCATTCCGAGGTTCTGAGGTGAGTCAAGGTTTGAGGTTCGAGGGTGATGCCCAAACAGAGTATAAAAAGGACTGTGGCCAGTTCCAGAGTGTACCGAATTATTATATGCGTATTCGGCTATCCAAAGAATGTCTTTCCAGTTGCTTTCAGATTGCTGTAACACACACCGTAAGTACTGCTCAAGGGTCTGATTTGTCATCTCGGTCTGACCATCGGTCTGAGGGTGGTGACTGGTCGATAATCTTACGTCGATCTGCGCCATTTGACAACATTTGCGCCAGAAGTGGGAAATGAATTGGCTTCCCCGGTCAGAGATTAGTATAGATGGGAATCCATGAAGCCGAACAATATTTTCGAGGAATTCTTTGGCTAGGACAGAAGCTGAAGGTAAACCTTTCAAAGGAATAAAGTGGGCCATTTTGGAAAACAAATCCACAATTACCAGAATAGTATTGTACCCCGAACAAGGAGGCAGGTCCATAATAAAATCCATTGATAGGGTGTGCCAGGGTGCTGGCGGTATGTCTAGAGGTTGAAGGAGACCGGCTGGTCTTTTCTTTTGACTTTTATTTTGGGCGCAAACACCACAGGACATCACAAAAGATTTAACATCTTTTCGCCAAGAGGGCCACCAAAATTGTCGTTTCACCTTTTCCTCTGTCTTGGCAATACCAGGGTGTCCCTCTATTAATGTATCATGATAACCGGAAATAACTAGTTCGTGTAATTCCTTATGTGGCAGGAATAAGCGTCCTTGGAAATAAGGTAAACCATTATCTATGGTAAAGTCTGATCCCTTTTGTATCCAATCCTGTAAGGTTGTAGGGTCCAGGAGTTGTTTCACTCTGGCTTGAATGTCTTCAAGCGTCTGTAACGAAGTCATGCCTAGAATCCTCTGTTCGGGAATTATTGGTACTGGTTCTGAGTTTGTATCAGATTCTCCCATTCCAATTCGGGATAAGGCGTCTGCTTTACCATTCTTGCAGCCAGGTCGATGGGTAATCACAAAATCAAATTCAGCGAAAAACAAAGCCCATCGGAGCTGCCGTGATGACTGGGCCTTGGCGGTTTTCAAATACTGTAAATTCCGGTGATCAGTGATCACTGTGATGGTATGTCGAGCGCCAAGCAGATAATGCCGCCAGGCTTTAAAAGCGGACTTAATGGCTAACAGTTCTTTGTCCGTGATTGCATAATTAACCTCGGGTGCCGAGAATTTTCTGGACCAAAATGCTACGGGATGCAGTTGGTTGGTTTCGGGATCTCTTTGGGACAGGACAGCTCCCATGGCTAGGCTGGATGCGTCAGTCTCGACGACATAAGGGAGATCTGGACGCGGGTGTTTCAATATAGATGCAGAGGTAAACTTAGTTTTTAAATCCTGAAAGGCCTGCTCGGCTTCTTCAGACCATTCAAAACGTTTATTTTTCCTCAAGAGTGCAGTAATGGGTTGTACCACGCGTGAAAATTCCGGGATAAACCTGCGATAGAAATTGGCAAAGCCGAGCATGCTTTGTACCCCTTTTACAGAGCTAGGTGATGGCCATTTGAGGATGGCATCCACTTTTCTTGAGTCCATTCGGACTCCTTTGGGTGTCAGGATGAAACCTAGAAACTCGACTTCTGTGGTATGGAAAACACATTTCTCCAATTTAGCAAATAGTTTGTGTTGGCACAGTTTTTCAAGTACTGCCATGACGTGTTTTCTGTGATCAGATTCCGAAGAGGAGTACACCAGAATGTCATTGATATATACGACAACACAAACATCGATGAGTTCCCGAAGGACATCATTCATGAAGTATTGGAAGGCAGCCGGCGCGTTACACAATCCGAAAGGCATCACCTGGTACTCGAATAATCCGTATTTAATACGGAAGGCAGTTTTCCATTCGTCGCCTTCTTTAACTCGTACCAGATGATAAGCCCCCCAGAGATCTAACTTGGTGTATATGCAAGCGTCCTTCACCTGGTCAAGGAGTTCAGGGATCAGAGGCAGAGGATAACGGTTTTTAACCGTTATCTGGTTCAGTGCGCAGTAATCGATACAGGTTCTAAGGTCGCCTTCTTTTTTGGGCACGAAGAACAAAGCCGAGGATGCCGGGGACTTTGACGGGCAAATAAAACCATTAGCTAGGTATTGATCCAAATATTGTCTCAAATGCAGGTTCTCAGGTTCGGTAAGGGCATAAATCCTGCTACAAGGGGGTTGTGCACCGGGCACCAGATCGATTTGGCAATCATACGATCTGTGAGGAGGTAACGTGTTGGCCTGTTCCTTTTGGAAGACGTCCTGAAAGTCTTGGTATTCCGGAGGTAGTTGCATGGAGGCAGAGGTTACAGATGCTAGATTAATCTTCAGGTTTTCTGGGTAGCAGGTTTGTGTACAATCCGGGAAGGTTATTCTCTTAGCTCGCCAATCAATTTGAGGATTATGTGTCTCTAACCAAGGGATTCCAAGAATAACCTGAAACTGTGGAGCCTTGATTACATCAAACACAACACCCTCCCGATGGCCGTCGGGAACAATAAGAGTCACCTCAGTAGTGGAATGTGTTACCGTTCCAGAGGCAATCTCAGTTCCATCGACTGTGGTGATGACATCTTTGCTGGTTTTAGGACGGAGAGGGAAGTTAATCCTAGAGACCAATTCACGATCCACATAGTTTCCAATAGCCCCACTATCGATGTATGCCTTTATTTCATGCAACCGCTTAGGCTGTTCTGGATCTACGAGAACCATTGGCACAATGAAATGCGAGGTCTGAGAGTTAATTTTCAAGCTCGGCAAGCGGACCCCTACACTTGTCGGGCGGAGTCGTTTCCCGAAACAGTCTTCCTGGTTTTTATCAGCGGCTCCTACCACCTTTCGGGGCGGTTTTGCCAGGCAATCTCGTAGAAAGTGTCCAGAATTCCCACAATAAAGACATAATTTTAACTGCCGCCTCCTTTCATGTTCCTTTTGAGTTAAGGGTCCTTTAACCCCTCCAATTTGCATAGGCTCAGAGACATCAACTCCCTTGGGATTAGCATGGGTCTTGACCAACACCCGGGTCTCAAACCTGGACCGATCAGCTTTTCTGTTTTAAAGTCTGTGATCCAATTGGACCACTAAGTCTATATACTCTGTGCATTCTTGGGGCGGATTTACAACTTGGGCCAAGACATCTTTAAGTTCTCCGCGTAGGCCTCGATAAAACAACGTGACTCTTTTATCCTCTGGCCATCCCATTTCCACAATTAGTCTATTAAAGGTTGCAATATAGGATAGGAGGTCCTGATTGCCCTGTCGCAGGGATAGAAGTTCGTCATCCAGAGCCTGCCCCTGAGAGTGTCGAGCAAATAACCTTTCCATGCTTGCTTGAAACCTTTGAAAATCACAGAGAATCGGGTCATCTTGAGTAACCAGTGGAACTGACCAATCGGCAGCGCAGCCGCTGAGATATGACAATACAAAGGCTACCTTGGTCTGATCATTAGGGAAGGCCCCAGGTCTGCATAGGAAGTGCAAACGACACTGATTCATGAATACAGCGAATCCCCAGCAAAGCGTTCGGGTGGGGCCAGCGGCATGTTTCCAGGTAGATCAATCTGCACAGGGTTACTGGAAACCACAGGAGCGGGGTTCCCTCCGGAACCGGGTAGAGGAGTTTGCCCAGCTTGACCTTGCAAAAGCTGTCTGGCCAAGTCATCAGTTCTTTCCTTTGATATTAATTCCCTCCTGAGGCCATTAGTCTCTTGACGAGCGGCATGTACTTCGGCCCTTAATTCCCCCAGTAATTGGGCCAACTGATCAGTCTCAGAACTTTCCATAGCGCCTGGGTGGGAATTTGTAGGAAGGCTTCGCGTTCTGTAACGCTCACCTGACTCCCACGGAGGCGCTGGCCTGGTTCACGCTGCTGTGACCTCTTCTAAGGTGATGCGCATGGTTCGGAAGACGGACTGGACCGGGCCCCCAAATCTGGCTTGTCTGGCTCGCAGAAGTATCCTTCTGTAGGCGAACATAGGGGATTAACTGTCTGCAGCGTAATGCAATCGGCCTCCCACTTTCCCCTCTCGCCCTCCTCGAAACCCTTCTGTGATTCCTCGTAGCGTCTCACCTTATGGTCTGGAAGGACGAGCTCTCCATCCTGCTTCTGATGCAGGGGCGCGTTGGTATCCAGTTACTTCACTGGATTTTCGGATTGGTGAGAACCAAACTTGCTTGGCTTCCAGGTAAGTTTTTTGATAAAAGGTTCCCCTTGTGTCCATGCATTATTGTACTAATGATAGTGTCTTTTTCCCCATAGGGGCCGGGGTACGGAATGCCGGGGAACAGGCACCGACCCGAGATGAGAGGTGAAATCCTTGTAGAAATCAGGTAAGTCTGTAATGAGCGTTTTTTGGTAATGTCTTTTCATTCGCTCATTAACGCTGATGTCTCGTTTTCCCCTTAGGGGCCAGGGTCCGGAAATGCCAGGATGCGGCGCAGATCCGAAATGAAGACGGAATGAATCAACAGGTAAGTCTTAACATGGAGGTTTAGCTTTCCTTATTCCCTTCTCTCTCTCACCTTTTGTTCTGGTCTTTTTCTCCCTAGGCGCTGGGGCGTGACTGCGAATCCGGATGATCGCTGCTGAACATGGAGGCGCCCTGTAAAGGTGAGTGGAATGCGGCGCTGCAGCGATCGACGCGATATGCTTTTAAATAAAAGTCTTCCTTTTCAGGATTGTCGGCGAGATGTCTCCGGGATGCGGATTTAGCAGGTAAGGACTTTTCCTTCTTCTGTTCTCTTCTTCTCTTCCTTTGCAGGTGATCCAGGATGCTGGCAGGCGTGGCAGAAGTCAGGATGCAGGAGCAGACACGGTGAGCGTCCAGCTGCTAGATGCAGAACAACGCGAAGCACGTGTGGCTGTTCGGGTGGGGTTTAAATAGCCTTGGAAGAGGTTCCAGGTATGTATCCTTCCTCCAATCAGGTATGCATCCTTCCCCGACCAGGCCCGGATGGTAAATTAGTCCCACAGGTAAAGTAGTTCCTTTCAGGCCTCAAGGAGGCCAGGATCCTGCAGCATAGTCTGCATCAGGTAAGTGCACCCAAGCACTCCCATAATGAGCCTGGCGCCTATGGCGCAAGGACTGATGTCTTTTATGAGCCTGGCGCCATAGGCGCCAGGACACTGTCCAAAGGGCCCCTATATGGGGTTGCTGGGTCCTTCCGTGGGGACTAGATGTCCGCTTACGGGGACGCAGGGCTTGAACCGGCTCCCCGGGAGCGGGCATCATGACACCTCCAAAAGTGGTGCCACTCTGTCTGGGTACCACAGGGGGTGTGGGAGGGGGTTTAGGCACCCTGGACTGAGTTGCCTTGGCAACCCAAGTCGTACTCGTGTGTGATTGGCCCAAGTGGTGAGCCGGCCGGCTCACCACTTAGCATGTTTGATTGACAGCTAGGCTGAGTGAATGGGGGTGTGCTGCATAAAAGCAGGGCTTTTGGGACTGGAACTTCAGAAGTCGCCACAGGACCTCAAAATCCGACGAGGGAGAAGCTGAGCCGACCTGCTACGACGACACCACCGGTGGAGCCCTGCTGATCCGACTCACCACTTCCCAACGACAGAGGAGATCTCCCTGCTGGAGAGTCTTCTTCCCCTGACTGGTGGGCACAACCAGTTTACCTTCTTTGCTCGCATCCCAGGATGTCTTGTGTTCGAATTGCCGTGCCAAGCACCCTGGCAACCGGATAGCCACTTACCACTGGACCACGAATAAAAGGACCGCTCCTTTTAATTGATAACTCTGCGGCTGGTTTCTTCCCTGGCAGTGCAACGGACCCCTACTTTCCTCCCCGACGAGATCCTCTCTTCCTCCGGACGAAGCACCGACTTGCACCCGCTGCCAGGAACAACTGCCCCCGCTGGAGCGTTCTCACCATTTTAAGGTACCGTGTCCGCCAGGACTCCCTTTCTAAAGATCGCTACAAGGTAACAATAATCCCTTAACCTTCTGGACTGGGCTGGCCACCTTGACCATCTAACTGGTCCCTTTCTGTTGATCCAACTCCTTCTGAAACTATTGCGAGACTTTTGGGCACTTTTAACCGTGTGACCTTGGACACATTTCAACCGGAGCCTCTTAAAGTGGGTCCGGCCTTGTTAACTTTGACTTTACGGTTTTAACCTGCCTTCTTCTCCTACTGTGTTCTTCCGAAAGGGTTGGGATCTGTTTCTATCTTTGCTCTGCCTTTCTCTCCCTTTTTAACCGATTGATTAGAGTGCCATCTTCGTTAAGCGCTCACTGCGGTCTGAAAATAAATGTTGCCTTACTTAAGACTTGTCTAATAATCGTTGAAGGGAGTGTATATCTTTTAGTGACCGTGTTTCTGAACTGCTTAACATTAGTGCCAGTGTGTTTAACTAGATGTGTTTTTTTTAAATAAATAATTATCTCTCTTTTACACCAAGCTCTGGTCAGTGTTTGCTTGTTCTACTGTTCTTTTGACCTATTGTGAATACTCTGTATCTGCCTAACTCTTCTTGAGAGAAGTCTGACTGCTCAGCCACAGCTACCAGGTAAATCTGGGTGGTACAGACTGCTACCAATTGGGTTTACTGCCAACCACCTGTAGTCTAAAATCTTTTGCAGTGGTCCCAGAGGGAACTGCACAGGTTTCTGCCTAACACTGGTGTACAGCGGTGGGATTTGTATTGAGTATACACTTTAGTATGCTTTTTGAATACTTTAGGACAACTAACCACAAAGCTTAGCACTAAAAAGCTGATTTTCTAACTATGTCTGCTATGGAGAGTTATACCCTAGAATCATTGTCTGCCAAAACTGATGATTGTTTAAAAGTATTGTGTAGACATAAGAATCTCTCTGAGAAGGGCAAGAAAATGGAACTTGTAGAAAGATTGTTAGAAAGCCAAAGTCTGGGTGGTACAGAGGAATCTACCCCCAGCAAATGTAGAAAACAATAATGGTATTGATCTGAATCAAAGCCTTGATAATGAGTCAGAAGAGGAAAGTGAACCTAATGAAGTTAGCCACTCTGAGCCTCTGTCTGCCTTACCTGCTGTACCTACTGGGCCTATACAAGGTCCTACATGTAACCCTGCTTATTTTGAACTTGCAAAAATAAAGCTTGAATTAGAGTACAAACGTTTTATTGCTCAATCTGAACGAAACCAAGAGCTAGAGTTCAGAAGAATGAATGCCCAGGCTGAGCAGAAGCAAGCTGAGTTGAGACTCTGAGAAATAGAGCTTAATCATGAACTAGAAATGAAAAAGTTGTCTGTGGAAAATGCTTCTCTCTCCTCTGGTTCCTCTAGGAGTTCCAGTCCCAAAAGTCCCCGGATGCCTAAGGAATTAGTGGGTATGTATGAACCTAAATTGGATGTGTTTGAGTATAATCATGGGCTCCAGGACATCACAGGGAATGAGTTACTTCCCTGGTTGTTCTCTAGGCTTCCCCCTGTTGCAATGTCAATCTGGAAAAGTGAATACCCTTCATTTGAATGACGGACGTAACTTGATGGCCGTAGGCCAACCGTTTTATGCACCGAATTATAGAAATACACACTGCTATGCTCGACCAACAAGCAGCCATTTTAAACGTAGCAAGAATCGCCATTTTGCTTGTTAACCATTGCTCATTGCTTTCTGTCTAAAACTGCTTTGCAGCTTGCAATTCTTGCGAATTCTGCTTACTCTGCTCAACTGTTAACATTGTCTGTATATGAAAGGGCAAGGTCGCAGGACTGAGGAGTTCGTTGAAACTCCTCATGAGTAGCCCAGAAAGGAATGCCCACGCTCCCTTTCTGTAGCCTTGAGGGAGAGCTGCAGGGCATTTAATCATTTCACAGCTGCCAGCCAGTCTCGTACTGTGGTAGAATATGTTAGAATAAAACAGCTAACGGCTTGAATTATGCTCTTCTTATGGCCCCCCTTCGCAAAACCCTTTATAGCGTGTCGGCTCCCAGGACACGAATAGTACCTCATAGATAACAAATCTTGGAATGTGACTCTTCCCCCGTGTGCAGCTTGCTTCCAAGAACAGAACCACTGTGTTCTGTTCAACAACTAGAAGATGCCTCCGCACTTTCTAATTGCACATTGTTACTAGACTAGACATCGAAAGTGTCATAATTGTTATACCCGTCGTAAATGTCCTTCGTCATCCCGAGTTCAAAGAAACTTAATAAAGGGGGGTGTTAAACATGACATAGCTGATTGTATGATATGCATTTTGTATATATGTAACTGATGTACGTAATTCGCTCTCTTGTGTCCCTCGAGGTCTAGGAAACTCACGTCGCGGGGCGTGAGACCACAGTTGGCCAATTGGGACTATTTTTGCTTGCAATAAACCCTAGCATTGGGAATTTGAACCTCGTGTCTGGCGCATCCTTTCGTGTATGGTTATTGCCTTGTTTCCATATCGCGAGGGACCCCTAAGGGTCCCTTTCAAGATGGCGCCCGAATAGGGACCCTCCCCCACTTGCCCCATCGTATATGTTGTAACGGAGTAAAGCCGGAAGAACGGCGAGGACGGGACGATCGAGCCGGGATCAAGAGGTGTACGGGGCACCCTTTTGAAGTGAGGAGAGATTCCTTCGCAGATCTGCACACATCTGATCCCTGATCGACATACCGGGCCAGAGGGCAAAGGAGGCGAGGGTCCCGAAACGAGGCAGAAGCCAGAGAAGCGCAGACACGACGTTGGGAGAGGTTGCGTCAGGACAGGCGACTTGTTTTATCAGGTGAGTCATTCCCCGATTCAAACGAAAACCTGATTTTGGTAGAGTGTTGGTTTTGCAAATTCAAACGTCCAGGTAAAGGTTAATTAACCAAAGGGGAAGGTTAAAAAACATGCCTGGAGTACTGTCCACTTTAGCGGGGCTTTTCCGCTGTGGTAGACCGTCCTTGGAATATGGCCAAAGTGCACCGCCTGGGGGAACGCCGGTTTATGACATGTATGCAAAATATGTGTGGGTGCGATAATATTTTGTGAAATTTGGCATAGGCAAACTAGAAAGCAACAGGACCATCAGTGGCCGATTAATGGTAGCTTTGAGATTGCGAGGATAGATAACCTAGAAAGGGTGTTGATAAGGGAAAAAGCGCGACCCGCAGCTTTTGAGACTATCAAAGATTGGAGGAGGGAAGCAATGCTCCGATTTAGGAGTAGATAGAAGCATGCGCGTAGGCACAAATCGAAGCTTGAGGTAGCAGAAGAAAAGGAGGAGGAGGAGTGGACGGCGAGTCTAAGACGGGAAGGGAGACGTGAGCAAATGAACATAGAAGGAATATACCTGCAGCAGGAACTACACATGGCAGACGAATTAATGGAACATTTGCTAACTAATACGGGTCGAGGCCCAAAACCAGAATCGAACCAAACACGCCTTTAGTAACTGCGCAGACCCAACCAGTAGCTCTCATATCCCCTCCCAAAGCCCAAGCACTTCCCCTCATGCAAGCATTAACCCACGCCCCAACCACAGCTCGAGCCCTCCCACAAGCGCAGACCGCAGACGCACAATTTACCAGCACCCAGGAATGTCCTTCACAGATGCCACCTGTGTCACTTGTCCCATCCGCACCTCCCGCTCCAGAAACAGATTCAGCACCATCTGCCCCTCCCGAAGTCGAAATTGAGACCGGGGAGGCGAGAGGCGGGGCTGAAGGAACAGGACTTGGACGGGTAACTCGCAGGGCGATCAGCAAAGAAGGAAAGATTTAATTACAGCAAGAGGCAGAAATGTACATAGAAGGAAATGATGGGACGGCAGCATTGGCCTCATTATATGGGTACCGAAAAAGCAACGAGAGACAGGTAGTGTTGGAATGCATGGGGAAATTTTTGGTGGGAGAATGGAAAAAGTTACTTGAGAAATTACCGCCACAACGATTGTTAGATTTGAACCAATTAGCATGTTGTAGAATAAAAGATGAAGAAGTAAAGGAACATGTGAATGGACTTTTTGATCTTAAAAATGAGTTGGATAATGAGTATGCTGAAATGTTTGCTGCACCTGGATACAGGGGTTGGGATATTAGAAGAGATGGGAGAGGGACGGTAGAACCATACATACAGCGGAGACATTCAATGTCATCTGTACAGAGGGGCGACAAGCTGAAAGTATGTATACGAGAAGCGATAAAGTGGGTGTCGAATCCTAGTATCCCAACAATGGTCATACATGACATATTTGACGAATATTCCATGCCAATGAAAAGAAAGGCACTGCAATCGATGGCTGAACATCTGATAGAGAAGGATATAAAAAATAATAAGGCCAGCCCACCTGAGATACTAGCGGTATACAAGAGAACATTCAAGCGAAGTACCTGAGAAACGGGCCTATCACTGGACTTAGGAATACTATTGAACCTAAGAGAAGGGGGAGGGATCGTGAGTGGGGCATTTCCAATGACAGAGGTTCCGCCCACGTTTATAGCAAAAGTAGAGGTCCCTGTGACGGGAACAGTAGGGGCGCAGGTAACACCAGCCCATTTCACCGCCCAGTATGTGCATGTCCCCTTTTCCAGGCAAGAGGTGAATACTATAAAAAAAACGATTCCCGATATAAGAAAGAATCCAGCAGGTTTCTACAAGGAAGTAGTCAACCCTGAGATCAGCAGTGCTTACTATGAGCGATATAGATTTGATTTTCCCAGTCATTTTGCAAGCAGATATATGGAAACAGATAAGGATGGTAGATAACTTGGGGACTTTTGGCGCCACATGGGCGGAGTTACTATTGGAGGACAAAAATAGAAAAGTAGGGGACAATCCGAGAACCCGCATGGCAGATCTACCAGAGCGGATAATGCGGAGATTGAGGGAAATAATTCCAGAAAAAAGAATTCAGTGGGACAAATTAACTACATGTGTACAGGGCAAGGATGAGCCAGTAACGGATTATTTCAGTAGATTTGAAGGAGTATTCACAGACTTCAGTGGGCAGGATGTGAGCACAGAGTCGGGGAAAAGGCTATTTGTTGATAAATATGTGAGGGGACTAATATTACCAATTCAAGATATGTTAATGGCGTCGGAAAGTGCCTGGGCAGCAAAACCGGGGAGTGAGATATTACACATAGCCCAATATTACGAGAACAGGGTAAATGTGGCGAAAGAAAGAGAGATGAAGGATCGAGTAAATTTAAAAACGAGAGTGTTACTGCAGCAGGTAATTGGATACAATAGAGGTAGAGGAAATGCACAAGGCAGGGGAAATTTGAATAATATGCACGGGGTGTCATTGGGATTAAATCAATGTGCGTACTGTAAAGAGGAAGGACACTGGCGAGGCCAATTCCCGCACCTACAGAATAGAGGTGGGTTTGGCCAGAGAAGGCCTCATAGAGGACATCAGGGGTCAAATGGCCCAAGCAGAAATAGCATGCAGCAGCAACAGGGATATACCAATGGAGGTAATCAAAACCAATCCTATGGTCAAAACCAAGCTCAACAGAACCAGGCATTGAACCAAAGTGTTTCGAACCAAAATCGGGGTGGGCAGGGCCAACAGAGAAATGATCAGAGTGGAGGACACGGAGGGGGAAATGGGAATAGTTTTGATACACAGCCAAACACGTATTATAGCAGCAGCGGTGACTACACGTCAGACGATGTGTTATTTTCGCAATAGGACACCCCACGGCAGGGGTCGAACCAGTGTCTATTCCCGTGAATCGGAGAGGACCCTACGTAGAAATGAGTCGGGAATAAGGAGCACCGGTTCCTTGTAGATACAGGGGCACAGAAGTGTTCGATAGACCACCACTTGGTTCCGGAGATCCCACAGTCTGGGCAAAAGAATGTTTCTGTAGGGTTCGCAGGTACACTAGTAATTAACCCCGTGTCCGAAGCTGTCCCAATTACAATAGGACCATTTACGGAACAGTGTCCATTTCTTCTGACAGACAATTGTGGGGAGAACTTGCTAGGATTAAATTTGTTGAGAAAATTGGGGGCAGTTATACATTGTACGGCAGATGGGGTGTCCCTCACGATTTGGCCTCACGATGCACCAGTGACGGAATTTATGTCAAAAGCGTTACCAGAAGAGCTAAGTAGAGTACCAACCTGTCTGTGGGCAATGCATGATAACGATGTAGGATGCTTGAAAATTGAGCCAGCAAAAATAGCTTTGAAAGAAGGTGTTACATTACCACGGATTCCCCAGTATAACATGTCTGTTGAAGGTGAGAAGGGATTCAAGAGTATTGTTACTGACCTGGTGAGATTGTGGGTGGTTGAAGAAATTGCAGGTAGCACGTGCAACAGCCCGATTCTTCCAGTTTACAAGAAAGCAGGCAATGATGTACCATATCGTTTCATAATTGATCTGCGCGCATTGAACAAAGTGGTAGACCCACAATTCCCTTTGGTCCCAGATGTCACAACAATACTGACAATGATACCGGCCACTGCAGAATACTTTAGTGTAGCTGATTTGAAGAACGCGTTCTTTAGCATTCCAGTGGATAAAAGCAGTAGATATCTGTTCGCGTTCACTCTAGGAGGTTGATCATTCACATTCACACGCATTCCACAAGGATACACAGAAAGCCCGAGTATTTACAGCAGAGCGCTAAAAGAGCAGCTAGACATGTTAGAATTACCCGAAGGTTGCGTACTCTTGCAGTACATAGATGACTTATTACTAGCTGCTGACACAAAAGAGATCTGCAAAGAAAGTACTATATTACTATTGACACACCTAGCGACCCATGGTCACAAGGCGAGTTTGAAGAAATTTGAGTATAATCAGAAGGAGGTGTCTTATTTGGGTTACCTACTTTCGAAAGAAGGGAGAAGATTAACACCAGAACGCATAGAAAGTATTTCTACTATGCCTATTCCAAAAACTCAAAAAGGAGTGAGAGCTGTAATAGGCATGGCCTCTTATTGTCGGCAGTGGATTAGTAATTTTGCGTTGATTGTGAAGCCGATGATAAAATTAACTAAAAAGGATGCAGTGATGCCTTTACAGTGGGATGAGGAATGTCAGAAAGCGTTTGAGCAATTGAAAGCTGCATTGTGTGCTGCGCCAGTTTTAGGCACTCCTAACTATAAAAAGATCTTTAGACTATTTGTGAGTGAGAGTGAAGGATGTGCATTGGCGGTTTTGACACAGTAACACGGTGGAAGAAATAGGCCGTGCAGCTATTATTCTTCCGCGCTGGACCCTGTAGCACGCGCACTACCACAATGTTTGCGATCTGTTGCAGCGGCTGCTGCGTCAGTGAAACAAACGGAAAGAATGGTATTGGGGCACATTTTAATTCTGATGGTGCCACATGCTATAGACGTTCTATTAAATAGAACACAGACACAACACCTCACTTCTGCCAGACTAACAAGATATGAGCTCATCTTGTTTGCACCCCACATCCAAATTATGAGGTGTAGCGCATTAAATCCTGCAGAATTAATGCCACTGCCCATAGCAGAAATTGGTGACAACGAATCACCACCCCATGATTGTTTAATGGTCACTGAAGAGGAAACAAAGGGAAGAATTGACTTGAGCGACATCCCACAGAAAGAGCCAGATGGGGAGTTGTTTTGTGACGGCTCTTGTTTTAAATTACCTGATGGCACATCAACGGCTGCATATGCAATTACTACCCTAGAGAGTGTTGTAGACAGCAGAAGAATCCCCTACAATTCAGCACAAGCCGCAGAAATAATAGCACTGACCCGAGCCTGTGAACTCTGAGAATTTGAACGTGAATATTTATACTGACAGCCAGTACGCCTTTGGCGTGGTTCATAACTTTGGCCGACTCTGGGCTGAGAGGGGTTTCTTGACATCACGTGGGGCCAGGATTCAGCATGGGCCTTTGATTGTGCGATTGTTGTCTGCACTCACGTTTCCAAAGAGCTCAGCTATAGTGAAATGCGAGGCGCATAAAAAAGTAACATTAAACAGCCACAGATTTGGGAAATAAAATGATGACAGTACAGACTGAGGAAGTACCTTGTATGATAGAGAATGGAGTTGCCACAGTCATAGAAATGCAGGCTGAGGCCACGACCAAAGAGATTCACGGGTGGGCTGAGGGCTCTGCTGAGTTAGATTTGGAAGGATGTTGGGTGGACAAAGAGACCAAGAACTGGATGTTGCCAAATTGTTACGTAACCGCAATGGTTACAATGGCGGATAGCCCTACCCACATTTGCGCGAAGAATATGGTACAGCATTTATCCACAGTATGGAAAAATGAGCACATAAAAAAGAATGCAGAAAGGCTAGTGCAGAATTGTATTACGTGCCTGCAACACAATGTAGGGAAGGGATCCGTGACTCCAGTAGGTAGTTTTGGCCCACTCTCCATGCCATTTGAGGTGATCCATTTTGATTTCATAGAAATGGAAAGGTGCCAGAACTACAAATATGTGTTAGTGGTGATTTGTGCATTTAGCAAGTGGGTGGAGACATAACCTTTAAAAGACTGCACTGCCATGTCAACGGCAAAAGTAATGTTGAAAGAGTATTTCTCCCGGTTCGGGCTGCCCCGTGTCCTGTGGTCAGATAACGGCCCACACTTTGTGGGCGCAGTAGGACTACAGATCTGTGCAGGTCTACAGATAGAGAAACGATTCCACAGTTCCAGGCATCCCAGTTCTTCCGGGCTTGTTGAGAGACAAAACGGTATCTTAAAGTCAAAGATAGCTAAAATCTGTGCTGGGAGCAAGTTGAGTTGGGTGGATGCATTACCCCTAGCGCTATTGTGCATGCGCACGTCTGTGCAGGCTAAAGCTGGGCTCTCCCCCTACGAAATTATAATGGGGAGACCGGCAAATGTATGGTGCGCACTGCAGCCCAAAAGGTTATGTGAGGTTGAGCATCCTGTATTAAGCACGTACTGTGGCCTTTTTAATGCAGAAGTTGCGTTTGATTCATCAGCAGGTGCAGGAGGCGTTACCAGTGCGATACACCGGACCGGGGCACTCGCTGGAGCCTGGAAGCTGGGTCCTGATTAAGAACTTTGAGCGGAAGACAGCATTAGCACCCAGGTGGCGCGGCCCCTACCAAGTACTTTTGGCGACGCAAATGGCCATTCGAGTGGACGGTCGGAAGGCATGGATCCATGCGACACATGCCAAAAGATTCCCAGGACTGCTGACAACTTCCGACGACCAGAGAAAGGAAACGGTCTCAGAAACGAAAGAAACTGTTGCCAGTCCACCAACACAGCATCAGCCTGAGCGAGAAGTGAAAGTTGAAACAAAGCCCAAGCGAGAAGTGAAACTCGAAACAGAGCCTGAGGAGGCTGCCAGAAAGGGGAAAGGGCGAAAAGTGCCCCAACGTTGCTCAGCAGAAACAACGTCACTGCCGAGCGACACAAACTCTGCATTGCAAACACCAGCAGAAACAACGCGTGTACCCCTTTGGCGCCCGCCAGTTTCTGCAAACGCACCAAGGCCAGAGAAAGAAACTACATCATTGCCACGGCGCTCATCGCTACCCATCATTGTACCGCAGGCTGACACTGAGCCTGATACTGGAAGTGCAACGGCACTATTCACGGATCATACAATACCAGGAGTGAAACCGTATAATTTGCAGCCTCGACAGGCAAAGTGATCCACAGATCTTTGGTGCTTTTCTTTTGCTTTTGGTTCCACTCGCGGACGGAGTAGGAACCAGCGGCGTAGAGGAGAGAAGTGTGAGAGTTGTGCAAGTCGGACAATTCAAGACTCCCGGCTCCTCGGTGCGCTTATAAAAAGTACATATGTCAGGAGCCAGAGCAGGACAAGCTGGACGCACATAAGTACTAAGGCTGATAGAATACATGTGTCCTGAGACAGAGCGGGACAAGCTGGATGCACATAGTACTCTATCAATAAAGAACTGTTCAGAAATCGTCTGAGCAGTGGGAGAAAGAACAAACTAATCTTGCTCGGAGTGGATAAGTGATCTAGGCTGTGAAAGGGCTGGCAGAATTGAACTGTGACATTTTCGTTGAACTTTTCTGTCATCAAGAACGAGAGGCATATGCGACAAACTTTGCCAGCAAGAAGAAGGACGATGAAGAACAAATCAAGACCGGTTTCAGCCTCCTCCTGCACCTCTGCTGAAAAGATGATAGTTTTAGGGACTGTACATTTAGGGAAAAAGCATGGTAAAAGGAATAAGGTACTGATTTGGACATTGGTCCTGTGTTTCTTAAGTATGGTAGTACCAACAATAACAGCTATTACACTATGGTTCCTGGAGTCCACGCACCCATTAGAAACACTTTTGCCAAAAGCAGCTACTGAAAGCCCGGTTCATGTAATCACTGGTACTTTGTCCCCAATGGAAGAAAGACATAGAGAATGATACGGCAACAATACATTGTTGCTCATTATGAACATGACCCATGCAGTTTTAAAGAAAAAAGATTGCTGGGTTTGTGCCCATTTACCACAGCACGGTGGGAAAGGGATAGGCTGGTATGTACAACCGTTACCATTGGTTTATTCATGCGAAGCATCGTTGAGTGCAATGTTCTTTGGGAAATGGAACAAGAGTAATACGGGTCGGCTAGAGGAGACCAATATGAATGAATTTGAGGAAGTGATCATGAGACCTGTGGGTTGTTCCATATTCCACAAAGCTCGCGTTTTTTCACCAGATCCCATGAGGAAGAATACACGAAAGACAACAAGAGTAGATAGATTACATAGGCAGAATAGACTGACCCCGCCAGCAGAAGAAACATCAGTAATGACATTTCGAATGAGGGATGAATGGAATAAAGATGCTGTTCCCCCTGCCTATACAGTGGATCACAGCCCCGTAACTGCTCCCCTATGTTTACGGAAAAAAGGTTCCTATAAAGTAGGAATGTTTAGCAGCTGCCTGAACACAGTGGTTTTAAAGCACGAAATAGAACCTGTGTACGTAGGGGACCCTGTTTACTTTATATGTGGGGAAAAAGCATATCCATGGTTACCTAGGAACTGGGGAGGTACATGCTACCTAGGTCTACTGTTTCCAGGAGTGTTCCTCTTGGAGACAGCAGAAGTAGCAAGACGAATAAAAGGTAGAACTCAAAGGAGTAGCGAGAATGGAATGATAGCAATAGATATAGCCAAATCATTTATACCATTCTTGGCCCAAATAGAAAATTCCTATAACATAAGAAAACTGTCTAGAATATTAAAAAATGCAATAGATTCAACAACGGATATTTTATTGAATATGACGTTAGAAGAGAAAGGAATAAGACTAATGGCACTACAAAACAGGATGGCTCTCGATATAATATTAGTTGATCGTGGGGGAGTTTGCAAACTCGTAAAAACTGCATGCTGTGTGTATATAGATGATTACTCCCCTACGATATTTAAAGCAATCCGGAAATTACATGTCTTAAGTTCCACACACTCTACTGAAGAAGGGGGTTGGGGGGGGTAGGATCCTGGTTGTGGGGACTATTGCGGTCCTGGGGTTGGAAGTTAATTTCGATACTAATGGTGGTACTTGGTATATTCATAACATGTTGCTGTTGCATACAATGCCTACCAATAGTTTGCATTGAAACAACTGAGGGATGTACTATGGGATGTATGCACATGGTGTCGAGAGGAAAACAAACGCATGACCGAAATAACAGAGACACTGATGAAACAAAAACAGTAAAACAATTCATGGCTATAGACATTAATGATGAAGATGATGCTGATGATAGCATGAGAGGTTCAGACATAGATACCCCAGACTTATCCTCATCGGAGGAGGATACAGTGAATGAATAAGACGTTTGGCATACGGCCAAAAGGAGGGTTTGTCAATCTGGAAAAGTGAATACCCTTCATTTGAATGACAGACGTAACTTGATGGCCGTAGGCCAACCGTCTTATGCACCGAATTATAGAAATACACACTGCTATGCTCGACCAACAAGCAGCCATTTTAAACGTAGCAAGAATCGCCATTTTGCTTGTTAACCATTGCTCATTGCTTTCTGTCTAAAACTGTTTTGCAGCTTGCAATTCTTGCGAATTCTGCTTACTCTGCTCAACTGTTAAAATTGTTGTCTGAATATGAAAGGGCAAGGTCGTGGGACTGAGGAGTTTGTTGAAACTCCTCACGAGTAGCCCAGAAAGGAATGCCCACGCTCCCTCTCTGTAGCCTTGAGGGAGAGCTGCAGGGCATTTAATCATTTCACAGCTGCCAGCCAGTCTCGTACTGTGGTAGAATATGTTAGAATAAAGCAGCTAAAGGCTTGAATTATGCTCTTCTTACAGCCCCCCCTCGCAAAACCCTTTAGAGCGTGTCGGCTCCCAGGACAAGAAAAGTACCTCATAGATAGCAAAGCTTGGAATGTGACTCTTCCCCCGTGTGCAGCTTGCTTCCAAGAACAGAACCACTGTGTTCTGTTCAACAACTAGAAGATGCCTCCGCACTTTCTAATTGCACATTGTTACTAGAATAGACATCGAAAGTGTCATAATTGTCATACCCGTCGGAAATGTCCATCGTCATCCTGAGTTCAAAGAAACTTAATAAAGAGGGGTGTTAAACATGACATAGCTGATTGTATGATATGCATTTTGTATAAATGTAACTGATGTACGTAATTCGCTCTCTTGCGTCCCTCGAGGTCTAGGAAACTCACGTCGCGGGGCGTGAGACCACAGTTGGCCAATTGGGACTATTTTTGCTTGCAATAAACCCTAGCATTGGGAATTTGAACCTCGTGTCTGGCGCATCCTTTCGTGTATGGTTATTGCCTTGTTTCCATATCGCGAGGGACCCATAGGGGCCCCTTTCAGCAACTGATGTGGTAATGGAGTTGGGGGAGGTGGATAAGAAGGATTATGAATGTGTGAAACTATCTTTAATAGCTAGATTTGAGAAAACCGCTTCCCAGTACCTTAACAGGTTTAGGACCCTCAAAAAGCATGATGGTACCCCTTGGGCTACCTGGGTGAGTGAAAGTTTAAAAAACTTAGAGGGATGGATTAAGGGTTACAGGGTTAACACTTATGAAGGAATGAAGAATCTTGTAATGTTGGAGTCAATTTATGATGCCTGCTCTCCTGAGCTCAGACAGCACTTGGCTGATTCAAAGGAATTGGATTCCAGGAAGTTAGCTAAGGCTGCTGACTTGTGGGTTGCCAGCAGTGCCACTCACAAGGATTCTGGGGCTACTCGGAAAAAGGATGAGGGAAAACAGCCAAAAAAGGACTCCAAAGAGAATTCTAATAATTCCAACTCCAAAGAGGGCCCCAAACAAAGCCATAAGGGTAAGCCACAAGGGAAACCAAATCAGGCTAGTGTACCTCCTGGTGCCAAACCACAAGGAGGTCAGAACAAGCCACCATTCCAGAAAGCATTTGGTAAATGCTTTGTTTGTAGCTCTACTGACCATGTGAAAGGAGATCCCAGATGTAAGGGTAAACCTTCAGGGGTCCAGCTTGTCTCCTTAGCCTTCGCTCCAGAGGAGGAAGTACAAATGGCAAGTGGAAACTTTCTATTACTGGCTGATGAACCCATTGGAGTCTCAGCCAGTGTTTCTTTAGTGTCTCTAGGTTTGTGGGAACAACAGAACTTAGATGTCTATAATTCTATCCCAGATAATACTAAAGAGTATTAAAAGGACAGTGTCCAGGTGAATGGTCAGGAGACTCCTGCCATCACAGACACTGGGGCCAGCATAACTGTGGTGGACAAATCGTTTTTTCAGGCTGAGGATGTTGCTAAGGCACCCAAACGCCTCACCAAGTTAGCTGGAGGGCCTGTGCAGATGCTTCCCCAACTACCAGTTCTCATCCAGTGTAATGACATGACTGTTAAAATACCTGCCATCATACAAAGTGAGGTGCCAGGAAGGGTTCTGTTGGGTAATGACTTGGAAACTCTTGGAGTAGTGTCACATACCCCCAGACCTCCTAGTAAAAGGTTACAGGAGCTCACCAGATCTGCAAGGGAGAGAACCATGAGAGGTGCTCCCAAGGAGATGATGAAGAAAGAGATCACTCCTGCTCCACTGGAGATGTCAGCTGCTGTATCTAAGAAACTAGAAGAAAAAGGGAAACCTAAAACTTCTAAAAAGAACCCCACAGCCAGTACTCCAGTGCAACCAACAAGGACATCCCCCTAGGTTGTCCAAAGTTACACCAGTAACTCCCCCTCCAGCTGAGGCTGAGAGGGAGGTACAACCCTGTGTGGTTGAACTAGACTCTGAGGAAGAGCTAGTGGAAGGCCAGGAACTCATTGGAGATCTGGATCCTGTTGACCATCCTGAGCTGCAGTCTTTACTGGCAGAAGGTGGACCCAACAGGGCAGACTTCAGTAAGGGACAGAGAGAATGTCCAACTCTGGAAGGTCTTCACCACCAGGCAGATGCTCAGGCTGAAGGGAAAGAGCCTGGGAAATATAGGTTACACTGGGAAGATGGCCTCTTCTACAGTGAACCAATGGAGTCTGCACCTGGGGACAACAAACGACTTGTAGTACCCCAAGAGAACAGACCACAGTTCTTGCAGTTAGCCCATGAGATTCCTTTGGCTGGTCACTTGAGTTTCAAGAAGACTAAGGAAAGGCTCTCACTCTACTTTTATTGGCCAAAGATGGGGGCTGAAGTAGATAAGTACTGCAGGAGCTGCCACACCTGCCAGACTTCTGGTAAGGTTGGCTCCAAGAATGTGGCACCTTTAGTGCCTCTCCTTGTAGTGGGAGTCCCATTTGAGAGAGTAGGGTTTGACATTGTTGGTCCCCTTGATCCTCCAACCTCCTCAGGCAACAGGTTTATACTTGTTGTAGTAGGCCATGCTACTAGGTACCCTGAGGCAATTCCTATGAGGACTGTTACAGCTCTGGCTTTGGCTGAGGCCCTCCTTGATATTTTTACCAGGGTTGGGTTTCCTAAGGAAGTAATCTCTGACAGGGGGTCGAATTTTATGTCCCACTACATGAAAGCCATGTGGAAAACCTGCAGAGTTACTTACAAGTTCTCAACAGCATACCGCCCTTAGACAAATAGGTTGGTTGAAAGGTTCAACAGAACCATGAAGAGCATCATAGGTGCTTTAGAGGACCCCCTTAAAAGAAAGTGGGACCTTCTACTGCCGTGCCTTCTCTTTGCTTATAGAGAAGTCCCTCAGGAGGGAGTAGGTTATTCTCCCTTTGAACTTCTTTATGGTCATCCGGTCAGAGGTCCATTGGCCCTGATCAAGGAGGGGTTGGAGAGTGCTCCTTCCCCCAAGCCAGTCAGAGTGACTGACTATGTGATAGGTCTCTGAAGGAGAATGTCGCACATGATGGCAGAAGCAAGTGACAACTTGAAAGCTGGACAAGCATTGGTCAAGCACTGGCATGATCAAAAGGCTAACATGGTTGAGTTTACCCAAGACCAGCTAGTTCTCGTTACGATTCCAACAAGGCAGAGGGCCTTGCAAGACAAATGGATGGGACCCTTCAAGGTTGTGGGTAAACTTGGAGAGGTCAACTATCTGGTGGACTTGGGCAATCCCAAGGAGGCTCCAACAGTCTTCCACACCAACAGACTAAAAGCATATGTCTCCAGACCTGATGTACGAGCTCTGATTCTAGCATCATCAGAGGAAGAAGAGAGTGAAGCTCTTCCTGATCTCCTCAGATGCTTACCTTTAGACGAAAAGATTGAAGGAGTAAATCTCTCTTCAAATCTGACACCTGAGCAACAGGAAGAGTGCAAATCTATGTTAAATCAGTTTGCCTCTCTGTTCTCACTTTCACCAGGCTTGCCCCTTGGGGACAGCATGACATACTCACTGGTGACTGTCTGCCAGTCAAAAGCAGAGGATATCGAATGTCAGAAAATGTAAGAACCCACACCAAAGGTGATGTCAGCAAGATGCTTGATCTCGGGGTAATAGAGCCCTCTACTAGTCCATGGTCTAGCCCAGTTGTGTTAGTACCAAAGGCAGGATCTAAAGAACTTAGATTCTGTGTGGATTACAGAGCTCTTAATGAAGTCACTAAGACTGATGCCCACCCTTTGCCAAGGACAGATGAGTTGGTGGATAGACTTAGTGCAGCCAAGTTCCTCAGCACATTTGACTTAACGTCAGGCTATTGGCAAATAGCCCTGACAGACCATGCCAAGGAGAAAATTGCGTTTTCTACCCCAGTTGGCTTATACCAGTTTAAGGTTATGCCTTTTGGATTGAAAAATGCACCTGCTACATTTCAAAGGATGGTGAACCAGGTTCTGAATGGGATGGAGGACTTCTGCATGGCATACTTGGATGACATAGCAATGTTCAGCAATTCCTGGGAAGAACATGTGGACCACTTGAGATATGTTTTGCAGGCTCTTGGAAAGGCCAATCTGACCATAAAGGTGAGTAAATGCCAGATTGGACAGAGTAAAGTGGTCTACCTTGGACATGAGGTAGGAGGTGGAGAAATAAGGCCTTTGCCCAGTAAGGTTGAAGCTGTGCAAAATTGGACACCACCTACTACTCAGACCCAGTTGAGAGCCTTCTTAGGCCTCACTGGGTACTACAGGAATTTCATAGAGAACTATGGGACCATAGCTTCTTGTCATGATGCCCGCTCCCGGGGAGCCGGTTCAAGCCCTGCGTCCCCAAAAGCGGACATCTAGTCCCCAAGGAAGGACCCAGCAACCCCATATAGGGGCCCTTTGGACAGTCTCCTGGCGCCTATGGTGCCAAGCTCATAAAAGACATCAGTCCTGGCACCATAGGCGCCAGGCTCATTATGGGAGTGCTTGGGTGCACTTACCTGATGCAGACCATGCTGCAGGATCCTGGCCTCCTTGAGGCCTGAAAGGAACTACTTTACCTGTGGGACTAATTTACCATCCGGGCGTGGTCGGGGAAGGATACATACCTGATTGGAGGAAGGATACATACCTGGAACTTCTTCCAAGGCTATTTAAACCCCACCCGAACAGCCACACGTGCTTCGCGTTGTTCTGCATCTAGCAGCTGGACGCTCACTGTGTCTGCTCCTGCATCCTGACTTCTGCCACGCCTGCCAGCATCCTGGATCACCTGCAAAGGAAGAGAAGAAGAGAACAGAAGAAGGAAAAGTCCTTACCTGCTAAATCTGCATCCCGGAGACATCTCGCCGACAATCCTGAAAAGGAAGACTTTTATTTAAAAGCTAATCGCGTCGATCGCTGCAGCGCCGCATTCCACTCACCTTTACAGGGCGCCTCCATGTTCAGCAGCGATCATCCGGATTCGCAGTCACGCCCCAGCGCCTAGGGAGAAAAAGACCAGAACAAAAGGTGAGAGAGAGAAGGGAATAAGTAAAGCTAAACCCCCATGTTAAGACTTACCTGTTGATTCATTCCCTCTTAATTTCGGGTCCGCGCCGCATCCTGGCATTTCCGGACCCCGGCCCCTAAGGGGAAAAAGAGACATCAGCGTTAATGAGCGAATGAAAAGATATTACCAAAAAACGCTCATTACAGACTTACCTGATTTCTACAAGGATTTCACCTCTCATCTCGGGTCGGTGCCTGTTCCCCGGCATTCCGTACCCCGGCCCCTATGGGGAAAAAGACACTAGCATTAGTACAATAATTCATGGACACAAGGGGAACCTTTTATCAAAAAACTTACCTGGAAGCCAAGCAAGTTTGGTTCTCACCAATCCGAAAATCCAGTGAAGTAACTGGAAACCAACGCGCCCCTGCATCAGAAGCAGGATGGAGAGCTCGTCCTTCCAGACCATAAGGTGAGACGCTACGAGGAATCACAGAAGGGTTTCGAGGAGGGTGAGAGGGGAAAGTGGGAGGCAGATTGCATTACCCCGCAGGCAGTTAATCCCCTATTTTCGCCTACAGAAGGATACTTCTGCGAGCCAGACAAGCCAGATTTGGGGGCCCAGTCCAGTCCGTCTTCCGAACCCTGCGCATCACCTTAGAAGAGGTCACAGCAGCGCGAACCAGGCCAGCGCCTCCGTGGTAGTCAGGTAAGCGTTACACTTCTCCACTGAATGTCATCTCCTCTCCTAAATTCCCTAAAAAGGTTAGGTGGAATGAGGAATGCAATCAGGCCTTTGAAACCCTGAAAAAGGCTCTTTGCCAAGCCCCAGTACTCAGAGCTCCTGACTACCACCAAACTTTCATTGTGCAGACAGATGCTTCAAATGTAGGAATAGGTGCAGTCCTCAGTCAACTGGATGGGAAAGGTAGGGAGCACCCCATTTGCTTCATCAGTAGAAAACTGAAGGATCCTGAAACAAGGTGGGCAACCATTGAACAAGAGTGTTCTGCTATTGTGTGGGCTCTGAAGAAGTTTAGGCCATACTTGTATGGTTCTACTTTTGTCATTCAGACTGACCACCAACCCTTGAGATGGTTAATGCAAATGAAAGGGGAAAACCCAAAACTACTGAGATGGTCAATCTGCCTGCAAGGGTTTGATTTCACCATTGAGCACAGGTCAGGGTGTCACCACCAAAATGCTGATGGTCTCTCTAGGATGTATGTCATCGACTAGAGGTATGAGATTCATCCAGGAGTGGATTAAATCCTCCTGTCCCTTAGTCTGGGGGGGGGCGCGAGTGTTAGGGAGAATTCTCTGTTTAGGCTGAATTTCCTAACCTAGTGAGTCCCCCAGTAGCTTTGCTGGATTTCTGGAGTTTGTTTTTTTCTCCTGCCAAGAGTGAGACTCTTTTTCTCCCACTCTTGGACATGATTTGTGGTGTTCCTTTGAATGTTAATGTGTTTCCTGGGCTATGGGGTCTTTTACTCCATAGGGTCTCATATGTTTTTTCTATGTGTGTTACACCGCACCCTCCGTGCAGTAACACCGGGGTGTCATAGTGACCCCCCACCATAGACTCCATACCCTGGGACTGACTACTGTCTCCCAGGGCATGTAAAGTCACCATTGGCTTTACTAGTCCCAAATTATTAACAAAAACCGGTACAAACCATCATATTGTGGACGTACTGGTCGGGGCAATTCGATTGCCCTGGGGTCTGTTAGTCGATGGGGCACGTCCCCGTCCCCCCTGATTGAGTTTTGGCTGGTGTCAGTGGATACTACTTTTTATATTCGACCGCGAATATTTCCCTATGGGATTTCCCCATTGTTATTTAATTCTCATAGCCTCGAACATACCGCCGGTTTATTTATTTAATATTAATTCGCCGGTTGGTATTTTTTGCCAGGAATCGATTCTAAAATGGCGTTTGTGTTCGCCTCTGCAACTCCAAACCAAAGGTCGAGCCCTTTGTTCCACTTTTTGGCGGGCTTCTCCACAGAAGCCTCCATAAGTGGTGCCACTCTGTCTGGGTACCACAGGGGGTGTTGGAGGGGGTTTAGGCACCCTGGACTGAGTTGCCTTGGCAACCCAAGTCGCACTCTTGTGTGATTGGCCCAAGTGGTGAGCCGGCTCACCCCTTAGCATATTTGATTGACAGCTAGGCTGAGTGAATGGGGGTGTGCTGCATAAAAGCAGGGCTTTTGGGACTGGAACTTCAGAAGTCGCCACAGGACCTGAAAATCCGACGAGGGAGAAGCTGAGCTGACCTGCTACGACGACACCACCGGTGGAGCCCTGCTGAACCGACTCACCACTTCCCAACGACAGAGGAGATCTCCCTGCTGGAGAGTCTTCTTCCCCTGACTGGTGGGCACAACCAGTTTACCTTCTTTGCTCGCATCCCAGTACGTCTTGTGGTCGAATTGCCTGTGCCAAGCACCCCGGCAACCGGATAGCCACTTACCACTGGACCGCAAATAAAAGAACCGCTCCTTTTAATTGAGAACTCTGCGGCTGGTTTCTTCCCTGGCAGTGCAACGGACCCCTGCTTTCCTCCCCGACGAGATCCTCTCTTCCTCCGGATGAAGCACTGACTTGCACCGCTGCCAGTAGCAACTGCCCCCGCTGGAGTGTTCTCACCATTTTAAGGTACCGTGTCCGCCAGGCCTCCCTTTCTAAAGATTGCTACAAGGTAACAATAATCCCTTAACCTTCTGGACTGGGCTGGCCGCCTTGACCATCTAACTGGTCCCTTTCTGTTGATCCAACTATTTCTGAAACTATTGCGAGACTTTTGGGCACTTTTAACCGTGTGACCTTGGACACATTTCGACCGGAGCCTCAAAGTGGGTCCGGCCTTGTTAACTTTGACTTTACGGTTTTAACCTGCCTTCTTCTCCTACTGTGTTCTTCCAAAAGGGTTGGGATCTGGTTCTATCTTTGCTATGCCTTTCTCTCCCTTTTTAACCGATTGATTAGAGTACCATCTTCGTTAAGCGCTCACCGCTGTCTGAAAATAAGTGTTGCCTTACTTAAGTCTTGTCTAATAATTGTTGAAGGGAGTGTATATCTTTTAGTGACCGTGTTTCTGAGCTGCTTAACATTAGTGCCAGTGTGTTTAACTAGATGGTGTTTTTTAAATAAATAATTATATCTCTTTTACACCAAGCTCTGGTCAGTGTTTGCTTGTTCTACTGTGTTCTTTTGACCTATTGTGAATACTCTGTATACTGCTTAACTCTTCTTGAGAGAAGTCTGACTGCTCAGCCACAGCTACCATGTAAATCTGGGTGGTACAGACTGCTACCAATTGGGTTTACTGCCAACATCCTGTAGTCTTAAATCTTTTGCAGTGGTCCCAGAGGGAACTGCACAGGTTTCTGCCTAACACCAGCCCAGAAAAACAGGGTCACCTTTGGATACCACACACTGACAGGCTAATGTTCTTGCAAGGACACAGTACACATATGGTGTGCGTGCACGTCTGTGCATCTATGCATGTATAAAATAGCCACCAATGTCCTCTTACCCAAGTCACTGTCACTGCACCACAGATAGCAAAGATCTTCGTGTTTAAGCCCTGTAAGCACAACAATGCTAAATATATATTTATTTTTTATTTTTTGGTTGATTATTAGTTTGTTCAACAAACTTTTACAACATTCATATAACATATAAAAATAATCTTTACATATTCATCATTCTTGATTACAAACAGTTAACTCAGCACCACATACTAGCAAAAAACAGTTCTTTAGACACCGTAAAGGCGGTGTATTACCAGCACACCCCGACTTCACTAACAAAAAAACTAAAAACTATTCTCTCTAATATAAGAATAACACAAATCCTTCATAAAACAATTACTAGTTACAATTTCATAAGCTAATCCTATTTTATAGATTTAGATAGATACAAGTATCACTGATGGCTTTGAGCATGTATTTGTTCTAATTCAGCATAAAGCACTAGCAAAACTGTTGCTAAGGTGTTAATAACCCCACATGACTGACATCCCGCACCATTCTCTAGCACACGTTGTTGAGCCCACTATGTCACATCCCAAAAATGCTATCCGCTTGTTCTCAAAATATTTGCAGTAAATTGCAAGATGTTTTAAGGTTTCTTTCTGTAACTGCATCGTTACAAAAACGACACCTCGTACTCCTCTCAATTACAGGTATTTTACCCCATTTCATAGTTCTTTCTAGAGTGTACAACTGATTTAACTTAAATTGTAGGTAGACATCCCTCAATAAACCGCACGGAAACGTCAACAAATACATTCTACGGGGCATCCGCTTAGATGTAAACAAAGCTGCTTCACAATGCAGTCTCCTTGCAGAAATTGCTTCCAAAGTTCTCACCCAATCATTTTAAACTAAACATTTCTTCACATGTTGCAAGCGAAATTCTAAATTCGCTGGAGAGAGTGCGCAATCATCTAACAGTTTAACCATGGAGTCATAAAACTTTGCTACCAATGGTGAATTTCTCTCTATAATCATTTGTCCCAGCTCTTCATATAATGAATTATGTGGAGGATACAGCATTTTTGATAAGTTAGTCAAACACCGCCAGTGGAGTCTAGTGGACAAGGAAGTCGGCCCCAATTCCTGGCTAAGAACAGAGTTGGGAAGTGACTTGGCCAGGCGCAGGGTGCCCTTCAAAAGTGCACCCTGTATCTGGTCAAGGACCTTATCAATGTTTAAGAGGCGCATGTCCAATCCATATAGAATAATCGCTTCCACTTTTAGCATATAGAATTCAAACAACGGGACCATTCAAAATGTACAAAACTTAGCATAAACAATTTGCATTTGCGTAGCCAAGACGGTGACCTTTTCATTGAACCCACTCTTCCACATTTGTATGGAATTTAAGTCAGTAATATCATAACCTAGATGTTTTAGGGTCATAGCTTTGGGAATAGAAATGCGATTGATAGTCCATTCTATAACTGGAGTTATCCTCTTCAAATTCCCAAATATAAAGACCTTTTTTTTAGACATTATATTGTAGATTATGGTTGAACAGATAATCCACAAATATATTGAGCTTTATTTAAAGTCCAAACGGCGTACAGTCAAATATTAAGATGTCGTCCGCAAAGGCGAGCCAATGGATCTTTAAATGGCCCAGCCTTGCGGGAAAGGAGATCTCCTTTGCCTAGATCTCATTGATGTCACAGAGCTAGAGGTTAAACAGGGTTGCCGCCAAATTGCAACCCTGTTTAACCCCCACCCCCGTGGGAATCGGCTGCGTTTTAGCACCCAAAATGTTGATCCTGACCAGATATGAAGTGTTATGAAATTTTGCTCTCAGGGCAATAAGATATTCAGGAACACCCAAACATTCTAACTTTTCCCTAGTTTTGCTCGGATCACACAATCGAAGGCCGCTGAGAGATAAACTGATGCCATGTAAATCGGGCCTGTATTAAAGATTTTAGTTTTTACAAGAAGGTGGGCCAAAATAGATGCATTTAAGGTAGTGCCCATTTGGGCACGAAATCCAATATAGAATCGTGACAAGCTTTTGTGAAAACCAATATGGGCTTGAAGATCTTGTAATAGCAAGATTGTAAGTACCTTTGCTCCTGCTTCAATCAATGCAATGGGCCTAAACTTAGCAAGGTCAGTCTTCTTGCCCTTTTTGTAAATCGGGATCACTATTGATTTCAGCCAAGAGGCAGGGATTCTGGCAGTTTCTAAGATGTAGTCAAACTGAACTTTTAGCAATGCAGCCCATAAGGAAGGATTCCTCTTGATGACACATGGAGGGATACAGTCAGAGTCTGTTCTAAGGTAGGTCTTGTTTTTTTTTAACATAGCAGAGCCCATGTGGAGCGTCTATCATTGCGAGACAATTTGAACAACATCACCTGATTGGTTATATAATGCAAGTAAAGTCTATGATTTTTGCATTTATTTCTATATAAATTACATATTATTTTCTTATGTTTCTGGAATTCCACATTACCCAGGGACATTGTTCTTAGATGTCTTAACTCAGTGTTTTTAATTGCTTTAGCCAGTTTAAATAGTCTACTGTAAGAATGAACCTGATGTTTTTCGAGTTTTGAAACTTTTCTACCAATTTTTCAATTGCATTACGCATTATCATAGAAATTTGTCTTGCTCTCAATTGTAATGTCAAGTAAAATGGTCCATCGGACCAAATTGTATGTAGTTTGATTTCAATCAGGGAATTCATCTCGTCACATACGTAGCCACTCCACCTTAGGGACATGCCCGGACGATCACTTTCCCGTAGGCATTGTGTGAAATCTCTCTTCATCTGTCAACTCATGACTTCTCTTGACAGTCCTAACGTTGAGTGGTCTCTAAAGCCCGGATAAATGATTACAGTCTCACTACAATCTTGAATAAGTAATCATATAGTAATCAATGCAAGAGTTCATATGCTCCCACTTCCACGTGATATGTCCACTAGCCTGAAAGGAAATAAAGAAATGTCCCAATTGGCCAAAAAAATCAAACCATTGCTCACCTCGCCGTCTCGTGGACGTGGTCTTAGAGATGCTGTCAGAGTATAACCCACACTTCTGAGTAATTGTACATTCTGCATTAAAATCACCTCCCAATAAGATCTTACAATTCGGCCACAAAGCCATCACCTCATCAAACATTCTTGCCTTTTTCACAAACATAGATTCAATCGGGTTTTGGAATGAATTGTGATAGAGAGATATAGTTAGGTAGATGTACCTAACAGACCCACTGATTTCCACCTGAATTGCCAAAAAAGGCTGTGATCTATACAATTTGTGAATCAGAAAGGTCATGTCGGTATTAAGAAATATCGCCAGGCCACCATAGGGCCTCCCATGTAAGCCCCGCTGCGCCTCCACATGAAGTGCCGCGAAGCCCTTCACTTGAAATGGGTGTTCACACATTGTTTCCTGACACAACATAATTTCAACATAACGTCACTAATTCCAAGACACAATCCTCAGCGAAGTGTTGCTACTATGTGGAAGCCGTGTTCCCCGATATCTGTAAATTGGTGGTCAGTCATAATCCCGAAAAAAAAAATCTCGAATAAAAAAGGCTGAAAAAAAAAACATCGAATTTTAATATATTTTTTTTTTGGCTCTAGTTATATAATTAAAATAAGTAAACACAACAAAAAAAAGGGGGGGGATCCCCCCACTTCGAACAAAAAACGTCATAAAAAAAATTAGATATTTTTTTTTCGGCCTTTTTTATTCAAGATTTTCTTTTTCGGGATTTCTAAATTCGGGATTATGACTATAAACCCTGTAAATTGCCCACCAGCGCAGATAACCACGACCAGTCTTTGCTGTGGAGGACAGTGCAACGAGTTGGGCTATCACAGCTGTTTCGGGAAGCATGGTCAGTGGATTTCAAGAGGCATCTCGTTAAAAGCAATCGCCTCTTCGATAGAGTCAAATGGATATAAGGTTAAGCCGATCATTTTAAGTTCTCTCCTAAGGTTCTAAACCAATTCCGCGATTATTGCAGATTATACTTGAAGTACCATCCAATTGTTATTGATTGGCGGTATTGTGATCCACTCGATATCCTCGGTGGATAAAGTTCTCAAGGCCGGAATTTTCTGAAAGGCCTGAAGCATAAATGATCGGTTCAATCTCTTATCTCCATTAATTTCTGAATTACTCAGCCACCCCATAATAATCGAAACACTCAGGGTGATGGAATCCTCACCCTCCCGTGCTGTTACCACCTTGTCCTTTGGCAAGCCAACTTTAGATTTAGATTCAATAGCAAATCTGCTGTTCAATTATTCACCATGTAGGTGTAAACTATTCTCTTTGGTGGAATACTTCCTGGGTGACTTTGCCTGGTTCAAATCAGCCAGCGAAAGGGCGTTAAAGGAGTGACAGGGAAAGCTTGTGGAGAGTGAAGCCTCCCCCTCAAAACCAAGACTCCCCTCAGAGTTCCCTTCCATCTCAGAGTTAAGACATCGCAAATCAGACCCAGGAATGAGAATTTTCCCATCGTTAACACTTATCACCTTGCCGAAATCAGTTCTCTTGTTCGTGATGGGTTTATATTACATTGATAACTGAGTTTGTTGAGGCAATGTAAGAGTGGAGGTAAATTCACTTTGTTTTTCTAGAATTAGTTCAGTCTCTCCTTTTCAGTGTACTTTTTTGGGTCGGCTCCATTACATCAATGTTATCATGACGCGTATGGGCATTCCCTAAGGGGGGGTAGGTTTTGGATCACCCCGTGATCAAGTTGGAGCGCCAACTTACTTTCCGCAGAAAGTTCATCCAAATTAATGCCGTGTTAGTCTGTTCCAAAGTTACAATGGAGGTTTCCTTCTCATTGTTTAGTTTCTTTTTATTACATTTTTTAGTTTTATTGTCTATTTCTGTTTGAGCAGCTAGGCGGTCATTCTTTTTTTAGTGCCCGCAGATAGACATTTTTCTTTTGTGGAAGTAAAGTATTGTTAATTGGTGTTTGAGTTTTCTCATTAACTACTTCACACTCAAGTTGTAACTGTTTAATGTTAGCCTCAGCATCTTTTTTTAATTTATTTTTTATTTTAATTGTAAAAATTAGTTTATATTTAAACTTCAATTACAATACGAATTTCAACTTTTCACACAGAAAAGCACACGGTTAAAAACAAAAAAACAATCAAAAACATTTCTTATCATCATCATGGGCATTAATCACATCTGGAGGATAAGTCTTTTCATCTCTCAGATTACTTTCCAAGAAATCACATACTGCACGTGTGAGAGGTACATTATTTCCGGACAATATCCAATACCACCATTTGTCCATGTCCTCATCTACAGGAGCAAAGTTTCCAAGGTAGCGATTTCCTGACTGCGTTAGTTTATGACACTCTGTGATCAGATATTTCACTGATTCAACTGATTGTTCACAGAACCTACATAGGTTATTGTCGGTGTTAGTATCTCTTTGTCTCCATTGAATCTCCTATGTTTTATAAGCATTTAACCGCAGTCTCATAAATTGGTTGCGATGTATCCTTGAAGGACATTTTTGGAGATATCTGGGGAGTCGATCTAAACTATTAGCTGAAGGCCACAAGTCAATCGCTGAAGACAAAAGATTTCTTTGTTCTAAGTTTTGTATCCAATTCCATTTTCTTAGTTTCTGCTTAGCGATTTGGGGCCTTGCTATAAGTGTTTCCCATTTTATATCTGCATATTCAAGGATCAGTTTTAGTCTAGAAAAGCATTTTTGCAGAATACCACGATATTGTTTTGGACAGGCTGCTGAAAGAATTTTGTATGCAGGGGCCTGATCTTCTAACAACATCTTCCGTAGCATAGCCAACGATTTCCAAACAACTATGTTGTACATGAATTCCATTCCTAGTTCATGCCTTATAGAAATCATTGAGACACCTTTTGGAAGCTTAAGAATGCGTCTCCAAAACAAGCCTTCGAGGGTTGACCACAGATGGTAATTTAAGTTCCAGCCAGCCTCAGCACTGAATGTGATCGAAGGAATCACTTTTTGAGTATAGAAAATTAATACAGGTTTTAGAGTGAACTTCCCGTATTCAGCGTGAAGCTTTGCCCCTTGCAACGAAAAAGTCACCATAAGTTGTTTTAAATCGGACATCCATTCATGTTCTCTAAATATTAATTAATATATTAAATTGGATGCCTAGATATCAAACTGTTGGGACGTGTTGTAAGTGCACATCGGCGAGTTTCCAACTGAAGTTTTTAATTATTCTTTTGGCGGTATTTCCAATAGACATTATCGTAGTCTTCTCTGCATTAATTTGGATGGAATTATCGCTTAAATACTTTTTTAAAGCCACTAGGATTCTTTGAAGGCCAATTGGTGTTGAGTCCATTAAGACAATATCGTCGGCATAAATTGTCCAGCTGATACTATAGCTGTTTATCTTTGGAGGAAAACATCGTACCTGAAGAAAAGCTTCAGAAACATATGATATGAATAATTTGAAAAGAAGGGCAGCCAGGGGGCATCCCTGTTTACTCCATTATTGGTCATTATCTCATCAGTGAGCTCACCAGCTTCATTTATTCGCACTCTGATCGAAGTTTCTTTATGAAGGGCCATTATTGGCTGCAATAATTCAAGCGGACACAACTAGTTCTTCAATTTTTCCCACAATTTTAATCGGTCGAGTGAATCAAACGCTTGTTCCATGTCTATGAATGCGATAAACACATTTTTGCCTAGTTGTAAGGCTTCTAATTTCAGCAGATTAAATACAGTCAAGTTCACTTCTGTTCCAACACCCTTGGTGAAACCTGTCTGACGGATATCGAAATGACCTGAAATAGTGGCCCACTTTGACAGCTTCTGCTGTAAGAAAGTTGCAAATACCTTACCTACGATGTCCAATAGGGCAATCGGACGATAATGTATTGGATCATCCCGACTGCCTTTTTTGAAGATAGGAACTATGATGGCAGAGTTCCAAGATTCAGGAATCAACTTTGTGATAGCTATCGCTCGAAACAAATGATAAATAAAGGTTGCCCAGTGCTCATTATTTGCTTTTAGCATCACATTGGTGAGACCATCAGGTCCAGCAGCTCTAGAGTTTTTTTAGGTGTTTAATCGCTGTTATTATGTCCTCTTTGGATTCGATTACGTTCCAAGAATGGGGGGTACGGGCATTTCATCAATCTTTTGGTTTTCATTGGTGTTAAAGACCTTTACAAAGTGTTGATGCCAACTAGCCTTTGATATGCCATGATGAGACTTTGCTTTCTGGAATATGGCTCTGTTGTTTATTATATTCCATAATTCTTTTGTCTGATGACAAATGATTAACTTTAGAATTCTCTCTCCGCACTCTTGATCTCTCATCGATATAAAACATTTCAACCAGTTGCGGTACATCATCTTAAGGTGTTTCATTTGCGTTAGCTTATTTGGATCTGAGCCTTTTTTCAATTTTCTTCAATCTCGTTGCAATTGTTTTTTTTTTTTAGACACCAGTACACTAAATTTGTATTTCTTTATGTATGTGCAGCTGTTTGGATGATTATACTTTCTTTGAAAGTCTGCCAACATAGCAGTGTAGTTTAATTTCTCTTTTACCGCAATATCATCTGAAGACATCTTTTCATTTATCATCCTCAATTGATTATTATTTATTTTGAGTCGGTTACCTGTTTGATTTACTTCCACAGGCTAAGTAAATAATTCCTCAGTTGTTGTCGGAAGCGCCTTCAAGGTTAATTCAAGCAGGTTATGATCGCTAAGCGTCGAATTCAAGATCTTCAGATACACGATCTCATTTGACATTATATTTGAGGCCCAGAAGTAATCAATGATTTTTTTACTGCCATCATGCTGCCATGTATAGTTCGGAGGACTATCTCCTTTTATTCGGCCGTTCAACATCTGACAATTTCTGGCAATCATTGCTGGTTGAAATTGGTTGCCTCTACAGGAGTTATTTATTTGATACTTATGTTTTATCATAGTCCTGTGGTCATTGAACCACGAGAAATTCAAGTCGCCGCACAAGATCACTTGTATCTCAGGATACAGTTCCGTACTATCGTCAATTAGTTTTGTTAATGATTGTATGAAATGACGTGAAGAGATCATCCCTGTATTCCAATATGTGTTGATCAAAAGCAGATGTTTAGATGGAGTGCTAGGTCCAATTTTATTCTGCAGAATTGTTCCCTGCACAAACAGATTTGGGGAAAAGGACTGCAGAATCTCCCATCCGTTTGCATTATTTATCATGGTCAATAGCCCGGAAAAAGGCCGACCAAGCTGATTTTTCCCAGCTGGATTCAAAATCATGGAATATCCATCCCTTGAAGGCACCTCCCGCAACTACGTCTTCTGAAGACATACTGCGAAATTATTTTCCAAAGATGCTTCACAGTTCTGAAACAGATGTCGAAAACCTCTAGTATTCCATGATATTAGGACATTTACATCATCCCTGATATTTTGCGATAGCTAAGCTCTATGTGAAGAATTTTGTAAAACAGATTTGAGGTGGCCTTTTTGACCAGCAACTGTTCCCTCTTTTATGTTGAATTGCTTCCTAAGAGCTTCTCGTCTCTGCTCATGAGTTGGCTCACGGTCTTGTAGCACTCCTTTTACACTTGTTTTTTCGATTTGTTTAGATTCTAATGTCAAATCGAAACCATACGACCAAAGTTCGTCTTTTGCTGTAATTAATGCATTTTCAACTGCCTGGGAGTTTATGTGCAGATAAACCTTATCCAAAGAGTCCTCGGTGATGTATTCCACAATGGCAATATCGTTTGAGGTTATAGTTCTTAAAGATGGTAAATTATGTAGCAGACACATCACATTTCTACTATTTAGATTGACCGAATTCTCATCTGAGAAAATGTTCTCAAGTCTGTTTTTCCAAGACTTGTGTTTCTGTATCGGTTGCAAAGTCAGTGGCTATTTCAGTTTTAATAACTTTTGTTTTTTCCATTGAGCCGCCGTCATCTTGGGATTTAGCTTTGTTGAGATCAATCTTGTTTTTTGAGCGCTATCCTCGTCCATCGTCTGTTTTTGGCTTACTGATGTCTCACATGGAGAGCTTGAGATCGCACTCATTATTGCATTGTTTGGGACACGAACTCTCGCTTTTTGGGCTTGGTGAATTTGTTTCAAGCCTTGAGTATTCTTTATAACAGGACGTGAAATTTCATCATCCTGTAATGGCAGCATCAATTCATCAGATTCCACTGAGTATGTGGATAGATCACATAAATCAGTGACACTTAAATCATTCTTCTGTGAACCAGAGTCCAACTCGATTCTTCATCTTTTGTTTGGATTTGGTTTTTCCACAACGTTTGGTTTAGGAATTTCTTTCGTCGTTAGTACGCTTGATGTCACAATTTCGGGGTCAGCCTGCTGAGCATTCAACGGACGGCAAGAAAAGAGACCTAGCTTTTGTGGAGTCGAAAGATTCCTGACAAACTGTTTGGTTTTCATTCAAGATTTACCCATATTTGATTTCCTCTTATTCAGTATTTGTTTATTACTAGGAGCTTTTGTATTCATTTCACACCGTTTGATATGAGACGTGGAAGCAATCAGTTTTGCAGACCCAGTGAAGATACCAAAAGCGTTTAAACCTCCTTTGGGTGGGGGTACAGTAGCTTCATTTTTATTCTGGTCTTTCACCGGCACAGCAATCAGTGAATTATTGATTCGTAAGGGGTTGCAGGTTAATAGTTGGACTTCACTTAAATGATTGCTTTCAGAATGATCTTCAATAGTCACTGCAACTTTTGGATCGGGTGTATCAATAGCCGCGCTACTTGCATCAGTGGTTTGATGTGTTATCATTTCCCTTGTCATGAGCAATGGTACTCGAGGGTTTGTTGTCTTTTCCACGTGACATTACATTTTTTCTTATATTTACGTTATTTATTTCTTGAAGCTGTGGATGTCTCTCATTTGGCGCACCATCATTGGCTGCCAGGCTCACTGATATAGAGTGCTGACACCACTTCATTAATTCCAGAATCGCTTCCATTTGGTCAGTTTTATCCGTATGGTCTCTCATTGCCAGCTCTCCTAGCCGATTTTGCCATTGAAAGGAGATCTCGGCTTCTCGTTCCACTCTGGCCATTATATGAGTATTGTTTTCAAGTGAGGATGCCTTCGGAATCAGGTTATGCAGCAGGGCATTTTGATCTGTTATAGTTTCACTTAGTGTTTCATAAAGCTTAATAAACGGTATCCGGGCTAACGATGTAGGCGCTAGAACATTGTTATGAATCTGTATCCCGGCTGCCACCGATAAGTTCTCTTTATTAAGAGTTTCTGACTCCAGATCTTGGATGGATGGTTCGTCCTGTTGACTTGAACGCCATTCATTTGTTGGAGGTTGTTGAACTATTTTTGAATTTCAGTGGTATCTCAGGTTTCCAATTTGCTCCTTTATGGAGCACGGGTTAGGGTTTCCCATCAGGGTAATGATCATGGTTTGCTGTCTCTGCACTTCTTTTTGGTGTGGTGTGCTAGTCCACGATTTAAACGTATCGTTCTTTGAGTTAAGAAAAGACTTCCCTCCTATCTCACTATTATCGGATGAATTTTCTTTGCTGATGATAGTACTTTGTGTTGCCTTTGAGAAACTGTTGATCAGTTTATTTTTCACAGTTTGATAATCAGCTGTCAGCCCCTCCGTCAGCCGTGCTTCTCGCCCTGCCAGATCCACTCTAAGACCTTTTTTGCCGGCATTTGTAGGCATAGAGTGCTGAAATACAGATGTTTCTAATGGATGTGCTCCATCCCTACTAGACAGATCTAACTCAACTCCAGAAACCATGCTTTCAGCAGCGTTTCTTCTGACTGGTGGGTCAGGCATGGCTACTTCATCGTTCTCAGTAGATCCACTGCCCATTCTGATTTGATTTTGAAGAGGTTTGTCTTTTACCATAACCGGTATTGTGGACTTACAGTTTACATACTCAGTCGAATGGAAGGATGCACTGAAGGACCGACTGCATTCAACGTTATGTGTTCTTTGCCAATCGCTATTGGTGGAACAAAGGAGAAGTTTGTCTGATCTCCTATTCCATTAGGTAGTTTTAGGGCCAAGAGTTCAGTGTCTGTTACGTCGAAAGGAGATAAAAAAGACGCGGTGTCAATTTCCACCGTCAAGCTTGGCTCCGCTGTCTGAACTCCAATAAACCCAGTATCGACTGTGTGCATATCAATTTAGGGTAGCAATAGTTTCGATTTTGCCACCCTTCGAGTATCATTTCCATCTTTAGCCAACACCTTTATTTGGAAAGTGTGAGTCAGGCAGTCAGCCGTATCACATGCTTCAGTTTCTACAATACACATGTCCACTAACGACTGGGTAGCAATTAATGAGGTAACAGATGTTTCGGCTCCTTCATTTACATTTAGCACCACGGTAACAGCCTCACTTTCCGACTCTGTGCACATAACATTAAACAATGTTGGATTTAGCACGTTCGTCGCGTGCACATCGGCCAGCAACACAGCGGCTGTATCTACTGCGACATTTGTTGCTTTTTTTACCTCGCCCTCGACATCGGATATTAACGATCTAGCAGGGACTCTATTGTCAACAGATTTGACCGGGAGGAGGGGCAGGGTCAAGGGAAGTGGATGTAGACAAAGGAAGGGAAGGGAGAAAGTCAATGGAAACACTTACTGCTGACGCTGCAGGCTTGTTTGTAAGAGCAGTTTGCCGCGATTGCGAGCGTTCAATGTCGTTTGGCGAGTTTGTGGACATGTGTCAGTTAACATGTTTGATTCTTACCGATTACCAGCAGTAAGCAGTTTTCTTCAGCAGCTTCAACGGCGAAGGTGGACTGGAGGCAGACTGGACTCTGCACCGGACTCCGCGCCGCGCTCCGTGCGCTGGAGAGGTTTTTAAAGGTATAGCCAGTAATAGTAGAAAGAGGACTGATCCCGTAGTGCAGCTCCTCAAAACAGAGAACAGGTAACACCAATAGCTGGAGGCAGACTGGACTCTGCACTGGACTCCGCGTTAGCTTCAGCATCTATTAAAGCTGTTAGTGCTGAGGGACTGTCGAGGTGATCGTTTTCCCCTGAATGGATGCTTACTGGTTCCTTGATGGTAGCCACCTCCTGCTCTGAATCATAATTCTGAGTAAAAAATAGCAACTGATCTATTTTCTCAGCGTTGGATGAAACCATTTGACACAGTTGGGAATGTGTGAAAATCTGGATTGTTTCTGCAGATCCTGATTCCGCTACCGCTTGTGCAAAGGATTGCGGAAACTTAACAGTGGGAGGCCCACCATCATGATTAGAGAGCTGTTTTTCGTTTAATTTACACATACCAGTTTGCGTAGCTGCATCAGCAGTGGTGTGCACAACATTGGGCAAGGGTGATTTACAACAGCCTTTTCATTTATAGTTCTCTGAGAAAATAAATCCTTCTAGTTTATTTAATTTAGATAATATTTGTATTTGAAAAGCTTTCAAATCCCTGAGTTCGGAATGTGTGTAATCATGTCCCCTATCCAATAAATTAAGGATTCTAGAAAGAACAGGATACAAGGCCTCTAATTTATGCATATCGTCAGATGGATTTAGTAGATCAACACCCAGGGGAGGAATACCATCTGCAGTAGGATGTTTTGATGGATTGTAATTGGTAGCACCCACCGGTGAAGTATCGTTAGTCGTGGGTTTCTCATAACCCATATCACTGTCACAAACTATTGGAATTGGTTCCTTAGTTGGAATCTCTTCATCCAAGTAAGACTTGTTAGAGGATCTTATTGGGGAAACATGGTTGCTACTGTGTAAATGAACATTAGCAATGCGCCCTAAAGGAGCCGTAACATGAGTGGAAGGACCGTCAGATAATTGAACCCACTTTTCAAGTTCAATAAGGACGGCAGGAGCGAGAATGGAAATATCAGAGGGAGAATTTAAGGAAACATCCCCTGCGTTTTCAGTCTGCACAAACTACTCACACTCTCGCATGCTCAGAAAACTTTTTCTAGCATTGATCACGGTCTCCTTTTGAGTTATAGTAGTGAAAGGCAAAGCCTGTCTAACTGACGGGCTATGTTGGTTATGGCAAGATTTTGTATAGACGAAAGCAACTTCGTGATATATGGTCTCTGGGTTTGATGACCAATTGAGATGTGTGTTTGAATCAACAGAAACCATAAGGGGGATCATTTCTCCCGTATTCACTTCGCTAGGAAGCTTCCGCTTCTGTACATAAAGCTTAGTGTCCTTTGCGCATGGCGCTTTGATTGATTTTTGCAGAGGCTGATTAACCAATCGCCCACTGCGCAAGTGTGAGGACATGGTGTTTGACTAGCACAGAACAAGATAAACACTGTTTTTTTAGTTTAAAAAAAATATATTCTTCTTCTCTTCCCACTTCCTCCCTTTTTACTTTCCTCCTTCCACTATTAAATCGAAATTCTTAAGATTTTGCCCACATGGAGCATAACATAAGTACCATCAAGATCAATCCAAACTACCACAGCATAACATGCGCTTGCCAGCACATACATTAATAGTGTATAAAATTGTGTATAAATTGCAGCAGTAAGTACAAATACCTTTTTATTTTAACACCACATATAACCAAATAACAAAACAATACCATTTCTTACAATGCAACAATAACATGATTTCCATTTTACACCGAGTCCCTCTCCTCCCCCCCGAGCTTACACCGTATCTCTATTCAACATCTACTCTGAGGGTATGATTAGTACTTCGCCTGTCGCAGAGTCGTTTTCTCCTGCTTTGGTCGGAGCTAGTTCGAATAGCGTTGCCACTAGATGTCTCCACGCCATCAGTGTCTCTCCCGGGTCATCACCCCCTCTGTTGGCTGCCTTGCCCCATACTACCGTCTCAGCCTCCACCCACTTTTGAAGGTCATGCCACCACACTGCTACCTTTGGCCTTCTGCTGGCTTTCCAACACATAGCGATCCTGCGCTTAGCAATAATATAGGCTAGATCCTTGAGCTTGCACATGTGTTTCAGCTTGCGCAGTCTGGGAAACCCACCTATCATGCACGCCGATATGGAGTCGATGCCCAGTTTAATATCTTTCTCCGACAGGTAATGCGCCACCTCTCGCCAAAACCTTACTATTTCAGGGCACCCCCAGAACAATGGATCATTCCCACATTTACTTCTCCACATTTAGGACATGTCTATATTCCGGCATCCTTAAATCGCGCAATCTTTTGTGGGGTCATATACACCCTATGTGTTATATACACCTGGATTTGCTGCAACCTCGCATTTCTAGATACTTTCTTATGGTATCTTTGGGCTCTTACCCATAGCTCGTCACTCATAGGTTCCCCAGCCTCCTCCTCTCAGTCCCGTCTTAACTGGAGCACTTCTTTGCCAACCCGGGACATAAGCAACTCGTAAATCTGGGAGATCTCATGACCTCCATCTGACACATCATAGATTGTTTCAATGACCGTGTCGGGTTCACCCTCCAACACTATGTCCGCCCATGTGTTTTTAACTATCCATACCAGCATTTTGTACGTAATGTATTGTCCTCGCTGCAGCCGAGTGTCTTGCACAAGTGCGTCGAATTCCACTATCTTCCCTTCTTGCCACATATCCCAAATCGTTGCAATACCATTCGGCTCCCAATGTATACGGATTGTCTTCCACAGTTGTTCATCCACTCCCTTCAATGTCACTAGCGGTACCTGTGGGGAGCACAGGGCTGGGTTCATGATAGCCTGGCAAGCTCTCTGCCATATCTTCCCTCCCAGTCCCAACATCCTTGAGCATCCCTTCTGTTGTGCTTTTGGCAACCACATCCATTCTTTCAGAAAGAACAGGGCGCATTCTGCCTTTAATAGTCTAGATTCTGTTGTCGGGTCATCTGGGAGCCACCTTGCAACATATTGCAGTTGGCTGGCCAAGTAATAAGTCTTGAAGTTTGGCAACCTGATGCCCCCCTATCGTATGGGTTTTGCAGTTTCCACAGTGCTATCCTATTTCTAGTGTTGTGCCATATAAATTGCCTACACAGGCTGTGGAGCTTGACAAAGAATCGCTTGGGTATCATATGTGGTATGTTCCTGAAGTGCAACCACCATTTTTAGCAATGCCACTCTCCCCATCATGTTCAGGGGGAGCTTGGACCAAAATTTCATGCTGCATTCAATATTCGCCACCGCTTTCTCCGTATTGTGTTTATGTTCAACCTCCGGTGTGTGATATATGTCGATCCCCAGATATCTAAAGGTCTCCGTAGCCCACTGAATTTGGAGTGACGGCAGCTCGTCCTGTGGTATCCCTTTATATCTGCCCAGGGGGAACATACATGACTTCTTGGGGTTCACATTTATTCCTGAAAACGATGCATACCTATCCATCACTTTGAATACGTATGCTAGGTTTTCTTCAGCGTATCTTGGGTATAACAACATGTCATCATACATGGAGATCAAATATAGTTCCCCCTTCGTAGGGATCCCCACTTCCCCATACTACTGCCTCAGGCATATCGCCAGGGGTTCTAACGCTAGGATAAACACCATAGTGACCACAGGCATCCTTGTCTGGTACCTCTACCAAGTTGACACCGCTCAGAGAGGACGGTGCCTGTTCTAACCTGAGCGAGTGGTGCACTATATACCAAATGCACCCACCTCAGATATCTTGGTCCCATCCCGTAGCTTCTTAGAGCCGCCATCAACCAAGGCCATTTGACATAGTCAAAGGCCTTCACCGCATCCAATGATGAAGGCCTTCACCGCATCCAATGATGATATTGCCACCTCTTGTGAGTCCTCTCCTGTTTGTTCTATGATATGATGAAGCCTCCTGAGGTTGTCAGATATGTTCCTGTGCGTGGCATACCCCATCTGATCAGGATGTACGAGTTTATTAATGACCTGTCGCAACCTGCTCGCCAGCACCGCAGTTAATATTTTGCTATCCTCGTTCAGCAAGGACAACGGTCTGTACAACCCGCACTCCACGCTGGGCTTGTTGGGTTTTGGGGAGCGGGATAAGGATCGCCTCCCTCAGTGATTCTGGCAGCATTCCTCTTTCTGGTGCTTCATTAAACATTGCCAGCATCGGGGGCAGCAGTTCCGCCCTGTATGTTTTATAAAATTTGCTAGGGAGTCAGTCTGGCCCCGGGGCTTTGCTAGTGTGTAAGAGCTTCATCACCGCCTCTAGTTCTTCTACGGTGATCGGGACCTCCAAGTCCTCCCTCTCCTGTGTCCCCAGTTTGGGAAGGCCGATATCTTCCAATGTGTCTAATGTATCGTCATCTGTCCCCTCCCGTGTCAGCATACAGCTGCCGATAGAACTCTGTAAAGCCATTGTTCACTTTTATTTCAGTGTCTACTGTATGTCCATTTTTGTCTCTAATCTCTGACCGATTGCCTAGGCGTCTCACCTCTGTACAACCAGGCTAGTAGCCTGCCCGGCTTGTCTCCCCCTGCATGCTGTCTTTCCACATATTTTTTATGATTTAAGTTACACAACCGTCCCGATAGTCCTTCACAATCTTGTTTTAATCTGCCAATACTCTCAATCTCTTCCATGGAGTGTTCCCCATTAAGCACGATTCTTTCTAGTTTCCCTTCCTCTACTTGTAACTCTCTAGTGATCTCATCCTTTAGTCCTTTAGATTTAGATATCGCCGCCCCCCTCACAACTACCCTAAATGCCTCCCATAGTGTGCCGGTTGATTCCACACTTATTGTATTTAGCTCAAAGTATTATTTTATCTCCTTTCTCATGTCTTCTCTGAACCCTATATCTTTCAAGGCCTCAGCCCTCAGTTTCCATGTCGGTATCCGTGCTCTAGGTGGCGAGTGCTGCCTCTCCACGATCAATGGCGAATGGTCCGATAAGACCCTTGCCTTATATTCTCAGCCCATTAACTCTCCTGTCAAGCCCGATGTGGCAAATATGTAGTCCAGCTGCGTATGTAGGTTATATGGTGCTGCGTAGTGCGAGTATTGTCTGTCCTTCGGGTGGTGTATCCTCCATATGTCCGCTAAACCCAAGTCCCTCAGTAGGACTCTTGGGGTCTTGGCTGTGGGGGCAGGCTTAACCATTTTACTATCTGATATACCCACTGTGGGATCTAGCGTACAGTTAAAATCTCCTCCACATATAACCTTTCCTCCTATGTAAAGGCCAATGTTACTATACAGGGTCTTGAAGTATCCCACTGTATCCTGGTTAGGGGCATAAGTATTGATGATGCACACACCTCTTTTCTACCAGATCTTTAACCAGTACCATCCTCCCATCAGGCTCTATAGTGGTCTGTAACTGCTTAAAGGGGACATGCAGTGCTATCCATGTGATGACCCCTCTAGCGTACGCTGAGTACGTCACACCTATGGTAATGCCCCTCCACTTCCTCCCTACCACCTCCATTTTCTCCATTGTGAGATGGGTTTCCTGTAGTAGGGCAATATCAATTCTCTGCCGTCTCAAATACATCATTATTTTATTCTGCTTCAAATAGCTATTGAGCCCCCTGACGTTCCAGGTGACTATCTACAGGCCTCCCATCGTATCTGTATCCTGTTCCTCCCGCCACCCCCCTTGTACTCCGTTTCATGTGTAATGGCATATGTTTGTAAACCAGTTTCGTTAACACCCCAACAAACCTCCCTCCTTCCCTCCCCTGCCCTACCCGGCCCCAAGTGTTGCCCTCCCCCTCTAACCTCCCCAAACCGTTGCCCAGCTCCATCCCTGGATCTCAGGCTACCCCACATCTAGCCCTTCTCTCGGTATAACCGATACTCAGTACTCAGCAGGGGGAGCATGTATCCTGTTATAACCTCCTGCTATGCGCTAACAGCATGTTATAATGTAAGCTACATAATCTAGTTCAACAATCCCACGTTCCATCTGCTATAGTCTAGTCCCAATGTCATCTTATGTGTCGTACTTATCACATCTGAAAGTCGCTTAACGCCTCAGTACGGCGCCTGCCAGACTCTGGCTCATAGCTCTGTCGCACTCTCCTTCTGGCCTTCCGCCCCCATCGGGCAATTCCTCGAATCCAGCCATGCAGTCACCTCCTCCGGCAATTCAAAGAACAGAGCTTTATTCTTTAACAGCACCTTCGTTTTTGCCAGGTATAGCAGCATATATTTGTAGCCTGCCTCGCGCAACCTCCTCTTCATGGATACATAGTTTAAACGTTACCTCTGTACCATTAGTGTATAGTCTGGGTACGCGCTGACTGTCGCTTATGCTCTGCTTATTGTTCCTCCCTTACGGAAGTGTTGCAAGGACCTTCATCCTGTCTTTATAGTTCAGGATCTTTGCGATGATAGGCCGCGGTGGGGCTCCCAGCGTACGTTTCCTTGCCAGGGCCCTATGCGCTCTTTCCCCTGCGAACCCTTGGCTTAGTGCTCCGCTTGTAATATCCTGCAATAACATGTTTTCGATATAATTCATCGGGTCTGATCCCTCTTCCCCCTCCTGAAGCCCCACAATGCGCACATTGTTTCTGTGAGCTTGCCCTTCTGCTTCTTCAGCTCTATTTTTGAGGTTGCGCACCTGTTGTTGCAACACGTGGACATCTGACGTGTTAATCTTACATGCGCTTGTGTTGTCTTTTACTTCCTTTTCCAAGGTTGCAGTGCGCTCGGCCAGTCCACGTACATCTTGCTGCAGTAAGTTTACATCTATACTAGTGTCAATTTTAGCTTCCAGCGCGGTCCTCCAGTCCGAAATGGCTGTATCCATCCTACTTCCCATCGATACTTTCAGTTCTGCTATCGCATCCAGTATCTGTTTGTTACTGAGCGCCATCTTCTCACCTTCTCTAGTGCTCTGTCCTTTCCCGCTAGCACCCTCCGTCACCCGTCAGCTATGGTGATTTGGCAAACTCCTCGATATGATTGCTTCCCCTTGACCTTGGGCAATTTGGTAGCCATTGCCACCTGTGATCGGGCTGTGCTCCGGATATGCCTTCAACCTCAGTGCCCTATGTTGTATAGGCCTTTCCTTTCTGTACTGGGGACGTCCCCCACGGCCTGTTACCACCTAATTATGTTGGAGTACTCATGGCTTCACTTTACACGGGGACACATAAACCTCTGGGGTGTATACAGTTTCGGTGTCTACCAGATCTGGTTGTGCTCGTCTGGCTGGTGTATGTATCGCTGCAGCTTGAGTGTCGGCGGCCGTGGTCGGTGATGTAGCTAACTTGGCTCTTGGGCCTTCCTTGTGAGATTGCGGCTGTTAAGGCGGATTTCTGAACTCTGTCCTGGCGGCGCAGAAGTTCAGAAGGCCAACCTAATTACTTGGAATAGGGTAACCTCTGGACAAGCCAGACCAATCAGGGTAGCGATCGCGGCGGTCAAGACTAGGTCTCAATAGGGGTGAGGGTGACTGAAAGCCCGCAATGAGCATACAAAGCAAGGACACTTACAAATTACTCCAAACAGGTGTTATATTAAAAATATATACACATTTATTCCAAGGCCTTTGCAACAATCACCGTAGCGAGAAATCACGATAAAACTCTAGTAAACCAACATATACCAAACCAATACAATATATATACAAATACAAACGAGTCTAAAGCATTAGATGCACAAAATGTGTAGTCCACCTAGAAGGGGAGGAAAACAGGCAGTGCGAAATAATGATTAGACCCAGTCCGCCTTCAGAGGCACCTAACTAAAAGGAAGTCCAAGCCCTACGAAGAGTGGAGCCTTGTGCTCAAAAGTACCTGCACACGCTGGTGCCAACGGGCAAAAAAGGGGAGTCTCTTCGAGGGAATCAGGCAGTTCAGTTCGGTGCACAAATGAAGAACAGAGTTCCGCGACTCAAGCGCAGCCTCCACTGTGGGCAGAAGCAGAGCGCGAGTACGGAAAGGCGTGCTGTTTGACACAGCGGGGAAAAGCTATGGGCTCCTGCAGGAGGGCGACCAGTTCCTAGCTATGCTACTCACCGGTCCCCGATGCAAGCAGACCCAGGCTTCTCCGCGTCAGTTTCAGTGCTGGCAGGTTCAGGGGAGCAGGGGACGTCTCGTCATCGTGTAGATTCTGCAGCAGCACAGTTGAGTTAAAGATGTCCCAAACGAAGTGAACCCGCACAGTTTGTTAGCACAGCAGGGCAACGGAGCGGCCGTGTGTACCTCAGCCAAATGTACACTACTCACTTCAGACCTGGGAATGCCAAGTGTACGAATCGTGTGAGAGTGACAAGGACTCGAAATACAACACAACCTGGCGGCGGTTACAGAGCAAGACTCCTGGGTAGGCTGGTCACTCTGCTGGATGGCCCAGAGACACTTCCGAAGGCTTACGTGCAGGAGATGGTGAAGATGCCGAGAATAGCTGTTCCCGCTATTCCAAGGGTCGAAGCACCAGTACAGGCCTTCTGGTTCGATCAGAGGTAAAAAGGGTTTCACAAAGCGACAGCAGTGCAGAGGAGCAGGCCTTCAGCGGGTCACCAGCGATTCCTCGGTTCAGCCTCGTGGTTGCAGGATACTTGGCTCCTGTATTCCTTTGTTCGTGAGAACTCAGGAGATCGACATGGTAGTGGCGTTTCCAGCCCCCTCTTATCCACAGTTCCCTTCGCGCCAAAACGGAGGGGACCCAATGGGAGATCCGCTCATCAAACACTCACACCATACGTGGACCTATCACGGACCACGGTGGTCCCAGGCATTCAAACCACACTAGACTCTCTGGCACCCAGAATGTGTATTGGGACCAGACATCCCAGCCCACATTCTGGAGGCACACACAAGGCCTGTAGAAGCCCGCGAAAGCATCTGTGTTTCGCAGGAAAGTACATGCCCAAATAAGGAAGTCCCCGGGTCGGCTCGACCTGGGGAAGGTGAAGGGGGCAAGACGGTCAGCGGACAGGACAAAGGAGCCTCGTGGTCTGGCCATTTTGGGAGCCAGGCCACCATTTTGGGCTAAGCACGAGAAATGCGCTTAAACGCCAAAAGGAGCTCAAAAACACAAGAAACTATCGCTGCCACCATTTCCGTCCGTGATTCACTTGCACCGATCAGTTACAATCCAAAAAGAGTATCTAGGGCCTGTACAAGACTAGAGACCCAAGAGAGCAGTAACTTAGCTTACAGTGCCCTCTTGTGTCATGTTGCACGAAAGCTGCAACATGATAAAGAAACTACGGAAAACGACGTTTCCCGGTACTGACTGTCTTAAGGGCATGTCAGTTTCCCCGTAAGAATGGAGCGAAAGCCCAGAGGAGTGCGGCAGAAGGCTGCACTTCTCTGGCAAAGTCTAGATCATGGTGAAAACAACAGCAAAAAGTTTAGGGGTTGCCACGTGGAAGGAAAATTACCCACAATTAAGAAATCTTTCCTAACAGAGGCCTATGATTGTCAAGCCCATGCCCTTGCACCACTTGCAAGGCTCTACTTCCTGTGAGCATTTATAACACTCTGGCCTCACCTCCCTGCTGCCAGTGGCCGTGCCGACACCCCTTCGTCCTGTTGGGTTTTTCCAATTTGTGTCTCTTCAGGCCTGTCCGCTGCTTCCCAGTCCTTCGGTGCGCACCTGTTCCAATGCAGCTCACGTGGTCGCTCCAGTTTTCCTATGAGCATCTGGATATTCGTATTACGCTCCTATGGAGCTCTGTCCACATATGCTATCTGTATGGGTGCATCAGGCGCAGTGCGACCCCTGTGAGCCCATCTGTTCTCCAGCTGCACTGTGGCACTCACTTGTGGTTATAGTGAGCCCCGCAGCTGCCTTGGCAAGTGTGTTACGTATTTAGGTGGCCTTGCCTGGCTCCTATGCACTCTGAGAGTATGTGCAGCAGTGGCTTACGAGCTGCTTTGCGTTGAACTCGAGTCTGTTACAATATTCGGAACAAATTCCTGCTGTCACACACCCCGTTCGCTCCGAGGCAATGCGCACACAACTAACTTTCCTGTTTATTACACGTCCGCACCATGGCAGCCGCCTCCTAATGGCTCTCAGGCACGCCACGCGATCCTGGTGTATCCGTCCCTGGGCACTGGTGTATCTGTATTCTTCTTACTGCAGCTGTCTTACAAGAGCCACCTCTTTCGATTCGAACATCCTTATAAAGACAGAATGACACGGGCCCCTATTCGAACATCCTTATAAAGACAGAATGACACGGGCCCCTACGTTCTGGTGTTCAGATTATGTCCCACTGTGCGGCCATATTCCTAAAGTCGGGTCTGGCCCCCGTGCAGGCAGCTTCGACCGCTTGATTAGGTCCCAGACTATGTCGCCGTACAGCCCTTCCGGCAGCGCTCCTCCTAGGGGCCTTCTTCCACGCTATCTTCTAGGCAGCTCTCACGTTTGCTCTGTCCCCACCATTAGGGCACAAGCTCCGCGCTGCTCGTTTTCTCCGCCCCGCAGTGTCTCCTCATTTCCATGAAACTGCAACTGTATCAATATCCTTTGGTTGACACAGTTACAGAATATCTGCTGCAGTGTTGTAGCGTGTGGGCACTACCATTATTAGTTAAGTGTGCCACGAACACCAGCTGCTTTCTCCCGTTCCTACGCACTCGTTTCAGCCACCCGGTCAGTCCTTTGTTCTCCAGCGCCGGCCATCTTGTTTCGATTTCTTCACCACTAGATACAAACTTGCAGCAACCCGCTTCGGATCATACATTCACTTCAGAGTCTCAGCTTTTTCCTGGACGTGCTCCGTCCTTTCACCTTCCTGTCATCCTATTTCTGTGCACGAATGCCCGTATCTGATATAGTTTCTTAATCGGGATCTTCACGGAAAGCAGGAGCCCTCCAGGCAACACGTCTTACTTCATGGCCTCTTAGCCATGCCTGTATCACAGTGTTAACATCCTTTTGGGGCCGCAGTTCCACCCTCCCACCCGAACAGCCAAACAGACCTGTACTTCGGGCGTACTTCTGGAGCGCGTGCACACAATAGTAAAATAGAATGCTGGTACAGGAGGGCGGGCCGAGCGATGGTAATGAATGCCGGCTAATCTAGGAGAAGCAAGCAAGGAGAAGGAAGGTAAGCACCATGAAGTCCAAACAAAGTCCAAACAAGTGTGTCCAAACAGAAAAAAGTCTGTGGGGTATAAATTACTTCTGTTTCACCAATCCTTAACGTGTTTCGCCAAGTGCACCAACTTCCACTTGTACATGCAGCATACACTGGGTTTTTAGCAAGTCGTCACGAGCATCCAACGTCTCCAGCCAACAGCCCTGTACTTCGGGCGTCCTTCTGGTGCTATATATAGTATCTGCAGCAGGATCATGACCTCTATGCCTTTGTCTTACAACACCATGAAACCAAGATCGGGAGTTGGGGGGCCAAAGTGTTTGTAGCAGTCACAGAAAAGTGCTGGTCTTGGTCCTTGATCCTTGCGACATGCCCCTGTGTGTTTCAATGAGGGAGTCTTTGAAGGACAAGAAGGTAGACTATTTCTATTGGATGCATTCCTCCCTCAGATTCCATATCTTCTGAAATACAGTGCAGACGCAGTTTGCTTACGAAACTTTTTCCCAAGCATCAGGTGGCACTGCATAGCTGCAAAGATGCCTCAATCATGAATTTTTGGGTCAGTCTTTTGCTAGAAGTGATATCAGTAGTCCATATACTGGAAACTGATGGCGCTATTTTCTTCAGTTGCTTTTTTCTGTGTCCATGCACACACTAGTGTTTTCTCACAGATCAGTCACTTAATGTTTTACCAGCAATAGCTCAACAATTAGACTTTAAAGACTGGCTGCAGTGTCACTGCCACATTTCGTTTATAGATCTGCAGTCTGTGGTTTTCTTTTCCCTTTGGTAATGACCACAACACTGTGAACTGGGGTTTCTGTCAGGGAATGAACACTAAAACAGGGAAGGATCACGTGGCAACGTTTTTTCTTGCGTTTTCAAAAGGTTGAACCGTAGAGAAATCTTCTATTCGTACTCCAAAAAAGATATCCCTTGCTGAGCTTCAGATGCCATCTTCCAAGCGCCAGCCACATTCTCAGAAAATAAAGATGCAAAATCACTCCTGAAGGGAGTTCTATTACTCTCCTGTGCACTCCTACACGCACAAGGAGCATCATAGTTAATGACATCAGTCGGAGATCTCTGACCATCAAGCAGAGTTATGTAAGAAAATGTCATTTACCACCTTGTGATCTTCTCCCTAGGAAAGGGAGTCGTTCAAAAGGGCAATGCTTCAAATTTGAGCAAGCCCACGAGACAGTCATGTCATTAGTCCCTGCTGCTCCTGTTAGACTTCTCTAAGCAGAAATCGCCCTGCTCCTGCATGCTTATAAACTCGGGCCTGGTTGTTGAGTTGGGAGGGCTGGCACCTTTTGTGACTTTGGCCCTGGTGCTGGGCTTCTTTGCGCCTTCATCTGCTCTGGTTCTGACTTTATTAAAGCTGTTACCCTTTGGCACTGATATTCTCACTATCTTCAAAGACAGTGACTTCAGCACTGATCTCTGTTTTGGCCAAGGTCAACCAAACTCCGAGCGATGATAGACCCCTCATTATTGTCTTCATCTCTCACTTGTCCTAACCCTATCCCAGAGCGGGTCAAAATGCCCACATTGAGCTGTGGCAGAGAATAGTGCTATGTCAGATGCAATGCTCTGGAGAGAATTGGGTCTATGTTCTTAGCACAAGAGGCCCTACGATCAGTAAGCACCTAGCAGGTTTACTATTGGACAGCAGTATTGTTGTGTGCCTACCCTTTGGACATCTAGGCAACAAATTGTATAACCCTGGTGTAAATGGTTAACATTATATATCAATGACTTGCATACTTACTCCCTATTGAAAATGCAAACTGAATGCTCTCACCTATATTTAGCATTCTCTTGAAGAATGATGTGAGCATTACGAATAGTATAGTCAAATAATAGGCAGTCCCCAGTATTTGCAAGATTCAATTGTAGTCCTTTATATAGCGCCATTTTCCCATTTGCATGGCCTCAATATCGCTTTGTTGTTGGAACGCCCTCTGCGTCCAAAGTCCAGGTATGGGAAAGTTCTAATAGGAGGCTTACAATGCACGTGTGCATTTGGCCAACATTATGACTTGGGAGGGCTGGCTAGACTCCAGTAAGCAACCCAAGAGGTCAGGCACGTGGATGGGTGCTGCGGGAGGTCATGAAAGAGCACTAGCGCAGGAGACTCGCTATGCATCCAGCTAGACTGAACTGTATTGTAGGTTGTCACTGTATTCTAATGGCAGAGGTGTTGAGCCAAGATTGGTGTTTCAGTGAGAAATGGTTGTGTCCAGGTAGACTGAATTTGACCTATTTGTAGCTGCATTCTAGAGTGTGTGGATGTATAGCCGAGCCTTTGTGGTGAGTTTACACATACTTTAAGCTCAGATGGAATTTATCTTCAATGTCGCTGTGTCATCTGATGGGAAGAGAAAGCCAGCTACCCTCGTAGAGTTTTTGGGCACTATGCACAGCCTAACCCTACTAGTCTACCAAATGCAATAGACTGGGTGACGTAGAACATCTTGTTGGTGGCACAGACAGGCCACCATAGAAACTAGGCTAATGGGATTCTATGAGTGCTATAGACAGGTTACCTTTATAGTCTTACTACATATCTCCCATATTCTACAAATGCTAACCAAAACAGTCTAAGAAGCACAGTATCAAGGATACCTACATGTAACCACTGTGTGTTACACCAGATTAAATAAGCAGTTATAGGTGCAATGGAGGGTTACCAATGTATATCTTCTGGCATCCTGGGCAGGCTAAGCAAGGTATGCATACATGCTCTAATTGTAACACTATTTTTATCTGCATGTGCTTTCTTCAAGTTTCAATGCAAGGCTTCCTGCATATCTAGGTATAACCCCCATGGCTGTCCCTACAGGTAGTGTAAACAGGCTAATATTCCATCTGGTCAAGCACCAAGGTGCCAAAGCAGTGGCAAGCTATACTGACCAATCTATAAGCTCAGGGGCCATCCTAATATATCTTCTAACATATTTTGTACCCTTAAACCAAGTGTAACACACTCCCCACCCCCAAAGCCATCTAAGTGCAACAATGTTGTTGAATATAGCGTCCTGCTTTTCCCTTATTACTTATAGGAACATGGAGCCAAAAACCATAGCAACCTAAAATATAGAGATATGCTTACAGTAGTGTTGCCTGGAATGGTGAACTAGTATGCAGGTGATGTTATTCTAACCACTGTAAATCCGTTAAATGAAAACAACCCAGAGCTTCTAAAGACAATTAACTGAAAGAAATCCAAGTCATGGTTCAAAAATACTCGTAAAACACTTGAAAGCCACCTGCTGGTTGCCTCCCTTCCACCTGCTAATGCGTATGTGGTTCCACTTATTCTGGCTTGGGGTGACTGCTAGAAGGAGCCAAGGTTTTTAAATGTGCTTGGCCGAGATTTGCCGCACACCGACAGCTCAGTGTCTCCACACACAGTTAGAAGCTAACCTGACAAAAATACACCATGGCTAAGTTTTATTTTCAAAGGTCGTGGAAAATAAAAATATGTTTCGATGATTCGTTTCTCCCACAGATTCCTCATCTTGGATGCATCCTGTCCTGCGCCCAACTGTCTTTGGAAACTTTTTCAGCCACTAGGTGGCACAGCACTGCTCCAGTCGGTGCTGTTGAGTGCCCATGACTGTGGATGTGATGTCAGTACATGTAGAACCAGCTGCACTCCATGAACTCTGTTTCTCTTTTCTGTATACTTCTTTGATACACAATTTACCTCTTGCTATTTGTTTGCTGCGTCATGCCCAACAAAGTCCTACTGTTTCAAATCCTGGATGGATTGTGGAAGCAAATGTTGATTTTATACCCCCATAAGGTACATCTTTACTGTCTTGGGAAGAACACAACATGGAGGATTGATCCTGCCAATCCATGAATTCAAAGGCCCACCGGCAGGTAGCTGCAAAACTCTATACCTTCCTCCACAAAGGGGGTGCAAGGACACCTTTGAAATCTGTGTTGTCCGATTCGCCTTTAAAAAGGAACTGATCTCTTTGGGATCAACTGGAGGAAGAGGGCTCTTCAGAGAGAAACAAAAAGATGCCACGCAGAAAGAGATCTTGGTTTTCTAGTGATTCAAAGGATCACTCTTCCTAGACGAAAAGGAGTGGTCATGCTTGATCCAGACATGGAACTTCCGAAGAATTGTGACCTATTGTAGGACTGTTCCCCCACTAGATCCGAATTCTGGCATTAGATGCTTTCTATCTTCAGGGATGTCAGTTCACCGAAATGCCATGGGTAGCGGAAGTGACATCATGCAACAGATGAAATCACCGGAATTATCATATGTGACCTTTTACCCTGTTGACATCACAGGAAGCAATATCTTACATCCTTTGGGATTAATGAAATCACATGAGGTGACATCACATATGAAAAACATATAAGTGTAAATGAAAAAATAACATTTAGTACCAAAGAAGACAAAATTATATTTTCAGTTCTACCGCAATAAGGCAAGGGTGCAGTCGTGATGAGCCTGGGAAAAACCAAGCAAAGTTACCATAGGTCTTATTCCAGCGCAGCTTTCAAGGCCAGTTACTGGCATTGTATGCATGTTAAATCCTCACATGCAAGGAACTTCTACAATATGTTTGGTTGCAGGCTCACATACCCAAGTAGTGCCATTTTATATCCAGTAAGGCTTTATATACAATGTCCAGACATCATATTCCAGGCACAATAATTATAATTAATAATTGCCCAAGTAATGCCATCTTATGTCATGTAAAACTTGCTAACATTATTTTCCATTCTGTAGTGCTGTAAGTAATATATATATATTAATGTTGTCTAACTCTGTTGCTCAACATTGGACGGATGAAATGTTGAGTCACCAAAACTGTTTTTCAAACCTCCGAAAGGCTGCAAGATTAACACATTTTTTTCCATCCCTTGCTACGAACTGTACAAAATAGGGAACTTTATGAAATGTACAAAAGTAGAGAAAAGTGAATTTTTCATAGTGCAATGAAATGTCTAACATATGAAATAAAAAGTGAAATAAGGGATCCAAGATGGGCGCCAAGCTGTGAGGACACAGCAGACCAAGCTCTGTGCCCCAAAAGAAGTTTTATATTGTGAATTGCACTTTTTAAGTGTTCTACATGTCAGGAACACCGAGTGCACCCTAACTGCAAGCAAGGAAGCAGCTTTTGGAGACAAAGTTGATTTGAGGATACCGTGGAGCCGGTCCCCGGGGGATGTCACACGGACCCGGAAGACCTCTTGTGGAGGTCGAAAGCCTCCGGCCGTAAAGATAGATCTCGCGTTCCCGACACTATAAGAAGGAGAGCCGGAGAGAAGGTGGAACCTAGAGTCCCTCTGACATTGACTTAACAGTGATTAAGGATTGAGGGACAACAGCAGAGTGTGCCTGGGGAGATTTACTGGGGACTTCGGTTCCGGGCGAGATAACGGCTGCAACCGGTGAGTGCTACACTTCACCCGCCACATCATCTGGCATAACATTAAGCCTCAAAGTCTCTCCCCCTAAGGCTATAGCAAGCCATACCGACCCGAGTAGGATTCCAGCCCGCATGTCACCTGGACTAACACTTCTTAGATGTCTCTCGAGGCTGCAAGCTTCATTTGCAATGCACCTATAAAACATAACAAGGACGGGAACCCAGTTGCACTAACAGCACCTGAGAGAGGTGAAACTTGGATTCTAGGTGTGCAAGTACTGCGGAAAGGCAATCATCTAGTTTAGGACAATCCTAATAACAATATCACTAGTATTGCAAATCTCCTGGAAGCTAAAAGAACAGTGAGAAATTAAACAAAGGTCAATTATAACTGATATCAGAAGCAGGATAACCCCAGGTGAACACTCAGTCGATGTCAGAGCCCAGGAGGAAAAGAAAAACGTGCACTTCCTCGCTTCCTCCCACATCTAAAGTCAATCCGATAAGAAGCTGTTGGCTCAGGTCGGGCCGACCTCCAAAGAATCCCGAACACAAGGGAGAACTCGATGCAACACAACAGGTTGATCAGGGTCCTAAGATGGCAGCCTCAAAAGAAGACATTGAGCGATGCTTTCAAGTATTTCAGGACAAACTTGCTGCTTCTCTACAAACATAATTTGATAACTTCACTACAGAGTTTAAATCCACCCCAACATATATTAGGAAAGACATTGCTTATCTGGAGGAAAAGACTGATACAAATGAGCGGGCGCTACAGTTCTTGGCACAGGAATCTACGAAGTCAGAGGTGCTCCTCGAACAATCAGCAAGGACAACATATAATGTGGAGCAACAATGTGAGGATCTGGAGAATAGATTGAGGAGGTCCAATATCTGCAAATGAAACATTGCAAAATCGGTGCTTGACTCAGCCTTAAGAGAGGAAGTTACAGGTGTTTTCAAAGATGTACTAAATTCCAACGTGAAAATAACAATTCCCATAGATAGAATTCATAGAGTGGGTCCGAAGCATCAAGACCCAAGGCCCCGCCAAAGGGACACATTGGTGGCACTGCCAAATTATCCGCAGAAGGAACTGATTCTCAGGGAAGCCAGGAAAGCGTCACAGATCACACTTAACAGGAATGACATTCAATTATAACAAGATCTATCTCCAAGGACGTTACAAAAGAGAAGAGACATGCGTGAGATCCTGTAACATTTACAAACCCATACAATAACGTACAGCTGGACTTTCCCTTTTGGCTTTCTATTCACTTGACATGGTAAACACTGTATATCAAAAAAGGAAGAGGGGGCTTGAATCCTACGTTACAGATCAAGAAGAACAACCAGGCCCTGGTGCTGAGATGCAATTTCACACTCTCCAAGGCCCGAGATGTTGGTAATAGACATCTGTTCAACGGACCGGGACGAGAAAACAGAAAGGTCCTCCACCTGCGGAGAAGCCTCCGAAACCCTGAAAGAACATGATTTATATGATAACAGACGTTAAAGTGAAATAAGGTACTTTATTTGCAAACTAAGATTGTTATGTTATACAGCTGGGGCACGTTAATCGCTCATCTTGGAACTCCTTAAAGACAAAAATTTGGATTTTAAGATACCCTCCATGCATCGTTGGTTTAAGGGGCAGACCATCTCTGAGGACAGAGTCCAAAGAGAGAATAGCAAAGATGGTCTACACCAGGGAGAAGGGGACATTTTGGTGGATTGCTGGGAGACTTCGAGGGTTTAGGTAGGAGGTGGACTAGGAATGTTGTGGGAGTGGACGGTAGGGTTGATACACAGAATCAAAATCACAGGGAAAGAAAGAAGCGGTCAGAACTGCATATTAAAGGGGGGGGCACTTGTTGCATTGGCTTTACTTTCAGATGTTTAACACTTAATATAAGGGGGCCCGTAAAGAGGTGGAAATTAGAACGGCTACTAAATATGCATCAGCCTGATCTTATAGCTCTACAGGAAACGCATATTAAATATCATGATCGTCATAAGTTAAAATTAAAGCAATATCTGATAATCAGGCAGACTAACACAAAGGGGAAGATAGCAGGGATACTTATCGCATTCAAGACAAACTTACAGGTCTCCATAATGAAGGTGTTGGCTGATAAGGAGGGCCGTTTTCTATAAATTATAGTGCAAATGGGGTCAATGACTTTAACTCTGGCATCTCTATATACCCCAAACACAGGTCAAGAGGGCTTTTTGAAGACGGCTATGTGCAACTTGGAACAGTTTGGTCAGGGAGAAATGATTATGATGGGGGATCTGTATATTGCATGTGACCCTTTACGAGATAGATGCTCTAACACTTTGTATGCATGACCCCCACCCTCACTAGCCCTCAGTCAGAAATTTGATCAGCTCACACTTAGACATGTGGCTTACCTTGAAAGGAGTTGAAACAGCATACACATTCTATTCCCATGTTTACAAATCCTTTTGACGGTAGATTATTTTGGGCCTCGGTTAGGTTGATACACAAGCCCTATCTCAGATCATGCCCCTTTGACCATGGATCATAACATTTCCGTAGCCGCTGCTGGAGGGCCCCGAAATAATTAATATCAGATCCGATCATAAGTGAAGAAATACGAGGAAAAATAGCAGAATATGTTGATTCTAATCTGGATGGGAAAGTGAGTATAGATGTGGTCTGGTATGTGTTTAAAGCAACCCTTATCATGATATAGGCATACAGGGGGAAGCTCAGGCATAAAATGGAAATAGGGCTGGAATCTGAAGTGAAGGATAACCTTAAACAAATAAAAACAGACACGTCCTCGATTCTTCATAGGCGTTATCAAATAGCTAACAGTAAATTGGATCTAATAAGAAGTAAATAGGCAGAAAAAAGCTTATTATATCTAAAACGGAAGACATATGTTAATGCAAGTAAAGCAGACAGAATGTTAGCTAGACAATTAAAACAGAAATTGGCGTCCCAGACAATTCAGGAGGTGGAAAATACAATGGAAAAGAAAGTAACAGTGACGGAAGAAATTGTAGCTCAGTTCCAAGCATTTTACTCAGCTATATAAGTCAGACTCCCCAGATCAGTTAGCACAATAAAATTACCTGCAAGCAATTCAACTGGAGAAAATTTCAGAAGAGGACAGAGTAAATTTAGACAAGGACATAACACAAGAAGAAGTACTATCAGTTATAACTAACTTACCAGTAGATAAAGCGCTGGGACAGGATGGGTATATTGCTTCCTTCTATAAAAGTTTAGATCAATCTTACCCCCTCACCCCCAAGTTAAAAAATCTCTATAACTCTATCAGGAGCGGTAAAATAAAAGCTTCAATGGAAGAGGCTAAAATAATTCTAATTTCAAAGTCAGAGGAGGATTTAGCCAAATGTGGTTTGTATCACCCGATCCTGCTCATGAATGTTGACGCAAAAATATATACAAAAATTCTCGCAAACCTTCTTGAGGACATAATGCCTCACCTTATTCACCCCGATCAGACGGGATTTATTAAAGAGCGACAAACCCACGATAACATACAGCGAATTTTGTCATTTAATTGAAAAGGTGGCTAAGAGAGAGGACGTAGTGGTTCTGGTGTCATTAGACGCCGAAAAAGCATTTGACGGTGTGGAATGGTCCTTTCTCTTTAACACCTTACAAATAATGGGGTTTGGTCCCAAATACTTGGCGATGGTTAAGGCCAATTATGTGTATCCCTCTGCCGGATTGCTCATCAACGGCCAACTTTCCCCAAAGGTGTCTCTTTGTAGTGGTATGAAACAGGGTTGTCCTCTTTCTCCTCTCCTTTATGCACTGCACCGTGACCCGCTCTTATCACAGCTTCGACAGAGCAAATAAAAGGTATATCTTTTGGGGGAGAGACACATGACCTAATGGCATACGCTCATGAAATGCTCCTTACAATCAGTAACCCGAATATCTCACTTCCTGCAGCCATTGCCTAATTGAAAAGGTCTGGTAGAATGGCTGGGCTTAAAATCAATATCACAGAGTCTGAAATTTGGAATCTGGGTCTAAAGCAATGAAAATGTCACTGCTTCGATGGATGCCACAGAGCACCTGGGTTTTGGGAGTAAACATAACACATTCACTTGGGGATCTATATTGTGCCAACTTTCGCCCCCTATTAGATGAAATTCAGAAATTGGTCCAGTCCTGGAGCCACTTAATGGTTTTGTGGCTTGCGCGGATAACTCAATAAAAATTATGTTACCTAATGTATTATACTTGTTTCAGGCTCTGCCGATCTTAATACCAGCTTCCTTTTGCCAAACGCTAAATAAATTAATGTCAAAATATATATGGAAAAATAAACCCCACTGTATAGCACTGAAAACGTTAATGCTTCCTCCAAACAGAGGAGGGGTGGGCCTTCCTAATTTTAGAGAATACCAGAGTTATTAAGGACTGGTTTAGAGAGGACACAAATAAAAGGTGGAAACAGATGGAAAGAGCAATAGTGGGTCCTAGAATTGGAGAGAAACTATGGTTGCCTAGATTTGACAGACCTTGGAATAAACATCATAGTGTAATCACAAGGGTGGTAGAAGATAAGTGGGATCAGGCGATTAGCCAATACGGCTTTGCATCATTTCCCTCCCCGCTCACTCCTTTGTTTACAAATCCTCAGTTCACTCCGGGAAATTTTGTCAACTCTTTCTACGAATGGAAAAGGGAGGGATGTATAAAGTTCCTGAGACCTGTTCCTTAACCAAGAGATTAAGGGCCTTATCACGAGTTTGGCGGTAACCCTGAAATGCAACGGTAATGCTATTACCACCGCATATAAGGGTCCGCCAGATCACAGGCTTGGCAGATTTGCCCCCATCTCTGAGGGCAAATCCGCCACAATTTTGCTGATTTTTGGCACTATTACCGCCAGCGGTTATACCGTCGGCAGTAATGGCGCCGAACATTCCCCATTGGGCCCGGTGGGGAATGGGAAATTCCCGAATGGGCCCAAAGGGGAATGGGGACTTACTGTTCCGCCAAACCCGTGATCCACCTATGATCCAGCGCTAATAGCGCCTGGGCGTTGGACGGTAGGGCTAATAGCCCTGGTGGTAATAATGCCGGGGTTAGTGCCCAACTCGTGATGAAGCCCTAAATCTTTTGCGTTATGAAAAGAGCAGCTGATCCTCCAAGAGAGGCAATGCTTTCAATACTTTCAAGTCCGCCATTGGCTGTTAGCCCCACCCAACAAGTTGGTAGCGTTAAGACCACCATTTGAGTTGTTTGTAACCTCTAGCTCGGGGGATAAACATTTGTTCTCCAGACTATATACATTTTAATGGATGCGCCTTCACCTAGTGCCCTTACATTTCAATTGGCCTGGGCAAAGACTCTGGGGTACATGCCTACAGAGGAAGCATGGTCCCGATTATGGTTGGATATTCCGAAAATGACAAGATCTATACAGATCAGGGAATTTTGGTTTAAATTAATGTATCAATGGCATTATACCCCTGAATGATTACATAAAATCACCCCATCATTTCAGGTCTTTTGTTGGAGGGGATGCGGGGAGAGGGGCGATTGGTTACATATATGGTGGTCATGTCCTAAGTTATCTCAATTTTGGTAGTGTTGCAGGCCATCAATGGGTTAACTTGTTTAGCCCCCGCCGTTGGAGAGGCGGAGTTTATGACGGGGAGTTGGGGAATGAAGGGAGTTCTGGGTAAGACGTGAGAAGCGCCAGTTACTGTTAGGGAAAGTAAAATAAAGACGTGTTGAGAAACCCCTCTGTGTGCGTGTCCTCCTTTCAGGCCTCGTAGAAGGCAACACTGGCGACGAAGGCTGTCCATGCGCACAGCAGAGTCCTCCTTTGGCAATCCACCACATCCTCGCTCGGATGACCTGCCGAGTCTCCTCCTACTCCTCCTCCTCCAGTACGAGTAACGTACGCATGGGCATCTGCCTACACGCCGAGCTCCTCTCCTCTGCCATCGTCACGCCTGGTACGGCGTGCCAGACAGCTGCGCGAGCACTGGGAAGTGCGCATTTGGTCCTGGCAGTCCGCCAGATCCTCTCAAGCGACGCGTGCCAGTGATCCCACCCATGTCCTCCGGCTGCACGTTCCACCACGCGACACAGGGGCCCATCGGAGCCGAGTGGAAACCTCCTCCTCACAGCACCTGGGGCTCCTTTTTCGGCCCATTCCTGTCACCGGACTCTCAAGTGGGTGCAAATTCACGCTCACCTGCCTGCTAGGCCTACACCAGCGTGTGTGAACGTCCGCAGCACGGCCACCACTCCAGGCCAGCAAGTTTGAGGCAGCAAACCACCACACCACGGGATGATTGTACACCCGCAGGCTCCCACTGCCCAGCAACATGAGCAACCCTGTGTCCAATCCTGGATCCCCCCAACCGGCCCGCGAGACAAAACCAATACAGCTGCGGCTACCCCCGCCATTCACCATGGCGCCCCAAGCCACCAAGGGGCCGAGATGGACTGACTGGATGGAAGACTTCCAGCACTATGTGAGGGGGGTCTGGTGACGACAACTCCCCCAACATCAGGGACATCTTCCTCAATTTGGTGGGGGGGGGGAGATAAAGACAGTTGTGAAAACGATTCCCGCAGCTGAATAAAACACTTTCACAAACCTGATCGGGGCCCTAGACAAACTCCTCATCATCGAAGTCAACCGCGACTACGAGCAGTAATTATTTAACAAATGCACCCAATTGCCACAAGAGACAGTCGACAAATTCATAACCCGGTTAAGAGTGAAGGGAGCAAACTGCCAGTTCAACACATTTTCTCTAGAAGAAGCGATAAGGTTGAGGGTCATAGAAGGGTGTCTTTCCCCCGCACTCAAGAAACAGCTACTAAAAAAAACCCTCACCATCCCAGAAGTCAGTGAGCTTGCTCGCATACATGAGAGGGTTGTTGCCCAAGCCTCATCCATGGGCAACACAGGCAACCCCAAACAAGACACCAATGAACTTGTCGCAGCCATACAGCCCCCTCGTCAAGGCGACAGAGGGTCGTAGCCATACAGAGCACAAGCTACGCAGGTTCCACGCCAACAGAGACAATGCTACCGCTGTGGGATGTCCTTTCCACACTCAGGGTCATGCCCAGCTTTATCCCAAGGATGCACAAACTGCGGAAGAGAGGGACATTTTCACTCTGTATGTAGAGAAGGCATACCATTTCCTCCAATGCGCCCGCCAGGACGCCTCTCCGCTCGCCATCCCCACAATATAATCAACCCAGATACTCCCAACAAGGGCAAGGACAGAGGCGATACGTCAGAGCCATTGATGAGTACCAAGCAAAGGGGTACCCACCACAGCTAGACCAGGGAGACCAAACCCGATATTTCACGGATGAGTATGATTACCCACCGACAGAATATAGGCCTGAAAGATTCTACCATGACGAGCAGGAAGCAGCATACAACACGCCATATGCTCAGTACGACCAGGACGAGTACGTTAATCTCATACTTGACAATGAAGAGGCCAGGGAGGCCCCCAAAATCCCGATCAAAATGGGGAACTGCCAATTCCAATTCATGGTCGACTCAGGCGCTACTGTTAATATCATGGGTGAGCAGGACTACTCTAAAATACCAAACCCGCCGACGCTCGAACCATCACACTCGAGAATTTTTCAGTGGGGAGCTGCCAGCCCCCTGCAGACAGTGGGGTGCTTCACACAACGTCTCCTCCTGAATGGTCGGCAAGTAGACACAACAATACACATCATCCGTTCACTTGCCAGAAGCCGATGCCTACTCAGCTATCATACGGCATCCCGCCTAGGATTGATTGAGATACACGTGAAGGCGGGAGACACCATTACCGCAACCTCGAACAGACTGAATCCGAGGGACTCTGTCGGCACTATAGCATGCTACCAATCACAGAACCTCATCACACAAGGCGACATCACAAGGAAATTCCCCAACCTATGCACAGGGCCGGGTAAACTCAAGGCCCCTCCCATCAGACTCCACTTCAACCCCTCGGTGATACCTGTGCCACAACATCCCAGAAGAGTTGGGTTCCACATGCAAGCGGCAGTGTAAGAAGCACTCCAACAACTGCTTTCCGATGCTATCATTGAACCGGCGATGGGGCCAACACCATGGGTATCCCCTCTCGTGGTCGTGCCCAAGGAAGGAGGCAAGATCCGGTTGTGTGTGGACATGAGGGTAGCAAACACTGCCATTCAACGGGAGAGGCATCCGGATCCGTGCATTGAGGACATGATTGTGCAACTAAACAATGCCCGGATGTTCTCCAAGCTCGACCTAATCCAAGGCTACCATCAGCTGGAGCTACATCCTGACTCCCGGCCCATCACAACGTTTGCGACGCACGACAGACTCTTCAGATACCGGAGACTGAATTTTGGTATCTTGTCCGCCGCGGAGATCTTCCAAGAAGCCATACGCCAGGTCATCAGACCCATAAGGGGCACTCTGAACTACAGTGACGACATCCTCGTTTTTGGAACGTCAAAGGAGTCCCACGACAAAGCATTACACGCCACCTGTGCAGCGCTTCATATGAAGTTAATGTTTGGTTTCTAGATGGAAAGATCTCTTGAGGAATGTCTTTTGGGCCTGGCACAACAAGACAATGAACAGTGGCCGAAATACAGAAGGAAAGCGTGTTATGTTCTTCAACTGGCTGCCTTATTGGTACTAGCTCAGAAATGGAAGTCTGCAGACCACCCCCACACATAAAAGATTGCTACTATAAGTTCTCGAACTTCGTAACTTTGGAGTGGATTACATAAACAATCCAAGGGGCGCCAGGTAAATTCTTAATTGAATGGGCGCCGATCTTAAACTTTCTTCATTGGGACTTTATGGAACAACACTGCCCTTAAAATCTGCAAATATTGAACATACTTTGAGTTTACTGACAATCTTAATATTCTGTGTACGTGGGAGGGTTGAGGGGAGAGGCGAAGCATAGGGTATGTTTGGGGAAGCAGGGGTGTGGGAATTGTTTGTTTTTATTTTTGATTTCTGTTACGCCTATTTGAAAACCTGGTAAAAAGTAAAAATAAATTTAAAAAAAGTGAAATAAAAAGTAACACTTAAGCAAACATGCAAATGTCCCACACACTGAGGTATGCAGACTAAGATAGCTCCCCACACAATAACAATCCTGAAGTTGCAGGCAAAGTGCTTTTGTAAACAAATACTTAATTTCTTTTAGCAAATTTATGAAGCTTGTACATGTGCTGGTTGCACCCACAAGCACTCGTAATTTGGTTGGGAGAGGTGAAAAGTGCTCTTTAAATCAATTGTGGACATCTGAGTGCAAGGGACACTGGGTCAGGGCTTGCAGAGGGTATGCCAGAGGCACCAAGCGGATTGATTGGGGTTGCAGCTGCAACCCTTGGCTACCCGTAAATGAAGTCCATCTATACCAAGCCCCCGGCGCCAGAGGCATTGGCGGTGGAGCAAGAGCCACAGCTCTCAAAGGGCACCTCTTGGGCCTGCAAATGCACACCTGTTGGCTCCATTCTAGCCCCTCCAATAGAGGCTATCCCCCTTCTAAGATGATCAGCGCCATCTTTGGATGCAGAAACCTCTGTGCTGGTCAACATGGTTCCAGCGACTCACTGGATTATGCCTCCTACAATTATACCAGGTAGAAGTTGTCCTCCCGGGTCTTCAGGTGAGGCAGTGGCTCCACTACCGTGACCACCAAGACCAACTCCTCAGTTGTTTGCTGCCCCTGCAGCTATGCTCACAGACGCAGATACTGGCCCGGATATGGATGCATTTCTGGACATGCATACTACTACTGAGCATGACAACCTGCTATCTGCTGATGGGGAGCCTTGAGACATGCCTTCCAAAGATTTGACACCGGACGCAATTGGCTCGTTCCTTGCTCTTCTCGCGTGAGCTGTGAAGCATTTTTAAGCTTGTTACAGAGAACCCACACGCAAACCCCAAAACAAGCCTGACCAGCATCAGGTCTCAAGCCCACATTTCCGCATGATCCTGGGAGGCAGGCTATTGCAGTTTGTTGAGAAATGGCAGAACATCTACAGCGATAAATGGGTGCTCAAGGAATTTCTAGAGAAAATGCCCCTCCATTCCTCCACTACGAAGACTAGAACAACATCTGCTACTCTTCTTACAAGAGGTCCAGTCCCTGCCGCAAAAAGGCGCCATAGAAGCCATACCATCACACCTCTGGGGATCCGGAGTGTACTCTGGATACTTTCTGGTGAGAAAAAAGTCTGGTGGGTGGAGACCCATCCTGGACCTTGGGGAACTGAACAAGTTTCTAAAATCGCAAAAGTATGCATGGTCACGCTTCAGCACATTCTGGAACAACTGGAACAGGGACATTTCCTCTCGTACCTGTACTTGAAGGGTGCATACTTTCACATACTCATTCATGGGAAGCACAGGCGTTTCCTTTGCTTCATGGTGCAGGGGAAGCACAGGTGCCTACATTTACCCTTACCTGGACGACTAGCTATTCCACTCACAATCTCTCCCACCAGTCCTCCAACACACCAAACAAACCATCCAATGCCTGACTTCGCTGGTATTCTCCATAAACTTTCCGAAGTCATGCGTGTTGCCATCTCAGAATACACTGTTCTTGGGCTGTGAGAAACCTGAAAGTGTCTCCCTAAACTAGTCCCCGGGGATCTGTCATCCAGATGGCCAGGACAGGGCCATTGCTATTGGATCTAGTTCCTGGGGGTGGACCAGTGAGGGAGGATCACCTGGATCGGGGTCCTTGGGGGGAGTCGGGCACCAACGGGTGAGATGCAGTATCCCCCTTCTATCAATACCTTTTCCCCATCCTACCCTGTAGGATATTCCAAAACACTGCCCCCACCCCCTTTTCCGACACAAACACTTTCTCACAACACGAAAGACAATGGACTAACACCAGAGCCGTTTACCTGACATGTTGCAATATAAGGGTCAGGCAAAGTCAGGCAATTGACTAGAATCACTCACACCTGATGGCCCTTTCCCTTGCCCATATGCATAAAAGGTGGAGTGCGAGAGCACAGGACGATCAAGGCAGACCACACGACTTAAGAGCTAACTCAGCACGGCAGTTCAAAAGGAGGTGAAAGACGGTGAATACCCTGAGGGTGACAAGGAGAGAAGTGACCTTACCCTTTCCTATTGAGAACTGTGAAATGTCTGCAGACGGAAACATAAGACCGAGAACAGGCCAGCGTGTGTTGCAGCTCCTCTGCTGATAAACCGGCCCGGGAGAGATGCCTGTCTGTGGTACCAACCTTGACTCGAAGGAGAAGAAAGCCAAGCGGTCATCACAGCCGGTGAGTTGAAGGGGAGCAGTGTTGAATGAAAAGTAACAAACCGATAATTTGAACTTTGGAAAGCTTAAAGGAACTATTGAGAAAGTGAGGGAAAACCCTGCAAAAGAGGCGTCCGGCACCACGTGGGTGCTCACGCAGAAATCTCTGGCCGATTGATTACCTTAAGGTAGAGACTACCATAAGCAGCCTTGGGAAGAGGCAAAGAGAGGTCAACGTGGTCATACAGGGGTCTTGTAAAATCCTCTGTACCGTCGAAAGTCTTTGACCGATAGATGATTGTGAAGAGGGAAGTGAATCCCGCATGGTGAAGATTAGCAAGAGTGAACCCGGTGGAGGGATGTTAACAAGAGGGGACAAAGTCTACAGTCTCGACAAGCAATGCACTGTTGATAAATATTGGCGAGAGTGAACCCGGCAGAGGGAAGCCGACAACCAGGGGCAAAGCCTGATAAACTGTTTAAAAAGACATTGAAGATTCATGAATGCAAGACCAGGGCAAGTGAATTATCCCCCTTATCAGTTGGGTCCGAGCCTGGCAGAGGGAGATCCAGGGGTGAAAAGTAATCAACCAAAGTTCATTGAGAAAAGGAACTGTTGGGTTGTTTGTGGAATATGACTGGTGAGGGGTCTGCGCCCAGAAGAGGGGGACCCAAGGGTGAAGCTGTCATCCAAAGCATATGTGGAACAGAAATTTGTGTTTGTTTGTTGAATGCATCAGGCCCTTGAAGGCAAGAGACTTTTATTGAAAGGAGACTTAACCTTCGAAGAACCTGATAGCTGATACAAAACTGTTGGCTCATGCTGAGAATGCTCGAGCATGTGTTGTGCACTAAGGTCCCACCTTGTCCCGTGCTGAAATCGTGGGTCAGGTAGACCCATGGGAATCACATCCTTGCATATTATTTGTGAACACTTCTTTCTTTATTGAAAACCCTATCCCACACTCTTTCTGTAATTAGTGGTAAGGAATTGGCAATATGTTTTTTAGTATAGGCCTTTTTATTTTGACACAATGCCACAAGGACTGCCTTATTTTCATTTGATGGTCGACACTTGCTCCCATCTTAGATTTAGGTTAAGGTTAGGCGCTTTTCCACCCTGCATTCACAGTTCAATAAACACCCTTGAACTGTGATCACTTGCGTCTGTCTTTACTGTTGCCACCATGGGTTCCTCACATATGGTGTCATGACTGGGATGTGACTCAATTGAAACTAATTGGGGAACCCTACAATTTCAAAAGCTTAATCGGAGAGCCTATAGCCCTACCATCGCCACAGAGGAATCAATAGGGTTTGATATCTGTAGCCATAGGGAATCTATTATTCCCTCTGGGGAAAGAGGAATGATTCTTACAGACTTGGTTTTAATACCCCCTCTGGGGTGTTACTTTCGATTAGGCCCCAAAATCTGGCTTAGCGTGGAAGTTCAGGATAGATGTCTTAGCCGCCGTTATTGATCCCGACTTTCGGGGAAATGTGGAGGTTCTCTTACAAAACCATGGCGAGGTCCCTTTTGAGGTAGGTCCGGGAGCTCAAAATGCCCAGGGAATTTTGGAAAGAGCTCTATTTCCTCAGTTTATAGAAAGTGAACCAGATAAAACAGAAAGAGGTAACTTAGGCTTTGGGGAAGCTGATAAATTGATTAACATCGAAGAAAGTAAGGGAGAAGAACCCACCATCTATCCCGACCTAGCCTTCGCCCAGCGAAATGATACAGACCTTGCTGAAGCATTATTGCAACCAATTCTGGAAGAAGAAGGCTTAGAGAAGGGGAGTTTTCAAAAGATGTGAGCAAAAATATTTCCTCTCTTTGTCTGGGGCTAGGGTGATTGAGGAGACAAATTAATAAAAAAGAGAAGTTTCACCACTAGCTTCCCACCTTCCCAACACATAGGCAATGGAATGAGTATTCGGTGTACCCTCCCCAGACCGATGGCTTAGTAGAAAGATTCAATAAAACCTTAAAACTAATTCTACGAAAACTGGTAGACAAGGACGGGAAAGACTGGGGCCGAATGATCCCATAAGCACTAGTTGCAGTGAGGAAAACTCCCCAAGTTTCCACAGGTTCTTCTCCCTTTGAGTTGCTTTATGAAAGAGAGCCAAGAGATGTCTTGGACATGCTCCAGGAAACCTGGGAAGAACGCAAGGAGGCCCCTGTACCCATCTCGCAAACTGCCACCCGAATGCCAGAACATATGAAATTGGTCGGAGACTTAGTTTCTACTCGTATGGAAAAAGCCCAAAGCCAACCAAAAGACCACGTATGACAAGAAAGTGAATCTTAGATCATTCTCCATAGGACAGAAAGTACTAGTCCTATTAAGTCCTATTAACCTGTGAGAACAAGCTTTTCTCTAAATGGCATGGACTTTATAAGATAGTAGAAAGAACGGGAACCTGTACTTATAGAGTAGCCCAACCAGATAGAAAACAGAAAATCCAATAATATCATGTAAATCCCTTGAAAGAGTGGAAGCATAACCCGACAGCCAACCATGCCAAGTACTAGCCGGTCTGGTTCGTGAAACATTGATAACTTTGATTTAATTCCTTAAAAGTTATTTACTCAACACCAACAAGATCTAAATGATGTAATCATTTCTTTTCCCAATATATTCTCAGAAAAACCAGGAAGAGTAAAAGGTACATACCACTATATTAGAACACCTAAAGGTAAAGTGGTACACTTAAAACCATATGCACTCACAGAAGCCCGTAAACAGATAGTGATCGGTGAAGTAAACAAAATGTTGAAAGCCAACATTATTGAGACCTCCTCAAGTCCATGGTCCTCTCCTATTGTGTTGGTCACTAAACCTGACCGTCCCTGGAGATTCACCATAGACTTCCATCAAGTTAATGTTGTATGGGATTTCGATGCATATCCCATGCCACACATCAACAATCTAATTGATAAACTCGGAACATTCACCTTTCTATCGACTCTAGACTTAAGTAAGGGGTACTGGCAAGTTCCCCTATATGGAACAGATAAGGAAAAGACAGCATTTTCAACTGTGCTAGAATTATTCCAATTTAAAGTCTTCCCTTTTGGTCTGCACGGTGCACCAGCCACCTTCCAACGCTTCATGGATCGAATCCTACAGCCCTATCCTGATTTCTGTGGAGCTTATATTGACAAAATCATCATTTATAGAAAACCTTGGGAGGTCCATCTCTTCCATCTTTATACCATCATGAAAGTCCTCAGAAACGCTGGCCTAACTGCTAATCCAGCTAAGTGCAGATTGGCCCAATCAGCCATAAAATATCTTGGCTTCTTCATAGGGAACGGGAATGTACAACCCCAACATGAGAAGGTAAAAGCTGTCTTAGATACACCAATTCCCAAGTCCAAAAGAGAGCTTAGAGCTTTTCTCAGGTTAATAGGATACTACCGAAGGTTTATCCCTAACTTTTCAGATAAAACGGCTGACAGATCAACTTAAGAATGCCGAACCCCAGAGACTTCATTGGAATGAGGGTGAGATATGTTATAACACCTTGTAGCAGACACAGTGTCAGAACCCCATCCTAAAGGTAGACTTCTCTAAGGAGTTTGTCTTACAGACAGATGCCTCCCTTACAGAGTTAGGGGCCGTCTGGTCCCAGGTTTGCGATGGATTGTAACATCCCATACTATTCACCAGCTGGAATCTGTTCCTGCGTGAAAAAAATTACTCTGTTTTGGAACTGGAGGCCCTGGCCATCAAGTGGGCCATTATCTATCTTAGGTACTACCTATTGGCATGAAATTTCACACTTGCCACAGACCACTCACCACAAGTTTGGATTAGCCAGCGCAAAGACTCCAACCCTCGGGTCATGCAATGGTCTCTAGACATACAACCCTGTTGTTTCACTGTGGAACACCGAAAAGGAAAGGACCAGAGAAATGTAGATTTTCTTTCCTGGTTCCCCTGTGAAACAAATGTGGCTACATCGCATGGAGGAAGGGTATGTGAGAAACCTGATGGTGTCCCCCTAACTAGTCCCTGGGGTTCGGTCATCCAGTTGGCCAGGCCACGGCCATCACTATTGTATCCAGTTCTTGGGGTTCGACCAGTGAGGGAGGATAACCTGGATGGGGTGTACTTGGTGATTGGCACACCGACTGGTGAGACATGGTATCCCCCTTCTTTCAACACCTTGTCCCCATTCTACCCTGTACGATATTCCAAAACAATGCATCCCCCTTTCCAACATGAACACTTTCGCACCACACGAAAGACAATGGACACCTGAGCCGTTTACCTGACATGTCAGGCAATTGACCAGAATCACTCACACCTGACAAACCTTTCCCTTCCTAACAGGGATAAAAGGTGGAGCACTAAAGCACAGGATGAGCAAGGCAGGCTGCATGACGTGACAGCTAACTCAGCATGGCAGTTCAAAAGGAAGCGAAAGACAGTGAATACAGAAATGGTGACAAGTATAATGTGCATAATACAATCATCATTGCATGAAATTGGGGGTTGTACAATATGTTTAATTTGATGTTAACATATATGAAGACAATGTGTTAAGAATGCAAATTAACTTTTATGCCTGGATTTGAGAAAGGCCAACAGCCGGAACACATGTCATCCAAAGGGCACCACACTATGATTTAGGGTATACCATACTATGAAATAAATAGTAAGGTACGACACACCCACCTGGCGCTTGTCTTTAATGGAGTTTCGTGATAATTCCTACTTTAAGCGGTTTTTGGCTTTTTTCCGCCATTCTCCAATAAGACACAACAACCAGACAACTGCAGGAATTGTGAATAACGGGTCGCCGAGTCAAAGAGTAGTCACCAAAAGCGCACTGGCTACTCTTTTATTGAAAGGAGAGTTAACCGTTGAAGAACCCGATAGCTGATACGGAACTGTTGGCTCGTGCTGAGAAAGCTCAAGCGTGTTCTGCTCCAAGGTCCCACCTTGTTCCGTGCTGAAAACGCAGGGAAGGGAGACCCCTGGCAATCACATCCTGACTTATTATTTGTCAACACTTTCCTTATTGAAAACCTAACCCATACTCTTTCTGTAATTAGTGGTAAGGAATTGGCAATAGGTTTTTTAGTGTAGGCCTTTTTATTTTGACACGACTCCACGAGGACTGCCTTATTTTCATTTGATGGTCGACTCTTGCTTCCATCTTAGATTTAGGTTAGGCATTTTTCCACCCTGCATTTACAGTTTAATAAACACCCTTGAACTGTGATCACTTGTGTCTGTCTTTACTGTTGCCACCATGAGTTCCTTACAGGTCTCACAACTCAACACGCTGCACTGCCTAGCTACCCCCTCGGAGGAGAGGGTCAAGGTCGTACTTTGCAACATTCAGCAGCTGTCCTTCCTCCAACTAACGATGGCTCGCTCAATCAAGTCATTACTCAGAATGATGTCCTCATGCATCCCTCTAGTACCTCACTGCCAATTGCATATGAGACCTCTCTAGGAGTTCCTAGATGCCAGGTGGACACAGGCGTCAGGCTCCTGGAACGACAAGATTGCACTCAACCCAGCGTTTCACCAGACTCTGCATTGGTAGACACATCAACAGCACCTGATACTAGTCGCCCCCTTTTGCCAACCAGCACATCAGGTCACAATGACAACCGATGCCTCTCTAGAAGGTTGGGGGCACACACCGGAAGGTTCCACACCAGAGGACTCCGACAGCCAGAAGCAAAGCTACTACATATCAATGTGTTGGACCTCCGAGCTGTGTTCTGGGCTCTCAAGTCTATCCAATCCCAGCTCCAAGGCAAGCCAGTTAGCAGTTTCATGAACAACACTCCCACAATGTTCTACATCAGGAAGCAGGAAGGTTTCCGTTCTCCTGTTCTGTCCAAAGAGGCTCAGACACTGTCCTACTGGGCGCTATCCAAAGGTCTCATTTCCTTTCACCTAGCAGAGATCCACAACACTCTCGCATCCTGCCACGAATGGGAACTCCATCAGGATCAAGTTCAACATCTTTTCTGAAGGTGGGGTCGCCCACAGATAGACTTGTTTGCCACAGCGGCCAACTCCAAGTCTGGCCGACACTTTCTCCATGACCTGGTTGGGCCAGTTCCTATACACATTCCCTCCAATCCTTCTTCTACAATTACTCAATGCACACAAGCAGAGCCGATGCAAGGTGATCTTTATTGCTTCAGCTTTGCCGCCACAGATTTGGTATTCTGACCTTCTACATCTTTCATTAGCGCCTTGCATCAGACTGCCTCCTCGTCCAGACCTGCTCTCCAGAGAAGGAGGGTCCATTCTACACCACGACCCAGACTCCCTAAAGTTGACATCTTGGCTGCTGCAGCCCTAGAATTAGGGCACATCCCATTGCCTTTAGACAGCAGGAACATTCTGGCAAAGGCTAGACCTCTGTCCACTCTCTCCTGCTACAAGCACAAGTGGAAACATTTCACTATATGGGGTCAATCACAAGGGCTAGACCCTCTTTGAATCAAAGCTTATCAAATTCTGCCATATCCTTCTATCGTTGGCAAAGGCAGGGCTGGCACACGCATCCATAAAGGTCCATCTTGCAGCTATCTCTCGCTACACTCGCACAGCAGGCAAGCCCTTCCCCCCCTATGGTCTGATAGGCTGGTTAAGGAGTTCGAGGGTCTGTTCTGGACTTTCCCTCCAGTGAAATCTCCAGCAGCTCAATGTGGTTCTCTCCAAGCTCATGGGCCCACCTTTTGAGCCTCTACATCGAGCCCCTTTAAAGTTCCTCTCATGGAAGATTGTTCTTCTGCTGGCTATTACATCTGCCAGATGTGTTGGGGGGGTTGCAAGCTCTCTCAAGCAAGTCTGCGTATTTGACTTTCCATGAATCCAGGGTGGTACTGTACACTCATCCCTCATTTATGTTAAATGTTAAAGGTATTTATCTAGCGCACCGTCACCAACGGCATTGGTCCCCAGGTGGATCTGTAAACGAGAAGGCGGGTTGGGTTAATCAGGTGAAGAGGGAGTAGGATAGTGAGTGAAGTGGTGTCCTGTTGGCGGTTTCAGTTTGGTATACACTGTGTGCTGAGCTTTGGTGCGAGTATCGGATCGAAGTCAGGCCTCGTGTGCTGTTGGTGCGGCTTATGTGTTTGTTTGTTGCGGTGTCGTGAAGTGCGTGCGTCTTGCTGTGCGAGAGGTGGTTGTGTAGGTTTTTGTATGAGTTAGGAATGCAGAGTTTTGGAGCTTTTTTGGTTAGTGGGTTATATGTCTCGCAGCCGACCTTCACAGTTTGGCTAAATGCCTAGAGTTAAGAGTCCTGTATGGTGGGGCAAAGGCCCAGGTCTCGCAGTACACTACGTTTCACCATACAATAGACAAAGATGGAGGCCCTACCCAAAGTCGAAAGTCCTGTAAAGGGGGGCAAAGGCACTGGTTCCACAGTAAGTGAATTTTCGCATATGATAGACAGAGATGGAGGCTACACCTGGATCTGAGGATTCTGTAGAGAGGGGGAGAGGCCTAGGTTTCACAATACATTACAACATACAATAGACATTGTTGGGCACTATACCTGGATTTGAATGTCCTGTATAGCGGAAGAAAGACCTAGGTTCTGCAGTGAGTGGGTTTTAACATATAATAGACAGAGATGGAGGCTACACTCAGATTTGAGAATCCTGCAGAGTGAATGCGACGCAGGCTAATGTTCACATTGGTATGACAATATAGGCTAATGTTCACAATTCTATCCAAATGTGGCACATGCCAATATTCAAAGTGCTAAGTGTGGCACTTGCCAACATCCACACTCCTATCCAGGTGCGACGCAGGCCGACGTTCACTTTTCTATCCAAATGTCGTACTTGCTAACCATCACAGTCCAATCTAGATGTGACATAGGCCAGTGTTCACAGTCCTATCCAAGTGTGGCACATGCTAATATTCACAGTTCTAAGTGTGGGACTTGCTAACCTTCACAGTCCTATCCAGATGTGACGCAGGCTAATGTTGACAAATCTATCCAAACGTAACACATGATAATAAACAGTTTTAAGTGTGGCACTTGCCAACCTTCACAGTCCTATCTAGATGCGACGCAGGCCAATGTTCACAATTCCAACCAAATTCCATTTATGCCAAAGGTTGCATCGACTTTTCACCTGAACGAACCGCTAGTACTACCTAGCTGTTCTTTGGCTCTCCCACCTCCCACGGAGCAGACGCGGAGTGGCGGGGAGTGGCAGTCCTGCTACTTGATTCCTGATTCTACAATCTTTCTACTCTGTCTATTGCCTGCGGAGAAGTGCTGACCCGAAACCTCCTCATAAACCCATTCTATCCACAGAGCGGACGCGGAGTGGCAGAAACTGGCAGTCCTGCAGTCATGACAGGCAAGACTGCAAAGACTGCAAAGGCCCCTCTGTCCATCCACGCCCCGCAATCTGATGATGAAGCGGGGCGACGTTTGAGGAGCTTTCGACTGTGAGTGGATTCCACACAAGACTCACAGCAAATACTGCTAAATTCTTACAAACCAGCCATTAAGCACCACGATTGTTTGTTGGCCTCTATGAGCCCTCAAAACGCTAAATCTGCTACTACAGTGTCATTGATTGATTCCTCAAATGATGCAACCTTGTTAAAAAAAACACCTGTGATTCATGCAATGAAAGGGTCCGTAAACCAAAATCTCACTTTTCTTTCCCCTTCCCCTTAAACCGAGTCTGCCCCTCCATTTACTTTGCCCGCCCCTGCCCCAGCTCAGACTCTTGAAACTCTCGCCGAGCAAAACTCACCGCCATCTCCTGGAGGGAGGTTGGCGCCGGGTGCTACTGCTCGGCGAATTTCAACGCCAGCGGCTCCTGGTGGGGGCGGAGCTCTTCCTCTGTGTGACGGTCCGTCGTGGGACGCAACGGCGGACCATGATGAGGGGTTTGCCTCCTGAGGTAGGCGGGGTGTGCCGGCGGGGGGCCTCATCCCCCTGTGAGCCCCTGACGATGGGCCCCCCGAGAGTTCCGAGAGACGTTGTTCTGGTGGCCTTGTGCGACCCAGAGCCCTTGCCGCCAATGGCCCCGCCCACAGGATCAATGCCAGTCAAGGCCCAGATCAACGTCACTCCAGCGAGTTCCATCCCTAGTGAGGAGGTGGACTTGGATTTGGCTGGAAGAAAGAAGACATCTACGCTAGATTCCATTCAGGATGAAAAAAATTCTACAAATACGAAAAAAAGATCCAGACATATGAGAGATCCTACAGAGCTGGCTGATCAAACACAGATGATCGCTAAAAAATCTGCAAAAGCTCCTTTACGGTGAGGACAAAGTGGAAAATCTGCTAATAATAAAGCAATTCGTCGGCCTGGTGACAACAAAATTTTAAAAAGTGCAAAAACTTCCCAGCCACCATTCAAACTCCTGTCAGATTTTTTCAGTAAGCATTCAAGGGCGATTCAGACCTGATGCGAGGAACTTACGGATGCTGAAATGCTTGAGGCAGCGGAAGAGAATACGCTACCCCACAAACAGCGTAAGACCATCACAGCAACCCGTAAGCTAACTCTTCCTAGACACCACATTTTGGGAGACCGAACACTGCCCACCAATAAGACAAGATGGGAGTTCAATAGAGAATTTCCTGCTTCAGGATTGGAACCAATTAGACCATCGCCGTCTACAGGAAAAGAAACTGACCTGAGCATTCCCTCTTTACATCCTTCAACATCCCTATCGAATAACCCTGGTCCTAGCAGGCAAAGCCATCCTGGATGCCCAGAAAAAGATCTTTTAAGCAATACTGCAGACTCTCAAGTTGACACTCCTCAAATGAATTCCTCATATGACGGAAATAACCACACAGAAGAAACTGGCTCTACAAAGGTGTAGGCCTTTGCTCTTATTCCAGATCTGCAAGAAAATGCACCATTTGGTAAGAACCAGGCCTGAAACAAATCTCTTTAGAAGATGCTCAGAATCCAACCAATGAGGAGGATCCCATCACAGACCCGGCCAAAGAGTGTACTAAAGCCATTAACAGGTCCGATCGATCCCAGTCAAGATCTCAGTCTCCCATGACTGAGAACTTGTCTAGGAACAACATTCCTAGCCGACAAATCTCTTCTGAGAAACCGGCTGCATCCAGGCACCCAAATTCTAGTTATCACAATCCACCAGAAGATCTCTAGTGGACCTACCGATCAAATCTCCTGAACAAGAGAGAGCTTTTTGAACCTCGAGCCTACCTTCACCAACAAAGGTTGGGTCCAAATTTCTGGATCCGGGCCTCAATAGGGAAACTCCATCTAAGAAACAGGACATGTGCACTTTGATGTCAGCAATAACAATTGGCCTAACTCCTTTCACCAAACTATACGAGGCAATAAGCGACACGTTAAAGGATCACACATCAATTCAAGCAATGATGCTAAGTAAACTAATATTCCTGGAAGGGTATATTATGGCCAAGGACTCAAAAGCAAAGCCTGCGCCTCCATCCCTAGATCATCATCTAGCTTCTGCTCCAAACCCACAAGAACTATTGTCATCTCCTAATAATCAGCCAATCACTGATGACACGTAAAAGTCAGAAGGCTTACAAGCCTTGCCCTTCATAGACTTGACAACAACAGCGATGTCACCTGTACTAAATAAACAACATGTCAACTACAGGATGACTGCAAATTTAACATTGTGTGACAACCCCTTTTTAGAACAGATTTTGCAACATCAAGTGGCAACAAAATGAAAAAGGACAACTCTAGTGCCTCTTTTGAAAGTTCCAAGGGCACAATCTGGGCAAAACACAATTAATAAAGAAAGTCAATCGCCTCAACAAAAGGGGCCCTTCTGCTCTAGTGCCTCGCCGATTTCAACTGAAGACTTTCTAAGAGATTCAGAGTTGATGAATATCACCCTGCATCCAACTGAGATTACGCACTCGCCTTCTCTGGTCTCCAATGTTGCCCAAGAGTTAAAAAAAAAAAAATGGCTCCTTACCCTTCTCAGCCAAGAATGGAAAGTCTGACCTTAGATGTGTCACCTTTCCTTACCCTTGAAGAAAAGCGTCACCTTATAATACGAAAGCAAAATCAAAAGCTTTCCGAAAGGAAAAACTCCCTAGCTGAACCTGCTAATGTAAAACAAATATTTCGCACTAAAGATGAAAAACCACAATGCAAAAGACTACGATCCTTAGAGCCTGAACCTAAAGAGTCCTTGGTAAAACAAGCTTACCCACGATCTGAGATAACCAGACATAAACAGCAAGGAGCACAAGATAAGAACTCCCAAGGTACTCACTATAGGTCAAGAACAGAAGCTCAACGTCTAAAACTGCCCAAAGACGACAACGTCTGAAACTGCCCAAAGACAATCAAATTAAATGGATATTGAAACTAGAACAGATACCTGTTAACCGAGATGATGTCATCCTGAACAGAAGAACGGTTATCGAACTATTTCAATATATTCCATCGTTTCGCAAGTGAAGGTCATCCGACTTGAAAATCGTCGGCCCAAGTCACTATCATCAGAAGGCAGTCTCTCACTTATACATCACTTCTCTAACAGTGAACAAACTCCTTAGAGCTGCAACAGAAGATCTACTCAGATTGGGCTATGACCTGAGTAGACCAGAAAGATCAGGGAATCTTCACTAAATGATCAGAAAAGTGACCAGAAAACACAGCATTGTGCTAGTCGACAAAAAAGTCTTCTTCAAGATATCTAAAGATGTTGAACAACTGCATCGAACTTTCGCCTGACAGGCCTACCACTAGTTCTAAAGACTGCCAAAAATCATTTGGAGCAGGTGCTACAGCAGACGTTGGGGCTTCTATGACGCCTTGGATTATTCAAGACAAATCTAAACTCAATACTATCAAGAACAATGCTGTAGGAGAAATCCAATTACAAGCAACCAAATCCAAGAAATAGCTAAGAAACCTTCTCTGGAACTAACAAGGCAAGTCCAGAATGATCCTCAACCTTTAATGGAAACACTGGAAGCGGACAAACACTTCAAACCATGTGGTCATGGCTTCCAAAAGCCTTAACCCTCCAACGACAAAGATAGCCACCAATGATCCTACAGCACACTCCTGAGATGGCTACCCGACTTGACTCGAACCAACAAATGATCAGGATGTGCTCATGGAACACTAGAGGGTTTCAGCACTTAGCCATGCCAGGAGACATTCAACTGGGGGATTATGACATAATATGCCTGCAAGAGATATGGCTCTTGCAAATCCCGACCATGGACGGTTAGGAAATTAGTGCTGTACCAGCAAAAAAAGGCATCGCTGGTCGACCTACCTCTGGCCTTCTAACGGCAATCCGAAATGAAAGTGGCATCATTCTAACACAAAAACGTAAGGAAAACCAACTGATGCAATCAGTAAAATTAAATTGGTCGACAATGAACGCTAAGGGGAAAACAAAGAGCACAACCGAGTCCATTGTAATTATTAACGTCTACTGGAATGCTGTTGCAATCGAAATGAAGAAATTCCTCGCAATGCTGGACCACGAAATTGATGAAGCGCTGGTCACCCACCAGGTAGACCACATTATCATATGTGGTGACTTGAACGCTCAGGAACAAAAAAAAGGAGGAGTAGGAAGCATAACTATTGCCAAGAAAATGCCTTCTGAAATATGGGCCTCACAATGGATGAAACTGATGAAATCAAGAGGTTTCCTCCATCTTGACTCAGTTTTTCCCAACCCAAGCCGCATCCCTACTTGGGAAAGAGAAGATTCTTGTTCAACGATTGACCACATTTTTGTGTCACAACCCCTTCTCCAATCAATTTTAACTTTTGAATTGGTGAGGACATCGGCCAGTGACCATAACCTTCTTCAAATAACTTGGGCCTCACAAAGTGCTTCCTATGCGAAAATATCTGCCTGCATAGAACCCAATAACCAAGGAACAAGGTTAAAACTATCAGAGGGTGCTGTAAGAACTTTGACAGCTGATAATAATGACTTGGCTAATAATGAAGATCAAACTCGGGTTGATTACACTCCTTTATTAAAAGCTTATAAAGTGCTGTCGCGGAAGCCTAAACTACAAGACATACAAATAAAACATGTCTTTGATAAACTGGTGGTAGATAGAAAGCGCGAGTTAAGGAGGTCCTTGAGATACGCCAAGAAACTAGATCCAACTTCCGCTTCAATTGCCTCTATCAAGGCTAAAAAAGCCTACAAAGCATGGCTGCGAGCACATCAAAGTGTATCATACCAACACGATTTATAGAATGGAATAGGTGAACGAACATGGGAGACCTATTTCACAAACCTTTTTTTAGCACCTAATACCAAGATTCAAGGACCCAGGAAACTAGATTCGCCCTGGATATGACTAGATAACAAAGCCGATATTTTCGACCTAATAAAAAAACTAAAAGCCTCCAGGGCCCCGGGACCCGATGGTATATCCAATCTTGACCTGAAAACTCACCCAGAAGCCTGGGCCGGTCTACTAAGCAAGATTTTTGGTTGATGCGCAGATTCGAGAACGATACCGTCTTCTTGGAACACAGCAAATGTAATTCCCATCTACAAAAAGGGCAATAAGGCATACATAAGACTACTGAAAAACTGGGGAGGCATATGCACAGTAGTGAACGTCCACGTTCCTGCACTAGTGATCCCGAAAAGTGACCTGAATATTGACAGTTTTCCGAAAGCAGATGCTCACCTGAGGAAAAGGAGATCTGTGGAACTGGTATCCCGAATTAAGAGAGAAAATTACCTTTCTGCCAAATCGGAAGAAGCCTTCCATGCAATCCCATATGAAAACAGGCTGTTCAGCCTCACCTCATCAGTGTTCACAACAATCATCATGCCAAGATTCCAGGTTGGAGCAAACACTAAATGGTTGCAAATAACCAGATGGGAAATATTACAGACCATCAATACCACCAAAAAGGATTCAACGCGATTAAAGAAGAACTGAGAGCAATCCGATTGATGACTCTCCAGAACAGATATGTACTTGACATGATCACAGCGATGGATGGAGGTCTTTGCGCAAAAATCGGAGAATCATGTTGCACATTTATACCTTTGCATGATGAAGAAAATGGAACTTTAACAGAAGCCATAGGTATGCTGACAAACCTACCGAACCAGATGATGGATGAAACTGATGAAGTGGATGATGACAGCTAGTTTGGAACACTATTTTCATGGGTCCCACAATGGATGGCAGACATATTCAAGTTTCTGGGAGCCCTGCTATTGATGATATTGCTAGGATTTTGTGTTATCAAGATAATCATCACACATTGCCAGAAAACTGTGAAGATTATGATCGATGTCAAACCAAGATGGAAGCCCAGAGACCTGACTGATGAAGAAATAAGAGACTTTGTGAATGCCAGCAAATTTGCGCCAGAAGGAACAAAGTTTATGTATCCCAGAAAAACGAAGAAAGTATGAAGGGAAATAGATCTATTGCAGCCCAAATGGACAGTGCCAGCTAATGACCTGGAACAAAGACGAACATGTGAAAACTGCAGGAAGTTTGAAAGGAGTGATAAAAATATGGACTCCAAAGACACAATCTTTCGCACCATCATGTACAAACCCAGAAGACAATGAACAAGATACAGAAGATCCGAGTAAGATGAATCCGAAGGAGGAAGCAGAAGTGGTCGAACCGACCAGAGGGGGGAGTGTAGAGGAGGTCCCAGATGTGGCCTGCACTCCAGCCACCAATTTTGAGATACCAGGAACATACTCGCCAAGATATGTTACGTATAAGGAGCAAATAAACCAACAGAGAGCAGCGCTAGGGCTCTGCCCAGTGCCCATCAGAAGAGCAATACCTGTTGACGTGCCTATAACCAGACAACCGTGGGCAGCACGGTACCCATTGAGACAACTGTACCAGCAGTTGACACAAAATGAAGACTACTTACAAAGTGTCCCCGAAGAGACCCAAAGGGCCTTAATGGAAGGCCAATGGTGACAACACAAGGGCCTTGACAGGCGTACTAATGAACAAAATGACAAGCAAAGAATGACACGTAAAGATTAAATATAAGGAATAATGGTGTAATGGACTGAAAAGAAGAAACGATGTTGCAACACAAAGAACATAACCATGAAAGAAGGATGAAAATATGCAACTAGCTAAAGGCCTGTAAATAGGCTTGGAACGCCAGAAGCTAAGAAAACAGTATGGTTTGATAAGCTTAGTAGAAGAATAGAGCGGCAAGCGTCAACCATATATATCTACTTCAATGAAGCACACTATACAAGTGCGTCTCCATTTTACAAAAGCAGAATTAAGCCTAGGCTGCTAGGGATCAAACAGGCCAAGATTCATATTCCAGCTAAAGCTAGAACGACGGAATCGAAACTGAGCAAGAAACAGCTTGTGCCTGGGAATTCGAGGTCAACTCCAGGAAGGCAGGAGAGCGGCAACTTCGAAGAATCGAAACTTAAGAGCATAGCAGCCTGCCCCGTGAAGGTCGAGATAAGGAGGCCCAGGCAGGTGGCAAGGCCGAAGGGGAATCAAATACACAAAAAGAAGGAAAATGAAGCAGTTTCACTGTGAACTGACACGTGGCCAGCCAAGCGCAAAGAGGTACCCACGTCTGATGTCATCCAAAAGCAGAAGGTGCCATAACATTTCCTGATAAGAAGCTACAGTTTCGAGGCCATCCTCATCCAACTAATTTACACATAGCCCTAGGGTACTGATTGATAGAAGGGAGGCAGGGTGAATCATGGGGCACACCGCATCTGGGTGTCCATTCTGCATGCTGCTAATTAAAGTGGAGATTTATGTCTAGGGGTGTAACCTACCCAATCACAATGGACCAAATAATCTAGGGTCCTATAGCTAGTGGAACCAATGAGACGTCGTAATCGTAGTGACGTCTATCACAAGTGATATAGAGGGATGGGCGTAGACGCCCAACCGATAAGAGTTATCCAATCCTCACACTCTGTTACCATATACAGATATAGCACCTATACTTAAGTTACCTTTTCTGACCAATAGAATTGCATGAAAAACTTTGAGTGTAACACGTCAACGATGACGAAAATTCATTATAACTATTGCTGTCTGAATGAAGATTTCCGGAGTTGCAGTGAGACGGGCGATCACATCACTGTTGATTTCCATCGTTGCCCCGTATTTTGTACTTGTCATTAAATGGACTTCCCTCTGCCAAACCATTGTGTTGTCCTTATTGATAGGTGTTAGAGTAAGAGAGTCCTGCACCCCATACTCCTCAAGGTGCAGCTATCTCGTCTTAAAGTACTTGAGGGTAAGCTCTGATCCCATGGGCCCATCAGAGGTCGCTCCGCCCTCCTGTACACTTCAAAACTAGCTCCCAGATGCTCAGAATTCAGCCTGCAAACTCCTGGCTGCAGAGTTTTAATAGATGTATAAAGAAAACACACTACGTAGATTTATATGTATCTCAGTATGCATGCAGGTTTAATAAATATTCTATCTTCTTTACAGTAGGTCCTCCGTGCAAGTTCCCGTCCTTGCATGCGCATTATGAAACTCCTCACTGCCCAGCCTCTAGGCACTTCATTGCGAACAATATCTGGATGGTGTTTTATATTTCTTTTAGGCATTTGGCTTTCTGTGCGCATGCAATTCTAATATGTATCAATCTTGAACACAAAGTAACACTTGAAGTAACACATCCAATTCACATTTAACTACAATGGATATACATGAAATTACAACATCACGCCTATTTTGCTGCAACCCCAGTCACAAATATGGCGCATGCAACATGAACCCCTCTTGATCATTGGGACCTTTCCTGTCCACCCTAACAGAAGCCAACATAAGAATCTATATGAGCAAGAGGGTTAGTGCAGAGATAAATAAATATAGGACCTAAAACAGAACCTTGAGGCACAACGTGACCAGCCAAGAAGATGGGAAAAGTATAATTCGAAAGCTAGAAGTGGAACCATTTGAGAACAGAATCACAAAAGCCACATTGGAAAACAGAGGAATGAAGAATTGAATGGTCGACTGTGTCAAATGCGATAAGAACTAAATGGGAGGATTGCTTAGAATAACGAGAAGATAGACGAGACAGACAGCCAGAAGGGCAGTTCTAGTTCAGTGGCGTGCACGAAAAATCAGATTGGAAAGGAGAAATAAATGAATTCTGAGTCACAAAAGGCCTCAATCAATCAAGTAATTTAGAAATAAAATGAAGTGAGTTAGAGCAAACATGAGAGAGGGGAGAGAATGGTCAATGGTGGTCTTTTTAAGAGTAGGAAGAATAGAAGCATATTTAAAAGAAGGAAAAGTAGAGGTATAAAGCGAGGAGTTAAACAGAGCAACAAGATAGGAAAGGAGAGTTGGGTAAACCAAAGGGATTAAAAAAAGAGTGGAGAGGATTGCCAGGAGTGACAGTGGGATGGGCCAGAGAAAGAAAGAGCAATATCAAACACAGAAACAGGATGGAAGGAAGACATTGGGGGAAAAAAGCAAGAAAGAAGGTACTAGAGAAGGTAAAGAGCGTGAGGGGGAAATAGAGGAGCGGGCAAGAGAGATTTTAGAAGTAAAATGGCAAAGTCATAAGAAGAGAGAGAGGAGATGGAAGCATGGCCAGAAGAAGACGGGGAGAGGATATGATTTATATTCTGCAATAAACAGCTTGAATAGGGGGAAATAGAGGCAAAGAGGGTATTAAAGTAATGCTGCTTGGCAGAAAGGAACAGAAAATCATAGTAAGATGGAATAGGCGAAACATGATCCAGATCAAAAATCGTCCTTGATTTACACCAGCTCTGCTTAGCTCGGCGCAAGGTACAGCAGGCGGAGTAGACGAACGGGGTCATCCAGGACTGGGAAGGTTTTTGAGAGGGAGCGAAAGAAGAGAAAGGATAAAGAAGGTCAAGAGTATCCACATGGCTAGAAGAAAAGAGAACTGAGGCAGCATCTGTAGAAAGAAAGGCTAACGTATCAGTAGAGGGAGGAATGGGTGTAAGGGCAGAAGAAAAGTTGGAGACTTGGAATGGCCAAATAGCACAATGTTGCAATATTCCAGGATGTACTTGGCTAGGGCGCAGTTGGAATTGACAATCCTCAGGCCTATACTCCCCAAAGTAAAACATATTCTTATCCGTGTATGGGGGCAAAAAAGAAAACATAGCTTGTTTTGAATCCACAGCAGAGGCTTGCACCACAAAGCCCTCAAGTTTGGGGCTGGTAGGAAGAAATACTGGTTCCAAGGGAGCTAGATAATGCTTTATTTTGTATTTTTATTTTATTTGTATGTAATCTAGAAATAGATTTTTACAAAAAGAAACAGAAGATAAAAATAAACAGTTCATTCATTCAAATTGAGGATCATAAGTCTGTTTGTTTGATATCAGGGAACTTACGAAATCTTCAAGAGTCTCTACTGATTTTGTTGTAATTCACTCAAAGGAGTTCTTCTGTATAGCTACAGTGTCGCTGGCATTAAAGGAAACAACTCTTTAACTATATGTTGCATAATGTTGACCGTAGCCAGTAGCCATGATGTTCTGTCCCCTCATATCAGTTTTTGCCAGCAAAGGTTTTCATCCCTAAGAGAAAAGTTCGATAAGGTGATGTGCAGGTACTTAAAACCGATACTTTGGGTCGCTGGACATACCAGGAGCAGGTGGCGAATTGTTTCTTTAATCGAGGGGTGATTGCAAAAGCGGCAGAGGTTTGTAGCTGCTAGACCTCTGATTGCCAAGATTTCTTTTATTTCGAGCAAGTTCAACCTAATTCTCATAAAGGTATTCCGGGCCAGTCTGGAAATAATTTGATATAATTCTGCAAGTCATCCAATTTTTTTTTAAAGTCTGAGGGAGATGCTTGGTAAGTTTAAATTTGCTAGCAGTTTCAAGTGTTGATATCCAACCCAGTTCTTTTATTTTTTTTATGGTTTTTACCAGGTTGAGTTCTTCCTTGGAGCTCTCTGCATCTGCTAAAAGGGCCAGATTCTCCGTCTTCCATCTGGTCAGCATGACACAGGTAGAGCATGCCATTTCCTTATTTATCAACTTATAAACATAGGTAGTCTCCGGTAATCTGCATTTCCTGCATAACATAAGGCGGCGGCAATTTACTATGGTCTTTAGCGATGTAAGGCTGAGTTTGCATCTGATCGATGCTAGTGGAGTAGATTTAGGAAGATCTAGCACCGTTATCCAAGAGTTTGCTTCCAACTTTGTCCAGAGGTCAGTGGGTAAATTAGGCATAGCATCCACGCCACAAGTTAGAACCGGTATCACCTTTTTTTTTATAGAAGTCACGAACCGGAATAGTTGAGAAACGGCCATACTTGATGTCGATAGCTTTCCCTTGAGCAGTATGTTTTTTTGTTTCATCATAGAGAGCACTTTGCATGGCTTTTTCTTTCCCAGAGCTGCCCAGGGTTACCCCTAGATATCTAAATTTGCTTACTCTTTCAACTGCAGTTGTGCTTAAACGAAGGATCGTCTTTTCCTTTTTCGTAATAGTTTTTTCAAATATCATTTTGGTTTTTCCTTGGTTAATGTCCAGGTTGTTCTCCGTCATATTGCTGTAGGTTGTTCAGTTGACGCTGCAGGCCTATTGGTGTAATGTCTATGAGAATTTGGTCGTCAGCGTAGAGTAGACGACTCATCTTCTCTCCACCAATTTTTGGAGGAAAGGAACGTATTAGCTTTTCAGAGTCTTGAAAATCACCTGAGTAGGTCCAAAACAAGACTGGGGGCCAGAGGGCAGCCCTGCTTCACACCTCTGGCTGTTGTGATCTTCGCCAAGAGGGTCCCCTGGTGGTTTATGCGAACTGGCATTGTGGTATAGAATATAAAGCTCTTATTGGCTCCAGGATCTTGTTCGTACATTTCCAGAGGGACAGTTTCGACCATAATCTGGTTCGGTCAGCTCAGTCAAAGGCCTGGGAGAGGTCCACAAAAACTACAAACAGTCTAAGTCTTCCTTCTAAGACATAACTTTTTAAGGCACTCAGGATGAGAATGTTAGCATCCGTACCCATGTTCTTTTTGAATCCTGTTTGAAGGTGGTCTTGGCAAGCGTCATTAGATGCCCAAGTTGTAAAATGGCGCCCAGCAATGATCCATAATTACTGCGGTTATGTGAGTCAATCCTAGAGCTCAAAGATTCGCCCACAGTTTTGATTCTCTCCCATCATCCTCATGCCATTGTTCCTGAAGCATAATTTTGGACTTTCCAGTGGCACTGTCTGCAAGGGTCCTCCTCTGTCTTCGACCCATGTTAGTAACTTTACCAGCTTTGGCCATAGAGCTTTGCACAACCTCTGTGAGTTTTTTATTGCTTCTTGGCAGGCTCCAAGGACCATCCATGCTTGGCAGATCACCACTCCTTCTTCCCATCCGTTTGGGGAAACCACTGTTCCTCAAATCTGCATTTGGCCTCTGTTCTTCCAAATTTGAGCCTCTTCTGGAGTCTTTCCTTGGACGTTCAGTTTCGGGTTTATTTCCCTATCTTGTTCCTGCTCCTTTAACTTCAGGCTTCTCATACCTGATCACGTGATTCTTGGTATGAGCTCTATTTCTCGTCTTAATGTCCTGGACGTAGCCATCTTCATGGGGGTAATCTGTTTCAGTCGCCCATATCAATGAGGCATCCCTCCCCATAAACTGTCCCCTGTGTTGCACATTGCTGCGTGTGACAGACAGTGTGCTGTTGGGGCATCATTTTTTCAACGGCCACAAAGATCTTGGATTTCCCCATGCTGTACGGTAGAAGTGCACAAACAAAGCATTCTCCTTCTGATTTCCTTCTCCCGACTTTGTTCATGTGTTGGTACCAAATGTTGTTTCCTAGATGTGCTTTGCTGTCCAGGTAATCGTTTAGTTCATTGTTATCTTCATGCGGGCTTCTCTTGATTCTTAGTGTCTTTCTGTAGTTAGCTATAACTACATCTCTAAATGCGTCTGTGTGACTTTTCCTTGCTTGGGGTCTCTCGGGCATACTGGTCGGTGGAGCAGGTTTCTTTATCTGCATCAATGTGATAGGTGGAGGTTTTGCAAATCTCTTGCTCTCCTCTTGCATTCTTTTCCTGCTCTCTATGTGCCTTTAACCACCCCCTATCTGTCATCAGCCCAATGTAAGGCTGCATCGTGGGCTTGGTACTTGTTCCCTGTGTTGGAACTGGTGTGCTTGTCAATACAGTCTCTGTAGGTTTATTTTTCAGTTGCTCATGTAGTTTCTTCGCTCTAGCTATGAACGGGAATAAATGACCTATCAACATTTATGTTGTTGCAGTGAATTTTCCCATAGCCACTTCTGTCTTCTTGAGGGCTTTTGCTATGTCTGCTTTAGTTGGTCTTTCACTGGATTCTTTTTGGTCTCTTTCATTATTTACTGGGACTGGTTGTTCGGTAGGCAGTCTTGTGTTCTCTGTCGTCTTCGCTTGAGGTTTTGTGGCCATTGACACTTGCCCTGGTTCGTGTGCATTCAGTGTGTGTGTGTGTGTGCGTGTAGTGGTCAGTGCCATGTTTTCATTCATTCCATGCTGACCCTGTCTCCAGCTTTTCTCTTCATTCGTTACCTCAAGTGTGTATGTATCACTGCTAATTGCATTCATTTTTAGTTCATTTACCTTACCATCAGATTTTCTCGGGACTGGAATAACTATATGGGGTCTGGGTGTTTTTGTGTGACCTATGTGTACATTATCCGGTGGGTGCACTGAAATTGGAACGCTTCGTGCACCAATAAAAAATGCAGTTCTGATTGTTAAAGACAGCAAGATAATGATAAACACAACACATACCCATATGATGGTACGGTAGGTCAACCGGCAGCACTTCCTTCCAGAGAAGCAGGGGTGCCCCTCTGCATGTGGGAGGACCAGGTTACTGTTCTGGGCCCCCATCTCAATCATAACAAAATGTCAATGTTTTATTCTTTTCACTCACTCCATTATTGTTTCTCGAAAAGTTTGTATCATAGAGTGTCTGGTGCTTCGCAAGTGTCCCCCCTCTTGCGGGTGACGATTGTCTCTGGATACAAGATATAGTTCCCTTGCTAGACTATGGAAAATAGATTAGACTAACACCTTTAGTGAGTCACATTCATTGTGCATATTCAAAATAGGTGAGTTCCCAGTCCACCCCCCGAATCTGCTTCAGTCCTGAGGACATGCTGGAACCTGTTCAATGTGAAGAAATGGAAAAAAAAATGGCAATTAATCAAACTCAAAAATGAAAAGGTGAAGTTCTTGTCTCTGCTCCCTCGATCTGTCCCTCGGCGGAAGGATGAAGTATTTTGCTTCTGTCTCTTCGATCTGTCCCTCGGTGGAAGGATGAAGTATTTTGCTTCTGTCTCTTTGATCTGTCCCTCGGCAAAAAGTTTCATTGGAATCTCCTCATATAATCTCTCTGAAAGTTGGACAGCTCCACCTGCAGCATGATTCCATGGAGGAGCGTTCCTATATGAGCAACATTAGCTGCATCTCTGATGAAGGTGATGACGTCAACCTCGATAGGTCTCCCTACCATTTCTGGGAAGTCAGTTACTAGACGAAAGAGGACGTTGTGTGCCAGTCGGCTGTCCTCGGGTGACAGGGACATTTGTCCTGCCTTGTTGGGTTCTGGATCACAGGCCCTTCCCTTGGCGTGAACAGTCCTTGCACTTTCCTGCTGCGTGGATTGTGACTAAGTAACTTAGTTTAGTCCACAGCTGGCTCAACGTTCAGAGTTTGCTGGATCTCTAATAAAAGTGAGAGTGTCAGTGGTTCTCCCAACGATTGCTGGGCACTCCTCTATAATGCGAAAGAAAAGTGTATTGGTGAGTTCATCTACTGTCGCTTGTGGTGGAAGCATTTGTGTCCTTATCACTGTATTCTGGTAACACAATGAAGGCTTCCGCGATGACAGTAAGCAGTTGCCAGATTACTTTCTTGTTGGCAGGATCTTGGATAAAGTCTGTGACACTGTTGACTCTCCCTACAAGTGACGGATATGAAACTAGTACTAACTAGAAGTAGGGTAGCACATCCCTTGTGATATTTTTCTGGGAGACACCATAAATGCTGCAAAGCAACGTCTCAATCTTTGATGATTCAGGATGCTGCGTTTAGCTCCTTAGGGCAAAAGTCCTTGATCACAGTCTATTTGAGTCTTGTTTCTCAACAATGCTTTAGTGTGATTTGATTTACAAGTTTGTGTCAACAAACGTGTTGTGGCTTAGATGCGCAATTTTCTTCTTCACCCTGCAACTAGGATGCACAGAGTTATGTCCTTATCCCCTTTTTTTGCTTAGAGGAAAGGTCCAGTTTAAGCCACAACTTGCAAACAGGTTCTTTTGTCTTGGCTTTGCTGCTCATGCGTTCTTCTTCCTCGTCATGGATCTCGTCTGCAGGTGCTGAGGTTCTTCCCCATTGTCTGTAATTTCTTCATGGTGGGGTGCAGCTTGAGGGCTTTCTCTGATATAGGGCTTAATGTCATTGAGAAAGATCCATGGTCTCCTGCCTTGCAGTTTCACAGCTGAAGGAGTGCAATCCTCCACGATGAAAGGACCATTGAATCGTGGCTCGTCCCACCTTTTCCTCATGTGGTTTTTCACCAACACAGAGTCTCCAGGAAAGATGAGTGGAGCATGTAGACCTTGAACTGCGTCTCTTTCAGTGTCTCCTGCTGTGTTTTGTGCTGCGCTGCCCCCTTTTCGTCGTCGCTGTAGTTGGTCTGAAATTACAGTAAGGCTGGATGTCATGCAGTTCAGATATTCTTGCAACTCGGTTCCCAGGACCTCTTGGGTTGACTGGGCATCACATCTAGCTCTGTCTCAGCGGGTAAGGGGGGTATTTATTCTCCTTCCTGTGACTATCTCATGTGGTGTAAGATGAAGGTCGGAGCCTGGTTGGTTCCGGAGAGCATACAATGCCAGTGGAAAGCAGTGCAACTATCCCCTCTTTAGAGTAAGCTTCAACTTGGCTATCTTTTCTTTTAACAAGCCGTTGAGACTCTCACAAATACCATTATCTTCTGGATGATACACCGACGAGAACTTGTGCTTTATACCAAGCAGCAAGCTAATCTGTTCAATGACTGTATTTACGAAATGAGCCCCATTGTCTGATCTCATCACCTCACACCCTCCCCATCTAGGGAACACTTCCCTCACCAGAAATGTGGCTGCACAGGTAGAGTCTGGGTGTGTACATGGACCTGCTTCTATCCATCTAGAAAATGGACACACCACTACAATTAAGTACCTGTACCCATTACACACTTGAACCATGTTGACATAGTCGATATGGAAGTGCTGAAAAGGCCCATTTGGCCGGGGGAGGACTCCTCTCACTACTTTTAATGTGTGCCCAGTGGTGAATTGCTGGCAGATTATGCAGTTCACCATAAAAAAATTCAACATGCTCTGCTAAATTCCGTATGAACCAGTCTTCTGCGAGCGTTGCTGCTAGATTCTCTTTTGACAAGTGAAATGGGTAATGCAATTGCTCCAATGCTATTTTTAGTAGGGCTACAGGCATTACTGGTTTACCAGTGCTGTCTTGCCGCCACAGGCCGTCGGAGGGGCTTAAAGAACACCCTCAACATTTCCACAGGTTCATTTCGTCCAGCGGTGCCTCACCTTGAAGCTCCATTAGTTGCGTCTGTCCCATATTGCTGTAGGCTTCGGGTGTGGTTCATGCCACCATCTTTCTCTCATGGGTACATGTCACTTTCACGTCCATGATCGTCTCACTTTTGGATGCCATACGCTTGGCATCCGTGTTTGCTTCATGGTTTCCGCATGACACGAAATCTGTCCCTTTGGTATGGGCGGCACATTTCACGACCGCTATGCCCACTGGGAGCTGTAGTGCCTTGACCAGCCTGCCCAATAAGGCTGCATGTTGCACTGACGTGCCGTCCGCTCAGAGGTAGCCTCTCCTTTTCCAGCGTGCTAGGCCTGCGTGCACTGTAGACATCACATAGGCGGAGTCACTGTACACTGTAACTTCCTGGTCTGCGTGATTCTCAATGGTAAGTATCAACGCCAATAATTCTGCAGCCTGTGCCGAATAATGAGATGGTATTCGTGCACTGACATGTACTTGAAATTCTCCGTTTGCCATGTGTTTCATTATGGCAATGCCTGCAAATCTTTGTCCATCTTCTTGGTCGATTCTCGAAGAACCGTCAATAAAAACGATCTCACCTCCCGCCAGGGCATTTTCTTTCACCCTGGGGATTTCATCATAGAATTCTTCATAGTTTGCACAGTCATGCATCGGCTCTCCTTCAGTGACTGGCTCAGCTATGAACATAGCTGGGTTTACTGTTTTACATCGAACTATTTTGATCGATGGATTAGATATGATCACTTCATAGGCAGAAGCTCTTTGAGATGTCAACATACCCTTTGGTTTCTCTGATGGCAAATAATGAGTGCTTGACGTATAACGTCTTGGAACATCCCATTACAATGGTTGTCGCCTTCTCTATGGCAAACGCTGCGGCAGCTAAGCTTTGTTTGCATGGGAAGTGACCTCTCATGACTGGGTCCAGGCTCCCACTGTAATACGCCAGGGGCTTGTACCCAAACAAGGTTCTCTTATGTGAGCACTGCCGTAATAACGCTGCCATCTGTGTGTGAGAATAGGTAGAATTCCTCTGCATAATTAGGAATCCCGAGAACTGGAGCCGTTCAAGTCGCTCTCTTGAGTTCTGTAAACCCTTTTTCCATTGCCTTGGTCCTTTGTCACCAGAACCTTCTTTAAAGCCTGGAGCAAGGGCTTGGTATACGAGCCGTAATCGAAGACCCATGCTCGAACATAATTGCACAGGCCTAAAAAGCTCTGCATTTGCTTTATCGTGAGTGGCTTTGGCGTGTTCATGATAGCTTCAGCCCTTTCTGGGGTCACCTTTTTTTTCCCTCATGCGAGATGAGTTGGCCTATGTACAGCACTTCCTGTTGACAATACTGTAGCTATTCCTTGTCAACCTTATATCCTTTCTCAGCCAGTATAGTAAGTAGTTTAACAGAATCGCGCCTACATTGCCCTTCAGTGGTGCTGCAGATTAGGATGTCATGCACATACTGCAAGACGACGCTATCTAATGCAATATTGCTTAGGTCCATCTGTAGGACTCTGTTAAATATGGACGGGGACTCACAGTACCCCTGTGGCAACCTCGTGCTTTTCAGACGCATTTGTCTGAATGTAAATGACGTCAGATCTTGAGAGTCACGTGCAATGGGATTGAGAAAAAGGCATTTTTCAAGTCAATCACCGTGAAATATTTTGCCTCAATGGGTATGTTACATAGGATTGTAGATGGATTAGGGACTAGAGGGAACTCGGCAACAATATCGTTTAATGCACTTAAATCTTGGGTTAAACGCCAAGACCCTCCTTTTGATTTCTTGATGGGATAGATCACTGTATTACAGGGTGACTTTGACGTCACTAGGATGCCCTGATCCATCATGGCGGAAATTGTCCCTTCATCCGCTTCTCTGGACATGGGATATTGTCGCGCTCTTGGTAACATTGCTCCTAGTTTCAGTTTAATTTTCACTTCTCCCACCCCCTTCAGGAGGCCTACGTCATATAGTCCTGTATAGTCCATACTGAGACAGGCACTTGGGCCATGTCGTCATCAAAGTATTCCGGACGTACCAGTGCCAACATCATTCTCTGAGGCACTTCCTTTTAATAATTTTTACCCAAAATATGAGACTCACTTCCACCCTCGTCTCTTCTGAGTCTGGTTGCTCTTCTAACAGATCATCATCGGTGACGTCAGTCACTCGATACCCTTCTTCAATGGCGATAATCGCACACCATTGTCTGCCTTCGTCCAATGCTACTTTCCTTCGTACTGCTGCAGCATGTATCATCAAGGGAAATACTTGTCCCTCCTCTTCATGCATAGGTATTCTTGGTCTGAATAAAAACTCATCAGGGGTTCTCATAGTTCTATCTGTGAGGCCTGGCAATCCTGGCATAAGCACACACATGCCATATGCGAAGACCTCCGGATCTAGAGGCACGGCCCTCATGGCTATGTGCCCTGAGTATGCCCTGATTATTTCGCACACGTTTGAATAATGCATTCCTGGAGTGGAGCATACTATGCCCTCCTCCGTGAACAAGATTGTCATATTCAATTTTGTCATTAAGTCTCGACCCAAAATGTTTACTGGGGTCTGACGTGAATACAACAAAGGTACATTCATTTCGCACTCTCCTACGGAGACTGGGAGTGCGTCTGTAATGGAAACTCGACTGTGAGCTCCTATAAAACACTGTGTATCTATGGCCTCGCCGGACAAGGAAAACCTGCCTTCTCGTATGCACGAGCGTGTTGCACTCGTGTCAACTAAGAAGGAATATTCTTTACCCCCTATGACGACATTCACCCTTGGTTCCCTGTTAGGGTCTGGTGTCACTGATAGGATAGAGCACATCAGGGTTCCCAGTGAGCTGTCCTAGTTCATATATAAGTTCGGTCCACTGTACACTTGTGGATTCTCTCCATTAACAGGGTTGCCTCCCCTTCTGGAGTTTGTGCCCTGAGAAATTTGTGGTGGTGCCTGTTGGAATTGCCCTTGCGGCAAGTTCCCCATGTTCGAGGGTTGAACCCCTTGTCGCGCACCTTGCTGCATGCCTGTTGCTTGCTGCTGCACTGTGTGATTCTGTGCACCGCCCTGTTGTGAGATTGCAGGTGGATTCACCATGCCTGCTCCCATTCCTTGGCCATTTTGCCACGCACCTTGGCTTCTGCACGAGCGTGCCAGGTGCCCTGTCATTCCACACAGTCAACACACTGGCGGCGGTTGGACTATTTGTCCATTTGAAATATCCGAATTGCCCCATTTGCACATTTTGAAAGCCTCCTTGATTACTTTGGAAACCTTCCTGATTCTTCTGCCATCCTCTTCCTCTAAATCCCCTTCCCCTCGGGTACAATCCTACGTTACCCTGGTTGTTCTGCTGTGGGTTAGCCACCTGTTTTACGTTCCGATCAGCTGTGCTAGTCAACATGGCTCCTTCAAGAGCATACTTTGATCCTTTCTTTTGCACCAGCTTCGCTTCCTCACCCTTTCGAGTTGCCTCCTTTTTTTGATTCTTTTTTTGCAACAATCTACAGTAATGTGCAATAGGCAACTGTATTTCGGCCCAAGGTTTAGCCCCAAATCCTACCAATTTATTAAGCTGTTTTTGTACTGGCTCTGGTAACCCCTGGCACAATATGTGATAAAATACAGGTATAGATTTCGTCCAAGATTCATGCGTCTTGGAAATTCTGGATATAAATCAACAGATCTTCTGACTCCTTCATTTTTCGAGTCATTATAGCTCCCATATCGGAAGTGTCTGGGTAAAGCACTTGTGGAGCTTTCCATACTGCTGCTCTGCAATTATTAACTGGTGCTCCGTCGTGTGTAGTGCTAATTATGGTTACACCAGGGTACCTTGCCCATTTCCACACATCGTCTGCTCTCTCACCAAGTATGGCGATCAGGAGACCTTTAATGTCCCATATAGCTAACGTGACACCCCCTGCCATTTTTTCTAACTCGTGTATCCACTCCCCGGCTCCCGATGTCAGCATTGGAAGCTTGTTTTTCAGGTTTTCCCGATCCATGTGTGGCCATGGAATATATTGCGCCCTTGCTCCCCCCCTTTTCTAACAGTGGAAATTAGAATGCACAGCCTTCTTTCTCTTACCCCATAGCTCTTCTGTCTATCGCTGGGGTAACATTCCTGCTTCGCCATCTGCCTGGCAATGTCCTCAACCTGTCTACATAGGCGGGTGCTGACACCCCCCTTTGACCATGGGGTGTTCCTTCATGCCGGTCAGACTGCGCGGCAGACTCTAATGCCCTCGGTGCAGACTCGCTAGCATCTGACCATCGTACCCCTTTGTCCCTTGGGAGCCGCTTTTCGAGCCGTCTCCCTTCATTTGTCTCGCACTCCATCTCCTCTCCGGAGTTGGACATTGAGTGTTCCCAATTCAGGCAACTCCTTGCATCATCAAAGTTCTTACTGATTTCTAGCCTATCCAGGGACAGTCTCCTGCTCCCACTACTTCGTGTGACGTCCTCAGTGTCCTACAGCTGAGTGCTTTCCAAGTACTCGTCTTCCCATTGGGATATTGGTTCTAGCCACATTTCATCATATATTTTATCAATCGTTTCCCGGATGCTTCTGGTGTCAGTCATCTTCAAAATTTGCCCCACTCGTTCCTGGTACTGAATCGTACGCAGGAAAGAATTCTTCAATGTCTTCCCATTCAACAAAAGGATCAGGTTTTTTAACTTCCCGCTCCAGATATTCGAGATTGCGTGCCCTCTGTCTACGCTGACAATATCATCATCGAATTCTTTGCGCTTACTTGCCTTTTCTCTGACCTTATCTTCTTCCCTTCTCCTTTCATTTCTACGTACATTTGCCCTTCGAACTTCCTCATCTTCTTGTCTCTTTATCCTTTTTTCACGTACTCTTTGCTCTTCTTCCAACCTTTGCTGATTCTGTCTGTACTGGTCATAGGCTGATTTCTGTTTACGATCGAGCTGCTTTTCTTGATCCTCGCGATATAGCTTTTCTCGCCTTAGCCTATCTTTCCTTCTTATCCTTTCGTCCCTTACCTCCTTTTCCTTCTTCTTCTCCCTTCTCTGTGCCTCATCAGACTTCTCTCTCGGTCTCGCATCATCACTTCCTTTTCCATCGAGTTTCAACAATATCGGTCCTCCCATCCATTCGTCTTTTGCGAATGCTATCTCATCAGTTCTGTCTTCACTTCCTTTCCATTTCTTTCCCTCTCTCTCTCTTTATTGAGAGGTGCACTTGTCTGTGCCTGATCCTTCCTCTCATCATCGCGTCTTTCCTTGTCCCTTGGGACTGCAGAGGTAAGATTCTTATCCTGATCCTTCCCCTTATTGTCGTCACTACTGTACATAGGTGACTCATATTCAGGATTGTTGTACCCCTTGGCTGCCTTCAGCTCTCTTAATGGGTAGAGACCCTCTGGCTTACTTCACTCGGTTTCTGTTTCAGGTGGGGCAGGTGGCACGGTAGGCGTCTCACCCCCCTCTGTGCATATATTTAGTATCCAGTCTGCGGGTGGCTCTTCCTCCTTTGACTGTTCAAACATTTTCCAAAGATCTCGAACAGCAAGGCGTTTTTCTGTTTTTTTGCCTGAATATGTGGCATGTAAGTAAGTCGTCATATGTTTTAAAACGGCTCTAGATAAGGACCCATTCTGTGGCCACGGCATAAACATCTTGTGGGCGGTACACTTAACCCACTCGGTACTCTATTTCTTAAACTTGAGTGCATGTTTAGGCAATTGTTTACATAAGTGTGGTAATGGAGTAATGTCTTCCATGCTTAAATCTGTTTCTAACAATACTTTCATGTAACTTCACCACTCCCAACAATATGAGCGAGCACCAAATATCACAAGCTCCAATCCAATCTTTTCCCGCCAAAACCTTTGTTTCACCACTTTATTCAAGAACATCAATTCATGTGTGATTCTCTCTAAACTATAGAATCACGTAAAACCCCTAATCAATTTCAAACAACAAGGAGACAAATTTCCTTACGTGTGACACATCAACAGAACATGAATGACAAACATTAAACAGACTAGACAGACACCAGCTGGACACAAATATCTCTGCCTTCTAATCAATACCCTGACATGGAGTTTAAACAAACTCCTTTTACGACGTCTTTAAACGTTGTCGTAGCCTAGTCGTCCCCTATTATATGGGCTCTGAGTTCACGTTTCTTCTGACCGCTATATTAAAGCGCAGGAATAAGGCGTATCCTCTCTCTTCTCGGGTATCTACCCCGGTATCCTCTCTCTTTATCTCGGGTGTCCGCCCCAGTATCCTCTCTCTTCTCGAGTGTCCACCCTGGTATTCACTATTTATTCAGTTATTCTCGAGTCATTATCCCCTTATATATACAGTCTTCTCTACTTCTGACTATTTTGTTTTTCTCCCCCTCCCTCCGTTACCTTTTCCCTTACTTGTTCTAAAGCCTATAACTTTTGCCAAAGCATTCAATTTTTTTCACTCGCTGCTCGCATCGTTCCTCTCTGGATCCTCAGGATGACCGCCTCCGTTACCGCCTCTTTTAGTCTTTCGCCTGATCCACTGCCCGTAGGAATGGAAGGATTTGTTTGTAGAAACAGGTCCCTTCAAACCCACTGCAGTTTTGTGGACAAGTTTAAGCTATCATTGTCCACGGGAAGCTTCACAGTCTACTCGGCCAAATTGCCAAGGACTCGTGATATTGCTGAAGACCCAGAGTTACTTCGTGCCGACAGTCAATGGGTGTCTTATCAATAATCAATATTCAATAGTTGATGTTCAAAACCATCCACACTGCTACCAAGTGTACAGGAGGGCGGAGCGACCTCTGATGGGCTCATGGGATCAGAGCTCACCCTCAAGTACTTTAAGACGAGATAGCTGCACCTTGAGGAGGATGGGGTGCAGGACTCTCTTACTCCAACACCAATCAGTAAGGACAACTCAATGGTTTGGCACAGAGAAGTCCGTTTAATGACAAGTACAAAAAACGGGGAAACAATAGAAATCAACAGTGATGCGATCGCCTGTCTCCCTTCAACTCCCCAAAATCTTCATTCAGACGGCAATAGTTATAGCAAATTTTCATCATCGTTGACGTGATACACTCAGTTTTTCATGCAATTCTATTGGTCAGAAAAGGTAACTTAAGTATAGGTGCTATATCTGTATATGGTAACAGAGTGTGAGGATTGGATAACTCTTATCGGGTGGGCGTCTATGCCCATCCCTCTACATCAGTTGTGATAGACGTCACTACGAGTACGACGTCTCGTTTGTTCTACTAGCTATAGGACCTTAGATTATTTGGTCCATTGTGATTGGGTAGGTTACACCCCTAGACATAAATCTCCACTTTAATTAGCAGCATGCAGAATGGACACCCAGATGCCGTGTGCCCCATGATTCACCCTGCCTCCCCTCCATCAATCAGTATCTTAGGACTATGTGTCAATTAGTTGGCTGAGAATGGCCTTGAAACTGTAGCTTCTTATCAGGAAAAGTTATGGCACCCTTTGCTTTTGGATGACATCAGACGTGGGTACCTCTTTGCGCTTGGCTGGTCACGTGTCAGTTCACAGTGAAACTGCTTAATTTTCCTTCTTTTTGTGTATTTGATTCCCCTTTGGCCTTGCCACCTGCCTGGGCCTCCTTATCTCGATCTTCACGGGGCAGGCTGCTACGCTCTTAAGTTTCGATTCTTCGAAGTTGCCGCTCTCCTCCCTTCCTGGAATTGACCTTGAATTCCCAGGCACGAGCTGTTTCTTGCTCAGTTTCGATTCCGTCTTTCTAGCTCTAGCTGGAATATGAATCTTGGCCTGTTTCATCCCTGGCAGCCTGGGCTTAATTCTGTTTTTGTAAAATGGAGTCGCACTTGTATAGTGTGCTTCGTTGAGGTAGATAGATATGGTTGGCGCTTGCCGCTCTATTCTTCTACTAAGCATAGCAAGCCGTACTGTTTTCTTAGCTTCTTGCGTTCCAAGCCTATTTACAGGCGTTTAGCTAGTTGCATATTTTCATCCTTCTTTCATGGTTACGTTCTTTGTGTTGCAACATCGTTTCTTCTTTTAAGTCCATTACACCATTATTCCTTATATTTCGTCTTTACGTGTCGTTCTTTGCTTGTCGTTTTGTTCATAAGTATGCCTGTCAAGGCCCTTGTGTTGTCACCATTCGCCTTCCATTAAGGCCCTTTCGGTCTCTTCGGGGACAGTTTGTAAGTAGTCTTCATTTCGTGTCAACTGCTGGTACGGTTGTCTCAACGGGTACCGTGCTGCCCACAGTTGTCTGGTTATAGGCACGTCAACAGGTATTGCTCTTCTGATGGGCACTGGGCAGAGCCCTAGCGCTGCTCTCTGTTGGTTTATTTGCTCCTTATACTTAACATATCTTGGCAAGTATGTTCCTGGTAACTCAAAATGGGTGGCTGGAGTGCAGGCCATATCTGGTACCTCCTCTACAACAGGATTGGAGGCCTGAGGAGGAGTAATGATTAACCAAGCAGATGGTCAGCTGACAAACCGGCCAGAGAGTTTGACCTGGTAGTTTTTCAGGAAGCAGATGTAATCTCTTTTAAATGCATGAGAGCTTGCAGAGGGGTCCAGCCATTTACTTTAACCAGCAATAAACATGGGTTGAGGTGACGCTCGAGACCAGAGTGACCGATACTCAGGGATTTTATTCTTTTCTCAGGATGTGCCGTGCATGCTGAAATGGTAGTCATTTAGATTACAATGTTCCGGGACACCAGTAAAACCGTGGTGAATGAGATGGCTATTGATAGTTCAAAGGCAACCTGTTTATTCTGCTATCCCTCATGTCGTTTGAAGTATCCATGCAAACCATGTGCAATTACATTCATGGTTAATGGGCTTAGGCCAGCTGTGATTAGAAATTAATTATGTTTCTATACGGATGTGTAGCCATGTTATGATGTCACGACCTACCACGAACGAATCCCAAAAAGGGGTGTGCTATGAATATCATCTGAAGATGGTAGTTAACATATGACCAATGGGAATGGGAGAATTAGAGAGGGATTGGATTTCCTTGTATAGGTTTTGTCCAATCACATGTGGGGGTGGATTGTAATAAAATATATGGCAGCGTTTTAACTGTTGCAACAATGTATATAATGTGCCAACTTATGCGGTTCGGAAAGACTCAGGTTAGTTTGACTCCAGAGAGTCATCTAGCTCCTCATCGGACAATTGTACAATAAACTTGCTTTACGTACAAAATGTGCACTTGTTCCGTAAGCGTTGGGCCTGCCTTGGGTTAATGTGATTAGGGGCCAATCCATACACCTCTCCCATCATCTCGACACTGACTCCTCCCAGATCCTTCTGTCCTTTTCATCTTTCTCTGACTCTTAATTCTGCTCTTTTGGCCCGTCTGCTCTCTATCCAATCCTGGGTGCCCTCCCACTACTTTCACCTCAATTAATCTCAGAATGAGGATCTCTTCTTTCCTGCTTCTACTATAATTCCTTCTCTTCCCCCATTTTATGTCCTCCTTCTTCTCTTGCTATATCGAAGTCTGTCTGTAATCTCTCACATTTCTACCATCTCTGTCTTGCTGCTTTGAACTTTTTAATAGCTGCAAAGCCCATCATTTATTACTTTTGATGGCTCTAAGCTCCTTATTGCTTCCTTACTTGTCTTATGCCTGTTGTACTGCTCTAGTCTTCTTCTCTGTCTCTCGCTTACTCCTCTTCGTTTAAGCTATCATTCCTCAATGTGCATGCTATGTTTTCTCTTCCCGTGTGAGTCTATTTCCTCAGATTCATATTCATTACAGTGTCTGTCCTTTGAAGCTGGTCTACTTTAAAATTTCTCGGTATAGTTGTCAAATATCTTCATGGTTTGGCACCTATTTATCTTGTTCTATTCACCCTCTTGCACTCTTCGGTTTCAGGCTCTCTTCCATTTAGCTTTGCCTCAAACTCCCTGAACTTCTTATCTGCTTGCACCTAAGCACTGGAATGCTCTCCCTCTTTCCCTGTGGTCATCCTCATTCCCTCTCTTAAAATCTCCCCCGAAGGACCATTTGCTTTCTCCTTTATTTGTTTATTTGACATTTACATATTTATTGTACCATTTTGATTTCTTTGTACAACGCTTAGGTGTTACGTACCATATAAATAACCTAAAATACATTTGTGTTGCAGAAAAATATACGATTAGATGGCCACCAAACCCCTCTTCATTCTGCTAAAGGGACCTTCACTTGGATCTGGGCCTTCCAGCTAAAGTCATGACCAAGTTGGTGATTCAATTTGTGTCTTCTACAAAGTGCCCTCTGTCCTGCGTATAAATGATAATATGGAAAACGTACCATAATGACTGTTGCATACCTTGAGGAGTCAAAGGAAAATAGCCATATCAAATAAGAGTCATGGTCATGAAGTCAGGGGCACAGGCATGCAGGGGTCGCATGCACAGGAGACCTGGGAGGACACTGTCCTGGCGCCTTTGGCACCAGGCTCATGAACAAAAATAAACAAGAACATCCATTTAACACCAAAAAGCTTTTATTATGGACATAGAACTTCAGATGCATTAACCTTGAACATTCCATCCATTAAGCAGGATGCATTAACCTTGAACATTCCATCCATTAAGCAGCCCCAAGTGTATTTTTGGGTGTGGCTGCCAATGGATTGCCTTCGCACGTGCTCACTCTCTAGGAGTGGCAGTGTGTGACTGGTAAGCTGGCCCTAATGGGCGTGCCCACGATCTCAGTTATATAAGCTGCCTCGATCCTCAAGACAGACGCTTCACGTTATTCTGCACTTGCAAGCAGCGTACCGCTTACCGTCGCCTGAGGTCAGACTTACCTTTGAAGATCCTGCTTCGTGGACATCCTGCAGCATACTTACCAACTGGGGGAAGCGGTTCTTACCTGTACATCTCTTCGGCAAACCAAGTATTCATCTTTACACTTTCCAGAATGCCGTAATCTTCATCTTGGCACCGCAGCACGACACGCTCCATCGTCGACAGCAGTGCCTGCAAGGAAAAACAGAAGTCAAGGTTAGACATCGAAAAAACAGTCAGTTTAAGGTTGTGCTTCGCAATGCTTTGCGCTTTCCTTAAACCATCACTTACCTGCTGTCGAACGTTGCGGTAGCATCCATCTTCCATCATGCCGCGTCTCGCGTCTCGCGTCTCGCATTTCACAGCTGCATTGAGGCAGCATTTCCATCTAAGGGAAGAAAACAGAAGACATTATTGCGGGCATAAATAGGAGCAACATATAAAGACATTAACAGAACAAACAGCATCACAAGAGCTCAAGAAAGACCTACCAATCATAAGGAGAAGCATAGTCGCAGTTGGACTGGCCTAATCCTTATCAGGGATCAGTGAAGGAACTAGATCCCATTCGACGCGCCCCAGCCAGAAGTAGCAAGACGGAGAGCTTATCTTCCATAATTCACAGGTGAGCGTTATGGGAGCAGTATCACCACGTACCACCGCTCACAGCTTTACTACTGAGGGAGAGGCCTGAAGGGGGGGATTCAAATTCAGGGAGGGCTGCAACCGTGCCCCAATACCTATGCAGAGACCAGGTGAGTGTAACAATAAGAGGACAGGCTGATAATGTTCTGGAAATGTTCAGGAAAGTGTGTGTGTGTGTGTATGTATATATACTGGATCCTTTCCTTTCAAAATTTGAAGTCTCAAGGCTCTCACACAGTGGGAAGGATGAGTGAGTCATACAGATGTAGACAGACTATTGACTATGAAAACTATTGTTACTATGGTGAATCGCTTGTACTTGCACCTTTGTCTATTACTCACTACTCAACGGTAAAATGACAATCTTAGATGGCTCAGAGGGGTTAAGGAGGAAATGAAGCAGCAGTCTGAGAATCTGATAGAATATCTACGCAGAGAGCGCAAACTAGGCCTTCAACCAAGACTTCAGATGTGACTAATGTAGTTTAAAGAATGTGGGGATCTGCCCATGTGGCAACCTTGTTGAAAATGCCCAAGAACAAAGTCTTCAGTGTAGGTGACCAATCAGAGATGGAGTCTGCAACATTTGACTCTCTAGATGTTTTGGTAAACTCCCGTCAGACCCAGACAGCACAGCCAATGATGAGTTAATGGGAATCATGGACCAATATTTCTGAAAAGCTACAGGTTGCAGACCTGTTCGTCAGCATTTAATTTTAAATTGCAGTAAACACCCAAGCCTGCTTTCCAAACGAAAGCCACCATATGTCAGAGGACCAAATATATTTTGTGCACTTCAAGTGAAATGAAGAGCTCCCCATCTGTCAAGATTATCAAGGGTACTTTAAGGAGAAATATATGTTTAAGTTGCAAGCTCAATAAGCCTTTAGGCACAAAAAAAGCTTGGATCATTCTCTCATGAAAAAACACTGTCTGTTATGTGGAAGAAAGGGCATAAAATGTAATGTATTTAGCCCACACATGAGAGTATCCATGTCTTACAGCACAAGAGTTGTCATTTTTCTGATGCCATGGTGGAGTGGAACCTAGTGCAGTAGCCCTTTTATGTCACTTCCACATTCTTTTTGCAGAATGATTTAGCTTCTTTATTCATGTCAGCTCCTCCTGGAGCATAGATTGGTCAGGCTTTTCTTGCATTACAAATCTAAGACATTCACTTTTTTGTTTTTTTCAATTCCAAGTAGAGGTTTGTATAAATATTCTCTATCTAAAAAATACATGGGAAAGAAAGTCATTTATAATGTAAATATTATTTTCAAAAGGTGTATTTTAGCTAGACATCTGATACAATATATAAACAAATTATTAAGAACGCTGCCATGTTAAAAACATTGTGACAAAGCAGTGTAGACCAATATAGTTCTTGAGCTATACAATCCTGGAGTTTATCTACGGTGGTAATATCAGAATGAAATAAGGAAACTGAAGCCATAAGAACCATTACGAATAGAGTTTCAACTGTCTCATGCCCGTCCTACAGAGCGGTGTGGGAGCTCAGCATGCCAAGTGTTCTACAAATGAGTGTTTGCCACTGAACTCTTCGCTTGGTGGTGAGCATAACATACTATTAGTTCTGAGAGACTAGAGCTTTTGGAGACGGATTACCAATTACCAGGAGGATAGTTGTCCCGTTCAGCTGGCTATGGCTAAGTGAGTAAAATAGTGTACTCCTGTAATTATTCAAAGGCCACATGAGGATGATTTAGATCAAGTAAGAACACATTTTGGTGCATTAACTACTTATTAATACTGCCACCCAAACGACTAGAATTAAGGATATTACTGCATTTGAATCATTATGCCAGTGAAGTGAATTGAATGGACTGCACAGTTTGTTGGCATAATTATTAGAGTTAGGGGCACAATCTGAGCTTCAGGTAAAATAAAATTTAAAAAGTGCTGTTCCCTGATAGAAAGACACTTCATATTTCCTCCATATTATGTGCCTATATTTATAGAGAATAAAGATCAAAAAAGTGACGACCCATCATGGAATGACACTTTTCTGTTTTCACACAGAGCTCAGAATCGGGGCCTTAGTGGATTTTGAGACCTCAGTAGATTGTTCGAGCCCTGTGAGCAAATATGTCTCATTATACATGTGAGCAATGCCAATCAAATACTGGGTGGTGGTGTATCTCATATCTGATCTAAGGTACCTGTGCTCAACATACATTCACCATTCCGCGACTGGAGAATACCTATTAGAGTTTTTGTGCCTCAAATGGGTTTCCTATACTGTTCCAGGATTAGAACTCCTGTCTACTGTAAGCTTATTATAAAAAGGAACATGTATACCTTTTACAGTGATGTTGTTGCATAACACCAGGTTCCTCACTAGAGATAAAAGCTTCAGCATGCTTAAAGAAAAGGAAAGTATGTTTTAACTTATTTACTTTTTGCAATTCATAAACGCTCCGCTTAGTCTGTTTTCCTTTCCAGGAAAAGAGCGATCACACTTGCCCCCTTAGGTTAATGTTAGCTTTGAAGTCACCTCTTTTCTTATATAAATTTTGTTTCTATTCCACAGGACCAATACGACACATACAAAACAGCTGTACCCAGGTGGGTGTCCCAACAAAAACTTATGTTTTTCCCAAGACCACTTGTGGCGTGAGAGGTGCCAAACCCCCTCCAGAGACTATCCTTGCTGGGGAGAACAACCGCCATGGAAACCCGGACACATACTTAGACTTTGAACTTGGAGGAACCCCATTGTCAACCCCTTGCAGCTCCATGCGAGAAATGGGGACGGGTGTTAACCACTCTATATGCTTTCCTCATGGTGTACCGCCAACCAGGAGGGGAAGATAGAACAGCAGTGGCTAGGGAAATCTGGCCAATACCGGTAAAGGAAGGGAGACTTAAGCAGGGGGCAGGGAACAGGAGGTGTGGGTTGTCCGCTTGAGGTCATAAGAGAAGAACGTAGTGGACCAAGACACCAGTATGAAGAAGAAAGTCTGGAGGCGTTTATTGGAGAAAGGTGATGTACTGGCTTGGTGAGTGAAAAGGTACTGCAGTGTGAGTGTATGTGTTTGTGTGGCAGGTGAATAGAAGTTAGTGTAAGTAGGGAATGTGAATTGAATGGTACTGGGTGAAAGGAGTATGTTTTTGTAGTGTAGTGGAAGGAGGACAGTAGGGGGAGGAGGAGTAGTAATAGTAATGGGAGGAGAGTAGTGTTAGTCGTGTTGGGGGTAGTAGTAGTCCTGTGGGAGGAGTAGTAGTAGTGTGGCTGGAGGGGTCATAGTATTGTGACAGCAGGTGTTTTAATAAGGTCCGAGGATGAATAGTTGGGGGAGGAAGAGTGGTAGTAGCAGATAGCGGGAGGAGGAGAAGTTAACAGCAAAGGGCAGAGGAAGGCCAAGTGATACATCGGAGGTTCAGAAGGTTGGTGTGGAGGACGCGAGAAGAGAAGGCAGATAAAGTTGAAGGGCAAGGTAACCGCAAATGTGAGTGGAAATCACCAAGTAACTAAGGCTAAATCCATAACTTTCCATTTGAATACTAACATCTGGCGAGAATACGGAATGTTAGGAAGTACATGAGGGAGTTAGACAGTCGGCACTTAGTTTAAACATTACTAATTGAAGTCAGCTATTGTATAGTAGGGGCTACGATTCGGTAGGGAAGAAATCCCAAGAGATATGAGAGAGAGAGGGGCCGCTCTAGCGTTACTCCCCAAACTACTGACCCATCTCTGTCCAGAACAAGTGAACCATTGCTCAGATAAGTGAACCATTGCTCAGATGAACAGTCCACATACCTTGAGCTGTCTTTGTAATAAATCCTTTAAAACCTGTTGAACACTCAGAAAGTTATTAAGGCAGTCGGTGACAACTCCCAACACCTATGTGAGTGCTGGGAGCCTGATATACATTAGTTAGTGTCTGTCAATGAACTAAAGTGCAGTCACATGTTCAAATCCCAGCAGGTGTACTCAGCTATTCATCCTATTGAAGTTAAGAGTCGCTTAACAAATATCTGTTATTCAATGTTAAGAGACCTACCCTTAACAAAAGCACATGGTATGCTAGTATCAGAATAGGGACAGGGGTCCTGACACTAATTTATGCAAGAGGGTAGACCCGCAGAACATTCGCGCTGGCGCAGAGTGTCAATGCACTGATTAATTCAAACAAAATCCAAGGATCACACAATTAGTGCCATTATCTGGAAAAAGAATCAAATCATTTTTTTTTATTTGAATGTAGTTTCATACAAAACTTTTATACAAACGAAAGGAAAAAAATTATCACTTATTACTTCAAAACATTTGTCATCATTCCATTTCTTATTTTAGGAGTATTTGCAATACTGTGCTTGGCTCATTCTTTCAGCGCCTATCAATTTGTCCAAATAGTTAATTGTAGCACAGATTAGCATATAATTTCTGCCAGCAATTAGAGTTCTACCACTCTTCACTGTTGGTATGGTATGAGACAAAAGGCTCAATGCAGTGGTGCGTTCCATGGTTAGTCATGGACATTCAATAACTAAATGTCAAAGAGATTCCACACTTTTGTTGCAGAAACGACAGGTGTTGTTAGGGGTTTTGGCATCATGTCTGAGGAATAACATTTCTTTAGTTGGTAGTACGTTGAGCCTCATTTGCAGGAACATGTCACGATCATATCCGGATGGTAAAAATTGAAGACATTTCGGAAATTGATTTGCTGCATGCATGTCATATTTTTGAGATGAACTTGATTTCAGCGACTGGCGTTTATCTATGGTGTTACTCCAGTCATGATAGTTCACTTTCTTTTTACCTGCACAGGGATTATGGCACAAAAGATCTATCGATGCGCTGACATGATCAAGGTTTGCAAGCACAGCTTTGGACCAGATTTGAAGCAAGCCATGTTGGGGACTCAAAGAGGATTCTTTCAAAATTTTGTAAGGTGCAATGGATCCTGGTAGTATCAATTTTCTGTAAAGGGAAAGAGATTTCCATAGTATTGTTTCACTTAAAGATTGCAGTCCAAGTTCGAATCTAATAGCAGCTATAGAGACAAATTTAGGCAATCTTAAAACTTTACGCCAAAATTGTGCCTCTAATTTATCCCAGGTTTTAGATTCAATATTGAAGCCAGCCTCACCGCCTAAAGTGATTGCAGCCGTCACTTTTTGGCGATAGAACAAGATGAGTGGCATCATCGTATATTTACCAAATTCACAATGTAATTTTGCACCTTGGAGAGCAAAGGTATTCATCCTTACCTTCAGGTCTTCAATCCAATTCCATTCTCTGATGGATTTATTGAACAGTATTCCAAGATACCCGATGCTCTCTGTGCTGGCTAACAGTCTCTGGTCAATGTACCACTTTATTCTTGGAGCCTGGTTGAGGCCCTAATATGATGATTTTTGACTTATCTGTATTTGTTGCCATGACGATCGAGGCTAAATAAATGTCTACATTTGTTAAAAGTCTTTGAAGGCCAATGGGGGTGTAATCCACCAGCACAACGTCATCGGCATATGTGGCCCAACTAACTAGATGACGATTTATTCTTGGTGGGAAGGATTCAGCTTTCTTCAAGGCAGCTGGCATATCGGCCAGATACAGTTTGAATATCAAGGCTGCCAACGGGCAGCCTTGTTTAACTCCTCTTTCTGTTCTGATGTTATCAGAGAGGTCCCCATTTGTGTTTAGCCGAACACGAACTGATGTATTTGTATGCAGTTGGATTAACATCTGTAGGAAATCGGACGGACAATGAGCTTTTGACAACTTGTCCAACATGAGATCACTGTCGACTTTGTCAAAGGCTTGCCGTAGATCGACAAAAGAGAAGTAGATTGGTTTGGGACTTTTCAATGATTCCAACTTCAGGAGATTTAGGATGGCAAGATTTAATTCGACACCAACCCCTTTGGTGAATCCAGTTTGTCTTTCATCTACAAGGTTTGCATTAGCAGCCCATTTTGCTAATCTTGTTTGCAAAAAAGATGAAAACATTTTTCCAATCACGTCTAACAGGGCAATCGGACGGTAGTTGGCTGGGTTGGAACGAACACCTTTCTTAAAGATAGGCACAACTACCGCCGATTGCCATGAAGACGGGATCTTTCGTGTCCTCACTATTGCCTTAAACAAAATGTCAATAAAACTTGTCCATTGTTTTGGATTTTCTTTCAAGGTTAAATTCGACAAGCCGTCCGGGCCTGCTGCTCCAGAGTTTTTGAGTTTCATAATTGCAGTTGCGATGTCATCCTTGCTTATCTCAAGCGTCCATTTGATCTCAGAATTAAGCCACTGCTTAACTGTTCATTTGTAGGGAAATGGGAAGACGGTTGAAAAATGTTTTAGCCAATCTGCGCGGCTTACTCCCAAAATGTGGCTACCCATCTGATTATGAGATCCTTTGTTGATTATGGCCCAGGTTTTGCGGCCCTTCCTTTGACAAATGAGTTTTAACATTGTCTCAGCTTGTTCTTGGTTTCGGGACCATCGAAACGCACAGACCCAATTACGATATTTTTGCCGTCGTAATCTTACCGCTTCATGTTTATCTGTATTTGCGTTGGACATCTTCAATTTATTTAGATCTTCTCATAGCTGTAGTTTCTTATCTGCAATTATTTTGCTAAATGGATGTTTGTGGTTAATATTAGCATGTCTAAAGCCTGTTTTAACCTCCATAAATTGTGTCAGTAAAGGAGCGTACTCAACCTGAGAGTTATCTTGTATGAGACCTAAACCCAGAGACTCCGTTAGCTTTGTAATCTCTACTGGTCTCAGGCGTAAATGACTGAGGCCCTGATTTATCTTAAGTTTGGCTTTGTAGATCTCACCACGGGCGTTTTCCTTTATTAACCACTTAAGGTTGACTGCGTCATGATCACTGTTATGCATTTTAACAACCTTCAATGTTTGAATCTTATCGTTGAAGTCCACGGAGGACCAAATGTAATCGATTGTTCTATGTGTCTGATTCCTATGCCAAGTGGCCTTCGTAGGAATATCTCTGCGTGTTTGACTGTTCAGCATCACACCGTTTCTTTCAGTCAATTGGGTCCACCAGATGTTACTGCGAGTGGGCTGTAAGCTGTCTTGTTTCTTCATTACTTGGTCATCGGAGTTGATCCAAGAATGATTCAAATCCCCACATATAGTAATTGAATAGTTCATAAACTCCAACATGAACTTATCATTATACCTGTGATTGACGAAATGAACGAATGCACCCTTATTTTCGCTGGGTTCCAGTAAACATTTAATAATGAGAAATTCAGATGACGCTTCGTCGACTGCAATTTCTATAATGGTCCCTTGTACAAAGATGTTTGAGTGCATAAATCTATTTATTCGCCAACCAGGGTGTTTTTTTTACCATGGTTAAAAGGCCAGAGAATGGACGACCAGTGGCATTTATTTGTAGCTGGATTTAGTATGACGGTATATCCTTCACACGTTGGTTCGGTCCGCATCCAAGTCTCTTGTAGACAGATCAAATTGTGGTTGCCCTTTGTTAGTTCATTGTCTTGTAACAGATGTATAAAGCCTCTGGTATTCTATGAAATTAATGAGCAATGATGGGGCTCAACATGGCCAGAGAGCTAATGGCGATTGGTGGAAGTACCACCTGTGGTGGATGACTGAAGATGTTGATCATTTCTCTCCCTCCTTTGAACAGGTTCAGCCCTGTTACATCTAAAATGGGTCTGTAATCATTGCCTTCTATTCTCTTGGCGGGAAGACTGTGGGAGGCTGTTAGACAGTTTGGAGACAGATTCACCTTTTGATTGGTGTCTGCCGCATGTTGGATTGCTCAAGGCATAACCAAACGCTAGAAGCTCGTCTTTTGCAGCCCTCAAGGTGTTTGCTACAAGACGAGATTGAACATGGAGTAAAACCCAATCAGAACGATGTTCATATTTATATTCAACTATTTGAATATCATCGGAGTCAATTTGACTTAATGCAGGAATAGATTTCAATAAATTCATCACATTTCGTCAGTTCAAATTGACTGAATTTATGTCTTTCAGAATATATTCAAGTTCCAATTTCCTCCCATCTTCCACTTTACTGTCTTTCCTTTCCACTCATCATGCTGCCTTCTCCCTTTACTTGATTTTTCTACTTGTGAAGAATTATATTTGGGCTTGAGCTTTGTGCCAAGTGAAGACTCTTTTGATTTGCTAGACTTAATTTCTAAGGTCTTGTTCCTTGGAGATCGAGATTGTCGAGGAGGTTCTATCACTTCAACCATTCTTGTAATTTTTAGTTTTTTTGGATCTCCTAGGTTTGTCTTCATCGGTATTGCCTCACGTTCTTCTATCTCTGGGTCTTCATCAGATGAACCAATTGTAACGCTCACCTGACTCCCACGGAGGCGCTGGCCTGGTTCGCGCTGCTGTGACCTCTTCTAAGGTGATGCGCAGGGTTCGGAAGATGGACTGGACCGGGCCCCCAAATCTGGCTTGTCTGGCTCGCAGAAGTATCCTTCTGTAGGCGAAAATAGGGGATTAACTGTCTGCGGGGTAATGCAATCAGCCTCCCACTTTCCCCTCTCACCCTCCTCGAAACCCTTCTGTGATTCCTCGTAGCGTCTCACCTTAGGGTCTGGAAGGACGAGCTCTCCATCCTGCTTCTGATGCAGGGGCGCGTTGGTATCCAGTTACTTCACTGGATTTTCGGATTGGTGAGAACCAAACTTGCTTGGCTTCCAGGTAAGTTTTTTGATAAGAGGTTCCCCTTGTGTCCATGCATTAATGTACTAATGCTAATGTCTTTTTCCCCATAGGGGCCGGGGTACGGAATGCCGGGGAACAGGCACCGCCCCGAGATGAGAGGTGAAATCCTTGTAGAAATCAGGTAAGTCTTTAATGAGCGTTTTTTGGTAATGTCTTTTCATTCGCTCATTAACGCTGATGTCTCTTTTTCCCCTTAGGGGCCGGGGTCCGGAAATGCCAGGATGCGGCGGGGACCCGAAATGAAGAGGGAATGAATCAACAGGTAAGTCTTAACATGGAGATTTAGCTTTCCTTATTCCCTTCTCTCTCTCACCTTTTGTTCTGGTCTTTTTCTCCCTAGGCGCTGGGGCGTGACTGCGAATCCGGATGATCGCTGCTGAACATGGAGGCGCCCAGTAAAGGTGAGTGGAATGCGGCGCTGCAGCGATCGACGCGATGAGCTTTTAAATAAAAGTCTTCCTTTTCAGGATTGTCGGCGAGATGTCTCCGGGATGCGGATTTAGCAGGTAAGGACTTTTCCTTCTTCTGTTCTCTTCTTCTCTTCCTTTGCAGGTTATCCAGGATGCTGGCAGGCGTGGCAGAAGTCAGGATGCAGTAGCAGACACAGTGAGCGTCCAGCTGCTAGATGCAGAACAACGCGAAGCACGTGTGGCTGTTCGGGTGGGGTTTAAATAGCCTTGGAAGAAGTTCCAGGTATGTATCCTTCCTCCAATCAGGTATGTATCCCTCCCCGACCACGCTCGGATGGTAAATTAGTCCCACAGGTAAAGTAGTTCCTTTCAGGCCTCAAGGAGGCCGGGATCCTGCAGCATGGTCTGCATCAGGTAAGTGCACCCAAGCACATCCATAATGAGCCTGGCGCCTATGGCGCCAGGACTGATGTCTTTTATGAGCCTGGCGCCATAGGCGCCAGGACACTGTCCAAAGGGCCCCTATATGGGGTTGCTGGTTCCTTCCTTGGGGACTGGATGTCCGCTTTCGGGGACGCAGGGCTTGAACCGGTTCCCCGGGAGCGGGCATCATGACACCAATATTGTTGTTATTGGAGGACTCATCACCCACAGAGTAAGTTGAAAGATTAGCGAGATCTTCAGAAGTAAAGGACTCTGGTTCGTTTGTATCTTCAGAGTCTAAACGAGATCGCTTGCCTGCCGGACCCTTAGAGGCGTTCACATTCTTATTAATTTGAAGGGAGTTTCCTGCTTTATGAATTTTAGAAGTCGCTTTCACTGGTCGCTTGAACATCGATACTGTGGGAGGGCTGGTCAAATTCCTGAGGAACTTTTTTGATGAATTTGATTTTAAAGGACCACCTATTTTGTTTATTTGGCTGTCTTTCTTTTTCCCAGTTACTTTGGATTTTTGGATGTTGATACTTGACTTTCCGGGCCAAATTTTGTTTTGCATCATTAAAGATTCCAAAGGAAACTACCTTCGTCCCATCTAGGGTAGCCGGAGGAATGATCGAAGCGGAGGTCTTCTCTACTCCATTTAAGGGGACTTCGATTTGAGCAGCACTTTCCGGATGAGTCGCCACCTGGGGTGCATGAATTAAGGCATCAGTAGACAACAGGTTTGAATTAGAAGTCTGAACTTTGGTAACTGCAATTGTGGCATCCATTTGGGCAGTTGCACATGGAAAATTCATAGCGAGGTTACCTGCAGACGGTCGAGATGGCTGCACGTCGGGTCGGTGTGCATTTGGACTGTTCACATTTGGACTTGGATCGGTTTGGGAAGCGCTGGATTGCTTTCTCGTTACTGAAGAACTTAAATCAGATGTGGAGTCACAGATATTGCCGCCCAATTCTGTACGGGGACGGTCTTGCGAGGTCTGCTAGCGCATCCATTGTTCGCATTCTAGAACTGCGTGTTACCCTCACCTGGTATCCACAGGGACGCCACCCAGCCGGGTTACTCGGTGGTATGCTTCTCAGCTTTGCCCTGATGTGGTCTGCGGGGAACGTTCTGCCTGAAAATACAGGTGGACTGTGTTCAAGACTGACTGACTGGGGTAAGTATCCCCCCTCCATCCCCACATGGTTTCAGTCCCTCTGGCGCCCTCTCCTCACCTTGTGGTAGAATTAGGCGTGCTCTCCGTTCTGCCTTCTTTGCAGGGGCGCATTGTCTTTCATGGGCGAGTGTGGTCCAGTTACTTCACTGACGCCGGCCCGTTTGATATTGTTCAGGTAGGTCTTATTGCTGTTCTTTAGTTTTGTTGCTATCCTGCATGCCTTTCTTTGTTTAAAATGTCTCTTTTTTTCTCCCTTAGGTATGCAGAGCTTCAGTGTAGCGAACTGGCTTGGTTGCCCCCCGCTATTAAATGATGGCACATTAAGAGTGCTATGATGTGGTAAGCGCGATGCGCAGCACTGCAAAGTCTTGCCTTTGCTAACCTGTGTTTTCCTTCCTTGTAGGCCGCAGTGTTCTTCAGCGCGAGTGGAATGTCCGGAGTGGTGCCAGCCGAGAGGCGACCAGCCAGGTAAGCCTTTTGAGCAGTTCGTAATTTGTAAATGTCTCTACTGCTTTCTTTAATGTTGCCTCTATCTTCCTCTTTTCGGTCGTTCTGTCCGGGAGGCGTGCAGATTCGAGGATTAAATACAAGGAACCTCAGAAAGGAACCCACGCACAAGACAGTCCTAAATTCGGTCAATGATTTTATGGTTGAATCTCCATCTTATTTATAAGGCATATGCTTTCAAGGAAAGTCACAGGAACAACAGAGCCAAAGAAAAAAACCTAAGGAGTACATGAAAATAGATTTATTATACAAAGAAACATATTCTTTAACGTATTTCAAAAATGTTTTTAAAAAAAAACAACATAAAAGATGAAAAGGAGACATACAACAAAGCATATGTACATTATGATTTCAACAAATAATTGGAATAGAAAATAATGCAATAAGACCCAGCAACGGGAAAAACACGTTTTGGCGGGCCTGAATAGGTTGGTGTGGTAGAAGCCTTCCTCAGGGCAGAGTTGATGTAGTCTATAAGTGAATCCCTAGAGGGGGCAGACAAAATGAACACATTGTAGGTAGGGGTTGTACTCAAAAGGAGAAAGTTTTTTCAGAGGAGTGTCGGGTTTAAGGATACTGTTGACAGAAAAACATGGAGCACTCACCCTATGAATCTATAAAGGACAGGGGAATGTCGTGCGGCTGCTGTCCCGGGGTGTCAGGACTCTGGTACTGCTGGTGTAGGTTGCTGAGCTTCTGCTTGCTCTGTCAGTCAAACACTACGAAAGTAAATACAATAAAGTGCTGTGTCACAAAAAGGTGGGGGTGGACCGTGAAGTCTGTTTAGTTGTGCACAGTTGCGAGTATCAAGGGTAAACGGGAAAGAAAAAGATAATGATGTGTTAAATTAGACAGCTATGTGTACATCATTTGTCCATGCCCATCCGGAGGAGAAGCAGTTGTGAGCGCACGGATGGCCATAGTCTGTAAAAAGAGAGTGGAGGGTGCTGAATAAAGCAAAGAAGAGAAAAGTAGGCAAAACTACAGGACGGTAGACACCAACGGTAGGTTCCAAGTGTGAGGTTCCAAGATTCGAGGAAGCTGTTCTCAGTAGCTGCAAGTGTTTAAAGATGAAGACTGCAGGTAAAATGCTGCTGCTAATGATGTTCCTTTTGTCTCCTTGCAGGTTCTGCTTCTCCGAGTTTCGAGGGAATAGCTGGACACGGTGAGCATCACGTTGCAAGCTGCAAAGTAACACAAAGCGTGTTGTCTTGCTCGGGTGTGGTTTAAATAGCCCCAACAAAATAATCCTGGTAAAGTAGTCCCTAGGCTACCACACCCAAAACACTAGACCGCTGTTGTTGGCTGACATTACAATAAAGTAGTCCTGACTCCACCTGGCCAATGGGTTTGCCAGAGGGGGTTTTGGGCGAAGGTCGTGACACTGCGTTAATGAGTTCTGTTTTTTGGCGAGTATCATTATGAGCCAAGTCGCACAGTCTGTTTTCCCATTTGGTCGATTTCTCTGCTTCGGTATCCAGCCTACGCAAGGTCTGTTCAGCAAAGGCTTCAAGGGTTGAAATCTTAGCATTTACCACTGCTAGAAGAGCGTTTTTGGTTAGCCAAATCTTCATGCAAGGTTTCATACCACTTCATGAATGGTATCAAGGCAGTTGAGGTTGCTGCCAAAACATTTTTGTAAATTTGCAGTCTGGCTGTCACCGACAGGTGATGATTAGTATCTTCAGCCTCTTTGATGACGGTTTCCTCTGATGACTTGAGGCCTAAGGTTGAAGTTTCTGGCCAGTCTTTATTTAGGCCTTGCCTGTCGGTTTTGCCTAGAGGCACTTTCTCAGTTGTAAGAGAGGGTTCTGGAATTTTCGGGTCACTTATTGTGAATCCATTACTTGGGGTGCTTGTCAGATCACATGGCGGGGTGTCACTTTCAATAACCAGCAGTTAACAGCTCTTATGATTCCAAACAGCAAAAGTTCTTGGGAAGGGGCTGTGGTGAGTCACTCCTGGTCTTTCGTACTCTCTATACTTTGATGATAGCGCACTATGACTTTTTATAGACTGTCTGATTTGCATACAATCAGCTTTCAAGCATTCAGCAAGGCGAGCCTCCTTCACGACTGCATCTGCAAAATGAAAAAGTAACATCTTGTCGGTGACCTTTGATTTAGAAGGCTTAACAGCAACAGGCTCGAGACTACTATGGAGCCCTTCTCTCAAGCTGCTGTACTTCGAAAGAGAAGACATACCCTTTATTAGAGTCTGAATGGCTGCTAACTGGGTTTGGGTCAAGTCTGAGTTAGTTACATCAAGATCAGCATCAATGGCCACAGTTTGAATATATTCAGTCGGTTCACATACACATGCTTTTAAGGCAGAAAGTTGATCCATGTGATCATTACCACTTTCAGTGTTTGCACTCTTCAGTCCATCTGAGTCCTGCACTGGATTAGGCTGACAAGGCACCTGGTTATGTTGGTTGGAATTAGATTTAGGCAACTCTATGTTTCCATATTGCGCTATTTTATTTGCAGGTCGTGTTTCATTCGCCGGTGTAGATGGTTGCATATCACATTTGCTCTCACTATTTGAAGAAACCTCTATAGCGTCAGCAATGTGGCTTGCTTCAAGCAGTTCATGGTCAGAAATTACAATGTTCACATCAGCAGGTAATTGTGATAATGATGACTGCTTTGTTAGGCCGGGAGATGTTACGAATGTGGGATGTTGCTGCGAGTCGGGATCTATGGAAATAACACTTTCTTTGGATCTTGCAACAGACAGGCCCAACACGCTTTGATTCATTTTTTATACGTCAAGGTTCACTGGGGAAGGTTCATCAAGAAACAACAGCAGTCCGACGGGGCAAATTACAGGTGGGGAGGATAATGAAGGCTGCTCAATAAGATTTGGGTTTTTTGGTGACATTCAATCAGCATCGCACTCACCTTGATTGTGCACCTCTGTAGCAGTGTTCATGGCTGTGTCGTAGTCAGAGTCAAAGTTGGTACTCATGTTTGCCATCCCGCGTTGTCGTTGTTGTAGCAATAGTTTCTGGCGAGTCAATGCACCCACTTCCTGCATCCTGCTCACACAACGGAAAGTTTTTGCCTTCCTAGGCAGCAATATAGGTCTATTGATTCGATCACGTCGTGCCTGATAAATAAGCCACTAGTTAAAACGCCTACCGGAGCGGCGTGGCGGTCAGATGATTGCTACAGACACTGTCCGTGGAAAATAATACAGGTGCAAGCTCCAGCCACCAGCCCAAACAGCGAAAACAGTGATGCCAGACGCCCTTCACTCCGTGACGGGCTTAACCATAAATCATAATACTGTACCATTAGCACAAAGACTCAACAACTGTTGCCATCTCGCTGCAAGCCAAACGATGTAACCATATTTTCAATTTCAGAAAATCCCTTGAGAGTTGCTTACTTCGAACCATTATGTACTTCCTAGAACAGAACATACATTGCACATTCGTATTTAATATGTATAATATATTTGCAAATAGTTTGTTTGTACGTGTAGTTTGTTTGTGTGTGTCCATGACAAAATTGCATACATTCATATTTAAACTTTATACATCATTATCAGAGAAAGGTAAACAATACACTTAACACTATTGTCTTGTGTGTGTCTCCAATGTATTATGTGGCATGATTATATAAATGAATGCCATAAGTGCGCCGTTTTGAAAAAAAATACATTTGACTGCGTTCATAGTCTGATACATTCACAATTCACTAGAAACTTACATTAAATCAAATACACAAATGAAAAGGGTGGGTTTCCACAGGTTTCTTTGTATTGATCAGACTAGTCAGTAATCTCTTTGGAGCATGTAAAGGAACTTCAACGTTATGTGCACATTTACAAAGGAAAAGAGGGCAGTTAAAAAATAAAAATATGTACAACATGCTGCTGTATTATAATCTGAGGGCATGGTCTGCATCGAAAAAGATCATTTACCATGACTGCCTTATAGAGACACACAGTTACCTACAAGATCTGCCAGAATCAACTGTCGATCACACCAGATGCTGTACAATTGGTATGTCCACACATTTCCACTCCATAAAGGACGGCCTGCCTACCTTGGGTTTTATATGCCTGTTTTAGTGGCCCCATAACACCATTCCCGTACTCATATGAAAACTTAGTGATAACCAGCGAGCGTTGCTCCAGCTCTATTTGCTCAGACCACCCACTTGACAGAACTGGCATGCCTCACTCCCAGATCCTAGTCAAGTCCCACTTGTTCTATTATTTCCTCTCCCAGAGATAAGTTGCAACTCTTTTTTTAATGAAGACCAATAACTTTGTCTTGCTGGCATTAATTGACAAGCCCCTCTCACTACAAAACTCCTGGAAGATCTGTAATGTGTTTTTTTTTTTTTAACCCAGAGGGAATCGCGGAAATTAAAATGGCGTCATCTGCCAATAATAATACTGGGTATCTTTGGAGCATCCACTGGTGTGGCCAAGAGTTGGGGCCAACATACAGCCCTGGCCCACACCCTTTTCTACTCCAAACAGGGAACTGGTTTCACCCCCTGCCCCCTGACACCACCCAATGACAGCCTCATTTTGTTTGTGCAATGGTAGTATAGCTGAGAGGAGGACATGCAGGATACCATAGTCTTGTAGTGTTTACCAGAGTTTTGAGCAGGGTACTACATCAAATGTTGTGCGTAGATCAATGAACAACACGAACATTTTCACTTTTCTAAGCACAACAAAGTTCTCAAGGATTAGAGATAGTCTGTAACATTGATACACAGTTCTTATGCCATCTCTGAACCCAGCTTGGTGATTGTTAATGAAGGCAAGGCTCGATATCCAGTTCATCTAGTCAAGAACTTCCTCAATTTACATTTTCCCCACTGAATCGAGTAAAGATATGGGTCTACAATTACTCTGGGATTCACAACCCCCCTTTTTATATTGGGAAAAATGTTCTCCAGTTGCCCATGTGTGAAGAGTCAGGAATGAAAGTCAGACAAATGGGAAAATTGGTAAAATGCCTCTCTGACCCTGTTCTAAAAGAAATGTTACTACGTAAACCAAACCTTTGTTAGAATGTCCAAATCAAATTGTCCAGTGTCCCAAGTTCTATTCTGACCCTCACACTATAGACTTAATACTAAGGTGAAGGGGAAATGTCTTTGACCAAGGATGGTTGGTAAAAGGTGTTCATAAAGAAAGAACAAATGGCTTCAACAAAAATGTTCCTTGTTCCAGAAGGTGGTTCCCTTCCCCTGGATTCTTCCTTGTTCTTGAGTGTTTCACAAATAACTGTTCTCTGGGCCTTTCCTGACCAATAGTCACTTTTACAAAATAACTTGGTTAACTTTATAACTCCTCGTTAAGACTTCTTTGGATATTGCACACTTCTTGTTATGGCCTGGTATACTTTCCTGACAGGGCTTCTTGCATTCACACACTTGTGTTTGCCTGGTGTATACTCTCCTACAAAGGCTTCGTATTCTTATACACATGTGATTGCCTGGTATACTCTCCTTCCAGGGCTTCTTATTCTTGCACACTTGCAATTGCCTGGTATACTCCTCTGTAAGGATTTGATGTTCTCACACACTTGTGTCCATGGGCTTTTACCCTTTTCTAGAATTGCATATCAACTGCATTGGATGATGCATCTTCTTGATATATTACCTTACTCTGGTTTTCTATGTGCTAACATTGCACCCATTCATATATATGTAGGGGTTTTGTTTGTGGTCCCTTTCCATTTGAATACTATGTCCTTTCACTCTTTCTCTGTTATGTTGCAACAAATCTCTGCTTTCAGCATGCTCGCCGATATGCTCTGGGGTCCCCACTGTCTTTGGCCAGACCAACCAAAATGAAGGTAATGGGAGCCACACAAAAGCCAGGTGGGGTCCAGGGAGGTTCAAGAGTCAAGTATTCCTCAGGAGTGATCTCACTTGTCACAATATTGATATCCAAAGAATCCAGAGTCAAGGACGCCTCAGGAGTAATCTCCCTCGCCACCGTGGTGATACCCAGAGAGTTGTGGTTGGCTTTGTTAGGGTGTAACTATAGTCACAAGAAGGGAGTGTGAGCATGCAAGGCCCAACACCCCCTGATGCACAGGACCAGCGGAATCTCAGTGGGGTGACCTACCCACCCCTTTGAGTATAGGGCATTCCTAGAAAGGGATACAAATTGTTTTCACTATTCCCAAGTTCCTAATATCTTTGTTGGGTAGATGGGGGTTAAACTGTTTGATGAATTTAAAATGACTGGCATGGTTTCTGACCCTCTGTATGCACAGTATGCATTGGGAATGAAATAACAGAGGAAGTCCCACCCCCTTTCAGAGGGGAGAATAAAGCGCCAAACAAGAAGCCAGAGAGAGAGAGAGCCGATGTCAGGACCTCCCCCTTAGGGTTGCAGGCAGCAGAGACTTACACATGTACATGTGGGAGGAGGGGCAGAGGGACACTACCCACCTCATCTTCCTGGACATTACGGGCCCAGGCATGGAGACTGCAATGAAGATGAACTGCAGGGAAGCATGCTGGAATAACAGGACTACAACTCCCAGCATGCTCTACTAGCTCTCCAAATCCATCTTGGCCTCCCAGGGGATTTAACCCCTGCCAATCGCACGCCCGTGCTTGGTGTTACTCAGTCACCCTGACAGCACCCAAAGCTTTACCGTTTTGCAAGACCCCTGTTATTCCACTCGTAGCACATTCTCTCCGTGCTCTGCTTCCCTGTAGTTCAGGGTCAGCTGGTTCATTATCCAACACTTGTAAACAGAAAGAACACAAGTAACACAGGTCAGCAACTGCAGCATTCCGCTCCTTTTTGTTCCTCACTGCCCACCGCAGCCTGCGCTCTACATTGTCATCAGCAGAGCAAAGGACAATAATCATTGCATTATTGAAGGGATGCAACACTTGTCCTGAACTAATAAGCCTAGTATCCATGCTGCATGCCAACATAGCTCTTATCTACTTACCGATCACTACATCAGCATTCCTCCTCAGCGGCCTCCCTGTCACAGTACCTGAAGTGCCTTGAAAAGATAGACATATTTTAGTGGAAATCGCGCAAATAGCACAAGCCATAAGAGACATTTACACCACAAGTCATAGAGACATTGGAAATCTACAGCAGAGCGTTATATACAATCTTGAAGTTATAAGAATATTACAGAGACATTTTCAGCCAAGGCCAGGCAGAGCAATACCAGTTCTTTAATCTTCCAAAGTAGCAGGAATACTTCTGATCCATCTAGTGGCGTTAACTGTTTGGGGAAGGCTTCTCATTGGTATCCTCTCTTCCGTCCCAAGAAACTTGTAAAGTACGAGTCAGCTCTAGAGGGGGTGGGGTGGCAATAGGGAAACCTGAGAGAGGGTTAGTGAAGACCTCCGATTAGTACTCCTTGTTTCCATTGCAGATGTCAGCACGTCACGCATAACACAGGGGAAGGAGTAAGTAGTAAGGACATCATTGGGCCTCTCAAGAGTGTGCATGCATTATTCCAGTTTTGAGCAACCTAGTGGTGGAAGTAGTGGGCTCACTGCATCCCCGCAGAAGGCAGCAGGTAACAGCCTGACAGCCAACAACTGGAGAGACATGGAGCCCTCCTCCTGGAAGGTGTGGCAGGAGATGCAGGGCATGTGCCAGGCTTGGAGAGGCTGACTGCGGCCGAGCCCATGGAAGGCTAACCACGCTGCTGAACCAGCAACCGAAAAGGCCCAGCCGAGAGGAATCACAGGCAGACTAGGCCGCTGCCCAACTCTGCTTGGAGCAGAACAGTGAGAACGGCTGCAAAGTTAGAAACGCAGACCCCAATCTACTAGACTCATCCGAGGAGCAACACCAAGAACCAAAAGGTAAATAGTTGCTCCTGGGAACTGTGAGGGGAGGTTAGGCTAAACAAGACCACATTGTGGGGTAAAAGGACGACAATCCCAGGTGGGGCGAACGAGAGGAGACAGGAGGGGTAAGAGAACCCAGACTCCAAGGCAGGGTGAGCGAGACACGACCCACGGCAGGGTAAGTGAACATAGACCATAAGGTTGGGTGTGAAATCAAGACCCCCCCAACATGGTGCGAGATAAGGTCAACCCAAAGGCGGGTACAGTGAGGGGACACCCATGGCAGCATGAGCAAAACAACCCAAGGCGGGGAGAGCAAGACAAAACACACGGGTGGGGGTAAGAAAACCAATTCCCGAAGTCTGGGTGAGTAAGAGGAGACCCCAAGGGAGGTGGTAAGTGGGACAAGACACCAGGGTGTGGTAAGAGAACCATGACCCAAAGGCAGGGTGCAAGAACCCAGACCCCAATGCAGGATGAGGGAAATGAACTGTAAGGCGTCGACAGAACCCAAGACGAGGTGACGGATGTAAGGCCCCAAGGAGGGGTAGAAACCAAGAACTACTTTGAGGGCGAGAATACCCGGAACCTTCCTGATATATGAGAACACTTTCCCAGAAGGGGATGGGGGGTGCTAGAACCAGATAATAGACATTTATGGAACTTGACCAAACTGGACCTGGGAGAGTACACTCGGACAGACATGTTCCATTCCTCCATTCCAGACCCCACCAAGATGTATTTATTTTATTTATTGAATATTTATAAGGCACCTATACAGCAAATGGTGTTTCCAGGCACCACAAGACAAACGGGGGGGGGGGGAACAGGGGTGATAACAATAATGGTCCTACTGGGCCTTGTGACATTTGGATCAGGCAAGTGAAGTAACAAGAAGTGCAAGGGGGAGAGGGAAGGGAACTGCATACAATGCAGGGGGGGTAAGGGTTAGGCAAGTGCTGATGGGAGCTCAGGGGTGTAAGTGCCATGGGATGGGCGTCTAAGTGTGAGGACGGGGTGGACTCCGTAGGGATGCCCAACCCTCCAGGCCAGTCAGGGAAGGGGGCCTGGAGGGGCAGTACTGGATTTGTGGTAGTGCTGGCATAGGCTGGTCAAGGAGGGGCTGGTAACCAGGTAAGATGCCTCCATCGCCCCATCTAGACCCATACTATGATACCTCATCCCTTCCTCTAGATGCACAGATGCCCGTTCCCACCCTCCAGACCCACACAAAGGTGCCCCACCCCCACATGCACACACAGATGCCCCATTGCACGCTTCCAACCCACACAGATGCCCAATGCTACCTTCCAGACCCACACCAAGATGCCCCATCCCTCCCTCCAGACCCACACCATGATGCCCCCTTCCCTCATTTCATACCCACACCAATGTGTCCCATCCCTCCCTCCAGACCCACACCAATGTGCCCCATCCATCCCTCCAGACCCACACCAATGTGCTCCCTCCCTCCAGACCCCACATTGATGTCCCCTCCCTCCAATCCAGACCCACACCAATGTGCTCCCCTCTATCCCCCCAGATGCCACCATGATGCCCCAGCCCTTCATTTGGGACTGTGAAGAATCAACTTCCTGGGCACCAGTGGTCCAGGGATGAATATCTTTTTCTAAACCGTCAATCAGCCCCACACCTCTAGTACACCAGAAGGGATCCAAACAGATTGGAAACACAAGTGAATTATAAACCTCGTATAATTTTGGTAACGTGGACAGAACGGCAGGCTTATCTCTGCAAGGTTGTGGATCGTTGTCCAGTCAAGGTTGTATACAAATATCTACTTTATTATTATTACAACAGACAATTCTAGCATACTACAAAATACAACCCACCCTGTAAAGGAACACAGAGGTCAGACAGTTTCACAAAGGAAAGGGAGGCACTCTGGATACTGACAGGAGGGTTGTCGGTAAAGCAATGAGTCTTAACTCTTAGGTTATTTGGTTTCAGCACCAAGGGAGCAAGGGGTTGTAAATGTCACTAGGGGCCTTTGATAGAAGGACCAGGGGGACAGGACCACAATGTACCTGGTGCTCGAGGTGATCTTGATGCTCGACAATGTTGAGTCGGTTCCAGGATGCTTTGCAGCTCCTGCAAAAGAGTTCAAGGTGGGAGACAACTCCAGGTATCAGGTGGCAGGCAGTTGGGCAAATGTGGCTGGACGGATGGCTGCAGGCTGGCATACACGGAGGCTCAGGGTCAATAATCGTTGTCTCTGTTCTGGTTGGCGGATCTGGAACGCTGGTCGGGGCATCTCGGATGGCTTTAGTGGCTGCAGCTTGACAAGTCAGTGGTGCAGCCAGTCACAGTTCGAGGGCTCTACTGTCTCGAAAATGTCCTTCAAAGATAGATGCTGGTTGATGCTTGTTGTGGCATTCCGCCTAGCTTCTTCGCAGGGCTTGTGTTGTCCTTTAAGGCAGACGGCCCAAAGCTGAGGAGAGTGTTTGCAGGCAACAGCTTTGTGCTTTGTTCAGAGACTCTCTGGCACTTTCCAGCAAGGAAGCTTGCTGGCAGAACCTAGCAGGGCATGCTGTGTGCTGGCTGTGTGCCAGTTCTGAAGCTGCTGGACGGGTCCTCTGAGTCCGGTATCTCACTCTGTTCGCTGGGAGATGTTTAGGGGAGGGATCTTGCTTCCCTCTTGGAAATCCTGGCCTTCCTTCACTGGCGGAAGATGTAAGGTAGATTGTACCTTCAGCCAGGGTCCAAATGAGTCCTTCGTCTTACTCCTTTCGAAGTTGTCAGATGATCTGCTAAGTATGGGGCTCAGCCCTCTTTTAAAGCAAATGGGCCCCGGTGATTGGTGCAGGCTAAGCCTACCTTAATGAACCAATCCTGGGTCCCCGACAACAACCTTCTGTTATGCGTGAGGCCATAACCAGACTGCTTTGCAACAGGAAAGGTAAGGGGTGACAACATGTACTACTAAGTCCCACCCATCTTCCTGTCTGTTGTGGATCAAAGTGTCTCTCTGGTTAATTGAGCTCTCTGTGACTCCTGATCAAAGCACAGGTCTCCCTTGAAGTTTGTTTCGAGAACAGACTTTCTGTCTCCATCAAATCATATACTTCTTCCCTCTGAAAGGGCGTTCCCTGCAGGGGTTGCCTACTGTAACAGTTGTCCCAGGCATGACATTCAATGCACTTCATACAGAGGGGTGCGAGTTAGCTTCAAGCAGACGCATTGCATATCAAAGAGGTCTTGGTGTTTCCTGTCCCTTGTGTTAGTTCTGTGACCAGGCCTCTTCGCAGGCCTGTTTTAACTTAACTCATCATTATGCGCTGCCACCACACAGAACTTTGACAATAGAACACGGCAGATCCATGGAGCCTTTGATATTTTAATTAGGCTGGCCATGGCTGGAGGAAGGTGTCGCCTTCCCCTTTCACTGATGCGTTGATGTACCTGAGGCTGTCACATTCCAGTTAAATGTGACAGGGAGATGTACCCTGTGTACCCATGGAGTACATTTGACTATGTGTTTGTTGTGCGGCAAGCATAGGAAAATGTGTGCAGATTAGCCCCACACATTTACTGATTTTGATCTCCCATCATTCATTTTAATTACAAAACCTCAAAAAAGCCCTGGCGAGCGCACACTCCCCGCGCAGATTGTCAAATTCCTCAAACTTACTTTGTCCAGTGTCCACATCAGGGTTGCACCAATCTGCGCGACCTGAAGTCAAGGAAAACAGACCCTCGAACTTTCCCAGTAAACGGCAACAGTCTGCCAGTCGGTTCTGACAGGTCTGTTGCAAGGTTGACACTTTGAACTGACCCATCTGTGGCTTCAGTGTGCAAGAGGTCGGGGAGGGGATCTGTCTCCTCCTCATTCTCTCCATCAGTCACAAATGCCATGACCAGGTCATCCTGGATATATTGGGGTTTTAGCCGGTGTACGTGAAAGACTCTGCACATCTGTTTAGGTCCTTTCACGTCAATGAGATAATTCACCTCACTGACCTTTTCTAGCACACAGTAAGGCCCAGTCCACTTGGTCATGAATGGCACTGGGGTAGATGGGCTCCATAATCCACACCCACTGGCCTGGAGAATAGACTGCCACTGTGGCCTTCCGGATGTGCCAGTGCTTCATCAGCTCCTGACTGTCTTTTAGGTTCTTTGTCGACTGTTCCATGTACTTTGCCTTTCTAGACTGAAGACCGAGTACATAGTTGGCCACATCTCGTATAGGGGTGGAGGGTTTGCTTTCCCATCCTTCTTTCACTAGACTGAGGGGACCTTGTAATAGGTGTCCAAACAGAAGCTCAAATGGGCTAAACACTACTCTGTTCTGTGTCAACTCCCTGTACGCGAACAGAGGCATGGCAGGAGAATATCCCATTTTCTCCTTAGGTGCTGTCCCAAGCCACCTATCATGCCTTTCAGGATCTTGAAGAAACGCTCAACAAGCCCATTGGTTTGTGGATGGAAGGATGTAGAGAACCGTTAGGTACTCCACACTCTTCCCACACAGCCTTTATATACACTAATATGAAATGTGATCCCGTCAGAAACTACTTTCTTGGGATATCCCAATCAGAGCCTTCACAACCACAGGGGCTTTGATGCTCCTCAGAGGGACAGCCTCAGGGTATCCTGTGGCATGGTCTACCACCAGCACGGTATTTCTGTTCCCTGAGCTGGTTTGAGGATCCAAAGGACCCACAGTATCCATGCCTATTCTCTCGGAAGGCCGCCCAAACATGGGTAGTGGAATTAAGGGGGCCCTTGTGCACCACCTTACTTGCCAGAAGCTTGGGCAGGACCAGACAAATTCCTTAACCTTTACGCCAAACTGCGGCCAGTAAAAGTGCGCAGACAACCGTTCTGATGTCTTAGTCACTCCCAAGTGGCCCGCTAAAGGAATTTGGTGAGCCAAATCCAAAAGAAACTTTCTGTGGCATTGGGTAATCACCAACCTCCTGGTGCCCTCGCCCTCAATCTTTTAGCTCACTGTACAGGAGTCCATCCTCCCAGTACACTTTGAACAGGCTAGGGACCTCGCCCCTAGTCTGCTCCTCTGCCTGCTTCCGCAGACCCGTCAGAGTGGGACACTCGTTCTGGGCTGTGTAGAAGTCAGTCTGACCTGGGCCCGCCAGAGTGGGACACTCGTTCTGGGCTGTGAAGAAGTCAGTCTGACTGGGGCCCCCAGCTGATGCAAACTCATCCAGCTTGGGCAGGCCCTTCAGATCTGCGCCCACCTGATCCTCCACCTCAGGTTCCTGCGCTTGGCCAGGCAACTCTGAAGTCACTGAGTCCCCTGCTACCAAAGTAGGGTCCTCAGTGGCCGCTAGCCCCTCTCCCGCAGGAGTACGAGCCTCAGTAATCTGTGGAACTGGACTAGGGGCTACCGGCCACACCGGCCCTTCCAACAAGCCCTCTGGAAGCAATACAGGCCCTAAGGCTCAGAGTGTGTTCAATCTGGCAATCTCTTTGGCCGTCGATCGGGTAGCAGCTGCGACTATTTCGGGATCAGGAAGATCATTACCCAACAGACATGGGACAGGGATGGAGTCTTTCACCACTACACGGTGCTGGTCGTTTCGCTTCACCAGCTGAACTCTATTATCGCCAAGGGCCACTTACTCTTTCCAACAAACCTACTTATGCTACAATCAGGCCCATCAATATACTGGCCTGGCTGTACCTACTGCCGGGTGACAGCAGTGATGATAGCCGTGGTGTCTCGGACCGCAGGAGTTTTGTGTCCATTGATATACACATGTTCTAGATAGAGTTGAGTATTATTGGGAACTGGGATCTCTTCTGAAGACCCGGTAACGGTCCCACTCAGTGTAACCAATCCACATTCGGCCTAGTGGGCAGTCCTCCTCTAAGAGGCCCACACTAATGATGGCCTCTTCCACGAGTCCAACATTCACTATGGCTTGCTTGGGTAAGCCCTTGCAAGCAGGATCCCCTTTCCTATGGCCCAGGTCCTTACCAATGAAACAACCTTTTGGTCGTGAGAACGCAGGTGTCTCAGTGTTAGGAGTGCCTGTGCTCTTCTCTTCGGTGTGCACAGCTGAACAAGAGTTTGGGGATTTCCCTTTGTTCTTTTGGGGACTTGACTTCGAATAGGATTGGGTTGGACCTTTGCCCTTCCCATCCTTGTTTACTTTTTTGTCCGCCGACTTCTCTTCCGTGTGTGGGTGTGCTCGCCTGAGCCTTTTTCTGGACCTGAGTACTCAAACTTGTCAGCAGCATTTGCAAGCTCCCTAGAGTCTGTTATAGTCTCGTCCACAAGAAGCTGGTGTAGGTCAACCTCACAATTGTTCAATACATGCTCACACGCGATCAAATTGTACATCCCTTTAAATGTCAACTTTGTTACCAGTCACCCACCCGCTCAGATATTTCAACGGCAAGTGTGTGAACGCTTCTAATGTCTGCCTACTTTTCTTTCCGAGCTCTCTGAAGCTCTTGAGATACTATTCTGGGGTTTTACAGAACTTCCTGAGGAGGGCTGCCTTCATGCCCTCATAAACGGACCTTACCTCTGGCGTTAACTGAAGAATTGCATCAGTCCCTGGTGTCGGTAAGCGACTCATCAGGGCTGCACCCCACAGTACCTCATCCACCTCCTGTAACTGGAAAGGTAGCGAGCGCTTCAAACCAGTCAAAAATATCCTTCCTCACCTAATAAGCCTACACTAAGTCGTTGGGGATGCGCACCGGGGCTTATCCTGGACACTCTGGTTTGAGCCACTACTGCTGCCTTCGCTAGAGGTGGATCTGTTGGCCTCCTCCTTATCTTCAAGCACCAGCTTGCACAGTTCTATGGTGGCCCTGTTCCGCTCAATGGGGCCCTCGTCCTGCTGTTTCTGTTCCGTTCCTCTAGTGCTAGTCTCCTCTCCTCGAGCAGCAGCTTCCTAGCCGCTACAGCATTAACAGCCAGAGCAATTACTGGGACATTTAGAGACTGTGCTGAAGCCTGGGACCTGTGGGATGCCTCACTAGTCCCTGCCCTCACTGACACTCTTGAGTGTTGAGAAACCACACTTGCCCCCCGGCAGGATGATTGACAAGAAACACTGCTCATGTGGTCGTCCTCGTCATTTTCCCCCTCTGGAAGGTCATGTCCATTAGGGTGCACAGGGCCTAGTCCGTCCCCTGGGGTCTTCACCCCCACCACCCTCGCTTCTACCTAATCTTGGAGGCTGGTCAGCAACTCAGGTTTATTAACCTTAGTTCTGTGGGGAAGTCCCCTCTCTTGACATAAAACACGCAGGACATTCTTGGTCCTGCCTTTTACAGTCTCTATGTCAAGATCCATGACTATTACTAATACCTAGCAGTGACTAAACGTTGCCTGCAACAGTACTTTTTTCGTTGGGTGACTAAGCTGTGCACAAGGCTCCAACTGATACGACTGCTTGCCACCAATGTGACGAATCAACTTACGGGGCACCATGGTCCAGGGATGAATATCGGTTTCTAAACCATCAGCCCTACATGTCCAGTACAACCAGAAGGTATCCGAACATATTGGAAACACAAATAAATTATAAACCTCCTTGTCCAATTTTGGTAACGTTGACAGAACGGCAGGCTCATCTCTGCAAGGTCGTGGATCGTTGGTTAGTTGCAACACAGCCAAAATACAATTATTGGGCAGAAGTGCAGGGAAAGGGATGGAAGGAGGAGCAGAGGGGTGGACAAGGGCTAGAGGGGGGCCGGGGAGGGAAGTGCTAAGGGGGGCCAAGGAGGAGGACCTTAAGCTAAGTGCTAGTACAGGTGGCTCTCAAGGGTGGTATGTGGAGCCATCAGGCAGGGGCCCAAAGGGCAGTGCACTGCGGTGGGGTGGTGCTGGTAATGACAGGGAGGAAGGGCCAGGGATCCTAGGAGATTCATGAGTGTTAGGCAGAATCCTGTGCAGTGCCCTTAGGGACCACTACACACAATTAAGACTACAGGTGGCAATACAAGTTTTACCTTTGGTACAAGCCAATACTACTATGTTAAAGTGGTAGCAGTAGCGGAGCAGCCAGGCTTATCTCAAGAGTATATGAGCAGCAGCAGAGATTACACAAAGGGACCACAATTACTGTGACCCAAGCAAACACTGACTCAAGGTTTCAGGTAAAAAATAGAAGTACATTTATTTTTTAACCATTTGTTATAAACACAACACTTCTATTAATTCAAAAACCACACATAAAATACACTACAACTAACCAATTCACTTTGTACGGTATACTTCAAGGTAAGTACCCTGTGTTTTAGCGGACCGGTGTTATGAAACAAAAGACGCTACCGTGAATACAATTGCGATCACTTTTTGACAGTAATGACAGTTCGGTCTTACTAAAGAAACGCGTATCCGGGGCAACAAATGTTGCCGGGGTAAAAACACACTTAGCACCTGAGATACCCAGAGAGAGTTGGGGGCAGAAATCATAGGCAATACTTTTGTCAAGGCAGACAGAATCAGGGAACGCTCTTAGACACAAAATCAAAAGTCAATAGGAGAGAGCCAGTGTCAAGTGGAACAGGGTTCCTGTTGTCGAGGATCACACAGTCGGATAGTTCACGATTCAGCGTAGCCAGGAGTACTTAGATATTGTCAACAGAGGAAGCAAAAGTTATAAGAAGGCGGGAAGACAAGGGCAAGCCTTGGAGGCGAAGAACAGGGATTCACCCCAGATTCCTCGGGCAGAACAGTGTACCTTATTCAAGGAAGAAGCTGGTGCCACGGCAGTTGTTCCTGGTAGTTTCCTGCAGACCCTCGGTTCCTGGAGCTTTGATCCGAAGGAGGACGTCTGGGGGGGTCTGCACCACACAGGGATGAAGCTGGCGACAGTGACGGTGAATAAAAGGTGCGCTCCTTAAAAAAAACAGGAGGCTCTTCAGATGGCTATCCGGACCACTACAGCAGTGTGCAGCGATTTCGACCATGAAGAGGACCCTCTGGCTTTAGAAGATGAGCTACCAAGCTCAAGGGAAGAAGACTCCAGACTGGATCTCCTCTGGTCGTCGAAGGGTAGATAGCTCAGGACTGCAGCAGGGCTTCACCGGGACAGGATAGTTGCAGCAGTCGACTTCTTCTCCGCTTCTCTTCGGTTCCTTGTAGTTCCAGTGGTGACTCTGACTTCTAGCCCAAGAGACCAGCCTTTTATGCGAAAATCCCCCATTCACACAGCCTGGCTGTCAATCACGCAGCAGGGTGGTTGTCCGGCCCGGACAACCACCTCAGCCAATCATGGCAAAGTGCGACTTGGGTTTCCTACGATATCCTGTGCAGGGGGTGACTACACCCCTCCCTCACATTCAACCCACCTAGATACCCAGGTGCATAGAGGAGGGCTTCTTGGCAGAAGCCCGCCAAAAGACAGTGTACAAAGAAGGCAAACCTGGTTTGCCGCGCAAAGTAAAACACAAGAAGGACTTTAACAAAAAGAAATGGTGACTAAACCCGACCGGAGACAAAAGAAAAAGTATTTGGTCAAGCGGGATTAGGTTCGAGGCTAATATAATAGCCTAAAACAATATCACATTTATCTAGTATAACCGCGGTAGAAAAGTTAGGGTAGATACCCCTGCCACCAGCCAAGTCTAAATGTTAAAAGAGCGAAACAATGCTCTAGGAGGTACAGATAAAAAGGGCTAAGGATTAACCCTTTCCAGTACTCCATGTAAGATGGGGTGTACTGGATCTGTTCTTAAATGACTAAGTAAAATTTATGGCAACTTTACCCTTTTCTGGGGGACAGTAGTCAGCCTCAGAAATGGAGTCGGTGGGAAGTCTGAAAGACAACCCTGTTTCACTGCACTGAAGGTGCTGTCTAACACACAAAGAAAGGGGCTACTGAAGTGGTGTACTCCAAAGTCCACTATCACAAAAACAGATGAAATACACATGGCAAAACACAGGTAAGAGTGGGAAAAAGGGGTACACTCTTACCACGTGGAGAAAATAAACTCCAGAGATCCAGCAAAGCTGCTGGGGGACTCACTAGGTAAGGGACATTAGCCATTGAATGAGAATTCTCCCTAACAATGAGGAACAGGCCACCAGTCACAGCAGAAGTGGGATGATTTGGAAGGGAAAGGGGGGCGAGGTAGAGAAGAGCAGAGTTTTGATAAGTTTCCAGAACTTAAGGGGGTCCATCTCGTGTCTGAGATGGGAAGGTAGGCTGTTCCAAAGGGAGGCACCAGCCGAGGAGAGAGACCTGCCCCCCACTCTCTGCTTGGAGAAGTGTTTGATTGTCAGAGAGTTGGAATTAGAGGAGCGTAAGACTCTAGCAGGGGAGTAGTTGGGGAGGGAAAGTTGGAGATACCATGGTCCCAGGCCCCAGAAGACCTTGTGGATGATGCAGAGGGTCTTGAATTTGATCCTTGCAGCCAATGGGAGCCAGTGGAGAGATGCAGTCCTTGGACCTGACGCCAAGGATAAGTCTTGCAGCCCTATTCTGGATTAGCTAGATGGGGCTGAAGGGAGGAAAGATGGAGATTGAGAAAGAGGCTATTGCAGTAGCCCAGCCTTCAGAGGACCAAAGCTCTGGAGACATTGAGCTTACGGGGGAAGGTGAGAAATGGAAGAATGCCTCTGAGGGGGTGGAGTTGGAAGTGGGACTTCTTGGTAAGGTCCATGATGTGGGGTGTGAAGGAGAGAGCGGAGTCTAAGATGACCCCAAGATTTTTGGCCCCACAAGATGATGGGTGTGTTGGGCCCAAAGAGGGTGGCCAGAGGGAAGGAGGAAAGGAGGGCACATGTATCCAGATGAGGAGAATCTCTGTCTTACTGGCATTGGGACAGAGTTCATTCACTTCACACCATGCCTGAATGGCAGACAGAAAGTCAGGGATGAGAGAGGAGGAAGAGGGGGGAGTAGAGGGAAGTCTAGAGGAAAACTGTGTGTCATAGGCATAACACTGGAAATGAGGAGACAGGTGGAGATCAGGGAAGCAAGAGGGGTGAGATAGATATTGAAGAGCCATGGCAATAGGATAGAGCCCTGTGGGATGTCACAGATGGAGAGGGTGGTGGTGGAAGAAAAAGGACCCAGTTGCAGCTGGGTAGGGCGGTTAGTGAGGAAAGAGGTCAGCCAATCCAGTGCCCGGTCAGTGATATTGAGGGTGTCTTGGAGTCGTTTGAGGATAGAATGGTTGTCTGTGTCAAAGGCAGAGGATAGATTGAGGATAATGAGAACAGCACAAGAGTTGGAGTCAAGGTTTGCAAGCATGGTGTAGAGCAGTTTACGTGCCTCTGGTTGCCCGGAATCCAGATTCATGGTCATGAAGGCAACCAGCAAGATCACTGTGGAGGGACAGTTGGGGGAGGACCAACTTTTCCAGGTGTTTACGGAAGAAGGGGCTAGTAGAGATATGGCAATAGTTAGGCAGGCAGGAAGGGTCAGCAGATGGCTTTTTTTTAAGAGAGGGTGCACAAGGGAGTGCTTGATGGATAGAGGGAAAGTGTCAGTGGCGAAGGAGTGGTTAGAGAAGTCAGCAAGAGCCGGGGCAAGAGAGGAGATGTTGTCCTTAATGTTTCTGGAAGAGCAGGAGAGCACGTATTTGGAGGAGGCCTTTATAGAGCGGACAACTTTAAGAGACCTCATTCAGTGCTATGGGCAGGAGGGAGGAGATTGATGAGGGGAGCCAATGGAGGCAGGGGAGCAAGCGAGGGAGAAGAGATGGGGTGGAGGAGAATGAGGACAGGATGTTCCTGAGTTTTGGATGTTAAGTGGGAGGCCAAGGCAGTGCAGAGACCTTGGGAAGGAAGGAGAGAAGTGGAGACTACAAGTGGATTGCCGAGTTCCTTGCAGATTTAAAATAAAATTCTGCCATGTTGTTAGTGTCTCCAGAGATGCAGGCTTGGATGTGGGCCTGCTTCTTGGAGCAGATAGAGGAGCAATATTGCCTTTGGAGCAGGCAGCAGGCCAGTTTGTCAGAGGATAAGCCCAAGGCCTGCCACTTCCATTCAGCAACTCTGCACTTGCGTTTCAGAGATGCTAGATCGGAGTCCTAACAGCTGTTGTTCTTGGTAGCAGGTTTTAGGTGGATCCTCATGGGAGGGACGAGGATGTCAAGGGCGTTAAAGATAGCAAAGTGCAGATTAGCAAGGACAGAGTCAGAGGGAGAGTCAGGAAAGGGGGAAAAGCAGCAGCTGACACTCGCTTCATCCGTCAAATGATGCCAAAGGAGGCTTGCAGTGCAAAGGGTGGCTCAGATAGAGGGCCAAGGGGCCCCAGGTATGAGGAAAGAAGAGAGTGGTCGGACCAGGAGGTAGAGGTGGTGACTGGGTTTAGAGATAAGGATGTCACCAGAGATGAGGGCATCAAGAGTGTGGCTGGCAGTGTGAGTCGGCCGGAAGTAAGAATAGTGAGAGAGAGGGAGTCACAGAGGACCCGGAACGGAGAGGTGGATGATTCAAGAGAGTCGAGATGGCTGTTGAAGTCACCAAGGAGGAGGAGTTTGGAAGAAGAGGTTGAAAGGGATGAGGCAAGGTTGCCCATTCAGAGAGGAAGAGGGAGATAGTGCCAGGGGGTCTGTAGATAGTTGCGAGGGTGGGAGAGCGTAGGCGAGAGCCCAAGCCTACAGACAAGGCATTCAAAAGAGGAGTAGGAATGATGGAGAATCTAGATCTAGCCCTCCTTTGGTTATCAGTTGGCTCCTCTCTGCCACTGATGTGAGGGATTCTCCCTCCCTGGTTCTCTTTAATATGTTTGGGGGTCTACGCCCTTTCTCTGGAGGTGAGTAGAATTTATTCTACCACAGTGATGAGGAAGAGGTGATTTGCATGCCTCCTACCCTGCCACCCAAACGTAGTGCTTGCGCAAAGTCTGTGGGACAACTGCTTGCACCCTCTTATTGGTCTGCCCCACATCCCCTGGGCATGTCACAGGCGCTTCCTGGGCCAGCAGTCATTCAATTCTGCTTCTGCAGCATCTTGTTTCCTCTGTGGCTCTGTAATGGCATTCCTGGTTGCCGTCTGTGTTACTTCCTCCTTTCAGCAGTGCCGAGCAAAGGTCTGCTCCTGCAAACCCTCCAACCCTGAGTCTCGGCCGACCACCAGCATCCTTGGAGCGCTCTCCCTCCAGATCAGTAACACGGATTTGAATCTCGCTGATCAGAACACCTGCAACCTTGTGCAGCTGCCCGTGACAGTCTCCCTGTGTTTGGTCCATTATCGATCTTTATACAATGTGACCAGCTGTCCCCAGGCTCATTAGTCCGTTGTTTCTTTCGTGGGCCCTATCTTCATTACTCCGGGGGGCTCACTCATCCCAGCATTTAGATTACATGGGCACCTGTGTTTCTTCTTTGTCCCAGTACTTCAAGGATCTCAAGATATTCAGTACATAGGTTTCCTGTTCATAAAGAAGGTAGAAGAGGAAAGAGGAGCTGGAGTGTGTAGGGGTGAGATGTGTTCATAACTGTTGTACCCTAGATTTCCGTCCTTATCCACTGAGGGGGGTGTCCATCCCCATGATATCCTCCTGCATTATACCACCCCCAGGGGACCTATCAGGTAGTGGCCTCACATCCCTGGCCTTCTGGGAAGGGGCTCCCCCTCACGGAGACGTGTCCCACTGAGCTCTCACATGTCATCAATGAGAAAGTGCAAAATTAAGTGCACTTTGTTCCTATGTAATGGGAGCCTGAGCCTTAAACATCATTGTGCCAGCAGGCGTGCATGCTGAGTGATGGCAGGTCACTGCATGGGGCTTAGACCTAGCTTCAAAAGTGCAGAGAAGGGAATAGTTTTGCTTGAGGGCCATCCATGCCACATTTTTTGGTTCCCCACACCCAGAATCCCTGATCCGTCCCTCTAGACCAGAGGTCTGCAAACTGTGGGGCGTGCCCTTCCAGGGGGGTGTGGCCGCATCCCCAGGGAGTTTAGGAGGTGCTAGAGCCCAGCATAAAATGTAAAAAAAAGGGGGGGTTTAGATTGGAGGAAATGGGCAGGGGCGGCTCACATGGTCGGACAAGAGCATACAACAGTCTCGCGCACCAATGAAAAAGTGGCCCGCAGTTGCAATTGGATATTCATTCCTTTAGTCACAGACAGTCTGAATAGTACCCAAGGGGCTGTTTTGTGTTAAAATGTAAGCAAATTGGGATCTTTAAAGAATATTTATTCAGTAACAATGGTCAAAACTACTAGCTGCATAGTGAAGTAACTCATCAAACTGGACTACACTAGCATTTTGCATTTTTGGTATGGGCATTGCCCTATTGCCCTATTGGCCAGTCCGAGCCTGGCGGCTCGTCCATAATGGGCGAGGGGGCATACACCCAGTGGCCCCCTCACCCATTATGGAAGAGCCGAGGAGCCAGCCTAGTGAAACACTGAGCACTCCCTCGGCTGCTTTTTCCAGCTGAGGGAGTGCTCCTGGGCTAGCTGAACTGTCAAAGGGAAACACTGTTTCCCTTTTTGACAGTTCTGTTCCCCAGCTGCACATGCTCACTGAGCCATGCAAGGCTGGGGGCGTTTTGCTTTGCCAGTCTTGCATAGGTCATTGGAAATGCTTGCTGGGGCACTGCATGTCTGTATGTGCGAGGGGGAGATCCTGCGCCTCATCGCACATACATACAGAGCAATCTGGAGCGGGGCATTTCAGCACCCACGCGCATGCCACTGCAGAGGATATGTTTATGTAAATTTCTTTTTTATTTAAATATGCATATGGATGCGTGTATGCTTGTGTTGTGAGTGAGTGTATGGTGATGGGTGCTTGCATGAATGATAGTGATTGCTGTGTGAATGTGTGTGTTTGTTTTGGTCCGTTCAGCTGATCTTATTTTGGCGAGTGGGAGTAGACGGGGATGGGGGGGAGGAGAGTTGTAAAACAAAGGCATTGTAAAAATGCCTTTGTTGCACAATCCCCTATCCACCTGCCAAAATCAGCTCTACTTCTGAGACGCTGTGGAGCCAAGTTGATAGGAATGGTATTTCTTTTGGTGGATATCTATCATAGATGTCCAGTCAAAAATACCATGCTGTCCCCCCACTCTAGGCCCCTCCAGCACCAATTGCAAACTGTTTGGATTTTTACCCCTTTTATTTTAAGTATGCTCTAAAATGCAACATTTTAACCCATTATTTAAACAAAATTCACAGGGGGGAAAACCCCCCAAACCCGCCTTGATTGGTTCCGGCTCCCCTGCGGTGCTCGGTCGCTATGGCATTTTTGTGGGAAATATTTATGCCCCTCCACTCAAAAAATTCACCAGCTCCCACTGGCTCTCGGACTGTGTTAGGAACGGGGTCGAGGGAGCCCAGGGACTGTGGTGGGAGCAGGGTTTGGAGAGCCCAGGGTCTGTGATGGGGGTGAGGGGAAGAGCCCAGGGACTGGGTAGGAATGGGATGAGGGAGCCCGGCGACTGTGATGGGAGCAGGTGGGGGAGTCCAGGGACTGTACTGGAAGTAGGGTGCAGTGACGACGCATAATAGTTCATAGCCATTTGTACATAATGTCCATTTAGCATTTTGGGGGGGCTCGACCTGCTCAAATTTTGCTATGGGGGGCCCAGGCCAAAAAAGTTTGAAGACCACTGCTCTAGACCCATAACACTGTGTCCCCATCCCCATCCCTAACCCCAGACCCGCACCAATATGCCCCCAGGCCCGAAGATGCATTACTCCCTCCATTGCAGTCTCCCTCTGACTGAGACCCCACCAAGATGCTCCATCTCCCCCTCTAGACCATAACATGATGTCCCCATCCTTTGAGACCCACACCAATGTGCCATGTGCCACATATCTCCATCCCAGACCCCACCAAGATGCCCCATACCTCCTTCTAGATCACCCATACCATGATCCCTCATCCCTCCCTCCAGACCCCATCCTGCCCTCCACTCACCCCCAAATTCCCAAACCCTCTCCACACACCATTCCCCCGCCACCCTTCATACCTACACCAAGATGCCCTATCTCTCGATCTAGACACATACTATGAAGCCCCCTCCCTCCACACACCCAGATGCCCCCATCCTGCCCTCCAGACCCACACCAATATACCCCACCATCCCAGACCCCACCTAGATGTCCCTGTCCCTCCAATTCAGACCCCACCTAGATTCCCCATACCTCTCCACCCTTCATATCCACACCATGATGCCTCCATTCCAGATCGCACCAAGATGCCCCCACCATGCCACCCTCCAGACCCATACTATGATTCCCCATCCCTCCCTCCACACACCATCATGCCCTTCACTCGCACCTAGATGACCCACCCCTCCATTCTGGACCCACGTCAATGTGCCCACATCCCTCCCTCTGGACCCACACCAATGTGCCCCTATCCCTCCCTCCAGACCCACACCAAGATGCCCTCATCCCTCCAAGCCAGGCCCCACCAAGATGCACCCATCCCTCCCTCTAGATCCATACCATGATGCCCCATCCTCTCTCCTGCACACCAAGATGCCCCCATCTCAGACTCCAGACCCACACGTAGATGCCCCATCTCAACCTCTAGACCCACACAGATGCCCCATTCCACCCACAGCAAGATGCACCATCCGCCCTCCTGATCTACATCTAGATGACCCAATCCAACCCTCTAGACCTGCACACAGATCCCACCCTCTTGACCCACACCTAGTTGACCCATCCGACCCTCCAGACCCACACACAGATGCCCCATGCTACCCTTCAGACCAACACACAGATGGCCCCATCACTCCATTCCAGACCCAACAAGATGCCCCCTCCCTCCGATCCAGACCCCCCAAGATGCCCCATCCCTCCAGACCCATACTATGATGCCCCTCCCTCCACACACCCAGGTGCCCCATGCCACTCTCCAGATCCAGCCAAGATGGCACCATCCCTTCAATACAGACTCCACCAAGATGCCCCCATCCTTCCTCAAGACCCATAAGTGTCCCCATCCCTCACTCCAGACTGCACCAAGATGACTCCATCCCAGACCCCAAGAAGCCCTACTGCCTCCATTCCAGACCCAATAAAGATGCCCCTCCCTCCATTCCAGACCCCCTCCCTCCGATCCAGACCCCACCAAGATGCCCCATCTCCCCCTCTAGACCATAACATGATGTTCCCATCCCTTGAGACCCACGCCAATGTGCCTGATATCTCAATTCAAGACCCCACCAAGATGCCTCCATCCCGGCTGCCAGACACAGATCAATGTGCCCCATCCCTCCCTCAAGACACACATCAAGATGCCCCCATATCTACATTCCAGACCCCACTAAAATGCCCCACTCCTCCATTTCAGAACCACACACCAGCCAGAACCCAAGATATCTCCCTTACTTCCAAACCATGATGCCTCATCCTCCCTCCATACAGCAAGATGCACCCATCCTGCCCTCCAGACCCACACCAAGATGCCCCATGCCTCCCCGACCAATATGCCCCCATTCCTCCCACCAGAACCACACAAATGTGCTCCCTCCAGACCCACACCAAAGTGCCCCATCCCTCCCTCACACAAATATGCCCCATACCTCCCACTCAGACCCAAACCAAGATGCCCCATACCTCCCTCTCAGAACCACACCAAAATGCCACAAACCCTCTAGACCCACACCAAGATGCCCCATCCCTCCAGTCCAGACCCCGCCAAGATGCCAACAACCCTCGCTCTAGACTCATACCATGATGTCACCATCCTGCCCTCCAGACCCAAACCGAGAGATCCATCCCCACACACCAAGATGCCCTATTCTACCCTTCAGACACAGCCAAATGTGCCCCAATCCCCCAGACCAATGTTCCCCATCCGTCCCTCCAAACTGACACCAATGTGTCCCTATCACCAAGATGCCCCATCCCTCCATTCCAGACCCCACCAAGATTCCGCATCCGTCCATTCCAGAACCCACCAAGATGCCCCATCCCACCATCCAGACCCACAATGATGGCCCCATCACAACCCACCCCTGGATAACCCTTGCCATCTTTCAAACCAACAGATGCCCCATACATGTTCCAGACCGACACTAACGTGCCCCCATCAATTGCAGACCCCACCAAGATGCCCCCATCCCTCCCACCACACAGCAAGATGCCCCAATTCTACCCTCCAGACCCACACCTGGATGAGCCACCCCTCCCTCCAGACCCACACCAATTTGCCCCCACCCCTCCAGACCCACACGGATGTGCTCCATCCCTCCCTCCAGACCCACACCAGTGTGCCCCATGCCTCCTGCAGACCCACACCAATGTGCCTCATGCCTCCCACAGACCCACACCAATGCACCCCCCATACCTCCCTCAGACCCACACCAATGTGCCCATATCCCTCCCTCCAGCACACCAATGTGCCCCTATCCCTCCCTCCAGACCCACACCAATGTGCCCCATACCGGAAAACCAACATCAGCATGCCCCTATCGCTTCAGAAGCACACCAAGATACCCCATTCCTCCATTCAGACCTCACCAAGATGCCACATCCTGCCATTCAGTCTCCACCAAGATGCCCCATCCCTCCCTCTAGACCCATACCACAATGCCCCATCCTCCCGCCACATAGCAAGATGTCCCATCCCCCTTGCAGACCCACACCAAGATGCCCATGTGCCGCTCCCGAACCACACGCAAATAGCCACAACCAACCCCCTCTAAAACCACCCATCATATCCATACCAAACACACTCATCAAACATTAAATTCCCATTTAAATCAGTTCTCTAAATTATGTTTTACTAGCCCCGATTGCAGTGGCGTCACTAGGGTTGTTGACAACCGGTGCGGAGGGTGTGACACCATGAGTTACCGGCGACGCCACTGCTTGGAGGCACTCTGGAATTGCCCAGATCTGTTTTTAAAAAAAAACCTTAGTCCACTCATAATAAAGTTAAGATAGCTGGCACCTGTCTCGGATGGACCAATTCTGGCAGACTGACTCACATGGGTGCGTGTGGCTACACTTCGTCAAGTAGTATGAAGTACACCTTACGGTACAGAGATGGACCATTTGAAACGCAACTGGGTCCAGTGTAAAATCACAAAATGTATATTCCACAAGGTGTATTGGCACCCTAGATCTGAGAAAGTGTGCAATTAAGGTTCGCACTTCGCACAGCAATAGGGGCATAACTGCCAAGTGGCACCATGTCCTGCATCACACCTTGACCCATGTCCTGCATTCAGGGACTTACAGGCCCATATTTAAGTACACTACAAGTCCCACAAAAACCAAGACTGACTGAAGGTGTCATGCATTACATTGGGGCCAGTGCCACGTTGCAACTATGTTTGGTGGGGAAATGTGTAAGGTGTCACCCAGGCAAAAGAACCTTTGGAGGTGTTACAAGAAGACCCATCTGAAGTGTGTGATGACTCTTTGCAGAGCTGAGCTCAGTTACTTGTGACTACCACTTCCTCAAACTGTTGCCTTCCAGCAGCACCAGTGCAGCCTTTTGAAATACCTGAACCACTGGAAAAAAAGACAAAAGGGTGTCGCTAATTACCTTGCCAACGTGAGTTTTTGATCACAGATGCATGTTTGTAAAATTTTAACTATAATGCAGTAGCGTGACACCATTTATTTGCCAAGGGAGGTCGGTAAATGAGCCTTCATTGCATATGCATGCTCGAAAAAATAATATTTTCATAAGAGGCGCTACACGAAACAAATACTTTTGCTTGCAAGGTTAAATTAATTACAGAATACATAAAAGTTGCGCTTAACCACATAGTTCAAGGGTGGAGAGCAGGGGCCGGGGTGTCGGAAAACCCGGCGTGGATTACAGCCAGAGGAGCTCGCACTGCCATATGACATTTAAAGGCATGGTCTAGTAAAAAATGTTATTGTCCCTACGGGTCGGCCATGTTTTATTAAGCCTAAGTGGCTCGATTTTAGAAAACTTTCCTATGGACCTTACCCGAGTTTTCGTCCATTAATTGCATGCGAAAACAGACACCAGGGAGCCGCCATTTTGTGATAATCCTATCACTTGCCGCATCGCCCTGGCTGTCCTGCTTCTGCGGCACTAAATCAATTCCCCCACCCCTGAGCCTGACATTATCCAAACATTCATATTCCCCGCCTCTCTCCATGACGTTACTGTGCTGCGTAGGCAAACGCGCCCAGTTGTCTTCTACGCGACTCCACACAGAACCCGGAAACCAACACAGACCATCTCACAACACAGCGCGCCACAATTCGGAATATGAAACTGTACTTTAAAAACCAACAGCAACACGGTACATTTGGTAAAGTACATTTATTTGACATTAAATGTTTAGAGAATATTCAGCAATTGCCATATGAACTCCGAAAGCCATTTATTTTCTTTTATCTGTATCCGCCATGGTACACAGTGTGTTGCTTTTCGTTAAAAGAAGCACTTTGGAAGCACGGTGAACCGCAAGGCTGTTCCATCAACTAGGCACTAGTCCATCGTAAAGGTTGATATGTTGCTTCTAGCCACTAGTACAGCGTAAGGGCATGTGGGCCCTTGGCGATCGTCCCATAAAATTGTCAGTGTGCTCCAGTTGTTCACACAAAGCTGCAGGTGTCTACTGTAAAAGCCATCTGCTGGTGTCTCAAACCGATGGCAGTAGCAGAAGGGGCGCAAATACCTGTTATGAAAACAAAAGAATTATAATTAGTCTCGCCAGCCGATCTTCATTAATATTACTTATTTTATTTATTACATCCGATCAGAAACTATTTGCTTGCAAGGATAGTTCAATGGAGTATGTTCGGCTCTAAAATCAATGCGAAAAGTAACAAAATAAATCGAGACCAACACACAATGATAAACGACAGTTAGTCTACATGCGTGAGGAATGATATGATATGTTATGGCATTTGTAACGCGCCTATACTCAAGTGTTTCAAGGCGCGACGAAGCAGGTGGGGAACAAGGGCAGACAGACAACGATCCTACTAGGCCAGGTGTCTTTCTGATCGCGCATGGGGAAGGGGGGGGGGTAAAAGTGCCCTACATGGTTAGTTGAATACAAATTAAATAATAGGGCCAGCTGGTGGCAAGTGCAAGGTAAATGCCGGGAGAAGGGGCTGAAGGATACAGAGACAGTGCCGTAGTGCAGGGAAAAGTGGCTGGGCCAAGGACTGAGATCGGTGAGACCAGTGGACCTGCATGCCCATGTGCCCACTACGAACACGTTTTCCTTGCTTTTCCTAGCTCTTCATTCATTTATTCATGCATCCATTCATTAAATCTTAATTCCGATATAAAAGCGTTTAAAGATTTACTTACATTATATTTGAAATTTCCATTGTGTCTCTTCGTAATGCAGTCTGTAAAACGGACCGTGCTCTTGACAACCATTTTTCGTATACTGAACTAAAATGAAACTCGGTCTAGTTTCTGAATTTTCTGCCTTATCGTCTCTTACGTTATTGCGCATCCCCTTCAAATGTAGTTCTTTCTGCATGGTCCCTGTCTCAAGGTAAAAAAACAATAGACCCTTATACTTCCAGTGCGACTTGTGGGCCTCATCTGGGCGCGAGCTGAAAATCAAAGCCGGTGTCCTTCGCATTCTTTATTTGCAACATCACGTAGTATAGGCATCTGTGAGAACTTGAAGTTTAGAATCCCTCTATGTAGTGCGCCTCAATGTGCAAATGCGAACTGGCTTCTCTCCCAAATGCCACGGCCCGCTTGGCGCGTTCGAAGTGCCCCAATTTTGTCCCCGTTGTCTGCGAGCTTTGCAGCCCAAATTGAGACATTTAATTTTTGGCAGAAGGTCAGGGAAAGTATAAAGTACCACAGGAGTTGAGTTAAAAGTGAGATTTATTGTTTGTTTGTTTGTTTGTTTTATTATTTGCAATACGCAAGCCTACCCTCCGTTAACAGTGCGCAACAGTGCGCAGCATTTACATTTACATGAGATGAGACATGAGAAAAATATATACATACACATATATGAGGTGAATATAGAGAATTCAAAGATGACACCCAGCTTGTTCGCCACCCATGATGGTGAAGGTAGGGGTTAGGGTTACAGGTACACTGTACAATAACATTTATTTACAAAAAGACAATCGTATTGCAATTATTTAAACCGGGATTTCACAACCAGCTGTGCTTCGGGTGGGCATGGCACAGTCGCAATGTTCGGTGGCAATGGATCACTGCTCTGCACAGAAACGTCCAAAATTCCATATCTGTGCTTCTCTAACACAGCAACAATAAGGCCTTTCACAAAGTCGAACTGCATTTCATCATAGACTGGTTTGATCACCCATTGCTTACTTCGTTTTGAAAACACCTTAGTGTAGCGAGGAATCCTTACTTTACCCCTAGTCCTAGATTGTTCACGTCCGACATTGCTGTTATGGGCCAAGACTGCTAGTAGAGTGCGATGTTTCATGCCCCGAAAGCTAAAATGCAAGCGCTTTGGCCTGTACTTTAGGCACATATTGTGGAACACCTCCAAATCTCCTGTGTGACAGAATTTTGTCAGTCCTCTCAAATCTCTTGATAGAGTTTTGTCGAAAACAATCTTCTCAATGGCTTTGTGTGTCGGTGAAGATGGAATCAACCACTTCTTCTTCCGTGCCTCCTCTGGGGACAAAGGGCCATGTTCACATTGGTGGAAATGTTGATTTGCTGTCCAGCGGTGAACGTTGGTACAGTGGTGCATCAGTGACCGCCATTTTTCAAGTAGTATTTCCACTGACCCTTCACAAGTTTTTGAGCTCCACCAAAGATGGTTGGTGATAGAATGGGACCACTGCTAAATACTTTCAAAACCTTTTTTTTTCCTGCAGCCGAGATTTTCTTACTGATTGATTTAGCAAGATGCCATACGTCAAATTGATGATTAATGTGTGGGAACTGCTCTCTCATTGTCTTGGAAATTGAAACATGTCTGTCCGTGGCTATGAGGTCGATGTGCATTCCCCTTGATTGTAGATATTCCACTGATTTTATAAATCCTAGTTTCTGCATGGCCACTGACGATGTACATTTTGTTACCTGCACGACCACCGAACTCAAAATTTTCTTACTATCCATGTCCTGAAAGTGGTAGGTGCAGTACTTGGCAGAAAATCCAGGGCTGTCGCACTGTCCATCGCCGGCTAGCCTGAATTGTTTGCCTTTGAATGTACTTGCTAGAGACAATTGTTCAATTTTCCAAGCATCACTAATGGCCAGAAACAGATAATCACGTTGGTATATGTAGTACAGCGCTTTAGAAATGAAATGGAGTCCCACAAACTGAAAGAAAGCCTCTAACTTTCTAAAACTGGAGCCACTAAAAAGTGATGCAGCTGCACACAGTAGATTGCCTGCTGGCAGTTTCCCCAGCATCGGTTGTGCAGACCATGAGAACCTATGATTTAATCTACAGGCGGCATTTATTTTGACGTTACTTCCTTTTATTTGACGAGTCGCATTAATCATTGGCTTCCCACATACTTTCCCTCTAATGGAATGCACACATTTCAGCATACTTATAATTTCCATCAAACAATGTTGAATACAATGTATTTGCTCTCTTTCATTAGACTGTCTTCCTGCATCAACGTTGTTTCGGCCTGTGACGTTGTGGAGATTTCAACACATTGGAAAGTAATATCGCTGATATCAAGTTCTGATGCGTCTATGGATGCTGCGGCTGGTTCATTCTCTGTCATTTCAACATCTATTACTTCAACATTGATGGGAGAACACAACAATGTCGACAGGTTTTTGGGTGGCAAATTTTTGGCGGGTGTAGATTGTGTGAATTGATCTGTAACTACTGCAGAGCTATCTTCAATACATTCAATAACATCATCTTGTGGTGGTGCGGTCGCACTGTAGCTATGGTCCAATGCAACTTTGCTGTAGTCTCCAAACACAGTTAATTCATGTTCTGGCCATTGGACATGAGCATCTCGAGCCTGAACACGCCTCGCCTCAATTAATAGTTCCTCCACAGTGTACATGGTCTGGCAAGCAACATCTCTCATTCGCTTCACTGTCTGTGTATGTATAGTTCTGACACCCACGGGTAACTGGAGGAGAGATTGGAAAAGGGATGTTCAGTTTAAACACAAGATAAAGTGTAGTCCAATTGACTGGAAAAAAACATAAAATAGTCCCCAGCACAAACATTTTTTTAAAGTTATGAACTGTTTGTAACTAACCTTTTTTTGTTTTTTTTTCTTTGCAACTTTTTTGACTCGACCTTCAACATCTGCACACTGTAGCTCTGATTAGTTTCCGCATGTCCTCCCTTCCTCTTGCGCTGCAACAACTATATTTTCTGTATCCGCATAGACAGCACGGAATGAGGCCCAATTGTCTCCCTGAAACATAGTACTTTCATTACTATGTATCAAAATATTGTTAGCATAAAACACACATGAGGACGAACACACGGGTACATCTCAATAGCCAAACACAATTTAAACATTGTGTGCAACAATCAAACGACAAGTATTTGACCAGTGATGATCTATTTCGATGGAGCTGTCAGTATCCATACCTCTGGCTCTGCATGGACTGCCATGAATGGTTGTATTGGAGAGGAGGCATCCGCATCTCCCTGAAACACAGTACTTGCATTAGTATGGTTTTTAATATTGGAAACATAACACACACTTGGGGTCGAACGCACAGGTACATATAAAGTGATAACCACAAATGATGCATTGTCTAAAAGAATCAAGGAAAATCTAAATATGATCACATTTCATCGACTTATTTCTCCGATTTATTTACATCTGCATCATGTAAATTGGATGTTGTGATTGTAGTGGAAGCTTTGTCGTCTCCCTGAAACACAGCACTTGCGTTAATAGGGAAGAAAGTATAGCAAATGGAATCACGTTATATGATCACGCATGATGGAGCTGTCAGTATCCATGCCTCGTGCTGCTGAAGAATATCTGTGGATGTTGCAAATGTAGTGCGCACTTCCGAAAGCTGTTGCGCCGATTCATATACGCATGGTCCCGCATCCACTTCCCCTGGAATTACTTGAATGTCAGGCTCTGCATCAAGTTCAGGGGTTGACGCTCCATCAACTGCCTGAAACATAGTACTTGCATTAGTGAGGATTACAATAGTGAAAACATAACACACACCTGGGGTCGACAGCACAGGTACATATCAACGGCTAACCACGAATGAAACATTTTGTAGGACAATCAAACGACAAGAATTCCAGCTCTGATGATGACGCTCGATGGAGCTGTCAGTATCCAAACGTCCTGCTGGTGAAGAACATGTAGAAATGTTGTAGATGTGGCGGACACTTCAGCATCTCCCTGAAAGACAGTACTTGCATTAGTATGGATAACACTAATTCTAACTCAAAACAAACACCAGTGGACGATAACTAAGGTGTATATCAATTAGAAAGCACTAACCAAACATTCGGTCAAATAATTACACGATAGAATAAAACTATTACTTGACATGCATAAAACAAGTCTGTAGCGGATTAGCCTAGTAAGAATACCTGATACGCGCTAGAAGTGGTTGATAACTGCAACCACGTCAAGGATGTAGAATGTTCTTGCTTCAGATTCAAGGGATAGTCAAGAAGTTGTTAAGGTAAATTAATGATTGATAATGAAATGCCAATATTAAAAATAGCCATGTAAGGCGACAGAATACTTGAAAAATGCTCAATACAGCACAGTTCCCTGTTCCCATATATATACATTGTGTTTGTGGGTTATGAAATCGAAAAAGAATATATTGATTAATGTCATTATTCAAAAAACTATACACTCATATCAATATCGAAATTATTACAAGGGATAGAACACCTACAAAATCAATTAATCCATTCGGCTACCTACACACTACCGCAAGGCCTAAAGCTAAATCCGGATACTTGACTCACCGGTGGCGGAATGTGGACGAATAGAGTGGGAATAGCGTTTTCGAGCAATTTCCGTGTCGTTCGCCGTTTATTCTTCTTTGTTACCCAAGATGTTGTGTACATGTCCAAGGAAAAGTGCCGGCTGCAGATGCGGTATCGATCACCCCTCTTGTCCTGTAAGACTTGTTGGACTCTACTTTCCAGCTCATCCAGTGGATATCCGCAATGTATGACCCATTGTCTTATTCGATCAACAGTTTTCGGGAATACATGCATTGTAGTGCCTTCAGATTTCGCATGGGTCTTCGAAGGGCAACCGCTAATCGAACAGGCAGGCATTGTTGATAAATCTGAAAAGTAAATATCGACATTATTATACAATCTTCAAGAATAAACATTTGATACAAAAGTAAAGGAATCATACAATGATCAATGCAAGGTTTGTTTTGGTCGCAGGAACTATACCAGTTCATTATGTGCGGCTTAGTATTTGCATAAATTGCAGAAATGTATAAATGATGTGACTAAAATCTGAACATGTGACTCGTCCCTTGGATGTTCGGTCTTGCACGAGAAGGAAACATGCTTACATTATAGACTGGACCCCCGAAGGATGCAATTCGATGACAATAGACACAGATGAAAATAAATAGATCTATTGATAGCAATGGAAACTCAAGTCAATAGCAACAAGACCAATGAACATAGCACTATTGTGTACTCTACTCGCAAATAGATAGAAATTTTAAAATCTGCGAAATATGACTAGGATACATGGCCTTACCTTGACCAACAAACAGTTGGATTCAGCAAGCAGAGCAGTATGTTGGAGAATAGGTGGGTGGCCACAGGTAGCACACTGATGGGTTTGCTCTAAGCGGTCACAGAAGTTCAGGGATAGCAGGACGACGAGCAGATTAGCGTAGATCTCAGTGGTTGCCAGGTAGCACGTTCAGGAGTTGACTTGCAAAGCACAAAGATGTTCTCATGAGACATATCAAGTGGTTTATAAAGTATTAGAAACAGGGGTGTGTTTGTGAATGAATGACGTATGTATGTCGTGGTGTTAGGTGGCGGCCTGCTTGAAGGGGAGGCCTGGCTGGAGTCACGGAGCTGAGGAGGCCATGTGAGCGATGGCCCCTGGGCGTGGGATACCTTTTGAAGTGTACATGCTGTTTGGCACCTTGGCCGTTTGCGCCCGTCACAGCCCCCCATGCCAGCGCTCATCCCCGGGTGCGAACCGCCTTTGATAGAGGGGGGTGGGATGGATGGGCCTGGGGCGTGCAGATAAGGCACAGGAAGACTGCTGAATGGAGACACACTTATGTGGATTGCAGGGGGGCGGCCTGCTTCAAGAGGAGGCCTGGCTGGAGACACGGGGTCTGAGGAGGCCATGTGACCGATGGCCCCTTGGCGTGGGATACCTTTTGAAGTGTACATGCAGTTTGGCACCTTGGCCTTTCGCGCCCCTGACAACGCGCATCCCCGGGCGCGAACCGCCTTTGATAGAGGGGGTGGGATGGATGGGCCTGGGGCATGCAGATAAGGCACAGGAAGACTGCTGAATGGAGACACACTTATGTGGATTGCAGGGGGGCGGCCTGCTTCAAGGGGAGGCCTGGCTGGAGACACGGGGTCTGAGGAGGCCATGTGACCGATGACCCCTTGGCGTGGGATATCTTTTGAAGTGTACATGCAGTTTGGCACCTTGGCCTTTCGTGCCCCTGACAGCCCCCCATGCCAGCGCTCATCCACTGGCGCGAACCGCCTTTGATAGTATATCGTTGCTTATCAATAACAAATGCCACATACCTGAGATTCTTGTGAGCACAGACCCACAATTCAACCGGTGTAGTATAGTGGTCAAGACCCTAAGGCCTGTATAATCCAATGGTAATTGTTAGTATAGATATATGTGACTTTTATAGAGACATAACCTACTGAAAGACTTTGAACAAGTGTTATTTAGTGCATGCATTATCGAGAATATGTTATGTTAGCTTAGATAGATAGTGACCACCCTGCTTCACAGCGACCAGACCTTCACCCATTCGGAGCACAGATGTCTGACGTCCATCCTTGAATGGAGACGCACTTGATTCATTTAAAAAATCGAAACAACCGTTGTTAAAATATATGTGGTGTTTTATTTTGTATCTTATTTTCATGACACAAAAATACAAGACTTTAAAGATTATACAGGTCAGGTTGCAGCACAGCGAGAGAAAATCCCCTGTACTGACCGCTGTCACTCGGGAACGTTTCTCTAATGGCACGAACGGCACAGGCGGGTATCACTCTTCGAACGCGGTGTCCAAGCCTCCCATGGAGCCACCATGTAAAGGAACGATAGGCCACCAGCCTGTACCACCTGTGAAAAGGAATGAAACAAACTGTTTTTAAATGACCAAGATAAGTTTAATAAACGTTTGTTGTCAATGACAATTCTTGTAACTAATGGCATTCTGCACCGGCAAATGCTATCTAGACAATGCACACTATTTGAACGACTTACATGCGTTACAATGATATGTAGATGTAATTTTGGATATAGTAGAAGAACATGAAATAGGAGTGGCATGACAAGCAGAGTATACTTACTCGTTACTCGGATTACGAGGACGAACAGTTGCGCAAAGTACGTGCATAAGCACCATCATTATTCTCAACACGGCCCGTGTGAGGCAGGCTGCCCTGAAGTCTGGCAGTTCGGTGATGCATTGCGGTCGTGGGTCGCCTTCCAAAATGTAGGCCAGGCATCCCGAGTTTTCTCGGCAGCAGCAGTTCTCCTCCTCGGTTGGCATTAGCTCGCACCGATTGCATGTGCACCAGGTGGAGACGCCATCCATGCGACTAGGCCCAGGCTCTTCATCTGTTGATTCGACACCAACTGCCATCCGAATCCCCATCATTTTCGCGTGCTTCCCTTTCCAGTAGTTCCTCCTCGGGCTCGTACATGTAGGGCATTATTGTAGCCATTGTGTGGTAAACAAAGTAAAATAATTTACCGAGATGGTACAGGTGTTCTCGGACAACAAGCGGCGAAGGTAGCTGACCAGAGCACAGAAACGAGTCACAAAATACTCTAAGTAACACAGAGAGAGGAATGGAATCGAAAATCTGCTGCTGTGTGTTGTGAAACGGTCTGTTTATACTTATGGAGGAAAGAGGCGTCCTGCCATTTCCATGGCGACACGTCATTAGCTGAAGCGCAGCGAATGTTGACACAAGACGAGCTTTGGCGTTGGGAAATGGGCGGTACGAGTCTGCTGATGACAGGCTCAGGGGCGGGGGATATGATTTAGTGCCGCAAAAGCAGGTCAGCCAGGGCGATGGGGGAAATGATAGGATTATCACAAAATGGCAGCTCCCTGGTGCCTGTTTTCGCGTGCGTTTAATGGACGAAAACTCGGGTAAGGTCCATAGGAAAGTTTTCTAAAATCGAGCCACTTAGGCTTAAAAAAACATGGCCGACCCGTAGGGACAATAACATTTTTTACTAGACCATGCCTTTAAATATCATGATCAGTGAGAAGAGGGTCGACCCCTCCCCTTCCCTAGCAGAGCTAGCCTGAGGCATGTGCAGTGTGTGTGGTGGCACAGGGCCCTGCTCTCAGGGTGGTGGGGCTGCAGGCACCAGTGCCTGCTTCGACTATAGCAGGTCACATTATTTTAAAGAGGGGCTGTGTCATCCATAAGCGTTCGCCGACACCGAGGATTTATGATTATTTCAGGTGTTTATTATAATATGAGGTCCCCAAGAAGGTGCGACCTCAATAGTACACATCTCATCAATCGTATGGTTCTGGAATCGTGGGATTCCAGAACCATACTACATCATATGCTCAACATCAAAACAACTATACATATTATAACATCTCCCCCTCCACATAATCCTTATAATAACAAGGAAAATAAAACACAAGAAGTAGTTTTGTGAACAATAAAGGAAGAAATGTGGTTGGAAGGAAACAAAAGGAACTGAAGACAACAGGGAGAAAAGAAAAGATAAACATAGCATGGAACCACTAAAAATAAAGTACTTTATCAAAAGACAATGGTCCTGTGCACTTATTGATATTATCTATCACAACATATAAAGGATATGATTATTAGTGGTCACTTCTTGCATCCAACCACCATTTCATGCCTTGGGGGCCGGGCAAGGGAGTTGTACGCCTCCTTCCGGATATTGACAGCGGCCCCTGTGTCGATGAGGAATTCCAGTGGTGTGTCATTTACATGTAGCGTGTGAATAGGGCTGTGTTGGGCGACAGTGTCATTGTTGAGTGCCCATACATATCCCTTCTTCCGTTGATCCTCACCTGACGATGGGGACTCACTGCTTGAGGGCGATCTCATCTCTATACAGCGGACGAATCGTCTCCTCCCACTGCAATGGCCATCTCTCCTTTCGGGTGTACGTGCTTCTGCGTTCTTGGTCCTCCCGCCTTTGAGTCTTCGGGTAACCTTCCAACCTGTTGCCTGGCGGGCTCAGTCGAGTGCTCCTCTGTCGTTTTTGGAGTCTTTGTCTGCTGGGCATAGGGGCTGGCGCGTTCTTGCAGATGGCTCTGAAATGGTCCAGTCCTCCGCAGGCAGCGCACTGCTGTCCCATGGCGGGGCATTCTCCTGTGTGTGTAAATTCATACCCGCACCTGAAGCACGTGGCCTCCGAGCACTTCCTGCTCTAATTGGGTGTTGAGGGCATAGAACTGACTTCCCTTGCAATGCCTGCCTTCCTAACCTCAATGTCACTTCCCCTGGATGACGGCCACAACGGTGGCCATCCCACACAACGATGTGGTGGGGCTGTATGTGTGTCTCCTGCACACCATGACAAAGATGACCCCCCCCCCCCCCAGATCGGATTTTACTACAGAGCTGTTGTGAAGCCCTGGGGGAAGCGCACACCTTGGATCTCCCCGGGGGGGCGGTCAAGCATTGGGCCATGAACCCTGCAACCTCTTTCTCCTGCCACGGCGCTGCAGAAGATGGCACCTGTGTGAAGGAGGAGCTGAGCCTGACTCCGGTGGCTGCAGGGACCGGTTGAGCCTGTGGGGCTGGGAAGATGCCCAGTCCCCTCATTTGTGAGTGTCCAGTGGCCCGGAGCTCTGGGGACTGGAGCACAGACCCCCTCCGCCCCGTGGTGAGATACGGATAGTGGAGGTACAGAAGAACTGCACAGAGAGGAGCTGGAATAAGAGGAGCCTCGCTGGAGGTGGACAGATGTTGAGAGCTTCGAGCACCATCGCTTCCAGCCGGGTGTAGGGGGCCCAAGCCTCCGAACACTCTGGAGCACCTGGGAAGGCATGTGCAATGGAAGAGAGTCGGCGATGGTAGGCCTGGGTGCCCAGTGTCCCCATCCAGCTACTGACTCACCGTCCTGGCTGCTAAAGAACTGAACGGGGTGTCGTACACCCGGGCAGGGGCAGACTTGCTCTGACTGGTTTGGTCTAAATAGAGGGCCTGGCAGGAGGTGGCTCTGCCCCAATTCATCAGAAGCTTGACGAGTAGGCACCTGAGTGGACGCAGGGACAGTGCTGGTACTTGAGAGGCCAGACGCAAGCCTGGTTGCATTGCAGAAGGGAAGCCAGCAGGAGGCACAGACAAATAGAGACGTTCACGGACCCACCTTTCCAGACATAAGAAGAGTCCTCGGTGGGGGAAGATGGCTGCTGTGAAGTCCCGGGCACATGGATATCTGCATTGGGGTTGCTGAGGCGGGGTCTCGCCACCTCTCCCTTGGAGGCAATGGCTTCGGGAAAGGGAAAGCCAGAACGCCAGCCTCAGGGAAACATTAAGCATATGCTGTCTGCCCAAGAGGAGTCCGCCAAGAAACCTCAGCAGGTCAGTGCACAGGTCCATGCACTGGTTTCGCCACCTTTGCCGGGCGAGGACCCCCCCCTGGAACACAGGCCACAAAGGAAGATATTGAGCAATGTTGGTGGAGCTGAAACATGACCTCACCCAAGAAATACAGGGTTGCATCGATAAACTTGCTGGATTGGTCGAGGACCTACTAGCTGGGGCGGAATCACATATAGTAGAACTGGAGGGGATGATGGCTGAGCAGGCCCATGAACAAGCAGTGCTTTCACATAGGATGGAGGCCCTAGAGCAGCGGCTTGAGGCGGTCGCAGTCCAGCACGATGACACTGAGAACCATTCAAGGCGTAATAACATTGGAATACGAGGCATCCCTAAACTGGTACAGATTCAGGACTTGCCCTCTTATGTCGAAGCCCTGCTATGCTCCGTAATTGACCTGCCGGGGGTGAGGATCTGGTTTTAGACTAGACACATTGGGGTATATACTGTGTTCCAGACCAAAAATGCCATGTGTCCACTTCTTTGACCAGAAGGAACAGGTAATGTGGGAAGCCTAGAAGCAGAAGATGGTCCACTTTAGAGGATCAGACCTGTTGTTTTTGCAGGCCACCCTTTTCAGATGCAAGAAATTGAATGTGGTGATGGCCTGGTTGTACAATAGAGGCAGCCCTTGCAGATGTGGATTTCCGTGCAAGCCAGGGACGTCATTTAGGGGTCGCAAGTGAAACCCCTGAAGTCTCCCTTGCTAACCCTAAAATTCTTTGAAAAATAACATTTTTTGATTGCAAGCTCCTGGGCTGTGGCCAGAACCATATGGCTCTTTGCTTCTGGAGTGGCTAACTTTCTTGTTCAGACTGAATCTGATCGAAATGGGGACGTGCACTAAGCAGAATGTGGTAGTGCTGTCCCTGGACGCGAACAGAGCCTTTAACAGTCTAGCATGGCCTTACCTGCATGCGGTTTTAGGGAATTATGGCTTTGGCACACAAGTGGGCGTTTGCTAGCCCATGCGGCTGCTTTCACACGGGTGAGGGGTAAACAAGATACATACAGGCCTGATTACCATTAAAAGGGGCACTAGACATGGGTGCCCCCCGTCTCCATTGCTTTTTGCTCTAGCTATAGAGCCTGTTGCTCACTTAATAAGAGAAGACCGGGCCATCTCGGGAATCACAGCACGGACCAACCAGCACAAGATCGGTCTTTACGCCAACGACGTTTTTGATACCTAACTGACCCGGCGCGATCAGTCCCCCGAGCGTTAGAGGTAATTTAACAGTTTTGTGCTCTCTCTGGATTCTCTGTTAACTATGGAAAATCGGTGGGAATGTGCATTGGAGAATAGGATGAGGCATTACTAGACATTCTTTCTTCCCTGCACTGTAGCTGGGTACCGGAACAAGATAAAATATCTAGGAATTTACTTAACACCCCGGCCCAATATGCTTTATGAGGCAAACATCCCGAGTTTATTTAGGGATTGCGAGAAAGATCTGGGAAGGTGGGAGAATCAACAATTCTCTTGGCTGAAAAGAGTGGCAGCGGTCAATTTGTCACCTCATCCCTAAGCTGCTATATATGTTCCTTATCCTGCAGGTCAGGAGTCCAGTAAAACCCAACTCCCAGCTACAGGGAAATATTTTTAAGTTAATTTGGGGAGGGAAGAGGCCCTGAGTGGGTAGACAAGTGCTGCTGCGATCGCCCTGGCAAGGAGGTTTTCGGGATCCCCTCACTCAAACAGTATCTCATAGCTGCTCAAGTTGGATCTATGTATGACTGGAGGGAGGTAACTGGAAAGAAATGGGTGGAACTGGAACAGGAGGCTACAGCAATGCCTCTGGGTAATATCCCGTTCCTCACTCCCAGGGTTCGGGATGATGGAGGCAAACTCTTAAATATGACCAAGGCTTCCCTGGGGTACTGGGATATGGGATATCGCATGTTGGGAATCCCAGTGAGTTTGGGCCCTCTGTCCCCGGTTCTGGATAACCCTGAATTCAGCCCTGGGATAGGGAGTTGCCCTTTCGCAAAATGGGAAGTTACGGGGAAACTCCACCTGGGTCGCATGTATGCGAACACGGCAGTGCTGACCTTCGAAGTGTGTAAGGCTAGATTCGCTCTTGATGAAGGGGAGTGGTTCTGGCATAGCCAAATTTGCCACTGAGTTACAAACAGCGACATTATGGGTAGGGGGACAAGGTAACCCAAAGGGATTGAGTTGACACTGTCAGAGGGTCTTGGTTCAAAACATACAGCTACCTTTTATAGGCTGCTTGACCCGGCTGAAGACTCTGATATCCTACCCTATATGTTGAACTGGCAGACTGAACTGGGAATTAATATCCAGCCGGAATCTTGATCTCACATCTGGGAAAGAGCCCACAAGGTGTCAAGATGCACAGCGATGAAGGAATGTGGGTACAAGATTTTATGCAGGTGGTATATGTCTCCCAGTCCTCTGCATGAAATAATTTCTTGACTCTCATACAAGTGCTGTAGAGGATGTAGGGAGAAAGGAACACTGGGATATCTATGGGGGTCTTGCCCCTGATCTCAATTGTACTGGAAGGAGATCCTCTCGTACATCAGAGACCTTACGGGGATTAGCCTCCCTCTGGACAGGAGAGTAAATATCCTAGGGGACTCAGCTGACGATTGTGGATCCTGCTGCAAAGCCAGTTAGCACAGGTGATAACACAACTCCTACTGGAGTTGTGTTATAACCAATTTACACTAGCTATGACATGGTAGCTGACCGAAGGCCCGCTAGTTGCGCAGTGGTGGATCAGAGTGTGGACACCAGTAGCATTGGAAAAAATAACTGCGATCCTCACTGACTCATACCAGACTTTCTATGCGGCTTGGCTCCCTGTTATCCAATTTTTGGGTTCCAAGGAACATTGTACCCACAAACCGCAGACTCTTCGGCACTTTGATTTACTGTGAAAATACTGAGATATGCTGTTTGCACTGGTACTGTTGGCACTTTATTATTGTTATCCTATGAAATCGTTGGTTCGTTGATTTGTTGTTTGAAGTCCAGAAGCTTGCTCTGAATAGTGATTAATTAAGAAAATGATAAATAAAGCTAGGAGAAAAAATAAGACCCTACTCTACCTTAGATATGGGGATTACCGGAGGTAAAAGGCCACTACCGTTGTGCCAGTTGTACAGCGTACCAAAACAATGAGGATAGAGGAGATAAACCTGGAATTACGAACAAAATGGAAACTGCACAGTTTAACTAACTGCAACTTCTAAATGGTTGTATATATGATCCAATGCCTGTGTTTAAAACATGTTGGGAAAACGGAAAGGAAAGTTAAGAGCAGGATGATGGAGCATAAAAGCTGCATGAAAAATGGGTGGATGAAGCCCTTATGGTAAAATAGTTTACAGAAGCAGAGCACAAGCCTGAAGAATTGAAGTGGATAGCGTTCCAACAAATACAATGACAAGACCCTTAACATAAAAAGGAATATCTCAAAGAACAAGAACAAAAGATGATTTTCCGATTATGGGCTAAACTAAAACTTTGAATTGGAGACGCTCAGAATAATCTTCAGATAAGCTGTTGGCACTCTTGTTCAGAGGAGACTTGGCTAGCATTTTGGTTCTGCACTGCCGAGGTGGGTGGGACCAGAGTTATATGCAAATGGATATGGCTCCTCTGTGAAAGGTACAGTGAGCTGAAACGTGGTTGTAGACCCTCCCGAGTGGGAATCTACTCATAGAACAAGTTATTTGGCCATGTTCATTCTCGGTAGAGGGACTTCCAGACCTCTTGCATATTTGATGAATGTATGTGGATAGTACTCCAACAACTACAGAGACAAGACCTTTAACATAACAAGAACAAAAGATGATTTTCCTATTACAGGCTAAATGAAAATATTGAAATGGAGACGCTCAGAATAATCCGCAAATGAGCTAATAGTTTGGCCCACAGACAAGTGCTGATAAGCTAATTCAATTGTTCATATCAATAGATACAGTTAACCAAGAAAGGCACTAGTAGGAAAAGGCCTATCCCATTTAGCCATTAAATAAAAGCTCCATGGAATAGATGACTCAATCCGCTTAAATCCAAGTGTTATTAATAAATAACACCATGTCAGCGTTCTAATCAATGAGTGAGAGAATTGATGGGGAATGCTAAATCCTATGTAGCGAGGTAAAGCCTTAAACTTAAAATTGTCATAAGTATGCCTTGATGAAGCCACAACATAAGTATAAAAGTTAAAAATAAAGCAGAGAGATGTTTACACCCGTCTTAAAACTAGAACAACTATGTTTTCTGCTCTGTAGTCGTAATCGGTAAAATTGGTGAAATACCTTCATAAAAGCTTGATGATCATTAACAAATTGGAACTACAACTCTCATTAGTATTGGGAGTAACATATACCTGCAGCGAAAACTCAAGCGCCGGTTTAGTATAGGAACTCCAATTCCATTGAACATAGGGAGTCTCATAGACGTGCGGCTGAGTAACATCTGCCGCTCTTAGATCACTACAATTTCCATCACCATGGGTAGTCGAAGGTTGTGCAGCGGGAAACAGTATGCCCTTATAAGGGGCATGCCAAAGAATGGCAGATGTTTTAGAACTAAATGTCAGAGATGTCTGGGATGAGTTGGTACCTTAAATTAAAAAGGTAAGCCAATTAGGTAGAGTGCACTACGAACTTACAAGAGTAATTCAAATTTGTGTACAAAACTAAAAGTGATGTTTTATACTTTATCCATTAGAAAGAAATCGGCTCAGATTTCAAGAGGATAACTGATCTCCTTAAGAATTCTTATAAGAAAGATATAGGAGAAGAAAATTTAGGTAATAGTAAAAGAAAATGTTTTTTTAACGAAAACAATAATCAATGACATTAGCCTTGACCTGTTGTCCCAAGGAAATTGAGTACATCAACAACAAATAAGAGTTTTATGATTTAACCTGGAGAGTGCAATAGGGCACAACAATAAAAGGGGACACAAGGAATCTTCTAGAATAGGGGTAAGTTCTCCATGCTCAATAAATAAAATACATTTAAAATGATATGGAAATTGGAGAGTTGGCACTAAACCCAGGGAATGATGCAGTGTTGTTAAACTTTACAGATGAGGAAAAGGATTGTGACAACATAATTATAAGAAAAATCAAGCAATAACATCATATCATAGATCTCTGGAACAGAACGCGAACCACAATTAGAGGCCCCTTAAGAATGTCTGTGCATCAGAAGCGAGAACCAGACAGTAACATGTAAATGTAGGGTAAATAGAATAGGAAGACTCCTATAAAAAAACAGAGTACAATTTTGCCAGATACCTTTGCTATAATAGAGTATAAGGGTTACGTTTTGAATAGTATGATGTTTAGCTAAGTTTGAATTGTTACTGTCAAGCAGCTAAGATGAATTGTATTACAGAATAGAAGAGACCGCAATCTATTCAAATGTGTTTTAGATGGATGTGTTTATTGTATGTTTTTATTATGTCCAAAACACACACACGTATGCGACCGTTCAGGGTCTCAACCTAGAGACTCCCCTGGTCAATGTCTTCACACAACAAAGTCTCCAATAAATTAAAATGTTTATACATAATTTCCATTGGCACTAAATGTGGCCCTAATCTTACTTGCCCTTCAACCATACTAAACTATACCCTTGTGTATTTCTTGCCCTAGATTGCGCTGGTTGCTCCGCTTATCTAGGGTGAGGGGATAGTGAAGAGGTAACTTGCCCTATCGCTAGCCTTCTACACACACTAAAGAAAAAGATGGCTATTCAAGTTATCTGAAAAAGCACATGCCATGACCATCAGGGCATTTGTCGTCTACCTTACAAATGAGGACATTTTGATTATTTTATTCAGTTTCTTTGTTTGGCAGAAATGTTTTAAAAGTAACATAAACATACTATCAGTTTGTGTGTTTAGTTCATAGTTTGTTCAACCATAAGGAATGCAGCAGTCACAGTTTGTGATCTCTTGGCATTTAAATTGGCTACCTCAGTCTTTAAGGCCATACCAGTGAATCCCTAAACACCTTGTGTCACACAGGCATGTGTGTTGAGTACCTCATCAGAAGTCTTTAGCCAGTATTTTTCTACCTGGTGTAAGGTACCCGAGGATTGTAGTTCTTATCAAAGAACAATAGGTTTGTAATTACCAGATTGTTCAAGACCCATGGACTGTCCAAGAGGGGGCATGTCTGTAACCAAGGCTGAAGGTTAAGAACAATGTTTACTCAGTACACTCAACATTAACTATGTAGTTTCTGACAGGACTTCCCTTCCTGCCTGTGTAGACAAATGCAGTTTTCTCATCTGAATGGGGAAATAGTGTCTTGCAAGGCAGTTAGAATGGCAGCAACCTGTTGGTCGTTTCTTATTATGGCTATATAATGTTGAATTGTGCCAGAAATGTCCATAATTGCACAAGAAAAGAGTAGATGCCTTGTCGTAGAATAATCAAGTTGTCATTTGCATCATCTCTCTTTATAAATGGTAATCTAGACCATGTATTGTATTATTTGGACAGTGTCTTTCCAGGATTTTAAAGGCTCTGTGTGTTCCCTGCAACGTATGGATAGGCTTCCCTATCCAGGTAGCTTATCTGTGAAATCGTAGTTCAGTTAATGAAGGGACCCCATTTGTGCATGAATGCATCACACCTTTTCATGCTTGGCCATTCACTTGACATTTTTCAATAGATATATGCAAAACATGGGCCTCGTATTTCACCCACACAGCTTTGCAATATCTATACTGGTACCACATCTTATGTTCCACTCTATGAACTGTGTAGCCTGTTATGCAAGCATACCTGTAGCATGTTATGTGACATTTACCACTAAGCATGATTTCCTTTACTTTCATTTCATCCTCAAACCTGCATTCTTTGGATTCCCATTCTGGAGAAAGGGATATATTTTTATAGCTACAGGTTTTCTGAAAAGGGTTATAATAAACATGCATGAGATGAGAAGCACATATATATGCTAGTCAAAGGTTTCAGCTACATGTTTTGTTTAAAGGAGCTTATTCTTGTCAGGAAGGCTTTTCTTGTTGGCATAAAACATTCTATCAAATCCTACAGTGTTTGTAGACCAATAACATCTATCACCCTTTGGTGGTGCCGTACAGTTCTTTCATAACTGTAACCACCCCTTTGATGGGTTCCCAGTGCTGTATAGTGCAACCGTGCTTTACATTCAGGAGATGAATCTGAAAATGGTACTGCACAATGTTTCCAGTGGTTTTTGTATCCCACTGTACTGCATTATGTTTTCAAAATAGAAATGTGTCTAAATATTCAAGAAAATACACATGATCAGACCTGTCTTGCAATTCTTCTATGCACATTTTCAGGAGCTAACAACGCCCCTTGGGTAAATGCCTTACGTATATATACATATCAAAAATATGTAAAAATCATAAGGTTCATCCGCAGCAAGGGGTAAAACCTAGCTGTAGTTCCAAAACCCATCTTCTATTCCATTCTCATGGTATATGAAACCGTGTGTCTTGGTCTAGTTTAGGAAATGTCTCTGTTTCCATTTTATGCTTAGTTTATGTTTATGTGTGTGCTTATAACGTGCTGAAAGCCTGCGCACATCAGGGCGCGGAGAAGCCAGAAAAGGTCAATCAAATCATAATCTCTGCTAACAATTAGACAGCAGAAAAGGTATCTCGTCTCTTGCAAGGTCCTTTATTGAAACAAAAAAGTTTTCAGTGATTTCCTGAAGCTCTAATAATGTTCCTCTTGCCGGAGAGCAGCGGGCAGCTTATTCCAATGTTGTGCTGCCTTCACAAGGAAGGATCTGCCACGACCTGACGCGCGATTAACGAGTGAAATAGATTGCGAATAGTTTTTTAAAGTAACTCGGTGCATCACCATATAAGGACCTGTGGACTATTGTCATAGCTTTAAATATGACTCTGTCTTCCACTCTGAGCCAATGTAGAGATTTTCTCCCTGTCGTGATGTGCTCTCTATTTTTTATTCCCTTTACTATGCAAACTGCATCGTTTTTCATTACTTGACACCTCTCTATTTCTCTCTTGTTGGCTCCAAGCAATAAGGCGTTGCCATAGTATAATCTTGATAATATGATCGCTCTCGCAATAGTGGCTGTATTTTCCTTGTTGATGAAAGGTCTAATGGCTCTCAGTAGGCGCAGATAGTAGGTTTTATTTTTATGCAGGTAGTTAACCTCTACTTATGATCCCACTGATGTGTTGACCATCATCCCGAGTGCTTTAACTTGGGACATTACCGGAATATTAGCCTCTTTAATAAAGAAGGCTTTATATTCTTCACCTAGTTTAGATCTTGCCTATCGTGTTCTGAAGATCATTAGTTCGGTCTTGGTGTTATTCAAACACATCCAGTGTTGCTGCATCCAGAGGTCTATGATGTTATAGACATCTGCTATTTTTGCACTATCAATAGAGTGATCTCCTTTTAGTTTAAATATTAGCTGTGTATCATCGGCGTAATTCGTAAAGAATACGCTGATGTTTTCTAATAGATCACAGAGGCTTCTCATATAGAGGTTGAACAATAAGGGGGATGAGCTTGCTCCATGGGGAACTCCGAAAATGATGGGAGTAGCCTCAGAGAACTTATCCCGCCAGTGTACTCTGGATCGCCGGTCCTTCAAAAATGAGGCCAGCCAGGCTGGTGCCCCTGGAGAGCAGCCTGCTATTTTATCCAACGCTAGTTGTAATAGGTGGTGATCCACGAGGTCAAACGCTGTACTGAGGTCAAGCAGCATAAAAATCCCCGTTTTGCCTTTGTCAATCAAATCCAGCATGTGGTTCTGTAGATCTAACATGTCGATTTCAGTACTATGAGCAGCTCGAAAACCTGATTGTTGTTCGTGTAGGGTCCCGAGAACTTCCACATGTTTTTGTAGCTGATTAGTTGCAATTATCGAGAATCTTCAAGATAAAATTTGAGTTAGTAATTGGTCGTAACTTGTTAGGATCTTTTGGGTCCAAGCCCGCTTTTTTGACCAACAGTGTTATCGTCACCTCTTTAATCTCCCTTGGCACTGTACCCTCACTAAAGGTTGCATTTATTATCCTAGTTTGAACTGGAGAAAATAGTTCTTTATTGGCTAAAATAATTTCTGTTGGCAGGATGTTCTCTGCACATGACGTAGGTTTCATTTTGGACATTATTGAGCACAGTTCTTCCTCTGAGATAGGAGAAAAGCTGAAACTATCTCTTTCTTCCAGTTTGGGAGTGTCTACTGAGTATGCTACCATATCTGCAGCTTCTCTGGCAATGATGATATTGTTTCTAGCTTTCTGAATCCTAGCTGCGAATGCTTCTTGAACCATATTGCAATCTTCCTTTGTGGGTGTATGAGGAGGTGTGAGTGTCTTAGGTTTTTCTATACCCTTCAGTAACTCAAATATTTTTCTGGTGGTGTTAGGAGCTGCTGCTATTTCCTTATTGTAGTAATTCTCCTTTGCTTCTTTAACTTCTTTCCTATACTTTTGATCTAGGCGTTTCCAATTATCTTTATTTTCCAATGTCGGATTTTGTCGCCATTATCTTTCCTTGGCTGGTTTTTCCAGTTTTAAATTATTAATATCCTCATTATACTATTGGCGATGGTTATTGTTTTTTCTCACCAATTTTCGTTTTCAGTGGAGCAATTTTTTCCACCAGGACCTTCATGTGTTTGGAGTACTTCTGCAACATCTTCTCACAGTCATCTCTATCGTGGAATGACTCTAGGATCTTAAGTAAGCATGGTTTCAATTGCTCTGGACCCATATTTTTTAAGTTTCTGCTCAGCATTTTAATGTGAGGATTCTTGGTTTGTTTATTTGAGTTGTTTAACAATATCTCGAAAGTAACCAGGAAATGGTCTGACCAAATACATGGCTCGGTTATTACCTTTTGAGATTTCAGATTCTGAGTGGTTGCTAGCATTTACTTAGTAGTTCCTTCTCAGCTAATTGCTGTCCGTGCCTACTCCGGCTCACTGAACAATGTATCTCTTAACTCCAAAAAGCAGGAGTGGTTGCTAGCATTTACTGAAACAAGGAGATTATCTCTGCTTCTGTTTGAGATGGTGAAAATCGGATGAGTCTTCCTTTCTCATTAATATTCCATCACCTGCTGTCCAGTGTCACACAGTGCCTCAAGAATACACCGACTCCCAGATATGGTTCAAGTGTCCTTATGTTTTTCAAACCAGAATAGGGCCTAATATATATATATATATGTATATATATATATATATATATATATATATATATATATATATATATATATATATATATATATATATTTTTCCTTCCTTAAGAATGGGTGGTCCGACTCTTACCCAGGCATCCTTCTTCTGCAGGCTGGTACTAGAGATCCGTAACCCCTACTACTTGAAACCTATTTGCCTTCTCGTGATGGTCTGGAGGTTAATGCCTTATCTATCTTGACTTCCTGTGGGAACAATCTATGTCACACCTATCAGGGACCCTTGTTGGATATTGCCTTTCAATCATTCTGAGCACTCGCCTGGTTTTCCATGCTGTTCTGTTCCTTTTCCTGTTATATCTTTCACCATTAACGGCATTACCATACCTGTGTCAAACTCTGTCAAAACACTAGGCATCTATCTTGACTCCACACTGTCCTTAAATAGGCAGGTCAACACCATTGCATCTGCTTTGGCACACGCCACTAAGTTCATCAATGCTTGTAGACCCTTCCTGTCATCAGACAGTTGCCTTACTATCGCTCGAGCCCTTACTGGCACCTCTACACGGAACCTCAATAAATTACAAGTCACCCAGAATAATGCTCTCAGGCCTGACTTGGATATCCCCAGACAGGAGCATATTTCTGCTGCCAGAAAAGCAGCACACTGGCTTCCCATCAGACAAAGGATTATCTTTAAGACACTGGTTATCACGCACAAGTGCCTTGCTAATACTGCTCCCAGATACCTTTTGCAAACTTTCCAAAATACTAACTCCACTAGACCCACTCAGTCAATTCACATGAACAAACTCATCACCACTAGATTTAGGAGGAACAGATTGGTGATGAGCTTTTCAGTCATTGCCTCAGAGACTTGGAATGCCCTTCCACCCTACATCAGATCCGAACAGTCCTACTGGGTATTCCGCAAGAACCTTAAAATCTTGCTGTTCACCCAGGAAATATTCTCGGCTGGCGTTGCATGCTAGAAAACGCATGTTCCTTCACTAATATTACCTTTCCTCACGTTAAGCTTTGTCTGAAATGTATGAAATGTCTGGTTACAACCCATACCTATGTAACTAGCGCCCTGAAGCCTGAGGGTTTGGCGTGCTGCTGGAAATGTAAAAAAAAAACAATTAAAATAATATATACTGTTTCTCTTCCTCGCTACTCCCCTCCCTTCTCTCCTCTTACTCGCTCTATCTTTACTCCTCTCTTCCCAATGGTATCTCTCGCCCTTCTTCCTACCACTTTCCCCTCTTACAACACTATTACTCTCTCTGTTCCATGCCACTGCTAGTCTCCCCTTTCCAGTGCTACTCCCTTCACACCACTACTACTCCTCCCTCCACACCACTACTACTCCCACAACTGCTACTCATTCCCACCTTCTCCTCAGTCACTGTTCAGCTCCTCAATCACACTTTCGCTCACTTCCTAATCTACTACCAATCCGACTCCTTGCGCACGCACTAACACCACAGTACAACTTTATCTCACCTTATCTATATGCCGCCACCAATAGAGTGGCGCTATGGAAGTTGCAGAATTTCTATGAAAAAGGGGGTATTAAGCTGCCTAATTTTGAGGCCTATTATGTAGCTGGCCAGTTGCAATATGTGGCCAAATGGCTCTCTGATGAGGTAACGCCCGAATTTAGGCTGTTTGGACAGGACTGCACTCCGTTTTACCTGAAGGAAATTATTTGGTTGCCAAAGCCTGAAATGAAGGAGCGCCCGGGTATGATGTTGCTTGGGTGGAAGTTATGGCGTAGAGTATGTCGAATGATGGAGGACCCGTACCCGTGTTCCCCGCAGGTGCCGCTGGTGGCCTTGGCAGGGGAAGAAAAACAACTAAGGATGATAATCAGGAACTATTGGGAGTCGGTCGGGCTGGTTACATTGGGTGATGTCTGGCAAGAGGGGGCCATCAAGGATTTTGAAGGACTAGGGGAAGAGGCGGGCTTGCATAGGGGCCAATATGCCACGTATCTAAGGCTGGTGCAGAATATTTGTAAAACCTGGCCTGAGACTGTATTGGCAGAGGAGCCAGACGCCACCATGGGGACAATATACGACATATCAGAAGGAGGGCATGAGATCTCAAGATTGTATGAGATGGTGATGACCCGGGTAGGGAAGGAATTAACACATTTGAGGCTGGATTGGGAAACAGAGGTGGGAGCACAGATGGAAGATGGGATGTGGGAGCGTGCTATGGGATACCACAAGAAGGTGTCCAGAAATGCCAGATTACAACAAATACAGTTGTACATAGCGCACAGAGCTTACATGACCCCGATGAGAATATCTAAGTTTGTAAATGCGGGACGACAGGCGTGCTCAAAATGCGATAAGGAAGATGCTGATATGACGCACATGTTTTGGTCTTGCCCAGTGATTGAGAGTTTCTGGGGAGAAGTGGCGCAAAAACTAGCAGACAAAGGGGTCACGCTCACTATAGATACGGCCTGGGCCTGCCTGTTGGGAGGGTTTCCCAGACCACGGAAACTTAAACATGTTGGGAAATTGAAGGACTTGGCATATGTGCTTGCACAACGAAGGATTGCCATGGGCTGGAAGCAGTGCCATAAGCCACGGGTCGAGGTATGGTGGCGGGATTTACAAAAATGGGCAGAGGCTGAAACGGAGGTATGGCAGGAGGCATGTAGCAAGTGTGGGGAAGAAGAAGTGAGTACCCTGCTAGCATGGAGAGTGTTAATAGCGGGACTGTTTGGAACAATAACGGATTCTGCAGTCTCAGAAGAAGGTGATACCCTGCCACACACAGCAGATACGGAATGAGAAGGATAAACAAGCTCTTGAGGGGGGAGGGATTGGGGGAGCAGTGGTTTTCACTAATTGATGTTCATGTGTTTTGTTGCAAATAACGCTGCTAGTTTGGTTTGTATCATTTGTTTTAAAAATAATAAAAACAGTTTAAAAAAAAATCTATATGCCGCCACCACGCACCTCTCCACTGTCCTTCCTCCTTCTGGTCTTAGTCCACATCTTCTGACCTCACCTGAACAACCCACCTCTTCCTATCTCCTGTGCCCCTTTTTACTTTCCCCATTCTTCTTCCATTGGTTCTCCTCCGCTGGTTCTCTGGACCAATAATTCCCCGTCTTTCCATATCTGGAGTTGTTACAATTGGAAAAATACATAGGGGGGGGGTCTGAGCTACCAGGAGCTACTATTGGCTCATAGGGCCAACTAGTGCTTTCCAAACATTAACTTTGAGCATTTGGGAATGTTAGTAAAGAAAAATTAGAACACATCTAATGTACATTTAAGCACCTTGTTCATACAAAATTGACAAAACGTTGAAGGAGCATCTTTGGTATCCCCTGGATCTCCTGCGGTAGCTCCTGCCTACAGGGTGATGCCCGACACCCAGGAGCTGGTTTTAACTCCTGCTCATCGAATCTCAATTTCGAACCCTGTGATATTAGTTGGGTGACACCAGAGAATTTTGGGATAGGGTGGTAAGTGGCCATGAGGTGAGCCTGACGATCATACTGCTAAAGTTTGTGGGTAGCATAGGCTAAATACCAATGAAAGAATCATGATCACAAACTCGGAACCCAAATGTTGGCCTTATATTAGATCTGCAAAAGAAGGTCTGAGAGTCGCTCTACCGGCACCAACACAGCCCACTGACCTGTTCTTGGGTGGATGGCCCCCGGGAGAGTCTCCACCATGCTTTAGCTCACTGCGCTTTTCACATAGGAAAAATGTCCATATGCATATCAGTCCTTGTCCCACCCAATGACAGTCCAGCAGTGAAATGCTAGACAAATTTCCTCTGAATAAAAGTACCAATAGCAAACCCAAATACGTGGTTCGGCCTATATGGGCCCCATCAGTGAGGTGGAGCTGTGCCTTTATGAGCACAGTGAGCAAGGGGCCCACCTCTGGATTACACTGGCAATTTAGGGTGACAGCAATTATATTAAGCAAGCAATTACATGAGACTTTGTAACTGTTTGTTATTTGTGCATTTGGAAGTGCTCTTTTTAAGTGCTGTTGACCTGCCTTATCTGCCATGGACCTTACCACTTTGGACTACGATGGACTAAAAATGGGCTAAAATAATTTCAAAGGAAGATTGTATCAGGAAGACCCGCCTCCCTTTCAACTGGAACCAACATTTAAGTGGGTGTGCGGGTGCATTTGAAAGTGCTCTTTTTAAGTGCTGTTGACCTGCCTACCTGCCGTGGACCTTACCACTTTGGACTACAACTGGGCTAAAATATTTTCGAATGAAGGTCCGTTAAGGCTGAAACTGTATCTGACTCTGTCTTTCATTACCTGTGTTTCACTTATTAGAGTGTAGCTTTATACTTATACTCTTATTATACTTTTATTTGCAGATTGTCTCAGGAAGCCCCTCCCACCTTTCACCAGGAACCGACATTTAGGTGGGTGTGCACGTGCATTTGCGAGCACGCATTTGGAAGTGCTCTTTTTAAGTGCTGTTGGCCCCAGCCTTCGCTTTTCGCACTCCTGCTACTTTGTATTCATTCTTGGAAGTGCTTCCCTACAAGGAGCCCTTCGGTGGTTGTAGCAGCCCTGCAGATCCTTCCTGTATGGTAAAGCAAGGAGTGCCGCTGGTGCTCCTCTAGCACGGGTTGGACATGCTCATAAGCTATTGTGACCTTGCCCGTGCTTTCAGTAATGTCTTCACTATGCGTGGGTGAAACTGCATCGATAGCTTAACGTATTATCTCCCTCTCTTAGTTGTTTAAGACAGGGTGACCTTGGGGGCGTGGCTTGGAGCCATGTCGGTCGGAGCGGCTTTGTAGGAACTCTCGGCTCAAGCCGCGCAACCAACTGAATTTCTGTGGTAAAACAGCTCATCTACACAAATTAAATGAGGGGATCAGCAAGCTAAAAGCATAGCAGGCATTGAAGCTCTCCGGACTGTTATGGGTGACCCTCTCATGTGCATTGCCCCTTCAAGGGGATGTGTCCCTCCTCATGTGTATTGCCCCTTTAAGATGGGCCATGACTGTGTCATGGCCCAAGCTAATAAAAGGAGCACCTGCAGGCACGTGAGACACAACGGCTGCAGACTCCCTAAGAGGTTGGTCTGAGTCCGTGTCTCATTACTGATGTAGGCTGCAGGCCTACATGTGGCGGCACAGGCCTGCAGGCCCTGTTGCCATGGGAGCCTCGTGCCAGGACGGTGGCAGAGGTCCGCATGGTCAGGAGCCTGGCAGGCTGTGCCCCCACCCCAATGGCGCTGATGTCCCATAGTGCCAAGGGGCCTGCCCGATGTCCACGGCAGGCCCCGAACTCCCACAGGCACTGGGCCTGTGTGGTGCTGCGAGGAAACAGCACCCCAGGGCGCCTGCCGGATGGCCATGGCAGGCGACCCCCAACACGGACCTGCATAATGCCCTAAATTGGGAGATCTCCATGATAAAAGGGACCCACCAAGGGGATATATCACCTAGGACACAGCAGCTGCGAATGCGAGCGCACCATGCCAGCAACCCCAACCTCGGTGAAAGTGGAGGTGGAGCTGCATCGGGACACCGGACCACAAGGAAGGAGCCCTTCGTATAACACTGATGCCACACTGGAAGCTCCGCCGCCCCGCCTGAAGCCTTGCAATAAGCCACACACTGCAGAAGCTGTCCCTCATCTCCACTCGGTGCCCAGGGAAGACAGCTACACTCCCGCTGTGCTGCCAGTGTTTAGAAGGCAGAGCTGCACCCAACCTCAGTGAAAGTGCAGGAGGAGCCGCATCGGGACATCGAATCCCGAGGAGGGAGCCCTCGCATGACACTGATGCCACGCTGGAAGCTCCGCACCCAACCCGAAACCCAGAAGCAAGCCGCACGCCGCCGCAGCTGTCCTTTATCTAAACTTGGTGGCCACGGAAGTCAGCCACACTCCTGCTGTGCCGCGGGTGAATGGAAGGTAGGACTGCACACGCCAAACTCTTATAAAGCAACACGGTCCCCTTCTGGCCCATCTGATCCATCATACAGGGAGGCCTAGCTACACCGTGCAGTGGGCCCACTCCCACTAGGAAGCCACTTATCCACATGCAGTGGAAATTTCCAGCGGCTGCCCAGCCCCAGCACAGGTCACCCTGCGCCACTGCTCATCATATACACAGCCTGCATAAGAGGCCTGTATACCTTGGCACTCCGCACAATCGCCTACACCATCAGAGGGTAGGATCCACCAGGCTCAACAGCCCCCGCCCAACTGCATTCCCAACTGCCCCCCACCCCCTGCATTAGCCGGCAGCACAGGGAACAGAGGCGGAGGACACCCACAGCCTCCAGTGAGGGAAATAAAGTGCTCCCTGCTGCAAGGATACTCAAATGGGGCCAGGAGAGACGGTGATAAGCAGGAAGACCGGAGCTATGATAACACTCCTCAGCCACACAGCAACTAACCCAGCAGGGAGGCCAGTCCCAACGACCTCTGTGGAGCATCCCCAAACAACCCCTTGTGGGAAAGAGTAACACGCACTGAAGGAAAGGCAACCACGGCAGAGCCTCCGCATCGGCCTCTATGAGGTAAATCGATTCAGCAGCTCCCCCTGCGCCTGGAAGCCACACCGGAAACGAGTAGTGGAGTGCGCCACAAGCGAAGGTCTCAGCCTGCACAAGTAAACCGAGAAGGGGAAGAATGGCTAAAAACCCCAAATCGGCAAAGCAAACTGATATATCCATGCTATTTACATCTTCCTCTACAGAAAAGACAAAGAGGTGGGATCGAAGCGAAGCGATGACTTCCGTGGTAAGCCCAGAGCCCGTAAGCGGCACCGCTGCGCGAGCAGTAACCAAAACAGATCTATAAGAACTGCTGGCAGCCATAACCAAAGAGTACCCGAAGGGCACTGAAGAAGTGATGAGCAAAATCACAACTCTAGATAAACGCGTCGACGAAATTGAAAGCAGAACAACATAGATGTTAACCACGCTATACGAGCAAAACTTTAAAATCGGGGAGGGAGTAGACAGAATCTCAGCGCTGGGGGCAAGATGCGAGGCCCAGGAACTCAAACAGGAAGACGCAGAGAACCACTCCCGCCGCAACATCTGTTTTGCGGGGCATCCCAACATCAGTGACAGGCGCAGAACTGGAGCTATTCACACAGGACTTATTCCGCTTCATACTGACCAAACCAGACGAAGCCCCGCTTGAGCTTGACAGGGTGCACAGAACTAGATCGAAACAAGGATCCACTACCCCTCCAGATGTACTGGTGACAGTGCACTTCTATAAAGTCAAGGGGGAAATAATGAGGGAAGCAAGAAGTTCAGCACACATCCACTTCAGGGACGCCTCCATTTTCCTATACCAAGATCTAACACCGACCACACTCATGAAGAGGAAAGCCCTAAAGCCAATTACAGAATGGCTGTGGGAGAAGAAAGTGGCATACCTATGTTGGTTCCCTACTGCCCTGAACTTCTCCTGGGAGGGCAAGGCCTAGCTAATCCACACCCTGAAAGAGGAGAGATTCCCAAACCTAGTGGCTGACGAGGACAATGTTGAAAAGGAAACAACTGGCTACAAAGAAACGTCAAGAGACTCCGTGAAATCATGGACCGAGTTGATCGACTCAGGATCAAGGGGCCTCCATCCAAGAACAAGAGAAACAACAAAGACTGAAGAAGGCAAGGCCTGCAGGCTTTTGAACACACTGTACCCCAGATCCAACACTGCGGACACGAGGCAAATCAGGAACTTAAACACTGGATGTAAGTATTGAGTTTTACCCAAATTTGCAGGCAGCGCGGTTGCCTCCAAGAATAGCGTTTGTGATGGCCCAGGCCGGTTACCCTATTGGTCGAGGGCTGGACCTGACAACCTGGGATGGTAGGGGTGGGGGGAGTTATGGAGCAGGGGAAGTTATTGAAGGAGTTTGGGTGAGAGAGACAATAATGAACAGCGACTCATCATGGGGGACTTGCACATAAACATCAAAGGAGACCATATACACATAGGCTAAGCCAAGAACATTTGGGTCACTTAAGCAAGTTCATAGTGAGCACTTCAGATGACGGACTCAAGCAAAGAGCTCACTATGATAACATGTAACGTGCAAGGGCTGAATTTTCCAGGGAAACGAAAGTCAGATGAACACAGACTATCTCAGCTCTCAGCAGACATTGTCTGCTTACAAGAAACTCACCTTCTGGAGGTTGACAAGAAAATAATAAATTTTAACCGATACCACAGGCGATACTTTGCCACAGCAGTCCTAAAGAAAAGGGGAGTCGCCCTGCTAATTACCTGAGAGGTCCCCCTCACACGAATCACAATACAGCAGGACCCAGCAGGAAGATACCTCCTTGTCAAGGGACTTCTAGTCGAACTGCCAATAATCCTAGCGGTCACATACTGGCCAAACAATGCACAGGACAGCTTCCTCCGAAATATAATCCCAACTATAACCACGTTTGCAGAGGGCCACCTGTTAATCGGGGGCGAATTCAACATAACTCCAGACCCATACAATGATAAAACATTACCATCCACGAGGGACGACTTCGCTCGGGCAATAGGGCTCGCTGAGTTCCTATGGGAAACAGGAACTATAGACACCTGGAGGCTCGCTAATGAGGGTGTGCACGACTACTACTCTCATGTACATAAGGGCTTCTCCAAACTCGACCTTCTGCTCGTATCCAGGATTCTCTTCCCATGCATCGAGGACATACAAATTGGTCACAGAATACTATCTGATCATGCCCCAGTAATAGCCTGTCTGCGAGTACAGGACTCCCCGATCCCCCGCAAAGGTTCTGGAAATTACAAGACTATATTCTAGCATGTACAGTAATCAGCAGCGAGCTCTCCGAAGCCCTCACGTGCTACTTCAAGGAAAACACAGCAAGAGACACCTTTGAAGCAACAGTCTGGGATGCAAAGAACCCAGTGGTTAGAGGGGAGGCTATTAGTTGCACTGCCACGCAATGAAGAAGGAAGCAGTTGCAGCAGACTAATTTAGAGGAGAGGGTTGCAGAGTTGGAGAAAAACTTCAAAAGACGACAAACCACTAAAGCAAGCAGAGAGTTTAAGAAAGTAAAAGCCTCACTGGAAATGCACTTGGCAGACCTATCAGCATGGGCTCTGGCATACACCAGGCAGTATTACTATATAAATAGCAGTAAGGCAAACGGTCTGCTAGTGCACAAATTTAAAAAACCTCACACCCGGAATAATAAAGTAGAGGAGCACCGCTCCCGCCCACTTCGACCACTGCAGACCCCAAATAAAATAGAGTGCACATAACAAATACATTTCCCACCACTATTTAGGGAAATGCGCAGCGTCCTGGAACGCTGGCAGAAACAAGAAGTCTCATGGATGGGGAGGATCCCAGCTCTGAAAATGAACCTGGTACCAAGATTAATGTATCAGTACCTTGCCCTCCCAATAGCCAGCCCCAAAAAGGATCTGTTGAAACTACAAATGAAAATCTTGAAATATGTCTGGGGAAGGAAAAAACTGCGAATAGCCAAACGGGTAATGCTCCGGGGGACAGCTATGGGTGGCATGGGGGTTCCAGATATCATCAGATACTGCCTCGCAGCACAGCTCTTGCAAGCTTTCACATGGCAATCAGTCACCAACCAACCTCGCTGGATGAAGCTGGAGGAGAATTGGAGCTGGGTTGCATTAGCATCGCTTCCGCATGTCACAATGCCCCGGGACCCCCCACCCCACAATTCTGGCCCACTAACAGCAACCAGAAACAACATAGAAAGCTGGAGCAAGGCAGCTCGCAGATGGGGCTGCAAAAGCATCATGGGGCCCCTATGCCCAATCTGGAATAACCCTGACGTCTCCCGGGAGTACTCCCGAACGGATTTGACAAGCGGAGGGAGGGCGGCTTAAAGCAGATAGCGGAATTCTTCGCCAATGGCGCCCCATTAGCATTTGAGGCATCATATAAAATGAAATTCCGGGTGCCAGAAACCGAAAGATTCCGCTATGCGCAACTTAGGCACTGGTTATCCAATAGCAACATAAAAGCGCATGGGGGCTGAGAAGTCACTGCATTACAATGCACCCTAACAGCAAATGCACCTAAAGGCAAGATATCAGCCCTACACAGACTACTAGACAAATGGGATCCTAGCAAAAAAGAAAACTACATGCAGAAATGGGAAAAGACATAGAAAAAGAACTGAGTCCGGAGGAATGGAGACGAACCTGGTCACGAATGCACAAGAGCTCCAAATGCATCACAAACAAAGAAGGGATGGTTAAAGTATGCTCCAGGTGGTACCTGACACAGGAAATCCTAAACAAGAGCAAACCAGGCAGTATTAGGGGAGGCTATTAGTTGCACTGCCGCGCAATGAAGAAGGAAGCAGGAATGCTGGAAAGGCTGCCAAGCCACAGGCACCTTGTTTCACCTCCTTTGGATGTGTCCAAAAGTAACGCAATTTTGGAAAGAAGTGTTAGAACAAATCCAGCTAATTACAGGACTAACAATCCCATGGGAACCGGGGATAGACCTGCTAGGGCGTACGGACAAAGGGCAATTCCCAAGGACAGGCTGCTTAGCAGACCTATGCTCTCACCTACTCACAGTGGCAAAAATATCCATAGCTAGAATGTGGAAACACCCTGAAGGTCCGGCAATCCCCATGTGGTGGACAAAATGCTGGGACATAGCAGTCGTGGAAAAAATCACAGCCCTCGGCAACAGACACGGTAGCAAATTCTATAATGTCTGAGCTCCCTTCCTAGATAATGCAGAGCAATTCCCGGGTGCAACCCGACAACCTCCAGCCTTCCGGTGGATGGCAAAGTATGACTAAACAGCTAGGCATCAACCGTGGAACTGAAGCGCTTGCAAGTCTCTCAAGGAACTAGAAACCCTGGCTCACGGAAGGAACCAGGTTTCCGTTCCTCACACTAGCCCCAGCTCTGAAAACATTGCAACAGAAACTATTGACTTCCAAATGCCCCAATGTTAATTAACCATGTATATTTGTACAACTGTCCTTGTCTTGACCTCCCGGACCCCCCGACCTTATTTCACTTTTGATTTCCCATGTTCTACCCCCTTTTTATGTTTGGTTATGTGTTGTTGAAAACCCTTAATAAAATATGTGTTACAAAACAAAACAAAGGGAGGTCACCCAATCGTTTTGTTTTTTCAACACATTTTCTATAGACCCCCTGGCCCTCTAGGCTCCTTTGAGGAGGACCTCACAACCATCCTCACCAACAACCTGAAGAGCACATCCCGTAGCCTTCTCCTAGGTGACTTTAACTTAGGCTTCAAAGACCCCAAAGACCCTCAGGCCACCCTTATCGCTAGCACCTTACATGAGTTAGGATTGACCCAAAGAGGCAGCCTCCCCACCCATAATAAGGGGAGAACCCTCGACTAGGTAGCGGACCATAATTGCTTAGCCTCAATTACAGCCATCTCGCCCCAGCCTTGGTCCGACTACGATCTCATCAGTTTTTCCCTCGAGGCCTCAACCCCTCCCACTAACAATTCTATAGCCTCAGCCATCCCCATGAGAAATAAAAAAAACATTACCGCTGAAAAACCCACCCCCCCTCATTCTCCCCACTCTCAACTCACTATCAGCAATCTCCAACCCTCACTCCCTTGTTGATGGCTACAACAAAATCATGAGATCAGCACTAGATTCCATCGCACCATTACAACTTAGAAAAATCATGGTTAGAACTCATGGTTCACCCCTTATCTGAAATCCCTCAGACTTGAGAAGCGCAAAAGTGAACACATTTGGAGACAATCTCCTTCGGATAATAATAAATTGAACCTCTGGCTATTGTTTGGTTCCAGAGATTCCCTGTGGTGTAAACGAATCTCCCACCTGTGTCTTGGGATACATTTGAGAGGGTCATGGTGAGCCTCTTGTGTATTAGTATAAGGGCCCCTCTTGAGCCCATCGTAAAGCAGGCGTGGATTGCCGTGCGGTAGTTGGTACATTTGAAGAGATTACAGGTTGTACCTGCCAGGTATGTTTCGGTGAGGAAAGCTATGTCTGGTGAGTGTCTATTCAGTAGCTGTGTTACCAGCCTCCTTTTCACACTGGTACCTAGTCCATTGACATTCTGTTAGGCAGAATCCTGTGCAGTGCCCTAAGGGACACACAATTAAGACTACAGGTGGCAATACACGTTTTACCTTTGGTACAAGTCCATACTACTATGTCAGAGTGGTAGCAGTGGCGGAGCAGCCAGGCTTATCTCAAGAGTATATGAGCAGTAGCAGAGATTACACAAAGGGACCACAATTACTGTGACTCAAGCAAACACTGATTCAAGGTTTCAGGTAGAAAAATATAAGTACATTTATTTTTAAACCATTTGTTATAAACACAACACTTCTATTAAACTTAAGCACGTCAAATACACTACAACTAACCAATTCACTTTGTACAGTATGTCTCAAGGTAAGTACCCTGTTTTTGAATGAACCAGTGTTATGGACAAACCATGTTACCGTGAATATGATTGCGATCACTTTTTGACAGTTCGGTCTACTAAATAAACGCGTATCCGTGACATGAAATGCTACCGGGGCAAAACACACTTACCACCTGAGATACCCTGAGGGAGTTGGATGCAAAAATCACAGGCAATATTTTGGTTAGGCAGACAGAATAGAGAAACACTCAGAGACAAGAGTTCAAAAGTCAAAGGGTCAAGTGACACTGGGGGCCTGTTGCCGAAGATCACACAGTCAGATAGTTCACGATTCAACGTAGCCAAGAGTACTTCGTTATTGTCAATCTTCGGAAGCAAAAGTTATAAGAAGGATGGAAGACAAGGGCAAGCTTTGGAAATGAAGAAAAGGGGTTCACCCAGTTTCCTCAAGCAGAACACAGTACCTTATTCCAATGATGCAGCTGGTGCCCTGGCAGTTGTTCCTGTTGGTTTCCCGCAGACCCACGATTCCTGGAGCTTCGTTGTGAAGCAGGACGTCTGAAGGGGGTCTGCACCACACAGGGATGAAGCCGGCAGCAGCGACAACGAATAAAAGGTGCGCTCCTTAAAAACAGGAGAGGCTCTTAAAATGGCTATCTGGACCACCACAGCTGTGTGCAGCGATTTCGACCAAGGAAGAGGATCCTCTGGCTGTGGAAGATGAGCTGGTTATCCCCACCAGGCTCAAGGGAAGAAGACTCCGGACTGGGTCTTCTCTTAGCCGTTGAAGGGTAGATAGCTCAGGACTGCAGCAGGGCTTCCCCGGGACGGGATAGTTGCAGCAGCCGTCAGTCTCTCCGCTTCTCTTCGGTTCCTTGTAGTTCCAGTGGCGACTCTCTGACTTCTAGCCCAAGAGACCTGCCTTTTATGCGCAAAACCCCCATTCACACAGCCTGGCTGTCAATCACCCAGCAGGGGGGTTGTCCAGCCCGGACAACCACCTCAGCCAATCATGGCAAAGTGCAACTTGGGCTTCCTAGGATACCCTGTGCAGGGGGTGACTACACCTCTCCCTCACATTCAGCCCACCTAGACACTCAGGCGCCTGGTGGAGGGCTTCTGAGGAGAAGCCCGCCAAAAGACGGTGAACAAAGAAGGCAAAACTAGTTTGCCATGCAAAGTAAAACATAAGAAGGACTTTAATAAAAAGAAATGATGAATAAACCCAACCGGAGCCAAAAGAAAGACGATTTGGTCCAGCGGGTTTATGTTCGAGGCTAATATAATAGCCAAGAACAATATCATGTTTATCTAATATAATCGTGGTAGGAAAGTTAGGGTAGATACCACTGCCACCAGCCAAGTCTAAATGTTAAAAGAGCGAAACGATGCTCTAGGAGGTATAGATAAAAAGGGATACGAATTAACCCTTTCCAGTACTCCATAGAAGATGGGGTGTACTGGATCTGTGGTAGCTTGACTAAGTAAAGTTAATGGCAACTTTACCCTTTTCTGGGGGACTGTAGTCAGCCTCAGAAATGGAGTCGGGGGAAGTCTCAAAGACAACCCTGTGCCATGGCACTGGAGGTGCTGGGTCACACACAGAAAGAAGGGGGGCTACTGAAGTGGTGTACTTCAGAGTCCACAATCATAAAAACAGAGAAATACACATGGCAAAACATAGGTAAGAGTGGGGAAAAGCTCACACTCTTACCAAGTGGAAAAAAATAAACTCCAGAAGTCCAGCAAAGTTGCTGGGGGACTCACTAGGTGAGGGAAATTAGCCACAAATGAGAATTCTCCCTAACACATTCCACGTTAGTTTTTTAAGTGTCCTATTTTTGTGTTCAGGGGAGGTCATTTTGAGTGCCGTGGGTATGTGGTAGCGTAGTGTACTTGGGTGCCCATTGGTTTGGCAATCTCGTGTTGTATTGTGATTTCAATAATTTGTCTGTGTATCGATTTTGGGATCCACGTAGAACAATAACTAGAACAATAGTAAGAAAAAACGAAACCCCCCTCCCCATACTCCACCGAACTTGAAGCATCTGTCACCTGAACCTTGCATGCTGACTGTGCAAGGGTACAGTCAGTCGTCAAGCATACTTAAATGATCTATAACAATTTCTATCCCCAACAAGATCACTTTACCCTTGCGCTTAGGGTCCGAAGTGGCGTTTGCTCTTGGTGGGGTGGGGGTTTACCGATATTGTCTATTCTTTGGCTTCTTAGTTTTGTGTCTCGGCACTGTCCTACATTTAAACTCTTTTTCGGTCTGTGGGGCCTCCAGTGTGAGTTTCACTGCTCAGTTTTGGTGCTCACTCGTCTTCTCTGCGTGGTGGCGGTTCATGGTCGTGCAGCAGCGGCTGCATCAGCAGTGGCCCTCGTTCTGGCCGGGCCTGGGAATTTTTATTCCTGCTAATCCTCGTGTTTTTCCTGTCCCCCTCGATATGCTGTTCAGCCCATCTCCATGCTTCCTTAGGGTCTGTGACATGAACGGTGGTGCGTTTGTGATATATTTTCAGTTGGGCTGGGAATAACAGGCCATATTTCACCTTTAGTGACTGCAACTGCCTTTTAAGTTGGTGAAATGGTTTCCTAGCCTTTTGCACTTCCCTGGTGTAGTCCGGGAAGAAGGCAATTTTGGAGCCATTGTAGGTCAGTGGGCCTTTGGCGCGTGCATGTTGAAGCAGTGCGTCCTGGTTCCTGTAGTTTAAGAGCTTTGCAATCACAGTACACGGCAGCGCCCCAGGCACTGGTCGTCCAGATGGCATGCAGTGGGCTCTCTCTATGGAGAAGAACTCGGAGAACGAGTTAGGTTCAAACATCAGTGATCCATTGTTCCAGGAACAGTTCCATGTTCGGTCCTTCTGTGTTTTCTGGCATGCCTAGAATACGGCCGTTGTTGTGCCTTGATCTTCCTTCACCCTCGTCCACTCTTTCTTCCATTTATTTCTTTCTTGTTTGCACACCGGATAGTTGCTGGCGTAGTTCACGAAGCCCATCCTCGGACCCAGATATGCGCTGTCCTGCCTCGCCAGTGTGTGATGTTAGTTTTTGCAGGTCATGACGGAGGAGCAAAACATACATACTGATGCCGTCCATTTTATGTTCCATCGAGGCCCTGGAATCTGCGATGGCAGACATAACGTCTTTTAACGATATGGAGCTATCGGGTTCTGCCATTGAGTCCTCTTGTTCCTGCCTTTTTTGGGTGTGTGTGACTGGCAGCGTGTATTGGTCAATTCTGCTCTGGGCGGGTAGCTTCTTGGCCTTATCCTTGCCCATGTCAAGCGTTGTTGTGCCTGGTATGCGAGGTGATGGATTCGTGTTCCATATTGCTGAGTCACCTTGCCTCGTTGGTGTAGTGCTCCAGGCCAATCGTCATTGTTTGTGATGCTTCCTCCTTTTGATTCAGTACAGCCATCACACTTCCCTGGGTGCTCCCCCGCTAAGTAATTTGTGTGTGGTTGTGAGCTTTGAGGGTCAGGGTTGCTACTTGTTGCGCAATGTTGAAGGGGGATGATTTGTGGGCTTTCAGAGTCTCTTCCCTCTACTGCTTGATTTCACGGGGAGACTGCTGGTCAGGCCTCCGTTGCTAAGAACATGCAGAAACAGTGCCGCTGCAGTCGCCGCGCATCCCTGCAGGAGGCTCTTGATGTTCATTCTTCCCCTTTTGCTCTAGCGTGATGTACACTGTGAGGCACAAAGTCTGGTATGGCAAGCCTGGCACGTAGCTCTGTGTGCAAGGCGGGGTGCGTTTCTATCCGTTTAGGGATAGCCTGTCTGGCTGTTGCAGTGTAAACAACTGAGTAGCTGGTGTCTCCTGTTCTTGTTTCGGGATCTAGGACTTTGCGGTCCCCCTTTCCTTGTGTTGGCGTCTTATCGCCTCCTAATGCTACGCGTGGGTGCTGATAGGGGCAGGATGTCTGAGGCGCCAGAGGAAGGTTTGCGCACTCCACCCGGCGGTTTATCACTTGTCCAGAGTGTCACTAGCAGTGGTATTGTCCTGGTACTGACCACTGTTGTTACGCCAGTCTGTGCTACTGCTTATGGTGTTCCTGCCGTGCGGATAATGGTGTGGCCTCAGGCGGGATATGTACTTATATAGTGTTGGCTCCCAGGAACTTCTGATGTTCGTATTGGCAGTACCACATTATGGCGGAGTCACTTACCGAGTCCGCATCCCGCTTCTGATTGAGCCGCTCCACACCCGCTCTGCTGTAAACCTCCAGCTCCGGGCAGGCAGGAGGCGGGTGCAGGGTTGATGCAGGCCCCAGAAGACGACCGCAGGTTGGGTCTGCTTATGCGGCTGTCTGCGTTACAGTGCGCTGCAAGCTCCTCAGGCCCGCCCCCCCCCCCCCCCGGGTTTCCTACAGCCAGCGCTGCTCCTTCGTTGGAAGGTGGGGACACTTTTATGGGCAGAGGTTGCTTGAGTAGAGGATCCCCCCACCTCCCCCACCGTCTCAGGCATCCACTGGCTGGCCACACTTTTATGTCCACGGTCTCCGGACGAACACCTTGCTGCTGGTCCTCGGTTCTGAGTCCTGGGTGCTGCTACAGGGGCACCCAGGCTCTCTGTGTTTGCACGATGGCCTGCTATGGTGCGCCCCAGGTTTTAGGCAGTGTCTCCTTGATACGTTTGCCCGAGGGGGTCGCGCTTCAGTCTGCGGCCATCTTGGTTTCCATGCCTCGATCATACACTGGTTTCTTCCGTAGGCTGTTGTAACACTCACCTGACTCCCACGGAGGCGCTGGCCTGGTTCGCGCTGCTGTGACCTCTTCTAAGGTGATGCGCAGGGTTCGGAAGACGGACTGGACCGGGCCCCCAAATCTGGCTTGTCTGGCTCGCAGAAGTATCCTTATGTAGGCGAAAATAGGGGATTAACTGTCTGCGGGGTAATGCAATCAGCCTCCCACTTTCCCCTCTCACCCTCCTCGAAACCCTTCTGTGATTCCTCGTAGCGTCTCACCTTAGGGTCTGGAAGGACGAGCTCTCCATCCTGCTTCTGATGCAGGGGCGCGTTGGTATCCAGTTGCTTCACTGGATTTTCGGATTGGTAAGAACCAAACTTGCTTGGCTTCCAGGTAAGTTTTTTGATAAGAGGTTCCCCTTGTGTCCATGCATTAATGTACTAATGCTAGTGTCTTTTTCCCCACAGGGGCCGGGGTACGGAATGCCGGGGAACAGGCACCGACCCGAGATGAGAGGTGAAATCCTTGTAGAAATCAGGTAAGTCTTTAATGAGCGTTTTTTGGTAATGTCTTTTCATTCGCTCATTAATGCTGATGTCTCTTTTTCCCCTTAGGAGCCGGGGTCTGGAAATGCCAGGATGCGGTGCGGACCCGAAATGGAGAGGGAATGCATCAACAGGTAAGTCTAACATGGAGATTTAGCTTTTCGTATTCCCTTCCCTTTCTCACCTTTTGTTCTGGTCTTTTTCTCCCTAGGCGCTGGGGCGTGACTGCGAATCCGGATGATCGCTGCTGAACATGGAGGCGCCCTGTAAAGGTGAGTGGAATGCGGCGCTGCAGCGATCGACGCGATGAGCTTTTAAATAAAAGTCTTCCTTTTCAGGATTGTCGGCGAGATGTCTCCCGGATGCGGTTTTAGCAGGTAAGGACTTTTCCTTCTTCTGTTCTCTTCTTCTCTTGCTTTGCAGGTGATCCAGGATGCTGGCAGGCGTGGCAGAAGTCAGGATGCAGGAGCAGACACGGTGAGCGTCCAGCTGCTAGATGCAGAACAACGCGAAGCACGTGTGGCTGTTCGGGTGGGGTTTAAATAGCCTTGGAAGAAGTTCCAGGTATGTATCCTTCCTCCAATCAGGTATGTATCCTTCCCCGACCACGCCCGGATGGTAAATTAGTCCCACATATAAAGTAGTTCCTTTCAGGCCTCAAGGAGGCCGGATCCTGCAGCATGGTCTGCATCAGGTAAGTGCACCCAAGCACTTCCATAATGAGCTTGGCGCCTATGGCTCCAAGACTGATGTCTTTTATGAGCCTGGCGCCATAGGCGCCAGGACACTGTCCAAAGGGCCCCTATATGGGGTTGCTGGGTCCTTCCTTGGGGACTGGATGTCCGCTTTCGGGAACCAGGACTTGAACCGGCTCCCCGGGAGCGGGCATCATGACAGCTGTATCTCGCTGGCAAATGTGATTTTGGAGTCCGTTTCTTCACCCAAGTGTTCTCTAGTTGTTTGTTACTCTACAGGGATGATTTCCCTTTCAAGATTTATAAGAATAGCAGGCTATTTTCGGGATGTTTGTTGGCGGCTGGGAGAGCACGGAGACTCACGTCTTCATCTCTCTGCTGCTAGCCACACCCCAGGTGACCTCCCTTTGTTGGTTGACGTGCTGTTGCATGTAGCTATAAATATGTCTACGCGAGAAGAGTCTGATGATGGTTGGTTGGCTGTGTCGGATGACAAGGAAGTATCTGGTTCTTCTTTGGCGGCCCTGTCTATGCTAAAACCCATTAGGCGGGGAAGATGCATTTGCCCTCCACAAATTATAACTAAAGCTTCCACTGCCCTAAAAACAAACAAAAGGACCTCATATTTTCCTAAGGTAAATTCTATGGAGCGGATTGATGAACAGAATGCAGAACAGGAAATTGTGGTAGAGCAAAATATGGCGCTAGGATGTTTGGGATCCAAATTCATTGAATGTGTTATATCTGGGCCTGCTCAATCGACCCTGGTAGTAGTGGAAGCGGTCGAGTTTGCAACTCCTGCAACCAACGATGGGTCGATGCCGATATTACTTAACAAGTTCCACTATGCAGCTATCCCAGGGTCCGTCTCCAAATGTGATGATTTCTGCCATGGTGCATAGCTCCGCATTGGAGGAGCATGACTGCCCCCCCTGCGTTAAATCCTGATCTAGACATTGTTATTGAGATTCCAGAGGTCGAATATATAGGGGATCTGATGGAAACTACATCCGTGTTTTGCATCTCAGTTATTGACCCCCCTCTATCTCTTTGAACCATGTCCATCTACATCCGTAAATGTGGATACCCTTCAGGCTGGCAATCTAAACCCGAATGATCTGTCTGCGACTGCTATAGATAGCGGCGTTGGAATTAAAACGTCTATGGATGTAATTGCAGATGATATGACGGATCAAGGTATGAATTACCTGAGCTCAGTAAGAATGTCCTCGAACAGCATGTTCTTGGCCTTTGAATGTCTATTAACAACTCTTATTGCGAAGTGTGAGAAAATGGAGAACAAACTCGACATTCAATCCATTCTTCTCTATAAGAGTATTAACCGTGTGTGGATAACTGTTAGAGAACAGAGTTGTAACACTATGTTATCTGGATATTTTCCGACGAGATTTCCGCCTACTATTGATCAGCTAGTTGATAAGAGCATTAACCCAATTATTACAATTTTTTGGGCAGTTCTATCAACTAAACGAGGACAGCTAAAAGGAAAGCCAATCCTGTTTCTCAAGCCTTTATGTATGCCAAAAGAGTAAAAACAAGGAAACATGCATGCATAGTTCAGGGCCACTCTATACCTGCAATCACTTCCCTCTCTACTGTCTCATCCAGTGAAAAGAATTCGGTACTATCTGTAGAACCAGCTTGGGCACCGCCCGCGTTAACTGATAGTGTCCATATGGCTACCAGTGCTGTGGGATCAGTGCTGGTTCCATCTACTACTGATAATACTGGTCCACGCCTGTTGATTGGATTAGCTATTCATAATCCCACGGTGGTGCCTCAAGGAGCACAGGCTCCTAGTTTTACCCCTACTTCTGTGAATGTGGTTCAATCTACTTTAACAGACCTTTGGGCAGCTCCATCCCAGATTCTCCCTTTGGCCATCCTGAATTCTAATCCCATCCCAACAGTGGCGACACATATAAAAGCCCTACAACTTCAATCAATGTGCAGAGGACTATATTCCTCCAGTAAATAGATCTGATTTGCTAAGTATCCTTCATGCCGTAGCAGCTTTACGTGTGATTCAGTCTGATGATATCAAAATAGTCTACCAGATTGAACACATTGCCACTAGCATCTCGAATATATGGTTCAAATCCTATGTCATGCTAGACCATGTCCTGAAATATGAGACCAAGGTCTATAGGCTGGGATATACCTGTAATATAGTATACATCACACCAGCCAAAATTAGACCTCATGAGTCTGATTCAATTTCATTGAACAACAAGATGGATACACCATGTTGTATAACCTCAGTAGCAACTATAAGTGTAGGGAAATCAGTAAAACCTACATCTGTTGGAGATACCCCTTCTACTTTAGTTATTGTACCTGTATCAGGAGGCATGTCAATTTGGGGACTTGTCTAGCACCCTCTAAAGGCACTTCGAATTGCATGAGGGTGGACCCTAATGATGGATACTGGCAATGGTGGCCAGCTGCCTTAAAATCTCATTTTACCTCATTTTTGCGATGACAGTAATGTTATATGCTCCTGGAATACTTGGTGGAGTTTGCTCACCTCTTTGGAGCAGATGGCCTGTGGTCCATAATGGAATTGTTCACAGTGATCGTTTCCAGGAAACGTGTCTTACTGAGATGACCCATTTGGATGGCTGTAATACCTTGCAGAAATTAGCCACTAAAGGACTACTTGGTAGTTCAAAGGGTGGCTTATTGATGTCAGTCTGGCACCCATGGCAGAATACTGAGCTACCTGGTTCTACAGATTTGGTTCAGGCGGCCAAAATCTTGTATGCTGAGATCTCCTTTATTCTTATTAATGTGTATGACCCCCCAAATTGTATTGCCACTAAATGGAATGCTGCTAGTGTAAAACGTATCATGGATGCAAACTGGGAACACTTTCCAATCTAGTTAATGGGTGATTTTAATGCAGATATTGATATTAGTGATACTGTTTCTAAGGTGAGGCCGGTCTCCTCACCAGTGAGACAGTTTGGCCCTAAACCTCAAGCCCGAATATGGGGTAGCTTGTTGAAAACATTTGGGGCTCCATGCCTGGTCTATGTGCTGGTGATGCCAAGCAGGCAAACTCTCATGTGGGAAGAGCTCCTTCACCATACACTATGTTTTTCTAAATCAGGAGGGTCTATCTATGGTGGGGGACATGGCAATTCTTTCAAGGGATGAAAGTGATCATCTCCTGCTATGTGTTCTTTTTCGGCCTCTTCAGATCAATATCCTTTCTAGTCAATATGATCTGAATGTGGACATATTTGTAAATAATAGTGGAAATCGGGTTCAATGGAATCCCCATAATTTGGATAAGGGCTCGAGGCATCAGTGTGTCTCTTACCATTTCTATTGAACAATTTTCTGGTGTCGCTATCACTCACAGATACCTATTGCAGAATCTTTTTCCTCATTGATTACTTGTGTTTGAGAGCTTATAAAGAAACAAAGACAGTATAAAAGCCCATATGAGAGCTGTAGTAAAGCGGCAGCTAAACAGATTAATTTCAATCCTGTTATTTCGGCAGCAAAAACACAATTAAGAGCTGTTTTACCCTTCTGTGGGTGTTAATAGCCCAGACAAAATAAATGAGCATATCAAAAATGCCAAATGAAGTTACTGTATATGGGTAAAAGAACACAGAGCCATTTTGGAAAGAAAGAGATGGTTACTCATTGCTGCCCTGGCAACATCCAATGATAACATTGAAATATGGAAAATATTGAGAGCGTGCTCAAAACGTGAATTTCCTATTAATGGTGTACAGGAGATAAAGTGGGTTGAACATCAAATTGACTCTCGGGGCTACTATACCAGAGGATTGTGAGATTGCTTTACCAAATGCGATATGCACCTGTAAAGCTTCAATCCTCGATATTATCTTGATTATAGAGCATCTAAATCAATTTCGCTCTGCAGGCCCTGATGGCTTATGTAATGGCCTACTAAAAAATGTCACCAGATCTGTGGGCAAATGCTCTATATTTATTATTTACAAACATCGGAATAACTGGCATACTCCAGGTCACGTGGCATGAGAGCCATATTCTTCCCATCTAAAAGAAAGGTCCCTGTAATTTTCCATCCAACTATCGTATGTTGGCTATACTTGACATTCCTGCTGAGATATTTGCAACAGTAATACTGGCCGAATTGTCGGAGTGGATAAATGACAAAGGTATTTTGAGCCCTAATCAGACTGGCTTTCGAAATAAAAAGGTATTTTGAGCCCTAATCAGACTGGCTTTCGAAATAAATCCTTGATATCTCACAAAATTCTGACCCAGACCCTGGTATCTGAGGTTGAATATGCTAAGCTGAGACATGAGACGGCGGTACAATGCACATTTATTGACTTTAGTGCCGCTTTCGATACATTATTGAGGAAGAGATTATGGCAGAAATTGGTGGCATGGGATATCCCCCCTGGCTTATTGAAGATTATAATGTTGCTTCATAGAGACAAGTGTCAGTGTACGCCTTGATGGGGTGGGAAAACTATCATCGGCTATACCTACTAGTAGAGGTGTGAAGCAGGGCTGCATTGTTGCAGCCACGCTATTCAATCTATATCTAGCTTATTTAAATGTGGCATTTAATGATATAAACTATTGTCCTGTTAAGGTTGGTACAGAATTTATAAGCTGGTTAGCATATGCCGATGATTTTATACTGCTGGCTCATATTCCTAAAAGTCTCCAGTCTATGATTGCGGCACTTGGGGTGTATGCATCTCTGAATGGGCTACAAGATAACATAGCAAAACGCAAGATTACATAGCTCTCAACCATTTGTGTCGAAAAGGCGGGTGAAATCAACTGATTTTGGTTTTGGCGGGTGAGAGACCCATTGAAATGAATGGGCGTGCAGGAGGATTGGCGGGTGACTCGGCCCTTTACAAGGCGGGTGACACCCGCCAAAAGCGTGTGAGTTGAGAGCTATGAGATTATGATATTCCCTGCCAAGAGGAGGTTGGGATATAGTCATGTATGGTTACTGGATGGTGTTGAAATTGAGAGAGTCAATACCTATAAATATCTTGGGCTTTGATTGATGACTCCTTAAAATGGAACGCCCATTGGCAGGCAAGAAAAACTAGATGTATGGTAATGGTGAACACAATTAGAATGGTGGTTTTTCTGTCCACACTCTTCAGCTGTTAAATAACTGTGAAAATGTTACCTTTGCTGACGTATGGGATTGAAATCTGGGGCCAAGTTTATGGATCTGAATTAATCACATTTGAGGCGAAAATGCTGCGTAAACTATTCAGAATGCCCCAAGCCTTATTGATCGAATTCTTATATTTAGAATTTACGGTAATTTATGTGTTGGGTAAATCTATATGCACTTAATAATGGAACGATGATGGTGAACTATATTCAGGCATTTCTTTTTTTTGAGAATTGTACAAAGCTAGGGACTATTGGCAAGCTAACCTGTCTCTACAATAAATGGTAGATTGGATTGTACCATAGTGTTACATCCTACTCTATCCAAGCGATAAAATGCTGACTGAAATCGAAGCTATGTACCTATAGTTTTCAACATCACATCGTACAGTTAGCCACGAAGTCTAATAGTAGCCCCTTTATTAGATATAGATATGATCGAATTACTAGACCATTTTAGCAGCATTCCAAACAGCTGTGTGATCAGACAGTAGCTTCTTTTAAAATTTAACGTCTGTGATGTATTGGAGATAAAGGGTGGGAAAACCGGAATACCATGTGTCAAATGTAACTGTAGATTATGTGGTGAAAATGTAATGGAAACTCTCAAACACATCTTGTCAGCATGTGAAAGTCTTGTTTCCCGCAGGGACTTCATTTCACCAAAATGCCAGGGGTAGCGGAAGTGACATCACACGACCCTTGACCGCGGATGACATCACCCCTACCCTGAAGTGACATCACAAGAAGCGATGGCACACAACCTTTCACCCCACGACAAACCAGGAAGTAGCATCACATAGCATTGTTTGTGAGTACACTACGAAAAATATGGTTAGGATATCACTGTAGAGTGATATACATGTCATACAAGAATGGATCACCATAGGTATAGTTAATATCAGTGTGTATAGACCCATATTAACAAATCACTGTGAATGCAAGCAGACGTCCAAGGCCAAATGATAATGATGTGTTAGTATATAGCACTTGCGCTTAAGCGCTACATATAGAACAAATATACCCCGACCTGTGTTGATACTCATTTATCAACCTCAGCAAGATGAAAGGCTGAGTTGGCCTTACTAGGAGTCGAACCTGCAACCTGCAGATCACATACACATTTCAGCAGCCAGCGCTCAACCCACTGAGCTATCTCACCGGCTATAGCCATCAGAAAACCAGCCACTCCAGAAACAAAGAGCCACATGCTGCTGGTCACAGCCCATGAGCCTCAATGTACTTTTATTTTTAGGGGTAGCAAGGGAGGCCTCGGGGGTCGCAGTGGCAACCCCTAAATGACGTCCATGGTTTCCCTAAGGACCAAGTATATGAAATCGTTTAACAACCAAGTTCGCTGTACTGATCTGGTTTTGATATGGTCCCAATTAAATAACCCTAATCTTATGTTTTATTCTAAAATTGTATTGGAAGTGCAGAGATTTTAGACATGTTATGAAAATTGATTTTAGTCTGATTAATTGCATTTTATGGTTCTGTTGTTTTAATGTTGTATTGATTGATATGTTTGTGTACTGATATTTTTATCTTTTTTCATTGTTGTTGTATATACAAAGCTTTACTGCTATAAGTATATTAAGTAAATGAAATAATTACAAGTTGAGATGCTTTATAAATGAAATGTTTAAATAATCATGGAATTTTGATTAATTGATTTGTATGTAAACATTATTTGTGTATTTTTATAATGTGATATGTTTACCATTTGAGTCACTTTTTCTAAACAATTGATCTTAATCTGTAACTCTATGCAAGGCGAACTTGGATTATCCAATTCGTTACAAAAAATAAAAAAGAGAAACGGGGCTGCATCTTGTAACCTAGGTTTGCAGGGATCAACAGTGGTACTATTTATTTATTTTTTTCAATATACTTTATTAACAAGTTAATCAGCATAAAAATAAGCTCCCACAACAGTGGTACTTTGCACAAAACCATATTCACAGTCTAAGTACTATGATATGCCGAACTTGTACATATCAGCGCATTATCTCCTCCTCCAATAGAGTATGAGATGTATAAATGAATTAAGATCAATAATTTCCCCATCGGGATAAACGTGCTTCGTACACTTTCATACTTTTGCTGGATGCACTACCACCTCGTCAGCCGATATATCTGACAACTCATCCGCCGATCCATCGAAGCGGAATTCCTTACACTTTAAGTTCTTTTAAATAACATATAACAATTGTGCTAAATCAATGATTAAAGGCATTCTATAGCCCCACATACATTGTATCCAGAGCATTTCACATTGATAAGCTGTTATTTCATTTTGATATTTCAACAAGTTAGTTTGCCGTGCTTTTGTAAAGAAGACACAATATATAACAAGATGTTTCAAAGTTTCTTTTTGGCGATTTTTGCAAAATCTGCATCCTTCTTCTAAAAATAAACTGTTAGACCATTTTTTTGGTACGCTCTAATGTTGGAAAGAGGTTGAATTTAAACCTCATATAGAGAGAACGCATTTTATGGCCAGGGCACTGTCTCAGGTTTTTACACCCCGACTTTCGCCTCATCACACTCCCCGGTGTCTGCCCCGTGCCTCTTCAATCTCCCGTGTTAACAAGGACAGTTGGGGAGCTCTATGTAAGGCCAGAAAGAGGGACAAGAAAGTGGTTGCTCTTCATAAGGGGCTACAGCGCTGTCATGCACCTTTTTTCTCACGGTGGCAGCTGCCATGGAGAATAGCTGCAACAAACTACATTTCCCAGAAAACCTGCAATGGGTTGTAGTTCCCGGCATTAATACGAGAGCCTTGTTTTCGATTATGTTCCGCCTCCTTGTTGTATTTAACCCACAGGGGTTTTCAGAACACTGCATCTGTTTATAGTTACAACCGGAATTTTCTGAAGTGCTACTTTCTGTACCTTAATTCCGGAAGTCTCCTGTTTTCTCCGTGTACCGACTTTGCCTGCAAACAGACTTCTAATTCCTGATCCTGTCTTGGTTTTGTTTGCTGACCGTCTGTGTACCAGACCCCTTGCCTGCTCCTGGACTCCTGGATTGTGATTTTGTCTTGTTTGCTGACCGCCCGTGTACCAGACCTTTTGCCTGCTCCTGGATCCCTGGTTTAAGACTTTGCTACTGCTACTTCCTGTATGAATACCATCTCTCACTTGGCCATGAACTCTTGAACCCATTCCTCACAGTGTTTGCATTCTCCTGGGGAATAACACTGGTAAGGACAAGTCTTCATTTTGGAATCCTGTCTTCATCGAACTGTTACCTCATCTTTGGATAACGTTGCTTCATTTCTAAAGTGCATTTGGAACGCTTTGCTGTGGTGCACCATCCCGTAACCAGTGCGACCCTCGTTCCATCCGGGGATAGCTACCCTACTAACCTTCCTTTTTTTGTTTTATACTTTCGTTGTTGCCCAGGATTCTTTACACTATTCTTACCTCCACCAGTGGTAAAGTATATTTCCTTGATAATTATCATTGGGCAGTTTTCACATTTAGCTAGTATCTAAAGTCTCTTCTGCTTTATAGGTTGCTCCAGGTCCTTTTAATGGCTTAAGGGGAACTCACTCAGATACTCTATTTAGGGTAATAGTCTTGGGGAAGGCCAGGGTTGAATCCGACTGAATATTCATCTCTTGTCTTTTCTTCACAGCTGGGTCCATGGCGGTGTGTTCTCCCCGCTCTTTTGATTGATCGGTCCCCTTGTCTGTACATTTCAGCAGGTGGTCAAATCAGTTTAAAGAGTTCATTCCCTCACAGAGAGGAGGCTCGGGTGGAGGCTGCAACCCGAGCTCTTCAATCAAATCCCCAGCACAAGAGGACCGGTCTGTTTTTACGCACTCCCCATACCGGTGAGTAACAAAAACAGAAGCCAGTGGATGAAGTCAATCCTTTGGCCACCTTGGTTCGCTTGGTGTTCGAACTTCGGTCTGACATGACGGATGCACATGATGCTATCCATCATAGGATCAACAGTTTACGGAGTTTTCCAACTCCCCAAACCCTGGGGGTGGATACTTCTGCTGCTACTACATCGGGTTTGAGTGTTCCTACGGCCTCTGCTTCTGGCTTTACGGCAAACCCGGTGCTTATGGCTACCCAGTTCCCGCTGGCCCCCCCAGAACGTTTCTCCGGGGAACCCAAACAATACCGGACATTTATCAACCAGTGTAAGTTACATTTTCTTTGTCGGCCCACTGCTTTTCCTAATTCCACTACAAAGGCAGCCTTTGTCCTTTCCCATCTTGGGGCTACAGCTGCAGCTTGGGCTAATCCGTTACTTGAGTCCAATAGCTATGTCCTTTACGACTGTGATGCACTCAGCACTGCCATGAACAGAGTTTTTGACACCCGCTATAAATCTCAGGCTACTGACCTGGAGTTTCTCAATCTGCGTCAAGGCACGTCTTCTTTGTTTTCGTACCTTACCAGGTTCAACCAATTAGCAGCTGAGACAGATTGGCCTGAAGAGAAAAAATCAGCTGTTTTTTTATAAAGGGTTGTCGGAAGAACTAAAGGACATTTTGGCTACAGTACCAGTGGTTCCTACCACTTTTGGTGAATTGCTAGATCTGGTTTTGCAAATAGATGCTAGAAGGTCCGAAAGAAATGGGGAACCCAAGGTACCTGTCCCTGTTACTCCCCATTTGGACCAGTCTTCTCCTTCCACTTCTGTTCCAGAACCTATGCAAATCGGGGCAGTAAGAGGTACTTTGACCCCTGCACAACGTGAATATCGCAGATCACATAATCTATCTATATATTGCGGGTCTGCTGAACACCAACTGAAGGACTGCCCGAAGAAACCTGTCAAAAAGTCGGGAAATGCCAGGACCCGGCGATAGACAGAGTGCCTACGCCGGGGGTACTTTCTTTGGACTCCCATGGTCCTGTTTTGGCTCCCGTTAGACTTCCTGTGGTGTTTACCACCATTGAAGCTAATACCTTTCCTTCCTTGGCAATCATTGATTCTGGGGCCACCGGAAATTACATGGATTACGATTACGCCACAGTAATAATATTTTGATTTTGTCTAAAGCCCAACCCGAGGCTGTTCACGCTGTGGATGGCACATCTTTGATCTCTGGCCTGGTTACACAAAATACCTCCTTAGTTCGTATGCAAACAGAGGAAGGACATGCTGAGTCGATTTCCTTTGATCTAATTAAAGCCCCTCAATTCCAGGTCATTTTGGGCATCCCTTGGTTGCAACATCATCATCCAGCCATTGATTGGGCAAAGAAAACCGTTCAGTTTCCTTCGTCTGAGTGTAATGAGAAATGTTTCCAAGACACTAGTGTGTCCCCTGAGTCTTCTTGTCAGGCTTTGGTGGCGGCCATGTCTGTAATTGGAGCCATCACTAAGTCTCCTGAACCTGAAATCCCTCCTGAATACAAGTCTTTTCGAGACGTGTTCGACTAAGGAGGGGAAGACCAGTTGCCACCTCATAGGCCCTACGACTGCCCCATCGACCTATTGCCAGGGGCTAAGATTCCTGCTGGTAGGGTCTATTCTCTTACTGTACCAGAAGATAAGGTGTTGAAGGAATATATTGACAAGGCATTGGCTATTGGCTTCATCAGACCTCCCAGGTCCTCTGCGGCCCCCCCTCTCTTTTTTGTCCCTAAGAAGGAGGGAAACCTCCGCCCCTGTATTGATTATAGGGCATTAAATGCGGTGACGGTAAAAAACCAGTACCCCCTCCCGCTCATTTCAGTACTTTTAGATCAACTCGGTTCCTCAGTAATGTTTACTAAGCTTGATTTTAGGGTTGCATATAATCTCGTTCGAATTAGAGAAGGGGACGAGTGGAAGACCGCCTTCAAAACACGTTATGGATTGTATGAATATCTGGTTATGCCATTCGGTCTGTGCAACGCCCCGGCCACTTTCCAGGCGTTTATGAATGACATTTTCCATGACTGTTTGGATCAGTTTGTGGTGGTATATTTGGACAATATCCTCATATATTCGTCCTCCAAAGAGGAACACATGAAACACGTGCAAATTGTCCTGCAACGGTTGAGAGAAAACCACCTATTTGTCAAGGCTGAAAAGTGTGTTTTCAATTCCATTGAGGTGGAATTTCTTGGTTATGATCTGACCAGTCGGGGTATACGAATGAGCCGTTCCAAGGTTAGAGCTATTTTGGATTGGCCCGTTCCTACATCGATTAAAGCTTTACAATAATTTTTGGGCTTTTTGAACTTCTATAGGCACTTCATCCGTTCCTTTTCCTCTATCTCTGCGCCTCTGACGGCATTGACTAGCTCTAAGAAATCCTATCAATGGAACCAGGAGGCACAGCGAGCTTTTGATGCCCTTAAAGCAGCATTCACTTCCGCTCTAGTATTACAGCATCCTAATCCTTTACTCCCGTTTTTGGTTGAGGCCGACGCTTCTGGGTCGGCTATCGGGGCAGTTCTCTCCCAGAAATGTCCAGATTCAGGAGAGGTTCATCCAGTCACGTTCTTTTCAAGGAAATTGACCCCTTATGAGCGCAACTATCCGATCACGGAACGGGAAGTCCTACCCATAAAAGATGCTTTCTCCGAATGGCGGCATCATCTTTTGGGGGCTCGTCATCAGGTCACAGTCTTTTCAGATCATCAGAGTCTTTTGGCATTTAAATCAATTAAATGCCTTACTGCCCGACAGGCTCGTTGGCATCTTTTTTTTTCCCAGTTTTATTTCACAATCACATATCGGCCGGCCCGATTGAATTCTTGCGCAGATGCTTGGTCACGCATTGCCCTTCATTATGGCAGCGATGTCTCTGACAAACCTCTTTTGTTATCTTGTAACGTTGTCTGTGCCTGCACCCCTCAACCTACTCTGCGGACTTTGATTTCAGACTGGGTCTCCACACATAAAGAGGAATGTGACACTCTTAATCTTGATGTGGTTCAAGGCCTGCCCTACATTCAGGGACGCTTGTTTGTGCCTCCAGGACCGAAACGCCTTCCTGCCCTGGCTTGGTCACATGACTATTCACAGCTGATCCGGGTCAACAGAAGACGCTGGAGGCCTTATGCCGATGGTCTTGGTGGCCCACTGTGTCCAGGGATGTGATTGACTATTTGGCATCCTGTTCAGGATGTTCTCAATGCAAAGTCTCCCGTTCTAAGCCTGTGGGTCTGTTACGGCCTCTTCCTGTGCCCCACAAGCCATGGTACATGGTTTCTATGGACTTCGTTGTGGACCTACCTCCTGTGAAAGGCTTTGATACCATATGGGTGGTCATTGACTACTTCACCAAAATGGCATTGTTCATTCCCTGTTCGGGTCTGCCCTCTGCTCCTGTCTTGGCTTCCCTTTTTCTTAAGAACGTTTTCCGTTTCTTTGGGCTGCCTGCTATCATGATTTCGGACCGTGGCTCTCAGTTTACACCATGTTTCTGGAGGGCCTTGACTGTTTCCTTGGGTATTGACGACCGGTTCAGTTCTGCTTATCATCCTCAGACTGATGGACAAACTGAGAGGGTTAATGCCACTCTTCAGCAATTCCTTCAGTGCCTCTGCCTCCGCTTTCAAGCCTCATGGTTGACGATGCTTCACTCTGCAGAATTCGCTTATAATAATTCTATGCATACCGCCTCAGGGGTCTCACCGTTTTTTGCTCTATATGGCTGTCATCCACAGTCATTGCCATTAGACCCGACTCTTCCCATCGACAACCCGGCAGCTCAGGATTGTGTGAGAGAATTGGTGACGATCCGTAGAACGGTCCGTTCACATCTACTTCAAGCCCAAGCGAGGGCTAAAAAGAATGCTGATCGTCACAGAAAACCTGCACCGGACTATAAAGTGGGCATGAAAGTTTGGTTGTCTACCCGCAATTTGCGAATGCCTGGCAAACGTTTGTTGCTGCCTAAATTCGTGGGTCCTTTTTCCATCACAGAGATTATGAATCCAGTGGCTGTACGCCTTCCCTTACCTACCGCTTGGAAACAGCATCCTGTGTTTCATGTCTGTCTTTTGAAACCTTGTCCGCCCTCTATTCGGCTGCCCGATCGCCCCCCTCCGGTTCAGGTGGACGGGGGTGATGAGTATGAAGTGGCGGAGATTCTGGACTTTCGTCTCCGCAGGGGGCACCCCTTTTATCTTGTCGATTGGAAAGGGTACGGTCCCGAAGACAGATCCTGGGAACCATTATGCAACATTCATTATCCAGTGCTCTTACGTCGCTTCCATGCTCGGAGGGGGTCTGCGCCGCCTTTGGGGGTGGATGCTGTTACATCCCGACTTTCGCCTCATCACACTCCCCGGTGTCTGCCCCGTGCCTCTTCAGTCTCCCGCGTTAGCAAGGACAGTTGGGGAGCTCTATGTAAGGCCAGAAAGAGGGACAAGAAAGTGGTTGCTCTTCATAAGGGGCTACAGCGCTGTCATGCACCTTTTTTCTCACGGTGGCAGCTGCCATGGAGAATAGCTGCAACAAACTACATTTCCCAGAAAACCTGCCATGGGTTGTAGTTCCCGGCATTAATACGGGAGCCTCGTTTTCGATTATGTTCCGCCTCTTTGTTGTATTTAACCCACAGCGGTTTTCAGCACATAGCTTCTGTTTATAGTTACAACCGGCATTTTCTGAAGTGCTACTTTCTGAACCTTAAATCTGGAAGTCTCCTGTTTTCTCTGTGTACCGACTTTGCCTGCAAACGGACTTCTAATTCCTGATCCTGTCTTGGTTTTGTTTGCTGTGTACCAGACCCCTTGCCTGCTCCTGGACTCCTGGATTGTGATTTTGTCTTGTTTGCTGACCGCCCGTGTACCAGACCTTTTGCCTGCTCCTGGATCCCTGGTTTAAGGCTTTGCTACTGCTACTTCCTGTATGAATACCATCTCTCACTTGGCCACAAACTCTTGAACCCATTCCTCACAGTGTTTGCGTTCTCCTGAAGAATAACACTGGTAAGGACAAGTCTTCATTTTGGAATCCTGTCTTCATCGAACTGTTACCTCATCTTTGGATAACATTGCTTCATTTCTAAAGTGCATTTGGAACGCTTTGCTGTGGTGCACCATCCCGTAACCAGTGCGACCCTCGTTCCGTCCGGGGATAGCTACCCTACTAACCTTCCTTTTTTTTGTTTTATACTTTCGTTGTTACCCAGGATTCTTTACACTATTCTTACCTCCACCAGTGGTAAAGTATATTTCCTTGATAATTATCATTGGGCAGTTTTCACATTTAGCTAGTATCTAAAGTCTCTTCTGCTTTATAGGTTGCTCCAGGTCCTTTTTGTGGCTTAAGGGGAACTCACTCAGGTACTCTATTTAGGGTAATAGTCTTGGGGAAGGCAAGGGTTGAATCCGACTGAATATTCATCTCTTGTCTTTTCTTTACAGCTGGGTCCGTGGCGGTGTGTTCTCCCCGCTCTTTTGATTGATCGGTCCCCTTGTCTGTACAGTTCAGCAGGTGGTCAAATCAGTTTAAAGAGTTCATTCCCTCACAGAGAGGAGGCTCGGATGGAGGCTCCAACTCGAGCTCTTCAATCAAATCCCCAGCACAAGAGGACCGGTCTGTTTTTACGCACTCCCCATACCGGTGAGTAACACAGGTATGGCAGTAGGGGTGACTGTTTATGCTGAAATTTTGCATACTCTTTAAATAAGGTATATAACCCAATTTTATCTGAGTTCACTACCCAATCATATTGTGTTAGCCTCACCTTTACAACTTGAGGACGTTTTATTAGATCTTCGCTTTCCATGGCTAATAATACAAGATTTTCGTTGCAACCTTTTCCTGCCTCAGCTACAGATGCTGGGACACCCTTCTTTAACATGTTGCCAAGATCTTCATGAAGGGAATTTGACAATGGGTCTAGCATTTTTGCATGGGACGCAAGCTTACGCCATAAGTATTTAGTAGCCAAGGATGTCAGTCCCAGTTCGTGTATGATAATCGAATTTGGGAGTGACATAGGCAAGTGTAATACTTTCTTCCATATTTTCCTTTGGATTTTGTTTAGCATGGGACCAATTTCCAAATAACACAGATCTAAACCATATATGATGATTGCTTCTACTTTGAGCTTGTAAAAGTCGATCAGAGGAAGAAAAATTGCAGTTTTTTGAGTAAATTAGTTTCATTTGGGCAATCAGCGGCATCGCTTTGATTGAGATTTCTACTTGCCATTTGTCGATCGAATCAAAGTTATTCAAATTATACCCCAAATAAATCATACCCAAAGCACGTGGAATCGGCAGTCCCTTTATCTTCCATTGGTATCTTACGATCTTTCGCTTATTTGTAAACACCAACATATGTGATTTCTTTGGGTTTAGCTGGAGATTGCGATTCTCACAGAATTCTACAAGACATTCTAGTTTGTTTTGCAGCCCAAAAGGCGTACGGTCAAACATTATCAAGTCATCCGCAAATGCCAACCAATCCAAACTGAGATCCTGTAGTTTGATCGCAAAGGAATTACACGTGGACCAAATTGTAGCTATCTCGGATAAGTACAGATTAAACAATGTGGCTGCAAGGTTACAGCCTTGCTTTACACCTATGTGGGTTGAAATAGGAGGTGTTAAAGAGCCTTCCTTGTCGATCTTAATCCTATAATTTGTGTCGGAATGTAGCATTATAATCATTGCTATCAGGTAAGGTGGAATTAGTAGATCTTGCATCTTTTGCCATAATAGTTGTCTGATTACAGAATCAAATGCCCCGGATATGTCCACTAGAGCCATATAAATAGGACCATGTCCTTTCTTCCTAGTGGATTTCAGTAAATGTGCCAACAGTGTAGCATTCAACTGTGTACCCATACCTTTGCGGAACCCAGTTTGAAACCGTGAGAGGATTTTTTGTTTTATGATGAAGTCATTTAGGTCCTTTAATATTAAGGCAGCAAAGATCTTTGCAGAGATATCAATTAGTGCTATCGGTCTAAAATTGGTGGGATCATTCAACGGACCCTTTTTATGTAGTGGAATTATAATCGCAGTTAACCACGTCTCGGGCACTTTCTTTGATTTGAATACATATTCCAGCCTCCTTAATATGATTTTTGCCCATAACTTCGGGTCATCCTTTATGACACACGGTGGAATGCCATCAGGCCCAGCAGCTTTAGAGGGTTTTAGCTTCGCTATTATAGAAATAATATCATTCAATTCCCAAGGACATTTAGAGGGAGGAATCGTAGCCAAATCTAGAGTTTGTAACCCACTAAATTTCTGTGGCAGGGCATACTTGGTCTTATAAATTTCGCTCCAGACTTCCCCACTTACTTCCGAGCATAAATCTGGCTTTCCTTTTAAAAGAGGATCTTTCAGTGTTGCCCAAATTTCCCTGGAGTTTTTCCCGATTAGGTTCAGAATCATTTTTTGGTTGGTTTCTATAAATATACCAATCTTCAACTGTTTGACATCATTTCTATAGCTTGTAAGATTTTTTTTTTTCTGATTCGCATAACCCCCTGTTTCATTAGATTTCATCAATTTGCGAATTTCATTGTTTTTTTGTTTTTTCCTCAATGCAATTTCTTTGTTATAACTGCTGTTGTAAGCAATCTGCTTAACCATTGAGCGTTCCTTTACCAAGGTATCAAGATGACCACATATCATGCCCTCATTTTTCCTTTCCCATGCGATAAGGTCAAACCTAGACATCATTTCCACATTTATTTTTACAGTGTCTCTGTTAACCAGGTAATTTAGCTGCCTGTATAAGCCAGCATTCCACCTGATGGAGAGTGCTTTTCGGTCTATCTCCAACAAAGACAATGCCGGCTTAGCTTCATGCATCGGTGAGTTGCAATCTAACAGACACTCCAATATGCAGTGATCGCTTAGATGTGATTGAATTATATTACAATTTATTGTAAATTCTGATAATGAGTCCAATATTACCAAAAAATCGATTGTTGAGCATTTCATTCCACGAGACCAAGTGTATGCATGCATCTTTTTTCTACAAAGGTGGTACTATTAACAAGCATATATGTGCATGAAGAAGGGACAGAGACTGGGGCCCCTTGTGGTGTAGGACTGGCTCTGGTTTGCCCCCTGGTAGGCCTCTCACCCCAGGCTGAGTGGGATCCCAATCTCCCCTCAACAGGATCATATTACAGACCCTGTCACACAAGAGCTGTTCATGAGGCAGAAGTAGCAAACTGGAGCTGGTTTCAAGTGGTTGACTAAAACCTGCATGATCTTCTTTGGTGGGGTTAGAGCTGGTAGAACTGGTGGTGGTGTGCCCATAAACTAGATAAACTGTGCTGGGTGCTTATACGTTCTCTGGGTCAAATGGTTCTGTTTCATTCACCTTATAAAAACCCAGGTACCAGTCTTTATTATTATCTTCAGCCAGGATCTCTTTTTCCACCTTCATAGAGTGAGTACTGTGGTGACAAGCAATTGGTCTTGCCTGGTGAGGGACCTGTACGGATTATGTATGCGAGGCATGTTCATTGGCCTTATATACACAAAGGGTGTACCAGAATGATGTTTTGATCAAAACAAATGTGATTAGGAAAATAAGGAAAGTTGCCCATTATTGGTAGGCAAACGTGCCTGGATTGAGCTACTGCCACAATACTACAGTGGTACATGTTCAAATGCTGTTATGGGTGTCTGATGGCCTTGAGCTATGTTCAAGAGTGCCTATAAAGTATGGAGGCTTCTACACCAGATAATCATAATGGATTCATTCCCGATACTAAATGAGGGGTCTCGTAGTACCAAACCTTCTGGAAAAACAAGGGCAAAGGCCTTCTTTTTTGTTTTAGGGGGGCCTGGTTCTAAAAGGCAGATTAGATTATGAAGCAAAGAAGGGGTGAACCAGGCTACCCCTCCCTTAGGCATCAACAAGGTGGGAGGACCTATTCGAAAAAAACTAGTAATTCATTTAAACTAGTTGAACAGAGTCGCATTCAATTTTTAAGCGTATAAACATTTTTAATAAAGGGAACATATTAAAAAACATCCGTCAAAATAAAGAGCAGTGCAGTTGTTACCCCAAAAGAGAAAGCAAAAAGACATGTGTCTTCAAATTGGCAGAACAAATGCTAACCAACACAAGTGATTTCATATAAAACAGAAATAATAGTGTGCCATACTAGACATGTAACATATTTTCACTGATAGGATGATTTCATATAAATAAAGATAATTAATGTGCAATACTAAGTGTGTAGCACATATTCACTGTCGACACAGATTGGTGTTTCTGGCTTGGAGGACCAATTTTAGTGTTTGTCAGTCAAATATGAAAGATCTAGACACTGAGGTCTTGTTGATGGAAAAATGACTTCTCAGGGCCTCCAAACTTTCTTCAGGACGAAAAAACAGTATAAATAGATGTGCAAATGTTCATCTAAAACTTATAAAAAGGAGGGGCGAGTATTAAAAAGAGTGTGATTGTGTTCATTCTTTTTTAATTGAATGCCGGCGGGAATAGGTCTAAACCTCACTTTTAATTAATGACGTCTAGGGAGGCAGAGATGGAAAAACCGGAACTGTCTTGTGTTCAGGTTGTTGTAGTCTCTGGTGCACAAAAGCTACCTATAGTGGTAGAGACAGTCAATCAATGATGGTGCCAAGGGGCTCTGCTAATGACTATTATATAATGAGCACAACGTCATTACCTGGAAAGGTAGGTTTTGAAGAACGCATCAAGTGTGTTTGAAAAATGCAGATCCACAATGGAATACTGGAAAGCCAATAAATGGAAGGGCTCAAAGGTCTTGCTGGAGTAAAGACTGTGGTGCCCAGTTGTGGCAAAAGGAACCGTCTCAGTGGGTCCTAGTATTTTTTTTTAAATGTAGTTGAGACAGGGCATATAACTAAGCTCTAATGTCAGCATGTTTAGGCGAAATATATACAAAGAGCTAGGAAGTTGTTTGAGAAAACACAAGGGTTAATTCTATGTTAGTTATTGTTGAAAGGCGTTAGTTATTGAAAGGGCGAGACTGATCGCCGTGAGTTTTTTCATTCCGCAAGTGCATTTTATAATATAGTACACGGGCGGGCAGCACTCCTTCGTGTGTGCCATGTAAAATGGTGCTGAATAGATAGAGAGCGGCTCACCTTTGCGTGAGGAGCGGTATGCAGGGACCAGGCTCTAGTGTCTCCGATATCGCGCATGCGTATTGACGCTGTGCTGGTTCTTCTCTTGGTTTGAAAAATAAATCTTTATTGAGGTTATCGGGACAGAAAAAAGAGAAGGCACAAGGGCTACTTTGAAGTAGAAAAAAGAGGGGAAAAGCCCTCAAGATGTTAATTGCGTTTTTTAATTGATTATGCCCTTGAGACAAAAATTGAGAATTGCACCCCTGGTAGTGCATGGCTTCTTGAGAAATTGCCGTAGTTAGAGATGCATCTAATTTGTAAAGCGGATGCAAAGAAAGTTGCAACAAAAAAGTCGAATTGATTCTTAATTTGCGTAGGTATCTATTATTTGTTAGTTGTCAAGAAAAACAAGTGTAGTTGGTGACAAACTGGCACGAATTGAGATGCAGAGTTAGAAATGCATCAAATTTGTAAAGCGGATGCAAAGTATGTTGCAACAATAAAAAGTCAAAAGGATTCCTAAATTGAGTAGTCATCTATTATTTGTTAGTTGTCACACAAAACGAGTGTAATTGGTGAAAGATTGGCACGAATTGAAATACTTTGCACATTTCAAAACTAGTTGTTAAAACATTCTAGAACAATTGTTTTTGTAGTTGTTCTACATCTATTGAACAAGATAATAGCGGAGATATGCATTTAGAGGTATGCCTGAACAGAAAAACAATGTTTTGACAAAAGAAGGAAAACGGATATTACAAATATTATTTCTGTGAAATCCAAAGGACTGAACCATGGGCTTGAAATGTCAATAAGAACATAGAGACCCCAGACTTAAACAGTAAACAATATTTTCTTTTTGGCATTCAGTGTTAAAAGTAGAATATTGTTTTGTGTGTGGGGTTACAACAAGATGGTTGGTCGAAAAAGAGATTCCACTCTATAGAAATGTTCAGGCCTCGTTTAACCGTATCTAAACGGTAAATCAATTTTTTGTTCTAGGCGACAAAGCATCATGTCACGGTTACCTCCTCTATAGGAATTTCTTTACGGTCTCTATGACAAACCAGAACATATCGGAATAGAGATGTTTTTTTGCTTTGAAATGTGCAAGCATGTGTTTCATCAATTTCGTTTTTAATGCAAGATTTGTGTTCATAAATCCTTTGACGTATTTCTCTTTTGCATTTGCCTATATATATAAGGTCGCAAGGGCATTTGATGCCATACACCGACCATTTTGTTTTACAGTTGGTAAAGGACTTGTATTTCCATATCGTGCCATCAAGGTTGATTTCCTTAAGGTCTTTTGACAATGCACAAGCTGTGCAAGTTCCACACCTATGATGGCCAATTACAGGTGGTAGATTCCACAGAGTAGTTTGATTAGAAATTGCAGTCTTTGGTTCCTCGTAGATATGAACAAGGCCGTCCTTAAGGTTCCTACTTCATTTAAAGGCAAATCTCGTTTTTTCTGGTTTGGAGGTATCGGTAATCAGGACGTCCCAATGATGTAGTATCGCTTTTCTAAGGGTGTTACTAATCGGTGTGAAGGTTGTAACACACGTTAACTTGTCTTGTGGATCTGGAGGTTTTTAAGTCAAGCAGGATTCTCGGTTAGTGTTTCTTGCTCTCTTGCGAGCTCGTCTTATGATATAAGGGGAATATCCTCTTTCTGTAAGACGTGTCGTCAAAGATTTACTGGTGCTGTCAAAGTTTGTTAGTGTAGTGCAATTGCGGCGAAGGTGTCAAAACTGGCCATAAGGAATATTTTCCTTTAGTACAGACGGATGGTAACTAGAGTATTTTAGCAGAGTATTTTCGATGTAGGTTTTCTGTAAAGCGTTGTCTTTAAATCATTTGTGTCGTATTTGTATATTTCCAGGTCTAAAAACGGAATTCTATGTAGGCTTGCATCTTTGATGAATTTAATGCAGGGGTTTTGTATGTTGAGCCATGTAAAAATGGCTTCTAGTTGATCTTGTGTACCACGCCAGACTGCAAAAACATCATTGATGTACCTATGTCAGCAGATTAAATTGGCTGCGAATTGGTTGTTTTTATGATAGACTGTGGCATGCTCGAAATTGTCCATGTAAAGATTAGCTATGTCTGGAGCAAATGTTGCCCCCATGCTAGTACCATTGCATTGTTGCTAAAAGGTTTGGCCATGAATGAAGACATTTTCGGTTAGTGCTAGGCGGATGCATTTGAGGAGCGGATTTCGGATCCAGGCGTGCCGACACCAGTGGAGCAGTGCCCCACCTAGGGCCCAATAGAGGAGAGACCCAGCACAGAGGGCAGAAGAACTTTCTGTGTGCGAGACGCGAACAGAGGACATACCCAGGAAAAAGACGGTGGCGGGGAGAAATGGGAGGCCTGTAAGGCCTGTAAGGAGTAGGCAAGGTGTCCCTGCAAACCGGCAAGGAGAAGGCACAGCGGAGTGCCCGTGCCCGTAACAAGGAACAGGCATCCTGTGTACTGCAGCTGAGAGCCAACCTGCCTGAGATGGAGGGGAACGAGGGATTAGAAATGCTGGTCCCGCCAGGGGACAAATCCACATAATCAGTTAAACAGTGCTGTCGGACCATAGCTCCTCCCCTATCCCAATCTATGCGAGAAAGCACATAAGAACTGGCTAGTAGGAAAAGGGACAATGGCCAGAAAACACAGCTGCAGTAGGGCCGGCCAGACCACTGTAAGATTGAAGAGGAGATGGGTGGAATCAAAATACAGGAGGGGCTCCTGTCCACTTACAGTGAATCTCCATTTCTGCCTGATCAATCAAAAGGCATAGGGTCAGGGGCAAAGACAAAGGACATGACCAAGTTAGACCAACACATAGATTGTGTATCCGGAGAGACTGTGTGCACCCACAATGTCAAAATCAGGGGAAAATACCCTGCACTACCCTCAAAAGGTGACAAGAAGCCCCAAGACACTAGCTTACAAAGAATATGGGAACGAGAGATGGGCTCCCCCCAAAAGCAGGAGATACCCCAGGGTCAGCGGGACAAGGGGGACACCGACCTACAAAACATCCCAGACCAGACAGTAACAACTATGGTCCTCAAGCAATACTTCAACGACTTGGAGATAAAATTGCTGACACAGTTCAATGGCAGATTGATAAAATGAGGGAGGATCTGGCTGGGGCATTGCAGGACATAAAGAGGGATGTAAGTAAGATTGAGGAGAGAGTGGACTCCAACGAGAGGGCGAACCAGGATATTGCAGACGACTCCAGGAAAACGGAAGAGCTCATGGAACAGTTGGCGGTCGCCACCCAGAATTTGGAACTCCAGGCGGAGAACCTGGAAAATAGGTCCAGGAGATTGAATATTCGTATTAAGGCCCTTTACGAGGAGGTTTTGGAAAAGGACTTGAGGGAGGCGGTCCACAATGTATTCAGTGACCTCCTGGACCCAGAGATTCCAGCCGACATACGGGTGGACAGGGTGCACAGAGTGGGGCCACGAAGATCAGAAGAAAGGGCCCGACCGAGGGACGTCCTGGTGGCACTTCATGATTACACTACGAAGGAGAATATATTGAACGCAGCAAGGATGGCTTCCCAAATAACGTACAATGGAACTGTCATTCTCCTATTTCAAGATTTGGCTCAAATGACATTAATTAAGAGAAGACAAATGGCTCCGGTTTTGAAGGTGTTACGAGATAAGGACCTTAGATATAGATGGACATTTCCTTTTGGAGTCTTTTTGGCAAGGGAAGCAGAGAAGGGTCAGCTCATAGGAAAAATGAGCGAAAGTTTTGGGGATAGAAGGAGAAGATCAGATCACGAGCGAGCCCCCACTGAGGGACCAGCCTAAACCAAGGAGATGGGAATGGTGAACAGCAAGACCCAAAAGGGGTATGAAAGGGGGCTATCAACCCCAGTTGAAAGGCCCAGTGAATGTGAAAACAGCGAGAGGTGGGTGGGCCACCGACAAAGAAGAAGCAGGAGAGTCAACATGAAGAGGTACTCCTGGGGCGAGCTGACTTGATCTAAGCCTAGAGAGGGCAAAGAGAGGAGAAATAATAAAGTCCCAGGGGTAGGGAGGGGGGGAGGAGAGGTCATCTTGGTATGGGTATGGGAGTACCTGCAGGTGAATGTGCTAGGGAAGGGGTGGGGTTCAATCTGCGAGAGAGCGATTCGAGGGGGGCTAGAGGCCAGTTGAACCCGCTCAGTGTGGGGGGGAGGTGAGGGGAAGGACAGGGGGAAGGGTGTGGGACACGTGAGGGGAGGAGGGACCGTTGGGAGCAAAGGAAGAGGTTAAGCATAAGCAACCAACTACATAAAGGGTTTGAACGGGCAGGCCTTAAGGTGATCTACATGAACATCAATGGTATTAATTCCCCTGTAAAGAGGAAAAAGCTGGAAAGAATTTTAAGGAGTGAGGGACCAGACATTTTACACTCCAGGAGACCCATGTACAACTACGGGACAGGGATAGATTGAGATTACGGGTATTTTGACACATCTGCCATGCCAATGAGAAATCAAAAAGGGGGCTGGGTCCCGATTGCACTTAGCAACAACATCGATCTTACAATTGAAGAGATGGAAAGGGGCTCCCAGGGCAGATACTTAGCACTAAATGTTAAAGGGAGGGGATAAGGGCACAAGGTAGCCACAGTGTATGCCCCCAACGTGGGACAGGCCACTTCCTTCAGACCGCACTGATTAGGCTAGAGAAATTTGCAAAGGGCCCAATAATACTCATGGGGGACTTCAACATGGCTTGGGACTATGGACAGAATGGGATTGATTGACGTGTGGAGGGAAAGGGAAGGGTACACATTTTCCTCCCATGTACATTGCTACACCTGGGCCTCCTGGTCTTTATTAGGCCGGGTCAAGGGTATGGAGGTGGGAGATATGTCCATTGTTGACCATGCACCCATCACATTGAAGTTCGGAAGGAAGGGAGGGCCCCCAGGAATGTGGAAGTGGCGCTATCCCTCATATCTGTTTAAGGATAGTACACTGAGGGATGAGATTAGGGAGGGAATTGGGGAATTCTTTGGGGACAACGGGGAAGGTGACACCTCTTTACAGATTTGTTGAGGTGCATTTAAAGCCACAATAAGGGGCAGAATAATTGTATGTAAACCACGGAGGGACAGGGAGTTAAGGACAGTAGAAAAGGAACTGGAAGACAAATTGAAGGAGGTGATTGCACAAATGGGATCGAGTGGAGAGACGAAGAGGGAGTACAGAGCAATAAGGGGACAATTAGAGCTGATACAGGCAAAGGCGGTGGGATGCTCATTAGCATTTCTCAAACAAAAGTATTATGTCACAACAAACAAGACTGACAGGATGTTAGCAAGGATGCTGCGAAGAGAAGAAAAAGCCAAAATGATACTGAGAATTAGAGGACAGGGAGTTAGTACGCACACAGAAGAAATATCCATGGAATTCTTCAATTTGACTCTCGCCTATAAAGCATGGCAGGGGTGCTGGAAAGGGAACAAAAGGGCTACCTAACGGATAAGAGGGTGGCACAAATAACCCAACAAGAAAGAGTTACTGGAACAGAACATAACAAGTGACGAGGTGAGGAGGGCCATCTCTTCTCTGCCAATTAACAAATCCCTATGGCCCGATGGCTTCACATCGGAATTTTATAGAACTTTCAGGGAGGCTTTAATCTCATACCTGGTCCCTCTTTACCATGAGTTTGGAAGGACACAGAATAACTCCGTCCATGGAAGAGTCAAAAGTTGTCCTGCTTCCTAAACAGGGTAAGGATCTTTCCCTATTCGGATCACACAGGCCAATAGCCCTAATAAACGTGGATGCTAAAATTTACACAAAAAGTTTGACGAATTGGTTGGAGCATGTTCTCCCCCATTTAATTAGCACAGACCAGTTGGTGTTCATAAAAGGTAGATAGACGAGGGAGAACACCAAGAGAATACTTCATCTCATCCAAAAAGTTGGGAAATGGGGCACGCCCTCCCTCCTTATTACGCTGGATGCAAAAAAGGCTTTGGATAGGGTAGAATGGTGGTTTCTCTTTTTAACGATGCAGAAGATGAGGTTCGGGAAACATGTTGTTTAAAGTCAGGGCCAACTATCAAAACCCTTAATTACGCTTGGCAATAAATGGCCAGTTATCGGTCATCATCCGGGTCCAGAGGGGAACAAAGCAGGGGGTGTCCTCTTTCATCATTATTATCTGCCATCCACTTGGAACCCCTTCTGGAAGCAGTACGGGCCAATAAGGATATACAGAAAATCCCGTTTGGAGGGAGGGAACACAAAAATGCAGCCTTCACAGATGACATGCTGCTGACCCTAGAAAACCCAGACAACTCCATGGAAGCCCTGGAGGGGGAGATGAAAGGTTTGGGGAAGTAGCAGGATTTACAATAACCTCCCATAAATCTGATATACTCAATTTGCCGATTCCCTCTTCTAGGGAACAGGAACTGAGGAGAGCATTCCCGTACAGATGGGAGGAGAAGTATATACAATACCTGGAGGTAATATCACCAATACATTGGGGATGCTCTACGCAGCCAACTTTATGCCCCTCCTGGAGACAATTAAGAGTAAATTGGTGGACTGGGGGCCGTTACATGTAACATGGATGGGCAGAATTAACATGCTCAAGATGGTAATCCTTCCCCAAGTACTGTATTACTTTCCGACCCTTCCGATACGGGTCCCCACACCCTTCTACCGAGCACTCCAGAAGTGAGCGAGGAGATATGTGTGGAAACAGAAAAGAGCTAGGCTAGCAATGCGAGTCATGATGGTGCCTAGGAATAGGGGGGCAAATGGGACAACAGACGTTCGAGTTTACCACCAGGTGGCACAGATGAGAGTGGTCCGGGACTGGCTGAGGGATGATCGGGAGAAAGTATGGCGAGGGATGGATGAAGCAGTTGAAACCCCATTTGAAAGATACCTCACAAGGGAATCGGGAGATACTCACTTGGGGGGTGTGAAGTACGTGTTGGTGAAACAAGGGGAGGAGTCGGGGGAAAGAAAATATTTGACACAATGGGAACATTCGGTGGGCACATCAAAAGAGGAAGGGGAGTGGAAGCAGCTCTGGGAGCATATTCCTAAATTGACCAGATCCCTCCAAATACAGGAAATTTGGTTAAAGCTAATGCTACAATTGCACCCAATGCTGGAGAGGCTACATAAATTCTACAACTTGGCATCGGCAAAATGCTGGAGGGTATGTGATATGGAAGGGTCTTGGAGCCACATTTGGTGGGAATGCCCGCACCGCACATGCAATGTTTTTGGGATATGATAACAGGGGCACTATAGAGTATTCTGGGGATAGAAAAAATGGGTAACAGGGGGCTAGCACTTCTTGGGATGGGGGCCCACCTCAGGGACTTCCCCACCGGGGCCCAGCGCAAGGTTTATGTTATCCTGATGATGGCAGGCGCCCTGACAGTGGTGCAAAAATTGAAGTCAAAAGACCTGCCAGTAGAGCATGAGTGGGTGGGAAAAGTGTGTAATCATGTGACTATGGAGTGGGTGCCATATTCACTTCAAGGGGACTAACAGGGCTTTCTGGCAGACTGGGCTGTAGCTATGGAGTACCTCCAGGCAGGGGCGAGGGGAGCCTGGTACCCGAGAAGAACAAGACTGTTTGAACTACTGTAGAGACATGGAACAATGTGTGTACACATGCAAGCGGATTGACCCAGAAGAGGAGGTGGTGCTAATTGATGGGGGATCCAACAGGCGGTGCTCAAGAGAGGATTGGACTCTAAGCGTTTGGGATCACGACCGGACCGGGGAGCGGAAGGGTGGGGAAGGGAGATTTGTTTGTACATTAAACATTGTTAATAGAATATTATATGGGAAAAAAAAGATCAAACGAATACTCAGATCTTAATAATGATCTGCAGGAGCCCGTATTCAATCTCTATGGAAGTGATAGTGAGCATGGGCAGTCAAAATATAAATCCCACAGTGGTGGAAAAATTACCACTCATGATTCCCGTGGATTAATTAACACTTTATTAGTAAAGCAACAGCAGACACCCAACCAACGGCAACACAAGAATTTGGCGCAAGTAAGCTTCTCTCCCTCCTGTGTCCCAGTCTCTTTTACCCACATGAATAAATGAGTTTCAAAGGCAGGGGAGTGGTCCCTACCTGGTAAGGTCACAACTTATGACTTTTGATGCCTGCTGCACTCTGCCGTGTTCGTTAGTGTGATCATTGAGGACAACATAGCGTAATATATTTCTCCAAGGTGAATATAGTCCCTAAAGCTTCGCACCCACTCTCAGGCAGGTGAGAGCCCTTGTAATAGGAGGACTTCTGCCAGCTAAAGCTGCCTTTCAGCAGGAAAGCGAGAGCATAGAACACGCTTAGCTGTGCCAAAAGGGCTATACATTAGAAGAGTGAACAGTGAAGGCAAGCATGACTGCAAGAATGGGCAGTGTGTTTTCTTAACTAAGTCATGCGCAGTGTATTCCACCATCTCGCTTTATGCAGGGTAGAGATAGTGGTTTAAACATGGTGAGTGACAGACTATAATGGTGCAGAGTGACATTATGACACAGGGGTGCATAAATGAGGTCGCCTTGTTATTTATTTTCCGCCACAGTCCCCTCCTATGAAACCTTCCCTCCAGTCTCATTACAAACATCTGTAATAGAGAATACCTGACATCCGGCATATCATAGCAAAGTGTGGCCTCAGTAACCTGACAATACATTACTAAGGCAGTTTGGGAAACATCCGAACGCAAACTGATTGCACATTGACAGAGGCATTTACAGACCATTGACAGACAGAAAAAAACTATTATTACGACCATAGCTATGAGCAGGATCGGACCAATGGACGTGCCTAATGGTCCTAATAGCCCTACAATTCAGGACTCCAACAACCAGGTTTCAATGCTACTGTGTAGAAGGGTCACGGTATGTCGACTATGAGTGAATATGTTAGTGATATTGCTTATGTAATTTGGTATAAACGTGCATCACTCACTTTTTACGACTGCACAGACGCTGCCTTGTGAGGCTCAAATGATATCCAGAGGCATATAGTTCAGGAGTATGATGGTTCGGATGGCCAACTGTTCACAGGACAACAGGTACAAAGAGGTGGCAGTAGCATTGGCAATGTCCTCAACTAGCCGAGACAATTGAGTCAGTTGGTCTCAGTTCATTTTTACCTGAGAGCTGGTATCAGGTATCCCACTCCTGCAACAAAGGTCCCAATCAGTGCTCCGCTGGGTGTGGGGTTGAGCGGAAAAGGTGGGCAACAATGGATACGCTTTATCCCCACAGATGAGTAACGTTCCTGAATAAGTGGCGTACCTAGATTGGAAGAATGGAAATCCACAGTAAAAGGCAAAACGACAATCACTACAATAAAGTTGGTCAACATGTAATATTGGCATTAACTCATTCCAATGTACACCCTTGGTTGGTATAGCATAGGAGACCACTCGCTGTGCAGTTCAGGTGAAGAGCGGCTGGATTGACCTGTACCTGGCCTGGGATGAGGAAATTTGGGGGCTCAGTGAATCCCATGTGCGAATGAGCATCCCAGCATGGGCTGGCTCCTTCAGAGTGGGTGAACACCTTGAGATCCAGTCAGATGTTTCACCAGTGGAAAGGAATGGGTGTGATGGGAAACCAGAATAACAGATTGTGGGGCAGGTGGGCACACACCCATCAACCGGTCAGGTTGAAAATGCTAGCATACTGCAAAGAGAGGTGCAAATAGGTGTTTACACTGGGCCCAGGGGTGTGTAGGGGCCCCCTTTCTCATGGCATGTGGTACAGTTTCACACACAAGTACACAGGAGATAACCATTAGTCTCATTATCACTACAATAACAGAAATGTAACAAGAAATGGTGACCTCTTTGAGGCTCTCATTGGTCTTCGCTGGTTCTGTGGTTCTTTGTGACTTTTCTAGGGTAATAGTTTGTGGTAGATGGACAACGTTCACCTCAGTTGGACAGAACCAGTGGGATGCAGGTTGCAGGTGGAAAGCTTGACTACAGGCAGTCATTTCATCTGGGGTATCAGACTTCGTAGAGCGGCCACTGAATACAGAGCAAAGTTCCAGTGTACCAGGCTCCTACCACCAGTGCATGCACTACAACAACTGCAAGTACCAGAGCCAGACGAATAGGAGGGTTTTGGTCACAAAAAGGAAAACCGACAAGTGATAGCTGCAGAGGCAAAAACTCAGATGCCAGGGACATAGCAGCAGTGGCATCTACTCACGGTTCAAGAAATGCCTTGGTTGGCAGATTCATTGTTTCTGGTAAGTTAGATTCAATGGAGAGTAACTTCACCAGTCTCCACCTTGTTCAAAACTCTGGTACCCTTAGTATTCTTCCACAGGATCGCAGTGCATACCTCTGGCTAGTTTTGTTGTGAGATTCAGGGGTGTCGAACTGCGCAGATGGTGAATCAACACAGGAACTTGAATTGGGGTAGTTCCCTCCGGGTCAATGACCTCCTGCTGAAGGAACTTTACAATAGCTCTCAGTGGTGAAAAGACTCAAAAGATGCGGGTTCCATCTCAGCACATGAACATATTGGCTGTTTGATGGCTGAGCTATCATGCTCTGATATAGGTTGTTCTGTCCAGGAACACAGGGTGGCAGGTGCCACAGAGGGTGGTGTCATTGGTCTCCGTTGATCTGGTGCTACTTTGAGGAAGACCAGTAGGGTTGGTGGTAATGTCATCGGTTGGAGCAGGGACATTGCAGCAGTGCGACTCGTGGATCCTCGCTGGGATCAGATCGCACTTAACAGCAAAGTTCGTAGTGAGCAACACCTGGAATGGCCCACGCCACCTTGGCTGAAGCACAGACTACTGCTGATGGATCTTCACCAGGACACAGTATCATGGAGAGATCAAATAGTTTTAATCAACGTGCAGCAGTACTGAATCAATGTGTCATTCTCTAGCACTAGACCCTGGACTCAGGACTCAGGGGACTCTAGGTGGTGCAGTTCCCATTCTCATTGGGCGTCCTGTGAGGATTTTGTAGGCAGACAGTCTGTGTTTAGGCTGTTGGTCATTTCTTATGGCTAACAAAGCTAGTAGAGCATGGGGCCATTTCAGCCCAGATTTTTTACACTCTTTAGACAGCCTCAACTTGAGGTCACTGTTGCAGCATTCTATATGCACGCTTGAATGTAGTGGTAAGCACAAATGAACTGTTGTTCTATTCTTAGTGCCTTACAGACTTCCCTAATAACCTGACCAGTGAAGTCGGTACCTCAGTCGCTGTCTATACTGAGAGACAGTCCAAACTGAGGTATAAACTCAGTGAGCAGTTTCTTGGCTACTCTGACTGCATCATTATTCCTACACAGGTAAGCCTCCCCCCACCCTGAGAACACATCCACCAGAACCCGACAATAGAGATAAGTTATGCATGCGGGAGCTGCATGAAGTCTATCTGCACATGTAAAAACTGACCATCCGGTAGGGTAGGTGCAGAGAGCTTCGGAAGCACCACTCTCCCAATATTATATGACAAACATGTAGCGCAGTTTTTGCAGTAATGTTGGGCCATAGAAGCTAGACCTGGGGCTATCCAGTCTCTCTGAAGTAACGTGATTGTGGGGTTTTTACCTGAATGGACCCAACCATGAGCTTCACAACCAAATAGAGCAGTAGCACCTTGGACACCACTATGGAATTTCCGTAGTGATGCTGATTGAGGAGCAGCTGGCGACGTAAGCCTTTCGGCACAGTTCGTTAATTGTACAATGTCTAATGCCTTGTATCTTCTCTTTTACAGGTCCGTCGATCCGAAGGAGCAATGGTTCCAGGATGATGGTCGGAAGAGCTGCGGATCGCTGGCGATGAAGTTCAGGTAAGCTGCTGCCTTTTTCTCACAATGTCTTCTCCTTTCCTTTGCAGGTGCTGTTCTTACGAGGTTCGTGGATGAAGCTGAACACAGTGAGCGTTACGTTGCAGTAATGCAAACTAACACGAAGCGTGTCAGTCTATTCGGGTGTGGTTTAAATAGCTTCAAGAAAGAAGTCCAGGTAAAATAGACCCCATGGTACCACACCCAAAACAACTACACTGCAAGCCTGGTTTCAAGGAGCCAGGTTATGAGGATGCCTCCACATGACTGGCATTAATGAAAAGTAGTTCCCAAGTACAAGTCTATATTTAAACATGAGCCTGGCGCCAAAGGCGCCAGGACTGGCCCCAAGAAGACCTAGGCTGCAATTTCTTGGGTTTAGTGGGGACTGGAATCAAGACTCTCCCTGGCCCATAAGTTGGCCAGGGGGTCTTCAGAATGTGGGTCGTGACAGCACTCCCCCCCCCCCCAAGGCCCCTCTCAAGGTGTTCCTTCTGTCCGGCCCAGGCTTAGTTGGGAGGTTTTGATGGTAGCTTTTGATCAGACACTGTGCGTGAACGTTTTCACAGGGTTCCCAGGATCTGTCTTGGGGTCCAAAACCTTTCCAATCTATTAGAACGTATAGTCTCCCCCTTGAGTACTTAGAATCCAGTATGCCTTTAACTTCGAATTCAAGTTCTCCGTCGACAAGAATGGGTTTCGGAGCTGCTTCAATCCGTGTACCAGGTTGCATTGGTTTTAAAAGGGACACATGAAATACCGGATGGATGCGTAGATTGGATGGTAAATCTAACTTGACGGCCGCTGGACTGATAATCGTCTTGATGGTGTAGGGTCCCAAATACCTGGGTTGAAAGGTCTGGGTTCCTTTGATGGGTATAAACTTGGTGGCTAGCCAAACCTACTTGATAATTGGGGGCCTTTGTCCTGTGTTGGTCGGCGAATTGTTTTTGCTTGGCTTTGGCGTGAATCAGATGTTCTCTGGCCTTTTTGAAAGCCTGAGTGATGCTGGTGTGAAGGGTTTTAACCGCAGGCATTTCCAATTTGGTTGGGAGATCCAATTCTGAGGTACGCGGGTGTCTACCATATAAGGTATAAAAAGGTGTTTACCCAGTACTGGAATGTAAGGAGTTGTTATATGCGTACTCAGCTATCCATAGTAAGTTCTTCCAGTCTCTCAGCTCGTGATGCAACATACACCGTAGGTATAGCTCAAGGGTCTGGTTGGTCCTTTCGGTCTGACCGTCCGTTTGGGGGTGGTGGCTAGTGGATAACCGGAAGTCAATTTGCGCCATTGTACACTTTCTCCAAAAGTTGGAAATGAACTGACTACCTCGATCAGAGATCAGGACTGATGGGAATCCATGTAATTTAACAACATTGTCCAGAAATACCTTGGCTAGAGTGGATACATCTGGAAGGCCTTTGAGTGGAATAAAGTGGGCCATCTTCGAGAATAGGTCTACGACTACAAGAATGGTGTTAAACCCTTGACTGGTAGGCAGGTCCGTGATGAAGTTGAGGGAAAGGGTGTGCCATGGCGCTGGAGGAATGTCCAAAGGTCTCAAAAGACCAGATGGTTTATGTTTTTGCGATTTGTTTTGTGCACAGCCTCCACAAGATTGAATGTATTGGATTATATCTCTTCGCCAGGTAGGCCACCAAAAGTTCTGTTTAACATTGGCTAAGGTCTTGGTGATTCCAGGGTGCCCTTCGATTAGGGAATCGTGGTAACCTGAAATGACTTGCTGTTGTAGGTTCTTGGTGGGTATGTATAGGCGGCCCTTAAAAAGGGGTAAGCGGTCTTGGATGAAATATTGTTCTCCTTGTGCTTGCCATGCAAGGAGGGTATCCGGATTCATGATTTGTTGAATTTCCTTTTTCAGTTCCATGTGTGTTAAGGCTGTAGTCAGGTCTAAGAGTTTGTCTTCAGGTATGATGGGGACCGGATCTGGGGCTGTAAAAACCAAGTTATCTGTTCCATTACGAGAAAGTGCGTCGGCCTTTCCATTCTTGATGCCTGGTCGAAAAGTTATGACAAAATCGTATTCAGCGAAGAAAAGAGCCCATCGAGCTGGCGTGAAGATTGGGCCTTTGCTGTTTTAAGATACTGCAGGTTTCGGTGGTCAGTAATAACTGTAATGGTGTGTCTGGCTCCCAGAAGGTAGTGCCGCCAGGCTTTGAAGGCGGATTTGATTGCCAAGAGTTCTTTGTCGGTGATGGCGTAGTTAATTTCTGGAGGTGAAGAAGGTCACTGGATGTAGCTGGCCAGTTTCAGGATCTCTTTGTGAGAGGACAGCTCCCATTGCTATACTGGAAGCGTCCGTCTCTACGATACATGGGAGGTCAGGACGTGGATGTCGTAAGATCGGTGCTGAGGTGAATCTTTTCTTTAGCTCCTGAAAGGCTTTTTCTGCGTCTTCGGTCCAGGTGAATTTCTTGTTATTTTTTCGTAACACCACTGTGATTGGGTGTACGATTTGGGAGAAGTCTGGTATGAACCGACGATAAAAGTTCGCAAAGCCTAACATACTTTGTACTCCCTTTATTGACGTCGGTGATGGCCATTTCAGAACGGCGTCGACCTTGTGCAGGTCCATCCTGATGCCTCCGGGAGTAAGGATGAAGCCTAGGAACTCCACTTCGGTTACATGAAAAAAGCACTTTTCCAGCTTGGCAAATAAACAATGTTCACGGAGCTTGGCGAGGACTGAACAGACGTTCTTGATATGATCTTGTTTAGAAGTTGAGTACACTAGGATATCATCTATGTACACTAGGGTGCAGACATCAATTAACTCTCTCAGGACGTCATTCATGAAGTATTGGAATGCTGCCGGTGCGTTGCATAACCCAAAGGGCATGACTTGATATTCGAATACCCCATATTTAGTACGGAAAGCGGTTTTCCATTCGTCGCTGCTTCTGACCCAAACCAGGTGATATGCTCCCCGAAGATCCAATTTGGTCTAAATTTGAGCATCCTTGACCTGGTCCAGCATTTCTGGAATAAGTGGCAAAGGGTAACGGTTCTTCAACGTGATCTGGTTTAATGCTCTGTAATCAAAACAGGTCCTCAAGTCCCCTTCTTTTTTCGGCACGAAGAACAAAGGACTGGCTGCCGGGGACTTCGATGGACAGATGAATCCGTTTGCGAGGTACTGGTCTAGATAGGACTTCAGGTGAAGATTTTCAGGTTCAGTGAGAGCAGAGAGGGCACCAGGAACAAGGTTGATTTGACAGTCGTAGGGCCTGTGGGGTGGCAGGGTATTGGCTTGGTCCTTCTGGAATACATCCTGGAAATCGCGGTATTCCTCAGGTAAAGTACTGGTTACACCTAAGATAGATGTCATGGTTCCGGGAGTCGTAGAATTACTGAAAGCAGTCTTCTATTCTTGATAGTAACAGGCTGGAGAGCAGTCATTGGGGAAGGTTAATTTCCTGGCTCGCCAGTGTTCAGTTATTCCAATAAGGTGAACCAAATCAAAAGAGAAATCGTGAAACTTTGGCCATTACTAAACATGGGCCCGGTGACCCTCCCCTTACCACGTTTTGCCATCAAAAAGAGGAAAAATTTGAGAGACAATCTCATACATTCCTATATGCCATCCCAGTCAGCTCCCAACCATACCACCCTTTGGGAGACAACACCAGCATCTGGACTCTCTCCATGCGGTCAATGCAACGTTTGCTCCCTCACAAAAAGATCTCAAACCTTGGACCTTGGTCTAATGACTCCATGGCGGCAACAGTTGCTGACCAACTGCAATACTTTGAACATTATTTACATGATTAACTGTCCATGCAATAAAAAATACATAGGCATGACCACCAGACCTATAAAAAAACGCATACAAGAGCATCAGTCGTGTATAAGAACAGACCGGGAAAATGCTCCATTGGTGGAACACTTTAAATAAACATAAAGCCAACAAAATCACATGGACAATAATAGAGAAAGTGACCTGTCCGAGGAGAGGTGGGGACATGGCCAATTTGCTCCTAAAAAGAGAGCAAAAATGGGTCTTCCGCCGGAAATCAGACCAATTAGGGCTGAATGAGAATATCCCCAGGCAAACTTTAGCTATGATTAGCTAAACCTCTGGGCACAGATACAATATGTCCTAAATGTCCTCCAGATATGCCAGCAAATGACATGAATTCAGTTACCTACATGTATACATCACGTAGAATTCCATGCCCGACAATTTCAATCCACATGGATATGTACAATTGTGGGTGTTTATCCACAAAACATCTTGCAGGTGTGACGTTTACAAAACAGTGACAACCTGCAGACCCAGAATGAAGCCATTTAACCTTTGGACTACAAGATGACATGTATAACAACATATGGGCACACATGACCTGTGGCTGATTGCGAACGCACACTTAGGTCAAATAATATAACGCGATGCGTTCGGCAACAGTCCCATGACCTGTGATGGACTGCACAACGGGCCGGGCAGACGGATGCTACAGATGTCCTTTCGTGCACGGACGAATTATAGCACATAGCACCTGAAACAACCAGGTAAGACCTAGTATTCACGGGCCGGAAACAAAGACAAATGCGGAAGGATTACAGCCCGGGAGCAAGTGACTCGTGTCACACACACTTCGGCTCCGGGCTGTTGCTTTACAATTGTTTTATAATTCTGAGAGTAAAAAGACCAGGACATAGAGATAGGGTGCATACTAACATCCTCTTACTTTTGCCAGGTCAGGACTCCACCTCGGACCACCGAGGGCACAATTTATCGTAAGAATATTTTCCGCATGACCCCAGATGAAAACACCATGTCAAGTCAACTGTAACAATCAGGTTAGTGACCCCTAATGGTCGCCAACGCGATATGATGTATATATATTATAGATATTATATACACCAGGGTCCTGTTGAACAATACACTGCAAATGGCATGCATAGACTACAAAATAACACCAGTAGGCGAAAATATGCAAAGTGGGGATTCCCCTTCGAAAATAGTAAATGGAACATAGACTAACACCAGATTGTGAATTAGGATAAGAGGCAAGAACCAATCATATCTTGTGTTGTGTATTTACAGTTTGAATAGTACTAATAGAACTGTTCATTTGAAAGCCATGAATGGCAGTTATTAACCAAACGGTGACGTGTGCATATTGTTGTATTTGTTACACAGGGTCACCCGTCTGTCCCAGCCAAAAGACACACTAAGGAGGTGGTAAAGTAACTCTCCCGCCTTCTTTATTTGCTTGAAATCCAACTATTGGTATGTACTAATTAGACCTACCTCCTAGTTGAAAACCATAAGACTGTCCTGAAGAAAGCGACCACATCACACACGCTGTCTCTGAAACCGGTAGACAGTAATTGCTACAGTCTATAGATACAAATGCAATTTTCTATATATGAGCAATTTTTTACCTCACTCCACTATATGCAGTAAGATTAACATCTAGGGAAACTCATACTGAAGTGAGGATCGTCTTTATGTTGGTTTAAAACACAATTTGTGAGTTTTTATACATTGTGTTTGTATTCGTGTTTTTTCTCTTTTAAAAACTTCGATGTGTGTGGTTGTTACACAATCCCGGGCTCATTAAAGATTTTATAACCCAGTGAATGTGTACACACTCAACCACTACACTACCAAGTGTAAACCTGGCTATTTGTCTCTTCCAATACAGACACATAGTGGAAGAGAGTGGTTGAGGAGCATGACCTCAACATGGCTGAATGTTATTAACAACAACTAGAAGTAAATAGTTTATTTTCTTATTCTGTCTCCTATTTGTAGGCGATACACCAGTGCTACACAGGTACAGATTTGGGTAGGAGGAAGTGATATTCAGAAATTCAACTCTATCCCTTTCTGTCCTCTCTCGCAGCCCTGTTTTTCTGCGAGTGGCTAAATCCACAGCAGTTTTCTGTTGTCTCCCTTTAAAACTAATTCTGCCCTCAACCACAATAGTTTTATCCATAAAGCAGGCGGCTTGCCTGTTTTTGGAGATCAGACGTGCTTTGGTTTTAACGTGACTTTTTTACTAGCCTGCAGGCGGGAACCATACAAGGGGAACTGCTGCAATTTGGACAGCGGTCGGCGCTGGACAGCAGTAGTGCACTTTTTTCTTTCTAGTCACGTCCACCTAACTGGCATTGAAGAGAGGTGGGCGAAATGGCTTCAGGGAAGTCTGATAAGAAAGCCAAGGCAGAGGAGGCAGACTTTTTTTTTCACAGCATGGCAGACAACATAGCCAGGAGAAGGTGGCAACCCAGTCCCCTGTCATGGCCCCACTTGGCGGGATAGAGAGTCGATGACGTGGCTCGAAATCAAATTTGACAAAATGAGCAAGAAAGTGGCCAAGCTGGAAACACGAACCGGTACGTTGGAGCAGAGAACAAGTCAAATGGACAGCAATGTACACAAATGCTGCCCCTTGTGCAGCGTATCGGACGTGATCCAGGTGCTGTGATCAAAGAGAATATGGCAATGGAGTCAAGACGTGAATACTTAGAAAATGTGCCACGCGCAGTGCAACTACGGATCATCGGTCCCCCATCTGGAGTGGAAGGGGAGGACCCTGTAAGTTTTATTACCAGTTGGATCCCAGAGGTGCTGGACTTGGAGGTGAAGGAGGAGCCTATATATGTGGACAAATGTTATCGCATTAAGTCCCCCCTCCAGTCTGTCTTCAAATACATCTGCGGCTCCGATGCTCATAGTTCGGTTTATTGAAGTCCGGGACACGGAGAGGGTTTTGAAGCCAGTGGCATAAGGTCCATGTTTTCCCGACCTGGCGCCAGCAACGGAGAAGGAAGAGGTTAAACGTCATAAAGAAACTGTTTTTGGAGTGAGGGGTTAAGGTGGGGATGCTTAAGCCAGCTAAACCTAGAGTCTCATGGAAAGAGAAAGAATACATTTTTTGGGAAGTCGAGGATGTAGAGAAACTGCTGGCCATCGTACCTGCGAAATCACCACCCAGCTAGGACATGGGGTGACGTGCTTATGCAGGGGGTCTCTGTCTCAGTTCTGGCATTTTACAGATCCGCTCTGCATGACTAACTATTGTTACTGCTCTCTTTCATTAGTTTGAGGTTGTAGGAATTTGTGATAACGTTGTTCTGTTTCAACGTTGCTGTACGCTGTTCTGTTTACACGTTGCTGTGTGTTTTGCAGAGCCTTCTAGTAGGCTCCTGGTTCACAGGGAACTGTTAAGAGTTGGCACCGGTGGTATACACTTGTCGAGGCCGGGTTCCAGCGCGGTTCTTGGGCTTGGTAGACAGTGGCATTAAGAGTACTGAAGCAAATAACGGGCGTTTGACTTAGACACTTATCACAATTTTCAAGATATTCCCCTCTACTTGAATGAGGACTGCCAGGGTGATCCAATGTAATGATGGGGTGGGATGCAACATTGTGGGTTTACGCGAGGTGTGGGCCTCTCATGTGGAGGGGTCTTCTCATGCTATTTTGTTTTTTGTTGTTAAAACTGCAATAAAATGTACATTTAAAACAAAAAAATGCATTAAAGCACAGCGAAGGTCCAGCAGGATGGATCCAGCACTCTTCAACCACTGCTATTATATGGGGAAGGATATCTGGGATGTTTTTTTCCAATATTCAGTCTGAAGACCATTGGCATCTGAGGTGTTCTCTGATTACGCAGACTGAGGGCATTTTATGGTTCCTGGGCACTCAGGGGCAGGCTAAGTAGTCCCGTAAATTGTCATAAATTATTTTAACAGTAATATCCCTAAAGAAGTTATTTGTAATTGAACTACTCTCTTAATGACATGCTGGCACCCTGTGTTCATGCTGTCTAAGTATTTTTTAGCAAATATTTCAGTAATTTTCCAGCATTGGATATTTTACAGATTCACATGCTGTATGAATATTCCACGTCATAGGGCTCTGTAACATAGAGCGAAGAACAAATAGTTTATTTGCGTTATCCATTAACATACAAAAAACACAACAATGCATAACTGTTCACATATTTTAACAATAAAATAGATTTTTTTTGGTTTTTTAAAAAGATCTTCCATACATTTTAAGTCCCTCCTTACCAAAAGAACAAACATCAGATATAAAACAGGGATCATTAAAACAAATACATAAGTGCATAGCACTTGCACTTTCCCTAATTTCAAACTTGACAAAATAGTTTTTAAAATACATACTTCTTAAAACAATCAAGATCGGGCATATCAGCAAGAAATGCAAAATATTCTCATCAGAACCTAAAACACAGCAGCATTTTGTATGTCCGCCCACCCAGGACATTTTTGCTAACAATAGTAAAATGTTTAGTCTGACCACTAATATAATTATGCTATGCTCAGGCGATCGCAAGGAACTGACTGCTCCTGTCTCGCCATTAGTTTGCAGTGAGGCCACATAAAATGCCATTGATTGTAAAGTGGCGACACGGTTCATCATTCAAGATAGTTCCAATCTAGTTTCCTTTTCCCTACGAATAGTCTTCAATTCGACTGGGCTATTTTATTTGACTCAATTCAATAGCCCATCTTTTTAGCAAGTGATTCCCGTTTTAGTACCGTGAATATTTCCCTTTTGCTAATGAGCAGGTAATTTCCCCACACTGCATTCAATCTGATAGGTTTAGGGATCTCAAATTTGCCAGCCTTGAGAAAAAATCCCAAGAACTTGCACTCAGAACTGCAATACTTATTACACCAAGTTCTGTTCGTAAAACATTTCCTGGTGAACTAGGACAATCCCAGCTATATTTCTCAGAATTTTGTTCTGCACCCCATCTAGTCTAATGCAGTTAAAACAACCCCATATTTCAGAGCCGTATAATACAGGGGCATGTATTTTGATTTCCATAACCTTTAGACATTTGTCCATTCTCTTACCGCCATACCTGTAATAAAAACGGCTCTGAAACCTGATTGAGTTCGTATTTGAATCCTGTTAGTATGGTGGGAACAGGAGCCACTCTGGTGAAACAAAATTCCCAGATAATTGTATTCATTCACCACAAAGATGCTCACATTATTTATTGCCCATGGAAACTTCCATTTGGAACTGCTGAACTGGACTATCTTTGTCTTTTCAAGGTTCAATTTCAGGCCATGTTCATTAAAGAACTTGAAAGGTCGATAAGAGTTGTGCCATCAGCAAACATGAATGCCCCATATTTTAACCCATTAATAATTGGAAGGTTTATCCATGGTAAAGAATTATTTGGATTGAAATCCGACATAAATAAATGTCATGACCCTTGCCCCTGGCCCTCACTGGCAAGTCAGCCTTCCAGTTAGGGCCAGGTCAAAGGCCATAAAACCTCATCCAAGACTCTCTTGGAGTCAGTCCTGGCACCTTTGGTGCCAGGCTCATAACCATCATGAAGACCAACATTAGAATGGGACTATTTACTTGGGATTATTTAACTTGGGGGAGGGGGGTTCAGCCAACATGGAGGTACACACATAGCTCAGTTACAAGGAACTGAGCTATGCGGTCTAGTCTTTTGGGTGTGACAGGCCTGGGACTACCTTACCTGGACTACCTTGGGTGTGGCAGGCCTGGGACTATTTTACCTGGACTACTTTACTTGAGACTATTTAAACCACACCCAAACAGCAGAACATGCTTTGCGTTATTCTGCTGTGGGCAGCGTAACGCTCACCGTGTCCAGTTCTTTGATGCCAGCTTACCTGAAACCAAGGACCTGCAGAGAAAGAAAGAACACTACGAAACTTACCTGGAACAGTATCCTGTCTTCATCCACCGCTCACTTCAGTTCCACTCACCTGAAGGTACGAACTCCATCATCCGGCACTGCATGCATCCTGGAATACCATAACCTGGAAAGAAGAGAAAGAAAGACAGCATTAGTAAGCGTTTACTCACGTTTCCTCCCGAATGAAGAAAGCCACACAATTCTTACCTGGGTAGTCATCTCCTGGTCAGTATCATTGCTGGAACATTACGGCGCTTGGCGAGGAACATCGCAACCTGCAAGGAGAGAAAAGACACAGGTTAGCAATATAAAAGGTGAAACAGCGCTGCGCATCGCGCATTACTCACCGGACAGCATTGCGCACACTGTGCTTTCGCCTACCGGCCCACGCTCATTTTCAAACTGCATGACACCACCAAAATACCTTTCCATACCTAAAAGGAAAGAAGCAAGACATTATTATTCGAACTAAGAGGAACATAAGAACTGCATATAAAGACTGTAAAGCAGCAAACCTACGGAGTCGCAGCAGGCCTGGATTCCCACAGGGGGTTTGCACCAGTGAAGTGACTTGGTCGCTGCTCGCCCCCCACATCTACGCGCCCCTGCCACGAGGACCAGGACGGAGAATCCACCTCTTACAATATTAAGGTGAGGAGAAGGCCCAAGTTGGAGGAAGGAGTTGAGGCCAAGGGAGGTGGGAAAACAAAGACAATCTGGCATTGAATCCAGCTCTCCTATATTGCAGACCAATCTTTATTATTATTATTATTTTTTATTTAAGTTTATTGATTTTATATCACAGTGGAAGTGCACACAGTTGCATGCAATGTTAATTCAGATTGTACATCCATTTGACACATAGATTGGATAAACACATTGCAGTAGACCATTATTGTACTTCCCTTCCCTTTCAGGTTTGAGTGTTAAACTCCCTCCCTACCCCCACCCTTTCTCCAACGGCTTATCATGCTCTACCTTTTGACGGCAATCCAGTTGCTCTTGTATAACGCTAAGTGGGACTTTGATTTCCTGAAATACAATTGCACTTAGGTTTCATGGCAGGCCAGGTTTCTTTACAACGTGTCCGCGGCTCGTTTTTTTCTTTATCAATGAAGTTATTTTCTCAAGCTCTGCTTTTCAGCCGTTTGTTTATTTGCTCGCTATGTGTTGATTGATGAACTCGCACCACATTTCTTTGTGTCTCGCTGCTTTATCATGGAGGGCTGCTGTGATTTTCTCCATCGTGTGGATGTTTCTGGCAACATTGATCCATTCCTTTTTGATTGGGAGGCGAGAGGACTTCCATCGGATGACCAGGCACGCTCTCACTGCTAACAGCAACGTCGACACCAATCCTTTAACCCTTGTGAGTTCCTCCTCCTCTTCTTCTAGGCCAAACAACACTAGCAAGGGGGCTGGTTTTCTCTCGATGCCGTCGATCTGTTTGATCCATCCTAAAACCTCCGTCCAGTATATGAGGGCTCTGGGACAGCCCCACCACATATGCCAATAGTCTGCTTCCATTCCACATCTTCTCCAGCATTGCGGGCTATTGTTTGGATACATTTTCGAAAGTCTAAGTGGGTCGTACTGCCATCGATGGAGTAGTTTTGTTGCATGTAGCTTGTATTGTGATGCGATCGATATCCGGGATGGTGTGCAGCAGATCTTGTCCCATGTGGGTTGGTCTAATTCCATTCTGAAGTCTTTTTCCCATTTGCTTTTTAGACGAGTGCTGGAGGTTCAATCAGTCTCGATTAGAGCGCTATACATACGTGCTATTAGCCCTTTGCTTGTGGTGATCGTATCTAAAATTGTTTCAAAGGGCGTTAGATCTCTGCGTATCTTATCTTTCCATTCTTTCTTGGACATGACGCTTTTCAAGTGCAAATATAGGAAAGTCTGTATGGGATGTATCTTGAGAGCCTCTTCTAGTTCTGTGACTGAGATGAATTTGGCATTCCTCCATAGTTGGCCCACTCTTTCAAGTCCTGCTTCGAACCACGATTGATATCTTGGATGTTCCGGGATCTCTTCTCTGACTCCTGGGGAGCAGAGGTGGCTAAGGGGGAGGGCCATGTGGTTACACCCACCATTCCTTTTCCTTCTTTCCATATATTCCAAATCATTCCTAAGATTGGATGGTTACGCTATCTTCTTGTGAGCTGTGGCCGGGGGACCCATATCCATTTTGCGAGAGTTGCCGGGGTTAGATTGTCATTGTCCAGTTGAACCCATTGGAGATCCTTTCTGTCCCTGAGGTGGGGGATGAGTATCCGTAATTGGGCAGCTTGGTAGTATCGTTCAATGTCGGGGAGGCCCACTCCTCCTTGGTCCTTAGGGAGTATCAGGGTTGCGTATGGTATTCTGGGTCTTTTCCCCGCCCATAGAAATCTAGTTATAGCCATCCTCACTTGTTTGAAGAAGGACTCTGGTACTGTTACTGGGAGTACCTGGAAAGGGTACAGGAATCGTGGAAGACTGACCATTATCACAGCGTTCAGTCGCCCCATCCACCAAATTTTAAGAGGCTGCCACTTTGTAAAATCTGATTTTAGAGCTTCAAGAAGTTGGGGGAAGTTGGCTTCGTACAAGTCGGCAACGTCCCTGGTCAGGTTTATGCCTAGATACCTCAGTGTCGACTCGCCAATGATGAGCCCCAGTCTTTCCAATTTCGTTCTTTGTTCCGACCTTGGTTTGTGGAGCGGAAAGAGGGTAGATTTGGTTCTGTACATTTTGAAGCCTTTTAGTGCCCCATATTCTTCTATAAGTTTTATCGCCCGGGGGACTGACGTCATTGGGTTCTGCACATGTAGTAAGATGTCATTTGCGTACAGGGCCAGCTTGTATTCACGACCAACCACGCGTAGTCCCTCAACACCTTCACTCATTCTGATAGACTGTGCAAGTGGTTCCAATGACAACGCAAATAGTATGGCAGAAAGGGAGCATCCCTGTCGTGTACATCTGGTCAAGGGGAACCAGAGTGAGTACTGGGAATTTAACGCGACGGATGCTCGCAGTGAGGTGTAGACTGCTTTGATTCCTCATCTTAGAGTGGGGCCTAGTCCTATTTTCTTCAGCATGCCCTGTAGGAAGTGCCACTCGACTCTGTTTTTTTTTTTTATAACACATTTTATTGTTTTTCATCTTAACATCATTAAACATACATTCTTCATATAAACATTCCACCTATATGACCAATAAAACAATTCTTGGTTAGGTGAAAGAAGAATAAAGGAGAAAATAAGAAAGAAAGGGGAGAAAAGGGTCTTGCAATGTCCATTGTATCTCACGCTATGTGCCAGATTGGATTACTTTTGTACACTGTGCCTTATCGTCCATTATTCATGTTGGTACAGTCATTCACCGGGCCTCCTCCCATTTATTCCATACCTTGTCTGCCTTCCTCGGGCACCCCCTGGCTGTATATACCCTTTGTTCCATTGCAATGCAAATGTTGACGTCCGTCACCCATTGTTCATACTGCAGTGTTATTTCCAAGCCCCACAATTGTGCAATGTTCCTTTTAATTATTGCTGATGTCGTCGATAGGAGCAACTTCTCGTATTTAGACATTTTTCCCTCCTCCTCCACCCCAAGCAGGAATAGCTTCGGATCTCTGTGTATTGTTCTCCCCAGTACCCGCGAAAGATCATCGCAACATTTTTGCCAGTACTGTTGTATATGGTTACAGTCCCACAGTATGTGGAAGAAGGTTCCCTCCTCCCTCTTGCACCGTAGACAGTGTGGGTCGGTTGTGTTCCCCCAGCGATATAGCGCCACCCTTGTGTAGTAGATCCTATGTAATATTTTGAGCTGGATTAGTCTGAGTCTGGCCGAAATGGCCACCTCCCGAGGGAACATGAGAACCCCCACCCAGTCTTCCGGTTGTATAGGCTCTATATCCCTTTCCCATTTGTTTTTTAGGCTGGTTAGTTCGGTGGTGGCAAAGGAAGTAATTACATTGTACATGGTGGAGGTTACTTTAGTCTCGATGTTTGCCTCAACTATGTTTCTTTCTAGGGGAGTGCTTTCGGCCATGTCTTCTAGTGCTGGGAGGTGTGCTTGCAGGGCATGCCGCATCTGCGCATATTGGAACCATTCAGTGCCTGGGAGGTGAAATCTGGATTCAAGGGTTTCAAAGGATACCAGTCTACCCCCTTCCACAATATCGCCCACTGTATTGATATCATGTTGTAACCATGTGCGCCACCTCGGAAGCTTATTCACCTCAGGTAGATTCCTGTTGTTCCACAGTGGTTGTAGTGGGGTGATTTTCCCTTCCCATCCCAGGAACCTGTGTGTGTCTTTCCAAACTCGGGCAATGTGTGAATGCATAGACTGTGGGGTTGAATTACCTATTACTCTGTAAAGGAGTTCAGTTCGAGGTCTGTCACGTCCTCTGATGCTTCCTACTCTATTGTGTGGCAACGTGGTGTCCCCATGCAGTAAGTCATTGACCACTGCCATTTGGCTGGCCCAGTAGTAGAACTGTAGGCGGGGGAGCCTTATTCCTCCCTCCCATATGGAGCGCTGCAGAGTGCTCAATGCAATGCGTGGATGTCCATTGTTCCAGAGGAGTTTCCTTAGTGCGTTTTCTATCTTTTTGAATTCTTTCGCTGGGATGTGTAGCGGGGCGTTTTGTAGTATGTATAAAAAATGTGGGAGAGCCATCATTTTGACTAACGCTGCCCTTCCTAGTAGGGTCAATGGCAGAGAGACCCAGTGCCTGGTATCTTCTGTGAATCTGGTTGTTATCGGGTGGAGATTTTTGGTCACATATTTGCTTAAGTCGTTAGTAATCTGAATGCCGAGATATTTAAACTGCTCAGTTTCTAAGCGAAAGGGACAATTGGCTGGTAGTATAAAGGTTGTGGTGCCTATTGGGAACAGAGTTGATTTGGGCCAGTTTACTCTCAGCCCGCTGAAAGCACCGTAGCCCTCTAGTATGTCTACAATCACAGGGCAGGCGTGGTGTGGGTCTTTTAGGTAAAGAAGCAGGGCATCCGCGTACAGGGAGACTCTATCCTCTCGTCCGTCTTCCCGTTGAATACCGCGCCAGGCCGGTGATGTTCTCAATGCCTCTGCTAACGATTCTATGGCCAGGGCAAATATCATGGCGGACAGTGGGCACCCCTGTCTGGTTCCTTTCCCAAGCTTAAAAGTGTGCGATGGCCACCCATTCACCCTCATTTGTGCCTCAGGGGATTCATATAGGAGTTGTACCCAGCTCAGGAACTGGGGACCAAACCCCATCCGGCGCATTATTTCCCAGATTGCCTCCCAGTAGGCCTTTTCAAAGTCAATCGCCAGTACAGCCAGGGGACCTCGGGTGGTGGGCGCTTCCTCTATTACTGTATGTAGCCTGTGAATGTTCACGTGGGTGGATCATTTTGGCATAAAACCGCACTGGTCAGGGTGGATTAATGTCGTGATGACCTGTTGCAAGCGGTTGGCCAGCACTTTTGCTAATATTTTGGTTTCACTATTTATGAGTTAAATTGGTCGATATGAACTACAGAGGTCCGGCGGTTTGTCTGCTTTGGGGATCACAATTATCATGGCTTTCCGGAGGTCTGCCGGTAGGCATCCTCGCTCTTTGGATTGTAGGAACATTCGTAGCAGGTGGGGGGCAATTTCGTTCGTACCCAATTTACGCCACATCTCAATCGGGAAGCCGTTTTGCCCTGGTGTTTTCCCTGTCTGGAGTTCCGACATGGCCGCTATCAATTCCTCCCCTGTAATATCTCTCTCAAGTAGAGCCTGCTGTTCTGTGTCGAGCATGGGGAGGGTTATGTCGTTTAGTACCGAACTGTTGATAGGCAGTGTGGGTGGCCTGTAAAGCTCTGTATAGTAAGCTGCAAAGCCCTCGGCTATATCTCGGTCGGTCAGTAAGGGTTCAGCTCTTTCTGATCTTATCTCTCTGACCTGGCTGTTGCCTATTTCGCATTTTTCTAACCAAGCCAGCATTTTGCCGGCCTTATCACCGGTCTCATATATTCTGGCTCTCATCGTCTTATGCGCTTGTTTAGCATTATCTAGTGCCACGTTCTGTAAATGTTTTTGGGCAAGTATTAATGCTCGATTTGTTGCCGGTTGGTCTGCTGCCAAGTGGTTTAGTTCAGCCTGTGTCACTTGTTCTTTGGCTTATGTTAATTTCTGTTGGTGTTTCTTTTTGTGTGCAGCAGACCATGACAGAATCTTGCCTCGCAGCACCGGTTTGAGCGCCTCCCACAGGATCCCGGGATCGTCCACCGATCCCGTGTTTAACTCAAAGTATGTTTTAGTTGTTTCTTGTATTTGTTCCAGAAAGTCTGGGAGGCCTAAGTAGTAGTTATTTAAGCGCCAGGAGGGATGCGGACGTGGTCTAGCCATGTTAAGCTCGATTAGCAAGGGCGAGTGATCTGATATGCCGCGCGGCAGTAGAGTTGCCATTGCGGCCCTGTGGGTCTCTGGCCCTGGCAGAAAGAAGTAATCTAGTCACGATAAAGAGGCGTGTACCCCTGAATGGAAGGAGTATTCACTCGTGCCCGGGTGCAGGTCACGCCACACGTCTCGCAGCCCCATTGCTGTGGTGAACGCTGCTAATTTAGTTTGGGCAGTGGGATTTCTTCCTCTTAAGTGTGAGCGGTCCATCCCCATCTCCATGACTTCGTTGAAGTCACCCCCAATTATCATTAGGTCTGAGTTATCTCCCGATATCAGAGGTGTAATATCCTGTAGCAATGTGGTAATCACTTCTGGTGGCGAGTAGATCCCGAGCAGGGCTATCGTCTGGTTCTATAGTGTTCCTGAAATGAATGTAGACCTGCCACTAGTGTCTTGGATCACCCGTGTCATGGTCAGGGGCAGGCGTTTGTGTATTAATATAAGTACCTCACGTGAGCCTGTGGTGAACCCAGCGTGTATTGCAACTCTGTAGTTCGTGCGTTAGAACAAATTACATGTAGTACCTGCTAAGGGGGTCTCAGTTAGGAAGGCTACATCTGGTGTGTGCCGATTTAGGAGCTGTGTGATGAGTCGCCTCTTGATCCCGCCTCCCATCCCGTTAACATTCCAGGTTAGGAGTCGTAGGGTTCTGACATCTACGTTAGTGGAGGCCATTTAGTGAAGAGTAAAGGTTAGACACTGGTTCATAGCACCGTGTACACGTGTCATTTGCTGGTGGTGTTGTGGCAAAGCGTTCTGGATATGGACCCTGGACCCCTCTCTTAACAAAACTATCGTTTAACAAACTTCCCATCCCCCACCCTATACTCCTTCAAACTCGAAGCATCTGTCGCCCAAACATTCAACTATAAACCTCAGCTAACCGCAGCTGAGTGAGCCCGCTAACAAGTAAACTGCTCGGAACTGTATCCCTGTGCGTAAGTTCCAGACATATCCCGGTGCGATGTCGCAAGGTGGCATCCCAGGAAAAGGGGGGGGCTTCCGTCTAGGCTGGCCGCTTGGCTGTGTGTTTCTACGTGGCTGTTCTGTACCCATATTCAGCATTGAGTTGATATACATTACCTTAAAACCCATATGGTAGGGTCACAAGTGTTCCTTCTCGCATACATTTCAGGAGTCGATGCTCTCATTCCTGCAGCTATGGTGCGAGTCCCGGTGCAGGGGGCCGTTGGTCTGGCGGTTCAGGACCTGGTCGAGCACGGAATGGTCTGTCTCTCTTTCTGTTGCCCCTTGTCGCCGTCCAATCTCCCTTGATGTGTTGTTCCGCCCATTTCCACGCTTCTTTGGGGTCGGTGAAGTGGACCGTTGTGCCTCCATGGTAAATTTTGAGTTGGGCAGGGAACATCAGGCCATATTTCACCTTGAGGGACTGCAGCTGTTTTTTCAGTTGGTCAAACGATTGTCTAACCTTCTGCACTTCTCTGGTGTAGTCTGGGAAGAATGCTATTTTGGATCCATTGTAGGTAAGAGTGCCTTTTGCCCTTGCGGAATGAATCAGTGCATCACGATCATGATAGTTCAATAGTTTGGCGATCACTGTACGAGGTGGGGTGCCTGGCAGTGGACTACCCGTTGGTACACGATGAGCTCGTTCAATGGAGAAAAAGTTAGAGAATGTGTTTGCTTCGAACATATCTGTGAGCAGCTGCTCCAGAAATAGCTCCATCTGTGGGCCTTCTGCTTTCTCCGGTGATCCCAGGATCCTAACGTTGTTGGGCCTAGATCTTCCCTCGCTCTCATCCACTCGCTCCTCCATGGTTTTCAGGCACGTTGCGACTCTAGCCAGTTGTTGTTCTATGTTTCTTATTCCATCCTCCGTGCCAGATATGCGTTGTTCTGCCTCTCCGGTACGTGATGTCAACTTCTGGAGGTCGTGGCGCAGGAGGGAGACGTCTGTGCTGATCCCGTCCATTTTCTGCTCCATAGAGGCGAGCAAGTCCGCTATGGCTGCCATGATGTCCTTTAGTGATATCGTGCCCTCCATGCCTGCCATGGTGTCTGGTTGATCTTGCTCTGGCTGGCTGTTCATTGATGGCGTGGTGAATTGATCTATCCTGCTCTGGGAGATCAGCCTTTTAGATTTGCCTTGCACATGCTGGATGTCTCTGCCTGTGTTGCTGTGTTGTTGTAAGGATTGAAGGCGACTCTTTTAGTACACCCTCAACGTGTCGGTGGTGGGCGCATGGTCTGGCTGATGCGGGTGCCCGATGTCCTCAGTGACTATCCGTCCTGATTATCTTGTTCCGCTGCGGCCGGGTTGCAGGTTTGCAGATGCAGCTGTCAGTGATTCTGCACTGTGTTCTAATTTCTTTAAGGTGCACCTTTCCTGCCGAGGCTGAGAGGCGAACTGTTCCCGCTTAGCGCAGATGCTGCGCGAGTGTGATGGGGGGCGGAATAGAGGAATCCTGTTTCTTGCACCTGCAGTCGCGGGCAATTTCCAAGTATTGGCAATCTACCCCCAGTTTGCAGCCCACCATTCAAGTGTATTTAACATATGGGGTGTTTGTGCATGCGGTGGATTGCGCGTGTTTGTCCTCTGCTTCGAGTCCTCTTATGGCAGCCTTCCGGGTGTGGGCAGGCGGTACTGTGCTGTGCTTTGGACCATCTGTTTTTTCCCCCCTTTTGGGGGGGGAGGGAAGAAGGGTTCCTGGCCGCGTTCGGCTGTTGGCCGTGGACTTGATAGGGGGTCTGCAGCAGCCTCCCCAGGCTAGATTGTGGCCGAGTCCGGCCAGTGCGCATCAGGTTGCGTGTCCACTGGCCCCTGCACTCCGGCGCTGTGCCGTCCCCATCAGGCGTTGGGGGTATACGTGGGTCGTCTTGTTACTTCACGTGTTTGTCGGGCAGGCAGCCCCCCTCCAACTCGCCTCCGTCGCTTCGCTAGCGGTTCTCCCCTAAACCGCGCCGTCTATTCCCAGATTCGGGAGCCTATGAGGGTCGTTCCGATGCGGCACACAGCCTGGTCTTCTCCCAGCGCTGAGGCTGTTTCCGTTCGCCGCGTTGTCTGCAGAGTCCCTCGCCTGCTTCGTCTCTCCAGCCAGAGACTGTCGGACACCCGCCCGGGGCTCCCGCGCAGCAGTTCGGGTGATGTAGTGGGATGCGGTCGACAGCCCATCCACTCACAGTCCAGGGTGGGCACAGTCGCGGCTCCCTTTCAGTGCGGTTCTCCTCCTCCCGGTTCCATTCCCAAGGGTGCGGCCATTTTGTTCGCGTAGTGCCACGCTCGTGTCGTCTTTACTCCGCCACACCGAACTCGCTCAGAATGTTGCGTTTGGGCCTTTTACTTTGTCCGTGTGCATCCGAGGCGCTTACCCACAGGAGGAGAGCGTTTTGGGACGATTAGCCACTCGTAGCAGGCTATTCAATGAGGATGTTTGCAGTGGCCCCTGGAGCTCCAGGGGCTCACGTCCTCATCGCTCCGATGCTGGCCACGCCCCCCACTCGACTCTGTTGAACGCTTTCTCTGCGTCGATTGAGAACAGTACTGGTGTGTTGTACATTTTCCTGGCTTTGTCTATTAGATGGAGGGTCTTGCGGGTAGAGTCTGCTCCTTGTCTGCCGAGGATGAATCCCACCTGGTTGCTGTGAATTATAGCTGGCATGTGCAGTTCTAGCCTTGCGGTGAGGACTCTCGCGTACATTTTGGCATCTGTGTTCAGTAGGGAAATAGGGCGATAGGATGCGCACATTTTGGGGTCTTTACCTTCTTTGGGGATGACTGTAATTAATGCTTCAGAGAAGGATTCAGGGGCGGACCCAGTTTGGAGGATGTTATTGAAGAGCTCGAACATGAAGGGAAGGAGGGCGTCAGTGAAGGTTTTGTAGAAGCCGGCTGTGTAGCCATCGTTTCTGGGGGCTTTCCCTGCTGGAAGTCTCTTAATTGCTTCTGCTATCTCTTCTCCAGTTATGGGGCGTCAATGGTCTGGGCTACATCTAAGGACAGGCTCGGGAGGGGTATCTTGCTCATGTATTCTGTGATTGTTTGCTCGTTTGATGTGGTGTCCGAGGTGAAGAGCTTTTCATAGAAGCTGGCTAAGGCTTCTGGAATGCTCGGGGGATGGTCATCGATGGAATCGGATTCACTGTCTATGGCTGATACCCAACTTTCTTTACGCTGCCCGCGGAGTCCCTTTCTCATATGGCTTTTGTTTCAAGTATTGAAGCTTACGAACAATTTGATCCGCTTCCAACTGGCGCAATTCTTCTCTCTTGCTGTTGGCTACATTTATTTTTTGGGCTCTGTTGAGGCTGCCGGACTGGGCGAAGCAGTCTAATCGGGCTATGCCCTTTCTGAGTTTATTTTCTACAAGTTGACGTTCCCTTTTCTTTGCTGCTCCTTCTTTGATGAGTATCCCTCTCCATGTGGCTTTCCCTGCCTCCCATACTGTGTTCACCGGAACTTCGCCTGTGTTGTTTAGCTCAAAATACTGATCAATGTCATTCTTGAGCTGTTCTCTGAATATCGGGTCTTTCCACAGCGTTTCGTTACAGCGCCATTTCGAGCTTCTGTATGGGAGCGCCTGACGATTGAGAGTGACTGTGATCACATCGTGGTCTGACCATGTTATAGGTGATATCTCGGATGTTGACATTGCCGTAATGAGATCTGGACTAAAGTAGATGTAGTCGATTCTGGTATATGTGGCGTGAGGCGCCGAGTAGAAGCCTGCTTGCTGAGGATTCATATGGCGCCATGCGTCTTTATAGGTATAGGTATAGGTATCAAACATTTCTATTGCTTGTGTGCGACCGGCATCTGGTGGGGTGGGGGCTGTTGGGTTTCCGCTTGTCTGTCCAGGGCTGGATCCATCCACATGTTGAGATCGCCTCCCATGATTACTTCGACTTCCGCTTCAAGCATGACTTTAGGGACGATGTGTTGTAAGAACCTGAACTATCCTGAGTTGGGGGCATATACTGATGCAAGTGTGATTATAGTGCCCTGAATCTTGCCGATCAGTACGAGTGCCCTGCCACTTACATCTGACCAGGTTTTCATTATTTAAAAGCGTAGTTGTTTATTGATCAGGATGCCGACTCCGGCTTTCTTGAGTGTAGCGGAGCTCCAGTGGTCGGTGCCCATCTTGGTGTAGAGGACCTTTCTTTCTTCTCCCCTTGTATATCTGGTTTCCTTCACAAAGAGTATGTCCAGCTTTGCCCTTTTAAATTCTCTAATCACTAGCGACCTATTAGTGGGGGAGTTTAATCCCTTGACGTTTAATGAGCCAATTTTTATTGTGCCTTGCCTGCCGCTCATCGTTTCGTGATTTTCAGTCATATGTGTATTTTCTGGGTACATTGTTCAGGTCCCGTGATTCGACGTCAGATGCCAAGGTAGTTACAGTAATCAAATAAGGATTAGTGGCCATCTCCACCTTTAGTGGTTTCTTAAACCCTCCCCCTCCATCCCCTTTGAGGAATCTAACATGATACCTCTTGCCCTCAGCATTTTAACTTGATTTCTCGAAGCATCAATAAGGGCTTACAATGTTCCTTAACGGCGTCCGACTCGGACTTGGTGAAAGTGTTCAGTCCAATATCGAACCACCAGTGGGGACCGTTGCCTCACGGTCCCTATCAAATTTACCATCTTATCATAAGAATGAGCCCCCTTCCCATCCCCCCTCCCCTCCAACATCATATATCTCAACAATAACAATGAAAAACAAAGGTGTAACGATATGTGCATTTTCCGGCCCTTTCTTCGGAAGTTCGTTTCCCCCCTTACTTAGGGGGGCTCTTCGTCCAGCTGCACCTGTGCTGGAGGCGTACGTGACGCTCTTTCCCAGTGAATGTCTGTTTCAGGTTCTTCAATTGTAGATTTTGGTCAGTTGTTCCGTGAAATAAATCTTCATTTTCCGCTTTCAGGTGTATGGTTGCCACGCCTATATTTTCTTGATCCTTTCACTCTTTTTCTTCTGGGGCCCTGGAGCTCCCATTGCATTCCATTCTGTTTGGTTTCACCTCTTTCCCCGTCTCTTGGACCTGTTCCGAGAATGTCCGCAATTCAGTCCCTGATCTCTTCTTTGGATCGTAGGAGTATTTTTCTGCTTCCATGTGTTATTATATCTCCCCTGCGTACCTGGTCCCGGCAGGGCCCTCCCCAATGATAGACGGGAGCCTGGGGTTGTGCACAACCTGCTTTATTCAACAACAGGCGGCAACTGCCGCAAAGCCCCTCTAACCCCTCCCCTTCCCCTGACGTCATGTCATGGACGTCTCGCAACCAGGCCTCAACGGCGGCCCGCCCACACAATGATGTGGGCCAGCTAACATCTCCCCCCTTTTTAACATATGAGTCCATTGTCCTAATTCTTACCCCATTTCTTCTATGAGGCGAAGTGGCTTCATGCGGCTCCTCTGTGGGCGCCTCGACTGGCCCGGGTCATTCGTTCCATCACTGGAGTCGCGGTATTTCCTTCACTCCTAGACTCTTCCCCATCTCCGTGGTATGGTTCTTCATGGTCTCTGTCCTCTTCACTGTCTCTGTCCATTTCCCAGCGTTCTCCTTGGTGGGGTATCACACGTTTGAAATGCGAACTGTTTCGTGTCACTGACGAGCAGTCACTCCTCTGTGCCGTGACCATTGTACCTTTCTTGTGTGTTACGATGAGGGGGGTGGGTGCGAAGGTGGCTTCCTCCTTTCGATTCTTTGGTTGTCTGAGCCATACTTCGTCACCTGGTTGCATTAGATTCTCGGGGGCACGTCTCTTCCTGTCAGTGATTTCCTTCATTTTTGCCTTGTTTGTTTCATCGTTGACTCTTGCCTCTTGTTCCAGAATCATAGGTTCTTTTGGTCTCGGATCCTCTGGTAACCTTGTGGTGATCGGCCTCCGGAATAACAGGTCCGCGGGGCATATTCCCGTCGTGCTATGGGGTGTGTGTCTGTATTCCCTGAGCAATTGGTTGAGAGCCTGCTCAAATGGTTTGTTTTGAATGTGGGCAATTTGTAAGGTCCTCTTGATGCTCGCCATGAATCGTTCGACCATGCCATTTGCCTCTGGCCAGCGAGGGGTTATTCGTCGATGTTGAAACCCCATGTAGTTTGCAAACTTTTGGAAATCATGGCTTATGAAGGTGGGACCGTTGTCTGACTTAATGACCTTGGGAATCTGGTATGCTGACAGCATTCGGTCGAGTGCTGGGATGATGCTTGATGTTGCACTGCTTTCCACGATCTGCGCGTCCGGGTATCGTGAGTGTTCGTCTATAAGCACCACCACATGTGTGCTGTCACTCAGCGGTCCAAATAGGTCTACTGCGAGCTCCTCCCACACTTGTTTCAGTAGTGGTGACGTCTATGCTTGCTCAGATGTGGCAGCCTCCCACAATGGTTTCTACTAGGCGGTCAAGCTGTGGGAACCACACCTTTTGTCGGAGAACGCGCTTCGTGGCCACCACCCCCCGGGGTCCTTCATGAGCCAGATGTACTGTCCTTTCCCGGAGGGTTCTTGGGATGATAAGTTTGCAGCCTTTTAGCAGTATATTGTCCTCTACCACCGTTAGTTCCTCTCAGACTTGATCGAGGCACTTGACGTCTTCCCGCGTTGTGTCCGTTTCCGATCTTGCTTGCTGTCTCATGAGGGGTTTCTTGTTTGTCTGCAGGCAGTGCCTTGCAATGCGGAGTGCTGGGTCTAACTCCAACTGCACCGACAGTTCTGCCCATCCAACCGGCAGCGGTTGTAGTTGGTGTATGACGTAGTTAATGTATGCATCTGCGATTGATGGTTGAGACATGGTTGAGGTCGCGGGGTGACGGGACAGGTAGTCTGCAGGGTTTTCTTCTTTCCCGCGTCAGTGCTTTATTGTGAATTTATAGTCTTGTAGCCGTAGGCCCCATCTGGGTATTCTTGCCGGCATCCTGGCTTTGGGGTTACTGGAGATGGTGAGCAGTGCCTGGTGATTGGTGACTATCGTGAACTCCTTACCGAACAGAAACAGGTGAAAATACTTGCACGCCCATACCACTGCCAGGCTTTCTTTTTCCGCTTGCGAGTACGCCTGTTCCGTGGCAGTCAAGCTTCTGCTGGCATATGCCACTATGTGGATGTTACGTGGCTCGGTTGGGTCCTTTTGAGTAAGTATGGCGCCGACACCTACGGGGCTGGCGTCAACAACTATTTCGGTATCTTGACTGGCATCGAAGTATGCCATGTCTTCCGCTTGTGATATGGCATCTTGGATTGCTTCGAATGCATCCTGGCACTCCTTGGACCAGATGAATGGTGTGTCTTTGCACGTGAGCAGGCGTTAGGGGTTGCTCATGGTGGCATAGTCATTTAGGTACCTGGAGCAGTAACTGGCCAAGCCCAGAAATGAGCGCAAGTCCGTTGTGTTTATGGGGGGGGGCGGCTGAGTTGAGTGCCTTGACTTTTTCCGGATCTGGTCTCATTCCTTTGTCGGAAAAGATGTGGCCAAAGAATCTTAATGACCCTCTTGAAAACTCGCACTTTGCTTTGTTTAGCGTCAGTCCCGCTTCCTCCAGTGCCTGACACCCTCTGTGTAGTGCCATGTCGTGTTCCTCTTGTGTTTTGCCGTATACTAGAACATCGTCTGAATAGTTCAAACAGTTCGGGACATGTCGAATCACTCCATGAATCTCCTCTTGAAAAATTTCGGCAGCGGAGGAGATGCCAAAACGAAGTCTTTTGTATTGAAACAGGCCAAGGTGGGTTACAAAAGTGGTGATGTATCAGGATTCCGGCGCGATTTCAATTTGGTGGTAACCTTTCGTCAAATCTAGCTTCGAGAAGATTCTTGCTCCGTGGAGGAGATGGATCATGTCCGTGATCCTGGGTGCCTGGTGCCTTTCTCTCTCAATGGCGATGTTGGCTCTGTGCATGTCGACACACAGGCGTATAGATCCATCAGGTGACTTCTTGGGGACAGGGATGATGGGTGACACCCAGGGTGTGGGTCCTGATACGGGTTCAATTACGTTCATTTTGATGAGTTTGTCGAGTTCCTCTTCCACCTGTCTTTGAATATTGATCGGGATTCCTCGATAATGTTGGGCCACAGGTTTGACGAGTGGATTTATGTGAAGGCTTACCTTCCTGTTCTTCAGTTCACCGAGGCCGGTGAATAGTTTCGGGAAAGTTTGTTCCTTTGCCTCTGGTTTGGCAAAATATTTGTGAGCCATCAGCTGGTATAAGATGTGTACCAGGCCCATGTCTACTGCCGTTCTGAAACTTAGAATGCACCCGCTGTTAGCTTCTGTTTTTAGGATGTGCAGTGGGATCTTTGCTGTGTGTTCATTATGAGTGCACCAGGCCGTGATCGTGCCTTTGCACGGAAAAGGTGTCGTGGAGCCATAGGGGTAAATGTCCATCAAGGCTTTCTTGATTTTTGGAGGCGGTGCAAGCGACTCGTAGGCTTGTTCGCTGATGATATTGACCGTCGCTCTGGTATCTATTAGGAATTTTAGCGGGGTGTTGTTCACATGTAGCGTGAGTACGGGGCTGTGTGGAGTAGCTGTGGTGTTGTCGTTTATGGCCCATACGTAATCCTTCTTCCTTTGATCTTCCTCCGACGACGGGGTTTCACTGCTGGTGGGGGACCTCGTCTCAATGTGTCTTACGAAATGCCTCCTATCTGAGCGTCTCGTGTCTTCGGATGAGCGTCTGTCCTCCCGAGTGTAGCGGCTAGTTTGTTGACAGTTTTAGCGTTTTCCGCATGTTGTTGTAAAGACACTTTGCCTAGGTTGTCCAGTTGTGAGTCGACTGCGGCTTCCATGCGGGCTAGTGCTAGGATTTCTTCCAGAGACCTCTGCTTTTGTAGGATTTGTTTGCGGAATGGTTGTGAGAGGCATCCTTCTATCACTTGCGATCTGAGCGCTTCCTCATTGGAGTATTTGTGGAATTCGCTGTGTTTCAATTTAATGCGAAGGCGCTTTACGAAATTGTCTATGGATTCTCCCTTTTCTTGTCTGGTCGTGTGAAATATATAGCGTTCATAATCAACATTTGTGTGTGGTGCGAAGTAGTCTGACGATTTAGCGTGGCGTTCTCCATACATCACAGTGTCTACATTTAGCAATTCTCCCGAAATGTCTCTCACTGCCGGTCCCACTGCCATGAATATGGTGTTTTTTTGCCTTGAATCGTCCGTTAAACCTATGGCGCCGGCGTAGAATTTGAAGTCCCGCAGCCATATGGCCCATCGGGGCCATAGGTTCAAGGTGTCCGGATCTCAAATGGGTTTGGCATGTGCATGACTTGTGATGCGCCCCCTTCATTCTGTGTGGGCTGGTTGTTGCCTTGATTGGCATCAGTCCCTCCTGATGATGCTGCTGCGGCACCTGCCCCTCCTGATGATGAGGCTGTGGTGCTTGCTGAGTCCGACATTGAGGCTGGTGTCCTCAAAACCCTGCTTTTGGGTGGTGGGTGTTTACTGTTTCTCGTTGCGTGCTTCAGTATTCTTCCCTTGTTCTGAGGGAGTGAGTTATGTGCTTATTTCTTCGTTTTCCCTCCTCCCTGCCTTTGACTGGCTGGAGCTCCAACCTCCTACTCTTCTCTAGAGACGTGGTGTGGTGGAAATATCTTTGTGCTTCCCTTCCGTGGTGCTAATCTGTGTGGGGCAGAGCGTGGTGCACGTGTGGGGCATGAGCGGTGCTTACCACTGGACGTGGTTTGTATTCCCTGGCCCGTCGGTTTCTGCCGCGATGGTGAGCAGGTCTGCCTGCGTTCGCTTTGTGCCCACGTGTTCTCCTCGTGTCAGGTGGGTGGTTGTGGGCATGTGGCATCTGTTCGCAGTGTGCAAATTCTCGCAGGGCCACCTGAGTGTGCCTGCGCCCCAGCATTCGTGGGGCGACCGTGCTGGCTTATCGAGGTGCGCCGACGCGCTACACTGCCCGGCAGCAGACCTCGCAATGGCACGAATGGGTTCTACAACCTTTCGTTGCCATTGTTATTATAGCTCCCCTGCGTACCTGGTCCCGGCAGGGCCCTCCCCAATGATACGCGGGAGCCTGGGGTTGTGCACAACCTTCTTTATTCAACAACAGGCAGCAAATGCCGCAACGCCCCTCTCACCCCTCCCCTTCCCCTGATGTCAAGTCCTAGACATCTCACACCAAGGCCGCAACGGCGGCCCGCCCACACAACGATGTGGGCCAGCTAACACCATGCTCAAAGGTGAGGGAGAAAGGATATCCCCACCTATATCGCGTGCCCTGTTCTTTGAGCCATTTCGTTAAGGGGCTGCAGAGGTGCCTTAGTGCCAGAGTGAGCGAGGATAGATTCTGAAATATAGTTATCTGGGCTCCTCCCATTGTGAGTGGTCTGCCGGATCTGGCCTTCTCAGGGATCCTGGTTCTATCTTGATATTGGTGGAATCTAGCAAAGACCGATCGCGGGCCGCCAGGCGGTCCACCCGCTCTGTGTATCCGTTCAGTTTTAGGCTCGTCGAAGTCCTCATCTGCCGTCAAGATTTTAATGATGTCATGTATCGTGCATTTGAGGTCATCCTCGGTTTTTCCCTCGCGCTCCGGTATTCCGAAAAATTGTAAGTTGTTCCTTCTTTCCCTGTTTTCTAAATCGTCCATTTTCAGGCGTATCTCTTCCTCCCTTTTTTCGTTGTTTCGTATCCTCAGGTCCATTTGGGTTCAAAGGGTATCAATCGAGGCCTGTTTATTCTCCACACCTTCCAGTCTCTCTTCGATGTTGTCCATTCTCTGAGTGATCTTGTCGATCTTACTGCCCAGATTGGCTCCTATGTTCTTTATTTCGCTTAGCAGTGCAGCGATATCCCCCTTGGTGGCAGCTGCCCCCATTTCCACGGCATCCGTTGACATTGTGGCTTTATATTCGAGGGCCGGCGAAGATGGGGCGTAGGCATATCTGGCTAGCCTGCTCTTTGCGTTCATAAGATAGTTCTTGGGTCAGAGGAGGCACACGCCCCTGGCTCGGGGGCCTTACCCTCTTTTGCGCTGCGTGGTCCGGTGGTAGCAAAACAGACCCGAGTCAGAGGGTTGATGTGCGGTCCGTTGCAGGGCTGGTGGGATGTTGTGAGCGATCTGTGGGCGATCTGTGGTGCTGGGGGGCTTGTCCTCCGGGGGGTCTACCTGAGGATGCCTCACGGGGGGAGGGACCCGCGTGGTCACAGACCTGTCTGTTGTCTGTGTGTAATATCCTGTTTTCTGGCCTAAGGCACTTGTGGGTTAGTGTGAATGATCGTGGGTCTGTGTTACCACGACACGCCAGAACTGTTTGGTTGCTGGATTAGGGTGGGCTACAGCGTTTCGGGGTGTCTGTGGGAGGTCCAGGGTGGCCTTGTGCTAGGCAGAAACCTGTGCAGTTCCCTTAGGGACCACTGCAAAAGATTTAAGACTACAGGTGTTTGGCAGTAAACCCACTTGGTAGCAGTCTGTACCACACAGATTCACTTGGTAGCTGTGGCTGAGCAGTCAGACGTCCCTCAAGAAGAGTTAGGCAGTATGCAGAGTATACACAATAGGTACAGAGACACAGTAGTACAAACAAACACTGACCAGAGCTTTGGTGTAAAAGTATATAATTATTCATTTGAAAACACACTTGTAAATCACACTAGCAAAAAAGAGGTAAGTAACTATCATATACATACAACCCTATTCACTTATTAGACAAGTCTTAGTGAGAAACACCACTTATTTTCAGACAGAGGTGAGCGCTTAACATAAAATGACACTCTAATAAGTTGTAAAGAAAGGGAGGGAAAAAGGCAGAGTTAAAGAAACACACAAGTTTCAATACTTTTACAAAGAACCACAGTAAGGCAGGATAGTGAGAGTTCTACTGGAGAGCAAGGGAGTCAATTGCAAGGCCCACTCTTGGAGAGAGCAAGCAGAAGGGGTCCAAGTTCACACAGTGGGGTTATGCCCAAAGAGTCTTGTAGATAGTTCGCACAAAAAGGATGAAATTAAAGTCAGGAAAGGTTAGCTAGGTTGTCCGAGGCCAGCCCAGGTTAGAAAGTTGAGGCTTTACTGTCACCCGAACGATCTGTCGCAAGGGAAGCCAGGCGGGACACAGTACTTTAAGTGTGAAGGAAGCTCCAGCGGGGACAGTTGTTCCTGGCAGCAGGTGCAAGTCAGTGTTTCGTCCAGAGGAAGAAGAGGTCTCGCCATGGAGGAAAGATGAAGGTCATTGCACTGCCAGGGAAGAAACCAGCCGCAGAGTTCTCCGGTTAAAAGTCACTACCCTCCTCTTCGCGGTAGTGGTAAACCGTGGTATTCCGGTTGCCGGGGTGCTTGGCATGGGCAAGGCGGCCACGAGATGCTCCAGGAAGGTGAAAAAGAAGGCGAAACTGGTTATCCCCACCAGTTAAAGGAAGAAGACTCTCCGGACTGGAGATCTCCTCTGTTGTCGGGAAAAGTGGTGAGACGGTTCAGCAGGGCTCCACCAGTGGTGTCGTCGTTGCAGGTCGGCTCAGCTTCTCCCTCCTCGGATTCTTAGGTCCTGTGGCGACTTCTCAAGTTCCAGTCCCCAAAGCCCTGCTTTTATGCAGCACACCCCCATTCACTCAGCCTAGCTGTCAATCAAACATGCTAAGTGGTGAGCCGGCTGGCTCACCACTTGGGCCAATCACACAAGAGTGCGACTTGAGTTACCAAGGTAACTCAGTCCAGGGTGCCTAAACCCCCTCCTACACCCCCTGTGGTACCCAGACAGAGTGGCACCACTTTTGGAGGCTTCTGTGGAGAAGCCTGCCAAAAAGTGGAACTAAGGGCTCGACTTGGGTTGGAGTCACAGAAGAGAACACAAACGCCATTTTTGAATCGAGTTCTGGCAAAAAATACCAACCAGTGAATTAATATTAAATAAATAAAGCGGCGGTATGTTCGAGGCTATAAGAATTAAATAATTAAAGTTGGTAGCCTCGAACAATGGGAAAATCCCATAGAGATATATTTGCGGTCAAATATAAAAAGTAGTATCCACTGCCACCAGCCAAAACTCGATCAGGGGGGACGATGACGTGCCCCCTCGAACAACAGACCCCGGGGCAATCGAATTGCCCCGACCAGTACGTCCACAATATGATGGTTAGTACTGGTTTCTGTTCATAATTTGGGACTAGTAAAGCCAATGGTGACTTTACATGCCTGGGAAACAGTAGTCAGTCCCAGGGTATGGAGTCTATGTTGGGGGGTCGCTACGACACCCCTGGGTTACGGCACGGAGGGTGCTGTGTAACCCACATAAAAAACACATGAGACCCAATGGAGTAAAAGACCCCATAGCCCATAAAACACATGGAAAGTGAAGGAACACCTCAAATCATGTCTAAGAGTGGGAGCAAAAGAATCTCACTCTTAGCAGGAGAGAAAAAAATAAACCCCAAAAATCCAGCAAAGCTGCTGGGGGACTCACTAGGTTTGGGAAATTAGCCTTACAGAGAATTCTCCCTAACACCTTGGGCCGTCCAGGCATATGATCATATGGGATACACCACGTTCCGCCTTGATCCTGCAGCAGCACATACGCGGTTCTCTCCAGGAGATGGCCTTTGGTGTCTTTAGAAGTGGGATCCTGCTCTCTTTCCGTGTAGCGGGCTTCGTGCGTGGTGCATAGGGCCGATCTATTGGACTGGGCTGCTTTGTCTGAGCTGCGTTGGTGGTCCCATTGGGGAAGCTCCGTGTGGAGATCTGCTGGCTATTCGGGTGAGCGGGCCCCAGTCTGTACAATAAGTTTGTGCCCCTGTGCCTTGCCTTTGCCAGGGGGGTGGGGGTGTCAGGGGCCTGGATCTTTTTAGTTCTGCGGCTCTGCTCCTCACCGCACTGCTCTGGCTAGCGGCGTGTGCTGCACCATGCAGATGCCGGGGCTTCCGCGCTGCGCGGCCCTGAATGCTAATTTAATGCTACGAGTGCGGCACGGCCGGGGACTCGAGACCCACCTCGTGTTTTGAAGGGGCCTTTTGGGAGCCCCGGCAGGACCCAGAGGGGAGGGGCACTCCTACAGAGGGCCTCTGGGTGGACGGTGTCGGGTCCACTGCCCCGCGGCAGGCTCACACCGGGTTTAGCAGTCCAGGAGGGTGGGCGGGGGGGCGGGATGCCACACACCCCTTCGGGATACCACAGGCGTGGGGGACTCTTCCACGGCTCCTAGGAGCCAAGCTGTGTAGGCTTTGTGTTACTCCTTGGTCTCACTTTCTCCTCACCAACGGGTAACTTCGTACGAGGTTTTCTCCTGCTTTCATTGACCGATTTTCATCGGGTTTTCTTGTGTAATGGTGGGGGAGTCTTCAGATGCTCATTCGGGCATAATGTGGGGGCTCAGATCACATTACGGACCTGTGAGGACAGAGCTCACACGGGGAGGTTGCTCATCCATGCGCCCCCTGGTGGCCAGTCCTGCAGACCCATCTTTAACCAGAGGCCTTACCAATGGACCGGGAGAGGGTTCGAGAGTGCAAACCATCCAACCAGGGCTGGGTGGCGTCCCCGTGGATAGCAGGTGAGCGTAACAATAAAATAAACAGGGGACAAGGGAGCAGCCTTGTCTAACTCCTTTGTTAGTGGAAAACTCACTTGAGTATCTCGCTGAAACAGGGCAGCTTACAACAGTTGAGGTTTCTGCATATAAGAGTTGAATCAGCTGCAGTAATCTCGCCGGTACTCCCAATTTTGTTAGTTTTTCCATAAAAGTGCCCTGTTTAGGGAGTCAAAAGCTTTCGCTAAATAAAGGAAAGCAACAAATATTAAACCATTCCTGATCTTGGTATATTTTTCAATAGTGGTATTCAGCAGAAAGCAATGATCTAACGTAGTAAATCCTTTACTGAACCCAGCCTGTGTTTCAGGGAGGACATTACTCGTCCCTGCCCATTCCTCAAGCCTCCTCGGAATACAGTTAGCAAACATTTTGCCCTTGCTGTCATGCACGGAATTGGGCTGATAAAAGTGCTGATCTCCATTTGATGCTTGTTTAAATATAGGAACAATTAAGCTCTTCTTCCAGGATGCCGGGAGTGTCTGTGAGCTTGCTGTTGCATTAAAAACCATAGTCAAAAGGGGCACCCACCATGATTGAACAAAAAGCTTTTATTTTTAAAACTGAATCTTCAGTCACTTTAGTGCTCTAGCATAGTCATGTTGGGTCATATTTCCCACAGCCAATAGAAAGGGCTCCCTTAGCTCCACCACTGGGGGCCATCTTGAGATTTTTTTTACCACACGCTGTGTTGGCAGTTCTCAAATCGCTCTCAGATAATTTGTTGTTTTCTTCTATTTTCGATATCAGTGTTCTCGTGTTAATGACGTTTGTTGAATCCTTCACTACGACAACATATGTGGTTGCTCTTGTTCCGGTGGCCGTGAAACTGTTGGAGCGGATTCTCATCTTGGACCCTGAGACCTACATCCAGCCATAGGGTAGACCAAGAGGAAGAGCCTCTTCAAGGCATATGCCAGGTGCATCCTTAAGAATGTTTATGTGGAAGACCTCCACAATGATTGCCTTTACTGCGTGTATTCAGCACACAACATCCAAGATGAATCGATGATGCCGGGGGGCCTATGACTCTGCCTCAGTCCAGAGCCATGCCTTATTCAGGCAAAGCAGATCTGTCCAGCATACACCCTCTTCCAAGAGGTCCAGATCACATGAAGATACTTCCTGGGGTACAAAGTCTGTGAAGATCCAGTCAAAGGAGGCCTTGACATCGGCTTCGTCGATAGCCTCAGCGTCCGCCTCTGCGTCTTCCGAAAAGAAACACTCTTTAATGACAGCATCAGCGACTAAAAGGGGCAAGCTGTCTTCCTCGTCCACTACTCCTCTGGCGATCCACAGAAAATCACTGTGTCTATGGCTCCATCTACAGGTCATGCCAACTCAAGTGAAATCCCTGTGGACGATTGTGCACATACCATTGACCTGTCTGTAAAAAGGTCAACTCATGGTCAAAAATGGCACAATGGAGAAAGAGACATCCACATTACTTCTCTTCACCTGCAAGATCGCGTTGTACCTGTTCCACAATGTGCAATGTTTCATGGCATTAAACACTCTAGTAGATTCCAAGATGGCACCTGTGAGTGCAGAGTCGGCAAACAGAACAGCACCGGGAACACTGTATTTAAGCAGAAACCACGGTAAGAGCTACGCGTCACTTCTCCTGTAAGCACTGGCGTTCCTTGTTACTTTTTCTTACCTTCCTTCTGCCCTCCTTCCTCTCGTGTCCTGGCTGCTGTTTCTCTACTGCTTGCTGTATTATTGTTGCCTGATCTTTCTCTAAAATTGTCTACTACCGTACCTTGCTGGAGTTCTTGAAGAGATTATCATCCGATCATTTCTGCCTATTCAAGTCATCCGTGGTAACGTTCTTGAAGGTCACAGTTAACGACTCTCGTTTAAGGGTTTTCTTCCTCAGAGGGTTTTCCTTGGGTATACCACGTATATTACAGGGAACCCTGTTCAAAATCAGGGATTCAGATATTCTTTGGGCTGCTACCTCTTGCATCTTCTTCCATCGTGACGTCATTCAGGTCAGTGCTTGTTTCACTCTGATATGACCACAACCCTGTCGAAGACAATGCACAAGTCTTCAACCCTGGCCCCATCAACTAGCTACAAGGCTAAGCCTGCTACACTGGGTCGTATTTGCAAGCACCTAATGATTGGAGGTTCTTCTCGCAGTGACTGTGATTCCTTTCCAATCCATGGTAAGTCGGATCCCAATGTACATTATTATAATAAAGCCACACATCTTTTGTTTGTGGCTACATGAATAATTGACTAACTCGTGCGCCTTTTGTCAACAGACTGTCTGTGCTGGAGGAACAATTCTTTCCCCTGCTGACATATGCTGCACGCAGCGTTTTGAATACTTTGATATTGATATTTTATTAATTTCGCGCTCGTACACAAGTGTTTCAGAGAGCGACAAGGCAAGGGAGGGGAACAGGGGAGAACAAAACAACGATCTTACTAGGACCAGTGACATTGAGAACGCGGAAGTGCATGGAAGAGGGAGAGGGGAAAAGTTCATGGGAGGGGGGAGAAGTGGAAAGTGCGGAGCAAAGGAGAAAACAGATCAATAATAATAAATTAATAAATAAAGGCAAAAACCAGTTGTAGTGCAGCCAGCAAGTGGCAAGTGCTGGGTTTAAGGCAGCAGACAGAGTATGTCTGATAAGTGCAGGAAGAAAAAAAGGGGGGGGACTGTATGGGTAGAGATACAGCCCCCAATGCAAGAGGTGGGCCGGAGGCAGTGCGGGAGGGTGTCAGGGTGAACAGGTATCTGGGCCTGGAAGACAGAGGGTAGGCCAGGTGCACGGTGCCCAGAGAGAACAGATCAGCAGGAGAGAGTGGGGCGAAGGCAGAGGCAAAGAGGAAGGTCTTGAGGTGCTTCCGGAACTGGCAATGGTTCTCCTCAAGTTTCAGAGTGGCAGGGAGGCTGTTCCAGAGAGAGGCCCCAGCCGAAGACAGAGATCTACCCCCAGCTCGTTTCTTTGAAAAACGGCTGACCCAGAGGGAGTTAGAGGTAGAGGAGTGAAGAGCTCGCGAGGGGAGGTATTTGTGGAGGGATAGCTGAAGTTATTTTGAACCTAGGCCCCAGGAAGCCTTGTGGACAATGCAGAGGGTTTTGAATTTAATCCTTGCATCCACTGGGAGCCAATGGAGAGATTTCAGAGCTGGATCCCAGGGCTTAAGGCCAAGGACAAGTCTTGCAGTCCTGTTCTGGATTAGATGCAGAGGGCGGAGAGTAGAGGCAGGAAGATTTAGAAAGAGGCTGTTACAATAGTCCAACCTAGAGAGAACCAGAGCTTGGGAGAGAGTGAACTTATGGTGGAAGGAGAGGAAAGGCAGAGTACATCTGAGGAGGTGTAGTAGGAAGTTTGACTTTTTAGAGACATCAGCGATGTGGGCAGAGAAGGAAAGTGTGGAGCCAAAGATGACCCTGAGGTTCTTAGCCTCGCAGATGGGGGTAGGAGGAGGGCCTAAGGAGGCCGGCCAGAGAGTGAGGGGGACGGAGGGTGAAGGTGAGCCGATGAGGAGGATCCGCGTCTTGCTGGCATTCAGACAAAGATCGTTGGCGGCACACCAATCTTGAATGGCAGTTAGGCAATCAGAGATGAGAGAAAGACAGGAGGTGGCCGAGGGCAGCCTGAAAATGAGTTGAGTGTAGTCAGCATAGCACTGGAAATTGGAGCAGAAAATGGCAATGCAGTAGACCAGGGTTGCCAGGTATTGGATGAAAAGCCAGGGCAAAAGGTTAGACCCCTGGGTAACACCACAGGTAGAGAGGGAGATAGATGATAGGAAGGACCCAAGTTGGACCTGGGAGGGTCGATCAGAGAGGAACGAGGTCAGTCAGACCAGAGCCTGATCGGTGATACCCAGGTTATCACAGAGACGGTTGAGCAGGATGGTATGGTTGACCATGTCCAAGGCAGAAGAGAGATCAGCTCTGAAGCCAGACTGGTGGATGTGGAGACAGTCAAGTCAGCAAAATCGGAATGAAGGTTAAGTTGAGAGATGGCCAGCTTTTCCAGGAGTTTACCCAGAAAAGGAGTAATGGAAATTGGGCGATATTTAGCCGGACAAGGATCAGCTGTGGGTTTCTTGAGAAGAGGATGCACAAGGGAGTGCTTCAGCGGGGGGGGGGAGGGTGATTCTGAGGCAAAGGAGCGGTTGCAGAAATCGGCAACGGCCGGAGCGAGGGTATCGACATGGTCCTTGATGGTTTTAGAGGAGCAGGGATGAACCTGTTTTGACAAGGCTTTCTGACTTGTCTAGCAACCTCATCAGGGGACAAACAAGGAAAGGATGAGAAAGAGGGTGAGGAGTGGCAGAAGGAGGGTCAGCATGCACAGACGGACGGTGGATAGGAGGTGGAGGGGAGGAGAGAGTGGACAGGGTGTCCTGGGTTTTTGATATAAAGTGAGAGGCAATGGCATTGCAAAGAGCCTAGGAGGCAACAGGAGGGGTACAGACTGCAGCAGGGTTGGCCAGTTCCTTGCAGATTTTAAAGAGTTCGGCCGAGTTGTTGGATGCCGCAGAGACACAGGCTTGAATATGGACTCTTTTCTTGGTGAGGATAGAGAGTCGGTATTGCCTTTGGAGCAGGCGAAATGCCAGTTTGTCGGAGGATGAACAAGAAGCCCACCATTTCCTCGCAGCCACCCTACACTTACGTTTAAGTGTGGCTAGGTTGGAGTCATACCAGGAATTGCACTTGGCTTTGGACTTCAAACGGATGCTCATGACAGAGTCAAGAGCATCAAGAGTATCAGAAATAGAAGAGTAGAGCAGAGACAGGGCTGTGTCAGGATGTGAGTCAGCCAGAGGTGTAGGGGGTAGCGGGGAGAAGGTGGGGGCGAAAGCCTCACCTGACTCACGCTTCATGGGCCGGATATCCGAGAAGTTAAGTGGCAATGTTGGGGTAGACTTGCCCTGGGGGGAAGAGAGGGAGAGATGAGAGGAGGGAATGACAGCTCCAAGAGAGAGGAGTGGTCAGAGGAATGGAGTGGGGGAGGTCAGAGGAGATCAAGACATTGAGTGTGTGCCATGCAGAGTGAGTCGGGCCAGAGGGGAGGATGGACAGGGAGAGGGAGTCGCACAGGTCATGGAAGAGTAAAGAGGAGGTACAAGCAGAGTCTAAATGGATATTGAGGTCACCAAGGAGAAGTTGAGTGGTAGAGGTCAGGAGGGAGGAGGAGAGGTCTGCCCACTCACAGAGAAATTAGGTGATTTGACCAGGTGGCCGGTAAATAGTAGCCATGGTCAGAGAATGGCTAGGAGAGAGGGAGAGCCTACAGACAAGACATTCAAAAGAGGAGTAGGTCTGAGTGGGAATGATAGCAGCAGGAATCCACTCAGGAAAGATCAGGGCTACCCCCACCAGAACTGGGAGGATCTGGGTGCGGAGAGGATCTTGTAGCCATCAGGGATGAGAGTGTCAAAGCTCATGACAGAACTGGCCGTGAACCAGGTCTCAGTAAGACCAAGGGCATCAAGGTCTAGTTCTTCAAGGAGGTGGCAGATGTCAGAGGAGTGTTTGACAGCAGAGCAAGAGTTGAGAGTGGCAAGAAGAAGAAGTTTGCCAGCCTTAAAGACCTTCCATGGGGTGGTACAGATCAGAGGTACTCCCTGCGGTGGGGAAGGAGCCCTAGGAGGGGCGGAGGAGGAGAGAGAGAGGACAATGTAGCTAAGGGAGGAGAGGAGGGGACAGCAGGAGATGAGAGGAAATTGATGAGGTGAGGGAAGCGCCTATCAAAGAGGAGGAGATTGGACGGAGGGCCTTGGACCATGACAGTGCCATTAAGGTATACATTAATGATGACTTTAGAGGAGTTGAAGGAAGCCATGAGAACTTCCCAGCGAGTGCCACCATTAATAGGAGAGGAGGAGATAGGACAGAGCACAGAGATCATATGAAGAGTCCATAGATCTGGCGAAGGTACGACAAAGAGAATGTTGGTGAGGGTCTGTCTGGAGGAAGCGTTGGAGTAGGTGTCGGCAATCGGAAGACCAGGGTTGGAGGCCAAGATATCCTTTTTGAACGTCTTCCTGCCAGACCTAGTGAGAAGGGAAGGATAGTCAATAGAGAAGAAGTTGGAAAAGATAGGGGAAACATAAAGCACCATTGGAGTGGAAGCAAGGAAAGGAGGGAGAAGCAGGGGGGGCTAAGTCAGGAAGGTGTGGAAAAAAAGAGTGGTGAGGTCACTGGGCCTGCAAGTTACATAGAAGCAGCAGTTTACAAGCAAAGTACAGAGAAATAATCAATGGGTAGCAAAATTTGACTTTCTAGCAAAAATCAAAAACAGCAAAATTTGACTTTCAAGCAAAAAGCAAAAACAGAAAAGGTTGAATTTCCAATTAGGGATTCAGACGTTAGCAAAGGGTTTCAAGAAGCACTGTGAATCAGAATGACAACATGGGAGAAACAAGCAGAAAGAACAGTGATAGTCAAGGGTGGTAGGAGTGAGTCCAGAAGGAGGGAACTAACCGATAGTTCAGGAGGTTACAATGTCAAGGCAGTAAAGATTTCATTAGATGAGTGTGTTGGCAGCATCATTGTAGTTAAGGTGCAGGGAGGACCCGAATCAAATAGCGTCCTGGAAGCGGACAGGGAGAAGACAGGGGCCTTAGAGATGGACCTTGGAACAGGGGGCCAGCTGAAGCCTGCAGGTCCCGGGTGGGTGGGTTTCAATGCCCACTGGCCAATGGGAAGTGCAGGAGGCAGCAATGTAGGCCCTGCAAGTGGCCTCTGTGATCAAACAAGGCAGACGGGCATCATGGAGTGCAAAAAGGACTGCACCCAAATATAGCAACAAAAGCACAAAATGCAGCTAAAACGAAGCCGTGGGGTGCTGCAGCACACAAGAAGCAATTTAGCCGATACTGATTTAACCAATACTGAGGAATGAGTTTGTGTTCGGTATCCCTTGAAATTTAGAGGTAATCATTTTCATATACAATGAATGATATAATTTAACCAATACTGATGAATGAGTTTGTGTTCAGTATCCCTTGAAATCTAGAGGTAATCATTTCCCTCTTTATATGGTTTATTTTCTTGGCTATTGAATTGTTTGCAATGATAAATGTGCATGTTACAAGCATTGTCGTTTCATGCTTTTGTTCTCAGATCATCCTAGAATTAATTACAATGAAGTTTCAGTGTGTTTATCTTCGTGTCGTACGATGAGTTAGTGAATTGACACGTGAGTTTTATTTGAATTTGGCCACACAGCAAGAGTGGCCCCCTTTTTGGGGCATAATAATGTTCTTTAAACTTGTGATAATGTACACGTTGGGAGATTGATTTTGAGTTTCTCCACATCCATCCATAAGTTCAACTTTTTTGCCACGTTTATTTGGCCATTTCACTATTGTGTTTGCTTTCAGTCCTTCTTGAGGACTCCTCGTGGCCTTGTTTTCGGTATTAGCCTACTTGTTCGAAAAACATTACACTTTTTACTGACATTTTTTTGATCATTTTCCTGGTCGAAATTCAGTCAAATGTAATTAAATATATATATGGGGCAGGGTAAGGGAATAAGGTGGAGTGTGGCCACCCACATTTTTGACCAAAAAACGAGCAAAAAGAAATTTGGTCAAATTTGAAAAGGTCAAATATTTTTCAACCAAGTAGACCTAAACGTTGTTTTCTCTCCTAAATCACTTTTTGGTCTTGGATACGATCACCAACTAGTTTTTGGGTGTTTAGAACTTTTCTTCAATCCATGGACTTGGTGTAACCATTATACATCACACTAGCTCACACATAATTTGTTGATTAGACATGCCTACATCGACAACAGTAGTGACAGTAGAATTCTCAACTTGCATTATATTACCCTGATGAAGACGTGGGGGAGTTGATCTGTGGCGGCTCTTCATCTTGACTTCGATCAAGAGCTACATGAATGCAGATTTTCTATGGTTCAGCCTTCTCCTATGATGTTCTCAATCATGGTTCCTTTTGACAATTTTCACAATCATGTCAAGGACTAGGTGTGAGTGGTTGGGTGAATGAATGAGGTCTAGAGCCAGAAGTGTTCTGCCACATTGTATTATGTTCATTTTCAACCGTGTGAATTTTGTTCTGGCTATCTTCATAATGTTGAAGCCGCATTGCAAGAATTGGGTGTCGGATATGCGGACACTTTCTTGGTATGAGAAGACTCAGTCAATTCGACATCATAGGAAAATTGAATATGAGGAAAGGTGGGGGTCATTTCGTGATCTATTTGGATAAGGTGTAGGATATGGTTTTTCTGTTAATGGATTTTGAGATTGGGGATGGGTAGGGGTGTTTGTTTTGTGCTGTTGTTGGTCTTGTGGTTTTGTTTTGTGTTGTTCTGTCTTGTTATGGGGTAGGATGGTGGGGATGATTTTTGATTTTATTTTTGTTTTTTCTTTCTTTTTTCTCTGAAATGCTGTTTACTTAGTGTGTAATTTACATTATAATGAATTGCTGTATATTATGTGTTCTTTCACTTATTCTCACTCTGACATTTCTGATGTTACTCAGTTGTATTGTTTCATATATATTTATTAAATAAAGTTGGTAAAAAAAAAATAATGTCGATGTTTACTTGTTGAAACACGTTACTGCCTTATTTGAACTTGTGTCAAAATTGCTGGTGCCCTTCAGGAGCTTAATATTCAAAAAAGTTACGTCAATTAGCGGTAATTCACTGCATCAGTTGTTCTTTCGTTTTTGTACTAAGCCTGCTACACTGTCAACATCTTCATCGGCTCAACTGTCAGTCCTGGCTGCATTATCCACGCCTCTGCATCCTTTTCCACTGCCCCCGAGGGTCTCTCTGGCTATGCCAAGCTCATCAGCTGTCCCACCTGAAGAAATTCTTCAACCCATCATTGACTCAGACCTTGAGTGCTGTGATGAATCCTGCAGAGTCCTCACAGAATCCCTGCCTAAAGTCTCCTGCCAGGTGGCCAGCAGAAGGCAGCTGCTACCTGATCCTAACCCTGGGGGTGGTATTAGCCAGGTTAATCATCTGGGAGGAGAAGGCCACCAAGCGAATGGGAATGGAAAACTACCCACTTTGTTAGTAGTATGAATTTTTATGATGAACATAGGAATAATATACATGAGAACCAGAGCATAACACCCTAGCTTCTGATAATTAAGATTTTCCCTTAAGTTCGAGCTACGAAGTTAAGAATCAACCATTAACTCCTCTAAAATCCTCCCCTAAAGGTGTATTCACAGAGTAAATTAAATAAGGTTGGACTTGAAATTAGTGATACAAAAAGGAGCCAGAACATTAGGGACCTCAAGAGGCACAGAACTGCAGTATGCAGTTTAGTGATTCTAATGACCCACACCTGAGCGGCACTTTTGAATATTTAAAGCCCCTACAGTTACAGGCCATTATAACAAGAAGGTAGAGTAGTGTAAGTTGCCAGCCGCAGTTGCAGAAGCAGAGAAACGAAGACGACGGAGCAGCTGCTGTCTTTGAAGCGGATGTCAGTCCCGAGAAGGTCTTGGAGATTGAAAACCTGAAGTGCATAGGTCGGGTAGCAGGAAGCAGTGTTTTGACAGGCTTTCCCCTTGGAGAGCAAGGCTCTCCTTATTTCATGCCTTGTCCCGGTGGCTGGTGAGCAACTGAGTGCACAAAGGGCAAGAAAGGTTCCTTTCCCGATTAGCGCAGGCCACAGGAACATGACCGAAGCAGTCAGCTGTTCAGGAATCAACAGAAGACGCAGAACTGGCAGCAGATTGAAAGGACGCGTACATAGACACCGGTGAGTTTACCTTTGTTAGATAGTCCCAGAACGCTCTGTAGTCGACCGCTGGCTGCTAATAAATATTTTGAATACCAAACTAATGCAAGAAAGTCGTATAGGCATTATAAGCACTCTTAAAGAAGACTAGAAAAGAAAAATCATAATTATTATTGCCAAAGCAAAGAGTATTGCCAAAGCAAAGAGAGGGCAATATTGAATCACGATAGAACCCTGCATTGGGAAAGTAACGATGGGGCAATACTGAAGAAAAACTATAACCTGCATTGCCAAAATAAAAAGGGGGCAATACTTACCCATCCCCACCAGAACAAGGCCTGAGTGGGTCACTTGCTGCTCCTGCTCGTCTGCCTAAGGACCACCTACCACCTGTCCCGGTGCCTTCATGCATACCACTGGCACAAATGTGTTTGATGATCTGCTGCCTGGGGATAGCGGACCAGATGACGTTTCTCTCCACAATTCTCCTCCGGATGAAATCAGAACCGCCCATGCTATAATGTTAAGGACCACAAAGATGTTTGGCTTGGCTCCAGAGGAACAGAGAAAAGAAGGTTTCCTCTACCAGTGTCGTAAATGGCCCAGAAAATAGATTATGATTCCTTTGTTGTAAGACATATGGGACAACGGTCTGCTGACCATGACCAAACCATCTCCTAAACCTCCAAAAAGGATAGCTTTGATAAAAGGTATAGGGTGTTGGACTCGGCACTGAAATGTCTCAGGTCGCAGACCAACCCCTTATCACCTTGTTCTGTTCTCCCGCCAGAGGGCAAGCATCTAGAAGCCTTTGAGAAACGCGTTCTTTCGACAGTCACTACAACCATCAAGGCAGCTAATGAAATGGCCATTCTGTCCAGATACGACACAAAACCTTGGTTCAAGATGAGCCAGATTCTTGAATTCCTTCCAGGCAACAGGGAGGAGGCCTTATTCTCGAGGGAGAGGTGGCTTCTGATCATGCGATTTCCGTTTGTCAACTTTGTGGACACCGGATTCAGACAACTTGGCGCAAAAGTGCTGTTTTACGCAGACAGGGTTGGCTGAAGGCCACCAACTTCCGCCCGGAGGTCCAAGCGAAGGTGGTATACTTAAGTTTAATGGCATAGACCTCTTTGGCAAGAAAGTGGATGACACTTTACAGACCATCAAGGCCGACACAGAGACAGCGTGTTCTCTCAGTACACTGCAGGAATCGTCACCAGTCTTTGGGGGTGTGGAAATCCAGCTTCTCCAGAACATAAAGGTACTACTGGGCCTTGTACTGCTCCCCATCATAGCGGTCCCCAAGAGTACACGGGAGGGCAAAAAAGGTGGCGGCCAATCTCACATTTCCTACTTAATATAGTAGTAGGGCCACTGCTATTTTGGCCTCTTCCCATTCTAGTCCAAGATGGCCGCCACCTTTTTTGCCCTCCCGTGTACTCTTCTGGATTCTACTAAACATAGTAGTAGGACTGTCGCATTTCCATGACTACTCGCAGGCATCGGCCACTTCGCGCATTCAGATTGATTCACAGAGCCGTTCGGACTGGTTCCGAGCACTTTTCGCCACGGACGTTCTTCACTTGGTAAGCCGCGCGTCCGAGGGCATGCTCTAGAGACTTAGCCCTCCCTGACTTGAGTAGCTATTTAATGTAGGTTTTTTTCCACTTCTCTTTTTTTCAGTGTTGAACTAAGGGATTCTTTTCCGGCAGCCAGCCCGATTTACAGACTGTCCTTAGTTGGCATATTTACAAGGTAATCATCCCCCTCCGTCTGCGGTCACCTCGGCGACACTCATCGCGGTGTGATTAGATCTAAGGGACTTTCACTGACACCCACAGACTCCCGATTGCTGCGGTCTGCACCCTCAACTTATTTTCTCATTTTTTTCATTTTTTTCTCTCTTCATGGCTACACCTATTCTATTGTACCGCCACACAGTGCTTCTCTGTAACTGGCTCTGATATAAATCTCACAAACCTCTGGGTTAACACCGGGGCACTTGCATGTCCTAAGCCATCACTGCAGGCTTTCCTTTATCCCTCACTTGCGGACTCCATTTTATGGCGTGTTGCGCCTATTATTTCTGTCGATTACGGCACTGCCTAACCATATTTCTTCATACTGGTCTTTCTATTCTGCTGGAATGTTGTGAGCCGATTTAGGCTTCTTTCTAAGCTATCCATTTTGCTTAAGAGATACTTCTATCTTTTCAAGGACTGGCTTTGTCGTCTACTACTACCTACTACTGTCAGTAGAGAGCCCCCACCAGCACCATTCTAGGTAATTATTCTCCTTCATATGGTGCCTTTGTTTATACATTTGAACATGTCAAAGCATTTAGCTATTCAGAAGCTGACCCTTTGTTTTATGTTGTTTTTATTTCACAGATGCTATGAAACTTTCGTTGGTATTATTATTACTCTGATTGTAACTAGGCTACGTTGTTAAAATTCTCCCTCCTGATGAATGTTCCATACTAATTCCTTGAGGAACAGAAACATGTCGAGACAATTCTCTGGACTGCAAACAGAGTTTAAATCTATGACACATTTATTCTAACAAAGTTGGGTACTATACTAATTGTTTTACAAGTACCCGTTGTGTTTGTTCTTTCTGAAACACCATTTTAACTGGCTATTCAAGCTTGCCACGTATTCCTTGTGGATGTTAAAGTATTGTACTGTGGACCACTCTATTTAATTGTATGTTTTAACCATTATGATTCATCATTATTAAAATTTGATATTCACCTTTTAACCTCGACTGGTCCCCCTTTAGAATCACTTTGAGTATCTATGTTCTGTATCTCTAGCATCTGTACTGTAGCTTTGTCTTCTTATATACTGTTGTCTCCTCGCACACCAGGAGTCAAACAAAACTGACCGGCCTCGGGCACAGCCCCCCCCCCCCCCCACTTTTTCACCCGAGTGCATGGGAGGCTTTCCCAATTCTTTGACCATTGGCAATCCATCACCACAGATGGATGGGTGTTATCCCTCCTCCAGCAGGGAAACGCTGGAGTTTGTCAAAAGACCTCCCACGAGTCCTCCCTTGCAAAAGGTAGAGAAGCACGTACCTCTACTACTACAAGAAGTTCAATCGCACCCATCGAAGGGAGCCATCGACCAAGTTCCATCCAGTTATACTCAAAGTACTTTTTACTGAAAAAGAAATTAGGAGTCGGAGTCCCAACCTAGACCTTTGGGTCCTTACCAAATTCCTCAAGGCCCAACCTTTGCTCTGCAGCAAGACTTATCTCAGCGTCAAAAAGGGGATTTTCTGGCATCCTTGGATCTAGATGATACATATTTCCACATCCCTCCTATTCCTCGGAAACACTGCTGCTACCTGTGTTTCACAGTGGCGGATCGCCATTTCCAGTTCAAGGTGCTCCACTTTGGCCTTCGGTCAGCCTCGAGGATATTCACCAAATTCCTAGCCCCGCTGGTTGCCCACCTTCGTCACTCAGGTGCACATGTCTAGCAAACATTCATAACTGACTGGTGCGGGCGGAGTTCTTTCCGCTGGCTACGCGCCATACCGCAAGGATTATCCAATGCTTATAGTCTCTAGGATTCTCTGTACATTCTCCTAAATCCTGTCTGAACCCCTCTCAGTGAGCACTCTATTTGGGGGCTCAACGGGACATGTGTTCTTGCATGGCTACTTCCTCAAAGGAGAGGGTGCAAGCCCGTCTTGCCAAAGTACTGTTTCTCTACCAGATGTTTGAGGCCTCAGTCCATCTCTAGGGATAATGCCCTTTTGCATTGCTCTACTTCAACATTGCCGGCTTTGCATGCAACCTCTCCAGAAGTTCCTCGATGCACGCTGGCGACAGGCCTCGACTTCCTGGGGGCACAAGATCCCTCTAACACAGCAAGATTAGAGGGATGTTCTGTGCTGGTGGTCAGTCCGAACTCATAGCGCTCCTTTTTCGCCTTCCCCCACATCAAGTCACCATCACAACAGATGCCTCCCTGGAGGGCTGGGACATGCATACAGGTGATCTACATCAATCTTCTGGAGCTGCATGCAGTGTTTTTGGCACTCAAGTCCTTCCTTCCTCAGTTCAGTAGTCAGTATGTTTTCTATCCACAAGCAGGGGAGCACCAGGTCTCGCTCTGTCTATGGAAGCACTGATGCTGTGGCACTGCGCACTGGAGCAGGACATGTTCCTCATTCATTTCCACCTACCGAGTGTTCAGAACACAATGGAGGATTGGTCATGAATGGGAGTTCTATGCGTCTCAACTCTGCCAGATTTTCTGTAGATGGGATATCCCAGAAATCAACCTCTTCGCCACCCGTGCCAGTAAGAGGTGCATGCCCTTTGCCAGCAGGTTCCCTCATCCAGAGAGCCTGGGAGATGTCTTTATGTTCCCCTGGGTGGGGAAGTTCCAATACGTTTTTCCTCCGATCCCCCCTGGTGGCTCGGGTGTTAAATGTCTTCAGACAACATCAGTGCAGACTGATCTTAGTGGCCCCTGCTTGGCCGAGACAGTTCTGGTACACTGACCTCTTTGCCCTGTCCTCTGCCCCACCAATGCAACAGTGCAGTGTTACACCACAACCCGGCCTACCTGAACCCCACAGCCTTGCTCCTACACTCATGGAATTTGCAGATATATCACTGCCACAAGACTGCAGGGACATTCTAGCTAGAGCAACTGCTTCTTCCATGCTTGCCTGTTACATGAGTATCTGGGCACATTTATTCCGCTTGTGTGCAGCATGGGGCCTTGACCCTTTTAGCATTAAGGTGAAGGACGTCTTTCTATACTAGCTATTCTTGGCTAAGTCGGACCTGCCGTATTACTCAGAGCACACCTCGTGGTTATCTCACGCTATACTTGCTCCTCTTCCACACCTTCTCTGTGGTCCCACCGCTTGGTCAAAGAATTCATCAGGTGCCTGTGCCGTTCCTTCCCATCGATCCGGTAGCCGGCCCCGGCCTGGGAGCTGAATGTCATCCTCTCCAGACTCATGGAGAGGATGACCTCCCTTCAAGCCTATGCATAAGTCCTTGCTCAAATTCCTATCCTACTACTAGCCGCCATTACATCAGAGGCGAGATTGAGGCTTTTTCCTGCAAAGCCCCTTACCTGGTTTTTCACAGGTCCAGGGTGGTCCTACAGACTAACCCATCATTTGTGCCTAAAGTTCATTCAGCGTTTCTCCTCATTGACCCAGTGGTGCTACCAGTCTTCTTCAGCTCACCTTCTTGACCTGCAGAATGATCTTTGCATTCTCTGGATGTAGTGCATGCTTTGAAATATTGTGTCTCCTGCACGAATTCATTCCGGAAGACTTCTCTGCTCTTTGTGACTTTTAGCCCCTCAGGAGAATCTGATGGGATTCCCCCCCAAGAACCTAGTCTGGGACCCTTCTCGTGTAGCATGGGGAAGGCAGGCGTTCTGAGCCCATGGTGTACTGCGGGAGGATCACATCGGGCAGGGGGATCAGACCAGGATTACTGCAAGGAACCGCTTTTTTAATTTCCCCCGTAACTCAGCCCTTTTTATGGCCTTCTGCCATTCTGTAGAAGTGGAATTGAAGTATTACAAATTAAACTACAAGTCCCAGAATTCCTCATGGACTATGAATAAAAAAGAGGGCTGAAGAGGTATGTAGAAGTCCAGGTCAGCCAGGCAAGCCTAATGACTCTAGACAAGGTCAGGCAATCAAGCATAAGGGCCTGTACCTGAACCTAACTTGCCCACCTGAGGGGCATAACAGGCTGCAGCAGGGAGGTGCAGTAGAAAGAAGCTGTGGCAGGAGCTGGAAGGTAGCAGAAGCAGAAGAAGCAGAGCATGTAGCCAGCAGTTCACAAGGAAGTGTGATCACCACAGGGATGCCGGAGTAGAGAGGAGGCAGACCTCAACTGCAGACTCTGAGTTCACAAACCCTGAATAGCTCTGGCAGCACTGGAAGGAACTGGAAGCAACAAGCAGCCTTTCCAGGTGTGGCTTATTGCTGTGAAGGCAGAGCTGAAGTTGCAGTTGTTCCCAAGGCCCGTTTTCAGAAGAAAGTGGAGGGAAATTGGAAAATAGGAGACTCTCCCTTGATGAGACTGGATCGGAGACACCCGTGCAGCAGAGGAGTGTGGATCACAAGAGTGTCCACAGTAGTAGCAGGAGGAGAAACAACGTTGCGATGCAGCAGCAGCCTGCAGTCGTGAGTCAGAAAAGGAAGCTCTGTACTCCTGAATAGCAGAAGTACCATGCCTGTAACTGTAGCCAGCTTTTAATTGCACTTGCGCTCACATCTAAGCGAGCAGAAGTTAACCGCAGAAGTGGTAAGTCTTTTTATTAATGGGAAATCAACACACACTAATGTGAAACACTTGCGTGTGATAAAAGCTTTTCTTTTCCCTAACATCAGCATTACTTTGTTGCAGAGAGGTCGCATGTCTCCAATTAATACAGAGAATGCTGCCGGTAACTTAATTGAAGTTAAACTGTCTTTTACTGAAGAGTTGCCAGAATTGTTTAAAGGGACGGCGCATGAGACAAGGTTTCCAGGTAGGCTGAGAGCTGAGAGAAAGGTCGGAATGCGTCTTTCTTTGAAATGGCAGTATAAGAGTGAACCTAAATTGCATGTGCCTAATTTTGTTTGCAATAGAAGGTCCGCATCTTGCTGCACATTAAATGCTGAAGCAGAAGCCATAGAAGTAGTTGAAGCTGAAGCCAGAACAAGCATTAGCCAAGCCCACAGTGTGAACTCTATAAAACGTATGTAAAAACTGTGCACCAGTATGCAAGCATCTTCATCCAAAGTTGGAAGAGTGGCACAACAGCTTTGGGCTAACCGTTGAAGGGAAGGTGTATTCAGAGCTGGGGAAGGGAGTTGGATACTTATTCACAAAAGTTGTTGACATATCTGCATGACAGAAACTATTTGGAAGAAGAAGTGGTCTAGACGCTAGACACAAGTTTAATGGTAGCTGCAAGACGGGCAATGAGGCTGCGGTTTCTTATTGTATAAAAAGAGTGCCATGCCAACCCGTGGAGGTAGACGATGTCTTGTAGAAATAGCCTTAGTTGAAGTTGCAGATGTAGCAGCAAATTACTGAATCACAGAAGTTGTAGTAGCAGGACTGTGGCTGTGAGTATTTTGTCAGAACTATTAAAGCTGGCAGAAGAAGCAGCTGAAACTAACTGTGGGGAAAGGGAGCCTGCTCTCAGTTATATCGCAGAACGAAGCAGTTGAGAGAGAAGTGAACCTTAAGGGAGAGCCTCCTGACAAATTGTATATATATATATGTATATATATATATGTATATATCTCACTAACAAAAAAACCTTGTTAAAGGGACGTTATGGATAAGTTGCGCTACTAAAAACCTATCCCCTTTACTGAAAAAACTATACTAAAGGATGTTTCTGTTTACAGTGCCCTACTAAAAACCTATCAAATTCGCTGACAAACAACGTTGTTACAGGGACGTTATGGTTCAGTTGCCCTAATAAACACTTATCGAATTCAGTGCAACAAGTACATGAAGGGAACATTATACTTACTTTGCACTAATAACAACCTATCCATATTATGGTTACAAGTAAAACCGAAAAAACCCAGCAATTTGCCAGTTATGGTAAGCTAAGCGACCATAACTCGCACCACCACTGTGCACTGCTAAAACTAACACCCATGACATGAAAGATGACATCACAAATGGGCTAAACGAGTCAGTTGAGTGGCATCATTTTTTACTCCTTCAGTATTTATTAGGAAGTGCGTTTATCTCAGACTAGAAGATCAAGTGCCAACTTTGTGAACAGTGGTGGCCAACCGATCGTTCTACACACGAGTCACTATCAATTGACATGAACCTAGTTCGGTTTAATATTTAAGCCGGGTAGGAATATGTTATTTTGTGTTAAACGCCTGAGAACAGCGGGTCACGAATAGAGTTTCAGAGGCTTTTAAGTTTATAAACAATAAGATCAGTTATATACATTGGGTTTTCCTTTAAAAATGTTACCGTGTTTTGGTGACAGTTAATTACGAGCGTAGGTCACATTCATGTGTTATTTAATTAAGGGCTAGATACACGAGATGTATGACATCATATGGATCTGTTCTCTACGAGTCGGTATAAATCTGTGCTCACACGTCACAACGTGGTTGAAGTCAGCTGACCGGTGCCGTCGGGTGTACGTTGTGTTGGACAACTCGTACGGAGAGACAACAACACTGCGCAGGATTATTGACTCTAGTCACTAGCTATTTAAGCCCCTAGTACTGTTTATCTCAATTGCGACTGTATTTTTCAGGAGGCAGCTGTGTTTCCTACAGAAACGAAGAGGCTTCCTCCGCCCGTCTGATTGCAATTGCAGATGAATGAAAGGTGAGCATTAACCTGGGATAAATATGTCTACATTTGAGACCTATCCTTGCTCCATCTTAGATTAGCAACAGAACAAATGTTGAGTAATAGATGGAACCATTAACTAGTGTGCTTTTGGACCATGAAGAAGTGTCAGACAAACGGTTTGAGGTCTGAAGAGTTAAGGCCACATTGGGGTGCAAATTGATATTGGTGGATTGAGTTTGAGCACCCTATCACATGTTTGTCATCTAGTATACGTGAATAGAGGTAGTTAGGCTTGCACTCTGGATTGGCATCATGAGTTAACAAGAGATGCAAGTGCTGGTATGCTGAAGTAGGAGTTGGCACTTATTCTGTTAATCTGAGCGAATAGGGCGTTCCTTATGACACCACGAAAGTGGTGTTAAGTATAAGAAGTAGCCATTGTCCGTTTGGCTGCTCTTTACTAATTTCTAATTGTCTTGAAACGTGTTTTCATTTCTATATGCGTTTCCTCTCTTGTCTGTATTGCTCTGCAGATCGTTGTCTATTAAGAAGACACACACATCAGACTGGACATATAACATCGTATACGAAATATCAACTGCTGGTGGTTGTGTGTTATTATATGAGAGTATAACATTTGTATAGACATTGAATGTAGAACACTATGATAGAATGTGGAAGGGATCTGGAAAGTCTGGAATGTAGAATGTATAAGGCAGTAAGAGGATGGAGATTAAAGGATATGGTTTAAACACAGCTGTCTCAGACATACTGATATTATAATTTATATACCAAGCAAGGTACAACAATTTGGCAATGAGGATGGGAAACGGAGCTACGTTTGAGAAAAATAATCAGATGAAAGAAAAGACGAAAACGGAAAGCTGATCAAGGTGAACAGTGTTGGTGTGAAAGTGAAAGTATACGGCAAAAGAAACGGTAAGACACACATGAAGTGGCCGAAATAACACAGGGATACGAAGGGTGAAGAACGTTTGGCGATAGGAAAGGCATAACAAAAAGTAAATGATAGCCTGCAAAGAAGTAATTGGAAGCAGCATTTTTTTTTAAAGTAAACGACTGTAACTTACTGAAAGCACGAGAAGGGCTGAGTGAGACGAACGCTACAGCTGACGTACAGAATAACGTTGGTATACTACTAGAGAAAAGGACCTAAAAAGTGAAATAACATGCCGCCATCTTGGGCATGTTTAAGGAGTTACTAAGGAAACCGAACCGAAAGGGAAAGACGATGTTGGGTGTGAGTGTAAAAGAGGAAAGCAAAAAAATAAAGGAAATCTTGAAAAGTACTATAGTGCTAACAAGCAAAGCAAACAGAACAAAGTGAAGCATTAAAAGTCCATGTAAAGTGACAAATAAGCAAAGTAAACGGAGCAAAGTGAAGCATTGAAAGTTCATATAAAGTGAATGAGAAGCATTTGTGCAGCATTAACAAATAAGAGAAATGAAAGTAAAACAACATACTATGCAAAATGAAGCACCAACACAAATTTGAAATTATTTAGGAGGAGAACAAAACAAAGAAATTAATAAACTGGATGCTGAATACTACAAAATAAGAAATATATACATTAAAATATCAGTGGAACACTAAATAAAATGTCGTCTGACAATGCAAATGGGGACTCAAGCTCAAGTGCAAATCAAGGTGTATCAGTACATATGAATCCAGTCAGTTACTTAAGGCGTCCAAACCCTTTTAGTCTAGAACCTGAAGGTCAAAGATGGCAAGAGTGGCTTGATGAATTTGAGCAATTCCTACAAGCAGTTGGAAATCAAAATGTCGTAAATAAATTGGATATATTTATACATTTAGTTGGTAAAGAACTGAACAGTGTGGTCAAAACAATACCTCCAGAGGAAAAGATTACTTATCAATTACTAGTAACAGCCATCAGTGGTAGATTGGTGATTCCGCCAAACAAGGATTATGAGAGATATATACAACCAATGCACGCAAGGTCTGACGCGCAATTTGCATTGAGATTGCAACAAAAGGCAGTATATTGTGACTTTGCAAATTACAATGATAATGAAGCTATAACATTGAGAATAATTGAAGGATGTGTATCGTCTCAATTCAGGAAACATCTATTAAAAAAACGCTTCCATTGAAAGAAGTACTAGAATTGGTCAGAGTATACGAGAGAGTTGATACGCAGGCGGTGAACATAGAAAATTCAAAGAAACTGGACACCGTTGCTGCTATGGGGCAAAATGTACCATGGCAAAAGAAATATTCCAATGGGTCATTTGGAAAAACACCTCGTCAAGATGGCTGTAATAACAATAATTTACGTAGGAATTCAATGGAAAGACAATGCTACAGATGCAGATTTGAATTCCCTCACAAAGATAAGTGCCCTGCTGTGGGTCAATTATGTATATGATGTGGACATGAAAATCATTTTCAGACAATGTGTCGAGAAAGAGTAATGACACCTACATATAGACCTAGTGCACAAGTGAGTTCAAACCGTAGGTATGAGGGTCAAAGACGTTTCAATGCAAGATAATTTCCAGAGATGACAAAATCAAGTGGATTGGCAGGAGTGACTCAACAAGTTCAACAACCAGGATTTGTTAGACAATGGATAATCTACAAATAAACATGTCTGAGCAGAGGGGTCTGGAACATGATTTGGCTGTGAAACCCTGTCAGGGTCAGAATCTGGAAGAAAAAAAAATAGGAGATCCATATGAAAACCCACCAATGGAAGAAGAATATGTGAGCAAAGATGAATATCAATATCAGGAGTATGATAGATATAGTAAAGAATATGTGAGACTAATATATGACAATGTAGATGATAAAGTGGCCATAAAAGTTACTGTGAACCTAGATGGTCAAGATATACCATTTCTAGTGGACACTGGTCCAACAGTAAATGTAATGAATGAAAGGGTATATGAAGGGATTTTAGCATTATATCCTTTAAAACCATCAAGAGCACAGATATTTCAATGGGGTGCCAAACAACCATTGTTGTCGAAAGGACAATTTCAATGTGATTTGATTCATAATGGACGTTGTGTGTCAGTGAACATACATATTATACATAATCCAGCAGTAGGGAGATGTCTCATTAGCTGCAAACTGCTACGGAATTACAGCTCATTGCTGTTAAGTGTGATCAGTCACACAGAAAAAATACAAGGGGTTTCCTCGCGGCGTCACGATGTATGTGCTTTTGAAAAAGTAACATTGGATTTGGAAAAGATGAACGAGTAGTTTCCAAAATTATTTCAAGGTGTTGGAAGACTAAAAGATAGTGTGATACATTTACATATGGATCCAAAAGATTGTCCTGTTCCTCAGCACCCCAGGCGAATAGGGTTTCATTTGCAGGCCAAAGTCTCTCGAAAATTATAACAATTGATTGACAATGACATCATTGAGAAAGTTGACAGTGGACCTACTCCATGGGTATCCCCATTGGTAGTGGTACCTAAAGCAGATGGTCGTCTTCGTGTATGTGTAGATATGAGGATTCCTAATACGGCGATACGGAGGGAGCGACATCCAGGACCTAGTATTGAGGACATGATAATTTGTTTAAAATCAGGCTACCAGGTTCACAAAATTGGATCTGAACCAGGGATATCATCAATTGGTAATTGATTTGAGTCAAGACCCATAACCACTTTTACGATACATGATGGACTTTTTAGGTACAAAAGACTGAGTTTTGGAATTTCTTCTGCAGCAGAGATATTCCAAGAAACAATAAGAAAAGTTATTGCACCAGTAAAACATGCATTTAATTATAGAATTGATATTTTGGTATATGGAGTAAATCAAAGTCAACATGATGAGGCCTTGGAACAGGTATGCAAAATCCTTCAGGATAATGGGTTGACACTAAATGGCCCAAAGTGTGAGGTGAACAAGAAGAGTTTAAGATTTTTTGGTCATATATTTTCACAAAATGGGATCAAGGGAGATCCAGAGAAAGTGAATACAATTCTAGGGCTGGATCCTCCAAAGGATGTGGCTGAAGTGAGATCATTTTTAGGAATGACTGGGTATTGTGCCAGGTATTTGCCCAATTATGCAACAATGACTGATGCTTTGAAACAGTTGTTGAAGAGAGATGCGCCATTTCTGTGGAATGAAGATTGCAAAGAAAGTTTTGAATTGATTAAAATTGAATTGGCAAGTGACCAACAGTTGGAATATTTCAATCCTAGATGGGAGACTGAAATCACGGTGGATGCAAGCCCAGTGGCTCTAGGTGCTATTTTGGCACAAATAGAACCAGGGAAAGATAGTGTCAGACATGTGGTGTCTTATGCAAGTTGTGCTTTGAGTTCTATTGAACAGGCATATTCACAAGCTGAAAGAGAGAGTTTGGCAGCGCTATGGGCTTGTGAGAAATTTCATCATTTCGTAATTGGAAGGTCATTTACTTTGATTACAGATCATCGGGCTCTTCTGTCTCTATTTGGTAACCCCAGAGTTAAGATGCCTCAGAGGATTGAAAGATGGGGAATTTGCTTACAAGAATATGATTATAACATCGTTAATAAACCGGGAAAGGAAGCTAATCCAGCAGATTATCTATCTAGACATCCAAAAGAGGTGACTGAGTGTAAATTGCAAGTAGAAGCAGAAGAATATCTGTCGTATTTATCACTTAACGCATTACCAGTGGCAGTCACCAAAGAAATATTTATGGATAAAAGTAAAGAGGATCCTACAATTCAACTGGCAGCTCAGATTACTAAAGAAGGTAGATGGAAATCTTGGATGAAAACTCAAATGGAAGATGGGGTAGAGAGAAGAGATCTGGAGAGGATAGCTAGAGTGAGTAATGAATTATCGGCAACTGAACAAGGTTTGCTACAGAGAGGAAATAGGTTAGTGGCTCCTAAAAGTTTGCGGAAGGTGCTTGTGATGTTGGCGCATGCAGGACATCGTGGAGTTGCAAATACAAAAAATGTTCTTAGGAATCAAGTTTGGTTTCCTTATATGGATGTCATTGTTGAGGACACTTTACAACACTGCATTGCTTGTCAGGTGACGATGTCCGGAAAACCCCCTGCATTTAAGCATTTGGCATCTACTGCTTTCCACTATGTAGCAGTAGTTCTGGAGGAATTATTCAGTGAGTGGGGTGTACCAAATGTGGTTAAAACTGATAATGGACCTCCGTTTCAGGGACATGAATTTCATAAATTTGCTGTACACCTGGGGTTTAAACACCAAACAATCACACCATTCTGGCCACAAGGCAATGGGATGGTCGAGAGATTTATGAACACGATAAAGAGAACTAGGCAGAAAGCAGTTGTGGATAATATGTCAATGCCTCAGGCAATATCCCAAAGCTATTGTTATACTCCTCATGAGATGACTGGATATTCACCGTCGCAGTTGATGATTCGATATAAGCCTAGAACTAGACTCCCACAGATGGAGGACTATACGCCTGTGGAGGATGCAGAGATCAGGGAAAGGGATAACTTGAAAAGGAAAAGGATTAAAGAGTGGACTGACATTAAGAGGAGGTCAAGTGAGAATAATTTGAAAGTGGGAGAGTCTGTTCTGGTGCGACAAAGGCAGCGTAAAAAACTAGACTCAAAGTACAGACCGTTGCCGTTGATAGCCAAGAAGGTTAGCCACCATGGTAACTGCTGTGGGAAATGACAAACAATAACCAGGAATGCTTCATTTTTTAGAAGGCTATTTCAAGATAATTCGGAAGAAGATGAAGATGAAGATGAACATGTATCAGATGTGCCTGACAAAATAGATATTCCTTTCTTTGATGATATTCTGTAGGGTCTGTTGATGTTCCAGGAAGCTCTGAGTTGGTGGAGTCAGGAGGTGATGTAAATTCTGATCGACATGATGTACTTTCAAGTAGTCGGCCTTGTAGGATGAGTTGAAGACCGGCTCGTCTAATTGAGCAGATGTAATGTGAACCTGCTATATTGTAAGTACTAATTTACTTTTTAATTTTGGAACCTAAACTAATATCATAAGTAAGGGGGGTTGTTGTGTGTTATTATATGAGAGTATACCATTTGTATAGACATTGAATGTAGAACACTATGATGGAATGTGGAAGGGATCTGGAAAGTCTGGAATGTAGAATATATAAGGCAGTAAGAGGATGGAGATTAAAGGATATGGTTTCAACACAGCTGTCTCAGACATACTGATATAATGTATATACCAAGCAAGGTACAACACTGACATCACAAATAATTATGTGCATTGAGTTATGTATTCGTTGGTCCCCTGAAGAAGTTCTCAGTGATTTTTGTATTATGAATAAAGAACGAAACATTTTGGGTCTATTAACACTGGATTGATCAACATTGTTCTCAATTATATATTTAGTTGTTTGAAGAACCTTTTCTTGTGAAAGGATTCACCCACTAGTGTTTACATTGGAGAAGGCTGGGTAACCATCATTGATAGTGGTCCCTTTGCCATCAACCAATGCTGCTTGCGAACTTTGCACTTTACTGTTTGTTTTAGGCTATTTTTTTATTATTGTAATGTTTACATATTGTATTGTGAGATTTTTTTATATTTGTAATTGTGATGATATGTGATGTTATTTTATGTGTTTTTAATAATGATTATTAGATTTCTTTTGTGAATAAAAGTGAATGGATTTATATTGAATTGAGATTGTTGGTTCAGTTCTTATTTGTTAAATGAACTGAATAAGTTAAGTCCTGGTCGATGAGGAGAAAGCAGAATGACACAATGGTTCTTCAGTTCTAGATTGCCCATTGCTTCTTTTGGGGTTGAACCCTTGTGTCAGTAAACTACCCTGTATCTCTCTTTGTTCTCTGAGTCAGTGGGGGCACATTACTGTTCAAGGTGGCTGCATGTAAGCAATATGGAGGTTTCCTATGGAGACTGCACCTGGCCGGCATATGTGCAATCACAATGCAGGTATCTGTATGACTCCAATACTGGCCGCATGGGCGCATCTTCTAATGCACTTTTAATTAGTTGTGGGAGTGAACATCTGTCCATTCCACAGCTATGCGCATGCGTAGGGCATCCTCTGTGTGCTGGTAACACCGGTCCTGTCGCCAGCCCTATGGATTCAAACGGTAGGCTACCGCATTTCAAGCAGTCCTGGCGACTACATGGTTTGCTGTGCACCAATTTATGGCTGCAGTACACTTGGCTGTATGATGCCCACTGGAAAAAAAGGAAAAACAACCTCCAGTGTACGCTGGGCGTGTTAAATGTTGCATTTATTTGATTGATATGCTGCTTCCCTTTCCATGACCCGTGAAACAGAAACACTGTCTCTGCAGTGTGCACCGTGGCAGAAAGTGTCAAGGGTACGCCAGTGGGTTGTAGAGTTGGAGAAAACACTTAACTGCAGGTGTGATAGTCTATAGTGAGTCTGCAAAATGGCAAAGCTGGTGCGGCTTGGTCAATCACATACAAGTGCATGTAAAGACAAGTAAGCAAACAGCAGATTCTTCGGATCACGAATAATATCAGTAGTGATTTGAAAAGTACTTAAGTGGCAATTAAGGTGCGTTTCTCCTTGTTGTAAGCATTCTTGTATTTCATAATGTATTAATCTCCGTGAATGGTGCTCCTACGGCTAATGCCGTACCATGAAGTGTCTGTACTGCATGTGATGAGAGCTGCAATCGAAACACAAGGCGCCAGTGGGCAGGGTACAGCCCTTCCAACAGTGCAGTAGGTAAATTTAATGTACAGCATGCTCCAGATCTGTTCCTGCCAACAATAGGGGCACTCCTGTAGGGCAGCGGATCCTTAAAACATCCTAGCAGACCATATGCTGCACTGCAGACCCTTACCTGCAGGTCTGGTTTCCATCAGAGGAGCAGGAGCTCCACACACGCGGCCCCACCACTGCAGGAGCAGCGGGCCCGCCGAGGCCTTATTCACGGACCAGCTGATGCTCGCGGGTAAGCGCTGCACTACTGCGCTATGCCCTGCATTGCATCACTGCACTCGTGATTCTTCTCCCGCAGCCTCACTTGCCTGCACACACGACCCCCAGCCAGGAACTCGCGTCCCATGCAGCCCGCACCCGCCCAGCACCGAAAAAGCACGATTTGTGCTTAAAAACAAGCAACAAGGTACACATTGTACCTTGTTCAAATATGGCCGCCCTTCAATGCCTCCAGCCATCAGTGCCTTACTAGGCATCCAGCAGCAGCACCAGCACTGCTGATTGGCTACAGAAGCCATTACCCACACCATTGGGCGCCTGCAGGCGAAGCCGGCCCTCCCTCGTCAAGGCCCTCGAGGACAAGGCTGGTGCCTGTTGTCAGCCTGTTTACTGCCAGTACTGCTGACTGCCAGAACCCCTGGACCTCCAACACCCGGTTTTTCAGGTAACACTCTGCGACCACATCCCTACAGCTGCGTAGAGGCCACGCATGATCAGTCTCCACCACTAACTTACCTGATCTGCTGCATCTTACACAGTCCCAGACCCCAGTAAACCACAAATGTGCATCTGCTCTCTTCTCTTGTACCTCATGGACATCTGCGCCACCCCGCTTTCTTAGGGTGTCACCAGCGCATCGCACATAATATAGGCACCTATTCCCCCTGAGAGCTACACCCTCCCGTGAGCTGGACCACACTACCCCTTATCATGCTTAACCGTATTTGGAATTGTTGTTTTTTAGCCCAAATGCATTATTCGAATCTAGCGGCTATTGCCATTGCACAACTACAAACTTGGTAAGACTCTTGCTGCCTGTATTTTTGCCCATGTACCTACCTAGTCCTCCTAGCGGAAACATTGCCTTTGAGTCTTTGATTGCCTTTTTGCAAATGTACCTACCTAGTCGGCCTAGCTGAACAATTGCCTTTGAGTCAGGAACCATTGCCTTGAGTCACTGATTGTATTTTGCCCATGTACTTACCTAGTCGGCCTAGCTGAACCACTGCCTTTGAGTCATTGATTGCCTTTGCACATGTACCTACATAGTCCGCCTAGCTGAACGATTGCCTTTGAGTCATTGATTGCCTTTTTGCACATGTACCTACCTAGTCGGCCTAGCTGAACCACTGCCTTTGAGTCAGGAACCATTGCCTTGTGTAATTGATTGTATTTGCACATGTACTTACTTAGTCGGCCTAGCTGAACCTTCGCCTCTGAGTCATTGATTGCACTCTTGCAAATGTACCTACCTAGTAAGCTGCAGCACATGGCCAACTCCACCTCTGCCCAGAGCGGAACTTCTCCTCGTACCCTGCAGTGCACTCACACCTATCCCCACAGACGGTTAGGACATTGGGATCAAGACATGCGGTCACTGCCAACTGTCGGCTACCTTATTTGCGCTATCATAGTAGGACTCACTATCACCACATCCTTCTACTCCCCTACTCCTAGCATTGCTAAATCCTATCCCCTTCACTCCACCTCACACTATCCCACAATGCTCATTAGCAACCCTTATCTTAATGATCCCACCTTATGGCTCCAACACTTTGCCACCAAACCTACACCTAATCAACCTTGCACACTCAAAGATAGGAATCTCTGACTTGGCTCTAGACTGCTTTGCGCCATTCCCGCCCACAGCATTCAGCGCTCCTACACTACTACTACTCTCCACACTACGCAGAAGTCACCACCCTCCCAAAGCACCAACTCCACTAAAGAACTTAAGGGCGCCCTCATTAATGCCAGATCTATCGCGGCCCACGCGCTGGATATCTCTGACCTCATCACTTTTCAAAACCTTGATTTTGTGGCCATTACTGAAACCTGGTTACACACAGCCTCCGGCCCACTTCTTGCCCTCGCCATCCCCAACGGATATTCGATTATTGGAGCTGATCGACAATCAACCTCCAAAGGAGGTGGAGTAGCATTCATACATAGAAATAACAACACACTTAGAACCATTCCTAATACTGAGCTTAGCTCGGCAGAATCCCTCTCTGTAAAACTCACCCTTTCCACAACCAACACTGCTACTCTCCACCTCATCTATAGACCACCAGGACCTCTTGGCTCCTTCGCAGATGAGATCACTGCCATCCTGACCGTCAATACCAAACCCAACTCTCAGGTACTGCTTCTAGGTGACCTTAACCCTGGCCTATCCGACACTAAGGACCACCTGGCCTCTGAGGTCGCCACTACACTTGCTAACTTGGGTTTCCAGCAACGCATAGACAAACCCACCCATATCAAGGGCAGAACGATTGACTGGATCACTGATCTTAATTGTAACACCACCATACGCGCCAATTATGCTTGCGCGTGGTCTGACCATCACACTATCATCTTCCACATACCAGCGACCAACCCGCACACCACTCCTACGATAGCTCCTGCTGTCCCCACAAGGAACAAAAAAGACATTGCCAGGGATAAACTACTCCCTCTCATCCTTCCCATCTTGAATGACTGCGCGTCCCATTACAATGACCCCACTATCCTAGTAGATATCTTCAATCAAACACTGCTTAAAGCCATTGACAATATAGCACTGCTCAAATTACGGAAAGCTAAACAACAAGCCCACCTTAATTCCTGGTTCACCCCGCAGTTACGAACCTTACGTAAAGAAAAACATAAAGCTGAATCACTCTGGAAGAGCCACCCATGTGACTCGAACAAAGAGCGCCTCATTATCACCACCCACAACTACAAGTATGCAATCCTTCAAGCCAAAAGGTGACTTACAATTTACGTATCTCCCAAGTGGAATCCAACACCAAGGAGCTATTTAAAATCCTTAAAGAGTTGGAATCCCCTTCCCCTGCTCCGGATACTTCCATTAAAGACAGCAATTGGTACAACAACATCCAAAACGCTCCCCTTAACAAAATCACCACCTTGCAATCAAAAATCAACGCCAAACAAACCACCTTACTCACTATCCCCCCTACCAAACCCTCCACAACCCCCACGACTTCCTTCTCTCACACCCCCTTTAGCTTTACCCCACTCACCATCCTCGAGGTCGAAAACATCATTTGCAACTTAAAACCATCCAACTGCCAAGGTGACTCCTGCCCAGCACCTATTATTAAGGAAGCGGCACACGACCTTGCTCCTTTTATAACCACCTTCATCAACTCCTCTTTCTTAACTGTTACGGTACCTAATAACTTAAAGGACGCATGGGTTATCCCTCTCCTGAAAAAAAACGACTCTTGACCCTGAAATTCCAGCCAACTACAGACCTATCACTACTGTACCGTTCTTACTCAAGATACTTGACAGAACAGCTTACCTGCAGATTCAGAACTATTTGGAAACTAACAACCTCCTTGGCTCAAGACAATCGGGCTTCAGACCTAAACACGGGACTGAAAGGGCTCTACTAGACCTCAAAACCCAAATTGAGGACATCAAAGACAACGGGAAACTGGCCCTTCTACTGGACCTTTCCGCGGCCTTCGATTTGGTCAATCATCAAATACTATGCCGGCATCTGAAATCCGCCGCACACTTCTCAGACAATGCATCCAACTGGATAAGGTCATTCCTTGACAATAGGCACATGAGAGTTTTCTCGCCGTCCTCATCAGCTGATCCTACACCAGTCCCTTGTGGAGTGCCTCAAGGGTCTTGTGTCTCCCCAACTCTCTACAATGTCTTCACCAAACCACTATTTGATGTGCTTGACTATCTGGGTGTCACCTACACGAATTACGCCGATGACACCCAGATACTCATACCCATCACTGGTGACTACATTGCCGACTCCAAAGCCCTCAATGACATCTATCTTGTCATCCAAGCATGGATGGCCCAACACGAATTGTGCCTCAATGATGACAAGACATAGCTTCTTATCTTAGGTACGCAACAGAGACTCAATAAACTGAGCTCTGTGTTTGGTTCCTTTAACATTGACAGTAACCTAATTAAAGTTTCCAAAGATACTAAAACTTTGGGTATTTATCTGGACTCCTCCTTGACTTTCACTAGACAAACCAATGCAGTAGCTTCCGCATCTGCTTACACCTGCAAATTGATCTCAGCTTGTTGCCCATTCCTTACCACCCAAAACTGCATCACCCTGGCCAGGACCTTGGTTATGTCCATACTGGACTACTGCAATGCTCTGTACCAAGGTACTAACCAGGGTAATCTTAATAAACTACAGATTACCCAAAATAATGCCATCAGAGCGGCCCTCAATATCCCTCGTTCTGCTCACATCTCAGAAACCAGGAAGAACCTCAATTGGCTTTCAGTCGCCCAAAGAATCTCACTCAAAGCACTAGCCCTCACATACAAATGCATAAACCATCGGCCCCAACGTACCTTGCCTCACGATTCACACAGCATATTCCATCGCGAGTACTCAGATCTGCACAATCCCAAGGTCTTGCGATCCCTAGATTCAAGCTCCAATCTGCTGGGGGCACCAGCTTCCCAGTCCTTGCGGCCAAGCTTTGGAACACCGTACCTATCGCTATCAGAACCCTACCCTCATTTAACCTCATTTAACCTTATTTCTTCATAAGCACAACAATAAGAACACTTAAGTTCTCCCTGCACCTAAGGTCGGCCCCTCCCATTACAATGCCAGCACCAAACTGCTAATGATGGGCCATTAGTCACTGAATGGTTTCGTGCTGTTATTGTAATGGTAGGGGAGGTGCGCCGGTGTATGGGGAGTGGGCCTGCATTCTAGGCAGCTTTACCTCTCTGCAGGTGTGCAACTGTCATCAGTTAACACTCTGTGACTCATTCATACCAGCACCAGTTTGTCCGCGTAAAAAGCGCTTAAAAACACCCCAGTGCCACTAACAGAGCGGAGAGCACTGACAGCAGCCACTTGCCACTCGTCTGCCGTCTCCAGTGAGCCAGAGCCAGCTTCTTCTTTGTTTGGCTCCTGCCCGGCATCACTGTCAGTCCCCAGAGGATCCAGCCTGCAGCCTGACCGGGAGTCGCGACCCGCCCCCCCCCATTCAGTATCTTCAGTAAGGTAAGTGAGTCATGTGTGTTCCGCTTTTTACCACTTTATCTCCCAGTTCTCTTGCTCTCTCCCCCTCCCCCTTTTCTTCACACACCCTTTGCAACATTATGTTATCCCCTCTTTCCGAAGTTTTTTACGTGGGCATACTGGTTTCTAAACAGCACAGCAGCACCATGATTTCATTCGATCTGAAGTGCGATCATACAAAGTGTGTTTGTGTACGTTAGTGTAATAGTTGTGTCACGCTGTTGGCAGTGAATCCAGCATATTCGCAGCGTTGTGCACGCTGCCTGCATTGTTCAGTGATGTTTTGGTACTGAATTGTGTTCTTGAAACAGTAATTCATCTTCCACTCTGACTTTCGGTGAAGAGTTTATTTGCAAAAGGGCGGTAGGGAGATTTCAATGTTTTAAATGGGGAGGGATGTCGAGGGCCGGCTCTCAGTTGGGTGCGTGGCTTGGGTGATGAGTTGATGGGCATGGCCATCCTCAAACATGGGAATGGCAGAGTCGCCCTGCCCGAACTTGGTGCAGTGATCCGGCATAGCTAAGATCTCTGCCACACGTGTTTAATACACTGAGCTATCGCCTGAGCCATAGCAGCATTCGCATGTATGGATATGAATGCAGACTTTGGTGTTTCGCGTGGCAATAGATATATTCGAGTGAATGTACAACCCCTGAAGCATCATCATTAACTGATCCGAATTAAATGTACTTTCCAACAACAGCCCGGCAGCAGGTGCATAGCCCCACCAGCACACCATAAAATGTCCTGACGTGTTGTATTTATGGTTTAAACTTTAGACTTCCACTTTTCTGCACCCCGTACATTTCAAACTTCCAACCTTGTGCTTGTGGGCTTTCAGTTTCGCAATTAGCAGGTGAGAGACAGCGCATGCCATGACCCTAGGCCTCCGGGAAGTTGGCCTCCGCAAGCAGAGATGCCTTGCCCGCCCATTGCTGTGTGTGTTTCCCCTCTCCTGGTGGGCCACCTATGCAAATGGCAATTCATTCCTTGTGTGATGGACTGTTTTAATAGTGTCAAGGAAGCAGGGGGGGTGCTGATAAAATGTGATGCAAATTCTGTATTTTAAAGAATATTCTGTAAGATTGATCAAAACTACTATCCACATGCTGAAGGAACTGATCAAATGACCCACACATGTGCTTCTATTAGAATGGCTGGACTGTCTCGCTGGGGCAAATACGGAAAGCGATACTGCAAAGACTGGGAGAGGAACGCAGATTTAAAGGACTGGATCCGGCCCGTCCAGGGTGACCAAACAAAAGCAACGTGCCGATTTTGCAAGACAGAAGTCCGTGCACACCATTCTGACCTGATGCAGCACAAAAATACAGAGAAGCACAGGAAAAATTGCTTGCCTTTTTCTACAGCCCGACTCACGGACATGGGCATTTCTGCTACCCCCAAACTAAGTGACACGACCCTGCTGAAGACCGAGCTTCAAATGGCCTGTTTTGTTTCATGTCACACCGCAATCCACTCAGTAGATCATTTGGGGGAGCTGGTTGCAAGCTCATGCAAAAAGGAAATCAAACTGCACCGTACAAAGTGTACAGCCTTAATAAACAGAGTCATTTCACCATGCATGTTTGAAGAACTCATAAAGGACATTGGTAACACTTCATACACTCTGGTGATTGATGAGAGCACTGACATAATGACATTGAAGCAGCTGTGTGTTGTGGGTACTTCAGTCAGTCTCTCAACAAGATCACTTCAACCTTTCTGGGGCTGGTCACCCTGGAAGGGGAAACCGCAGAAGCCATTGCCAGCTCGCTTCTGCAGTTTCTTGGAAACATTGGCCTGAAGTTCAGCAACTGCCTGGGGATTGGAACGGATGGTTGCAGTGTCATGGTTGGGAGGCACAACTCAGTCTACACAAGACTTCGGCAACAGAACGAGCACCTCATCCTCATAAAGTGTGTGTGTCATTCTATTCAGCTGTGCGCAAGCAAAGCATTTGAACTGCTACCACGCAACTTGGAGTCTCTTGTGGGTAGTACCTACAACTGGTTTTCACGCAGTGCACAGCGGCAAAGGGATTATGCAAAGATCTATGCTCTCATTAACAATGGGGAGGAGCCGTTGAAGCTTGTGCAGCTGTCAGTGACCCGCTGGCTTTCTATCTATGACTGCTGTGTGCGTGTTTTACAGCAGTGGGATGCACTAAAACTTCATTTCCAGTTGTGCAAAGACAAAGAACGGTGCTATGATGCAGAACTTCTGTATCAAATGTACTGTGACCCGGTGAACAAATTATATGTGACCTTTCTGACCCCAATACTGCAAGAGTTTGTACGGTTAAACAAACTCTTCCAACTGGATTGTGGCAATGCATTTAAAATGTTGGACTCTGTGCAAAGCTTCTACAGGGGAATAATTGCGAGAATTATTATCCCCAAATGTATCCCTCCATCTGATGCAGGCCTGATTGAAATCGATTTGGGAGACAACCTAATCACTTGCCGACATCTGCAATTTCATTTGGAACAATGTTCAACATTGCACTTGCAGACAATGTCATTTCTAAAGGAGCAGGAGCTGACTGTGAAAGGAAGATGCAGAGACTTTCTTTTTGAGGCTGCCAGACAGGTGCAGCAAAGACTCCCCGAAAATATTGCTGTGTGGAAATCCATGGCAGCATTCTCACCATCTGTGATACTGTCGCAGGCAAAACCCGCCCTGTCAGATATATCCATGCTGAAGCTGTTCAGAGGAGATGTGGGGTTTCTTTCCAGGACTGGAAAGTAAAAGAAGACAGGCAGGCAACTGAGTTCTGGGTGGAAGTTTTCGATTTTACAGATGCCAGTGGGGAGCGGTGCTTCAAAGAACTGGCCTTGTTTGCCCTGTCATTACTTGCAATGCCGCTAAGTAATGCAGACGTTGAGAGAGTGTTCTCACAGATGAACATTGTCAAGTCTAAAACACGGAACCGAATGAGGCAGCAAACACTGAGCAGCATTTTGAACATTCGTTTTGGGCTGCGAAGACTTGCAATTTGCTGTTCGAACTTTGAGCCAAGCACAGAAATGCTGAAACGTTTTACTCAGCATATCTACACAACTGGGGAAGAAAAGTGGAGGAGGAAGCAGATGATGGTCTCTTTCACTTCCCCTGACATAGTTATTGGACTGTGCCAAAAACATCAAGCTTTAATAAAGCCTTTTTTGTTGTTGTAACACACTGTCTATGTCCTTTCTGTAGGTTTATAATTTAGTGTGGTGAATCTGACTTTTGTGACTTATCCGGAGCGTTTTAGGTGTGTGCTTGTTTTTTCAGCTTATCCATATTGGAGTCCGCTTGTTTTGGGCTTGTTTTGAAGGGGCATTCAGCTTATTTTCTCATTCTGACCTGGCAACACTGCTTGCATGCGCAAAATAACTTTTCAAATTCAAGACCGTCGGACGCGTGCTCAGCTGCTCCAACCTCCTGTGTCCACTGAACTGAAGAAGGCCAGCAGCTTCTATTTCTACCGTAACAAGCACCAGCTGTGTAGTGTGACTGGTGGGGTCGAGGCATGCGGTGTGCTGCTGCAGTGCTGGGTGGGTTTTGGTAAATTGAGCCTGGCTGCCCCTGCCTGTGTGCGTGGTCGGCAGAGGCTGTGTCCCCGCCTGCGTCTGTGGCCGTGGCCGTGGCGCAGCGTCGCCGGTCCGGTTGTCTTGCATGTTTCCCCCATCCTCTTTGAAAATAAATGCGTGATCAAATGCAATGGCCCAAGCTATGCGTGCGCGAAGATCTAGTCAACCAACACTGAATTAATTTCACTGCCATATTATAAGCATGTTTACCGGCAGAGAGGGACTTTGCAAGCCGCTGCCAAGCCTATGTTTTCTTCCCTGTGGAAAATGAATGTGTGAAAACCCAAGTATGAAATCTGTCCACAGATGTTTATGCACTTGTGCTATTTTTACCACATTTCCCCACTACACGCAAGGAATCCAACCTCTTCCCCATGTGGATCATAACTTTGATGTAAACAGAGAGGCAGGGATTCCGGTGGAACACAATTGTTTTTTAGCTGTTCCGCTCGTGCTGCTAGAAGCATGATGACGCGGTGCAACAGGTTCAATCCTGGGTCGGATGGTCCGCGCTTTGAAACCTCTTTAAATTTAAGCGCATTATAAATTACCAATTATAATATTTTGTCACCGAATAATACACGTCCCGAATTTGCACTGCTTTCCCTACTGTGACTGTCTCTGTGTCGAGTCGCCACACTGCACCATTACAGCATCCATTTTGTCTCTGCTCTGAGACAAATCTGGGACCTTTGTGTGTTGTCAGTATCAGAGCAAATGTGCTCCCTTGCCCCTCATCAGTGTGTCTATTTGCCCCCTTGCCCCTCGCCAGTGTCCATGTGCCCTCTTGCCCCTGCCACTGTGTTCATGTGCCCCCTTGCCCATTACCACTGCGTCCATGTGCCCCCTTGTCCCTCGCCACTGTGTCCATGTGCCCCCTTGCCCCCCACCGCAGTGTCCATGAGCCCCAGACGCCAGCCAGTGTCCATGTGCCCCCTTGCCCATTGCCACTGTGTCCATGTGCCCCCTTACCCCTGTGTCCCCGACCCTCTGCCGCTTTGTCATGTGCCCCCGACTCCCGCCACTATGTCCATGTGCCCCACTGCTCCTCGCTACTGTGTCCATGTGCCCCCTTGCCCCTCCCCACTGTGTCCATGTACCTCCTTGCCCCCGCCACTGTGTCCTTGTGCACCCTTGCCCCACCGCCACTGTGTCCATGTGCCCCCTTGCCACTGTGTCCATGTGCCCCTGACCCAGGCCACTATGTCCTTGTGCTCCACTGCCCCTAGCCAGTGTGGCCATGTGCCCCCTTATCCCCCACCACTGTGTCCATGTGCCCCCTTACACCCATCACTATGTCCATGTGCCCCTCGCCACTATGTCCATATGCCCCCTTGCCCACCGCCACTGTGTCAATGTGCCCTCTGCCCCTCGCCACTATCCATGTGCTCCCCTGCCCCTCGCCACTATGTCCATGTGCCCCCCTCCCCCTCACCAGTGTGGACAGGTCCTCATCCAAGGAACGTGCACAAAAGCAATAAATCACAATAGGAAGGTGATTCCTGCTGTGTTACAGTGCAACGTGGCCACAGCCAATATGTAAATACACTGTTATGCCCCCCTCTGAATGCTCAAACCATTATGTTCTGCTACTCAATTTTTATATTGTGACAACGGGCCAGTAAATATAGTGCTATAAAGAATTACATAATAGAACTGTTGTCAAATGTTTTATTGTTGGAGTGAATACATAAGTGCAGCATACTATTTTAAAGTGCACAGTAAAAGCAAAGAGTTGCCTGATCTGTATAACTGATGAAGCGGAAGGTGAAGGAACACTCGGCAGGGGAGGCGGGTTGACAGCTGCAAATAGTTTCAAGGATCAAGGGGAGGAGCTTGGGTTGAGCTACATGGCATTAGGCATTAAGATTGAGGGGTGTCACTGGTGTCACGGACATGGGAAAGACTGGTGGGTGGAGTACAGTAAGGAGGGCTGATGTCTGCAACAGGCAAGAGGAACTATGGAGTGGAGTGTTGGGTTGGCAAAGGAAGGGGATGGGTTCACCGGTTCTGCTGTTGCATCCATTCAAATCTGTTTATTTCATTCTTACTAAAATACATGTGGTCACCTTTGAAACTTGCATGCATAAAGGCAATGATGGTGGTCCTCAGAAGAACAGAAAGGCTCACATTGGTGTCCAACCCATGAGCAGGCAGGAGAGCTGTGCCCTTCAAAGGCATTGGTCTACAGCAACAGGAGAGGGAAAGTAATTTCCAAAATGAGGGACATGCCAAATAAAGGCTTGGTCTGACCTATAAAACTTAGCACAGGCTCTGCTGAGCCAATTAGTGACAGTGTATCACAGCCCCGTCACTAATTCCAGGTCGCAGGTGCAGACATTGCATGGAATACAAAGCTTAGGCCCTGCACGGCTATTTTAACCCACACCCAGTCTACCTTATTGGTAGACTTTGTGGTACTAATGTATTGGATAAAGTCCTACTCTGAGCAATCCCCGCCATTCCTTTCTCCTGGGAAACAGTCTCACGTGGAGTCCAGTCATGCACACACTAGTTTGAACTGTTTCAGACCAGTCCATGTCTCTAGCCAGGCTATTACATATCATATGTGGGTGGCCCTGAATGGTTACCAGTTTTGGGGGCCAACCTGATTGGCAGTCTGACAGAGCCTGTGATTATGCGCTGCGGTGTGTGATTGGAGGGCTGGATTAGGACATCACATGAGTGTTAAGGTTTATCTAGAGGAGACCCTAACCTAACACAGTTCTGATGGATTCTTCCTAGAATTCTTTTGACCTCTGCAGGTTTAGGAGTATTTTGCCCCTCACCAATCCCTGTTTCTTCCGTTACCTTGTTTGTGCCCACCCCATACCTCCATCTGTTGGTGCCACTTAAATCTTATGAATTTTAGACATTTTAGTAACTTTGGGTTGAACAATAATTATCCAACAGCTTATGCAAATTAAACTGCTTAAATTAACCACAGGCAGATGAAATCCAAGTCAAGTTTGGCCTGCAGCCTACACATTTTGCAATGCATTTATCTAGGATTTTACATAGTGACACGACATTATTTAAACTGCTCCTTGCCCAAGCCACACACTCAGCCTTGGCCTGCTGCAGCCTACAGAGTTAGTTCCTAGAGATCCTGGGGCAGTGGTGCATAACATGCGTCCCTCCGAGACACAGAAGTTTAATGATGAATCGCTGCCGGGCCGGAAGTCAGTCTCTAGGTCTGTCCTGTGCAAAGCCTCTGTGGTCCAGTTTGTCTTTGCATGATGCGTGCACCCCAGAACTCTAAAATTCTATTAAAAATTAATATGGTCTGGTGTTGCACAAATGAATCTTTCTGATATTTTGTTATTTTTTTCAGACCTGCGTCTTCGTGTGGGAGTTTCTTCCTTTCTGTGTTCTTAATGCCAGCAAACAGTACCACCATTGAGCATCTGACATCCAGCCTTATCTGTGACCTTTGTGGGATGTAAAGGAACATGAAGCAACATATTGAAATTGTACAGCATGTGTTAATCTGATCTGTTAGTCCAGATCTATTTATGCATTGCAGCCTTGTCCTAGTTGTTCCAACACTAAAGATTGCTGTCTCTCTTCCATTGAATCAAAGAATACCACAAAATTAACTTCAAACTGTATGACACTGAATGCATGCTTCACTTCAATTTTTCGGGACCCAGGGGATTCCTTTTGTAGGGGCAGAGTTTGAACAGGTTGCAACTGTTAATCTCTCAAATCTAAACTATAACCCTGACAGATAGGACTGGCCTAAATGTAAGCTACGGAAATAAATACTTGAAATCACTGTTTTGGTATGTGCTCAGTGCTCCAGATAAGATTTTGAAGTGGGACTATTTTATTCCCTGTTTTGTAAACTAGGAAGTAAAATGATTTTTAGGGAGTAAAATGATTTTTAGGGAGTAAAAATGTGAATACAGTTCCCCACGGCTGTATTTTGTAAGCAAGTATGCTTTAACTGAAAAACTGAAAGGTTTTTCTAATAATTATGTTGGACCTAGTTACTCACACACATTAAAAGTTCATGTGCATGTCTACCGATCGGCAATAATAATAGTACTTTATTCCTTTGGAACTACGTGCGGTACCTCTCCAAACATCCATGGAGCTGTGTGCGTGAAAGCAGGGGGTCGGGGTCCATGGCGTTTGTTTCCTATTTTTTGTTGGGAGTATTTGTAATCTCTGTTTTTCTTTTTGGGGAGTATTAGCTTATTTTCAGGGAGTACAGTGATACAATTGTAAGCCACAGCAATACATTTCAGATTTGTCTCCCCTTTGGTATGCAGCAGAAGTGGTCCCCCAAAGAAGAGTGAAGAACAAAAAGTCGGAAGGACACCCGAGAATCCATAATTTGCTTGAATAATAGCTTCTGATTTAGCAGTACTAAAAAAACGAACATGTCTACACCTACAGGAAAACCCAAGGATCCAAAACAGAGGTCAATCCTTGATATTTTTTCTCCAAAACCAAGAGGAGCTGGCCCTACTCCAGGCTCAGATTCAAGCAAGCGCAAGAGGTCTGATGATACCTCAAGTAGCAGTTCAAGTACAGCTGTACATGTTGTCCAACCATCGGCCAGCACATCAACTCTTGCTAGCAGCAGAGCTACTTCTTCAGGTGCAGACAGTGCATCTACATGTGACATTGGTTCGATATCTTCACATGCTGACACTTTGTCTACAGCTCCTCCTTCTTTGGCTGACATAGCATCTCCTTCATTTGAAGTGGCCACTGAAGGCTCTTGTTCACGTGCAGACATTGCTGTGATGGGTTCACGTGATGCTGACCTAAGCAATACTTCAACTTTCCTGGATAGCGTTGATTGTTCTTTCAATCCTGATATTGAGGATTGTTCTTCCCATGTTGGCGTGTTTGGTGATCCCCCCACTGTTGCTTGCTCTCCCGACATTTCACTCATCGGGGAGAACACAGGCAGCTCTTGGTTGCAGAGCGATGACACTATGGAGATGCGTCAAGCTGAGCAGGGCATTCCAAGAAGATCTCCAGCTCTCAATTTAGAGGACAGTCACCAAATCAATACAGTGACCCTGTACAGCCATAACTTGCTACATACCCTGTAACTGATTCCCGTAAGTTTAACAGAGACTAAAAAACATATCCTTGGGTGGAGTATTCAGTTCTGAAAGATAAAGTATACTGCTTTGCATGCAGACATGTTGGTTCTACTTACGGAGGAGGGGGGCGTGCACGTGGCAATGTTTCGTTTGTTGACAAACGATATGCTAAATGGGAAAAGACAAGTGGTGCTTTAAAGATGCACTCAGAATCTGATAAGCATAAATCTTCGGTTGTAGCTTGGCTAGACTTTAAGCGTGTTAGTGGCGTAGGAGACCCATAAAATCTGGGGGGACAGGGACACCTTGGGGACTTTGTTGTTTTATTTATTGGTTGTGTTTTAGTCAAAAAACACGACTTTTCACAAAGTTAAAACAGCAAATTACATATATCATCACTGTATACAACAAGAGAAAGGAAAGAAAGAAAACTGAAGAAAATTAAGAAAAAGAAAAGCAGTTCAGAGTATAAAATCCTCCCAGCAGTGGACCTTTAGAGAGATCTTTTATAATACTCTCACCTGCGCTTTAAGTGCAGATGCTTTATGGAGTTTCGCCAACCCTTCCTATCCTATTCCACTTGAACCCTCAAGGATGGAACATGAGTGTGCTCCTTTACAGCAGTTTATGGGCTGCAATCATACCTCGGCACCAGGGTATTCACTGGATTTACATGGATAGCGGAACAAGAGCTGTTTTGAATCTCAAAGCTCTGCTTTATTTTTTTCTGGGTCACCCAGTTGGCTTAAAACTTGTGTACAACTCATTATTCAGCTGGTGGTGGGTACCAAAAATGTAGTTGCATCCCTATTTTAAAACCAGCGTTGGCAACACTAGCCATTTGAGCTTTAATGTAGGCATGGAAAAGACCCTTACCAAGCACCGCCATAGTGGTATTACTGATACTGATGGTAGCAGCTGCAAAATGGTGCAAGTACCTGAACATTTAATAGCAGTGCCTGGCAAATGCCCAATACGTATAGACAAGCACACACTTGCCATTGCTGGTTTTTAGCAGGACTTCAGTGAAGGAAATGCATAGTGCTAATAGAGTGATTGATTGATTTTTGATTGATTGACTGTTTATTTGTATAGCGCCTATGCACAATGTGTTTCAAAGCGCTTCAAGGGGGGAGGAGCATGGGAGAAAAACTTACATTCCTACAGGTCCTTGAAACAATTAAGAATGTGAAGAATAACTATCATAATCCCCCTGACGACATTTCAGATAGTGAAAGTGCAATGAACAATTAAGGAGAAAAGGAGTGGATGAAGGCATCCCTGGATAAGACATTTGTATTACACCAGTAGTATGTTCCCAGCTCCAATTAAGTTATTAACTACACAGGGCTTTGTAGTAAACATCCCTAAGTCAGTGGCTTTATCAAAACCAGAACTGCCACTTTACGTGCCCTTTATAGGAATAGGTTATGGCGTAAAATGAGTCTGCAGCCCGCGTGGCATCCATGCACCAAAAACCCATGAAAGTTGCTAAAATAGCCCAAATAACATGATGATGTGTCGCAAGGCAAGATGCTACGCGCAAGGCGCCAAGCCAGAGCTCCCACGTTCCCTCTAATAAATCCTCCCCATGCTGGCCTGCACCTGGGAGAGTGGGGACCACTTGGTGTATTATCAGGCCCAATCAATGTGCAAGTGAAAATAAGGGCGCCTGGCGGGGTCCTGATCTACCCAGGAGGGTACGTATATAATAATAAAAAATAATCAGGATGTTAGATCCTACAAAAAGCAAGCTGCGGTTCTGAACAAATTAGTTTATTTCAAAAACCACAAGTGTTATTGTTCAATTTGTTTACATAGTTTTAGATAAGCACAAAAGGTTCAAAGGAATGGACAGGAGTGATTAAATTTGGTGGAAATACAGAATGAGTATCAACCTCTTTTGTATTGAGGTACAGAGTTCCACCTAAGGGCACAGTGGTATACAACAGTTTGAAGAACATATATTTAAAACAATAGTGCACCCGGGACATAGGGTGGTCCAGGGCATGGTTAACACGGGGTGTACATAACATAATCTACAAGACATACACAAAAAGTTTTTTTTTTGCAGTTGTGTCACTGGGGATCGACAAAGGTGTGTTTCGGCCATGAAGACAGAATTGTCGCCTGGATAGTGTTGGCCTTCTTCAGGATGAGCACCAAATGTGGTGTAGTCCGTATTGTCTGAGAATAGAGAAGGATTTGTAAGGATCTCAGGGTCTAATTGTGTTATTTATTGTTTCATAATTGAGGCCTTGTGTTGCCATGTAAAAGGACAGCGTACCTGCTGCTGTGGTGGCAGTAGTGATGCTGTATAAAACCATCCAAGGATTAGTGCTGGATGGTTGGTGCGAGACTGCGCTTAGGGGAGCCGTGGGTTACTGAGGTATCAATTTCGGTCAGGATCCTATTGGCTAGAGGAGGGCCTAAAAAGGTCCCTCGTCTGTAAAAAAAACAATGATGGAAGTGAGTTTGAGGCGTCGGCTCAAACATCTAGAACTAGGGTGAAGGTGCCGGTGACCCTGGTCTAGTTACCACTGTTGGACGTTGGTGCAGTGGTGGGTATCTGGAGCGGACCATAGTGCCTCAGCTTGTGCCTAGGGAAAAGATCCAGTATAAGGCTCGTAGTGTGATAACGGGCGTTTATGTAATGGCGAAAACCATACTTACATAAACGCTCCATGGCGTGTGGACAACGTGGTATAAACTGCTGCCCGATGTGATCTAGGGCGTGGAGGGTATTATTAGTGCATAAAAAGCCCCATGGCGTGTGGACAAGTTGGTTCAAACTAGCGAAGGAATTGAAACTCACCGCTGGCCAATGTACAGTGCCTTTGTTGGAAAAACCATGATGCAAAATGCAGAAGTGCGTCTGGACTGGTAGTGCGACTGTGTCCCTCTGATGAATGGCAGTGAGCTGGAGGGGCCGAATCACAACCCGTGGATACTGCGCATTTTATACAAAAGATGGTAATGTGGATCCAAACAGTGAAGGAGGTGGTTCTGCTATCGATGACTTCCCGTAAGTGAGTAAACAAATTAGTAAAGAGGGCGAAGCCTCTGGAGGCGTGGCCGCTGGATTTGTACACTTACTGCGAGCCGTGAGAACGTGTGTCGTCGGGGGATTTGCTGCTGTAATGGTAGCTGTAACATCAGAGTGAACCCAGTTCAGCTAATAAACCAGTCCCAGTGTGGCGCCTGGGCCAATGGCACGGGGGCGTGAGGTGCTTGGACCAATGGGAGTGGTCCGAGCGGAGCCGCGAATGGAAACCGAAAGCAGTCTCTGTGAGGGACTGAAACTACTGGGAGTGCTACGAATGCTGGGACATGTAGTGCCTGATCCAGTGGAGGCGCTAATGAAAACCGAAAGCGGTCTCTGTACAGGACAGGAACTACTAAGAAGTGCTACGGATGCTGGGACATGTAGTGCCTGATCATGTGGAACGGCAATACCTCTATATGTGGATGGCCATGTCATGGTGGTGTGCATGATGTTGGACACATAAAAGTACTCGAAACAGCATGTGATCACAGTTCTTTTCCATTGATGTTAAAAACAGACTAAATGGGTTCATGCAGTTTAGTGACATTAATGCTCTCAGTCCAAACACCTAGCATGTGGGCAAAATTTCTAGGATAAAACGAACAAAAAATTGCATTTTTGTGTGCCGCCTCACGCTCGTGGGTGGAGATTAGACCCAAAAATGTTTCCACTCTACGGTTATGTTGAGGCCGTGGCGAACTGTGTCTAGTCTATGGACCCACTTTTGTTCCAGTTTTGTGAGGGCCAGGTCTATGTTGGCTCAGCGTTTCTGTGGCTGTATTTGCTGCATCACAGTCCAGGTGAATTGTTCATGCGTATGGCCTTTTTTGTTGAAGTGCTCGACCAAGGGTTTATCCTGTACTTTATTCTTCATGCAGGATCTATGCTCATTGATCCTCTGTTTAACAGGTCTGATGGTCTTTCCGATGTATATCATGCTGCATGGGCATTTGATGACGTAGATGACGTATCTACTTTCGCAGTTTGTGTGATTGTTCATGTTCCATATGAAATCTTTGTAGGTGAAAGTTTTGCTGTTGGTCGTGTGGCGGCACGCCACACAGTGTCCGCAGCTGTAGTGTCCCACGACTGGTGGCAGCTTCCATAATGTCGCTGGTGTTTTGGAGGGTTCCAAAAAATTATGGACCAAAATGTCCCTTACATTTTTGTTCTTTCTGAATGCGAATAGTGGTTTCTTCGTCAGACTTCCTTCGTTTTTGATGAGGTGCCAGTGTTTCCTGATCGTGGTTTTGATGAGGTTGCTGACTGGGTTAAACGTTGTGACGCAGACAGTCCTGTCTACGGGATCCTTAGTTTTGGTGGTGAGACAGACAGAACGGTCTATGTTCGCTGCTCTTTTTTTGGGCATTTTTATAGATTTTTTCAGGTAGCCTCTTTGTCCTAGGCGAGTTTGTAGTTGTTTGGCGTGTAGGTTGAATTTTTCTTTGTCTGTGCAGTTTCTACGGATGCGCAGGAATTGTCCGTAGGGGAGATTGTACTTCAAACCTTGTGGATGATAGCTCGAAAAATGGGGGAGACTGTTTCTATTCGTTGGTTTCCTGAATAATTCAGTTTTTAATAGGTTCCCAGAACGGTAGATGTGGAGGTCTAGGAAATTTATGGACTGGAAATCCCACTCTATGGTGAACTTGATGTGGGTGTTTTGCAGATTGAGCCAATGGTGGAAGTCCAGGAGTGATTCTTTGTTACCCTCCCATACAACAAGGACGTTGTCAATGTATCTGCGTCATACCTTTATGTTTGCTCTGTAGGGGTTGTTGTCTCGGTAGATGTTGTCGTCTTCATACTGTGCCATATACAGGTTCGCCACATCTGGAGCAAAGGTAGCACCCATGCTGACACCTTTGATCTGTTGGTATAGTTGTTGTCCAAACAGGAAGAAGTTCTCCACCATGGCTATGCGGATGCATTCCAAGATGAAATTGGTTGGGGTAGTGGTCACATCTGTCCTTCTCTCGAGGCAGGTGGCGAGAGCTTGTAATCCTTCTTGCTGTGGAATGAAGGTGTATAAAGCCTCCACATCCATGGTGACTAGGATGGAGTTAGTGGTCAAAGTGACGGTGTCTAGGATCTTGATGGTCTCTGTGCTATCCTTGATGTAGGATTGCATTTTGCTCACAAAAGGTTTCAAAAAAAGATCCGTGTATAATGACAAGGGTTCCAGTAGCGAGTCGCAGGCCGATACAATGGGTCTGCCAGGTGGTTTAGTGGCGTGTTTATGTATCTTAGGCAGATTATAGAATGCTGGAGTCCGGGGGTGCATTTTATTGAGGAAGATTTGTTCTTAGGTACAGATCCAACCCTCATCCTCAGTGTGTCTAGTGAAACTGCCGATTTCCTCTAGTAGACGTTGCGTGGGGTCCCTGTTCAGTTTTTTGTATGACGTGGTGTCATCTAGGAGATGCTGGCATTCTTTGTTGTAGTCTTCGGTGTTCATGATGACGATTCCTCCGCCTTTGTCGGCTGGTTTGATGGTTACGTTTTTATCCGAGTTCAGGTTTTTGAGAGATTGTCTTTCGTCTTTGTTTAGGTTATCTTGATAGTAGTTCTTCTGTTCAAGTCCGCTTTTGATGGTTTTCATAACTATTTTCTCAAAAGTTTCGAACTCCCCTGGGATGTTGTAGGGAGGTGGATTAAAGTTTGACTTGGGTTTTAGGCCCGTCACGTTCTCTGATGTTTCTGTGGGTTCTTGGATGATGGTATCTTCCGAGTTCTGTTTTTCAGGTAGGTAAATTTCAAAAAAGTATTTCAATCTCAGGGTCCGAAAAAATCTTCTGAGTTCGGCCTCTGTTTGGAATGGGTCTGCCCCTGTAGCTGGAACGAAGGATAGTCCTCTTTCTAGGAGGCTCCGTTCAGATGGAGTCAGTGTTCTTGTGGATAGATTAAAAATGGAAGAACAGCAAGGTGAGCAAAGGGAATACACAGAGGAATACCCCCCATAGACTTAACTGATTTTACCACCGGGGGTACTATTCTTCTTCACGGGTCGGCGCAGCTTCCACTGCATCCTAGCCGAACCCTGGGCACTAAGGGGAAACAAAACAACAGCAAGGTGAAACAAGGGACTAACAAGGGGAACCCTCCTCACCACAAAAGACTTACCTGATTTTACCGCCAGAGGCATTATTCCCCGAGACTTCATACTTTCTCTCAGCGCCTGAATAAGGGATAAATCAACAGGGTACATATGGACATTACTTTATCGAACTGTTTTGGATAATACAAATCCTTACCAGAACATTACCGGTTGCCACGAGGAACTCTTCAGTAGGGTCAAGCTGCAACCTGCAAGGAATCGGACAAGAGTGAAAGTCAAGCATTTGAACTCTTACGAACTACATACTTAGGGCGTCTTGCCGGGAATATCGGAGTCAATATTGTCCTGGAACTCACCAATTCCTTCGAGCCAGTGAAGCAACTGGTTATCTACGCGCCCCTGTGCTCAATGCAGGATGGAGAGCTCATCTTTTCAAATCATCAGGTGAGACTATAAGAGGGGACATCCAAGGTGATCAGTGGGGAGAACAGCAGGGTTGGGGGATTTACGCTCAACTCCACGGGTGGTTAATTCCCTTTCTCCATTTGCAGAAGAATATTCCTACGGGCCAAGCAAACAAAGCTAGGTGGGCCAGTCCAGTCCGTCATCTCGGCCCTACGCGTCACATTGGTGGAGACCGCAGCAGTCCAGTTCAGATCAACGCCTCTGTGGGAGCCAGGTGAGCGTAATAGGTTGGATCGGTACCGAAGAACGTATCTTCCTCAATAAAATGCACCCCCGGACTCCAGCATTCTATATCCTGCCTAAGATACATAAACACGCCACTAAACCACCTGGCAGACCTATTGTATCGGCCTGCAACTCACTACTGGAACCCTTGTCATTATACACAGATCATTTTTTGAAACCTTTTGTGAGAAAAATTCAATCCTACATCAAGGATAGCACAGAGACCATCAAGGTCCTAGACACCGTCACTTTGACCACTAACTCCATCCTAGTCACCATGGATGTGGAGGCTTTATACACCTCCATCCCACAGCAAGAAGGATTACAAGCTCTCGCCACCTGCCTCGAGAGAAGGACAGATGTGACCACTACCCCAACCAATTTCATCTTGGAATGCATCCGCATAGCCATGGGGGAGAACTTCTTCCTGTTTGGACAACAACTATACCAACCGATCAAAGGTGTCAGCATCTGTGCTACCTTTGCTCCAGATGTGGCGAAGCTGTATATGGCCCAGTATGAAGACGACAACATCTACCGAGACAACAACCCCTACAGAGCAAACATAAAGGTATGGCGCAGATACATTGACGACGTCCTTGTCGTATGGGAGGGCAACAAAGAATCACTCCTGGACTTCCACCATTGGGTCAATCTGCAAAACACCCACATCAAGTTCACCATAGAGTGGGATTTCCAATCCATAAATTTCCTAGACCTCCACATCTACCGTTCTGGCAACCTATTAAAAACTGAATTATTCAGGAAACCAACGGATAGAAACAGCCTCCTCCATTTCTCGAGCTATCATCCACAAGGTTTGAAGTACAATCTCCCCTACAGACAATTCTTGCGCATCCGTAGAAACTGCACGGACAAAGAAAAATTCAACCTACACGCCAAACAACTACAAACTCGCCTAGGACAAAGAGGCTATCTGAAAAAATCTATAAAAATGGCCAAAAAAAGAACAGCAAACACAGACCATTCTGTCTGTCTCACCACCAAAACTAAGGATCCCGTAGACAGGATTGTCTGCGTCACAACGTTTAACCCAGTCAGCAACCTCATCAAAACCACGATCAGGAAACACTGGCACCTCATCAAAAACGAAGGAAGTCTGACGAAGAAACCACTATTCGCATTCAGAAAGAACAAAAATGTAAGGGACACTTTGGTCCATACTTTTTTGGAACCCTCCAAAACACCAGCGACATTATGGAAGCTGCCACCAGTCGTGGGACACTACAGCTGCGGACACTGTGTGGCCTGCCGCCACATGACCAACAGCAAAACTTTCACCTACAAAGATTTCACATGGAACATGAACAACCACACAAACTGTGAAAGTAGATATGTCATCTACGTCATCAAATGCCCATGCGACAAGATATACATCGGAAAGACCATCAGACCTGTTAAACAGAGGATCAATGAGCATAGATCCTGCAGTAAGAATAAAGTACAGGATAAACCCCTGGTCGAGCACTTCAACAAAAAAGGCCATACGCATGAACAATTCACCTGGACTGTGCTGCAGCAACTACAGCCACAGAAACGCGGAGGCAACATAGACCTGGCCCTCACAAAACTGGAACAAAAGTGGGTCCATAGACTAGTTTAGTTTAGTTTAGTTTGTTTATTTATAAAGCGCATCCGAACCCTCAGGTAACTGGGCGCATAATCATGTGTACAGCAGGGTTACATATCGTTGCACGCACATCATAGTACAACAGACAGAGCGTACATTGGTCCAAGCTCTGAATATTTACATACAAGAGTAAAATATACCGAGAACAGCATGTGCAGAGAATATGCAAAGAGAAAAAAAAGTTACAGTGGCTAATGCGGACCAGGTTACAGGTTGGTCCTGACTATGCTGTAGGTAGAGTGAACATTACTACAGGTGGAGAGCGGCGGCTAGCAGGTCATGACAGTGAGAGTCTGGATGTTTAGGCTGCTAGTAGCCATGATTGTACCATGGCTCTGAATGGCCAGAATGCGGCTTCCGATCTAATTGTAGTGGGGAGGGTGTTCCAACATTGTACTGCGAGCACTGGAAAACTGGAGCCCCCTGCTGTTTTTAGGTTATAATTAGTGATCTTTAGTTGGTGTAGGTAAGGTGTTCTGGTGGGTGTAATGGGGCAGTGTCTAGAGAATTTGTCAGAAAGGTACCGTGGGGCAGTGTGTGATAGGCACTTGTGGGTGATGACCAGTGTTCTTAGCTTAATTCTGTCACGGATCGGGAGCCAGTGGACTTCTTTTCTAGCCGTGGATATGTGCGCCTTGTGCGGGAGGTTGAGGGCACATCTTAGTGCATTATTTTGCAGGATCTGGAGTCTATTCACGTTTTTTGGTGCTGGTGCCTAAGTAGAGTATGTTGCAATAGTCTAATTTAGACAATATCAGCGCTCTAGATAGGGTGAGGCAGCTAGAGGTGGAGAGAAAAGGCCTACAGGCATTGATCAATTTATTGGTGTATGAGTTAGCTGAGATGGTAGAGTTTATTTGTTTCTATAGTGATAGGGTAGAGTCGAGGTATACACATAGTGTTTTAACCTCTTTGGAGACTTTTAAGATGTTGCCATCAATGGTAAAGGAATGGTACCTTTGGTCCAGTTTGTTGCGGCGAGCCTGGGAGCCTACGATGAGCAATTCTGTCTTATCGTCGTTAAGGCAAAGACTGTGTGTGGCCATCCAGGCTTGGATTTCTAAGTAGATATCATTAAGTTTTGCAGCATCTTCCTCATATCTACCAGTGAGCGTGATGAGTACCTGGGTGTCGTCAGCATAATTAGTGTAGCTGACACCCAGATCGTCAAGACGTTCAAATAGGAGCTTCGTGAAGATGTTGTAAAGGGTGGGGGAAATGCAGGAACCTTGTGGCACTCCACATGTGATAGGGATAGGGTCCGCAGCCGCAGTGGGGGCGAAGACTCTAGTCGTCCTGTCAGACAGAAATGACTGGATCCACTTAGTGGCATTCTGAGAGAATGCAGCAGCCGAGGAGAGGTGTTGAGTGAGGATCTGGTGGTCAACCAGATCAAAGGCAGCAGAGAGATCCAACAAGAGCAAGATGGCCAGTTTGCCCTTGTCTTTGGCGTCATCCATTTGGATTTTTAGATCCAAGAGGGCAGTTTCAGTCCCGTGCCTTGGTCTGAAGCCGGATTGTCGCAGGCCTGGGAGGTTGTTTTCTTCCAAATGTTGTTGTATTTGGAGATAGGCTACCGTGTCCAAGATTTTGAGAAGAAATGGGACTGTGGTGATGGGCCTGTAATTTGTGGGGATGTTGGGATCTAGGTTAGGTTTTTTGAGCAAGGGTAGGACCCACGCTTCTTTAAGGTTGTTGGGGACCACTGAGTTTTTGAAGGAGGAGTTGATCAGAGAGTTGATGAGAGGGGCTAACTCGTTAGCACCATCTTTGATGACGGATGCTGGGCAAATGTCACCTTTGCAGTTGGATGGTTTGAGGCTGGCGATTATCTTGATTACTTCCTCTTCTGTGACTGGTGAGAAGTGGAAAGATGGGCAGATAGGGGTAGTGTGGTTAATTTTGCTGCTGGGGTTCTGCTTAGAGGCAAGGCTAGCTTTTTTTGCTTCTATCTTGGTTTGTAGGAGGGCAATTTTGTTAGCGAGGGCGAGCTGGATATTGTTACACCAGGCCTTGTCTTTGATGCAGTCCTCTGTAGGGGGCAGTGGTGATTCAAGTTCTCTTAGTATAGAGAAGAGTTCTTTGGTGCCAGATTTGGCATTTTGTATTCTCAAATTATAGGTCTCTTTCTTAGCATTTAGGATGGCAGATTTGTAGCTAGAGGCAGCTGAAGCAAATTTGTCTTTAGTGGAGAAAGAAGGGGCTTTTCTCCAGCTGGTTTCTGCAGTTCTTTTAATATTGCGGAGAGCTTTTAATTCTGCTGAGAACCATTTGTTGGAATGGGCAATAGGTTTGGCTATTCGTTGTTTGAGAGGAGCTATCTGGTTGAGGGCTAGTTCTAAAGTATTGTTATATAGGTCTACTATGGCTGCTGGGTTGTTTTTTTGCGTGGGTAGATTAGCTATACTGATAGGCGCGAGAAGAGGTTTGAGATTCTCTATAGTGATGTTGCAGTTGTTTCTGGAGATTATTTGAGGTAACTTTGTGAGTCGTGTGGTAGATGGTAGGGATCTGGGTAAGGAGAAGGTAATGAGATGATGGTCAGTCCAAGCACAGGGAGTGATGTCAGTCAGTGAAAGGTTGCAATTGGCATCTGCAAGCCAATCCAAGGATCTTCCTTTTGTGTGTGTAGGTTGATTAATGTGTTGGGTGAAGCCTAGATGAGTAATCGTGTCATTTAGGGAAGTGGCTTGGTTGTCATTGGGGTCATTGAGTCCCAGGTTGAAATCTCCCAGAATGATGATTTGGGATTTCGGTTTCAAATTTGTAGTGAGTAGGAGAGAGATATCCTCTTCAAAGGTAGAGGGGGGTCCTGGGGGTCTGTATATAATATGGAGAAGGATGGTTTGTGTGTCAGATAATGGGAGTTTGACAGATAGAGGTTCGGCTGAAGGTAGGGTTGTGCTAGTTACTTCTCTGATGTTAAGGGTGGATTTTGCAATAATTGCTATTCCTCCGCCTATTCCACTTTTCCTATCAGCTCGGATGATGTTGTAGTTGTCAGGAGTGGCTAGAGCTATTGTGGGACCGGCTGCTGGGTGGAGCCATGTCTCCGTGATGGCGATAAAGTCTAGGTGGTTAGTGTAGATAATGTCGGCGACATCAGTCGCGTGGGCAACCAATGAGCGAGTGTTGATGAGGGCTCCCTTGATAGAAGTCTGTGGAGGGTTAGCTTTCATGTGTGGTGGCGAGTGTGGTATAGTAGGGTTATGACTGGGTGGGAGTTCAGAAAGTGAGGTAGGCTGCTTGGGGTTCGTAGCCTGAACGGTGAGCATTCTAGTGAATTTTGTGACAAAATTAGTACGATAGATATTGTTTCTAGTCATGGTCAGTGGGGCTGCGTTCAGGCATGTGGTAGTGGGTACAACAAGGCGAGAACCTAGTCTTGTATTTCTAAGGGCTGTGGGACAGGGTATGCATGGTGAAGGTGGGCGGGCAAATCTGTTTATCCATTCTATTGGAGATAGTAGGTCTGGGTAAAGAGGTGTGGTTGTGTGGGCGTGGAGCAACGGGAGGAGGGTAGCCATAGTTAGAGTGGCGCCTCTAAGTGTGGCCATTGTAAGTGGCTTGGCTCTGATGATGGGGGCAGTGAAGTTCATGGGTTTTTAGCAAGAGTGCAGTAGTGACTACAGGTAAGGCACAACACAGATCAAGTGAGGTCTATTAGCGACCATAAGGCACAACACAGATCAAGTGAGGTCTATTAGCGACCATAAGGCACAACACAGATCAAGTGAGGTCTATTAGCGACCATAAGGCACAGCACAGATCAAGCGAGGTCTATTAGCGACCATAGGGCACAACACAGATCAAATGAGGTCTATCAGCTACCATAAGGCACAACACAGATCAAATGAGGTCTATTAGCGACCATAAGGCACAACACAGATCAAATGAGGTCTATTAGCGACCATAAGGCACAACACAGATCAAATGAGGTCTATTAGCGACCATAAGAGATCAAATGAGGTCTATTAGCGACCATAAGGCACAACACAGATCAAATGAGGTCTATTAGTGACCATAGGGCACAACACAAATCAAGTGCAGCACATGATGCAGTGTGGCAGCATCTAGGTCCAGAATAGTGCATCGTGCATTAGGTGACGCCTAGGTTTGACAGTTTACTCACATGGCCAAATGGATATACAGGTGCATGGTTGTGATGGATCATCAATGGCGCCTCATCGGTAGACACAGTCCGCCACGGCCTCAACATAACCGTAGAGTGGAAACATTTTTGGGTCTAATCTCCACCCAAGAGCGTGAGGCGGCACACAAAAATGCCATTTTTTGTTCGTTTGATCCTAGAAATTTTGCCCACATGCGAGGTGTTTTCACTGAGAGCATTAATGTCACTAAACTGCATGAACCCATTTAGTCTGTTTTTAACATCAATGGAAAAGAACTGTGATCACATGCTGTTTGAGTACTTTTAGTGTCCAACATCATGCACACCACCATGACATGGCCATCCACATATAGAGGTATTGCCGTGCCACATGATCAGGCACTACATGTCCCAGCATCCGTAGCACTTCTTAGTAGTTCCTGTCCTGTACAGAGACCGCTTTCGGTTTTCCTTAGCGCCTCCACTGGATCAGGCACTACATGTCCCAGCATTCGTAGCACTCCCAGTAGTTCAGTCCCTCACGGAGACCGCTTTCCGTTTTTTGTAGGATCTCACATTCTGTTTATTTTTTAATATTATATACCAATCAATGTGCAGACAGATATGGTGTAGTGTATATATCTGCAATTATTTCAACAAACTACTTCTAATCGTCCTCGTGCAGGCCTCGTGAGCATGGATCAAGCATTAGAAGAAGAAACATTCGTGGCTGCACCCTTTATCTGGGAACATGAGGCGAGGCACCATTCTTCCTTGTACAGATCTTGCCTCTGTACCCTTCTCTACTCCACATTCGCGTCTGCTGTACACCCTTTTCTCCCAAGTCCCTTCCCTGCACCCCACACCAAGTCACTCCTCTGACACACTGCCCTCTGCACTTTCTCACTTGTCTGTACTTCTCTCTCATTTGCAAAACCCGAAGCACCTCCTATGCCATTTCTGCCCGACACCACTCTACCTGTGCTCTGGTCTTTCCTGCACACCTCTCTCCCCTGCACACACTGGTCAACCTGTGCTGCAAACATCCCTATCTTTCAGCTGCACTCTTTTTTTGTTCCCAGCTCTCCCCACCCTTGCTCCTCTCTTTTTCTGTCCTCTGCACCCTTTCAACCCTTTTTCACTTTGCAGTCCCACACTCTACTGTACCCAAGTCCCTCGCTTCTCATTCCCCCATGACCAGCACCCCACAACTCTCATCTACTCTTACTCAGCACTTTCTTCTCAGTCTTCAGAGCACGGATATTTGGAAGGGGGGGACAGAAACAGAAGTCACTAAATCCACATACTGCCGAGGCTCTACCCCCAAAATCTGATCGCACTGCGACCACTCAAGTACGCTGACAGAAACAGCCAGGCTGAATAAAACAGGGTGAATCTTAGCCAAGACCTACAGGAGATTAGCGCTTGATTTCTTTTAAGAGATGCGCAGGATAGGCACCAACAAATGGTTTATTTTGGGCAGGGACAGAGTTCAGGTCTGTGATGGTAATAGTTTGCTTTATGGAATATAATAACACTTTGGTCATAGCGCTTCATGCTAGATGCTTTCAGCTTCTAGGCAATGTAATAACAGGTATTATTACCCACATTTGAGCAACACTGAATTTATGAAAAGTTAAGTGGACCCTGCTGCTGGGTTTGAACTAGCGAAAGGTAGCCCTCATGTCAGAGACCAAGCTTTAGGTGTGGTACTATACAAACTTCATGCAGGTGTGAGTTGGTGGGAAGATGTGGAGGGGTGTGCCTTAAGTGAGGCCTACTGATATTAGAGTATACATCAAGTGTTTTCCATAGCCTACCTTAGACATTACTATGGAAAAGAGCACACATCCCACGTAGCGGCCCTTCTTGAGATCAGCTCATCCTCATTTTACTTTTTATGGTTTCATGAGGATTACATATACAATGTCAGGCTGATATCGAAGGCAGTGCCTGCACTTTGCAAGCCAGGCCTGGGGTACAGGGACATCTGGGAGAAAATTCAGTCTTTGCCAGATTGTGTGAGCCTGGCCGAATCGTGTGACCACCCCCGCCACTGTGCATTATTTTCTATATATGTTTACTTGGGATCACCTAAAAGTTACTCAGCTGGCAGTGTACACCATAATGGAATGCCTCAATCGTAAATGTTCTAACAGAGTTTCTTGTTGCTCCATGTATGCTAAGCATGTTGAGTGAGTGTGAAGAAGGATAAAGTGTCACAGAAATATATGTCACCTCCAGCTGGGGGACCGGGTCTCATTTTAGGAAGCAGTTATAGATACATAGAATGTATAATGTCTTTTTGCAGAGAAACGTATCAGGTGCAGTCAGCATGATCCAACTCTAAGGAAATAAACTAGAAACAATCTCAAAGTAACCTGACGGTTTAGGGGCACTAGTATAGTGTAAGCAGCAAAAATATTTGTCACGCCCTTCTCCTTAAAAAAGGCAATACATAATATATTAAACGGTGTTGTAGCATTTGTATAGAAACTGCATGTACATGTTAATATATACCAGCTCCTCTTGTGCACCCTTGATCATCTGCTGTATAGGTCAATGGCCTCCGTATTCTTTTGTGCTGTCTTGCAAGCCTGTGTTGGCCAATGCTTGGAGCTTAAATGTGAGCCCTGGCGGCCCATCAGTAAGGAAAAAACAAAGAGCTGTTCTGAATGTGATGTTCCTCTTTGGCAGGGGCTTTGGCACACTTTCATGAATTGAAAAACATTAGGCGGCACTGTCAGGGCCTCAGGTTTTTCAATTCATGAAAGTGTGCTACTGCCAACGTCAGATAAACATTTTCTAAACATGCGCGGAACGTTGCAAACTGATCAGGGAATCCTGGCCTCTTAATGTTTCATGGAAACATTAAGAAGCCAGGATTCCCTGATGTGTTTTGCAACGCACCGCGCGTCTTTAGAAAATGTATATCTGACATTGGCACATTGAATTCACCCCAAATAAATCCACTGCCAACGTCAGATATACGTTTTATAAACACGCGCGGCAAGTTGCAAACTGATCAGGGAATCCTGGCCTCAATGTTTCATTGAAACATTAAGAGGCCAGGATTCCCTGATCAGTTTTGAAATGCACTGAGCAAGTTTAGAAACTATATTTGACATTGGCACAGCCGCACATTCCCTCCAATAAATCCTCACCATGCCGCCCTGCGCCTCGGAGAGGAGGGGCGCGGGCACTTGACTGACTTACCTTACGGTAGCTGCTGCCTGCTCAGCTTGTTCTCACTCTGTCTCCCTCGATAACACACACGCTGTCATGAGGACAGAGTCACTGCAGCACGCATCGCTGCCTGGCTTCTCCTTCGTTCTGAAAAGCTGAGGCTGCCCAGCAGTGCACTGCGCAGGCAGGGCACGTGCAGTTTGTTTTTTCCCTGGCCTGGGCACGTTCATTATGAGCAGGTGTGGGGCAGCAGCAGAAGTTGCAGACAGTCAGTTTACTGTAAGCTTGCAAAAGTAAAAGTAGACTCTACTTTAACATTTGCAAGCTTACATGCAGTGGGCTAACATAACCGTTGGGGCCCCCCTGTAAGCCATGCTGAGGGGGCCCCCTCCAGTTCAGCATCAAATCATGGGTCGCGCCACAATCGGGGCTTGCCTAGATTACCACGCTTGCACAATACGCACGAGCGTGCTGCTTCAAGGGTACACTGCACACTGTGCTTGGAGCAGCATACATATGTGTGTATTTTAATGCATTAAACAGCACACTTTCTGAGAAAAATTGGCTAAGCCAGAGCATTTGCAATTGTTTTGTAGGGTAACACCAGTCCAAAAATCCAATACATGCATGTCACCAACAGTGCACAGGAACATTAATGCTTTAATTCATGGAATGCTTTGCTATTAAAAATGACATGCCACAATGAAAACATGTCCAACTGGCTGTACAATGCAGACCAGTCTAGACACGAAATAACATATTACAGTAAAGCTTGGCAGGCAACATTTAGACATACCTAGACTGGTTGCACCAAAATGGCAGTCAAAGCAATAACACTTATCATGGTTATTTTATCACAGATGCCCAGAAAAATATACAATGTCATAGTAAGAAACAGCTAGAGTGGCAGCAACAAAAAGCCAGTCTAGCCAGGCAATTACACTTAGCAGAACTGCTTAATCATCGATGCCCAGTTAAAGAAAGTCAAGCCAAACTAAGAAATGACTAGACTGGCTGCACCAAAATGCATCTCTAGCCACTAATACCACATATCATGCCTGCGTAGCCTGGAGATGGATTGCCTTTACGATTTATCCCACAATCCCTGCCCCCCACAGATCCCACCTCCTTCCAACCACCTGCTCCAATCCCCAAAATCAGCATATCGGCCCAGAATTACCTCCACGTCCCCTTTCCTTGTCCCAGTGCTGACGTATGAGGCACCGTCCCTCATAGATAAGTACAAGGACGAGGAAGAGTGGGGCTACAAGTAATGAATATTACAGGTTACTAAGCCAGGCATTACCTTCATGTCCTGCTACCTCATCCCAGTACTTGTGTATGAGTCAAAGTGCCTCACACACAAGTACTGGGATGAGGAAGAATGGGGATACAAGTAATGAAGATTATCAATAAGTAATCATGGCATTAAACACAAGCAGTGGCACAACACCATTGATCTGACTGGGCTTTAATCCTCTTCCCCCACCCCCTGAAATTTTGGGCTATGTTGACTCGACCTGGCTGACCTACAAATCTGTTGCCGGACAGAACAGGACACAGATGTTAAACGCCACCTGTGTTTGTTCCTAAAGGCCCAGCAAATACTAACGTAAAGCATTTCACTGTTCGTTTTTAGGCAGTTGAAATCATGATATGGGTTTATGCCAGGTGAGTGATTGGAAGGGTAGAGAGGGGACAGGAGACCACTCATTCTCACAGCAGTCCATAAGTGGGTGCTTTCAGACTTAAAGGAGAGAGGTAACTGCTTGTAACATTGAAGCTGCGCTAGAATAGTCTCATTAGAATGCGTAAAGAAGTTAGATGCCCCCACACAAATAAATGTGCCACACCCCCACCACTCGTGAAGTTAGCGCCTCCCAACATTTGAAGGGTTAGCGGTCTCCCGAAATTTAGGTTTTGTTGAGCCCCTGAACGCTAGCACACACACCATTCACCATACACATACACGCACGCACACCCAGCCACCCATACATTTAAGTGTGTACCCTTTCACCATACAGGCACACCCAGGCTGCCACCCGTACATTTAAGTGTGCACCCTTTCACCATCCAGGCACTCCCAGGCAGCCACCCATATATTAAAGTGTGTACCTTTTCACTGTACACTCACACACGCACACCCAGCCACCCATACATTTGAGTGTGCACACTTTCACCATACACTTACACAGGCATATCCAGGCCGCATCATACATGCACTCATTAATTCACATTACATTATATACATACATATACACACACTTACATGCACGCACAAACATTTAAAGAAAATACATTTTCTTACCTTTAACCCGTTGGTCCAGGGGATGAGACCTTCATCTCCCTGCAGTAGCAGTCATCTGCAGAGGATCGGGAGGCCCCTGTGTCATGGGGTTGAGGGGAGTCTCATTACTTCAAAAAGAAATTATATGATATGATATGATATGATATGGTATTTGTAACGCGCCTATACACAAGTGTTTCAAGGCACGACGAGGCAGGGAGGGAGGGAAACAAGGGGAAGACAGACAAACGATCCTACTAGGCCAGGTGTCATTCAGATCGCGCAAGTTCAGAGGTAAGGGGAAAAGGAGAAAGTGCTGGGGGGGAGGTGGGGGGAAAGTGCAGTACAAGGTAAGTAGCGTAAAAAAATAATAAATAATAAATAATAAATAAAAGGGCCAGCTGGTGGCAAGTGCGAGGTAAGTGCAGAGCAAGTGCTAGGAAGGGGGCTGTAGGGATACAGTGACAGTCCCACAGTGCAGGGGGAGCCAGGGAGGCAGTGCAAGTGGAGAGTGGCTGGGCCCTGGACCGAGGTCGCTGAGAGTGGCCAAGATGCAGGTTTAGTGCAGAATTTCAGTGGGGAGTTAGGCAGGTTTAGCAGGGGAGAGGGAGAGAGAAGGCAGAAGCGAAGAGGAAGGTTTTGAGGTGCTTCCGGAACCGGAGATGGTTCTCCTCAAGTTTCAGGGAGGCAGGAAGGCTGTTCCAGAGGGAGGCCCCTGCTGCGGAGAGAGATCTACCCCCAGCTCGTTGCTTCGAGAAGCGGCTGACCATGAGGGAGTTGGAGACGGATGAGCGAAGGGCTCGTGAAGGAAGATATTTAGGAAGAGAGAGTTGAAGGTATTTAGGCCCCAGGCCCCAGAAGGCCTTGTGGACAATGCAGAGGGTTTTGAACTTAATCCTCGCAGCCACTGGGAGCCAGTGAAGAGATTTCAGTCCTGGAGAGATACGGTCCCTGGGCTTGAGGCCAAGGACAAGTCTCGCAGTTCTGTTCTGGATAAGTTGCAGAGGGCGGAGAGTGGAGGCAGGCAGATTAAGATAGAGGCTGTTACAGTAATCCAGCCTTGAGAGAACCAGGGCTCGGGAGACAGTGAGCTTCTGGGGGAAGGAGAGGAAGGGAAGAATACCTCTGAGGAGGTGCAGCTGGTAGTGTGACTTCTTAGAGACGTCAGATATATGAGGAGAGAAGGAGAGTGTGGAGTCGAAGATGACCCCAAGGTTTTTAGCCTTGCAGGTAGGGGCAGGAAGGGGGCCAAGGGAGGCCGGCCAGAGAGCTGCAGGGAAGGAGGGAGTGGGTGTGCCGATGAGTAGAATCTCAGTCTTACTGGCGTTAAGGCAGAGGTCATTGGCGGCACACCATTCCTGGATAGCAGACAGACAGTCGGAGATGAGGGAAGAAGAGGAGGAGGCCGAGGGTAGCCTGAAAATGAGCTGGGTATCGTCCGCATAGCACTGGAAGTGGGGGCAGAGAGCGGCGATGCGGTGGGCAAGGAGTGCCAGATACTGGTTGAAAAGCCAGGGAGAGAGGTTGGATCCCTGGGGGACACCACAGGTGGAGAAAAAGATGTCGGAGAGGAAGGAGCCCATTTGGACCTGGGAGGGTCGACCGGAAAGGAAAGAGGTCAGCCATGCCAGAGCCTGACCAGTGATACCCAGGTTATCACGGAGACGGTTGAGCAGGATGGAATGGTTGACAGTGTCAAAGGCAGAGGAGAGATCGAGCAGAATGAGAACACAGGGAGTGTTGGAATCGAGGTTCAGGAGCAGGTCCTCACGGATGTTCAGGAGAGCAGTTTCCGTGCTTCTGGCCGCTCTGAAGCCGGATTGATGGTCATGAAGGTTACCAACATATTCAGCATGGAGGTTAAGCTGGGAGATGGCCAGTTTCTCCAGGAGCTTGCCCAGGAAGGGAGTAATGGAGATTGGGCGATAGTTGGCCGGGCAGGAGGGGTCGGAAGAGGGTTTCTTGAGGAGGGGGTGCACAAGGGAGTGCTTGAGGGGGGATGGGAAGACTCCAGAGGCGAATGAGTGGTTGCAAAAGTCAGCCAGGGCAGGAGCCAGGGAGTCGATGTGGTCCTTGATGGTTTTGGAGGAACAGGGGTGAACCTGTTTAGACGAGGCTTTCATAGATCGGACTTGTCTGGAAACCTCATCAGCAGAAAAAGGTGGAAAAGCAGAGAAGGAGGGCGGAGGGGCGGCTGCAAGAGAGCAAGAGGAAGAGCCGGGAAGAGAGGGAGGGAGGTGAGAGGAGGAGAGCGAGGACAGGATGTCCTGAGTTTTTGAGATGAAGTGCGAGGCCAGTGCAGTGCAAAGGGCCTGGGAGGGGACAGGAGAGGTAGAGACTGCAGCAGGGTTGGCCAGCTCCTTGCAGATTTTAAAGAGTTCGGCCGAGTTGTTAGATGCCTCAGAGATGCGGGCTTGGATAAGGGCTCTCTTCTTGGTGAGAACGGAGAGCCGGTATTGCCTTTGGAGCAGGCGGCAGGCCAGTTTGTCAGAGGATGAACATGAAGCACGCCATTTCCTCTCTGCCACCCTGCACTTGCGTTTTAGGGTGACGAGATCCGAGTCATACCAGGAGTTACATTTGGCTTTGGGCTTCAGGCGGATTCTCATGACGGGGGCAAGGATATCGAGAGTATCAGATATAGAGGAATAGAGCATGGAGAGGGCTGTGTCAGGGTGGGAGTCAGCCGAGGGGGGAGAAGGGGGCGAGAAGGTAGCAGCGAAAGCCTCAACTGACACGCGCTTCATGGGTCGGATGACCGAGAAGGTGGGAGGCAGTGAAGAGGGTGGCTTTGCCTGTGGGTTAGGGAGGGAGAGGTAGGAGGATAGGAGAAAGTGATCGCTCCAGGAGAGAGGAAGGTCAGAAGAGATCAGAGCATCAAGAGTGTGCCCTGCAGAGTGAGTAGGCCCAGACGGGAGAATAGAGAGTGAGAGAGAGTTGCAGAGTTCGCGAAAGAGACCAGTGGGGGGACAGGAGGCATCGAGGTGGATGTTGAAGTCACCGAGAAAGAGGAGTTGGGTGGTTGAGGACAGGAGTGAGGAGGAGAGGTCAGCCCACTCAGAGAGGAAGGAGGAAATTTGACCAGGTGGCCGATAGATAGTGGCCACGGTAAGGGAATGGCTAGGAGAGAGAGAGAGTCGGCAGACAAGACATTCAAAAGAGGAGTAGGTCTGCGTAGGAGTGACAGTGGCAGGAATCCACTCAGGGAAGATAAAGGCAACACCACCCCCTGAACGGTTAGGCCTGGGCACGGAGAGGATCTTGTAGCCATCAGGTAGGAGTGTGTCGAAGCTGGTGGCAGAGCTGGCAGTGAACCAAGTCTCAGTGAGACCGAGGACGTCGAGGTCCAGTTCCTCAAGAAGGCGACAGATATCAGAGGAGTGCTTGATGGCAGAGCGAGAATTTAGAGTGGCAATGTGGAGAAGGCTGCCACCCTTGAAAAACTTCCGGGGAGGGGTACAGATCAGAGGTACGCCCTGCGGAGGTGTTGGAGAAGGAGTTGAAGAGGGAGCAAGAGAAGGGGCAGGGAGGGAGGGGAGAGGCAAGGTAGCCGAGGACAGAGGAGGGGGGACAGCGGGAGCGGAGAGGAAGTTGATGAGGCATGGGAAGCGTCTATCAAAGAGGTGAAGGTTGGCCTGAGGGCCTTGGACCAAGACGGTCCCGTTAGCATAGACATTAATGATGGCTTTAGAGGAGTGGAAAGGGGCCAAGAGGACATCCCAACGGGTGCCACCATTAATGGGAGAGGTGGAGAAAGGAGAGAGCACAGCGACCATGTGAAGGGTCCATAGTTCAGGTGAAGGCACGAAAAAGAGAATGTCAGTGAGAGTTTCCTTGGAGCAGGCGCTCGTGTAGGTGTCAGCGATAGGGAGGCCTGGGTTGGAGACCAGGATGTCCTTTTTAAACTTTTTCCTACCGGATTTAGTGAGGAGAGCAGGATAGTCAATGGAGAAGCAGTTAGAGTAGATAGGCGAGGTAGAGAGCACCATGGAGTAAGAGGGGAGGCGGACGACACGAGTATGCAGACAGGAAGTGAGTGGAGGGCACTAGTTTACCACAATGCAGAGCAAACAGTAATGCGTAGTAGGTCAGGGCCACCTAAGTTTGAGAATCTTGCGAGGGGAGAAAAAGCACCCTAGTTGAACACAATGCAGAGCAAACAGTAATGCTTAGTAGGTCAGGGCCACCTAAGTTTGAGAATCCTGCGAGGGGAGAAAAAGCACCCTAGTTGAACACAATGCAGAGCAAACAGTAATGCTTAGTAGGTCAGGGCCACCTAAGTATGAGAATCCTGCGAGGGGAGAAAAAGCACCCTAGTTGAACACAATGCAGAGCAAACAGTAATGCTTAGTAGGTCAGGGCCACCTAAGTATGAGAATCCTGCGAGGGGAGAAAAAGCACCCTAGTTGAACACAATGCAGAGCAAACAGTAATGCTTAGTAGGTCAGGGCCACCTAAGTTTGAGAATCCTGCGAGGGGAGAAAAAAGCACCATAGTTTACCAAACAATTGGAATAAGGGGGCGAGGCCTCGTGCGGATGAGGTGTGCAAGGTGAGGAGGGGTCGGCCAGAGAGCGGAGGAACTGGCACCTGGCGTCCCCTGCGGACACCTGCAGACACACAGGGAGCCGCACTGTAGGAGTCGCCCTTGGCCTGGGGCCCTTAGCCGCGGGGGCTGCCGGGCAGAGGGCTGCCCAGGAGGGGGGAGGTTATAGGCAGAGGGAGAGGAAGGGGGGGGTGTGGGCGGGCAGGGAGGCGGGGAGGGAGGGGAAGACCAGGAAGTGGGAGGGGGGGAGCAGGAGCAGGTCAAACACCGCGCTAGGAGCGCGAGGGAAAAAAAAATCAACTTTCTTTTTCCTTTTTTTAAAAAAAAAAAAAGCACAGAAACACTCACGTAGGCCCAGGCAGGGCTTTCCAGGCCTGCTGATCCCCTCAGGCCACCGGCGACCGCTCTCCACGCTCAGCTGGAGAAAAGAAGCGAGCGTGGGGAACGGCCGTCGAGTAGGCCAGAGGGGAGGCAGGCACACAGCCAATCAGAGGGGGGGGTGGGCGGGCAGGGAGGCGGGGAGGGAAGGGAAGACCAGGAAGTGGGAGGGGGGAGCAGGAGCAGGTCAAACACCGCGCTAGGAGCGCGAGGGAAAAAAAATTCAACTTTCTTTTTCCTTTTTTTAAAAAAAAAGCACAGAAACACTCACGTAGGCCCAGGCGGATCCCCTCAGGCCACCGGCGACCGCTCTCCACGCTCAGCTGGAGAAAAAGATGCTAACTGCAACTCACCCAAGCTTGCACTCCGTCTTCTGTGAAAGGTATCTAGTGATGATGTTGTAGAAGATAATGCCGCTCGTGGACCAGGCCGTCTCTGCTGGGCTGGTGGTGGTCTCTGGAAAGCAGCAGCTCAGCAGTCACGTCGTGACTCGTCGTGTCGTCGTCCTCGAAGAAAGCATGAGCGCGCATCACCAAATTCTCACAAAGATAAACCAAAATCAGTCACTTCATTGCAGGTACTCCATATCAGTACAAATACACATGATAGAATCCAAAATGAGCAGCCACTGCACAGTGTTTTCCATTCACTTTCAATCAACGTATTCAAAACTCCCGCAAAACCTGTATGCTGTGGCTCGTGAAACACACAGCCATAACCGCACCTTATGCATTTTCGTCGACAAATACACCGTGTACCACAGTCTGTGCGTACAAACCACACCCAGAAACCTTATTGAGCAATCCCATAGCCTCCACAGGGCCATTTCTATGGCCGCCATCTGCAAAAGGCCCTTGATGTAACACGTGCAACCCTGCAGCTATCACGATGTCCGTGTACTTGTCGTGCTGTGCGCATGGGAGTAGGCGAATAAATGGCAACCAGCGATTTCGTCTTCAGTGGTGGCTCTGAAAAGAGCCTTTGTTTTTTGTGTTTTTTTAGATGCTTCTAGAGAAACACCTTTATTTTTGGTTTTTATATGGTTTTCTATTTTCTTCGCCTCCTCACTTTCTTGCAGTAAACGTTTCAATGCCTCCTGTATATGGGCAAACAAAACTGCATGACCAATGCTGAACAAAGAAATGGCATTTGCATGGAAACACACTGCATTTCGAGAATGAATGCGGTCATGGTTGCAGAAGAACATCCCACGAGCGGAGAAAAAAAAAATCACCCATGCTTCTATTGATGAGACCCCTTCCAGCCTCTGGCTGAGCACAGCATACATTAGGATAGTCCCATACTCTCCTTGATGTTATGGCAGAGAAAGCCACCTGGGCGGTGGGGAAAAGCCTCTTCACTGCCTTCATCAACCTCTTCAGTTGATGGAACACACGTGACCAAGTCATGTAACCCAAATGCATGCCACCGTAATGCACGATGACAACGTGCACTGTAGAAAAACTGGCCACTTGTCTGCAAAGCTCAAGAATAATGGCAGAACTGCGGACATCGACAGCGCACCACAATGCATCCACTCCTTCCAAACTGAAATCGCCATCAACGTGCCTTTCTTGGGGATACTTGTGCAGATCTATCACAAAGGCATCACCCAAAATCAATACAAAGCGTTTCTCCCCGTCAGCCCGCCTCACTACGCAGAGTAATGAAAAATAGTATTACCGCCCCTCCCTGTGAACAACTCCCTCAGTACCTGATTGGATAATCTGCACAGTCCCATTTCCATTGGGCCACATGGTGAGAAGCACAAACTGTGGCACGTGCGCTTCCCCAAGTACCGCAAGGGCCGTGCCCCAATAAAGCAGGACCAGTTCCTCTTCCCTTTCCACTATGTTTTGTCCAGCACCACGTCATTGGGTACTGTTAAATAGTCACACACGCAACCATCAATCACATCGAAGACGTCAGCATGTAATACTGTCAGTTCTGTACAACACTTCATAAGTACTGTTACACATTCAGAGTGCAAGTGCAGTGTGATTCGAAAACACCTCCCGTAGAAAGTTCTGTAAAACTAACCAAGATTTCAGAATTGACATTCATCTACATGGCCACCCATCACCGCAAAGTACAGGTAGAAATATTTTCTGTACACTATTTTTACAACTCTGTTATAAGTGCCTCTGAGCAGGCTGTCTGCCACTGAATGTCCACAACGTACTTACAAGATGTACTGTTCTTTCTCCCATCACCTACCATCTAGTGCCACTGCAATGGAATATGCTTTTCAATGTTCTCATTTACCCATATTAGGCATTCTAATATCCAAACAGTAACTGTTTTATTGCCTTCCGACAGCGCTGCTAATGTAGTTCCGCACTTACCCATCTCCTACAAAATTCGTAAAAATATAGCAGTAAAGCAGCATTCAATGTTTCTTGGCAACGTACATCAAGTACATACAGTGCATGCATACAAACAGGATGCCTTCCCTTTAACGTGCACACGTCAACCATAGCCTTCTGCAGGTCTCTGTACAAATAGACCTCCTGCCACTGTTTTTGCTTACACACCACAACCACAAACCTTACTGAGTAATGTTCCTCATTAGTTTGCAGCATACGTGGCGAACGCACTGGCAACAGTCATGAAATCCTACGAATTGAACCATTGAACTTCCTGCTACACGGCCATTAAGACTCAACCTCCCATCTTAAATCCAAGAGTGTTTTTACCATACTTGCCTTGAGAAGGAACCTCCGGGTCCGAAACACGTGTCGGCTGACCACTCTTTAGACCTTGTGTCTACCTTATGAATATTATAAAACACACCTTCATATACTGCATCCAGGGTGTAAATCTTTGTAGTCACAAGATTCTATGAAAACTAGTTGCAGCAAGGTAACCAGGAATTCCCACTATTTCATTACAAAAGGTGTTGGGTTCACCTTTTCGCACCTGTGACCTTACACAGAACAATAAGAGACAATCAGAACAAAAAACCGAGCTCAGCAGGGAACTGAACCAGAACATCCCTGTAACAACATTGTTTGTCAGTGAATCTCCTTTAGCATAGTTTTTTCAGTAAAGGGGATAGGATTTTAGTAGCGCAACTAAGCCATAACGTCCCTTTAACAATGTTATTTGGTAGTGAATTTCATAGGTTTTAAGTAGGGCACTGCAACCAGAACATTGCTTTAGCATAGTGTTTTCTGTAAAGGTGATAGATTTTTGGTAGCGGAACTGAACCATAACGTCCCGTTAACATTTTTTCACAGAATCCTTGGCTGCCCTCATGATGACTTGTCGAAAAGCCCAAATTCCGCTGTGTATTCATCCATTTGTGCTACCTCTTCTCTTTCCTAATAGTGTGTGTATATCTTTGAAATGAGAGGTGTACATCTTAAGTGTTGGTGAGTGTGTGAGTTGTTTTTCTTTTTGCATTAACAATGCATGGCGAGTCTGTGGGGCACATTACTGTTTGAGGTGGCTGCAGGTAAGCAATATGGAGGTCTCCTGGAGAAACTGCACCCGGCCGGCGTATGCACAATCACAATGCAGGTATCTGTAGGACTCCAGTACTGGCAGCATGGGCGCATCTTCTAGTGCACTTTTAATTAGTTGTGGGTGCGCACGTCTGTCCGTTGCACAGCTATGCACATGTGTAGGGCATCCTCTGTGTGCCGGTAACACCCCCCTGTCGCCAGGCCTACGGATTCATATGGTAGACTACCACATTTCAAGCAGCCCTGGCGACTACGTTGTTTGCTGTGCAAACCTACCAATTTATGGCTGCAGGACGCCTAGCTGTATGAGGCCCACTGGAAACAAGGAACAGCCACCCGTCATGTATACTGGGCGTGGTAAATGTCACATTAATTTTATTGATGTGCAGCTTGCCTTTACATGACCCCTGAAACAGACACACCGCCTCTGCAGTGAGCACCGTGAAGGAAAGTGTCAAGGGTTCGCCAGCGGGTTGTACAGTTGGAGAAAACAGTTAACTGCAGGTGTGACAGTCTGTAGTGAGTCTGCAAAATATCAAAGCTGGTGCGGCTTGGACAATCACATACAAGTGCATGTAAAGACAAGTAAGCAAACAGCAGATTCTTCGGATCGCAAAGGATATCAGTGGTGGTTTGAAAAGTACTGGAGCCGCATAGGGCGCGCTAAATAATTATCTTCCTGCTCCACGTAATGAAGGTGCATTTCTCCTTGTTGTATGCATTCTTGTATTTCAAAATGTATCATCTCTGTGAATGGTGGTCCTACGGCTAATGCCGTACCATGAAGTGTCTCTGCTGCATGTGACGAGAACTGCAATCAAAACACAAGGCACTAGTGGGCAGGGTACAGCCCTTCCAAATGCAGTAGGTACAGCATTGTCCACATCTGCTCCTGCCAACAACAGAGACACTCCTGTAGGGCAGCGGATACTTAAAACATCCTTCCAGACCATATGCTGTGCTGCAGATCCTTCCCGGGTATTGTATTGTGCATATACTGCGACACGCTACTCTACAGAGGAAAGCTACTTGGAAGTGCTTGGGAAGGGTCGGTCGAGGAGCATGACAATGACTGGCACCTATTTAAGTGAGAGGCTTTTTTTTAAGCTGCTTCCATAGAAACCCCTTTTTTCCATTTTTTATATGTTTTTTTTGTTCTTACATTCTTACAGTAGCGTCTTCAGTGCAGCCTGTAAATTGTAAAATAAAATATCATTCCCACTGGTCGTCAAAGAAATGCAATTTGCTTTGAAAAGGTGCACATATCGAGACCCAATGTTGTAATTCTCACAGGAGAACTTCCCAGCAGCACTCAAAAAGTCACACTTGCTTCTGTTGATAGGACCCCTTCCGACCTCTGGCTGGCGACAACAATCATTGGAATAGTCCCATACTATTCTTGGCAGTATACATGAGAAAAGCACCTTTGCAGTGGGAAAAATGTGCTCCACTGCTTTCATCAACCCATTCAGTTGACGGTACAAACGTGAACAAGCCATGGAACCCAAATGGAAGCCTCCGTAGTGCACGACCACAACATGTACATTAGCGTAAGTGGCCACTCGTCGACAATGTGCAAGCACAGCGCCAAAACTGCAGACATCGACACCACACCACAAAGCCTCCACTCCCTCCAAATCGAAATTGCCATTAAAGCCTCTTTCAACGACATACTGGAACAGGTCTAGCAAAAAGACATCACCCACAATGAAAACTGTGCATCTTTCCATCTCTACCAGCCTCAGTACACAGAGTAATGAAAAAAAAATGTTTGCTGCCCTTTCCTGTGATGCACACCGATTGGACAATCCCCCCAGTTCCATTTCCATTTGGTGCAAAATGTGGCACGTACGCTTCCCCAAGTACTGTGCCCCAGTAAAGCAGGATCAGTCCTTCCCTTTCCACTATTTTCTGTCCATCACTACCTCATTGGGTACTGTTAAATTGTCACACATGCAACCACCAATGGCATCCATGACGTTAGCATCTAACACTGTCACTTCTATAACACTTCCTATGTACCGTTTCACACTGAGCCTCAACTGTCATGTCGTTGGAAAGCACGTCCAATAGAAAGTTCAGTTGAACAATGCAAAATGTGTGCATCAACATTCATCCACATGAAGACCCATCACCATAAAGTGGAGGTATGAATATTTTTTCTGCAGTATATTTACTGCTCCGTTATATGTGCCTGTGCGCACAGCATCTGCCACTGAGCGTCCATTACATTCTTAAAAAGCTTACTGTTTTCTCTCCCATCCACTACCATCAAGTGGTACTTCAATTGTATATGCTTTGTGATTTCCATTTACCCATCTCACCCATTGTAATATCGAAACAGGAACTCTCTTCTGTCCTTTTGACAATACCATGACTTTTTTCCATCTCCTACATGAAGTGTAAAAATATGGCCCTAAAACCAGCACTGAATGTATGTGTCGTGACCTCTAGGGTGATGAAGGCGAGCCGGCTCAAGACCTCCCTCGACCGTAGACCGAAGACAGAAAAACCTTTCTCCCAACTGCACGGCCCACAGGATAGTAATGATACCTGTCAGGCCAGGGGTTTGGTTGAAACTCAGGAGCAACAACAGAGCTAAAGGGAAGAAAGAACAATACCACACTGTGAGCAACAAACCTCAGTTCAATGCACTCCGCAACACCCCTGACAGTACACCCCGCTCTTACCTGCTGATTCAAATGGAAATGAGAAGAACCTACGTATCCTGTGAGTTGTAGTTGCAGAAATGACGAACCAAGTCCCAAGAAGAAGTCACAATCCATGTGTAAAGTCCAAACAACCAATCCCGAACGGCACAAGGGCGTGTCTAAAAGAAAATGTTCCAACAAATCCAAGTAGAAAGAGGGTCCAAAGATCTGGATGAGCTGTAGATAGGTGACCAGGAAGAGAAACACAGCAGAGCGTCCAGTGGTCACAGAGGTGTAATTGCACAGCAGGTGAGTGACCGGTAAAGTAATACACAGCGGAGGGTCCAGTGCTCACAGGGGTGTGGCTGCACAGCAGGTAAGTGACTGAAGCAGTATTGCACAGCAAAACGTTCAGTGGTCGCAGGAGGGTGAGGAAGCAAAAGGTAAGCGCACCGCCAGTAAGTGTAACAAGAAAAAAAGGACTAGTGTTGGATTAACTGCGTTCGTAGTAACGGAAGCAGAGGTGAGGAACCAACGTAGTAAACAGTGCGAGAATAATAGCAGGAGCTTGGGCACGGGCGTAGTGAAGAAACTAACAGCAGAAGTGTTCCAAGTAACAAACGGTATCAAGGGGCTGAGAAAAAGCGGCGTTGGAAGGCAGTCCAGGAGTTCGAGAGCTGAGGGATCAACACTGAAGGGAAAAGGGGAAACTGGGCGTCAGGAAACAGACACAGAGCAGACGAAAGGCAGTTCTTTTAAACAATCCAAAGGTTGAAATGCAAAAACTAAATACCGATACTAATGCGACGTAATGTGATTCAGAACACAGTTAAGGAACATCGGAGGAGTGCTTCTTCCTGATACAAATAGTGTTCCCATCAGGACGCCGGGAGACACGTCTCTTCCGCATCACGTGACCGTGTGTAGTCAGGTAATGCTGGGCAACGTAGTTTTACTGAGATGGGTGTTGTAACAAGCGCCATGGTAGTCCCCAACTACTCCTAGTCCCACGGCTATATGGGTGAACCATACGCCGGGACATGACAGTATGTTACCAACCTAAAGCAAGTACCTTAAAGCTCACTGTCTCCACATCTGTGGCTCTCTCTAGGCTGGACTATTGCAGCAGCCTTGTTCTAACTCTGCCTGCTTCTCCTCTCGGCCCTCTGCAACTCATCTAAAAGAGGATTGCGCGCCTTGTCCTTGGCCTCAAGTCCAGGGATTGTATCTCTCCGGGACTGAAATGTCTGCACTGGCTCTCAGTAGCTGCGAGGAATAAGGTCAAAACCCTCTGCATTATGCACAAGGCCTTCTGGGCCCTGGGGCCGCAATACCTGCAACTCTCACTTCCTAAATATCTCTGTGCTCCAGCTCTTCCCTCATCCACCTCCAACTCCCTGAGGGCCACTTGCTTCTCCAAGCAACCAGTTGATGGTAGATCTCTTTCTTCGGCTGGGGCCTCCCTCTGCAACAGCCTCCCTGAAACTTGAGAACCATGGTCGAATCTGGAAGCACCTCAAAACCTTTCCCTTGCACTCTGCTTTTGTCCTCCTCTCCCCTGCCGACTTCCTGCCTGACACTGATTCTGCACTGGTTACCTGGCCACCCTCTGATCTGGGCCCCAGACCCACCTGCCCCTGCCAGTCACACCCCTACACTGGCTTTCTGGCAAATCCCGCACTTGGGGCCTGTGCCTGCACTTATCCTTGCACTTGCCACCCTTGGGTCGCATTTTTACTTATTGTCATTTTTCTTCTTCCCATGGACTGCACTTTCTCCTCCCCCTCCCATGCACTTGGGCGATCTGAATGACACCTGGCCTAGTAGGTTTGTTGTCTCTGTCTCCCCCTTGCTCCCCTCCCTTGCCTCGTGGCGTTTTCAAACGCTTGTCTGTATACGCACTACAAATGGCATATCATATCATGCACACATTGCATTCATCTTAACAGGATGCCTGCCACTTACCTTGTACACTTCACTGAATTTTTTCCACCACACCCCACCTACTACAAATGTATGAAAAATTATCGCACAAAAGCAACACAAAGTATATGTTAGCAACTTCAAACAAGTACATGCAGTGCATACATACGAACAGGATGCCTGCCCCTTACCTTACACACTTCCACCATAGCCTTCTCCATATCTCTGTACAAAGAGACCCTCTGCCACAGGTTTTCCGTACACACCACAACCGGAAACCTTAATTGAACAATTCCTTAGCCTGCACAGTCCCATTTCCATGGCTACCATCCAGGAAAGGGCCAGATCTGACACGTGTCATCCTGAAACTATCGTGGAATCCACTGAGTTATCGTGCAAGGAAGAGCGGTCTGGGGGTAAGAAGTATGAAATTGGTTAGGGGAATTGGGTCTGTAGTGCTCCCTCGGAAAATACTTTTTTGTGTGCTTTTTTTTTCTGTGCTTACAAATAACTTTTTTTGTTCTTTCTCTTTATCTGAGTTTCTCTTTTGTTTGCCTCCTCACATTGTTACAAAATTGTCTTCAACACTTTTTGCACAGTGTAAAACAAAACAGCATTGCCAATGTTGGTCAAAAAAATGCCATTTGCATGGAACCACTGCAAATTTAGCTCATTAATGATGTCATAGTCGGTAGAGAACATCCCAGCAGTGGACATAAATTGACACATGCTTCTGTTCATGAAACACCTTCCGACCTCTGGCTGGGGACAAATTACACCGGCATGGTCCCATGCTCCTCTTGGTGGTATGCTTGAGAAAACCACCTTAGGAGTGGGAAAAATCTGCATCACTTCTTCCATCAACTTCTTTAGGTGATGGCGCAAACGTCCACGTGACATGTACCCCAAATGTAGAGCTCCATAATACAGTACGACAACATCTACAGTACTGACAGAGGCCACACATCTGCAATGGTCAACCATACTGCCGAAACTGCCCTCAGACAGGGCCCCAGAAAGCCTCCATTCCTTCCAATGCAAAATTAGCAACCATGCCTCTTTGCGCGGCATACCTGTACAGATCGTGCACAAAGGTATCATCCACTATTAGCACTCTGCGTTTCTCCATCTCTGACTGCCACCCTCACTAAACAGACTAATGGGGAAAAAGTAGTAGCGGCCCTTCCTGTGAGGCACACCCTTGACACCTGATTGGCTAATTCCCACTGTTCCATTTCCATTGAGACCATGGTTAAAAGGGCAGTATGTGGCACGTGCGCTTTCCGAGCTACAGCAAGGGCCACTCCCCAGTAAAGCAGGGACAGTCCTCCTTCTCTTTCCACACCAGCCATGCAGCCAAGGTGATAGGCCCTCACCACACACAAAACACCATAGTACACCCTATGTTTAAATGCTCATGTCATGTGCAATGCATTCCCCTTCTGCAAATGAGCCTGCCAGCTTTCACCCTGGTTACATATTTGCATGCATGGCTGCATAACGTTGCATTGGGTGTGCTGAGCGGTATGCAGGTGGCTAGGTACATTGTCCATATTTTACATGTGTGATGCTCAGCACTTCCTTTCATGACGCAATATGTTAAAGCACTTCCTAAAGCAAGGGTCTTATAAGGGCCGAACCATAGCAAACACAAATGGTCACATGTGGCTCCCTAATGTGCAACAGGTGCAATGATCTACACCATATGTTAATGTACACATAGCAGCTCACCTATGGCCATGCACCCAACAGTCTATGTCTTGCCCACACCCACCACAACGTAACAGAGCGATGCAGGCAACCATGTAGCCATGTTGCAGAATTCACAAAGGCAACATAGGCACCTGCAGTTCTACCCAACCGCTGCACCATAATACAGGGATGCAAGCAGACATGTTCCAATTATCATAATCTACAAACATACCACTGTGTTTGGCACTGCTACCCACTTCCATTCACAAAGCATTCTATTACTGGCAACCAAACAATGGAATCTTCACAACATTGTTCCTGCTCCCAACACTCACACAGTAAGTGCATAGAACCAATATTGCGTAGTGCACTACAACACTTACTAATCTGTGCAATGCAGACTACTCAAGCACATAAGAACCAGTCGAACCGTACCCTCTTCTATATGGACACTATACCAACACTGCACCCAGTGAACACACTGCAGTACTGCTCACTGCAGCATCTCCGCCCATGCAGCGACAACTGCAAGAAGTAACTGCATACAAGCAATAGTGCAGAGTGGCGCTGTGGAGCAGCCCAAGATGGCTGCTTAGCCCTCGAGCTCTGTGTGGGCCCGGCTGACATCTGCTTCCATCTGCGTTCACCGGCAAATTGTGCACTCATATCGCAGCTGGGCTGCTGCCCCTCGGTGTTGGGCTGCAGCCTGTGAAATTCCAGCTCGATTTGGACTTTGGGAGCCCGTGGACGGGCCCCCGCCTGCAGCGGCCCACAGCCTCATTGAGGCCGCGGAGCCGGCCCGGCCCCTGTCCCCTCCTCTCTGAGGCCCGACGCACTGTGCAGCGGCGGGGAGCGGGGCGCACCTCCTGCGTGCTCTGCCCACCCCCCCGGGAGCCTTGCTGGGCTGTCCGCGGCCCGATCAGGGCACTGTGCCTGCGCCGCCAGCCGCCCCCCCCGGGCACACCATACCACGAATAGTCTCCTGCTGGGGCCGACGCGGGAGCACGCCCCAGCCCTCATCCTTCATCCGGAGTGGGAACCTCAATTGATGCCTACCCCCGGAGCATCAGGCCAGGCCCAGCAGCCCCGGAAGCAGGCATCATGCCCTCGGGTAAAAGCCCAGCGGCCCCTTATAGGGACTCTTTGGACTCAGTCCTGGCGCCTTTGGCACCAGGCTCATGTTGGACATCAGTCCTGGCGCCATAGGCGCCAGGCTCATAAAGGGAGGTGTTTTGTGCACTTACCTGATGCAGACCATGCTGCACGCTTCAGGCCTCCCTGAGACCTGAAAGGGACTATTTTTTCATAGGGACTATTTTTTCACTCGGGCGTGGCCAGGGAAGGATACATACCTAGTTGGGGAAGGATACATACCTGGGACTTCTTTGGAGGCTATTTAAGCCACGCCCAGACAGCAGCTCATGCTTCGCGTTGTTCTGCTTCCTGCAGCTTAACGCTCACCGTCTCGGCTCCTGCTCCTGGACTACAGCCACGCCCGTCTTGAACCTGGAAGACCTGCAAGGAAGGAAGGAAGAGAAGAGAAAGGTGAAAACCAAGGATTATTTCAAGCTTCTTACCTGCATCCGGAATCTTCTCGCCAGCATTCCTGAAGTAGGACTTCAATTTAAAAGCATTGCGTTGCTCGCTGCAGCGCCACGCTTCACTCACCTGTCCTGTCCTCGAGACATCTCCCGGCTCCATCGCGGCTGTCAGCATTGGACGCCACATCTCTGCACCTAGGAGAGAGAGGAAGAAACAAAAGGTGAGCAGAAGGACACACAGAAGGAAAGCCTGATTAACAGCCATAATACTTACCGGCTTTTCTTCCACATTTCGGGTCGGCGCCGCACCGTTGGCAGGTACCGTACCCCGGCCCCTATGGGGAAAGGACTAGAGACATTTCAGAGGAATGATAAGGACATCTAGAGGGATCGCCCTCATTACTACTCACCTCGGCAGGTTAACCCCTCGACGCATCGCCTTCATTCTGCACCTGAAATAAAGGACAGATCACAGGTGAGAAAGACAGCATAAAGGGGGCCTCACTTGAACTTTGAACTTTCATACTTACGGCGCATCGCTCAGGAAAGTCAAGTGGATTTTGCCAGCGCCATTCTGAAAACCAGTGAAGTAACTGGACGAACGTGCGCCCCTGCACCAGAAGCAGGATGGAGAGTTCAACCTTCCAAACCATAAGGTGAGCTTAAACCGGGTTTGGAGGAAGAGAGGAACGGAGGGGGGAAGGGGGGAGCTAGCACACCATTCTGCAGACTGTTAATCCCCTTTCTCATCTGCAGAAGGATATTCCTACGGGCCAAGGAAGCACGATTTGGAGGTCCTGTCCAATCGGTGTTCCGGGTCCTGCGCATCACGCTAGAAGAGGCTGCAGTAATCCAGACTAGATCAGCGCCCCCGTGGGAATAAGGTGGGCGTTACAGAACGCGAAGCCTCCCTACAAATTCCCACCCAGGCGCTATGGAAACTTCTGAGACTGACCAACTGGCCCAACTACTGGGGGAATTATGGGCCGAGGTACACGCCGCTCGTCAAGAGACTAATGCCCTCAGAAGAGAAGTGATTGTAACAAGGGAAAGGACTGATGACCTGGCTAGACAGCTTTTGCAAGGTCAAGCTGGACAAACTCCTTTACCCGGTTCCGGGGGGAACCCCACTCCTGTGGTTTCCAGTAACCCTGTGCTGATTAATCTACCTGCAAACATGCCGCTGGCCCCACCCGAACGCTTTGCTGGGGACCCCAAACGATTCGCCGTATTCATGAATCAGTGTCGTTTGCACTTCCTATGCAGACCCGGGGCCTTCCCTAATGATCAGACCAAGGTAGCCTTTGTGTTGTCATATCTCAGCGGCTGTGCTGCCGATTGGTCAGTCCCACTGGTAACTCAAGATGACCCGATTCTTCGTGATTTTCAAGGATTTCAAACAAGCATGGAAAGGTTATTTGCTCGACATTCCCAGGGACAGGCTCTGGATGACGAACTATCTCTGCGACAGGGCAATCAAGACCTTCTATCCTACATTGCAACCTTCAATAGACTAATTGTGGAAACTGGTTGGCCAGAGGATAAAAGAATCACGTTATTCTATCGAGGTCTACGCGGAGAACTTAAAGATGTCCTGGCACAAGTTGTAAATCCGCCCCAAGAATGCATTGAATATATAGACTTAGTAGTCCAGTTGGATCACAGGCTGCAAAACAGAAAAGCAGATCGGTCCAAGTTTGAAACCCGGGTGTGGGCCAAAACCCACGCTAACCCCAAGGGGGCTGATGCCTCGGAGCCTATGCAAATCAGAGGAGTTAAAGGACCCCTAACTCAAAAAGAACAGGAAAGAAGACGACAGATGCAATTATGCCTTTATTGTGGGTCCTCAGGACACTTTCTACGAGATTGCCCGGTTATGCCGCCAAAGAAGGTGGTAGGAGCCGCTGATAAAATCCATGGAAACTCTGTATCGGGAAACGACCATGCCCGGCAAGCGTAGGGGTCTGCTTGCCGAGCTTGAAAACTAACTCTCAGACCTCGCATTTCATTGTGCCAATGGTCCTCATAGATCCAGAACAGCCAAAATGGTTGCATGCTATAAAGGCATACATCGATAGCGGGGCTATAGGAAACTACGTGGATCGAGAATTGGTCTCTAGGATAAACCTCCCTCTGCGTCCTAAAACCAGCAAAGATGTCTTCACGACTGTAGATGGAACCGAAATTGCCTCTGGACCGGTAACACATTCCACAGCTGAGGTGACACTTGTAGGTCCGGATGGCCATCGGGAGGCAGTTGTGTTTGATGTGATCAAGGCTCCACAGTTTCAGCTTATTCTCGGAGTCCCTTGGTTAGAGACACATAATCCTCGAATTGATTGGCGAGCGAAGAGAATAACCTTCCCGGATTGTGCACAAACCTGCTACCCAGAAAATCCAAAGATTAATCTAGCATCAGTAACCTCTGTCCCCGTGCAACTACCTCCAGAGTACCAAGACTTTCAGGACGTCTTCCAAAAGGAACAGGCCAACATGTTACCTCCCCACAGATCGTACGGTTGCCAAATCGATCTGGTGCCCGGTGCACAACACCCTTGTAGCAGGATTTATGCCCTTACTGAACCTGAGAATCTGCATTTGAGACAATATTTAGATCAATACCTCGCCAATGGTTTCATTCGCCCGTCAAAGTCCCCGGCATCTTCAGCTTTGTTCTTTGTGCCTAAAAAAGAGGGCGACCTTAGGACTTGTATCGATTACCGCGCATTGAACCAGATAACTGTTACAAATCGTTACCCTCTGCCTCTGATCCCTGAACTCCTTGACCAGGTGAAGGACGCTTGCGTATACACCAAGTTAGGTCTCCGGGGGGCTTATCATCTGGTACGAGTAAAAGAAGGCGACGAATGGAAAACGGCCTTCCGTACAAAGTATGGACTATTCGAATACCAGGTGATGCCTTTCGGGTTGTGCAACGCGCCTGCTGCCTTCCAATTCTTCAAGAATGATGTCCTTCGGGAACTCATTGATGTCTGTGCTATCGTGTATATCGATGACATTCTTGTGTACTCCTCTTCGGAATCTGATCATAGAAAACATGTCAGGGCCGTCCTAGAGAAACTGCGCCAGCACAAACTGTTTGCCAAGCTGGAAAAATGTCTTTTCCATACCACCGAGGTTGAGTTTCTCGGATTCATCCTGACACCTAAAGGGGTCCGAATGGATTCACGGAAAGTGGATGCCATCCTCAAATGGCCATCACCTAGTTCAGTGAAAGGTGTCCAAAGCATGCTTGGTTTTGCCAACTTTTATCGCAGGTTTATCCCGGAGTTTTCACGTGTGGTGCAACCCATCACTGCACTCTTGCGAAAAAATAAATGTTTTGAATGGACCGAGGAAGCCGAACAGGCCTTTCAGGAGTTGAAAGCTAAGTTCACGTCCGCACCTATTTTGAAGCACCCGCGTCCTGATCTCCCATATATAGTCGAAACCGACGCGTCCAGCTTAGCCATGGGAGCTGTCCTGTCTCAGAGAGACCCTGAAACCAACCAACTGCACCCCGTAGCATTTTGGTCCAGTAAGTCCTCACCGCCGGAGATAAATTATGCGATTACCGATAAGGAACTATTAGCCATTAAGTCCGCCTTTAAGGCTTGGCGGCATTATCTCCTCGGCGCCCGGCATACCATCACCGTGATCACTGATCACCGTAATTTACAATATTTAAAAACTGCCAAGGCCCAATCGTCTCGACAGCTCCGATGGGCTTTGTTCTTTGCTGAGTTCGATTTTGTAATCACCTACCGCCCCGGTTCTAAGAATGGTAAGGCGGACACTCTATCCCGAATTGGAATTGAAGAAATAGACACAAACTCGGAACCTGTGCCGATAATTCCCGAACAAAGAATTTTGGGAATAACCACTTTACAAACCCTTGAAGACATTCAAGCACGAGTAAAACAAGTCCTGGACTCTTCAGCCTTGCAGGATTGGATCAAAAAGGGGTCTAACTTTTCAGTCAAGGATGGCTTACCTTACTTCCAAGGACGCTTATTTTTGCCAGAAAAGGAATTGCAAGAACTGGTTATTTCCCGTCATCATGACACCCTGATGGAAGGACATCCTGGCATTGCCAAAACTGAGGAAAAGGTTAGACGACAATTCTGGTGGCCTTCCTGGCGAAAGGATATTAAATCTTTCGTGATGTCCTGTGGAGTTTGTGCCCAAAACAAAGGTCAAAAGACAAGACCCGCCGGTCTTCTTCAGCCCTTAGACATTCCACCAGCACCTTGGCACACCCTGTCACTAGATTTTATCACGGACCTGCCCTCTTGTAATGGTTACAATGCTATTCTGGTCGTGGTGGATTTATTTTCCAAAATGGCCTACTTTATTCCGTTGAAAGGATTACCTTCAGCCTTTGTTCTTGCCAAGGAATTCCTCGAGAATATCATCCGTTTGCATGGATTCCCGTCCATACTAGTCTCCGATTGGGGAAGCCAGTTTATTTCTCATTTTTGGAAAAAGTGTTGTCAGCTGGCACAAATCAACGTAAGACTCTCGACCAGCCACCACCCACAGAACGATGGTCAGACGGAGAGAACGAACCAGACCCTTGAAAAATTTCTATGATGTGTGTTGCACCAATCGGAGGGTAATTGGAAGGATATTCTGTGGGTGGCTGAATATGCTTATAATAACTCGATACACTCTGGAACGGGTCAAAGCCCCTTTTTTACCCTATATGGACATCACCCTCGTACTTCAGACTTGGACTCACCTTCGAGCCTTGAAATGCCTGCAGTGGATCATTTGCATTCTACGATAACTCAAGCCTTCAAGGATGCAACTGCACATTTGCAACATGTGAAAGAGAAATACAAAAATAATGCGGATCTACATCGAAAGGAGGCGCCTCCGTACCAAATTGGGGATCAAGTATGGTTGGCTACCAAACACTTATCGCTCAAGGGACCTCGAACTTTTAATCCAAGGTATTTAGGCCCTTACTCAATCAAAGCTATAATTAACCCAGTAGCAGTCAAGCTCGATCTACCAGCCAACATGCGGATTCACCCCGTTTTTCATGTGTCACTTTTGAAACCAGTACAACCAGGAACCAGATTAATAAAGCCACCAGACCCAATCCTGATAGATGGAGAGCCAGAATTCGAAGTAAAGAACATTTTGGATTCCAAAATCTTAAAATCAAAGCTTTTCTATCTAATTGATTGGAAAGGGTACAGGCCTCAGGAAAGGTCTTGGGAACCCAGTGATCACGTACATGCACCTCGGCTGGTAAAAAGGTTCCATCGGAATTTCCCAAACAAACCGAAACCTCCAGAAGGAACAACCTTGGGAGGGGCCTTGGGGGGAGTGCTGTCATGATGCCTACCCCTGGAGCATCAGGCCAGGCCCAGCATCCCCAGAAGCAGGCATCATGCCCTCTGGTAAAAGCCCAGCGGCCCCTTATAGGGACTCTTTGGACTCAGTCCTGGCGCCTTTGGCGCCATGCTCATGTTGGACATCAGTCCTGGCGCCATAGGCGCCAGGCTCATAAAGGGAGGTGTTTTGTGCACTTACCTGATGCAGACCATGCTGCATGCTTCAGGCCTCCCTGAGACCTGAAAGGGACTATTTTTTCATAGGGACTATTTTTTCACTCGGGCGTGGCCAGGGAAGGATACATACCTAGTTGGGGAAGGATACATACCTGGGACTTCTTTGGAGGCTATTTAAGCCACGCCCAGACAGCAGCTCATGCTTCGCGTTGTTCTGCTTCCTGCAGCTTAACGCTCACCGTGTCTGCTCCTGCTCCTGGACTACAGCCACGCCCGTCTTGAACCTGGAAGACCTGCAAGGAAGGAAGAGAAGAGAAAGGTGAAAACCAAGGATTATTTCAAGCTTCTTACCTGCATCCGGAATCTTCTCGCCAGCATCCCTGAAGGAAGACTTCAATTTAAAAGCATCGCGTTGCTCGCTGCAGCGCCACGCTTCACTCACCTGTCCTGTCCTCGAGACATCTCCCGGTTCCATCGCGGCTGTCAGCATCGGACGCCACTTCTCTGCACCTAGGGGAGAGAGGAAGAAACAAAAGGTGAGCAGAAGGACACACAGAAGGAAAGCCTGATTAACAGCCATAATACTTACTGGCTTTTCTTCCACATTTCGGGTCGGCGCGCCCCGTTGGCAGGTACCGTACCCCGGCCCCTATGGGAAAAGGACTAGAGACATTTCAGAGAAATGATAAGGACATCTAGAGGGATCGCCCTCATTACTACTCACCTCGGCAGGTTAACCCCTCGACGCATCGCCTTCATTCTGCACCTGAAATAAAGGACAGATCACAGGTGAGAAAGACAGCATAAAGGGGGCCTCACTTGAACTTTGAACTTTCATACTTACGGCGCATCGCTCAGGAAAGTCAAGTGGATTTTGCCAGCGCCATTCTGAAAACCAGTGAAGTAACTGGACGAACGTGCGCCCCTGCACCAGAAGCAGGATGGAGAGTTCAACCTTCCAAACCATAAGGTGAGCTTAAACCGGGTTTGGAGGAAGAGAGGAACGGAGGGGGGAAAGGGGGAGCTAGCACACCATTCTGCAGACTGTTAATCCCCTTTCTCATCTGCAGAAGGATATTCCTACGGGCCAAGGAAGCACGATTTGGAGGTCCTGTCCAATCAGTGTTCCGGGTCCTGTGCATCACGCTAGAAGAGGCCGCAGTAATCCAGACTAGATCAGCGCCCCCGTGGGAACCAGGTGGGCGTTACAGAACCTCTGCCGCAGATCCACGCGGGGTGGCTGTGCTGCGGCTGGGCTGCGGGGCGATACGGCGGGCCTCGAGCGGGTGCCGGGGACGCGCCATTCAGGTGAGGTGCGGGGGAGGGGTCCCGCTCGAGGCAGCCGTGGCGCCCCCCTGCTGCTGCTTGCCCCGCTGTCCTGCTGCTCCCCGGGGGTCGTGGAGCCCATCCACATTGCTGACCGGGCCGTGGTGCCCGGCCTGCGCGCCCTGGAGTCTGGGCCACAAGAAACTCCCTTGGGGGACTCCTGACATGCCCGCGTACCCCGCTGCATGGGCGCAGTCTGCAGCTCGCACCCTCCTGCTGCCTAATATCCACAGCCTGGTGGGCCCCGTGAACACTGTATGACTGGCCGCCATCTTACATCTGCTCTGCAGTGACTGGGCTCCTGGTGGAGCGTGGACTGGCAGGTTGGACCCCTTCTTCTCGCCTGCTTAGGGTGTGCCCCCCCCCCACAACACAACATTTGGCCCCTAGGGGCCGCCACCCTCCCTCTGCTGGACCCAGGGGCAGCCCCACGCTACTACTCCGGCTGTGGCCATCCTGCCCCCACCTCTACTGGAACCTGCCTCCCAAGCTGCTGTTGGAATAGCAACATCTGTCCTCTGGCCCCTCGGTCTACGGGCCACGCTCCTTTCCTCAGTGACTACACCTTTGGTCTGCGCCGTTCCTGGGGCGGAATCAGCAATGCCAAACAAGTCCAGGGGGACCTCCAAGGGGGGAGCCATGAATAGATTTGCCAAAGCTGTCCCGAGGGGGGAGGTGGGTCACGACTCACCCATACAGGAGGAGCGAGAGGCTGACTGTCATCCCACTGCCGCGTCCCCTGATTTGACCACACTCATGGAATCTATGGCCAAAAATGTTGCCTCCTTTCACGAGCAGCTGGATGACATCAACACTAATGTCGCCTCTTTAAAAACGCAGGTGGATCAGGCGGGGACCAGAATTACCGACGCTGAGAATCGGATATCTGCAAATGAGGACGAAATACACGCATTTCTGAAACACTGTTGCATCACTGTCGCGCAACATGAAGAATGTGAAAGCAAAGTGTGACTACCTTGAATCGCGCTCCCGCAGAAATAACCTACGCATTATAGGGGTCCCTGAGAATGCTCTTAAAGGGCGCATGGAGGATGCTGTGGAAGCCTTACTCAAAGACCTGCTGGGTAACCCGGCTCTGTCACCATACTTCACTGTTGAGCGTGCTCATCAAGCTCTGTCACCAAGGCCCAAGCCGGGCGACATCCCTAGGCCCATTATAGCCAAGATTCTTAATTATCGGGACAGAGACCTTATCCTCCGCCTGTCACGTGAGAAGGGAGACCTGCGCCTTGAATCACGCACTATTAGGATTTTTCCAGACTTTTCGATTGCGGTACAGCAGGAGAGGCGCCAGTTCATTGGCGTCAAGAAGCTGCTTAGAGAACGCAATGTTCCGTATGCCATCCTATTCCCAGCACGCCTCAAAATCACACACAATGGCAAATTATACTTCTTCACTGTCCCGGACGAAGCAGTGAAATTCATTGAGGCGCACCTACCACTTCCCAATCCGCCGGGGGACCTCGCCAACGATGGTTAATCCAGTGAGCCACTACCCGGAAGAAACTTACCTATCCAGTGAATCCGAGAGACGGAATGTGTCCATGGCAACAACGTACTGCAAATTCAGCGAACCAGGCTCCCTCAATGCCCGGTCAGGCAGAGACTCGACCCGGGTGCGGCCGACACTGATCTCTCTGCCCCCATGGGGCGTCGAACTGGCCACGAGCCCTAGAGAACTCTTCTGTCTTGCCTCGCCCGCAATGGCCAGCTAGTTATGGGGGCCTGTCATAAGATCCGTCCACCGCAGAACCTGCCTCTGACAGCCCTCGCTGTCCTGCATGATATTCTAAGAGCCACCCACATGGCAACAGGACACCTTACTGCAATTGCAACATTCATGTTTTGTTAGTTGTCACTGCTTTTTGGCCCCTGTTGGGCATTGAAAGGGGCGTATCCCTGTTGGATCTCGCCCTCCGACCTCTATTTCTTGGGGAGAGTCGGTCCAAATGGTGACACCTGCATTGGGGGTGGGGCTCTACACTGCAAGTTGGGGGTGGGCAGTGAGGGTGTGGGGTGGTATTGTTGGGGATTGGAGAAATGTTAAAGTAAAAGGCAGAGGCGGATTGGCAGACCGCGTTACACTGGGGCATCCGCATTTGAGATGGCTCAGTCTCAGATCAGGACTACGACAACAGTGGTGGGATGTACATTAGACTCCTGCGATGCCTAAAACTGCGATGTCTAGGAGCACTCAGGGATTGAGCTACAGTGTCGGGGATCCAGAGGTTATGGCACACGTCATTAGGCATGGGCGCAAGAATTACCTATGCAAGAAATGCACTCCACAGGCTCTTTGTTAAGTGTATGTTATTTAGATCATTAAAATGCCGGTAACGATAATGTCCTGGAATGTGCGGGGCCTAAGCAATTACACCAAAGGCCGCAAGATTATAGCATATGCCAGCAGGCATGGCTGCAAAATACTGCTCCTGCAGGAGACACACTCCACGGGCCCACTGGCTAGGAGTATAGCGCCAACCTGGGGGCCTCACAGATACTTCACCTCATATTCCACTCTGGCAGAGGAGTGTTGACATTGATCCATAAGTCACTTAAGTTTGTTCTTCACAAGAGTTATATAAACCCTGAGGGGAGATACACTGTGTTGCATTGTGCCATTGCCAACAGGAACTATTTGCTGGTGAATACCTATGGCCCTAATGTTCATTCTCCTGAATTTATTGACCAGGTGGTACCCATATTGCTGGGGTACGTGGGGGTGCAGATCATTTGGGGTGGGGATATGAACTTCATTCTTGATATCATGATGGATAGGACTGGCACAGCCTCCAGACCCCTGCCAAGTGCAGCGCGTAGACTCCGGACCCACTGCGCAACGCTCGACATTCACGATGCATGGATGGCATTACATCCGCAAACGTGGGAATTCACTTACTACTCATCAGTGCATGACAGTTCTTCCAGGATCGACCTGTTCCTATTGTCGGGCCCTATGCTGGGCAGGGTTGTGGAAACACTTATACTTGCATGCACACTGTCTGACCACTCACCGATTGCGATATACCTAGAACTGGGAATACCAGCTCCCACCATTAACACATGGCACTTCAAATCGGCCGCTCTGCAGGACATTGTGTTCAGAGCGGACATCCTTGCTGACATTCAGTCCTACTTTGAGCACAATTCGCCACAGTCCGCCACCCTGGGAGTCCGCTGGGATGCCTTCAAAGCCTTCATCAGGGGTGCGTCCATCTCTAGGGAGTCGGGAGTCCTCAAAAACATAAGAGCCGCCCTGTCCCGCACTGAGGCCAAAGTACGGTACCTAGAGCGAGCCCACTGGGCCTCTGTTGACCCTGGTGTCCTCTCCCAGATCAGTGAGGAGCTCAAGTCCTTCAATGAGCAGGCTAATAGGGAAGTCCAGTACTTCAGCCGCCCACAGGCGGCACGTAGATACGGCGAGGGTGACAGACCCGGCAAAACGCTGGCCGCTCTGGCGAGGGGGGAGTGGGGCCAATCCCAAATTACCTGTGTTAAGGACAGTCAGGGACGACACAGTGGTCCGATCAACATATCCTCGAGGTCTTCACAGGCTTCTACTCTGAACTATACTCTCAGCACCCCAAACACAGTGACTCTCAGATGCGGGAGCTCCTGGAACAGATTCCCACCACTATCGTCTCCCCAGCGACGAGAGACCAATTAGACTCCCCCGTTACATTGGATGAAATAGTAGAGGCTATCTCTGGTCTCCCAAAAGGTAAGGCGCCGGGCCTCGACGGGCTAACGGCGGAATTCTATCAGGAGCATGTGGCTATACTGGCCCCTGAACTGCTCGGGGTGTGGAATGAGTCTCTCCGGTTGGGATCCCTCCCCCTGACATTACGCGAGGCCGTTATTGTGGTCCTGCTCAAGCCTGGTAAGCCTAGCGATGACTGTGGATCGTACCGGCCCCTTTCACTTATGAACTTGGATACAAAATGTTTTGCCAAGGTGATCGCTAACCGCTTCTTACCTGTGATGCCATACATGGTGCACGACGACCAGTCAGGTTTCGTGCCCGGGAGATCCACGTCACATAATATCAGGATACTTCTTAACGTTATGGCACGAATCAATCAAGATGTAGGTGCAGTCGCGGTCACCCTAGATGCCCAGAAGGCCTTTGATATGGTGTCCTGGAAGTTCATGTGGTTGGTCCTGGAGACCATGGGCATTGGGCCTAGGATGATAGCATACATCAGACTGCTGTACACCTCCCCGGTTGCCATGGTCCATGTCAATTCTCAAACGTCCGCCTTGTTCCCTCTCTTCAGAGGCACCCGCCAGGGATGCCTGTTCTCCCCGATCCTGTTTGCACTGGCCATTGAGCCTAGGGCGGACTTTATCAGGTAGCGCCACTCACGCAAAGGGATACGACTACAGGGTACCCCCGAAATTATTTCACTCTACGCAGACGACGTCCTGCTGTTCGTCAGAGACCCAGACCTCCGCCTCCCTGGCAACCCTGCACTTGGAGACTGTTTCTGTATCCCTACAGTCCACCTACCTGGACTTATGCTGCACTTACCTTGCACTTGCCACTAGCTGGTCGTTTATTTATTCTTATCCTTCTATCCCATGTACTGCACTTTCCCCTCTCCCTGCACCCTCGCACTTTTCCCTTTCCCCCTTCCCATGCACTTGCGCGATCTGAATGACACCTGGCCTTGTAGGATCGTTATCTGTCTTCCACTGTTCCCCCTCCCTTGCCTCGTCACGCCTTGAAACACTTGTGTATAGGCACATTATAAATGCCATATCATATCATAACTTTTGATTCTTTGGAACTTTTCAAGACTTTGGTAAATACTTGTTTGTTTCTTGGACTAAAGTGACTTTGGGACATTCCTGGGGAGCAGGATCTGCCCAGGATCACGAGAAGTCATCCAATACACTGGGTGTTTGGTAACCTTTTATTTGTCATATTTATTCTCGGAAGTCCGCGGACGCCATTGACTCAAAGGGTTTGTGCACCAGGGTGCCCAACACTACGTTGACATCTTGATGGGCGGGAAGAGTCTGGCGAGACCCGTCAAATGCTTTTTAACTATCGTGTTGTCAGAGGAAAATACCTCTTCCTCTGAGTTTCTGTAGGCTCCTATGGCCGCCAAATAAGTGCGGCATGTTGCCACCTGTACGCCCGAGTGTGTGAGGTGTGCAGAGAAGGGTACCACGTTGTCCAATGTACATGCAAGGGGATTGATATCCTTAGCGTCTGCCCAGTGACAGAACCTAGTTCACTTGCCTTTATACTGGGACCTGGTAGCTTTGCTCCTAGCCCCCTGTATGATCTCTAGATTAACCTGTGAAAGGCTGAGGTGCCTTAACATGACCTGCTCAGGAAGCTGGCTGTGAGGGCTAATTTCTGAGGTGCGGGGTGGATGACCCTGCCCCCCTGTTGTGCCAGAAGATGTGCTGGGCCTGTCGGAAGGTGAATGGGTGGTCTCTCCGAGAGGCTGAGCAGCTCCGAGAACAATGCCTTGCTGGTCACCATGGAGCTATCAGAAGGGCGCTGAGGTGGCAAGACTCATTTATCTTGAATATCACCCTGTGTATCAGCAGAGTGGGCGGGAAGGCGTATGATGTCATGCCGCTCCACTGAATCTGAAATGCGTCGTCCAGGGAGCCGGGGCCCTGTCCCTGCCAGGACGTGAACTGTTGGCCCTTCTTGTTGTCCCAAGAGGCTAAAAGGTCCACTTGAGGGTGTCCCCATCTGCTGAAGATCTCTCGCAGAACCTGGTCATTCAATTGCCACTCATAATTGTCCGATCCCAGTCTGCTGAGCCTGTCCGCCTCCAAGTTGGACTCCCCCGGAAGGTGGATGGCCATGAGGCGGATGTCGTTCTGCAGGGCCCGTTCCCACATGCTAACTGCCAGTCTGCACAGTGAAGGGGAATCTGGTTCCTCCCTGCTTGTTGACATAGACCATGCTGGTCAAGTTGTCCGTCTGAATGAGGATGACCTTGCCCCCAAGATGGCCCTTAGGTCCAACCAATTGATATGGTACTCCTGCTCCTGCCGGGTCCAAGTTCCATGGACGCTGTGGTTGTCCAGAGTGGTGCCTCAGCTCTCTCGAGAGGAGTCCGTAGTGATGGTGACCTGCCGGGTAGGCTGCCGAAAGGGCTTGCCCGTCTGCAGGTTGCAGTCCCTGGACCACCATGTGAGGTCCGGGTGAAGAGAAGGAGGAATGTTGAGCTTTTCCGCCTGAGAGCCCCGCTCCTGATTCCATGATGCTGCAATGTGCAGCTGTATCCTCCTCATTCTGAGTCTCATGTGGGGGATGGCCAGTAGGACTGCTGTCATAAGACCCAGTAGGTGTTGGTACCACCGGGCCGATGTCACCTCTCGGCTGAGGAAGTGAGTAGTGGCCCTCCTGATGGCCGTAATCTTGTCCTCCGAGGGGAAAACTCTCTCGGAGCACATGTCCCAAATGAGCCCCAGGAAGGTCAGACTTCTTGAGATTGAGCGAAATAAGCCCAGATTGTGGAGTGTGTTCATAAGAGCGTGTGAAGTGTGGTGCACCACTTTCTGGACATCTGGGTTAAATTTATTCGCACATAGCCAGGCCATCCTTCTCATGTTCATGGCTATGCAAATGACCCAGCCAGGGGTGTCAATGTGAGCCGCGGTGGACTCTGTGATGTCTTGTGCCACCATTTTAGCCTCTGCCAGTCCCGCCCTGAAACGGGACTGGCTCTGAGCCAGAAGTCCTGGAAGGAAGTCAGCTATTTTCCGTCAAAGCCTCTGGTTAATAGCTGCCAGCATGGCATCCGCATTGGCTTGCCGAAGATGCAGTGAAGCGTTGGAATAAAGCTTTGTCACGTACGCCTCCAAGATCTTCTCCTCCTTGCCTAGCAGCACCGCTGACAAAGAGGATGAGGACGACTGAGGCATGAAGTAGAGTGATGCTGCAGCAATCCCTGAAGAGTGTTGCTGAGGATGGGCCGACAGTAAGAGTGTATCCCCCTCCATTTGTCTGTACTTGGCGTCCAGGCGTCGATTGACAGGCTGCACCGAGTGGTGCTTGAGCCACCCCTTTTTGGCCAAGGTGACAACGTCCTTCTGCATTGGGATCACTGTTCTAGCTGCGGGGCGTAGCATGAGGACCTCAGCGAGCACCCCCTCCTCTGGCTGTTCGACCTCGGGTTAAGCAAGGCCCAAGTACTCTGCCAGGCCTGCAGGACTTTCGTGGAAGGCCTTGGCTGACATGGGTGTGTTGGGGTCCTCCTCCTTATCTGTGTCCACCTGGTGATCCGGAGGGTCCGGCACCGGTACCGGTGGAGGAGAGCTGGGAGCCAAAGGCTGTGGTGTGGAGACCAGAGCCAGAGGGTGGTACGGAACCGCCTGCACTATCGGCTGGGGGGCCGGAGCGGGCTGCACTGAGGCCTGAGGCGCTGAAGCCATGGGAGAAATGACAATGGGCACGACCGGCGGGAGCACATCCCTGATGGCATCCCTGAGGATGGCCCCCATTCGAGGATATTTCATGAGTCCGAGGAACCTTTCAAAGAACCTGTCCTCGCAGGGCAGAGGGGTGGCGGGTGATATTGACGGGGTAGCGGGCAGCTGCAGAGGCCGTTGCATGCCCTGACTATATGGACGCAGCAGGAACCTGCCCTGCACAAATGATGGATAGGCTGTAGGCCATGTACCTCGTTGACACCAGTCCCACCTTGACACTCGTTCCTCCATCTGCTCCCTTCCTTGGTGCGGTATCAGACAGGTGCCCATATCGGACGGGTGCCCATCTTGTCTAGCGAGGCGGCCATCTTGTTGAGCTGCCTTCCTTGTGCCGACATCGTGTTGCTTGGCTCTCTGGGCCCAGCCTTGTCCAGGACTCTTGAGTGTGGACCATGAGGCCTACCCTGCGTATCAGGTCGAGACCTGGTAGGTGTTTCGCCCTCAGCGGAGTTGCCGGTAGTGTCGCATATAGGTGTCCCCTTGGACATAATGCTGGTACAAGGGTGTAGCCCCTCGGGTGAACACTCGGTAAAAGGACCTTCTGGTCCCTCAGCACTGCCACTGGGAAGATCTGTTGACCCCCTCGGCCTGACGGCCGGTAGCTGGACTAGCCTTGGTGCTCGTGCTGGTATGAGAACCTGAGAGGTTCCTTCTGCTCGGGCGAGTCCTTGGGAAGGAGTCTCCCTTGCAGGGTGAGCTAGAAAAGAGCGGCCCTACCTTGGGCCTCGATCGATGATTGACTAAGCGACCTCTGGAAGAGCCCCCTCCACCTCGTCAGTCTGTTCTTCAGAGCCCTCGAGGAAATCGCGTTGCATGCGGTATAACCTTGCCAACCGTGGTCGTGGCCAAGGCAGCCGAGGCAAAGGGCGTGGGGGTCTGATGTAGGAAAGAGCCCTTCGCAGGCTGGACACCTGCGGAACCCTGTTGAAGTTGACATGCGCCGTGGAGAAGTGTGACACCTGAATGTAAAAAAGACAGAAGAAGAAGTATCCGCAAATGGAATTACATGGCTGAAGCCAAACCCAGGAACGCTGGTGAATTCATAGAAGCTGCTAATTTTTCCACAAGCTGTAAGAATGTCTACTCATTTCCAAGGTCTCACCACATAAATGACACAGCCTTGCTTCAATGGGGAGACCCAACCAGATTCACTCATAAACGAAAGTCTGTAACAAATTCATATGTAGCATCAAAACAAAACGCTTCAAGTCCATGGAACACAGCTTTATCAGGTAAGTAAAAGGAGAGTCTGCCTTAAAACTTTGGCTAGCTTATTCAGCTTATTTTACCAGTCCAGCCAGTTTCTCAATGTTGGAAATTCTATCTCCCATCCTCGCCTTCTTTTTTAACATTACGCCTATACCAGGTCTCTGGAGGGCGTCGGCCTGGGTAATTTCCCATCTCCCCATGAATTTTACTGTGAATGCTCTTAATCCGATAAATACATATTATTTCCAGAGTGGTCTACTGATCCCAATAAGCAGAGCAAGTTACCAAGTTACTACCAAGTTCACTAGGCAACATTTTCATACATAAAAGCGTTGTTTGGAAGGCCCAGCTTGTGTGAAGAGAAGTGGGGCCATAATCCAATCTAAGGGCCTCCACTGGGGTTGCCGCAGATAAGTATACAATACTTCTTAATATCCTCCCTTCAATTTGGTTTAGCCATCTGACATCTGTACTAGGGAGTGTAGCTAATCCATACAATAGAGTAGGCACTATGCTAACCTTTATATATCTCCAATAAGGCTAGGATATTATGGCCACCATTTTTCATTACATATTGTTTAGCCGCTGACCATCACTTCCATACACGTGGAATCCACATCTCTGCATAGCAGGTGAAACTAGTTTTTTTTTTAATATGGAAGCCTACGTAACATTACTTCTCCAGCACCTCAAGGGCCTCATTATCTAATCTCCAAATGAACGTATTCTTTTTCGATCAGCACCACACAGGATCATCACCTTGGTCTTTGCTATATTAATAGTCATATGATATGTTTTCACATATGTCAGTTCGGTAATTGATCGTTGCAGTCCTATCGGTGTTCGATCGAATAAAATGGTATCATCCGCATACGCATGCAAACTAATGGGAGTACCATTAATCTTTGGAGGCAAATTATGCGTTGTGCTAAGAACTTCAGGGAGGTCAGCCACATACAGATTATATAATATGATGGCCAACGCACAGTCCTGCTTCAAACCCCGGTTTGTTTTACATGCCATTGCTCCATTTTGGTCTAGACGTATTGAGACCGATGTTGAATATAGGCCCTTTATAAAATACAGTATGCGACTGTCAATGCCCCACTTAGAAAGTTTCTCCCATAGCAATAGCCGAGAGACACTATCAAAAGCACGGCTGTAATCAATATAACAGCAGTAAACGTTTCTATAAAATGTAAAGCGTTCTATAAATAAACAAATCAATCAACAAATCAATCATCCGCATATTCAATTTTTACTTCACCATAAGACTTTGCACCACTAGAATGTTGTTCACAGTGCTGTCGCTTTTCCGGAATCATGCTTGAAACAGTTTTAGAAGGTCTTTCTCATTGGCCCATTTTGTTATTCTGTTTAGGGGTATAGAGGTGAATATTTTTTGGCTTGAATCGTGCATTGCCAATAGCCGGTAATTCGCTGGTCCCAACATAGAGCCTTTTTTGAATATGGGGATGAGAATAGAATCTCGCCAGGTATTAGGCATAATCCCTGTGATTTCAATTGATCTGAAAACTGTAAAAAGGATCTTTGACCAAAGCTCAGCATCTCCCTTATATAGTGTTAGGTATCCCATCTGGGATTCAGGTTAGATATAAAGTTTCTTACATCTTCAGTGTCATAATCCATTAACATGTCACTGCTCTGTATTTCCCATAGAGTGTCCAATAATATCTCTTTGTCATTACTGTAGTACATGCCCTCAATATAGCTAGTCCAAAGAGAGGAACTAATTGGGTTTAACTCCATTGTGTTTGATGAACTTTTACTTAGGTTAAAAAAAAGTCCAACATTTCACTTTATTCTGAGTTTTAAGTAAACTAAGGAATAGCAGCCATTTGACTTTTTTTTAAAAATGTATGCTGTCGTAGCCAATTCCTGTAACTAGTCAAATTTACCAATCTTGCCTTAGTTTTGAGTTTCTGACAATAATTCCTATGCACGCCTGCCCTAGCCTTTCTAAATGTAACCTTCTTCATATGAATAGATATGTCAAAAGGATTTATTTGAAGGTTTATATGGGTTCCTAAATGATTTATGGTCTCCATTCCTGTAGCAGTTTTTATTTTCTGCATTAACGATTAACTGCCATTCACCATTAGTCATTAGGGACTTGCCATTTTTGGGATCTCGCAAATAAGTGGTTATTTATTTCTTTGTTTTTGACCGCTGTCCTTCGCAAACAGTTTCCCAGATTATTCACACAGATGGTTTCTCTAATGGAGTTTGGTCTAGATTCGTTGGTATAGTAATCAGCCAGGATAGGGCTTTATGGTCGACAACTTCATTTTTGAATAAGGTAATAGGGTGGAAACAGTCAACCTTTTCTGAATTTATAATGACATAAGGTAATTGCTGAATACATGCTGACAGCAGAGAAGAATTTCACAAACTCATGGACAAACTTTTGTCTAGAAGCCCTAGCATCAGCAAATATTTCCATCCTCAATCTCATAAACAACCCGGCAAGGTCCAAAAAACTATTTTATAACCTTGACTGGTTGAACACCATTGACAAATGTAAAGCCTACTGTCAACCTTGTAAATTTCGTTTTTGGCCAAAATTGATGAAATGCCCTGAACCATACTTATTAAAATTTCCCTCACCCAAATTAAGAGCAGGGTATTTAAGGGCCCGCTTTGATCTATGGCCAACTTAACAGGTTCAGGTACGTAGGAAATTAAGATCTGCCACGTTAATTGTTTGTCGTTTTTGCATGCAAAGCAATACTATTGAATCTCTTGAACACTTACAGGGTAATTCATAGAATTTCGCTGAAAAGTGTCGCAAGCGGCTGGCGCAGAGTGTCCGCATGCGATTGACTGCGCCAGGCACGTGCGCTAAAACCGATTTCCACGCACAGCGTATTCATGGATTTCATGCTCCCAAACCAGCCGTGGCGCAGAGTATCGCAGCGACCCTGCAGCAGCGCCAGTAACGCCCCCAAGAACGCCCTCGCGCAAGGAAAAGCCATCAAAATCGCTAAATCATCGCAAAGGGCTGCGCTAACCCTGGACCAGTTTACAGGGCTGCCAAACAAGGAACGCAAAGCGGGTAACGTGCATATCAGGGGTACGCGGGAAGTTTAACACGCGATTGGCCAGGGTACGTGTATTACAGGGGTACGCGGGAAGTCTAACACGCGATTAGCCAGGGTACGTGTATTACAGGGGTACGCGGGAAGTTTAACACGCGATTGGGCAGTGTACGTGTATTACAGGGGTACGCGGGAAGTCTAACACGCGATTAGCCAGGGTAAGTGTATTACAGGGGTACGCGGGAAGTTTAACACGCGATTAGCCAGGGTACGTGTATTACAGGGGTACGCGGGAAGTTTAACACGCAATTGGGCAGGGTACGTGTATTACAGGGGTACGCGGGAAGTTTAACACGCGTTTGGCCAGGGTACGTGTATTACAGGGGTAGGCGTGAAGTTATACACGCGATTAGCCAGGGTACGTGTATTACAGGGGTACGCGGGAAGTTTAACACGCGATTGGCCAGGGTACGTGTATTACAGGGGTACGCGGGAAGTTTAACATGCGATTAGGCAGGGTACGTGTATTACAGGGGTACGCGGGAAGTTTAACACGCGATTAGCCAGGGTAAGTGTATTACAGGGGTACGCGGGAAGTTTAACACGCGATTAGCCAGGGTACGTGTATTACAGGGGTATGCGGGAAGTTTAACACGCGATTGGCCAGGGTACGTGTATTACAGGGGTATGCGGGAAGTTTAACACGCGATTGGCCAGGGTACGTGTATTACAGGGGTGCGTGGGAATCATCACACGCGATTAGGCTGGGTGGGTCCTCACAGGTGTTCCCTGTACACCCTCCACGGCCCCTGCAGGCAGCCTACAAAACAGGGGACTACCCTGCACACCTGCTCATGTCCCCCTGCACCCCCACCCCCCAGCAGTGCAGGGGCAGCCTCCACCAGGCCCCCACTCATGTCTCCCACCACCCCCACCCTCCCGCCACCAGGGGCAGCCTCCACCAGGCCCCCACCCATGTCTCCCACCACCCCCCGCCACCAGGGGCACTCTCCACCAAGCCCCCACCCATGTCTCCCACCACCCCCACCAGCACTGTGGGGCACGTGGCCAGCAGGCAGTCAGGCAGCAGTAGATGGCAGGTGGGAGCGTGCTCAGGGCTCTGGGGGGCAGTAATTTGGCCTCCTGGCCAGGAGCGTGGTCTCTCGTGTGTGAACGCGTGGACAGCCTGATAGGGAGTGAAATCCCACACGTCAGCAAAGGCCCTTAGCGCGTAAACCCGTCAACAGCATATGCGCGCCTATAGTCACCTGCACGTGCAGGAAATTGTTGCGTGACATGTCCCAGTGTCAAAGCGTGTGATTGGTGAAAATGGATGTACACGTAGAAGTGACAAAGCGTGTGATTGGTGAAAATGGATCTACACGCAGAAGTGACAAAGCGTGTGATTGGTGAAAATGGATCTACACGCAGGAGTGACAAAGCGTGTGATTGGTGAACGTACACGCCGCGTAAGTGACGCTGTACGTGTGGGCCTGTATATAAGGTACATGTAGAACACCATTTCCTTGTACGTGCTTTTCGTGGAGAGCGAGTGGGTGAAATCTGTACTTCTTGTCGTTTCACACGCGATTTACTTCACGGCGTTTCCAGTTCGTATTCCCCGTTACCTCTGACAGCTTTTTCTCTTTTTTCTCTTTTACTGGTTTACCTGGGCCTGTTCCCTCAAACAGTGTCCCCTTCTACTGTTGTCCTGTCTTCTCAGACAGCGTACACATCTTCTTTTGGCGGGGGTTTAGCCAGCCAAACGCGCTCATTCTTCACGCTCTTTTACCTGGCAGACGGTGAGTCACGCACGTATCCAACTTCTGTGCTTGCCCCGTGTGTAGCCTACCCCTTCAGAGGTCATTCTAGGCTGCGTGTGACACGCATACGTTCATTCTTGTGTTACTGGGTGCCACAGCGTAGTGCAGGTTTTTCTTTCTGCACACGTGGTCTGGGAGGGGTTGCGTGCACGTCATCTCCCTTTTTTGGGCCTCCTGTGCGTTGCGTGACCCGTCATCTTTCCCCAGGGGTTACAATCAGCCGTGCTAGAGCACTAAGGTACAATTACCATCTGGTACCCAACCCCTTTGACCCCCAATTGCCCAGGACAATTGTCTACAGCCACTCCCATACGCACATTAATATCAGTTCCATGGCTGGGAGGCGAGGATTCCGTAAGGGTGGCAAAGGTGGAAGAGCCACAAGTGGGGGCCGTGGTGGATCCGGTAGGGGACGTGGTCGTAACTTGCAGGGTGAGCCTGTCCCCCCATGTGTGGAGGACCTGTCAAGGGCACCCATCATCCCCCCCCTCCCCCCCCTCCCGTTGAGGCTGAAGTGGCTGACACCATCCATGCTCAGCCCTTGTTGGACCAGCCCATTGTGGCACCAGACCTGGCTGACTCCATGGCTGACTTCCAGGTCAGCAGGGCTACGACACGTGCGCTGGTGCACGTTGATGCCATCATGCCACGTGGATCTGGGGCAGCAAGGTCATCTGCTGCACCAAGGAGGCAGGGCGGAGTGGCTGCAGGGGCAGCTGCGGCTCCATCCACCCCAGCCCTCACACACCCAGCCAGGACAGTGTCGGTCCTAGTCCATGCTGCTGACATTCCCCCTGACACCATCACACTAGAGCCAATGCCTGCACCAACTCCCATGCTGAGTGTGCAATCCCACACTCCTGATACAGAGTCCACCAGGGCTCCTGCCCCTAGTGTCCAGAGCGGCGCAGGACACTCAGGATCACCACCACCTTCCAAGCGGAAGAGGAAGAGTGCTCGTCCGGCACAGGCTGATGCCCCAGACACGGCTACACAGTCCGGCCCGTCCAGGAAGCCCAGCTTCACGGATGACGAACTGAATGCACTTGTCGAGTATGTGTCCGGACATGACAACGAGATGGTCATTGTTGCAGGATCCAAGACCACACCTGCACAACGCCAGGCACACTGGCAGACCGTTGCGGACATCGTAAGTGCCCTTGGAATCGTGAGGCGCACAGCCAATGATTGCTATAAGCGCTGGAATGACCTAAAGCGCAGGGCAAAGAGTAAGCTGGCCTCAAGTCATGCCGCAACTCTAGTGACTGGAGGTGGGTCTCCAGTAGTAGACATGGAACTCACTCCACATGAGTCAGTCTCTGGGACCTACGTCACGGAGGAACAGATCCAAGGCGTGGGAGATCTGGCTGATTACGAGGCATTGTCCGGTGAGTGCACATGCATGTGTGTGTCATCCATGTGCATGGTGTGTGTGTGAGGGCTTCTGTTTGGGTGCCAGGTGAGAGTGTGTGCGCCTCAGTCGTATGGGTCAGCCATGTGCTTCATGCAATACTTCCTGCGCAGCTGCATTTGGCCATAGCAGTATCCCTTCTGCCAACAGTAGACATCTAGCACAACTGCACGCCAGTTGCCCTTGAAGTGTCACCTTGACACAACATATTTGCTTATTTTTCACTGTTCATTCAGTCAGTTTGTTTGCATTCCACCACTTTCACTAGGCATGTCGCTGTCCACTAGTCACATGTCTGACATGGGTATGGTAAAGTGGAGTGACTTTGTTACCTGGATATCATTTGTACACACATGTCCCTGTGCAATTTGACCATTTCAGACTGGCAGCTCCAGGTGAAAAATCTGACCTGTTAGAATCAGAAAAGCTATTACATGCGGGAACTGGACTGAATGAATAGGTGCTGCCCTCCTCTCCATCTTCACTCAATAGCAATGGTACATGCCATCTGTGTGATGGCATGTGTGTTTCACCTGCCAATCACAGGCCAATGTGTGATGCCACTGCCAGGCAGCATGCAGAAAATTTGTTCATCTTCCATCTTGGTGTCATCAGTGTGTGCCATTTGCCTGCACTTCATACGCAGTGAGGATGCATGCATGGGAGGGTTTTAGTCATGTGGGACATGTGTCAATCAAGTACTGGTTCTCTTGCTTCTCAGCCCTCAATGTGTGCCATGGTGCTAATGCCTGTTTCCATTACTTTGTTTTCATGTCTTTGCAGGGGAAGACGCACCTGATACTGCTGGGGTTGTGGAGATGGTGCAGACCCAGGAGGTGTCCCAGGGCCGACCAACCACCAGTGAGGGACGTGGTGTGGTGGTGGGGGAGAACCCACAAGTGCTGCAGGTCGTGCTCTCAAGGGGTGTCTCTGGCTGCACCTCCCCCGAGCTGTACTCAGGTGTTGATTCGGATGAGACCTACGTGCCGTCGCAGGTGAGTGTTCCAGGGAGGGATTCTGTTCTGTCTCACCCACCTGCACCAGGGTCAGTACCCTCCATGGGGATGTCAGTGTTGGCAGCTACGCCTTCGGTGGTTACGGATGCAGGGTCACACTCCGCGACATCTGATCCTGTTCCTGGGCCAGCAGATCAGAGGGGGAATGCAGTCCTGCAGCCTCAGGCAGTGCCGGCACAGCAAGGCGCAGTTCGCTTTGCCCCAGACAGGTGTGGTGCCCGCCGACGTGGTGGCCGTACGCCACCCGGCAATACCGCATGGGAGCAATCCATTTACGGTATGGCTACCCAACAGGCTGCATCATCCGAGATGATGGCTCAGGCCATGGATAGGGTGGCCACTTCCATTGTCCCCCCAGAAAGGCTGATGGAGCGACTAGAGCAGGCAACCGACTCCATCTGCCAGTCACACAGGGAGGACATGTTGGGGTCCAACAGGGACAGGCGGGCGGCACTGGCGACTCTGCAGGAGGCCATCTCCATTGAGTCCCAGGGCCACAGGGAAGCCCTGAGGCAGGAGCTCCTACACCTCAGGACGACTCTTGTTGAGCTTGAGGCTTCAACACACCAAAGGACAGAACAGCAGCTGGAGCGTCTCACCCGTACGCTCTCAGCTGAGATGCAGGCAACGAGGGCGGAGGTCCGGGCATCCCGTGAGTTGTTGCATGGGGACCTCCGCACACTCATCCTCCAGAACCAGACCTACCACACCCGCATGCTTGCAGCCATGGAGGAGCAGACTAGGGCCTTGCGTGAGCTGCCTCCCATAGTGCAACCACCTCCGGATGCAGCTGCACAGGGTGATAATAGCGACAGCAGTGATACTTCCACAATAGGGTAGCCGTGTGGGCCATGAGCCCATGGAGGTGTTTTATCTTCCCAGGATCCACGCAGGTGGGTTCTGGTGTGCATCCTGTCCTCGGACCTCCTGGGTGGCCTCCCCAACCCCCCCAGGCCCATCAATGGCCATTTTTGATTGTTTCTTATTTTTATTTTTATTTTGATTTCTTTTATTCCCAATTTTTTTGGGACGATCTGTTGGCTTCGATCTGTTGGCTCCGATCTGTTGGCTCCGATCTGTTGGCTTCGATGTGTTGGCTCCGATGTGTTGGCTCCGATGTGTTGGCTCCGATGTGTTGGCTCCGATGTGTTGGCTTCGATGTGTTGGCTTCCGTGGTTCCTGTGGGCATACGCTGCATTGTGGCTGGGCACATGCAGGCTTGTAATGTATTTGGTTCAGATGCTTGGGTTTGAGTCACACACACCCCTCCTGCTTCCCGTTTCCATGGGCTTGCAAAGGGTGTGCCCAAGTGACAGTGAATTACACAGTGACGTTGGACTCCCATGAGCTGTGTGGCCAGTCTGTAGTCAATACTGTGTATACATTCATAGTGCATATTGCTGTTGTGTTGTACACTGCATGTTGCATTGATGTGTAACTCTTCTTCTGTGTCTACCTCCCAATTTGCAGGTCCCTTCCTCAAGTCCACACAAGGACCTCTAGTCTGGCGATGGGGACCATGTTGGCAGCAGTGCACCTACAACTCTACATGGCGCCAACACTGCACAGTTGGTAGTGGTGGGAGTGCAGGCATTTCCAGGTGGTGAGACTACTAATATGTAACATTTTTGATGTCATGTTAATGGTACTACGTGCTCAAGTATGTTGCTGGTCCGGCATTGCTGTGAGCATTTCAGGTGTTGCAGGTTTCTAATAGTGCCACTGTACATAGTGAGAGTGATGTCATGTTGTGGGGATTACTTTGTTTACCTGCAATTAGCATGACATGGCACGGTGTGTCGTGTGGCAGTGCTGGGGTTGGGTTGGCTGACATGGCACTGTCCTCTTGTTGCATTTTGCAAGTGGGTATTCATTTTAGCTGCTTCAATGTGTAACTTCACAATACTGCATTGGTGGTGTCTGTGTGGGTAGGGATGCACACATTGTGACACTTCCAGGTGAACAATCTCAGGCTGACATGGAATTCCCGGTTCATTCTCCACACATTCAGGATCAGTGTCAGGTTGAGTCATCATTGATTGTCAGATGGAATGTGCCAGGGCAGTGTGCACTCCACAGGGGTGTGATTTCTATGTGAAGTAATTAGCCACTAGCTGTGTACGGGCTGCCTCCCCCCGTGCCCTTTCCCCTCCCATGCGCAGCGGCTGTGCATGTGGTTGGGGATGTGGGGCCACCACCATGTCCACGGCCAGGCCCCGGCGTGTTGCAACGTTGTGCAGGACACATGCTGCCACTATGATCCTGCACACTACTGGGGGAGCGTATAACAGCTGCCCGCCAGAACGGTCAAGGGAGCGAAAGCGTGACTTCAGCACTCCGAATGTGCGCTCCACTATGCCCCTGGTTGTAATGTGGGCTGTGTTAAATCTTACCTGGGGTGGCGTGGTGGGGTTCCGAATTGGCGTCATCATGTGGGGGTTGAGAGGGTAGGCACTGTCCCCTGTGGAGGTGGGGATTGGTATCATTGGTGAGGTTGTGACCTTGCTCAGTATCCAACATGCATGCATGTGCAGTGGCATACATACTCACCAAGCAGCCATGTATCGCCATGCCGCCCAGCTTCTAGGTCCCGGCTTAGGGTGGACATTCGGTAAATGAAGCTGTCGTGGGTGGAGCCGGGATAGTTGGCATATACTGAGGTGATGATTCCCTTGGCATTACATGCTACCTGCACGTTGATGGAATGCCAGTGCTTGCGGTTCCTATAGATGTGCTCAGATGCCCTGGGGGGACGTAGAGCCACATGGGTGCAGTCGATGGCACCTAGCACTTTGGGGAATCGTGCCACTGCGTAAAAATCCAGGGCGGCAGCATGCCTTTCTGCAGGTGTTCTGGGCAGGTATATGTGCCTGCGGACTGATGGGCGTGCAGTCATGATGTTCAAGACCTGGTGTAGGCAGCGTGACTGGGTGGCCTGTGACACCCCACCCACTATGGCACTTGTCCGCTGAAATGATCCAGTGGCTAAGAAGTGCAGTACATTGAGGACCTTCTCCAGGGGGCTGAGTGCTTAGGAGCACAGGGTGGGTGATGTGAGGTCATCCTCCCACTCACTCACCAGGTCCAGTATGATGTGTGGTGGAAACCTGTACCTCCCATACACCTGGTCATCAGGCATCCCGAAAAGGCTGGTTCTGGGTGTGAATATTCTGGCCCTGACAATCCTCCTCCTCCTCCTTTGGTAGCCCACTGCCACTGCTGCTAGGAACGGTATGTTCATCCTGGCGTCTGAGCTTGTTATTGTTAAAGTCCGCAATTTATGCTTAGCGCGTGTTCTAGGCGAGCGTGTGACCCGCGCACCCCTGGAATCCAGTTCCCAGTCCAATAGCGTGTGGAAATTCACACGCACCACGGGATACAGCGTGTGACCCGCGCACCCCTGGAATCCAGTTCCCAGTCCAATAGCGTGTGGAAATTCACACGCACCACGGGATACAGCGTGTGACCCGCGCACCCCTGGAATCCAGTTCCCAGTCCAATAGCGTGCGGAAATTCACACGCACCACGGGATACAGCGTGTGACCCGCGCACCCCTGGAATCCAGTTCCCAGTCCAATAGCGTGCGGAAATTCACACGCACCACGTGATACAGGTTCGCTGACGTACTTGCGTGTGTAAGTGGCCGCGCACCCATTAATACACGTACATAGGCCAATCGCGTGTACGCGCACTTTTGTCCAATTACACGCGATGACACTCTGACGTGCAGTATCTCCACGTGTGCCCCGTCATCACGTGCTGAGTGGGGAACACCCGTGCGGGTCACGTCACAGACGCGCTTACGCGCTGAGGGACTCTGGTCCAATAGAATCGCGTATGCGTGCTGACGCGCTTACGCGCTAAGGGCCTTTCCTCGGATTTCACGCTGACGTGCAGGATTTTCACGTGCCAAATCACTCCGTATCAAGCTGGCCACGCGAAAACACACGGAAGCCCACGCTCCTGCCCAGAAGGCCGAGTTACTGCCCCCCAGTGCCCCGAGCAGCCTCCCACGTGCCATCTGCTGCTGCCTGCCTGCCTGCCTGCTGCCACCGTGCCCTGCCATTTGGTGCCTGCACATCAGCCATCTGCAGGGGTCCAGTTGCTGTGTCCACCCCTGCTGGAACTGAAGACTCCCGACTGGTATTACATCGCTCCACAGCCCAGCCCCAGGACCCAGTTGCCCACCCACACCTGCCTCTGGGGTTGCCATGTCGGGCACTTCCACATCTGGCACCAGTGGCAACCCCAGGCCAGAGGGGCAGAGGGGCACCAGCTTCACTGTCACCGAAGTTGGTGTCCTGGTGGAGCATGTCCTGGGGCAGTATGATGCCCTCTTTGGATCGTCCCGCGCCAGCAAGGAAGGACGGCAGAGGATCTGGGCCGACTGTGTGGTTGCCATCAACGCGGAGGGGGTGGCAACCCGCGACGTCCTGAAGATCAAGAAGCGCTGGGAGGACTTGAGGTCCAGGACCCTTGTGAAGGCCCGGCGCCTCGTGGAGGGGGGCCGGGCCGCATGAGTTCCATCCAGATGAGGGTCCTGGAACGCGTACGCCCAGCGCTCCACGCCCAGATCCTTGAGAGGGAGGCCCGTCTGGAGTTGAGCGGTAAGTGTCCATGCATTACTGTGCGAGACAGGGCATGTTGCGGTGTGCTGGTTCTATGATACTTGCCTGTATGTGTGCCATAGGCCATGTATGCATGTATGTGTGCAGGGACATCATGGTAATGCATGTGCGACCAGTGATGTGTGATGCACATGGTTGTTGCATGTGTTGAAATGCCGCATGGGGAGCCCTATTCAGATTTTGAACATGAGAGCATGCCAGTCTCTGTACCTGGACATGGGTGGGGGTGAGGGATGGGTGCTGATGCCAGGTACATATATGGTAGCCATGTCTGTGTGCCTGACCTGCGTGTCTGTGACTTGTGCATGCCATGGATGCATGACACATGTGTGTGACAATGCAGAGATTCAGTAAAGCAGCCAAATTACCCTTGTAACCGCTGTGTTTGGTGTGTTTGGGGCCAGATGGATGTGACTGAGGTGAAGTGTGTGCATGTGATGGGCATGATGCATGTGAGTTACATATCATTGAATGTTTCAAGAGTCCATTGGACATGCATGGAAATGTCCATGGCATGCACCATGCCTGTTACTGTGTGTGTTTTGCCTGGACTGACCCATGTGTTGTGGAGGGACATGATGGAAGTGTACTTTGACAGTGGTGCTCATCTGCTATTGCTTCCTGTCTAGGGGACCATTGTACAGTGCCCTGATGCTTGTGTTCTTTGTCTCCCTCTACGCAGCGGCTAGTGAAGAAGAGGGCGGAGACGGCGCTGTGGAGCAAGGCGGCGGGGATGCCCCCACGGCTCAGCGGAAGGGGTGGGTGAGCCCCCACAGGGGCCTGCTACGGTGGGAGACGGTGAGGAGCCATCCAGGTTGGTGGTTTGCACAGAGGAGGAGGAGGCCGCCACTGGGGCACACATGGGGCCTGGTGGGGGCATCCCTGCTGGTGCAAGTGGTGCAGTCCAGGGCCAGGGGCAGGAGGCAGCACAGGTCACCGTGGAGGGGCCTGTGCATGTCGCTGTCCCTGACCCTGTGAGTGCACCACCATGCACCAGCAGGGAAGCCCCGTCCCAGGCCTGTCCGCAGGTAGAGGGGATGTCCATGTCACCTGACTCCCCTCCACCTGCGGACGTGGGAACCCCTGGCCGTGCGGAGAAGGTCCTGATTGGGGTCGCGATGCGCACGGCTGTGATTCGTGATGCCGTGCGTGCTTCCCGGGAGGAGCACGCACGTCATCACGAAGTGCACCGTGCCGACGTGGCCCAATTGGGATCGGCCATGTTCGGGGGTTTCCTGCATGTGTTGGCCAATGTGGCGGCCCTCTCCTCCTCTGTGCAGGCTATCCACCAGTCGTTCTCCTTGCCGTCTTCCAGCCCAGATGCCACCAGGGCCCCCTGTGGACCTGCCCTGACCAATGCAGCCAGCTCGGTGGGGATCCCATCCCTGCCACAGTCGGGAGTCAGAGATCCAGCAGGGGTGGACACCAGAGCAACTGGACCCCAGCAGATGGAGGATGTGACGGCATCATCGGGCAGGGCACGTGCACGACGGCGTCGGTGGTTTCCATCAGCCTGGATGCCGTCGTGCTGGCACAGGCAGTTGCGTCGGAGGCAGCAGCAGGCTCAACGTGGGAGGCATCATGGCTCGGGGCCATCAACATCAGGGGTGCAGGCATCGGCCGGAGGGCAGGAGAACCCTGGAATGGGAGTGGCTTCCGTGTGGGAGAGGTTGTGCCAGCGGATAGGTGCGGAGCGGCAGCGGGCAGAGGAGGAACGGCTCACGATGGTCAGGGCGGAGGACTCCATGCGGAGGGCGCTGAGGCGGGCTGAGTGCCTCGAGGGTCTTCGCAGGGAGTTTGAGCTGGACACTGCGTTATCCCTGCGGGACCTCGGGGCCAGGGAACATGCCCGCCTCCAAGCCATTGACCAGGAGTTCGATGATGCCCTGGCCCATGACAACAACCAGTGAGCCGTCCGAATAGCCCGCTGCCTTTGTATATAGTTGTATAGTTAGGGTTAGGTTTCCTTTGTTTTTTTGATTTTTTTTTGGTTGCGATTGGACAATGCACCACTTTTTTGTATATAGTTCACTTTTTAGTTAGTAGTCAGTTAGGTTTAATTTGGTAGGGCTCATGGACCCAGGATGATCTTCTTAATTGGCTTATTTTAATTTTTCAGAATTTTTTCTTGGACATTCATCTTGTTTTGTTTGATTTGCTTTGTGTTTTTTCTTATTTGCTGTTCAATACATATTATTTTTTTAATCTTCAATGTGTCGTATCATCTCATTGCTTTCAGGCATGTCATGTTGGGTGTTTTGTCATTCACTTGCAGCCATTGTGTGTGACAGACATGTGTTAAATTGCATTATTTACATTGGGGGTGTAACATGTAATTGCCTTTGATATGTGGGTGGGTGTGATAGTTGGTTGGGCCTTTTGGCAGGGGAGGATGGGCATTACGGACATGATTGGGGAATGTTGGGACCCAGGTGCAGGGGGGCATGGATTGGACATGGGTGGGGGCCTGCTGGCAGGTCCCACACAGTGCTGGGGGGTGGGGGTGGTGGTAGACATGAGTGGGGGCCTGGTGGAGGGTGACCCTGGTGGCTGGGGGGTGGGGGTGGTGGTAGACATGATTGGGGGCGTGGTGGCAGGTGCCCCACAGTGCTGGGGTGTGGGGGTGGTGGGAGACATGAGTGGGGGCCTGGTGGAGGGTGACCCTGGTGGCTGGGGGTGGTGGTAGACATGGGTGGGGGCCTGCTGGCAGGTGCCCCACAGTGCTGGGGTGTGGGGGTGGTGGGAGACATGAGTTGGACATGGGTGGGGGCCTGCTGGCAGGTGCCCCACAGTGCTGGGGGGTGGGGGTGGTGGGAGACATGAGTTGGACATGGGTGGGGGCCTGCTGGCAGGTGCCCCACAGTGCTGGGGGGTGGGGGTGGTGGGAGACATGAGTGGGGGCCTGGTGGAGGGTGACCCTGGTGGCTGGGGGGTGGGGGTGGTGGTAGACATGAGTGGGGGCCTGGTGGAGGGTGACCCTGGTGGCTGGGGGGTGGGGGTGGTGGGAGACATGAGTTGGACATGGGTGGGGGCCTGCTGGCAGGTGCCCCACAGTGCTGGGGTGTGGGGGTGGTGGGAGACATGAGTTGGACATGGGTGGGGGCCTGCTGGCAGGTGCCCCACAGTGCTGGGGGGTGGGGGTGGTGGGAGACATGAGTTGGACATGGGTGGGGGCCTGCTGGCAGGTGCCCCACAGTGCTGGGGGGTGGGGGGGTGGGGGACATGAGTTGGACATGGGTGGGGGCCTGCTGGCAGGTGCCCCACAGTGCTGGGGGGTGGGGTGGTGGGAGACATGAGTGGGGGCCTGGTGGAGGGTGACCCTGGTGGCTGGGGGGTGGGGGTGGTGGTAGACATGAGTGGGGGCCTGGTGGAGGGTGACCCTGGTGGCTGGGGGGTGGGGGCCTGGTGGAGGGTGACCCTGGTGGCTGGGGGGTGGGGGTGGTGGTAGACATGAGTGGGGGCCTGGTGGAGGGTGACCCTGGTGGCTGGGGGGTGGGGGTGGTGGGAGACATGAGTTGGACATGGGTGGGGGCCTGCTGGCAGGTGCCCCACAGTGCTGGGGTGTGGGGGTGGTGGGAGACATGAGTTGGACATGGGTGGGGGCCTGCTGGCAGGTGCCCCACAGTGCTGGGGGGTGGGGGGGGTGGGGGACATGAGTTGGACATGGGTGGGGGCCTGCTGGCAGGTGCCCCACAGTGCTGGGGGGTGGGGGTGCAAGGGGACATGAGTTGGTGTTCATTAGTTCAAGGAGACATGTGCCTTTGCTGGGGGGCATGCCCATGGTGGGTGGGCTGCCTGCGGGACATGACCAGGGATGCAGGGTAGTCCCGTGGTGTGGGCTGCCTGCAGGGGCCGTGGAGGGTGTACAGGGTACACCTGGGAGGACCCACACTGTCAAATCACATGTGGAACTTCACGCGCACCCCTGAAATACACGCGCCCAGGCTGTTCGCGTGTGGAACTTCCCGCGCACCCCTGAAATACACGCGCCCAGGCTGTTCGCGTGTGGAACTTCCCGCGCACCCCTGAAATACACGCGCCCAGGCTGTTCGCGTGTGGAACTTCCCGCGCACCCCTGAAATACACGCGCCCAGGCTGTTCGCGTGTGGAACTTCCCGCGCACCCCTGGAATACACGCGCCCAGGCTGTTCGCGTGTGGAACTTCCCGCGCACCCCTGAAATACACGCGCCCAGGCTGTTCGCGTGTGGAACTTCCCCCGCACCCCTGAAATACACGCGCCCAGGCTATTCGCGTGTGGAACTTCCCGCGCACCCCTGAAATACACGCGCCCAGGCTGTTCGCGTGTGGAACTTCCCGCGCACCCCTGAAATACACGCGCCCAGGCTGTTCGCGTGTGGAACTTCCCGCGCACCCCTGAAATACACGCGCCCAGGCTGTTCGCGTGTGGAACTTCCCGCGCACCCCTGGAATACACGCGCCCAGGCTATTCGCGTGTGGAACTTCCCGCGCACCCCTGAAATACACGCGCCCAGGCTGTTCGCGTGTGGAACTTCCCCCGCATCCCTGAAATACACGCGCCCAGGCTATTCGCGTGTGGAACTTCCCGCGCACCCCTGAAATACACGCGCCCAGGCTGTTCGCGTGTGGAACTTCCCCCGCACCCCTGAAATACACGCGCCTAGGCTATTCGCGTGTGGAACTTCCCGCGCACCCCTGAAATACACGCGCCCAGGCTGTTCGCGTGTGGAACTTCACGCGAACCCCTGATATACACGTAGCCCGCTCCCCCAGACCCGATCGCGTGTGAAACTTCACGCGAACCCCTGTGATGCACGTACCCTGCTGAAATCGCGTGTTAGACTTCCCGCGCACCCCGGTATACACGCACACGTATTTTTTGTCAGCGGGTGTCCGTGTTTGTGGGTGCCCCTTTGCACGTCTTTTTTCCTGGAGGGCCACAGTATGGGACATTCATCATGGCAGTATATAGGTGCGATTTGTTGGCGCACCTTTTGGCGCACATTTCTTACAGCCGCAGAGACGCTACCGCCTGCTTTCTTGTGGCGGTCGTGTTTGTGCCTGTGCGCTGGTTTGAGCGTGCGCTTTTTTCCCCTATTCTATTCCATGAATACGTGTTGTAGGCGAGCGTGTGGGCGTTCCGCGCACTTGTGCCCTGTACTTCCCCCGTGACGCCCACGTTTTGGCAAGTTGTTCCCCATTCCGAGTGTTACGCCCGTGTTCCGCCTACTTTTGTTGCGTGCGCCGCGCTATGTGCGATTTTCGCTGTGGCCTGTGCGATTTTCGCAGTGACCTGGCGCACGCTGTTAGATGGCCTGTGCGCCAACGTGCGCCGCGCACCTTTTATCGCACATCCGCTGGTTTTCTCGCGCACGGCCTTCCATGAATCGACGTGCGCTGCTTTTCGTGCGATTTTCGCTATTGCACTGCGATTTTCGCTATTCCACTGCGATTCGCACGTTTTTGCCCACTTGCGCCACGCTAATTATTCCATGAATCGGCCTCTTAGTCTGTTATTGCCCACAGTTAGCCGTCTTGAGATCAAAGCATTTCAAGCACCTGCTGTTGTCTATGGCAGCGGTAGCTCAGGAGTTGCGGTGGTCATTTTTGCTTTGTGCCAATCAATACCCCTTACAGATTGCATTAACGAATTTCATTCAAGCGTTAAATTTGGAGACCGTCAATCATCCTTAGATGGCCGCTATGGCTTATCCTGCTGTTTTATCTTTTATTTCTTTGTTCTTTGGTCTCTGCCTTTTTCTTTTTGACCATAATGTATGGGGTTCCTTATTTACTGTTTTAAATTTTGTAAGTTGTAACCTAACTGTTTAAGTTTATTGTTATGGTTTTTTTGTTTGATGACTGTACTAAATATTACTTGTATATTGAAAAAGTTGTTTTTTACAGCTGAATCAATTAAAAAAATAATAATAATGACATAATCAATGTGTGAGCGGCTAGTGCCATTCGACCAAGTGCTTCTTCCAATGGGTGAACCATCTTTATAATTGAGGCATTTCAGATCAAAAGCATTCATCATTTGCTGCCATTTTTGCGCACGTGAACATAAAACAGTATTGGACTTTTGAATGTCAGAAATGTGCCTATCGCCTATAATTATAACATCACTACCCGAATTATACCCAATCAATTGGAGCATTAATGATCCAATAGTCTTCAAAATCTCCCCATTATACTGTCCCGTGGGGGTGGGTCATAAACATTAATAACCAGAATTTGCTGAAATGTAGAGGTGGAGATCTGAATAACAGCTGAAAGAACATAATTCCAACTGTATGGTCCCACATAGTTTTGTGCCTTTAGATTTGATCGTGCTCCAATAGCAAGCCCTCCACTTGCTCTACCTTTGTTTGATGGGTTAGCATGCTTGTACAGTATAGAGAATCCATCTATATAAAATGGCCGCAAAGACCAGGTTTCTTGCAAGAAAAAGAGATCAGTGTTAACAATAAATGAAAATCCCTCCGTTTTCCTTAGAAAAGAGTTCTATCCCTGTGTATTCCAGCTTAGTCACTTTTTTCCATTCTCCAAGCCAGGTTGTCAATATTTACCACCTTGAACAGACTCTGATCTCCAATGGTAATTATTTTGCTCTTGAATTTTTAGGGGACCCAAGGTCATCAATATGGATTTCTCTGATTTAAAGGGATGGTTGTTAGGCAGAAACCTGTGCAGTTCCCTTGGGGAACACTGCAAAAGATTTAAGACTACAGGTATAGCAGTAAACCCACTTGGTAGCAGTCTGCACCACCCAGATTTACCTGGTAGCTGTGGCTGAGCAGTCAGACTTCCCTCAAGAAGAGTTAGGCAGTATGCAAAGTATACACCATATGTACTCAGACACAATAGCACAAGCAAACACTGACCAGAGCTTGGTTTCAAAAGTATATAGTTATTTATTTTCAAGAACATATAAGTTGAAAACACTCTAGCAAAAATATAGTAAAACACTCTAAACACATTTATATGGAAAGCAGTCCCAATCCTTATTCCTATCTAGACAACTCTAGGTTAACACCACATAATTCAAACAGAGGTGAGCGCTTAACGCTAGATGACACTCTATTAGGTAAAAAGAAGGGAGAAGGAGCAGAATTAGGTTAAACACACCACTCTAAGGTCCAGAACACTTGCAATAGACTCAGAGAAGTACAAAGTCACAGGTGAGCAAAAGTCACTAGGCAGGGCCCACTCTTAGAGTAGCCGGAGCGAAAAATGTGCCCAAGATCACACTGTTATTAGGGATTCAAAGTCTTGCAAAGAGTTAGAAAGAGTTTAGAGTGGCTTAGAAAGTTTAGCCAGGGTGTCCCAGGCACTCCCAGGTTCGAAAGCCGGGGGCTAAATCTACCCCGTACAGTCGGTGGCAAGGGAAGCCAGGCGGAACACGGTACCTTAAGCGGAAAGGGTCCTCCAGCGGTGGCAGTTGTTCCAGGCAGTGGCAGCAAGGCTCGACGTCGGTCAGGGGAGAAGAAGTTCTCGCTGAAGAGCAGAAGAAGAAGGTCGTTGCACTGCCCGGGAAGAAACCAGCCGTGGAGTCCTCCGGTTAAAGGGTTGTACCGACTTTCGCGGTTAGGGGTAAAAGTGTGGTATTCCGGTTGCCGGGGTGCTTGGCACGGGCAAGGCGGCCACGGGATACCTCGAGAAGCGAAAAGAAGGTGAAAACTGGTTGTCCCCACCAGTCAAGGGAAGGAGCCACTCCGTTAAGAGTTCTCCTCGGTCGTCGGGAAAAGTGGTGAGACGGTTCAGCAGGTCTCCACCGGGTGGTGTCGTCGAAGCAGGTCGGCTCAGCTCTTCCCTCGTCGGATTCTTGGTCCTGTGGCGACTTCTGAAGTTCCAGTCCCCAAAGCCCTGCTTTTATGCAGCAAACCCCCATTCACCCAGCCTAGCTGTCACTCAAACATGCTAAGTGGTGAGCCGGCCGGCTCACCACTTGGGCCAATCAGGACGGAGTGCGACTTGAGTTACCAAGGTAACTCAGTCCAGGGTGCCTAAATTCCCCTCCACCCCTCCTAAGTACCCCAGACAGAGTGGCACCACTTTGGAGGGCTTCTGTGGAGAAGCCCGCCAAAAGTGGAACAAAGGGCTCCACTTTGGGTCAGAGTTACAGAGGCGAACGCCAACGCCATTTTAGAATCAAGTTTTGGCAAAAAGTCCCAACCGGAGTTATAATAATAAATATATAAACCGGCGGTATGTTTAAGGCTACCGTAAATAAATAATTAAATGTGTTAGCCTAAAACAATGGGAAATCCCATAGGAAAATATTCGCGGTCGAATATAAAACGTAGTTTCCACTGCCACCAGCCAAAACTCGATCAGGGGGGACGGAGACGTGCCCCCTCGACTAACAGACCCTGGGGCAATCGAATTGCCCCAGCCAGTACGTCCACAATATGATGGTTTGTACTGGTTCTGTTCAGGATTCAAGACTAGCAAAGTCTTTGGTGACTTTACATGCCCTGGGAGACAGTAGTCAGTCCCAGGGTATGGAGTCTATGTTGGGGAGTCCCTAGGACACCCCTGGGTCACGGCACAGAGGGTGCTGTGTAACCCACATCACAAAAAAACATGAGGCCCTATGGAGAAAAAAACCCCATAGCCCATTCAACACAAGGTTTAACCAAGAAAACACACTTCAACATGTCCAAGAGTGAGGGTAAAAGAGTCTCACTTTTGGCAGGAGAAAAAAAAGAAACCCCAGAAATCCAGCAAAGCTGCTGGGGGACTCACTAGGTAGGGAAATTCAGCCTAAACAGAGAATTCTCCCTAACACTCGCCCCCCCCAGACTAAGGGACAGGAGGATTTAATCCACTCCTGGATGAACCTCATACCTCTAGTCGATGATATACATCCTAGAGAGTCCATCAGCATTTTGATGGTGACACCCTGACCTGTGCTCAATGGTGAAATCAAACCCTTGCAGGCAGATTGACCATCTCAATAGTTTTGGATTTTCCCCTTTCATTTGCATTAACCATCTCAAGGGTTGGTGGTCAGTCTGAATAACAAAAGTAGAACCATACAAGTATGGCCTAAACTTCTTCAGTGCCCACACAATAGCAAAGCATTCTCTTTCGATAGTTGCCCACCTTGTCTCAGGATCCTTCAGTTTCCTACTGATGAAGCAAATGGGGTGCTCCCTACCCTTCTCATCCAGTTGGTTTAGAACTGCACCTATACCTACATTGGAAGCATCAGTTTGTACAATGAAAGGTTGGTGGTAGTCAGGAGCTCTCAATACTGGAGCTTGGCAAAGAGTTCTCTTCAGTTTTTCAAAGGCCTGATTGCACTCCTCATTCCATTTTACCTTTTTAGGGAATTTGGGAGAGGAGATTACATTCAGTGGAGAAGCTATGGTCCCATAGTTCTCAATGAAATTCCTGTAATATCCAGTGAGGCCTAGAAAAGCTCTCACTTGGGTTTGAGTAGTTGGTGTTGTCCAATTTTGCACAGCTTCAATCTTGCTGGGCAAAGGCCTTATTTCTCCACCTCCTACCTCATGTCCAAGGTAGACCACTTTACTTTGACCAATCTGGCACTTACTGGCTTTGATTGTCAAATGGGCCTTTTCCAGAGCCTGCAACACATGTCCTAGGTGGTTCACATGTTCTTCCCAGGAGTGGCTGAAGACTGCAATGTCATCCAAGTATGCCATGCAGAAATCTTCCATCCCAGCCAGAACTTGGTTCACCATCCTTTGGAATGTGCCAGGTGCATTTTTTAGTCCAAAAGGCATGACCTTAAACTGGTACAAGCCAACTGGGGTTGAAAATGCAGTTTTCTCCTTGGCATGGGCTGTCAGGTCAAATGTGCTGAGGTACTTGGCTGCACCAAGTTTATCCACCAACTCATCTGTCCTGGGCAAAGGGTGGGCATCAGTCTTGGTGACTGCATTTAGAGCTCTATAGTCCACACAGAATCTCAAGTCTTTGGATCCTGCCTTTGGTACTAACACAACTGGGCTAGACCATGGACTAGTAGAGGGCTCTATTACCCCGAGATCAAGCATCTTCTTGACCTCTCCTTTGATGTGGGCTCTGATATGTTCTGACATTCTGTATCCTCTGCTTTTGACTGGCAGACAGTCACCAGTGAGTATCTCATGCTGGCCCCAAGGGGTCAAGCCTGGTGACAGTGAGAACAGGGAGGCAAAACTGATTTAACATAGATTTGCACTCCTCTTGTTGCTCAGGTGTCAGGTCTGAAGAGAGGTTGACTCCTTCAACTTTTTCATCTAAAGGCACACCTCTGAGGAGATCAGGGAGAGATTCACTCTCTTCTTCCTCTGCAGCTGAAGCTAGAAGCAAGGCTCCTACATCAGGCCTGGAGATGTATGCTTTTAGTCGGTTGGTGTGGAAGACTCTAGGAGCTTCCCTGGGTCTGCCCAGATCCACCAGATAGTTGACCTCTCCAAGTTTTCCCACAATCTTGAAGGGTCCCATCCATTTGTCTTGCAAGGCCCTCTGCCTTGTTGGGAGCATAACTAGAACTAGCTGGTCTTGAGTAAATTCGACCATGTTAGCCTTCTGGTCGTGCCAATGTTTGACCAGAGCTTGACCAGCTTTCAAGTTGTCACTTGCTTCTGCCATCATGTGTGACATTCTCCTCCGGAGACCTATCACATAGTCAGTCACTCTGACTGGCTTGAGGGGAGGAGCACCTTCCAATCCCTCCTTAATCAGGGCCAATGGGCCTCTGACTGGATGGCCATAGAGAAGCTCAAAGGGAGAATAACCTACTCCCTCCTGAGGGACTTCTCTATAAGCAAAGAGAAGGCATGGCAGTAGAAGGTCCCACTTTTTCTTAAGGGGTTCTTCTAAAGCACCTATCATGCTCTTCATGGTTCTATTAAACCTTTCAACCAACCCGTTTGTCTGAGGGTGGTATGCGGTTGAGAACTTGTAGGTAACTCCACAGGTTTTCCACATGGCTTTCATGTAGTGGGACATAAAGTTTGACCCCCTGTCAGAGATTACCTCCTTAGGAAACCCAACCCTGGTAAAAATACCAAGGAGGGCCTTAGCCACAGCCGGAGCTGTAACAGTCCTCATAGGAATTGCCTCAGGGTACCTAGTAGCATGGTCTACTACAACAAGGATAAACCTGTTGCCTGAGGAGGTTGGGGGATCAAGGGGACCAACAATGTCAATCCCTACCCTCTCAAATGGGACTCCCACAACTGGGAGAGGCACTAAAGGTGCCACATTCTTGGAACCAACCTTACCAGAAGTCTGGCAGGTATGGCAGCTCTTACAATATCTATCTACTTCAGCCCCCATCTTTGGCCAATAAAAGTAGAGTGAGAGCCTTTCCTTGGTCTTCTTGAAACTCAAGTGACCAGCCAAAGGTATCTCATGGGCTAGTTGTAAGAACTGTTGTCTGTTCTCTTGTGGGACTACAAGGCGTTTGTAGTCTCCAGGTTCAGACTCAGTCGGTTCACTGTAGAAGAGGCCATCTTCCCAGTGTAACCTATACTTCCCAGGCTCTTGCCCATCAGCTTGAGCAGCTGCCTGGTGGCGGAGACCTTCCAGAGTTGGACATTCTCTTTGCCCCTTACGAAAAACTGCCCTGCTAGGCCCACCTTCTGCCAGTAAAGACTGCAGCTCAGGATGGTCCTCAGGGTCCAAATCTCCAATAAGGTTGGGGCCTCCTTCTAGCTCTTCCTCAGAGTCCAGCTCAACCACACAGGGTTGTACCTCCCTCTCAGCCTCAGCTGGAGGTGGAGTTACAGGTGTAACTTTGGACAACCTAGGGGGAAGCCCTTGTTGGAAGCACTGGAGTGCTTGCTGCTGGCTTTTTCCTAGGAGTCTTGGGTTGCCCCTTTGCTCCTGATCTGGTAGTTACTGCAGTAAGTTGCTCCAGTGGGAGAGGAGTGATTTCTGTCATCATCTCCTGAGATAACCCTCTCAGGGTTTTCTCTCTTGCAGGTTTTGTGAGCTCCTGTAACCTTTTGCTAGGTGGTCTGGGGGTATGTGACACAACTCCAAGAGCTTTGAGGTCATTACCCAACAGAACCCTACCTGGCACTTCACATTGTACACTGACAGGTATTTTTACAGCCATATCATTACATTGGATGAGAACTGGTAACTGGGGACACATCTGCACAGGCCCACCAGCTAACTTGGTGAGGCATTTGGGTGCCTTAGCAACATCCTCTGCCTTGAAAAATGATTCATCCACCACAGTTATGCTGGCTCCAGTGTCCCTAATGGCAGGAGTCTCCTGACCATTCACCTGGACACTGTCCTTATAATACTCTTTAGTATTATCTGGGATAGAATTATAGACATCTAAATTCTGTTGTTCCCACAACCCCAGAGAGACTAAAGAAACACTAGCTGAGACTCCAGTGGGTTCATCAGCTAGTAATAGAAAGTTTCCACTTGCCATATGTACTTCCTCTTCTGGAGCGAAGGCTAAGGAGGCAAGCTGGACCCCTGAAGGTTTACCCTTACATCTGGGATCTCCTTTCACATGGTCAGTAGCCTTACAAACAAAGCATGAGCCAAAGGCTCGCTGGAATGGAGGCTTGTTCTGACCTCCTTCTGGTCTGGGACCAGAAGGTACACTAGCCTGATTTGGTTTCCCTTGTGGCTTACCCTTATAGTTTTGTTTGGGGCCCTCTTTGGAATTTGTAGTATTAGAATTCTCTTTGGAGTCCTTTTTAGGCTGTTTCTCCCCATCCTTCTTCTGAGTTACCCCAGAATCCTTGTGAGTGGCCCTGTTGGCAACCCACAAGTCAGCAGCCTTAGCTAGTTTCCGGGAATCTAATTCCCTGGAATCAGCCAAGTGTTGTCTGAGCTCAGGAGAGCAGGCATCATAAATAGTCTCCAACATAAACAAATTCTTCATACATTCATAAGTGTTCACCTTGTAACCCTTAATCCATCCCTCTAAGTTTTTCAAACATTCACTCACCCAGGTAGCCCAAGGGGTACCATCATGCTTTTTGAGGCTCCTAAACCTCTTAAGATACTGGGAAGGGGTCTTCCCAAACCTAGCTATCAAAGCTAGTTTCACACATTCATAGTCCTTCCTATCCTCCTCCCCCATCTCCATTACCACATCAGTTGCAACAGGGGGAAGCCTAGAGAACAACCAGGTGAGTAAGTCATTTCCTGTGATGTTCTGGAGCCCATGATTATATTCAAACAGAGACAACCAATCCAACACATCCAACTTAGGCTCATACATACCAATCAATTCTTTAGGCATCCGGGGTCTTTTAGGACTGGAACTTCTAGAGGAGCCAGAGAGAGAAACATTCTCAACAGATAATTTCTTCATTTCTAAGTCATACTTGAGCTCCATTTCCCTTAGCCTTAGTTCTTTGTCAGTTTGAGCATTAAGTTTCTTATACTCCAATTCTAGTTTCATTTTCTCCAGTTCAAAGTACTGAGGACTAAATGTGGGACCTGGTAAAGGTCCAATAGGTACATCAGGTAGAGCAGGCAGAGGCCTAGGGGGGACAGTTACAACAGCCTCACCCTCCTCTTCTGACTCTTCCTCAGAATCAACATTTTGCTCCATGTTAACTTCAATACTGTCATCTACAGTTGCTGGAGTGGTAGGTTCCTCTGAACCATCCCCCAGACTTTGGTTAGCTAACAATATTTCAATCAGCTCCATTTTCTTGCCCTTAGTCAGGAGATCCTTATGTTTACAGAGCACTCTTAAACAATCAGCAGTTTTGGCTGCAAGGGACTCTTGACTATAGCTTTCTATAACTGACATGTTAGAGGATTACTTTTACAGTGCTAAGCTTTGTGGTTAGTTGCACTAAGGTATCTAAAGCACAATAAAATGTATACTCAATACAAATCCCACCGCTGTACACCAGTGTTAGGCAGAAACCTGTGCAGTTCCCTTGGGGAACACTGCAAAAGATTTAAGACTACAGGTATAGCAGTAAACCCACTTGGTAGCAGTCTGCACCACCCAGATTTACCTGGTAGCTGTGGCTGAGCAGTCAGACTTCCCTCAAGAAGAGTTAGGCAGTATGCAAAGTATACACCATATGTACTCAGACACAATAGCACAAGCAAACACTGACCAGAGCTTGGTTTCAAAAGTATATAGTTATTTATTTTCAAGAACATATAAGTTGAAAACACTCTAGCAAAAATATAGTAAAACACTCTAAACACAGTTATATGGAAAGCAGTCCCAATCCTTATTCCTATCTAGACAACTCTAGGTTAACACCACATAATTCAAACAGAGGTGAGCGCTTAACGCTAGATGACACTCTATTAGGTAAAAAGAAGGGAGAAGGAGCAGAATTAGGTTAAACACACCACTCTAAGGTCCAGAACACTTGCAATAGACTCAGAGAAGTACAAAGTCACAGGTGAGCAAAAGTCACTAGGCAGGGCCCACTCTTAGAGTAGCCGGAGCGAAAAATGTGCCCAAGATCACACTGTTATTAGGGATTCAAAGTCTTGCAAAGAGTTAGAAAGAGTTTAGAGTGGCTTAGAAAGTTTAGCCAGGGTGTCCCAGGCACTCCCAGGTTCGAAAGCCGGGGGCTAAATCTACCCCGTACAGTCGGTGGCAAGGGAAGCCAGGCGGAACACGGTACCTTAAGCGGAAAGGGTCCTCCAGCGGTGGCAGTTGTTCCAGGCAGTGGCAGCAAGGCTCGACGTTGGTCAGGGGGGAAGAAGTTCTCGCTGAAGAGCAGAAGAAGAAGGTCGTTGCACTGCCCGGGAAGAAACCAGCCATGGAGTCCTCCGGTTAAAGGGTTGTACCGACTTTCGCGGTTAGGGGTAAAAGTGTGGTATTCCGGTTGCCGGGGTGCTTGGCACGGGCAAGGCGGCCACGGGATACCTCGAGAAGCAAAAAGAAGGTGAAAACTGGTTGTCCCCACCAGTCAAGGGAAGGAGCCACTCCGTTAAGAGTTCTCCTTGGTCGTCGGGAAAAGTGGTGAGACGGTTCAGCAGGGCTCCACCGGGTGGTGTCGTCGAAGCAGGTCGGCTCAGCTCTTCCCTCGTCGGATTCTTGGTCCTGTGGCGACTTCTGAAGTTCCAGTCCCCAAAGCCCTGCTTTTATGCAGCAAACCCCCATTCACCCAGCCTAGCTGTCACTCAAACATGCTAAGTGGTGAGCCGGCCGGCTCACCACTTGGGCCAATCAGGACGGAGTGCGACTTGAGTTACCAAGGTAACTCAGTCCAGGGTGCCTAAATTCCCCTCCACCCCTCCTAAGTACCCCAGACAGAGTGGCACCACTTTGGAGGGCTTCTGTGGAGAAGCCCGCCAAAAGTGGAACAAAGGGCTCCACTTTGGGTCAGAGTTACAGAGGCGAACGCCAACGCCATTTTAGAATCAAGTTTTGGCAAAAAGTCCCAACCGGAGTTATAATAATAAATATATAAACCGGCGGTATGTTTAAGGCTACCGTAAATAAATAATTAAATGTGTTAGCCTAAAACAATGGGAAATCCCATAGGAAAATATTCGCGGTCGAATATAAAACGTAGTTTCCACTGCCACCAGCCAAAACTCGATCAGGGGGGACGGAGACGTGCCCCCTCGACTAACAGACCCTGGGGCAATCGAATTGCCCCAGCCAGTACGTCCACAATATGATGGTTTGTACTGGTTCTGTTCAGGATTCAAGACTAGCAAAGTCTTTGGTGACTTTACATGCCCTGGGAGACAGTAGTCAGTCCCAGGGTATGGAGTCTATGTTGGGGAGTCCCTAGGACACCCCTGGGTCACGGCACAGAGGGTGCTGTGTAACCCACATCACAAAAAAACATGAGGCCCTATGGAGAAAAAAACCCCATAGCCCATTCAACACAAGGTTTAACCAAGAAAACACACTTCAACATGTCCAAGAGTGAGGGTAAGAGAGTCTCACTTTTGGCAGGAGAAAAAAAAGAAACCCCAGAAATCCAGCAAAGCTGCTGGGGGACTCACTAGGTAGGGAAATTCAGCCTAAACAGAGAATTCTCCCTAACAATGGTCTAATAAAATTTTTTATTTAAAAAATAGATAGGCCACATAAAAAAAAAATATACTAGCACCCTCCGTTTTAAAACTTCCTATGTATAATTTTGAGCTATTCAAGCTCAAAATTCGAAAAAGCAAGCACAGGGGCGCAGCCATTTTGTGAAATGGAGGCCCTCCTGTGCTGGCTTTTGCTTTTGCGGCACTAATGAAGGAAAAGCCAGCCAGCTATAGTAAACAAAGTCTACCGCTGGGTGGCTTTCCCTTCATTAGTGCCGGGACTCGGAGGACGCGGACCGGAGACCAGAGCAGGAAAGCTGGAGCTGGAGGAGCCCGGAAAACTTAGAAATAAAACCACAGCTTTAAAAACGTTGTATTTATGTTTGCTGTCGCTTTTGAAGCGACCGCAAACATAAATACAACGTTATTGTGTTGGAAAACGCTGCGGTTTTAAAACCGCAGCGTTTTCCAACACAACCGCGTTGTGTCTGCCTGAATCTGCTTTTCCATTTGGGGCTCTCGGGCTCCCCACGGGGAGCCCGAGAGCCCCAAATGGGAAAGCAGATTTAGGCAGACAACGCAGCATTTAGCATTTCCCATTTGGGGCTCTCGGGCTCCCCACGGGGAGCCCGAGAGCCCCAAATGGGATATCAGCTGCAGGTAGAAACACTACGGGGCATGTAAACATAACCGCGTGTGTTTCTGCCTGCTGTGGCTTTCACTTTGGGTCTCCGGTGCTCCCCCGGAGACGCGGTTGTGTTGGAAAACGCTGCGGTTTTAAAACAGCAGCGTTTTCCAACACAATAACGTTGTATTTATGTTTGCGGTCGCTTCAAAAGCGACCGCAAACATAAATACAACGTTTTTAAAGCTGCGGTTTTATTTCTAAGTTTTCCGGGCTCCTCCAGCCCGGAAAACCTAGAAAAAAAACCGCAGCTAGTGCTTATTTTTTGTAAAAAAAATAAATAGCACTTACCGAGATTCAGCTCCAGCTTTCCTGCTCTGGTCTCCGGTCCGCGTCCTCCGAGTCCCGGCACTAATGAAGGGAAAGCCACCCAGCGGTAGACTTTGTTTACTACAGCTGGCTGGCTTTTCCTTCATTAGTGCCGCAAAAGCAAAAGCCAGTACAGGAGGGCCTCCATTTCACAAAATGGCTGCGCCCCTGTGCTTGCTTTTTCGAATTTTGAGCTTGAATAGCTCAAAATTTTACATAGGAAGTTTTAAAACGGAGGATGCTAGTATATTTTTTTTTATGTGGCCTATCTATTTTTTAAATAAAAATGTTTACTAGACCATCCCTTTAATGCCTTCTTCTTCAGGGTTTTGACAGTGCTCTAATAGATGCAACATGTTCTTTGCCTTCCTACATACAGTTAAGGATAGGCCTAGTGCTTCCAAAGGATCAATAGTGGCTTTTATCATTGCTACCATTAACGGGGAAGAAAATTCCACCAAGACCCAATTGGATTCACTGCCTATCCTGGCCAATTCTAGCTTGATAATATCACGTGATGTTATTACCCTGAGTTAATCATTCTCTGCAAACAAGGCCAACAAATATGCTCGGTTCAAGAATGGGCTGTAGGCTGTGGGTTTCTTTTCTTGCATCAACATCCACCTACCCAGGGCCGTTACATCCTCTCCACCCGTCAAGATTTTCTTAGCCACAATTGGCACAGTTCCAGCTATTGTCTTAGTGCTTTGTTGGCGAGATATTTCCAAATTTCCTATATCCAGGCCTTTCTCGGGAGCTCCATTTTTAAAGTTAACTGTCGTTGATCGAGTGCTAAATCCTTTTAAGGTTGATTAAATAGTTTTCAGGGCTTCTGGTGATTTATTCTGGATCTGCTTTCTCCTGGTCTTGCTTCCAATTAACTGAGGGGCCATTGAGGCGGGTGCTCCTCTTGAAGCCATCTGGTAGGCAAGCCTCAATGATGTGACCTTTTCCTGACTTCTCAAACTTTCATCGCCTTAGATACTTTCCATCCCTCATCGGCTTCTTCCGTCTTATTACTTAGAAGGATTGGCGTCTCCTCTGTGCGAGATGCTGCTTCCTTAAATGGTACAAATATTTCCTCTTATTCCTAGTGAGACAACTCCACTGATGATGAAGCCAATCTTGTTATATTACTAGTGGACGGTATCTGGGAGTCCAAAATCCAATTTCCCACAGTTCTGTGACCTTTTTCCTTATCACTAATGCTCTCCTTTATTAGTTTGGGCAATGTCAGTTTTAACACTAGGCCGGTTGGTGTGGCTGCCATGTCTTAACACTGTTTGACTGTCAGAGTTTGTTCATGGTTGTCTCCATCCAAGCTAATTTTTCAATAATCAGGTTGATGTTATCTTGATTATTTTCCATTAGATTTATAGACGAATATATTGTGTAGCATGGTTGGAAGTTTCCCAAAATTCTGATTCTGAATCGGAATACAATGAAGAGTCTGATGAGGATGCCAGAGCTCTCAAATCTGGGGAGCCAGAAAGAATAGACGATGGGATGTCAGCCAGATTATTCACAGATGGCGCACTCTGGAGGCCAATACACATTTTCAGGAGCAAATTATTATTAATTGCAGTGGACACAGGTGAGGTTTCCTTGTTTAAGGGCGGGTTAGTGACGGCATGGTTACTCTGTGGCGAGTGTCTTGATGGGGATAAGTCCACAGCAATAGTTGGTTTCTGCACTAGTGAATTTTTTGCAGTTACTTGATTTTTCATCGGCATATAATCAGTCATTTTGCCTTTGTTTTTCAAAGCGGTATATGCATTGGCCATTTTCTTGCCTCCATTTTTGAATGAACTGCGAATCCGGGCGCATCGGGGGCCACTGCGCGTCATTTCTGCGAGCAGAAGGCAAGAGTATACAAGTGCTGGGTTAAAAGGGAAGTTTTCCATTCCCCCCAGTCACCCAGCACCAATTTTAACAGCCACTCAGTAAACAATGTTCCTGCACTGGCCCAGCCAATCAACTCAGTGAACGGGTCAGCGAGAGTAGGAGGAGCCCCACAACAGACCTACAGATCCTACGAGGCAAACTCTGCAGTGCAGCGTGGGCTCTCTCTACCAATTTCCGCCAGGTACAGAGGTCAAGGTACAGTGGTGCTTATTATGGAATAGAGGGAAAAGTTATTTGGGGTACAAAAACAGCTCACAGTTAGTCATACCGTGTTAAGACGACACAGAAAGATTCCAGCCAGCTGTAAGGTATGGATACGCTGTGCCGCCGTCGCTCGCCAGAGACTGTTGAGACTGACTTCACCTCAGCACAGCTCTGTGCCGCTCCATGGGAGTAAAGGGATTTTAAGGGTAGCTCCTCCTGCAAGGAAGCAACAATGGAAGACAGACCAAACTCCAGCAGTATGTGCAGTTTCCTGCCGAGACTGCCTTCACCTTAGTACAGCTCTGCACAGCACCTGTTCCAAGTTCTCACACATGCAGAATTTATGGTCCTTACATCACCTCCTGTCCATATATATACATTCAACATAGGTTGTTAAAATGCATTCAGATGACAATCAATACAAGAGGTAGGTAAATTAATGCAGTAAAGATGGAACAAAGTCACAAGTGAATTCTTCTAACTTCAGCAGTCTAATCCCTAAGATGAATGAGACCTTGTGCCCAAAAGTCTCAAGAGCCACAATGATTCACACCACAATGTAGTCTCTGTAGTTTAGCTCTAATTTTGATTGTGTTGGTGATTGTTCAAAAGAAGATAGTCAACAAGGTTACTAGGTAAGCAAATTGTGTTCTTAGCTTTCAGGAAATACTACCCAGGTTCGACGACCAAAAGGTAGTTCAATGGAATGTTAGAATACAAAGGGATTGGTTCCGATGTTATCCAATGGAGGGCACAGGGGACAAATGCTTTGCGTTTACTAACCCCCTGACTCTGATTTTCTCAGATGACTTGATGGGTCGACTAGGTCCCTTGTATGGGATTTCCTGACCTGCCTCTTAAGCGCGGCCTGCATGCTCCTCTCACCTATCTGACTGGCCCATGATTTAAACAAGATTTGAAGAGGGATCCATCCCTCTTCCATTTTTGACGGCCATGTCAGAAATCTCATTTATGTTTTTTCTTTTTCTTTGTTTGGCTTTTCAAAGAAAATCTTTACAAAAGTACACAAAGTAATCATTTTTCCATTTAAAATATACATATTTACATATCTTCACATTTGCTATTTACATAATTCATGGGTCTACTTCTCTCAATTACCTTAATCTCATTAATTCGTGTTAGTGACTAGATGGAACTGCATCTCGCAAATTCATTTGATCTCTTATACATTAAGAAACAAATTTGAGCTAAACACAAATTCATAATTGTTTGTTCGAGAAGCACCTCTCACATAAACATACATCCACAAACCTTTTTGTTAAAACCATGCCGTGAAAACAAATTTCATACAACATATTCATTGTCGCTATAGAAGTAAAACAATCCATTCTTTCTACACCCATTTTGCTAACTCTCTTAATTACATTTAACCTCGACATTGTGCTTAACTAATAGATTCCTTTTAGAATCAAACAATAAAGAAAACAATCATACAATAGACATTAAGCAACTGACATTTGTTAAAAATCTCACTATCGCCATTTTCAAGGAAACAGATTTTCTGTGCAACATATTCCACCACATTACTTCAGGAAGTACTCTCTCTGTGTTGGACACACATTTTCCAAAATACTCCAATCTTTTTTTTAAAATTTTTTATTTTTATTTAATGTAACATCAGTTTGTACAAAAGAAAGACAACTTTAAGTTACAGGTTACAAATCTCGTAGTATCTAGGATCTAGAACAACTTCGGTCACAGAACCAAAAGGATCCTCGTCTCTCAGACCAGGCCCATCAAATTGGATAAGTCCAAGGCGTCCAAAAAGTTTATGATTGCACAAATTAACTGAGTGTTGATGCCACCAATCAAATAACACCACCAAGCATCCATATTTCCAGATAAGGGAGCAAAGTGGGCCAAATGCTGGTTGCGCTGAACAGCAATCGCCTCACAGGCAGTGATTAAGTGCCGTAATGATTCTGTCACTTGGTTACAGAACCGACATCGAGCGTCCTGTTCAGATATCTCACGCCTCAGTACAAGGATCTCCTTGGATTTATAGAGATTGAGGCGTAATCGTAGGAACATGTTCCTGTGATAGCTTGATGGAAATCTATCTAGGTACTTTGGCAAAATGTCCAATCTATTCAAGGCGCTTCCAAGGTCTAAGGAAGAAGACAATTTGTTTCTAGCCTCCTCATTTAGTATCCAATTATGTTGGCGCAATTTCTTTTTTGCCACTTGCGGTCGCAAGATTACGGTCTCGAGAGAAACATCGGCATTATGTAATATGCAAACCAGCTTGGCTTTCCACTTATTTATCAAACCAGCAGACGGATGCTCTGAAACTGTATGCAAAATTTCATATGGTGTTGAATTATGTTCCAGCATCATTTTTCTCAGAGTGGAGATGGATTTCCACAGCACAGTACCGTAGAGTGAATCAATGCATAACTCGTAACGTATCGCTGTCATTGCAGAATTTTTTGGCAGCCTTAGAACTTTTCGCCAGAAATTTCCCTCCAGTTTGTTCCACAAAACCTGAGGGATAGTCCAGCCAGATTCACTCCCAAATGTTAAAGCAGGCGTCACTTTTTGCAGGTAGAATGTTAGAATTGGCTTAAAAGATAATTTGCTATATGCTACGTGCAGTTTGGCACCTTGCAATGCAAACATTTGCATACGGGCCACCAAGTCTTGTGTCCAGTCCCACTCACGAATAGAATTATTAAATTGCACTCCTAGATATCTGATGCTATTCAATGTCTCTAGTCGTTTGTCCATTATTTGCCAGCAAAATTTACGAGAACGTGCTTAAGAACCACGTCCAATCACTATTATCTTCGACTTTTTGGAGTTGATTTGTAAGTCGTTTTGCAGGCAATAGTTTTGAAACGCATTCAGCAGTCTCTGAAGCCCAACTGGAGTAGAGTCTATGAGAACGATGTCGTCAGCGTAGATGACCCAGCTTATTTGTTGCCCATTTACTAACGGCGGAAAAATCCTTTGATCTTTAAATGCCAGAGATAAGTCTGAAATGAAAAGTTTGAAAAGTAGTGCAGCAAGCGGGGAACCTTGTTTCACACCCCTTTTTGAGACTATTTAATCTGACAAATCACCCTGCTGATTTAACCTTACTCTAAAGGACGTATTAGAGTGGAGGGCAATCAAGAGCTCCAGCAAGTCACTTGGTCAATTCCAGTCATTTATTTTTTTCCATAGGAGATTACGATTTATGCTGTCAAATGCCTGGCTCAGATCTATAAATGCAAGGTACAGCATTTTCTTTCTCTTCAGGGCATCGAGTTTTAAACAGTTTAGGAGGACCAGATTTAATTCAACTCCAACTCCTTTGGTAAATCCTGTTTGCCTGGGATCGCTCACGGCAATCTCAGTTGCCCAATTTGACAGGCGCTTTTGCAAAAAGGCTCCAAAGACCTTGCCGATTGTGTCCAAAAGGGCAATTGGGCGATAGTTGTTAGGATCGTCTCGATTGCCCCTTTTGAATATTGGAACCACTACTGCCCTTAACCATGAAGCCGGCAGGATTTTTTCATGCGAAATTCGTTCAAACAGAGATCTCATCATGTTGGCCCATAGAGACTTTTGGGATTTTAGCATCACATTTGAGATACCATCGGGGCCTGCAGCCCTAGAAGCCTTTAACTTCGTGATTGCCAATTCGATGTCTTCTGCAGAATCTTCTACATTCCATCTTGCAGTGGTTGTTAATGTCGAGGGTACCACAATGCAGTTTAAGTCATCAAAGACAGCGGAAAAGTAAGCGACCCAGGTGGCCCCGTTCACACCACTCGCCATTGAATAGGTGTGATTCAAGCTACCAGTGTTGATTATCTCCCAAATGTGTCTGCTGTCCTTCAAAATAATCAATTTTAACATCTGTTCAGCTTGAGACTGCCTTCGCAAAAAATTAAAGGATTTAATCCAGTTACGATATTTCTGGCATCTAGATTTTATTTTGGTGGGAGCACTTCCAGGATCGACTTTTTTCAGGAGCCTTATATCATCATGTAGCTTTTTCTTTTCCTGACTTATGGTTGCATTGAAACGATGTTTTACTTCAGATGCAATCCCTTTGTGGATTATATTCCTCCCTTTAAAGTAGTGTATTAACAAGGGATAATTAATCCTTGAAGTTATTGAGGGTGCTTTCTCAAGGTTGTTTGTCAGCATTAGCAACTGAGGTGCACTCATGCGCAATCTGTTTGCTCCATTATTTATTGTTACGCTCTCAAGGTACTTAAATGAGGCTGATTTTGTTGTTTTTTCCCAGTTTAACAACATTGCATCATGGTCACTCTTGTCAGTCTGTTTTATTTCAAATGAAGAGACTGTTGCTAACAATGTTTTGGACACCCAAATGTAATCAAGTGTCTTTTTACTCATGCCTCGTTTCCAAGTAAAGCCACGAGGGATATCACCACGGGTTGCTCTGTTCAGCATTGAGCACTCTCTCAATGCCATTTCTTTTAACCATCTGACACCTCGATCCTGCAATTTACCATTAATCATTATACCATCTTCATCGCATTTAGGTGTTGGCATATTTAACCAGGCATAGTTGAAATCACCACATATTATAATTTCCGGATCCTCATCTGCTAGAAGACACTTATCAACCTCCGACAGTACGGCGCCAATGAACTTTGATTGCGAGATCATTGCAGTATTCCAGTAGATGTTGACAATCAATAACACTTGATTCCTGATTGAAGAAAAACATTTTATCTGAATCTTTGTTACTTGTACGACATGTTCAGATTTACAGAGGATATGATCGTCCAATCATTATTATTCTTGATCATTATAACCAGGCCAGCGAAGGGACGACCGAAAAGGTTTTTTCCAGCAGGATTCAGAAGGACTGTATACCCATCACAACCAGGGCACTCGCGCAGCCATGTTTCCTGTAAACATATAATTGACAAGTCCATCGGGAATTGCCACTTTCCGTCAAACAGATGTTTAAAGCCACGAGTGTTCCAGGATAGCAGCTGGTTATTTTCTTCTCTGCTGTCCGCTCTTTGCTAATAGTCCTGTTGTTTTGCAGTTTTTGTACAGGGTGTGTGTTTAATGCTCATCTGGTCCCACAGAACTTTCCTTCTCTTTTCTTGTTCGGTGTGTTCCACTGGTGATAAGTGTGGACTAACCTCATCACAAGCATCAACACTTATTACTTCGAAGCCGAAGAACAAGAGGTCGTCCGCGGCATCTAATATGGCCATCTTGAGAGCACGACAGTGTAGATGTAAATTTACCCAGTCCGAAAAATCCTCAGACATGTATTCAACAACTGCTATGTCTTCCAATTTTATTGCACGCAGCGTTGCAATACACTGTAGCAGGTTCAGAATGTTCTTTCGATTTAGATTTACCTCTTTCTGTTCTGGCAAGGCATTTTTGATTTGGATTTTCCATATGCCTTTACGTGTATTGTCAGGTCGATTTTTGCTGGACATGTTTGCTTTGTCGTCAAGTTTTTCAATTTGTGCACTTGTTAGTTTTGGATTTAATTTACTCCACAGGGGAAATGGGAGAGCTTCCGCCCTTCCTTTAATCGCGTTTGCCCCTAAGCTCTCTTTGGTGGCAATCGATATGGAAGGAGCCCTTGCGACTTTCGTGGTTACTTGCACGCCAGGGCTGGTCAAATTCATATTTGACTCGGTCGGCCGCTTCATGAGTTCTTTACCACGTCTTTCAGCAATTGACTTTGGTACTACTACAGTGCCAACACTATCGTCGATGTCATCGTCGTCTATAGAGTATGTTGAATACTCACATAACTTCAATGATGCATCAGAACTTGAATCATTGTCACTACTAGAAGCTTTTCTAGCTATTTTGGCATTTGGCTGGGATGGTAACTTTTTCACCAGAGCCAATTTAGGTTTTAATTGTCCGTCCAATCCTTTCTCCGGCCGCTTAAATGGGGAAAGGGACGGCGGAGTTGATAAGTTTCGAATGAATTTTTTCTTACAAAATGTACGGGCACGTTTGGCTACTTGTTTCCGAGTTATAAGATTTGGAGCACCTTTTGTGCCACAAGAGTTTTGTTGCAGGGTTTGTTTTTCATTCTCTTTCGCCAGCCCTGTTGGTGTTTTGAAAATCCCAAAGGAAAGTTTTTCCGTTAAGTTTATTTGTTCTTGTACCTCTGCAACTTTATCTGCTTGGATAACCACACCAAGCGTGGCAGACGGGGCAGCGCCTTCTACAACAATCACTGGAGGTGCTTGCTGCAAAGTGTGAGTGTTAGCCCCAACAGGCAGCAAACAGTTATTCTTAGAGCTTGCCACTGCATGCTGAACCTGCCCAAGAGGGGCTCCTTTTGTAACATTTGAGCATCCCGCCGAGGTACTGCATGCAGGGCCACCCAGGGTCATCAGGTGCTTCTGGAATACCTGGCCGGTCTCCGAGGGTTGATCCTTAGACAAGTTAATTTGACAGTTAGGAGCATGAACATATTCACAAACTGGACTCGTGAAAGTGGGTGTGTTATGACGCATCCACTTTGTACACTCAATTACAGCGTCCATTAATGCGGAATTGTCACTATTTGACTGGCGAGCTAAGTCACTTAGTCTGGATTGCCATTTTGAGGAGTTTTCAGCTTCAATATCCAATCTAGCATCAATTGCCTTCGAGAAACTTTCTAGACTTCTCATTTTTGCAATTATGTCTACCAGCAAGGTCATTTGATCGGTTACTGCATCATGTATAGATTCATACAACTTCATGAATGGAAGTAATGCAATTGATGTTGCGGCCAATACGTTGTTGTGTATTTGGGTTCCTGCCGCGGTAGACAGAGCTTTTAGCTGGTTGATCAGTTTTTGTTGCCTCCTGGGCAGTTTTAGCCATCTTCGGGAACTGCGTTTTTCTTTCTAAGCAAGTCGTCTGCAGGTGGAATACACGTTACTGCTCTTTTTTTCGACTTCGTCTGTACCAGATAGTTCAAAAATCTCACATGACGATTGATGGGCGGAATCGTTTGATCTGGACAGCAACAAAGTTTCGGGTCTTTCAGAAAAGATGTTTTTTTCGCTCGCAGAGCGTCGTTTTTTCTGATTTTGAGACTTATTTTTCTTTGTGGAGTGATTTTTCAGAAAACTGGCGTTCAGACGTTCATAGGTGGCTAAAAAGTCTGCTTTCAAACGAGCAGTCAGTCGAGCTTCACGAACAGAAAGATCAGTAGAGTTTAGCTCTATTACTGGCACTGATACTGGCCGCGAATCTGGAAGCGCCCCCTCGCCAGGGTCCATGTTCCGTTTTGGTTCTTTTCGTTTGTCGTTTGTAGAGCCATGAGTGTCTCGAATAATCACGCCTCCAATTGGTGAAGAAAGAAGCGGGGAGGCGTCAGCCTTTCCAGGTTTTTCAGCGGAGTAAATGTTACACAGCGGGGATTTGAACCGCTCCATTTCCTGAGTTAGGACAGTTGGTAGGATGGTTCCCATCAATTCAGAGTCCGTTAATTCGAATCGCGATGTCTGCACAATTTCACACGCATCAACATACACTGAAGGAGAAAAATCCCGAGCCAATTCCACAGTGCTGATGTCGGGGCTTGCACTTTGATTACATGTATTCCTGGAAAAGTCTCTCATCATTCTGGGTGGGCCCAACATTGTTTGGGCTAGAGCGGCTAGTGACGGCACCGAGCCTTTGCCCAAACAAGTAACCACCTCCAAGCCGTTCTCAATGGCAAACTCAATTAGATCTTTTTGTGCTTTTAACTCCACCGGGGGAGTAGGGCTTACCTCCTTTGGAAATCTTAACAAAGCTTTTCTTCTGCAGAGCCATGATTTCTGGCGAGTCTGTGGGCCCTCCGTCGTCGTCATTGTATTGTCTGTCCTTGCGGCAGGTGCAGCTCCCCAGCACCAAACAGCCGCACAACAGCCGGTGGGCTTTACTCCCTCGGGCTTAACGGCGCAAGGGCGGTAGCGTCTGGCCTTTGAAGGATCCTGAGGTCACGTGATCAAGTCACGTGCTGGGGATGCCGCGCCTCCTCCAGGAAGCGCGTTCGCGTCGCGTTGCGGCAAGAGCCTACAGCAGCTTGCAGTGCCGAGTTGGTGAGTGGATAAGGGCAGCTTCCACACAATAACTCCTCTGATAAATAGAGTTTGCACTGTTTGTTCGCCAATCTTTTTAATCATAGGATTTCACAGTCAAGTAATAAGTGTCTTAATGTTTCCTTTATATTAGGATTTTTAGAAAGGCGACAGGATATATGTCCCCATCCCGACCTGTCTCTAATTTCAGAGATTTTCCCTGTAGCCAGTATATTAAAGCGAAAGCACATTACATTATTCCTCCAGTTATCATCGGGGAATTGATTCAGATAGGGTTCCAGTAGGCCAATAGACTTCCAGTTAGATACCAATTGGTAATATAGTGGAGATGACAATACTTGGACATTAGATTCCTCCCAATCCGAGTATCTTAATAAGGATTTCATTTTCATGGTATTCTGTATGAGGTCTATACCAACTCCGATCTTACCAAGTGATAATTTAGAACTTTCATACATAGAGATTAATAACAAGGACTTTGATTTCCCTGATTTAAGTTGAGAGCCCAAAATTGCATAAAGGTTGTTACCTGAGGCCATAATCAACTTCCGAAAAAGTGCAATTTTTTTCCATTCAACAATGCTATTGAGAGATTGCAAACCCAATTCATACCTAATGACAGATATTGGGATGCATTTTGGAAGAAAGTACAATAAACCGCTCCAGATTTTTGCTTCCATCCTACTGAAGAAATTTTGAGTACACTTTGGAAAACATTCAAGACCATAACTCATTTTTGGGATAGCTTTTAGGTTATAGAAACATAACAGGGGAGCATAGAATATCTACAATACATCCTGTTAACTCTTTTCATTAGAAACATCACAGAGACGACCCGTTCTTCCAGTACATTCCAATATAAACATTTCTTCAAGTTAGTAAACACAGGGTAGCCTAAATACCTAAATGAGCTTCTGGTTGGGTTGCGAGTTTATGATCCTTCAAATACCAGTTAAATTTTGTCGATTTTTTTATTTTTACCCAAAATTAGAATCATTGATTTCTTTTAATTTATTCTCAATCCATTCCTGTCAGTGTAGTCTTTAAAGCTGTTAATCATCCTCTGCAGGCCTATCTGGGTTTTATCCATTAATAAAAAATCATCCGCATAGGCGCACCAACTTAGCTTCACCCCCTCTATTTGCGGAGAAATAAATGAAGCTTGGTCTAACGGGGTCCCTGCGTCGGATACAAAGAAATTAAATAAGGTTGGACCAAAAATGCAGCCATGCTGTAGACCATTAGATGTGCCTATAGGGACCGATAATTTTCTATCACTGTTTAAACGAACCTGAATCACAGATCCCTCATGCAGGTGAATCAAAATAGCCAGCATATATCTTGGCATACCGAGTAGAGATAATTTAGACCATAGTAGTACCCTGTCATCCCGGTCAAAAGCTTGTGACAAGTCGATACTAGCCACAAATATAGAGGCAGCATTTTTTTTTCTGGCGTTTTCTTGCATTAGAGAGAACAACCACCCGCCTAGCTCAGTTCCCATTTTCTTCCTAAATCCAAATTGCATATATTGGAATATTTGATTTGCTTCAGCCCATTCTTCTATTAAATTTAGTACTGCATATCTTAGAATCATAGTCCATTATTGCTATAGGCTGATAATTTTTAGGATCACTTTTGTCACCCTTCTTGTACACAGGAATTACATATGATATTCTCCATGAATTAGGTATTTCTTTGATAGAGATAACATCAGAGAACAGCATAAAAAGTGCATTCGCCCACATCAATTGGGTTATCCCTGAAAATGACGGCTGCAAGGCCATTTGGCCTGGCTGCCCTAGAAGGATTGGATTTCTTAATTTGGGTAATTATCCCAGCCTCAGTCAGGTTGCATTTCCAATCATATTCCTTTACTTCTAACATAAGGTAATTTGAAGCAAATTTCGCGGAGTAAATATCACCAAAGTGGCCTACCCAAACTTCCTCGTATACGCTATTTGCTTGGGAAGTCATTTGCGTTGATTCCAGAGAATGAATTAATTTCCAAAAATTCCTTGCAGACCCATCTTTTAATGAGATCAACATTCTTTCATGTTCTGCCTGGAACATTTTCCCCTGGTAGGATTTAAGCCAATTTTTAAGTTTTTGTCTTTCCCTTTTAATTCTAATAGACTTCCCTTTCCAACAAATAGCGTGATTTTTTATTCTACGAGTCTCTTTATTACACCCATTTTTGTGCGCCTTCGCAACACTGTCGAAAGCATGAATAGGGGAGACACATGTTGTCCCGTGCTTTGATTTAATAGTCATACTTATTCTCTCTACGTAGGTGTTAAATTTATCACAGCTAAATAGCTGCCATCTTTCTTCCAATTGTAATTTATGACAATCTGAATTAAATAACGCATTTAATTTTTCCACATTTCCTGCATGCCATGTTATTCTGTTCTTTTTTACGTTTACATCAATAACGTCCTTATAGCGGGTCCTACTAGCAGGTTTGGCCCTGATATTTAGGGTGATTTTCAAGATTCTGTGGTCACAAAAATGTGTGTCGTTCAAAGTATCAGATTTACATACATTATATGGTTTCCCTGACATGAAAATGTAATCTATAGTTGATTTTTGTATGCCATTTGACCAAGTATATCCATCCTGGTTGCTTGCTAACATGCTATACACATGACAAAGACAATTAAAAAACAAAGTGAGCCAAATTTGTCAATGAAGAGCTTTCCTTGTACATCCCGTTGGCCCCCCTTCAATAGAGTATCCTTCCTTTCCCTTTACCATAAACACAATTCCTAGATTCAGTTCTTGGTTTGTACTTTTGTCGTTAACAATAGAATATGCGTGTTCAAGTCTCCTACCACCATAATATGTAGACCTTTGTATTTGTTAGTCATTTCTGAAAAGAAAGAATTAATCAATTCAATTGTAGCAGGCAGATTGTTCAGGGGGTTCCAATAAATGTTAAGAATCAAAATGTGTACTTGGACTCTGTTAGATTTGATTTCTACTACCACTGCCAGAACTCCTATCATCACTGGTTTGGATTCCAAATTTTTTATTCCTTCACCAGACCTTACTGCTGTGACAAGTCCACCAGACAGGCGACCCCTTATAGGTATTTTTGCCAATTGAAATCTAGAATCAAAACCATCAATGTGAAAATTTTGAGTCATCCACGACTCCTGAATACATATTATATTATTTTTTATCAGATCCCCACATAGTTCTTTTGAGGAGATTAAATTAGAAAAACCCCTAGAATTCCAAGAGACCAAAAGTATATCATCATTAGTTCTAAAAATCAGGCCTTAAACTCTTGAGCTGAGCAATTGATTTAATTAGTGATTGTGCCAAACACGTCCATGATTTCATATCCTCAAATTTGGGAGGATTCCTATTAATATAAGCAGATGCACCCTCACTCACATACTCTTCCCCCTTTCTCTCCTTGTACCTTCATTTGTTCATTCCGATTGTAAAATGACTCTCTTTCATGCTGGTCACACATTCTATTTCCTTGTGGTGGAAGACCTTGGCTTTGCTTTTTTAAGATAAGATTGAAGTCTTTAACGTCATATCCAAGTCTATTAAGTTCATGTATTTCTTTAATCACCAAGTCATGCACAGTTTGAGAATGAAAGACAATACGTACAAAATCCTAACGTTCAGGATGTATGAAATCCACTAGTTTCAAATCCGCTGATGACAGCAGTCTCAGATTAGGAATTTCCTTAAATAGAGAAAGTACACATCTTCTATGCAAGGACCTTGGGCCTCCATAATCGAATAAGAAGTACAAAAAGATACTTGGGCTATAGGTAAATATAGGTTTATGCCATCTAGTTTTAGTTATGTCCTCCGTTCCAGGAATACTTGTTTGTTTAACTGGTATATATGTTTCAGTCTGTGCCAAATCAACATTTTGAATATCCTTTTCGGCATCCCTTCGCACTTCCAAGGAATTGCCTTTTATCTGTTGCTCTACCAGTACCAGATCTGGAGAAATTTGGGTAAGCATACCAGTTTCCAAGACATTCAAATTAACATTTTCTGCCGTATTTTTCCCCTGCATTGATGTTGAGTATTGTAAAAATGTTTGCTCTATTGTACTCTTAATCAGAGAAACTAGAGTAGAATGATGGATATCAATATATTCTTCAACTTTATTTCCCTTTTTTGTGTTAATCTCAAGTAAGACAGGCCCGATGTCGTACCCTCTACTCATTCCACTAGTGAACCCAGTGAGCTCACGTTGGCAATCCGGTTTGGCCCGCGGACGGGCGCAACATCAGCCCAAGGTTTGCACCCTGCATTCACGCCTACGACCTTTTCTTCATTGGCAGTTGCCCTGGAGACTAGGAAGCGGCACGCTTCGAGGAACGCATCCTCGTCACGTTGCCGTTTCCATCCATTCACGTGACCCGGAGTCTCGGTCACGTGACGCGTTCTCACGTCACGTGACCAGGAAGCATTCAGTACAAAGGCCGTAATTCGCTTTCGTACTGCGCTTCATAGCTGTTTTTCTTTCGGAAACTCTGTTTGGCTCTGGTGCTTCCTGTATTTGCTCTTGGAACTTGTACCCGGCTTCGTCTCACCGATTGTGTTTGGATTACCCTTGGCTTTGAATTGGAACTTCAAAATTGTTACTTTACCTGCCAACCTCGGACCGTTTTATGGACTTGCTTTTGGATTGCCCCTGGCCTTCGTCCTACTGACTCGGAATTCTACGCACTCTCCTGCTATCACATGCTCTTGCCAAGTACTAAGGAACCCGCTCCAGGAACGAGCCCAGGTGGGATTTCGTGGATCTGCAGTTGGCTTTCCTGCTGCTTCCGTGGCATCTTGAACCTGTCCGCGTGAGTCCTGGAACCCTTCCACATCCCTAGGTTTCCCTCAGTTCTTCTGACAACACTTGGTAAGGTCTCTTGTTTTACCTACCTTTGCACAAGTTATTCCTGCTTGCCTGGTATTTAACCTACGTTTCTTTTCAGCTTCCTTGGGGTTTCCAGCACTCGGCGGCGTCGGACTTCTCCACCTATGGCCTCAAGAGTTATACAGGGAGTAGATTTATATCTCCCTGTGTGACAGTTGGGGACGGAGGTCTCGCATATCTACACGACGGTCAAGGTCTAACAGACTGTGAAGCCATTGCCGTGCGGATATGGAGGGCGCCGCAGAGGACCCCATGGCTGCTGTAATCCAGGCAATCACGGTGCTTCGGCCAGACATGGTTGCTGCTAATACAGCAATCCACCAACGTCTTGATCTATTACAAAGTGCCCAGCATCCCCTGCCCTCTGATCCGGAGCTCGGGGACGCTGCCCCACCACGCCCACTGCCCATAGTCCCGAACCCAAACATCCCGAATCCCGTTCCTGTAGTGCTACCTTCCCCCTTTCCCCTGGCAGCCCCCGAAAGGTTCCAGGGAGACCCTGGGAAGTTCAGAACGTTCCTTAATCAACGTAAGTTGCACTTCCTATGTAGACCCCTTGCTTTCCCCGATCCCACTACAAAGGCGGCATTTATCCTTTCACACTTGTCCGGCATAGCTGCTACATGGGCTAACCCTCTGTTAGAAACCGACCACCCCGCTCTCTATGATTTCGATCTCTTGATAACTGAAATGTCACGTGTGTTCGATACCAGACACAAAGCGCAGTCTCATGACTTAGAACTATTAGAACTCACTCAAGGTAGAGGGTCCCTTATTGAATACATTACTCGATTTAATCAACTAGTGGCGGAAACATCATGGCCGGAAAGTAAGAAATCAGTGGTCTTCTACCGGGGTTTAAGTAATCCGATGAAAGACGCCCTATCAGTGGTCCCATCCTTGCCTACCCAGTTTCCTGATCTTGTTGATTTGGCCCTCCAAGTGGACGCCCGACGTTCTGAACGGAGGGCCCAGGCCGGGTCTCCCTTCCCCTCAGGTACACCCACACCCGTGTCCTCTTCTGATGCCTCCGGGGAACCCATGCAGATCGGAGGGGTTAGGTCCCCTATTACTTCAAGGGAAAGAGAGAGGAGGAGAACAGATAATGCCTGTTTCTATTGTGGCTTGAATGGTCACTTCGTTAAAGAATGTCCCCGTCGACCTAAACCAAGGACTCAGGTTTTTCGCACAGCTCGACCCTAGAATTGGGGCCTGGATCGAGTGCTCTCTGTCAGACCCCAGACCCTGTTCCCGCATTTGGCCGTGTTAGGCCCATTCAGGTACAGGCCACCCTTCACCCTACCCCTGGCACCATCCATCCAGTCACTATCATTATCGATTCGGGAGCCACGGGGAATTACATCGATATCACCCTAGCCCGAACACTGAACCTACCTTTAGTTAACAAAATCCGACCAGAACCTGTACAAGCAGTCGATGGAACTGCATTGACCTCCGGTCCCATCAAACAACAAACAGCACCACTCATGTTAACAATCCAGTCCGTGCACAGTGAAACCATTCATTTCGATTTTATCGCCATGCCCCAGTTCGGGCTGATACTAGGGATACCCTGGTTACGGGACCATAACCCTCATATCAATTGGGGAACGGGTCAGGTGCACTTCGAGTCGGAGCTATGCCAGAACTACTGCCTCCCTATGGTCAGAGAGGAAGGAACACCTGCGTCAGTGTCGGCGGCTATCGCCCATCTCAGGGTGTCAGACGACCTTGAGTCTCTACATATAGTGGGCATGGTTGCCGCTAATGTCCCTGCGGTATACCATGATTATGCTGAAGTCTTTGACCAGGGTTCTTCCGAGGTACTTCCCCCCCGCATCGCCCCTATGATTGTCCCATTGATCTAACCCCTGGGATCTGAGTACCTGTGGCTCGTATCTATTCTCTGTCTCCATCCGAGGATCAAGCGCTTAAGGACTATATTACGAAATCCCTACGTTTGGGCCATACTAAACCCTCTAAATCATCAGCTGCCAGTCCAATCTTCTTTGTCCCGAAAAAGGAGGGCGATCTTCGTCCCTGTGTGGACTACCGACGTCTCAATGCCATTACGGTTAAGAATCGGTATCCCATACCGCTTATCTCTCCCTTATTGGACCGCCTAACCAATGCTTCCATTTTCTCCAAACTGGATCTACGAGGGGCGTATAACCTCGTCCGAATGCGCAAAGGGGACGAGTGGAAAACCACCTTCTGTACACGGTATGGTCTTTACGAATACACCGTCATGCCTTTCGGGCTCTGCAATGCCCCGGCCACGTTCCAGCATTTCATGAATGATGTTTTTTGTGATATACTGGACGTGTTCGTGGTAGTGTATTTAGATGATATTCTCATCTTTTCACGTAATCTGGAAGAACACGTACAACACGTCCGAGAAGTGCTCTCGCTTGAGGAAACACTCCTTATTCGCTAAACCCGAGAAATGCCAGTTTCATGTAGATAACATCAAATTCCTAGGGTTCAACATCACACCTGGTGGCCTGGCGATGAATTATTCCAAGGTACGAGCGTTCTTAGAATGGCCAACTCCGAAGACCCTAAAGGCCCTACAATCTTTCTTGGGTTTTCCAACTTCTATCGCCGCTTTATCTCTGGGTTCTCTTCCATAGTGTCACCGCTTACGTCTCTTACGAGCCCTCACACCCCTTTCGTCTGGACAGAGGTACACCAAAAGGCCTTTGAGGATCTAAAAACAGCCTTTACTACCGCTCCCGTATTGCAATATCCCGATCCCGAACGTCCATTCATTGTCGAGGCAGATGCCTCCTCATTTGCTCTAGGGGCGGTTCTGTCACAAACCTGTGCCTCCACTGGTCGCTTGCATCCCGCGGCCTACCACTCCCGTAAGTTTAGCTCCACGGAGGCCCATTACACCATCACCGAGAAGGAGCTCCTGGCGGTTATGGACGCCTTTCGGGTTTGGCGACACCACCTCTTGGGGGCGAAGCATAAGACCACTGTGTTTACCGACGATCAGAATCTGCAAGACCTAGCCTCCCTTAAGTGTGTGAATAGCAGGCAGGTCAGGTGGCATCAGTTTTTTGCGGCCTTCGACTTCCAAATCAGGCATCGCTCTGGCATGGCTCACGGCAAGGCTGACACGCTGTCTCGTTCTCCTGGGGGGGTTGCACTACCTGTCTTCCCCGAGACTCTCCTACACCAAGGAAACATTATCTGTACCTGTACACCCCCACTGGCGCTACTTGACACGATCCGTACTTGGGTACTGCAGCACCCCGATCAGGCATCAGAATGGGACCCTTTATACTATGATTGATTACCTTATATACAAAACCGTCTAGTCCTACCCACCAGCGAAACCAGAAATATAGCCCTGGAGTGGTCCCACGACTCCCCTGTCAACGGCCACCCGGGTCAGGACCGTACTCTGGACCTCTTGAAATGCTGGTGGCCCTCCATGAAGCAGGACGTTGTACAGTACGTATAGACATGCTCAGTGTGTGCCCAGTGTAAACACCGCAGGAGCTGACCGGTGGGCCTCCTATGACCGCTACCCATTCCACCGAGACCTTGGCACACTCTGACCATGGATTTTGTGACCGACCTTCCTAGGGTCCGGTGATTCGACACTATCTGGGTAGTGGTTGATACCTTCACCAAAATGGCCCGTTTTCTTCCCTGCCAGGGCATTCCATCAGCCCCTAAATTAGCGAACCTGTTTTTTGAGTCCGTTTTTTGTTTTTTTGGCCTGCCATCGGTACTCATTTCGGATAGGGGTTCCCAGTTTACGTCCCGTTTTTGGCGTGCCCTGACCGGCCTTCTCGGTATTGACACACGCTACTCCTCTGCCTACCACCCAGAAACCGATGGTCAGACCGAAAGGACGAACCAGTCAATGGAACAGTACCTGCGTTGTTTGACTCTGCAACTACAAACAAACTGGTTGCAGGCCCTCCGGTTTGCAGAGTTTGCCTACAACAATGCTGTCCATTCTTCCACCGGTTCCTCACCCCTTTATGCTTTGTATGGCCAGAATCCACGTGTTTGTCCCGTTCCCGATATCTCTTCGGTGGTCAATCCGGCCGCTGCTGCCTGCATTCGGGATATGTCCTCTGTTCATGCGCAAACCATCACTCACCTCAAAGAGGCGCAGGCATCAATGAAGTCCCGGGCAGACGCTAAACGCGACCCAGCCCCGGTATATTCTGTGGTGTCCTGGGTATGGTTGTCCACCCGACACCTTCGCTTGGCGGGTTGTCGGAAGCTGCTGCCCCGTTTCATTGGTCCCTACATGGTTTCCCGGGTCATCAATCCAGTGACTTACCGTTTGGTGCTCCCGTCCTCTTGGCGCATACATCCCGTCTTTCACACATCCCTGCTCAAGCCTTGCCTGGACACTTCCCGTCTTTGTTCCTCTCCTGCCCCGGTGTCCCTAGGTTTCCCTGAGGTTTTTGAGGTTTCTGATATCCTGGGTTCCCGTCTCCTTAGGGGTGGCTTGCAGTATTTAGTGGACTGGAAGGGTTATGGTCCTGAAGAGAGGTCCTGGGTTTCCACTACAGACGTCCAAGCCCCCCGTTTGGTGGCCCGGTTCCATCGGGAACATCCTTCCTGCCCACGTGGTTGTGGGCCTTTGGGGGGGGGCTCTTTCATACCCTCTGCTCATTCCACTAGTGAACCCAGGTTTCCTTCAGCCCGACTGACCCCACAACCCCCACAACTCACTTCACGCAACTCTCACGGTTTCTGGGGCTTACGTTGGCAATCCGGTTTGGCCCGCGGACAGGCGCAACATCGGCCCAAGGTTTGCACCCTGCATTCACGCCTAAGACCTTTTCTTCATTGGCAGTTGCCCTGGAGACTAGGAAGCAGCACGCTTCGAGGAACGCATCCTCGTCGCGTTGCCGTTTCCATCCATTCACGTGACCCACGTCACGTGACCAGGAAGCGTTCAGTACAAAGGCCGTAATTCGCTTTCGTACTGCGCTTCACAGCTGTTTTTATTTCGGAAACTGTTTGGCTCTGGTGCTTCCTGTTTTTGCTCTTCGAACTTGTACCCAGCTTCGTCTCACGGATTGTGTTTGGATTACCCTTGGCTTTGAATTGGAACTTCAAAATTGTTACTTTTCCTGCCGACCTCGGACCGTTTTATGGACTTGCTTTTGGATTGCCCCTGGCCTTCGTCCTACTGACTCAGAATTCTACGCACTCTCCTGCTATCACGTGCTCTTGCCAAGTACTAAGGAACCCGCTCCAGGAACGAGCCCAGGTGGGGTTTCGTGGATCTGCAGTTGGCTTTCCTGCTGCTTCCGTGGCATCTTGAACCTGTCCGCGTGAGTCCTGGAACCCTTCCACACCCCTAGGTTCTTCTGACAACACTTGGTAAGGTCTCTTGTTTTACCTACCTTTGCACGAGTTATTCCTGCTTGCTTGGTATTTAACCTACGTTTCTTTTCAGCTTCCTTGGGGTTTCCAGCACTCGGCGGCGTCGGACTTCTCCACCTGTGGCCTCAAGGGTTATACAGGGAGTAGATTTATATCTCCCTGTGTGACAGTTGGGGACGTAGGTCTCACATATCTACACGACGGTCAAGGTCTAACACCCGAAGTCTGGCTCCTCTGTCTTACTATCACTGATTGGCGACATATCTCATCTTCCTCCCTTTGTTTTTCTCTTTGATACCGAGTCTCCTTTGTTTCCCATTCGTTTAACCTGAAGAGCATAAAGATTCTTCTCCTCCTATTGCATGGAAATTGCATCAGGTATTTTGGGAGTTCATTTAGTTTCTTTGCTTCAAATGGAGTGTTTTTCATTCTTTTGTGTTGCCTTCTCTTATCTTGTGTCTCAATCCAGCCTAATATTAGCAGTTTTTTTTTTTACTGCATCTGGATTCTACACTAGAGTTTGTGTATTAGTGTCAAGTTGATTCAAGATGGTTTCACAGGATGCTTTTCCAGATTTTGAATAGGCCATCTCTTCATTCTTTTGTTTTAGGATGTGGAGCGATGTGGTCTCCTACAATTTTTCTGTAAAGGTTTAGTGCATTCCATGTAACAGTAGTATGCATTGATGTTAAACTTAGCTCATACCTCATGCAGGCAGTTGGAAATCCCTTGGGCAATTTGAGGATTCTTCGCCTAATCACATGTTTGCATCTTGTCCAGAACTCTTGCTCGATTTCAAATAGAGTCTCTGCTCCATATGTCAGTGCGGGTAGTATTTTATTTCGATAGACGCGAACAACTGGGACCATAGAGAATTTTCCATATTTTATATTGAGTTTAGAGGCTTGGGCAGCAAGTTGATTACATTTAGACACCAGCTTTTTAACCATCGGTTCCTCACAAATGCTGCCACTTATTGTTATGCCCAGATATTTTGCCTCTGAGACAACGTTGATAACATGGTTGCCCAGCTTCCACTGCAACTTGCCACACGCATTTAAGTTTCGTGCACCTTGTAAGGTTTTCAATACAAGGATCTCTGTTTTTTGTGCATTAATTTCTAGTTTATTTGTTTCAATGTAGTCTTTTAAAATGTTGATCTTCCTCTGGAGTCCGATTGTGTTAGATCCAGGATTGCAATGTCGTCTGCATATAAGATCATATTAATATGTTCCTCGTTGATTTTAGGAGGGAAAGAGATTACATTGCTCAGTGCCTCACCCACGTCCGATATGAAGAAGGGGGCAGCACTGTTTAACTCCTCGATTAGCTAGGATGGGTGCGGTAAGATGTCCTCTTTGGTCCAGACGAACTTGTACAGAGATGTCTGAGTAAAGCGCAGTTATTGCAGCAAGCAAGCTTATTGGGCATCCTTTACTCTTCATTTTTTCCCGCAACATACTGGCGAAAAGATTCCCAACCACATTGAGTAATGCGATAGGTCTGTAGTTGTTGGCTTCCAATCTTGAACCTTTTTTAAAAATCGGGACAATTACTGCTCTTTTCCATGTTTGGGGGACTCTTCCTAGTGTTATTACCATCTTGAACAACTTAAAGCAGAAGTCCGCCCATTCCTCAGGATTATTTTTTTTTTTTTATTTGATTTGTTAAGCCATCGGGTCCTGGCGCCCAAGATGTACTTAGGCTCTTAATATTAGTTAGAATGTCCTCTCTCTCTATACAGAGATTCCACGAGCACTCAGTTATTGTAACGCTCACCTGATTCCCGCAGAGGCGCCGGTCTTGACTGGGTGAATGCCGTATCTTCAAAGGTGATGTGTAACACACGGTTGGCTCTTTGGGCTGGACCTCTGTGCACTGTATGTCTGACTCGAAGAGTAAGATGTCTGCAGATAGAAAATATGGGATTAATGAACTGGGGTTATTGGGTGCCTCTCTCCTCTTCCCTTTCTCTTCTCCTGTAGAACCCCAAAGGTTAACGCCCTCACCTTAGGTAAGTGAACGCCAAGCTCTCCATCTGCCTCAGGGCAGGGTGCCGTAACCATTTTCTTCACTGGATAAGGGTGCAGGCCTCTTGACCTCAGAGGACTGCTGTCCGTCGTTAACTGCACGAACGGTAAGTTCTGGGCACTTCAAATGTCTTAAAAGTCTTTTGTAATGATATCTCTTGTTTTGCAGGGTTCCGGCGATGGCGGATGGCGGGCTGATGAGAGTTGAGGATCGAACCCGCGTGAGGAATAGAAGCGCCTGGAAGCACGTAAGTAAGCGCTTGTAGCCTGCTTCACGATGCGCACTAACTGTCCCTTTTATCTTGCAGGTACAAGTTCGGAGCTTTAGAGAAGCTGAAGGGTGCTGGAATACCCACTGGATTCGGCGTGGGAAGGAGTAATGGCACGTGAGTAATAAAGCTGCCCAATGTCTTTAAACGTACCTTCTTTTGTCTTTCAGATGCGGGATGCAGCGCCGAAGGCCTCCGGAGCGTGCGAAGAGCTGGTAAGCTTTTGTCTTTCAGATGCCGGAATGCAGTGCGAAGACCTCCGGAGCATGCGAAGAGTAGGTAAGCCTTTGTCTTTCAGATGCCGGAATGCAGCGCGAGGCGTTGGTGACAGCCGATGGACCAGGTAAGAGATGCGCTGCCACTGAAGACCGTAGTGCTAACCTGTTCTTTCTTTGTCTTTACAGGTGCTGCTGAAGACTGGATTCCAGGATGGTAAGCCTTTGTTCCCTTAGGCCCAGGATCAGAAGCAGAAGACACGATGAGCGTTCTGCTGCAGAGAATGCAGAATAACACAAAGCAAGATTCATCCATCGGGTGTGGTTTAAATAGCCTCCTGTAGTGCTTAGGTGTCTCCTTCCACAGCCACGCCTAGGTAAGAAAAGAGTTCCTGGTTTCCAGAAGAGTTCCAGTGTTCTGAACCTAGGGAGTGGCTCCTGCCCCACCCAACAGGAAAAGTAGTCCCAAACAGAAGAGGATCAGGGGTTCAACTGGCAGGTAAGTAAGCAGCATGGTCTGCTGCAGGTAAGTCCACCCAAGCATTATGAGCCCGGCGCTTCCAGCGCTGGGACTGGGCATCTTTATGAGCCTGGTGCCACTGGCGCCAGGACAGGGTCCAAAAGGTCCCAATTGGGACTGGCTGGCACTCGGAACCGGGGTTATGGGTCTGCTTCCAAGGGAGTCGAGCAAGTCCTGATCTTTTGGAAGCAGAGATCATGACAGTTATCATTTCAGATGGTTCGTTATAATGATTCTTCTGGAAGAGTGCCGTGTAACGGGCAGTCCATTGGGTTTCAGTGACTACATTGCTTAGACTAACAGTTTGAGGTTTTTCTAGGCCATTTATTGCCACCCAAAAGTCTCTTGAATTTCTTTGAGCTAAGCAGGACATCATTGCCTCAGCATCTTTTTGTTTCATTGCCGCTTTATGCCTTTTGATCCAATTTCTATATTGCAATTTTTTTTTCTTTTTTAGTGTGTTTTTTTCCGTCTCGATTCGTTGCTACTTTCAATTATGCGCAATTGTTTTCTCAGGGCTCTTTTCTTTCTCACCACTTCTGGGTCGTATACATGTTTTTTTACATTGGCATTCTGGTTTATTTGTGTCGGAGCTTTATAGACCTGTAGGAGTGTATCATACTCAATCTTTTCTCCTTCCTTTTCGTTATTCCACTTGTTTAGTTTATCAGTGAGATCTTTTATTTTTGTACTACTCATTCTCAACAGATTTTCACCAGGTAGAACTTCAATTTTATGTTCCCATTTCTCTCTCTTTTCTGATAGTTCTATTTTGAAGGAGATAGTTACTAGGTTATGATCGCTTAGGCCGGTTTTAGTGACTTCTAAGTTTTGGATCCGGGTTGTCATCGCCTTTGATGTTATAAAGTAATCCAGAATCGAATTCAGTGGACCTCTCTCCCAAGTTGCTTGTGCCGGAATGTCGCCTAATGTATTGCCATTTAAAATATCCATACACCTGGCATCTAGTTCTTCCCAAATAACTTTCCTCAGATTTTGTGAACGTTTCTCTTTGGTTCCATTCTCAGTTGTTGTTAGGAGGTCCATGTTAAAATCGCCACATATGATGATAGAAGCAATGTCTTCGGAATCTGATATCTCATCTATAAGATCACATAAGTGGTCCACAAATGCAGTTTCTCCAACCGCTTTGTGTTGTCAGTATAAGTTAATTATGCGTATCTTTGTTGTGTGTGAGTCGTTCGGACAATGATTTGTCACTGTGGTCACTTGAATATAGGGGCTAGGATTTTTTGAGATTTTAATTCGTAAGCCGCTTTTCCTTCTGACAAACATTCCAGACATAGGTCGACCCCTGCCTTTGCGTATAGCAGGATTAAAAGCAAGATAAAAACTGTCAACTACAGGTGGTTCAATGAGCCATGTTTCCTGACAGCAAATTATGTCCAGATGCTGCAGAATATTTTTAGAAGACTGCAGTAAATGAGTGAGGCCACGTGTGTTCCAGGAGCCCACTCTTTTCAGATATTTTGCTATTCCATCCTTATATTAGCTGCGCTTTGTAGAATGTAAGGTTCCCACCATCCAGGTCCAACTATCATCTATAGCACCTCCTAGCTTTACTTCCTCTATTTGATTTGGGCTTTTTCTACAATTTTGTGCTTCGATAGTAACTTTGAGCTGCTTTTTTGATTTAATTCACTGATTTCTTCTTCGTCCCAGCACAAGTCCTCTTGAATTACTTTGTGAGTGATTTTTGCCTCAAATCTGTTTTTTGGGCTTTTTATGGGTCCTTGAGATGAAACATGGTCCTCGTTTGCACTGTGCCTAAGGCAATGAGGCTTTTTCTCTGGCTCATTGTTGTTGATTATCTTTTCTATTCAGAATCCAGGGTATAACAAGTCCTCAGCATTTCTCAGGATGAGATCGTGGACAACCTCTGAGTGGATGTGCAGCACTATCCTATCTAGTGTTGAGTCACCAATGAATTCCACTCTTAATATAATTTGAAGAAATCATCTTCATGTCATGTACATGGTTTAAGAGCTGCATGACATAGCGATTTAAGATCAAGCCATCTTCCTTTGGTTCAGTTCGTTCGAGAAGTATTCGGAAGTTAGATCCTCCCCCTATCAATTTCGCACAGGTTTTTGGGCTTTTAGGATTTGCTCTTCTGTCGACACTCCATGATTCATCAGAAGATTGGACACCAGAATTTCTCTTTGCAGATGGCCCTTCCCTTATATTAATGGTTTTTTGGGTTTTTTTTCTTTTCTTTTTCTGAGGATGGATTTCCATCAACATTGCAATTCTTGATTCTGTCCTCCTCCATTTTTAGTTTCTCGAGCATCCTCTCCCTTTTTTCTTTCAATGTAAGGAATTCTTGAAAGGACACAGCCTTTTCCCTCCTGTTTTTGCCAAAGATATTCGACTGCTTTTCTGGTGATAGGTTGGCAACCATTTGTTTCCATGTTTTTGTCTCTTTGCATGGGCGCTAAGGATCTGGTTTCCCTTCATTCTTATCGGCATGGTGAACTGAAGAATTTAGCATCAGTTCTACGTCTTCTTACGCTTGATCACTTTCTTCATCCTCATCAGTTATTTCGTATGTAGATATATCCAGTAAATCCTCCAATGTAACGTCTACCAATGGTGCAGCAGCAGTTAGTTGATTTTCTCTCGAGTCAGAATCTTTGTTTTCACGCTCTGCTGTTATCACCATTAAGGGTTTATTAGAATCTTTTCCAGATGTGTTGCTGACTGTTTGAATAGTTACATTCAGCGCCTTAAGATTTCTCAGGAACTTACAAAAGTTCTTGGCGTTTGAATTTTTTCCCATTGTCATGTTCTTTGTTTTTTTTCTTCATAGGTAGCATCTCCTCCTTTTCGTTCTTTGAGGTCTTAGCTATGTCAGCTATTTTTTTGTTTTTTTTCCAAAGATGGGGTAGCATTCTTTGCTCGATTTTTTCATTGTTGCTTTATCACAAGCGGACGGAATAGAGTTGTTAGAACCTTTAGTAACAGCTGCCTCACTTGGTTTTTGTTTAGGGAGCTTCTGTGCTGGAGCCTTGCGATTTTTAGCTTGTGCGATTAGCTTGTCCTCTGTACTCAGGTTTTCAAATGACAGCCCATCAGCGTTTTTTGAAGTCGAAGCAGTAGGCGTGTCTATTACGTTACTTTTAGGAGAAAGCTTTACAGGTATCAGATTGCCATCATTGGCCGGAGCACCGTGCTGGAGTGGCAACACAGCTTGTGGCTCAGCATGCGATCTCATAGCACCAATGTCATTCGTGTTTGTGTGGTTGATCTTGTCAGCACGGCACTCTTTATTGATCGGCGGTTCATTCTGTTGTGTAGCTCGTTTTGAACGATCGTACATTTATTTCCTTCTGTATGGTACTTCCTTAGAATTGATAAGGCTTCTTTGGCTACCTCAGCCAGCAGCATTTTGTCTTTACCTGAGCTTTTTAAGGATTCCTTCAATATGTTAGCTGTTAGCTCGTCTTCATGCTTGTCCTTTTGAGACTGAATTTTCATTTCCTGTAACTTCAACTCCACGTTACTCATTTTGGTGTTTACCAGAGCAATCAGAGTATTTTGGTCTCTGTAGCTCTCGTTAAATTGTTCGTATACGTTTGCTAGAGGTGTGATGGCTATCGCCATAGCGGACAATAAATTCGGCCTCAGTTCGTTGATTACATTTTGTGTAACTTGTCAAATTAAGTGCTTTTGTAACAGAGCCTTATTATTTGTACACCATTTAGTGTTAGTGGTTGATCTCAATGCTTCATGTTTGCCTTGAGGTGAGTGGCAACAGTCGAAGAGTCATCGGTAGAATAATCATCCGTTGAAGACACAGTCGTTGATAACCGAAAATGGTGACTCTTTCCTTTAAGTGTGGGGTTATCTTTATTCCTGGGATCAGCTTTCATTAGCTTTATCACCTTTGGATTTCATTTTTGTGAGTAACAGATCTCTGTGGTTGGACTTGAGTCCACACGTCTTCTTTTCGCATGACCAGTTTTTTTATTTATGTTCAGTGTTTTGAAAGATTCCAGGCCTTTCTGCTTGGCTTTGATCCCGCTTTCTGACTCAGTGTCAGTGCTTTTTGAGATACTGTGTTTGCCGACAGACTGGGTACAGCTTGCTTCTTTCTTCTTGCTCATGTTCACTTTTTCAGTCAGTGCCATTATATCTTTAATGATCTGATTGGCGACGGCAAGAGAGCTACGCCTGTCATTATTTGTTACCGGCTCGTGTTCGATATTTATCTCACAGTCCAAAGTCGGTTTCTCACATGGTGGGTTTACAATACCGATATTAAAGTTAATATACTGAGTGCCATCAGTTGGTATCATTTGCTTAGAGGGGGAATTGCTCTTCCCTCGTGGAGTTTCTTGCGACTGATCTTCAATAGAGGGGCCATTTTTCGGCATGTTCTCATTCGACACGGCAATCAGGCCATTGTCTTTGGTTGTATCAGTAGGCTCAGTCAGACCAGGACCTGGTCCTATCTGGTGTTGCGGCTTGAGGCTGTCCATCATCAAAGGATAATGAGCGTCAGCCCACTTGTTTTCCCCATTTGCTGTTACCGGCATGTGATAGTCGGAGTCTGAGCCTTCTCTGTAGCTCTTCTGGTCTCTTTGATTAATACATTTTGCTCCCTTAATGGTCGTATCGCACACATTCAGGCACATACGGAGTCGGTGTGTCAGTTCTAGGGACACATAGCGATTGCTCCTCTGTATCAACATTTTTGTCCCTACCACATCCACCCGAAATATCTTCGGGTGGGTGATTGAGGTGGCATGTGTTTCGGTGCGAAGGGCACAGGGCCCGAGAGGCAGGCAATCTAAGGGGCATCGTCCTATTCGCAGGCTGGCATACTTCGGAGGAAGCGGAGGAACCACTTAGCTGTAAAATACTCCAAGCAGGATTGTCAGCGTTAGCCGCCCAAGGTGTGTCGGCGGCCGTACACATTGGTACAGTCTCAGCCGTACTTGGTTTCATCGTGTCTAAGGCGAGTGAGGGGGGAGGAGCTAAAAAAAAAACTTGATCTTCTGCTTCCAGCAGAGCAGAGTCCAGTACCCCCTCAACCCCCTTCAGTCACCTCTGCAACTTTCATCATTGGAATACTCAAAAATTGTGACAGTTGGTCTCACTTACTTGGAATTTCAGCGCCAGCTGTTTCAGCATCCGCGTCGGGATCCTTGCAGGGGCAGACTCGCAGCGTATAGATTTTTCAGGAGCGCAAAGTTGTCTTGTTTCCATGTTGGATTTTGGATTGTTTGAGCTGGGAAAGGGAGGTCAGCTTAGCTCCTTCCGTCCCGCGCAACCCAGCACAACCCAAAGAACACAAAGAGCACTCCCTTGTCGCTCCGAGAGTGAGAGGGGTTTTTGAAGTCTAGCTCCTCCCTGGCAATGGAGCTAGAAGAAACACTGCTGGAGATACTGCTGGCAATCCGTTCCGCAAAGAGTCACGCCCAGATTTTTGGAGGGGGACAGGTAATACTTTGGGTGTTACTACTTGATTACGAGGGCTTTTTAAAAATAGCTGATACACCCTCTTTACTGCCTGTGCCTCTTTTTCCCTTTACACCCTTATGTTTCATTTCTTCTGACAGGGTATTTGGAGACAATTTATCCTCTACATTCTCTTGATAGATTTTGTCATTACCCTCCTGTATCAAACCCCCAGCAAAACAGACAGTATTTTCTCCTTCTGTTATTTCCTTTCTAAGATCTATTTGGGGGCCATCTTCCGACTTCAATATAGTCTTATTGTCCTCTGTTAATCTTACTCCCAAAAGGGTTTCAGATTCTTCATCCAGCTGGTGGAGATCTTTCAACACATCATCACAAGATTGATTTCTTTATTTTGTTTTGCTCTTCTTTTTTCCTCCCGCTGAGCTAAACCTTTTTCTTTACGAGTAAGTACAACCTTTTGGGTATACCTATTGTTACCCCCCTCTTCTTCCACTACCTTATACTGACTATTTTCCCTGTCTACCTGTCTCCAGATCTATAAGGTTTGTCAAGGCTGTTGGACTATCCAAAATTACCATATCCTCTTTAAGGAGGATTTGTGGTTAAATCCATACTTTGTAGATATTGCAGAGACTTAATTGCATCCATCAAAGTATTTATAGCTGCAGTCAGCTCATCAATTTTACCCAAGTTCAATGCTACTTTTTCACTAAGTCTCTTTCTCGAGAAACCTCCCCCATCACTATGTCCATAGAATTTTTTGGCAAGCCAGATTCTTGGTATAGTGACTTACTGGCTGCAGCAAGGGAAAAGTTTTCCTGCTTAACTTCAGCTGAATTTTTTTCGCTAGTAAATTACAGCAAGCTACAGTATCTGCATAAATCAGATCAATTGGTTGTGGTAGTACTAAACCAATCGTCTGAGTACACTTTCCAAGCATGTTATTCTGTTTTTTTGTCAATAACCAAAGACGCAATGGTGTCACAAGTAAATATAACTCCCTCCAATCTATTTAATTTGGCGATTACCTCAGCCAAAGTCAATTCATTGACCTCATCTCCCAATGTGTTAGGTCACGCCCCTTATCAAGCAGATTCAATATACGAGAGATAACAGGAAAATAACTCATCTATATTGGCCTCTTCCGTAGGCAGTAATATGTCCACCCCCTCTACGTAATAATGTCTGTTTTCAGATTCCCTTAACTCACTTATTTTTGCATATTCCAAATCAAATGTTCTATCCAGTTCTGCAGTTCCTATTTTTGTTGTTTGACCATGAATAGGGGAACTAGGTATAGCTTTCACTGCCTCTACAGGCTTCTGCCTGTCAAAAGGAGGTTTTAAATATTGTGCCCCCATTGACGAAACCACTTTTGCCGGCATTACAGGTGGGGATTTTCCACCTAAAAGATTATTAAACAAACACATTTCCAATACCAGTCCTTCTCTGTGTTACTGGGGTCGAGGGACCAAAAGAGAGAAGCATTCAGAAATCTTGTTCCCAAATTGTTCACACAATTCAGCATCAGTCAATAAATCCTGAGCACCCGCTTCTTCCCTCCCAAATAAACAATCATTGTTAGCATCATGGGACGCATCATTAACTTCCTTCAAAGAAAATGTTAAAGGGGGAGTTCCTACAGGAGGTTTTAAAGAGTCTTCTTTTGGGATTTTTAAACCAATATCAACTTTCCCACTCTCTGGTTTGGGGCTGCTGTTTATTTCAGCGACAGCCTCAGAACCCATACCAAAAGTGCCCTCAATGAATTTTTCTTGCACACATGGAACCTCCAAATCTCCTAACATGTGTTCTTCCATGCTTTTATTTGCCAGAGTGCGGGTTAACTTTCTGCCGCTCCTAAGACTGTTCACCATTTTTCCTCAACACTCAACAAAATCCAACTGCCAGTACACAGTCAATGGGTAGGTACCACAATCTATTAGCTTAGCCCTCTACCACCTACCTCACTGCATAACAGCCCAACAGCACACTTCTAAGCACTTACCAATGCGCGCGCAGATGTGCATACACTGTGCTTAAGAGGTGCTGCTGGGCATTGCAGAGGCAGGGCGGTGGAGCAAAAATGTCACGTGATTACAGCCTAAAGAAAAAACATGAACGGAAGGCCAGTGAGTAGCACGTAAACCAAGCGTGACCCTCGTAAACCCAATACGGAAACCCAACACGGGAGACTAGACTCCCTAAAAAACAAGTATTTACTGGGTAATGTAGTCAGGGTCAACAGTCCAGGTTTCTCCATGTTTCTGGACGGCAATAGTAGTGCTTGAGCTTGTCCTTACAGCCTATTGGCAGCAGACTAGGGAACTGGAAACTCACAGATTCAAGCAGAACTCCAGGCCAACAGCACACTTCTCAGCACTTCCAGATGCGCAAGCAGATGCGCGTGCGCCGTGCTTAAGAGGTGCTGCTGGGAGTTGCAGAGGCGGGGTGGTGGGTGGAGGGTGGAGCAAAAATGTTGCATGATTCAGCTGGGTAATGTAGTCAGGGTCAACAGTCCAGGTTTCTCCATGTTTCTGGACGGCAATAGTAGTGCTTCAGCTTGTCCTTACAGCCTCTTGGCAGCAGACTAGAGAACTGGAAACTCACGGATTCAAGCAGGACGAGCAGAACTCCCTTTTATGTTTCATGCGGCACACCTCAGCAACAGAGAAGATGCCTAGTAAGAAACAATTGTATTAAGACTCCATGCTGAGGATTCTACCTATTGTAGACTGTTTCTTTGGATGTGAGAAAGAATTGGGAGTCCTGTCCTGACGAAGGCGGTTAATGTATGCATGTCAAAACGCAGTTACTCTACGTCGACCCTGGACTATTTGCAAAATTAACTGGGATTTTTTAGATATTTTGTGTCACTCCGTCGGTGTATATATGTCACTCGCACTGATGTTTGTAATACTATTGGTATGCAAGCCCTCCCTTTTTTGAATTATGTTATAAAATTGTGTAACTATTATGCATAATGAGAATTGAGACTCATGCTCAAATTAAAAATCCTTGATTAAATCAAGATGAATAACATTTTGCACCTGCCAATACGCGATGAATTGAATTCATTTAAAGAAAATATAAAATAGATTTTGAATTCAACCACTAGTAGGAACACTTCCTTCTTTGTTTAAGGCAGGAAGAGGGCCAAACTACAGTATTGCCAAAGAACACGCAAAAACCTTAAGGTTACAGCCATTTTAGGGCGCTAACCACGTTTAGCAGCCATATGCAGTCAACGCGTATGCGCACACTAGAAATAACATAAAAAAATATATCTGTTGCCATCAACTTGTCCTTAGTGACATATAAAAGTAAGCAAAATTCCCAAGTGTAAAAACCAGAGTGATACAAAAGTAACCCCATTTCACTGCATTGTAAGATGCTGTGTGCAAGGTTAAAAAGTTACAAAAATGTAGAAAGGGAACCAGGTTTCCCAGTACTGATAGTCTGAACTCATTGGAAGGCCTTCTCACAATCCTCAGTGCAAGTGACTTTCTTTGGTTTCTTGGGAGTTGCGAGTGCTTTCAGGGGGCAGCTGTGGTACCAGTCTGCTATGAAAGTTCTGTTATACCCAGTGAGGCCTAGAAAAGCACTCACCTGCGTTTGGGTTGTGGGGGTTGCCCAGTCTTGTACAGCCTGTACTTTACTAGGAAGAGGCTGAATTTTGCCCGCACCAACCTCATGCCCAAGGATGGTCATTCAACCCTGACCAATCTGACACTGGCCTGCTGAAGAGCCTGCAACACACTCCCAAGGTGTCTCAGATGTTCTTTGCAAGTAGGACTGAAAACTGCTATATCGTCCAGATGTGCCATGAAGAATTCATCTAACCCATTCAGGACATGGTTAACCAACCTCTGGACAGTGCCATGTGCATTCCTTCAGCCAAAGGACACTGGTATATCCCTTAGCTGTTGAGAATTATGTCTTCGCCTTGGCATTTTCTGTCAGGGGCATTTGCCAATACCCTACAGTAAGGTCAAAGGTGCCAAGGTATTTGGCAGCACCTAGGATGTCCATCAACTCATCAGTTCATAGAAGTGGCTGTGCATCTGTCTTAGTGGCATCATTTAGAGCCCTGTAGTCCACACAGAATCTTAAATCAGAAGTTCTAGCTTTTGCTACCAGAACCACTAGACTGGACCAAGGACTACTGGAGGGCTCTGTCACCCCTAGATCCAACATTGTGTTGACCTAAATCATGACATAAGACTTGCTTTGGACAGTTCACAACTCTTAAACTTGGTACATCCACCAACTCCAGTGACAAAGTCCTGCTCACACCAAGATATGAAGCCTGAAATTAGGGAATACAGTGCAGAAAAATTGCTTCAGCAAAGCTTTCACTTCACCTTGCTGTTGTAGAGTCAGTTGAGGAAACTCAAGGCGACCGTCAATGAAGCCATAAGAAGGGCTGCCCTGGAATAGGTCAGGGAGAGATACAGAGTTCTCTGCCACCCTTTTTGAAGCCAGGAGCATGGCTCCTCTTTCTTCCCTAAGGATAAAAGCCTTCAATAAGAACAAGCATGACAGAAGAAGGTCCCACTGCCTTCTTTGGGGCTTCTCAAGGGCTCCAGTCACACTTCCGAGAGCTCCAATGAATCTATCAATTAGACCAGATAACTGTGGAGGATATGGGGGTGACAAATGAAAAGCCACCTCATCCTCCTTCCACATGGCTTGGCTAGATCTAGGCTTAAAGTTTCTGCCTGTGACAGGCACAACTCCTTCAGGGAAGCTACCTCTCGTAAAACGTGTCTAGTAAAGATATAATACCTGACTTGGCAGTTACTATGAGTGGGTTGGCTTCAGGATACCTTGTGCTGTGATCAGCAATGACTAGGATAATCCTATTGGCTGAGGATGTAAAAGGATTCAGAGCACTAACTAAGCTAGATCCTATCTCCTCAAAGGATGCACTCGCTACTGGTAGTGGTGTTAGTAGGTTCTAAATCCCCGTTTCACTTTTGCCAGATTGCTGACAAGAAGTGTAACCTTTTTAGTGGTTTTCCACTGAGACCCCCATCTTGGGCCAGCAGTATTGCATGGGGTACCTCTAACGTTATATTGATGTCAAGGTGAACTGCAAGGGGAACTTCATGCACCAAGTACCCCAGTGTGCCCCAAATCTAAAGGGGTTGTTCCCTCAGCTGATGTTTCTAAAGGCTGTCGATGTCCGTCAGTCCAGAACCAAAGTATGTCTGTGTCAAGACCTATGCTTGTCCTCACTCTTATACAAAATGTGTTCTGGTGTCTCCTTAAAGAAAAACGGTGGCTCAAAAAGACATGTAATCCATGACTGGTTTCAGGTTGCCTTATCAGGTGTAGTTCTGCCAGTTTCGAATAAAAAAATAGTTCAACACAAAATGGGTTGCCCTTGGTACCTTCCACGTAGGGCTCATGCAGCAAATAAAGTTTACAATGTCTCTGGTTTGGGGTTCCTTCCCCAAGCTTTACCCCTTCCAGTTCCAAACAAAACAAACACAGATCTGGTCAGGCCTCTCAGGGATCCCTTCCCCAAGCCTAGGCCCCTCTAGTCTCAAACAAATGTTCACACGGTTCCTTCCATGGGGCAGTGTCAGAGACTTTAGAATACGCTGGGCTTTTGCTCCACCCCTACGCAACCTCTCGGACTTCTGACCCCTCTCCTCACGCTTTAACCTGTTTCACTTTCCCGTTTCTTTCTACTTTGCAGTGTACTCTTGCGCCCAGGGGTCAAGTCCTAAAAATTAAAGTGGGGGGACTCAACAACCGGAATGGGATGGGATGTCGACAGAAATTAGCATGTTAAGGTGAAATATGCACATTTCATTAAATTGGCTATAACCACCTTAGTTGAACAGGACGAATGGCATTTGTCTTTCATAAAATCAACACACGCACAAAACCAAGACAGGATATTTTCTTCCAATAGTGTTTTTGAAAAGGTTAAAATGTGTGCATGATTTAAACTCCAAGAAATAATACAAATGTTTTCCCTGGGACTTGCAGTACCGAAATGGGATATTTCACCTTTAGTTGTTTGTTATTTTTTTCGATCAGGTTATATATAGTGCGGTGGTGAAGTGTCCGGCCTACAGACCTGAAGACTGCGGTTTGATCCCTGAAGTCTGCTTTAATTCATAAATTCAAAGAAGACATCCAATGTTTCTCTTTTAGCTGGGGGGATTGAGTCCACCCTCTGATTAAAGTGGGGAGACTCCGTCCCCCCACGTGTACTCTCGACTTCAGCCCTGCTTGCGCCTTCTTTCTCTTTGCTGTGCCTCTTGCACACTCCTCTTGTTTTGTCGTGCCCCGGCACACTCTTTTCACTTTGCCATGCACCACTGCACCTTCTTCTCTTGCTTTCGGTTGCTTGCACCCTCTTTTCTGCTTTTGAGTCGCTCGCAGCCTCTCTTTGCTTTCCTTAAACTTTCAAATGTATTCTTTCTGCCATTCGGCTCGCTCACACCCTCTCTTCTGCTTTCAGGTCCCTCGTGCCCTCTCTTTGCTTTCCTTTAACTTTTAAATTGACTCTTTCTATATTTTGGGTTACTTGCACCCTCTCTTCTGATTTTGGGTCACTTGCAGCCTCTTTTCTGTCTTTTCCTTTCTTTGCGCCGCTCGCACACCTTGGTTTCCTTGCTTTCCTTTTCCTGCGCCACTTTCCACTTTCAAATCTTTGCTCCTGCTCCAGCCACATGCATGCCACTGGGTTTCTCTCTCTCGCTCTTGCTACGAGACTCATCCAGACAGCGCAGTGCTGGTGAGCAGCTTCTTCGGGTTTTGTGGGCCAAGGTCAGTGTCTCACCACCTTCCCCTCATACAATGCTGGGACCGGCAAATGTCCCAGAAGAACAAGCAGTGGCCCGGGCACGGCCAATAATTAGCAACTCGCCTCACTCCGGCTCCATGAAGACACGGCTCCCTTGCCAAGTTGCGACCCTCCAGCCACACAGGGTCAGCGTCTCGGCTTTCCACTCTCCTCCGGCCTTTCCATGCTTCTTGTTCTGCAGCTTCCACGTTCCAACCAACAACCCCAGCTTGCTCATCTTCTCTGGCACCTTTTATACCCTAAGGGTCAAGTGGAGTCTGGTGTGAAGGGTTAAGGTAAACAGACTGACCTTGCCTGATTTAGTGGGACAGCCTAGTGGTGTAATGTGGTAGGCTTCTCTTTGCTCCTTACTGTTATGTCTATGGGTAAACTTCACTGCTCGTGATCACCTCTTCTTCGTGACAGTACATTTTTGAAAATGGGGAGGGGGAGATGGAATGGGATTGGAAATATCCCATAAAAGTTGAGGGAGAGGGTTTTGATGTATAATGGGAAAAGGGGGAATACCATGTGCCGCCTTTAGGCATTCTCCTCCCAATCCCCCATGACCCTCTACTCAGGTGATCCTCCCTCGATTGTCCACCCCCAGGGTCGGGATCCAATGCCACCTGAATGGAGTATCTCGGGGGAGTAGGTGGGAGAATAGCGTCAGGTTTCTCACAGTGTGTATCGCTCTTAGTCGCTTTTCCTCGTCCCAGTATTATAGTATTACATATAGTATTATAGTGTGTGGAAAAATGATAGACTGGGACTGGCAATAGGCTATAAATGCAGGGGGGGGGGTAAGGTTGTGTGAGGATGCCCTCAGGTTTCTCACAGTAGTTAAAACTTAAACACTTGCAATCATCATCGACATTGCTTCGCAAACATTCTGGTGGTAAATATAATAATTAATTCATAATACAGGCAAATGCCAATTTGCTAATGCATTGTAGACCTGTGAAAGTCCTTCTTCATGGCTTAGTCTATAAAACAAAATACAGAGTGACTTGACAGAGAAAACCATGAACAAACTAATAAATAAAAAATAAAAAGAATAACTATACCTAGCCTGTGCAAAACAAAAGATAAAAAATCGCCAATAAAATCATGTGTAATCAGTAGAAAGTATGATCTGTAAAAGAATATGATAGAACAACCACATTAGCCTACTCATAAAATCACTAGTTAATATTTTAAAAAACACAGACTATTTAGCCAAAAGCATACCTTAAAGATAACACAAAGTGTTCAGCAAATAATCCAAAAGGCTCAAAGAGCTAATGGTGCCGACTCACGTGGTAAAACAAAAAGATCATGTCAGTAATTTCCTTCTACTGTAACTGTGCAGCGGACACGCCTCTTGCGTTATTCTAAAAATAAACAGCCTTACCATCTGCTTGCGACGTGCTCTTGACAAACTGACAGTAAAAGCAGCCTTGCAGCTTCTAAATAGTATCTCTGTGCAACTAGAATGAATCAACTAGATGCCCACTGCACGTTAGAAAGTAACATGATGTTTCCAATTACAAAAACTGAGAAAACAAGATGAATAGTGTCATTCTGTAATGTCATGCGATCAACTAGACGTCGACAGCATGTTAAAATGTAGCGTGATGTTTCTATGTAAAAAAAAAAAGAAACTGAAAAAACAGAACAGGGATGTGAAGGAAGATTGGAAGGTGGGAAAAGGAAAACAACGGAAAAAGAAAAAGGGGGGTTGTGAAGAGTGACAGGGTGGGGGAAGGCAGAAGGGAGGAGAAAGGGAGGAGAAAGGGAGTGAAGCTAATAAGGGTAAAGAAAAAGCATATTTCATGTAAAGAAACAGAAGACTAACAAGGGTTGCAAATTTATGATCGCATACTAAACACCAAAGTACCGAGTTCAACACTAAATGACTCATGCCCAGTGAGGCATACTAGTCTTCAATATGCGAACCTGTTCATGGTGTAGCAGGGAACCACAAAGATATGCATACTATAATGCTAATCTCAACTTAAACATATAAAATCATGTTAACTGTACTTTAAGAGTAGTGAATGCAAATTCATACCTATACTTAAAAATAGTAGAATGTGTGATATCATCATGATGTCTGTAACCCAATTTAAGGACCAAAAACAGACACTGATGTTCCAAAACACAATGTTCATAAGAAATGATGCAAATTCAACTCCTCGTTGATCCCTCCATGTAAAACAGTTAAAACGATGTACTCAAAAGATTGTGGACCGTTTGATGTCATCATAATATCTATGATTCAACTAAAATATCAAAACCAGACACCAATTTACCCAAACAAAAACGTTTGTAGAAAACAATGTAAATTCAACTGTTCATTCATCCCTCCAGGTACAAGAGAGTACGAACCATGTACCCAGAATGCTTCTCTTTGCTCAAGTCTCTTACACAGGGCACCTATATTGTTTTCCTTGCAGACAACTTCCAGGATCTGAAACCTCATTTGTACAGCAGAGGGCCCACGTTTTTTGTAATGGCGTGCCAAGGATGAGTTCATGCTCCCAGTTCGCACACATGATCTGTGCTCATTCCAGTGTACTCTAGCTTTTCTTGCTGTCTGTTCCACGTAGTATAAGCCACACAGACCTCTTATAAAGAGATCACACACTCAGATTCACACATGGAATAATTTTGCAACATAATCTTCTCTCCTGTCCGAGGATGAAACACTACAGATACTATAATTATACCATGACAATTCCCAAGGTAAATGCTGTCATCAACTTGTCTTAAGCCACATATAAAAGTAACCAAAAACCCCATTTGTAAAAGACTATGGTTATATATAAATGTTATCGCCACTGCACTGCATTGCATTGCAAGATACTGTGCCCAGGGCTAAAAGGTTACCAAAAGTAGAAGGCAAAAGGGAAACAGTTTCCCAGTACTGATAGTCTGAAGGACTGATCAGTTTCCTCATAACAAAATTAGCAAAAAGGCAGAGAAGCTGAAGGCTTCACTTCCCTGAAAAACATTAGGACAGATTCAAATACAAAATCGAAATGTTTGGTGGTCCACAGAACATGAAGGGGAAGTTGCTAAAACATAAAGCTTTCCTACTAATCGTATGGGCAAAATCCATCCTCCTAAATACCTCATAAAAGACTGAGGAGGGGACTTACTTTCACACTTCATGGACCTATCCTGATATTCAAAGATATTAAGTACAGTTATTGAACACCCATCACAGATCACACAGATGGAGAAATCACACAATCCGAAAGACAATCCCCCTGGGTACCTGGAGTAGCGAACAACATTCCAGGTATCGACATTAATGGTTTGATTTCTTTAGGTGCTGTGGTGGGGTATGGCACTAAAATGGGCTTAACCAAACTTTATGGGATTGAGCAATATTTGTGGGGAATGGATATGTATATATCATAGATGAAGTTGTCCAGATATTATTGAGAAAGACTGGGGGAAATGGATATGAAAATTGAAAAACAAAAAAGATTATTATCTATATTGTTATCATGATGTTTTATTTGAATATGTTCAAAGATTAATACTGTTGGAATTTCTTACCCACTTGTGTGCGTAAATGGTTATGTTCAAATTTCAATAAAGAGAATTAAGAAAAGGTAAACAAATACCATTTGTAGAAGCAGAGATAGCAACGCCAGCTTAAAATTAGGTGGCTCTGCTGTGACAAAATGTAATACTAGATCTTTTCATTTATAAACCTGTATGAAGCTACCTATAAATGACTACACAAATTAAGTGACTAGAATTATTGAGCAATCAGTAGTTTCTTTTCGATATGCTGTGTGAAATACCTTTGGCAAGGCAATTGCAAAATGAGACGACATTCAGTTAGGCAGCTATATGCCCTCCCACCTGGCAGTTCACTGTGGGTGCTCAGAATTGCTGACAAGGTTTTGTGTCTTGCGATGAATCTAGCGATGTCCTCACTACTTTCCGTGAGGTTGCTTCCTCCTATGTGGCCAGGGGATGGCAGCAGTTATCTGATCCTGACCCTGGGGGCAGCTATAAGAGGGAGAACCCCCTGGTGGGGAGAGGAGGAAAAAGTACACCTCAGGGAAATGATGGGACTTGGTTTGAGGAAACCACATAGCCCCCCCTTCCTTTCAGGGATGTCCCCACGATTCCCCAGACTTTAATGGCATATGGTCCATATCCCTCCCCAACATTTTAGTAGATCCACTTTAGTTTCTCCCCAAGATCCCAATAGAGACCACGTGCAAACTACTGACAAGAGGAAGTGACCAGGAGTAATAAAAACCTCTAATGAATTTCAGCAGTAACTCCCTCAGTGTCATTCAAAGGGGGGACCCATGGCCACTGACGCGAGGAACGAGAGAAGTAATGATGATTTATAAGACAGAGTATCCATCTCAATGGTTTAGTTGTTGGGAAAGAGGCAATTGGGCCAGGAGGTTTAAATACAAGCAAAACCCTAGCGGACAGGGGTGAAGGGAAAGAGGCGGGAGAAGGAAAACCGAGGGGAGGGCAGTCAAAAGAAGGAATGGGGGAAGCTGCAGACGTGGTTCTGCCGGCCGGTCGGGAATGCAGCTAAACCCCACGCAGAAGGAAGATGCGCTGACGCAGACAGCAGAGAGACCGACCCGACTTTGGAGAGAAGAGGAGGTGCCAGCAGTTCACCAGGAGGAAGGTAAACACTGCAGGAACCCCACACAAGGAAACAGGAGCAGCAGAAACTCTGCGCTTAATAGGGCACACACCGAGCCAACACAGCGAAGCGACGCCAAAGGCAACCGGTAAACCCAAGAAAAGTGAAGGGGTTACTGGTTTGCCGGCACACCAATGTCGTTATTCAGTAACAAATTGAAAGGAAAGCAGTGAAAGCAAGGAGAAGCTCGTAACCAAGATCGAATGCAATCAATAAAAATGAGAAGCTGGATGGTTTAATAAATTATACGGCTTGATGAAACACAAAGAGAAAGCAAATGGGAAGCCATTAAGCTAATCTAAATATTTGTCAAACAAGCAGTACATGGAGCAATAAAATCCTGCCTGAAGGAGCAGGTATAGGTGAAGGCAAGTTAAGGGTTTCATATATTAAGTCCTGGTAGCAGAGTATACCAGGTGAAGAGAAGTGAGCATGAAATAGTGTGTGAACTGTTAAAAGGAAAGCAATACATATGTACTGTGGTGTATTAAGAGAGGAAGGTAAAGAAAATAATATTGTGAACTGTGAACCAAGTGCTTAAAGGAAAGGTCCTTGAGAAGAACGTTACCTTTGGAACTGGAAGTGAAGAGAAACCTTGGGGATGGGAACAACTTCCTCAAACAATGTGAATGCTCTGAGGGGAGATAGAGATCCTCTTTGAAACGTGGTGATTCTTTTTGGAACTGATTTAAGGCAAAGAGCCCAGAGACCAAGACGGCTCTTCCTAGAACTGTTAACTTTGTCCACAAGGAACCCCTTCTGTTGAATTTTAAACTCTTCTGTTGAACTTTGAACACTTTAAGAAGGCAAGAAACATAAACCTTTACTTGGAGTCATTTTAGAGTGTGAGTGCCAGAATAGGATTACAGACACAAGACTTAATTTTTTTGGGCATCTTGACATTGACAGACTTCTTAGCTTGACATTGAGAGTCCTACTAGATTAGGGATAGTGAAAAAAAGTCCAACCCCTTTTTCATTTAAATAAAAGTTTATAGCCACAAACAGGTCTCCTATGTGTCCGTTTCTTATGCCTGGCTCCTCACTGTCTATAACGCTCACTTATTTCCCACTAAACAATCAGCATAGCCACTGAACCCATGACAGTTTCTGCAATGAGGACAAGGATTAGATTCACATGGAGTGTGAACTCTACTTCTGTCCTCCTCATCAACATAATGCACAAAACGAGAACCTTGCAGTTACGAGAAATAGTAGAAGATGGCACTGCCCTGAAGCTCAAACTTTACAGCAGTATGAACCTCTGGAACTGGCAGAGGCATTGAGGGACCAATGTTCTCAAAGGTGCACATTCCAACAGACGTCTAAATACCCTAGATATCTACAAATAATTCACCTTGCAGTGTACGCAATATGCAACACATTGCATCCAGTTCCTTATAAAAAATATGTCGCTGAAGGGTTGGGGGTGTCGGGAGGAGGGCGACAAAGATCGTAAAACTATAAACTGAAACAAAATAACATTAATGAAATAGAGCCAAAGTTCAACTTACCCAGATTTCTACAGTATGCCCAAAGAAGACAGCAAAGGGGAGCCGCTCTTGGTTTTAGAGATTAATGTGAATGCAATGCATGGTTATTTGCTTATGTTGGCCCCAATTCACTTTCAGCAAACCAGCAGTTTCCATAGAGAGAACAGCATCAAACAAACTCTGCTGAGATTGACCCCCAAACCAAAACTGATTTTCAGTGCAATTGATGATCTGTATACTTGAAATGCTTCAAGCTTCAGTGTGAATTCATATACCAGATTTAGGGAAGGGAAGTTATGAATATCGGGGTGCATTGCAAATGAAGCATAATCATGTATTACCAGGTTTCTTTTGTCTGAATTTGGGGCACAGCACCTGTGGTAGAGCATTAATCCAAGATTGCCGCCACTACAATTTATGAATCAGAATTTGATATAACTCCTTTCAGGGTGATGCCATTAAATATTTTCTAAGGATCTTTGTTCACCCTAAAAACTGAATAGAGCAGGTCCTTAACCCCTTAAAAGCAAAGCTCCATGCAAGTCTATCCAAATAGGACAAGGATACTCATCCCTAGCACATAGGGGTTAAAAGAATTTGCTGTCTCTTATTGTTTAGAAGTTTCTGTTCGCAGTTCGTTTTTCATGGTTTTAACATTTATTTTCCTTCCATTTTGTAACAGGTTCTGGTTATTGGCAAGACAATCTGAAAATTAGTTAAGAGCAGTTGAAGGGTGAAATTTGATTCTATCCTCCTGTAAAAATACATTTTTCAAAATGTCGATACCTCTAGATGTCAAAAGTCATTTAAAAGTAAAACTTCCACCATTAGCCAATAAAAGAAATTGGATAACAGACTTTTCTTTGTGTATCTTGTGTCAATAAAGAAATAAATCTCCCCTGGTTAATCCAAAATGTTATGAAAAGATTTTAGAGTGTATTAAGAAGAGAGCCCCGCCGTAGTGGAACAAAAATGAATACTTGAACATAAGTCTACCATTAGGCAACTTAACACCTGAAGAACTGAAAAATGAAAAAGTATCATGGTATTCGGAATGCTACAAGCAATGTAAACATGGATTGAAGCAAAAGATTGCATGGGGATCGAGAGCAGTTATGTGAGCCAAAGCCGTCTCTCTCCAGCCATGAAGAAAAGAAGTAGAACAAAGATACACTACAAGATCAAAAACACTTATGTACGACTGAAATAAATCCTTCTATTGCAATGAAGAAGGAAAAAGAAGAAATAAATTATATTTGAAAGCAACTGATCCAGCAGGGATCCGTTTGAAGAGAGCAGTAGAGCCGTCTAACTCACACAAGGTAAATTGCATATCACAAGCTATGTTGGAACAAACATGTAATGAATGTCTTACGACACAAGCTTACACTATGGGGAAAGATGCAGCCAAATTCACTGTCTTATGAAGCAACAAATGTTGAATTTGTATCTTCAATCAGTGATTTTCTCCTTGAAGGCAACATAACAATGGAGGAATTGAAAAGCTTTACAGGAAAATTGCAGCTAACAATGGTTTAAAAGAAGGTGTGAGACAGGCATGGTATAAAGAGAGACAAAAACTCAAAGATGGTAGTTTCAAAACATTTATTTACTTGGGCTAGTGTAATGCCTAACTGGCCCTAACACCAAAGGGTTGGTTCCCTTAACTGATGTTTCTAAGGGCTGTCGATGTCTGAAAGTCCAAAACAATAATCCATCTGCGTCTAAACCTATGCTTGCCCTCACTCTTTACAACAATGTGTTAGGAAAAAAATAGTGGTTCAAAGAAAAGGAAATGTAAACGACAGCTGGCTTCAGATAGTCTTACCAATGGGTGTAGTTCTGCCAGTGCAAGATAGTTTAATTCAAAAGGGGAGCCCTTAGAACTTTCCACAGAGGGCCCTTGCAGCAAATAAATAAAGTTCACAATATCCTTCGGTCTCTTGAGTTTCCCTTTCCCAAGCTTGGACTCGTCCAGTTCCAAACAAATAAAATACAAAAAAATAAAATACACAGTTCTGGCCAGGCCTCTCAGGGTTCCCTTCCCCAAGTTAAGGCCCCTTCCGTCTTTTAACTAACAAAGTTCTTCTGGTCAGGATGTACCTTTTGTTTTACACAATTCTTCTTAGGCCTCTCAGGAGTACCTTCCCCAAGCTTAGGCCCCTTTCATCTTTAAACTAAGTTCTCCTAGACAGGATGTACCTTTCACTGTACAGTTCTTACATGGGGTAGTATCAGACTTTCAAGGATGCTGGGCTCTTTGCTCCTCCCAAGCGCGACCACTCTGACCTTTAACCCCTCTCTTTATTCCTTGCTCTTCCTTCTTAACCTTTCACCTTCAGGTGCTTTCTGCACCGCGTCTTGCTCACCTTTGTTTCCTTTGCTTTATTGTCTACTCTTGCACATTCCTTTGCTTTATCTTCTCTGTATGGGGCCTCTGGCATGCGTTCCTCTTTACAGCATGCACACTTGCACCCATCTGTTTCTTTCTTTCCAGCCTTTCCCTTTCAGCTGGTTCCTGTACCCCATCTTGCTTTACTTAGTTTCCTTTATTTCAATGTGCACACTTGCACCTCCCTTTGGTTTCTTGTCTTTATATCATGCCTCTCACACAATTTCCTTCTTTTTTGTGCGCACTTACACATCTCTGCTTGTTTCACGTGCCTCTTGCACACTTCACATGCCTTTATACTCTGCTTTACTTTCTTTCAGCACCACTAGCGCTGTTTCCTTCTTTCTGTTTTTCCTGTTTCTGTTATTTCTTGCACTTTCTGTACTCCTTATGCTTTCTCTTTTTCCGGTCCGTGCCGCTTCACAAACTGTGCCTTTCTCCCGCTCCGCTCCAATCAAACGCACGCTCCAGATTTTCCCTCTCTGACTTGCATGAAACTCACCGGGTAGCGTTGTGTTGACAGGCAGTCTCCCTCTGGATACGTGCAGTTGAGGTCAGGGTCTCACCACATACCCCTCAGACACCCTTATTACTGGCACAGGTCCCAAGGGTACAAGCTCTTCATTGAATGTCACCAGCAGGACGCAGGCTGCTTCAATCCGGCTCCTTGGAGGCACAGCTCCCTAGCCATGCTGCAGCCCCTCACAAACACCGGACCAGCATCTCAGCATGCCGCTCTCCTCCAGGCTTCAGCTCCTGCTGCTCTCTTCTCCTTGGCTTCTCTGGTTCCGGATAGCATCCATAGCTCACTCACTGCTTCTGGCAGAACTCCACCTTTTATAGTGTAGGGAAGAGTCAGGTGTGCACAGTTGGGATAAAGTGCCTGATCTTGCCTGACACTATTAGTGGGACAGCCTAGTGGTAGGTCTTAGTAGTAGGCCCGGTTTTGCTTGCCAATGCTTTTCCTATGGGTAATCCTCATTGATCTTCGTCACATCTTCCCCGTCTCAGTGTTTGTTGGAAAATGGGGAGGGGGAAATGGGTTGTGATTGAAAATACCCCATGAAGGCTGAGGGAGAGTGGGTTGGGGTATTATTGGGAATGGGGAATAACATCTCTTGATCTTGGGTAGTCTCCACCCAATCTCTGTTGACCCTCCAATCAGATGATCCTCCCTCGTTTGTCCACCCCCAGGATCAGGATCCATAAGTGATGGCCCTTCCCTGTCCACCTGAATGGAAGATTCTGAGGGAGTAGGTGGGAGAATAATGTCTGGTTTCTCACAAAGGAAATGAAAAGAAGAAAACACACACAATGTTTCATAGAAGAAGAGCTTGAATGTGTTGACATTATTTTTAGTAATCCCAAAAGGATAAATGAACCACAACGAGTCCCTCTGAAAGAAACATCAGATGTTGTACTATCTCATGCAGGAGAAAAATTTGAGGATACTGAGAAAAATATGACAATTCTTCAAGCAGCTATGATTCTACGGGGAGTAATACTAACTTGTGAAAAGTGGGAATTTACTGGAAGTTTTGAAGAAGTGAATTCAGCATATGTTGTCCCAAAGGAAGTTTTTTTTTTTATTTTTGCAAGTGGTGCTGTCAAAGACAGATGGATATGAAAAGTAATTCAGAAAAGCGGGATACTACCACAATGAACAGGAATCATAAACTGTCACAGATGTTTATATATGAAATGCTATCACCACACGCTTCCCATGCAAGCACTTCTACCACACTACATACCCGTGAAATGCCCTTGCAAGTGGCAGTTGGGCTCACAAAGCACACAGCTACCCACAGCAAATTCATCATTCAATGTCTGCATAGCGTGGGAGCTTCTATAGATTACGCCAGAGTCATTTGGTTTGAGACACAGATAGCCACAGAGGTAATAAAACGCATGGATGAGTGTGGAGGATCTTACATCCCTCAGAGTTGGTCAGAGGCAGATGTTTATTGTGCTGCTGACAACATGGACATCCTTGAGGATAGTCTTTATGGTATAGGAACTTTGCATAGTACAGTTATGGTGGTCTATCAGGAGAAGGAGGAGTCAGATGTCCGAAGTCCAATTGAAATATCAAGACCATCATCACTTCAATCACTGCAGACGAGTCCTCAGTCCCTGTCTGAGGTCATGTCTTTCAACATTCCGAAAGGGTGTAGACCACAGAATCCAGTAAGCGGTCAAATCACGTATTATACAGAGAGCAATAAGGTTATTTTAGATTCCAACATGCTTGAGGACCTACTTTGGAGGATGGCGGAAGTCTTGACGTTGAGTGATTTTCAAGAATGTTTCTCAGTGAAGAAACCAAGACTGATTAATGTGAGACAGAGTCAGAACCACTCACTACAGTTCTGACTTGGTCAGCTTACAATTCCATTATAAGTGATCCTCCAACTAAAGAACTAAAGAAACTACAGTCTGTGTACTCCATGCCTGCCCAGCGAGCACACGAACAGCTCACATTCATGAAGAAGTTGGAGAGAATAACATCTGTTCGTCACCCTAGGATCAAAAATAGTTGTAACATTGTATCTTGGCCTTCACAAGCCGGTTTTAAAATTAGCTATGGCTAAACAAGACGTGTCAAAGAACTGGATGCTTGGACCAGGTGAGCTACATATAATAATGGCTATGCTTTGAGCTATTGGTGCTTTCTTGGATCGTACAGGCATTCAGGGCACCTTAACTGTACTTTATGATGCAAATGTTGTGTCAAAGATTCTATCAGGGAAGCTGCGTAAGAAGAGCAGTTGAAGCACACACGTCACTTATGCTTGCACTTTTCAAAAGCATCATCAATTAATTTTACAAAGAGCACGTTGAAATCAAGGAAAGGATTGAACCTGACTTTAAGAAATTACTTAAACGTTTACAAGTGGATTATTCCCAAGAAACAAAATTAATCCATAATTACATTATGACAGTTCTGACAAATTTGAATGTGACTGCCAGAATGGAAGCATTTGAGGCTAAAGAATCTAAAAAAATCTTCAGTACATTCATATGGTGGACAATACTTTTATTTATCCGATTTGTCCGAACTGCGAATTGAGATTTACACCTTGCTTCACTTGAAGAGTTTAAGTATGTTTTCGCCTTCGATTTGCTAAACTACGCAAGTATGATAGCATGGTACTTAGCAGAAATGAAACAGCTGGAAAGTAAACACCCGGACTTGTGGAGTGAGGTTCAGAAAGGCAATTGTGTAGAAGCAAGACAAAAGTACACTTTTGTGCTTTAGTTTCAGATGAAGGTCTCGAACATCAAAACAGAGCAATGCAGAGAGTGGGGGAGTAGATCTATTTCTTCGGCAGAAGCCTTCCTCTGGAACGGCCTTCCTGCCCCTCTCAGTATTTAGCTGGATATCCTTAAGTTCCAGAAACTTCTCAAGGCCTTCCTCATCTCAACCTTCTTGCTCCTCCCCTTCCCTTGCTGATGTCACCCTGCTGCTGCGATTGGTGCCTGGTCCCTTACATTGCCTTACAGGGCCAGACCCTCCTCGTCCAGTCTACCTAAACACCCCCTACCAGCACTTGCCCTCGAGCACCTTCACCTGACTAGCCTAATATGGTCCTCCCTGTCCTCGCATTAGCTCACCCTTACTCCTTGTTTTTGCCCCTGGCACTCGGCCTCCTGGGCCCCTCTCAGCACTTGACCACCCCTGGGTGCCCCGGCCTTCTTGAACCTCTCCCCTCCCCCTTTATCCTTATCCCAGCCCTTCCTCCGAACCTGCCCCCTCACACCGCACTTATTGTTAACTGACTTGCATGGACCGAATGTCACAAGGCCTAGTAGGATCATGTATTGTTGTTTCTCCTTTGCCCCCCCCCACCTCCTTCATCTTGTGATGCCTTGAAACACTTGTGTATAGCTTTACAAATGTCCAATAAATAAAATAAAGTACTTGGTAGTGTGGTTAATATTACTCAAAATAAACAGGCTCTAGCATGATTCTTTTTAGCCTCTCCTGAGCTGTCCAGGCTGTCTACAGAAGCAACAAAAACTTTAGGAATCAGATTACAAACAGCCAAATATCACCACCTAACATCATCCAAAGCAACATGCTAAAAGGAAGATATTAAGTAGATCTACAACTCGATCATGACATTGAGTTATCCTGTGAATCATGATGGAAAAGAACTCAACATCTCGACAAATGCAGTTTTTGATGAATAAATTCAGAAGACACATCAAGAATGACAGAAAAACTTTGCCAAATGTATGACAGCTTTAAAGAAGACCGGATTGAATCAAACAGTTGTAGCATGTGAGAATCAATGAAGAACAAGAACCTTCAGATGTGCACACAAAGTTAAGACAAACTTATCAGACACCATAGTGCAGTTGAAGGCAGATCGTTCTTTGTTCATATATTTGTGGATTCCTTCACGAAGTCGAACTGACATTTATCCACAGAAATGCTTCAGTAATTAAGAATTCTCTGCAGTACCTCTTTCAATTTTCAACTTAGATGGTACAATGATTTTAGCTGCAAATAAAAACAAGCTGAGGATACTGAAAGAGGATCATCATACAGAGGTTTCTAACACAATGATAGAGGTCTCTTCATTTGTTACCGAGGACAGATCTGTACCAGAGCAAACATATTCAGCAGCTGTCCTTGACGGCATGGCAGAATTGCAAGCACTGTAGAAAGCGTCATATGTTAAGACATGCCATGACCTTGCAATTGAATTCAACAAGAAAATGGAACCTTATCTGCTCAAGCATGATGAAACTCATTTAGTATTTGATACCTACGCAGAAGAAATTCTCTCAAGGACTCAATACGAAGGTAAAAGAGCAGGAAAAGCAACACCTGTTGAGTACAAAATCACAGATTGTACAAATATTTAATTTTTTCCCATAAGAACCCTTCTATTGCATTCCAAAACTAAAGATGAGTTAACTAGCTTACCGCTCAACTAAAACAATTCAGCATACACACAGGACAAAAAGAAGCCTGGTAGCCAGTTGGAGAAATGAAGCCAAGTCATTATATGGAAATGAAGTTGGAGACACTGAAAGCACACATGAGGTGGCAGAAACGAAAAACAATGGACTCCTGTTATTTATCACCTTGTCATGCTACTACCCTCCACGTTTTTTCACCTGATGCCAATGTTTGGTTCTTTCACCGTTTTTCCCATCTTACAGCATGTTTGTCACAGGAGTTGGAATTAACCTCTTAAGTGCCATTGAGGTTCCCCCCCAGTGCCAATGGGTTTTTTTTAAAATCGCGGTATTCACCGCCCAAACCCGCCAGCATTTCCCCCCTCATTAAGGACTCATTACCAGGTTATGGAGTGGCTAAGAGCTCATCAGCGACACTCCCAGAGCCATCACAATTCAGGTGGGAGAAGGCAGGTAATCAATATTCTCCTACCGTAGGTACGTTTGCATGTGTACCACAATGAGTCAATCATACAGCTATGCATCAAAGGACGGTGTGCTGTGCACAGCAAATGCCAAGCTCAGTCACAAAGTTGCACAGAACTGTGTAACGGTGAAGAGCTCTGTGATAAAGATTTTGTAGATGAAAATGAACTCTAGGACTCAGAAGATGCCCTGTAAAACCTTAATTTCTCTCTTCAAATTTAAATAGCTATTGTAGTTTTAATAAATTGTATACCTTAATGAGAAAGTTGCAAATTATTTCAAACTTTCTAATTTAGTGAGCATACAGTCGAAGGTTTGTGATGAAGTAGCAGTAATTCACAAGGCTCTCTCTCGGAAACAGAAAAAAGATATAAAGTAATTCCTTATATGAATCTTTGTATTCTTTTGATGATGTTTAACAAAAAACCCACTCAGCAAAATTTTCATAGAACCACCATAAAAGCAGCTACAGCTCAAAGACGAAATTAGAATCCATTCAGCAGACATCTTGGATTCATGATATCACACAAGCCCTCTCCACAAACTCAGACAAAACACCTGGTAGTACATTATTGTATGCTTCATTACCAATGCATCCCCAGTAGGCATGCCTTCCCTTCATTCAAAATCCCACAGACTAGGTTATTGTAACAGATGCCCCTCAACTAGCAGCCCAATACTATTATTGCTGCAGAGTCTTAAGTATTTAGATTTTGAAGATTAACAATAGACACAGGGGGGTGGTGGGGGTATGGCCACAAAATTAACCTTTATGTTTTGTACACGTGTCTGATATCTGTGGCTCTTGAGATGTTGGAATACAACTCCCATGACCCCTAACAATTGAGTATGCTGGCTAGGACTGGAAGGAGTTGCAGTCCGAAACATATGGCGGAGCCAAAAGTTGTAAGCCCCTGGTTTACTGGAAAAGCTGCTCTAAAATCATATCACTTGATATCCTTTAAAGGATGCGAGTTAACTGAGGCGGACTATAACATTGTATGCTTATAGGCGGAGTTCAGCCACAGCTTTATTGGTTGTATTTGTGTACTGGGGACTCCTGGAGAAATACGGTAACTGGCACCACTGCTCGTTAATATGGTGCAGATGAAAACAAAAAAAACAAAACAAAAAAAAACTAATCAGGTTTTTTTTTTAAATGGGATATTGGAAGTTGAAAAACAAAATAATAAGATTTGAGAAGTTACAAAAAAATTGTTCCAGACCAGGTTATTCAGATATGGCAGTTATATCACAGGCAGCCAGCTCCATCAATGAATAAGGCGGAAGCTCCTTGGAGTAATAACATTCCAATTGGCTGCTTCTTTGCTATGATGGTAAGCCAACATTTCTGCACTAGATTCCATTATGAGAATTAGTTTCGGTGCATCTTGTAAGCCTCTGGCCTATCGAAGGGTTTTGTCCAATGTATATGGCAACCAGACATCAGTCGCTGTCGTCCTCGGCCAGGTCTATGCTGCCCTTGTAGCATTGTGCAAGGGTCCTCAGCTCTTGCAAAGCCTCATGATACTCTTCTTGCTCCAGTCCGCCTGTGAAGTAACTGTCCCAACGTCGAACATCCAGTTTACTGACTTCATTGCACAGGCCACGCAGTGTACTTTGCATGACAGACGAGGACTGCATGGCGGTCAGGACTGGAATACTCTCCACTACTGAAGGAAGAACACAACAATCATTAGACATCATTAGCCAATAAGGAGAAAGTCCCTGAATGGAGGAAAAGTGAGTAGTTACATAACAGACCGTGTCCATGGGTAAGCCTCAAAGTAGATCACACATTAGCACTCTTCACTAAAATAACACAGAAGTACTCAAAGAACCACTCGTTCCTTGGGCTGAAAAGCATGGCTTCTTCTGTAGAAACAATCTCAAAGCAGAGTTAGCAGCGTCTGAAGACCTGATAAAGTAGAAGCTCATCAGTCGAGAGAAAATCATTTTTTATATGGAGACATTCATCCAGCTATGAGCATGGAGTAAGGGGCGTGGCTTGCAGCCATGGTGTTAAGCAGCTCTTCTCAAGAGCTCCTGCAATAGATATCGATCCCGGCGTGGCAGAGGAGCGTTTTACTAAATAAAATACACCTACCAACGGCGGAACGCAGCGTGAAGCAGGTGAGGTCCGAGGGACAGGCAATTGAGGCAAGCCAGCTGCCTATCCCGATCCTGGATGCCGACGGAGAGCCCTCAAAATGGCAGTCGCGACATAGAGGGAGTCCCACAAGCAAAACCAAGTGCTGGAGCAGTGAAGAACTGGTGTGGAGAGAGGAGCGCAGGTACCCCCCCTGCACCCTGCCAGGGAGCTGAGCTAAGAGGTTGCAGCGGGAGTCGGCAGCAGACACAATGGCATTGCTTGGGAACCCATCTGGAGACTGCGACCGCAGCGCAGGAGCCGTTAGCCTTGCCCTCTTCCCTGCTCTCCGCCTGCAATCACCCCCCAAACACTCCCCCGCGCGGCAGCGGTTGTGGGAACGTGTGTGAGCCCGGCAGATCCAATGAAAAGAGTAGTGGCTGTGGAGGCACCTGCCCAGGAGCGGGCCAACAAGTAGCTGCACCAGTGAAGCGAGCTCCTCGGGGGACCTGGTAGAGAGGTGCAGCCGGAGAGACCAGGATGACGCGGCAGGAGGGCTGCATGCCCCACAATCTGGCAGGTATGGAGGGGACAGGGGAGGACAGCCAACCAAGGACCACTGTGACCCTGGAGGAGGGCCAAGGGGAACCCAAACAACAAAGCCCATAGCACAGCAGCATTAGCGGGCGCACAAGCCAAGGACCAAAGTGGACAGGGCTGCCAGCAACTGAACTATTTGTGAGCCACTGAAGGTGCGCCGCCCCACTGGGAGATCACCATTGCCATGAGAGATAGCCACTTTGGCAGCACTGCGGGCAGGCAGTGGTGGGTCAAGTGAGCAGGAAAACACTGGCTGGGGTTGGCAGAGGCACGGCATGCAGTAGTGCAGAGAGCGTCAAAGAGCAAACGTGAGCCTGAGGCACTGGCTGCTGAGTAGACCACACGCAGAATGGCTGCTCACTAGAAGTAGGCAGTGCCAAGGACCGAAAAGGACGGACAAAGGCAGGGAAAACACGGAAAGGAGCGCCCTACAACAACCAGAAAGAAGCGCTGCTCTCAGATGGTCAGAGAAAGGCCGACAAACAATCATGGAAGCCTACACACAACAAAAAGAGGACAGAAACGCAAGACACCAGGGAAAACTGGCGGAGACGGCCATGGCACAACAGGTGACCATGCAAGAGCTAGGCCCGATTTAGGCGGCCATAGCAGCAGTGAAAACAGCACTAGAATACAAAATTGACGCAGTCATAGTGGACGTAAGGGCACTGGTGGACCACCTGCCACCCGCAGAACGAGTGCAAGAAAAGACAACAAACATAGCTAGTGCTCAGACCTAAGTGGCGGACCTAATAGACAGGGTGGCTCTGGAAAACTGTGCCTAAGACGCAGAGAGGAGAGCCTGCAGAAACAACATAGTAATACTCGGGCTGCCTGAGGGAGAAGAAGGAAGAGACCCTACTGAGCACGTTGAGAATATGCTGCTGCAAGAAGTGAGCCCAGGCATGCTATCTCAGGGATTCACGGTGGAGAGGGCCCCAAGATCACTGGCAAAGAGGCCCCCCGCCGGAAGCATTCCCGAAGCCGATAATAGCCGAAATCGTCAATTATAAGGACAGGGAAAAGGAAGTAATGTGGAAACACGAGAACCCAGGACACTGCAGTAACAACAGGTGTCCTGTAAGAAAAGAAGGCTGTACCGGCAGCGGCTGTCAGACTCCAGTTGATACCTTGGACGCCAGTTTGAAGGTGTCAAGCTGCTGCAAGTTGCCTGATGAAGGAAAGGCAGGAGCGAGGGAAGCAGCGGGCCCGAGCGAGCACACTACCGTTGGGCCAATGTTTGTTACGATTTGTTGGGTTTGTTTTGGAGCAAATCAGGGGTATGGAGGGGAGGGCTAAAACAAAGACAAGAGGGCATTAGGTGTTGCAGTTCTTTGGAGTTACAGCAGAGGGAGGCCAACCAAGTTAAGATGACGGCCGGTGGAGAATGGGAGGTTTATCAGGGACCTGCACTGTGACATGTGGGGAGGAAAGAGATATGATGGACAGCTACGAGAGCAGGGCAATAGGAATGTGATTTCCCTGGGAGCCTACCCTGCATGGGAACCAAAGGCATAGGAATTGTCACCTGGAACGTCAGGGGACTTAACAGTTATATTAAGAGACTACGAGTACACACATACCCAAAAGGATGAGGATACATATAGCGCTATTGCAGGAAATGTACCTTACAGAGGACATTAGCTAAACCAAGCTATATGGTCCTCTTTTTAGGGGCCGTGTGGGTGAGGACTAAACTGTATCACAACAAAACACAATCCCACAGCAACGGCTTCCTCCCACTCAGGCTATGAGTTTGACTGTAGCATCTGCCCGCTATACATACAAGCTGCCCATTCAATATATAAGCAGACACACAAGGGCTTTCAAAAAATAACACATTTTAATGTCTATCACAGTCATAAAAAAGGTCAAAAAAACACCAGTGATGCATCTAAAAAGAACTCTACAGGTTCACAGAAAAATACACCAATTCATTAAGTGTGTATCTGAACATCACCCATTAGGTTTGTACAATCAAACATAATATGTGGACACACTTTCGTTGTATATTCTTATTACAATATTCTCTTCTTTGGGAAAACCAACGTGCCAACACTGTGTTTCTAGAATCTATACATTTCACAAGAATACAATCAAGTTAATTTCCTTTGTATTTCTTCACATATTCTGTCTTTAGGACACTGTTTCTTTATCACGTAGTCACATTTGAAACGTGTTGCATACCAGGGGCACCCTTGTTCTCCCAAAAATAGATCTAAAAAGATTTAAAACAAGACAGACATCTATATCGGATATCATGTGTGGTATCATGTAATGCATAACAAGAAAGAACTACTACATACATAATCTCTTTTTACTTATTAGCCGGTGGGACAATTTTCACTCGAGCCCTGATCATCCCTAGATCTGGGCAGTAACCAACCCCGAAACATGAGTTGTGTGCTTCATCTGTAGTTTTATCAACATGCATATCTATTAGATCTATTTTTGGGATCAAGCCTATGGAGCCTCTCCTCTTCCTTACCAGGATGTGGAGGAGGATAAAACGCGGAAGAACAACCTTCTGGCCTAAATGAAATTCCGACACCACCTTCGGAAGAAAAGAAGGACGAACTCTAAGGACAACCCTGTCCTTATGAAACACATTGAAGGGTGGCTTAACTGAAAGTGCCTGTAACTCACTCACTCTGCGATCGGAAGTGACAACAACCAAAAATACAGTTTTAAGAGTTAAAAGTCTCAAAGGGCACAAATGCAAAGGCTCAAACGGAGCACCCATCAGAAACTTGAGAACAAGGTTCAAATCCCAACCGGGCACCTGGAAAGGTGACGGAGGGGACACATTAGTGAGCCCTTTCAGAAACTGAGAAATTAAAGGAATTTTAAAATAGGAACACTCTTCAGACGTGCGCTTAAATATGGACAGCGGCGCCAGGTAACGTTTAACGGTACCCACTTGCAAGCCCCTGTGGGCCAAAGAAAGCAAAGAAGACAGAACCATGGGAATGTCACATACAAAAGGATCCACATTCATAACCCTGCACCAGTCGCAGAATTTACGCCAACGGTACAGGGACTTTGTTGCTGGCTGTCTGGCTGAGAGCAGCACCTCCATCACGTCTTCAGGGGAGGTCCCAATCCTTATACCTCAACCTTTCAGAAACCAAGCGTGAAGGTTGAGGGATCTGACCTCTGGATGGAGAACCTGGCCTCCCTCCCGTGAGAGCAGATCGTCTCGGTAGGGAAGACGACGTGGAGGGCAGATGGACAAGTCGAGAAGGTCCGGGTACCACGTCCTCCGGGCCCACGCCGGAGCAATGAGGATCATCCAGGAACCGAACCTCCGTAGTACTTGTGGGATGACAGGCACTGGAGGAAACGCGTACAGCACTGGGAATGACCACTCCACCACGAACGCGTCTCCTAAGGCTCCTTTTGGAGGAAATTCCCACGAGCAGAACCTCTCGCACTTCCGGTTGACACTGGAGGCGAAGAGATCCACTTGAGGGGTCCCCCAAAGGGCGAAGATCTCCAGGAGAATCTCCTGAGCCAACTCCCACTCGTGAGAGATCGCGCTCTGCCTGCTCAGAGCGTCCGCCGTCTCGTTTTCGTCTCCGGACAGATGAACTGCCGAGATCGAAACTTCCTGCTGGATTGCCCAGAACCAGAGCTGCATTGCCTCCCTGCACAGAGGAAGTGACCCTGCCACCCCCCCCCTTTTTGTTGAGGTAGTGCATGGGCACCGTGTTGTTCGTCAGGATCAGGACATTCTTCCCTCGCACCGTCGACAGAGAAGCCTTCAGGGCTAGCCTGACAGCCCTCAGCTCCAACAGATTGATATGGAGTCTGGACTCCGACGGAGACCAACGACCGCTGACTCAACTCGTTGGCATGAGCTCCCCATCCCGTGAGGGATGCGTCTGTCACGATCGTCACCTCCGGCCAGGGTAGCCAAAATGGAGCCCCCTTCATCAGATTGTTTTCGACAGCCCACCACAGAAGGTCCTGGGCAACCGAGGACGGCACCTGAACAGGGTCCGACATCCTGCCGGAGGACTGAGACCACTGGAGCTTGAGGGCCCATTGCAAAGATCTCATCCGTAACCTGGCCTCCGGCACCAGAAGAATGCAGGATGCCATGAAGCCGAGCAATCTCAAGAACTCGAACAATGGGAGACTCTGGGCAAGCTGAAACTTGTGCACCATCTGCTGAATGTGATGAGCCCTTACCTGGGGAGGAAAACACTGCCCTAGGGACGTGTCGAGCACAGCTCCAATGTACTGGAGCCTCTGAGTTGGCATCAAATGGGACTTCTTTAAGTTGAGGGAGAAGCCCAGCTTGTGGAGGGAGTGGCAGGTGACTGACAAGATGATCCAGGACTTGCTCGGGAGAGCGCGCCCTTGTCAACCAATCGTCCAGGTAGGGGTAGACGTGAATTCCCCCCTTTCCTGAGGTGCGCTGCCACCACTACCATGAGCTTGGTGAAGAACCTCGGGCGGAGGTCAATCTGAACGGTCAATCCGAACGGCAGGACCCGAATCTAAGTGCAAGTCACCAACCGCGAACCTCAGGTACTTCTTGTGCTTTGGAAGGTGGTCGGTCAAAATATCGAAAAAATAATCTCGAATGACAAAAAGGTCGAAAAAAAATCTCGAAAAAAAGTCGAATATTTCTTTTTTTTAATTATATATTTATTTTGGGGTCCGGGATTAAAAAAAAAGGTAAAAAAAAACAAAACAAAAAAAAGGGGGGTTGGGGGGAACCCCCCCATTTCGAATAAAAAACGTCATAAAAAAAAAAAAAAAAAAAAAATTGACTTTTTTTTTCGGCCTTTTTTTTCGAGATTCTTTTTTTGTTGAGATTTGTAAATTCGGTATTATGACCATAAACCGCTTTGGATGTATCGGCACATGAAAATAAGCGCCCTTGAGGTCGAGAGACACCAACCAGTCCTGAAGTTGAAGGGCCTGGAGGACTTGAGAGACAGTAACCATCTTGAACTTGTCTTTCCTGAGGAGTTTGTTCAAACCGCGCAAGTCCATGATGGGTCTCAATCCCCCGTCTTTCTTGGAAATCAAAAAATAAGGGGAATACCATCCCTTGTTCCTCTCCGCTACAGGCACAAGTTCTATGGAGCCTTTCTCCAGCAGGGATAGAATTTCCTGCGCAAGGAGCGGATCCGGACTCTTCAAAGAGAGATTCCCCGGTGGATTGTCTTGAGGCCCCTGCCGGAAAGGAAGACAGTAGCAGTGGGTTATGATCTCCAGAACCCACACATCTGAAGAAATGGCGCGCCACTCTGCAAGATGCTGTGCCAGCCTTCCCCCAACCGGCGAACCATGGGACATGGCCACATGACTGAGCTGAAGCGGCTGCGGCGTTGCCTGAGGGCAATGAGGCAACAGCCCGAGCGGCCTTGGCACCTCAAATACCATGATTTCCACCTCTGGCAGACCTACGGTGGCCCCTTTGACTAGCAGCTCCTTTTGCTTTACCAAAGGATGAATAATAACGAAAGGAACCTCCCCTCCAATGCTGTCCCCTAGGACGAAAAGGCAGAGGTTGGCGAACTGCAGCGTTCCCTGTGACTGCGCTGCAGCTTTTGAGGTCTGCTCTCGTCAGCCTTGCTGCCAAAAAGATGGACACCATCAAAGGGCATGCTGAGGAGCAGGGAGTGCACATCAGGAACAAACCCCGACTTGCACAACCACGCAAGCCTGAGTATCACTGTGCTCGCCGCCATGGACCGGCTGACGCAATCTGTCATGTCCAGACCCGACTGAACGGCCTCACACATGGCATCCATGGCATCCTTGCCATCCTGGACCATAGCAAGAAAACCATCCCGTTGGTCGCCTTCGGGAATATGTTCAGCCGCTAAGGCAATACAGTTCCACAGAGTGTGCTTGAAACGAGACAAGGCACATACAGAGTTGACTGCCTGAAGCGCCATACCCCGTGAAGAAAACCCTTTCTTCGCCCAGTCCTCAAAACGCTTGTCGTCCCTATCATGAGGGATGGTAGGATACGATGCCTGCTTTGCCGGGGCTGTAGCCGCCTGCACCACCAAACTCTCCAGAGTGGGGTGCTTGGACAAGTAGCAGGGGTCGCTACTGGCTGGGCGGTATTTTCGCGGCAAAGACTTGCCCACTGCCGGGAGACTCTCCGTAGCAGTCCAAGCCGCTGCCACCCTTCTTTGCAGAGCCATATGGAATGGCAGTACCGGGTCAGTGGGTGGACCTTGATCGAGGATATCCGTAAGGACATCCTGCACAAAATCAACTGGGGGCGCCGACCACCCCAAGAAGTCGTTGACCCTCGACATAAGGCACCGGTACGATGACTCGGCATAGGTGCCAGACTCAGGCCTACAGAACTCCACCTACAGAGACCAGAAAGAATCTCAACTGGTACCGTGTCCGGAACCAACCCATCTTCAGAACCCTCATCCACCTTGGAAATATAATCCATAGGCTGGAAAGTGGGCATTGAATAGTGGAGAAATACATGATTTGCCTTGGCCAGAGCCTTTCCGGGGGGTTCCCCTGTGCCATGGGGTACCTCCGACACCACAGCCTCGAAAGGCGTTGAGGGCGTCGATCGAAACGGCGTTGACGTCGAGTGAATCGGCATCGATGTCGAGCGCGGCACCGACAACCTCGGCGGCTTCCACACAGGCCTCGTGGGAGGAGCCCCGAGTGTGTCCTTCGACAGCCTTGGCGCTGATGGTGTCGACGACTTCCTCAGAGGCAGAGCCTTGAGAGAGTCCGTCGACGACCTCGGCACCACCGGCGCCAACGTCTTCTTCGAAGACTTCACAGGTGCACACGGCTTGAGCGTGTCGAGGACCGGGACCTGGAATGGGCATGACTGGAACGATTCCGCTTGTCCGAGCGGGACCTCCCCCGCGAATCGTGCCGACCACCCAAGCCCGAAGGCGTACGAGTGGTGTCTCCAGTACGGTCACGACTGACCCCTCTCGGAGGCACGGACGGACCGGAGCCCTGTGATTCAAGAATCGCCAACATTGTCTTCCCGAAGGAAGCCCACGCCTATGGAGAGGCTAGCTTGGGGGGATAAGAAACCCGCCGACGGGCAGAGTCCTCAGAAGAGGACGGGGAAGGCGACCGATGACGGCGCTTCTGGGAGGGCCTCAAAGAGGCAGAGGAGTGGCAGGACCCACTCTGGGACCGAGACCCCCTAGACTTATGACTACGATGCGGAGAGTCGCCCCTCGAATCGTCCGTCGAAAGCCCAGTGAATCTCGCCTTCCAGGGCTTGGACACCTTACCGACCGACAGCTTCTTCTTACGTTCCCGCAAGGCCTTGGACGTAAGCGACTGGCAGTCGACACAATCATCCGTCTGGTGGGCCTCCCCGAGGCACCAGAGGCAGGCGTCGTGCGAGTCTGTCACCGACATCTTGGACCCGCAGTCCCCACACTTCTTGAAGCCCGGACGCGGGGTGGGAGAACAGGTTGACATCTTCACAAAGAATATACTTGACAATACGAACCGGTTTGAAGAACCGAGAAAGAACAGAAACTCCAAAGAGTCGAGGCATGCCGAGATCTCCGAAGAGAACATGTTCGTGGAAAAAATGGAACTGAGGCTACGGGCGTCGTGCGTCCTACTTATAACATCCGGTAACGTCGGCCGTCGGAGGTCCTCGAGGGCGGCGTATTGACGCACGACGCAGACGCCGAAAGATATTCCGAAGCAGCACAGCTGTGGTGATTACTGTCATAGATATGGAATATGTCGGAGGACCCAATCCCCTCGAAATATGCTTAATAAATACATATGCCCGAACCATGATGCGACTACATTCTTCAAGTTCTTATGCACCAGACGAACCACATACAGGGTGGCAACCTGTGTGTGGGGAGGAGAATTAAATTGTAACCTCAACACCAGACTAGATAGGTTGGACGAGAAGCACAAGAAACCTGCACGGTCGGGCAAAATATTGGGTGCCCTCCTGAGTGACCTACAGCTAGCAGACATTTGGAGAGAGAGAGACACAGGGATACTCGCACTACTCAGAACCACACGGAACACACACTAGAATGGACTATATCTTTACAGGAATTGAAACCCTGGCTGGGTTTGGGGGGACTGAATACAAGGCTAGGGTTCTCTTGGACCATGCCCCGTTGATAGCATATTGGCAGGCAGACATCCTGAAGCCCTGATACCAACCTGGAGACTAAGGGCTGAAGCCCTGTATGAGGATTTCTTCAAAAACCACTTTGGAGACACAATAACAGAATGCTTTGACACCTTCAGGGCTGAAGCCCGCCAAAGGCAAAACAAACAAAGGGCTCAAAGAAAACCCAAGACCGACCTCATAAACAGAAAATGGCAAAAAAAGAAGACCGGGGCCATTTTGACCAATTGGTCACCCATTGGTACTATTCTGCAGCTGAGGATTCAGCCTGCGGTAGAAAAGCACAATGGTAGGAAAATTAAACCACTGCCACCAGCCATTTAAAGTAGGGAGTGTAACATAAAAATGTTACATGAGAGAGTAGGATAAGGGGCTACTAGGTAACCCCCCCACCCATCAGTCCAAATTTCTCTTTACTATTCTTGGGAACTGTAGTTCACACAAGAAAAGGTAGTTAAACCTTATGGGAAATCTAAAAGGATTTCTCTGCGACACTGCACTGAAGATGCTGTGTGTCACCATACAAAAAGCTGGTGCCTATGGAGTTTGTCAGACTCCAAAAACTGTGAAAACACAAAAATCCAAGTCAGGTAAAAACACATGAGACAATGAGAAAAAGGTCTCACTCATTCCAGAATTCAAATTAAAAAACCTTAAGTACAGCAATAGAGCTGGGGGTCTCTAAGGTGGGAGGAATTTAGCACTAAAAATTAAAATTCTTCCTAACAGCACGTTTCCATTTTGTCTTTTTGGTAACTTTTTAACATTGCACACAGCATCTTATAATGCAGTGCAATGGGGCTACTTTGTATCACCATAGTCTTTTACACCTGGGATTTGTAGATGTGCCTAAAGACAAGATGGCGCAGAAATTATATTTTTACAATCATTTTGTTATTTCTAGTGTGTACATTTGCGTTTACCGCATGTGGCTAGTGCCCTAAAATGGCCATGCCAAAAGATTTGTGCTTTTTCTTTGGTCATATTGTTGTTTGGTCAGGAAGTCCCATATAAGGTCATGCACTTCCCTGGGAAAGCCCCAGCTTTTGCGGGCTAGTGATGCCTTTGCATGTGTGTGTGGCTCAGTAAGGGGGTGGGACTGTCTGATCCCATCCCACATCCATGGTGCCTGAAAGTCTGGGTGAGGGACACGAGTGAAACCAACAGTGGTCCCCGATTGGACCACTCCTGGCTGTTTGAATGGTGCAGATCCTTAGCAATGGTGGACTTGGACTTGCTCCCATCCAGGATTTTAGATAAGAAGAGGAGTCAAAGCAGTAAGTATACGCAAAGCATTTGTCTACCCCTGCTTCCATAGGATAACATCGAGAACAAGTCTCTTTGTATCCTCCCATTTCACTGCTTTCTGGTTGTTGTACCTGGGCAGTGAACCCTGAAAAAAAAGAAAACATCTTTACTTACCAGTAACTTTCTTGCATCTCTTCTCTTGAACATTTCACCTTTACTTTACCTGCATCAGATACATTCTGGGGAGGAGTACTGTGACTCTTGGGCACAAGGCCCCAATCGTTATAAGGATTGGACATCTGAAGCTAGGGCAAATTTCTTGTGACTTGGTTCCACCTTACTGCATAACTTAACTTATTTTATTAATTTAAAACATGGAATGCTTTTTAGAACCTATGGTGACTGTATATGTGTTAATTATTGAGTGTTGTTCGATATGAGCACCTGCTTATTATTTTTAGTGTGTGTTTTGGGCCTAGAATAAATATAGTATTTGTGTACATTCCTGTCTGAATTGTGTGCTTCACTGTGTGGACCCATTGTGGACCCCTGACCCCACTCGCACTCTACTGAGAAGCCTTGACTGCTCTCAGTTGATAGCTTGATTGGGTTTTGGCTAACCTCTCAGAGTTCCCCTGTTCATTAAGACAAGGGTGGCCTCCTAAAATCTGGCCACCAGGCCAGATTCTAGAAAACCATCTCAACAGTCGTAATGAGTAAGGGCGACTAAAGACAGTCACTATATTGACAAATTACTGTTTTCTTACCAGTAAATGCAGCTCTCCAATCGTCTATAGATTTGTATTCTTGTTCAATAATCTCGAATGACAGACTGGGAATACTTGGTAAAAGAAGCTTACATGTACATAATAATAGACCATTAAGCAAAGTGGCAGAAAAAGCTTTTTTTTTCTAAAGTGAAGAAGCCTTTTATGCCACCAGATTATGCCCTGATGTCACACATACCAATGAGATGATTCAGAGGTATACCGTGTACAACAAGACACGTATTAACAATTGACTTTACGTTGTGATGAATGGGCAAGGCTAAAATGGATTACGTATGGATAATGCTGCTTAACTGATTGACTTCTATTACCTGTTTTTCTTCACATTCTCTCCTACCCACTCAATATTCTATGTCTTTCTCTTTTTCTAACTCTGATCAGTACAGTTTTCAGTTCTGATCTTCACCCTCCCTCCCTCCCTACCTACTGTAACAAAACATGTTGCCTGGCTCAGGGGGCAAGAGGTGGGGTGACCATTGGGGCTGGGTACTGCCACCCGCTAGGTGAAGGACAAAGTGGCAATGAGAGGAGGATGCCCTTGTCTGTGCCATCATTCCATAGTTGCAAGGTATTGACTTGTCACTGGGCATCAACAACAAGTTCTGTCCCTTTTAGGGACTTCAAGTCATGGCAGCCCAGAAATAATGAGCATGAAGGCTTCAGGCCAGCAGGCAATGCAACTTGCAGGGAGACAGCATACATACTGAAGCTCATCAGGCTGGCGTTTCACAACCACCATCCGCAGGAAAACATACATATGAGTGCCAGGAGTTGCAAATCAGGAGCAATCATGAAGCACACAGCTCTGCTCTATGTGGCTGACCGCATGTATTTGCAAAAAACTAACATAAGGTTATGCTGAAAGCCGATATCTGCTGGGCCTAGGGAAGAGTCAGTACCCTGGTCAGAAGACAGTTTAGGAGGTTAAACAAAAATAATTAACTTGCTAAGCGATTTTCCCCACTCACTTTGGAACTGTCGGAGAGGGACGGTCAGAGCACATAGGGGTGACCTTATGAAAGGGTGGGAAAGCTGCAGGGAGAGCTTGGAGGAATTAGAAGTTTGGAGATGGAATGCATTTGAAGCGAGCGGAGCGGACAGAAGTCCAGGCCTTATGCGAAGAACAGAGTTCTCCAATGTGTACGGTACTTAACCAGAATTTGACTACTTAGGGGTAGTTGGTCACAGTTGTCCCACAGGAAGGAATGAGGCTTGGGGCGGTAGATAGTTCTAGAGGCACGATAGAAAGTTAGTATGATGCCAGGTTTCCTTTGTGGATAAAAGGCAGTGTAGAAGAGGAGTCAAGTACCCCACCAAAAGCTCTGCCCCATGCTGCCTATTTGTTGGGAGCCAAAACTTGCAACACATGCAGTACCAGTAAGGATGCCTGTACCACACAAAATCATGCAAACAAGGTATCCATTAAGAAAACCTTATATGCATTCACAAAGAAATAATTTTTGTGCAAAGTCCCAGAAGAAGTGTGAAAATTAGTGAAAGAGAAGACTGGTGACGTCATACGGATCAGATGACGCACCTGGAAAAGATGCACGAGGCAGAAGAGCAGACGTTCTATAAACTCTGAAGAGGAGATGGTAAAGTTGAGCAACATTTCGGGTTCGAGATGAAGATGCTCATGCTATAGAAAGGCTGGAGAACATGTAAATCAGTTTACATTTGTACTGACGCAGTAACGCAAGTAGACAAAGTAATCGTAAGGCTGGCTACGTAGTGAATAGTTTGCGGCGATGCGCCAATGTACAATACATACAAATGTATAGAACCTGGATATTCCACAATACACTTTAAGCAAGGCTGAAACCCCGTGATTGGAAAGAGTTTTCAGTGTGGTGTAACTGGAAAAATACTGATGGAGGAAGAGAAATTCAAGAAAGGCTTGGCTGGCCCCGCACCAAGACAAGGCCACCGTGAGCCTGGTTGTCCATCCAGTAGTTAAATGAACTTGAGAAAGAAACAAACTTCTGTTTGAAAAGGAATGGAAAGACACTGAAGGCGCCAGAAGTTCATCATTTAATACAATTAAATGCTGCAAAAGACTTGAAAATGCGGTCTCTCAGTCAAATGGTCAGATCAAAATAGACATTGGGTCGAGCTACACCGAAACCAAGAAGATACTCCCTTTATTTCTCAGGCACAGAGAGCTTCTAAGGCCAAGTTCTCTAATTGACTCGCAGTGTGCAAGAGTGATGATAGATGTGAGGCTAATTGGAAGGGGAGGCATGATCACGCCGACCTTTCATGCACCTGTTATGGTAGCCTGCGTGCTGCCAGCGTGTGGAATATTCCAGAAGGGTACAAAGGTGCCAAACCAATGGTAGGGGGCGATGTATCAAAGAGCCCTATAGTTTGTATAACAAATGAAGTGTCTAGTATTAGTATGACATGAAAGATGATTTGCACTTGGAATGGGCTTAGTTGCCCACCTGACAGTAGAAACCCAATCACAACCCCCCGTCAGTATGGAACATATACTTAGATGATCCCTGTAATCCTATCACATCCCCAAGTAGGTTTTTGTAGTTTGCCACATAGGATGACATCACTTATGATGAGTTTTTGCTATAAAAGTTGTGTTTTTTTATGATATCCGCTGAGAGAAATCGAGCGAACGTCCGTTTATGTCCGTTGTAACTCCCTGTTTTAGACAATTGAAAATAAAACAGCACCCAGTTTTGCCAACTTCCTGAGTGTGTTTGATTATTGATGTTTGAGTAATTTCTGCATTCCCATCTATCTCAAAGTATTGCTACTGCATCTTAAAGGGCCCGAGGTGACCAGGTTCAGCTGCTACTTATCACCACCACCAAAAGCTAGGCCCCGGTAGCTGCAACTAATGACTGTACACCCCTTAGAAGGAATGGGCAACAGAAAGGCATCAAAAAAGGTACATCACTCGGCCCCTTGAACTGCAATAATGAAAGACAATAACCCTAGGTAAATGGGGACCTTTGAGGGCAACTGGAGACGCTAGATTTAGACAACAGAGTGGACTTTGGATGACAACTAAGACAGCTCGATCCAGTGATTTTGGTTTCCAGTCTCAGTCGCCAAACTTTCCGAAATGGATCAACACCATGCTTGACTGACTTGACTGTAGCTGAAGGAAGAGCCCTCTGATGACTTCCACGATGCGGGAAGACCCTTGGAAACATCATGATTTATAATTAGTTGAAGTGACTCCACAAAGCAATCTGGCAAAAAGAAGAGCCACAGGATTCAGGACCACCTTCTTGGCAGAGGGCAGCAGAGAAGCAAAGTTCCAGGCTGGCTCATAATGAGGATGTACTGCAAGATTCACAGCACCACAGTGCATGAGCTACCAGAAACAGGAGAAGTCTTCACTTCAGATGCAGTGCTCCAGATACAGGCCTACAACCCCTCAGAGCTCCAGGAGGAGGACATTGGCGATAAGGGACTCTGAACTAATTAGGCCCACCAGTTCAATGCAGTGCGGCACTGTGTAAGGTGTCGCCTGCCGAGTGAAGGGCAGAGCTCCAACTTGCATGCAGACCGAGTGCCCCTACATAGTATTTGCAAACTACTTTTCAGCGAATAGGGAATGATTTATTTCCAATACTATTAATTGAATGGAAATTCTGTATGAGTATGCTTTGTTTTTTACTTAACATACCCTATACATTCACAAACCTTCGATAATGCTTTTAAATTACGGTGTGTGGTTACAACATGGCACTTGTTAGATCCCTTTAGGGATGTACTTAATCCTTTATGTTATTTAGTGGAACTTAGTTTTTTGAGGATCTATGGCTCCAGAGCTACAGATAAGATTTGGAAGTGGGAGTATTTTACTCCATATTTCTTAAAGCTGGGTGTAACATAATTTTTTAGGGAGAAAAAACGAAAGTCCAATTCCCAACGAGAGTACTTTATAAGCGAGTAACTATGTTTTAGTTGAAAAACAGAAATGTTTCTGTAATATTGATTTCTTTTCACCTACTTATTCATGCACATCAAAAGACACAGGTTTACTTTTTCCAATCAGGCAGTTAAAATAGTAGTTTCTTCCTGTGGTACTACATGCACTACTGGTCCAAACATATCCATGGAGCTGTGGGGGAGAAAGCAGGGGCGCAAGATCTACATTACTTTTTCCTATTTTTTTGTTGGGAGTATTTGTACTCCCTGTTTTCCTTTTTTGGGAGTATTCGCCAATTTTTAGGACGTAAAAGTGGTCGATGCACCCCTTATCTGCAGGGCTGTATGAATCTGTACACAGAATGTGGCAGGCATGTGAATTACTTTGGAAATGGGACCCCTTGCAGGCACAATTAGATTATGGTGTACATGATTATAAATAGGCTGTCGTAGGAATCAATTAATTCTAGTTACTGCATGGAGACTGATGGTCCTTTAAACATGCTATTTTACGGCAAATAGGGAATTATTTATTTTCAACATTCTTAATTGAATGGTAATTCCGTAGGAGGAGGTTTTTAATTGAACATACCCTATATATTCACATACTTTTGGTAATGCATTATAATTATGGTGTGTGGTTACAACATGGCACTGGTTAGATCCCTTTAGGGAAGTATGTGATCAACAGTTGTCCTTTTTTAGGTTGTTTAGCTGAATCTGATCAGCTGCGAACATGATGTAACACGCTTCACGTGATAACATTATAACTAGTAGCGGTCCATTTAAGAGACCGAGATTTACTGCGGAATCACTTTCAACTCACATTTGTTTGAGTTTATCGAGCAGAATGACACAACGGTTTCATCTACAGTGAAATATACTGGGTGAGCATCTTCAAAGTAGGGTTATACTGTCTGATAATAACAGAGAATGTTATAATTTGTGCTTGCTTTTCGTTTTTTTCACACTTTAGTGTGTTGACCAGTGAACTGTTGATCCGGTATCCCTTGCCTTTTTTTCATGTTGCGCACACAGTGGGTGTGAAATTCATGTCTTATATTGTAATAACACCGATGTGATGTCCTTTTTATATCCTTTCAATCTGATAGTGTTTCACGCTGGTGAATTTGTTAATTTCTGGAATATTACTCAGTTACAAATTGCTTTCTTTGTATAAGGATTTGGTGTTACATGGTTTGAATAAACACTTTGTGGGGTGTTCGTATATGGTCTATGTCATTTTTAGAAAAGCCAGGGGACATTTTGATGCATGTTGATACATAATGGGGAGTAATTGGTTACTAAGAGTCTTGCATTCTGCATAGGGGTGCATAACGGTGTCTTGAGGTTAAATGTCACTCGACCTAATATTAGAGTTACTTATTGGAGAACATAACTCAGGAAGTGTATTGGAGCGATTTCTATTGTAAAATACACTGATTATTTCTTAATAACACAACACAAATTATTATTTTCATGTCCTTTTAACCTCTCATGAGGAGATTCTGAAATTATTATTTTTGAATGATGTTGCAGATAATCCATAAAGAACGGAGTACTCTCCCAAAATGCCTAGGGTCCATGATACCCTAAACTTAAAAAGAAAATGTTTGAAGACATACAAATTGGGGAATAATGTGTCTCTATGAAGAAACTTGGTTTTCATTAATGTATTGAACTTTAATTTTGAAACATTGCCTGTTTTCTCTGGACAAAGGTGTGCAGGGAAAGGGAGACTCTCTGTCTTTGGAGACTTATTAAATCGTCTGATATATTCTTTTCCACGTGTCAGGACAGGTGTTCACCCCCCAGTAACCAAACATCTAAATATATTCTAGAAGAAGGCTTTTAAAGAAGTTGAGTTAGGAGTGCACTGAATTGTCCTTTGTTGACACAGACTCCGGTAGACAGTGGTAAGAATGGAAAAAATGTAAAGGGGATCCCACAACGGCCGGGGTGGAGGCAGAGTTTAGAGGAGGGGGCGAAATTCCAAGGGGGCAGAGCTGGAAGTTGAACTCCGCTCAAAGGAAATATTCAAAATAATAGTTCAAAATGTGTGTAATTTCTTTCATGCTGCTTCTTTCCAAACCCCACACTGTACATCAATTCTAATCACTTCCAAGGCAGTGGTGCACCCAGAATACTGTTGGTAATGCAGTGATTATTAGTACATTAAGGGGCTACAGTAGGATGCTACCAGGGTAGCTCAGCAGGTTGAGAGACCGTTGCTGAGATGTTGTATATTAAAAACTGGTTGACTTTTTGCACCCATGAACCCAAAGTTTAATTTCCTAACAACTGCTGTCAGCACAACAGAAACATTCTTTTATGATTAAAGCAGTTTGACAAGCATAGAACAGCTTTACAAATATAACCTGTGATAGAACACATAGGAAAGGGCACAAAAATGACAGGGTATTTGTGTGGTAGTATGACAAAAAAAAAGAAACACTTAAAAGAAAACAAATGAATGCAAGTTTAAGCAGCATTTTTGAGTTTGGAAATGACTTCTTTTTTTTTTCTTTGAAAGTGTAAGATGCACATTTGGAAAACAACAGTGTGCTCAGCATGTAGAAAGCCTGATTTTAACAGTGAGGGCCCCCGCCCCAGTGATAGTTATGGGACATTGATTTCCATGTGTCCCTTTCAGGCCAGAGGAAAACAAACAGGCTGAGCAAATAAAGCCTGCAAACGGGCGAATGACGGCTGGGGAAAATCAACAAGCCCCCAGCTACCCTCACCGAAGCTTGGGGCTCGGTAAAGCCTTTTCGGGCCTCAGACAGTCCGAGATCCGGGGAAACATCTGATGCTGGATCTCGGACCTGGCAAGACCCAGCCCAATGACCAGCGCTGCCGGTGGACAACAATTGCTTGCATCATTGCTGGAGCCAGGGCTCTTCATCGTGGGGTGGCGGCATGGAGGACGTCGGGGACACCGCAAAAGAGGAAGATGCAGGCACCAGAATAAAGCAAATCTGCTTCAGTACTTAAACAGCTTCCAAGAGAAGTTTATGCAGTCCTTTCAAGATAAATTTGGCTCTCTTAAAGATGACCTCCAGAAATCCATCAGGGAAATTAAGAGCGACTTGACTCAACTGGGACAAAGAACGGATGTAAATCAAAGGGCTATTCAGGATGTCATTGAGGATGCCAGGTGTTAGGTTACATTTGTAATTATAATTCCCAAATCATCTTCAAATGCGAGTCCCGCAGCACTTTTTGCTGGACATGTGGATTCTTTTTCTGTCTTAAAAAAACTCAGCATTACTGCAGACTTATCTCACTCAAAAATCTCACACAACCATCTCTCGCACAACAACCCGCATGCACTTCACAGCAACACCAACAACACACGAGGACTGACATTGATCCAATACTCGCACCGAAGCTCAGCACCTGGTGTATACAGAGTTGAAGCTGCCAACAGAACACCACTCCTCTCACTATCCTACTCCCGCTTAACCTAACCCATCCCACCTTCTCATTTGCAGATCCGCCAGAGCACCTGGGGAGCAACTCCGTTGATGACGGTGCGCGGTACAAATACCTTTAACATTTAACATGTTCCTGAGTGAGTGGGACCTTTTTCCCCACTCACCGTTTTTTAACTCTTTTATTGGGTGCCATTTTTCGAACTCTCCATAGTTTATTTTTAAATCTATACTTTCCTATAACTTGTTGAGCATCTACATTTTATTACTTTAGCACACAGCACTTTCTGTGCAGTGTTGCTGGGTTGCCCATTTATTTTCTCTTGACTTACCTTGCAGAACACATGTTCTCAAAGGTAGAGCGGCATTTTCATCCCCTCTACGTGAGACCAGCACACCCTGCCTTATGCAGAGTGCTTGGTAGATGCGTGGTATCCCCTTTCTCACTGCTCCTGTAATATTTATGTTACAGTGACAAGCTTACTATTATGGCTGGTGGCAATAGACATCCCTTACTGACTTGTGTGATTTTTACTCGTTGGCTGTCAAACCAGCCGTGGTAATAGACAGAAGGGTCATCATATTGCTAGAATGGTGGCTTCTTTCTTTTTTCACCATTTGTAGTGTGCTTGTCCCCTCTTGGTCCTTCTTCCATCCTGGGTGGTGGATGTCCTGGTTCTACTTTTGTCATCGGTGGGAACCCTTTATGTATCCCGCAGAGGCTCCAGAGTGTCTGTGAAGGTGGGAAGTGAGGAGTCTGAAACTCTGCTCACCTTTGTCTTCTGGTGTGCCTGAGAGAATCCAGTCCCCAATGGTCCCCACTGGGGAGGCAGGGTGAGGGGGGGTTGGCTGTCCCGATTGGACAGCCACCCGCCTCTTTCTGTAAGCTGCAGGGAGAGTTTGCAGAAGATATGTGTGGGTTCCTGTATAAATGGCCTGGTTCTGGAAGCTGGAGACAAGTCAACCACTGGAACGGAAAATCCGATAAAGAAGAGAAGACTGCTGTAGCTACTTCCAGTGACCGGAGATGCCTGCTGTGAAACCACTGCCTGTGCTGACCACTTCTTTGAGGCGACAGAGGAGTCCCGAAGACAATTAATCCAAACAAAAGACTGTTGGGACCCATCAGTCTTAAAACGACTTTCGAGCCATCCCAGGACGAGCTGTGACCTTCCTCGGCTGCAAACCGCCAATACCCTGGGATCTGGAGCTTGAGTGCTGTGCAACGGCTTCTGTGAGAAACCTGAGCGGGTGCTCCCGAGTAGATCCCAGGAACACCTCATTCAGGTGGCCAGGACACAACCATCGCCGTTGGATCCAGTTCCTGGGGGTGGGCCAGTGGGGATGGGGGGAGCCCAGGGGAATCGCCCCAGGTGAGCCACGGTATTGGACCAGAGAAGAAGGAGAGGAGGATGGTATACCCGCGGCCTTTGTAGGCTATAGTACAATCACCCACCTTTCTCCCGTTCGATTTAGCTTACCCAAATCTACTAAACCCTCCAGACAGAACCGATCCCCTAGGATCTCAAACCCTGTCATGTTCAGAAACAGTCTCTCCCAAATACCCTGTTCTCCTGTTCGCTATCAAAATACTCCCGGTTATTCCTTTCCATGCCCCTTTGTCCACTATTTCCTGCACTCCCCTTTGGCTCAGGTAACATACTACAGTTCCCATAATTCCCCTTGTTTAATTCACAATCCCTTCTGTTCTGTTTTACATCCCGGTCACCTTCGCTTATTGCAGCAACCTTCCCTATCCCGTCCCGTAGGATACTTTGATACTCCAACCCCCCCCCCTTTGTTAAACGAATACTGTTTCACACCCAAGACAGCAGACTAATGTTTATTTATTTATTCATTCACATTTGTAAAGCTCAGAGCAGCCTTTAGGCATTGTGGCGCTGTTTCCGAAGATTCGAACTTGGTTACATAGTACAAAACATAAGGAGATGCATACACTACATACGTAGTTACAGAAACATAAAAATTAGAGAATCAGTATAGGTAGGGGGATAAAGCAGGAAGAGCAGGACGTTCGCTGAAAAGGGTGGTTTTTAGAGCATTCCTGAATGCTGATAATGTTAAACTGGTCTACCTGACATGTCTCAACCCGAGGGTCAAGCAAAGTCAGGCAATTAATTAAAATCACCCACACCTGAAGTCCCTTCGTTTTCCCCACAGGGATACAAGGTGGAGCAGGAGAATGCAAGGAGAGCAAGGCGAATACACCAGACAGCATGACGAGACGGCTAAAAGGCGGCAGTTCAAACAAAAGAGAAAGGCGGCGGGAACTGAGAGGATGGCGATGAGAGAAGAGACCTTGCCCTTTTCGTCCCACACCCACGGAACCTTTGTAGAGGAATGTTTAAGGCCGCAAACAATAGCACAAGTGTCCTGCAGCAGATGTCAACGGTACATGGGGCAAGCTTATGCCAATAATCAGGAGCGAGGGAAGCTCCCGTGCCCGTGGCACCGGCCTTGACTCCAAAGAAGCCGAAAGCCAATCGGTGCAGCACAGTTGGTGAGTTGAGGGGAGATTCAATAAGAACCGGGCTGTGTTGAGTGAGAATCGCAAAGTGGCAAGTTTAGAACAAAAGCTATTGAACTTTGAATGAACTGTTAAAAGCCAGGGGAAACCAGCTGCAGAGGGAAAGCGGCACCACGTGGATGCTAACTCGAGAGACTCTGGTCGAGCCCCACAAGAGAAAAACGGCAAGTATTAAAAGGTAGTAGGAAGGCCCGCAAAATAGGTCAAAGTGGTCATACAGAGGGTCAAGCAAAATCCCTGTACAATCGAAAGACTTGGATCTACAAGCACGGTGAAAGTAACGGAAGTGAATCCCATAGCGAAACTGAACATTGAGAAACAAAGGGAACCGACTACTGTTGAAGTCAAAAAGGGTCTGAGCCTGGACGAGGGAGATCCGGGGTGAAGCTAAATTCAATACTGGAGTTAAGCTATCACCCGAAGTTTAATGAGAAGGGTCAGCCCAGAAGAGGGGGAACTAGGGGGGGGGAACCATCACCCATATGGAACTTTGGTAACAAACTTTCATTTGTTAAAGGAACTTTTGTTTTTGATCATCTGAACACATCAGGCACGAAGGCAAGAGACTTTCTAAGGAAACGAAACTTAAGAAGAAACTGGTTACATATGTACCGAGATGGGCACTCAGGTCTGAAGCCCAAGGCAACCTCGTAACCACCAGTTTCAGGAAAACCAACAGACTCTGCAAAGCATTTCACACCAAAGCTGCAACCTTATGGAATAACCCCCCCACCACAAATAAGACTGGAGCTTTCATATATTACCTTCCAAAAGAAACTCAAGACTCACTTGTTTAGATAACTCCCTTAATCTAAGCTAAAACCCGCCTGAAAATACGTAAATTCATGTTGTCCCGTCACTTGTTTGTATAATGTGACTCTGCGTGTACATGTGGCGCCCTGATGTCTGCGGGCTCTGGTTCGGTAGAAATAAATAAATCGACGTTCCTGAGAACTGTTAATTAAACTGTTGTCTCGTGCTAGAGAAGCCCGAGACTTTACTGTGCTCCACCAACTCCACCTTCCCCCATGCTCACAACGTGGGGAAGGGAGACTCAGGCTACTGCTCCTGATTTATCATTTGAGAACACTTCTTTCTTTCTTGAAACTTAAACCCTCACCCTTTTCTATTTAGCATAAGGAATTGGCAATATGTTTTATTTGACACGACACAACTAGGACTGCCTTATTTTTCATTCGATGGTCGACACCCGTCCCCATGTTAGATTTAGGTTTAGATTAGGCGTTTTTCTACCTTGCATACCACTTTTCCTTGTTCAATAAGCACCCTTGAACTGTGATCACTTGTGTCTGTCTGACTTGTTGTCACCATGAGTTTCTCACACTTCCGAAGAACAAATCTCGCTGAAACCTTGGTAGACTCCGGCTGGACCTCCAGAGATACGATTCCACTCCTTGAAGTCCCCTCAACAGAGTGTTGGTCCGAGATAGCGAGGCGAATCCGATCGGCGACGACCTTCCTTCATCTGGTACCTTGAAAAAGAAGCCAAAAATCACAGAGCCATGAGAAAAACAGAAGAGTCCTTTGTTGGGAGCCTTTTCTGTCGACTGCTGCTGCAAGTTCTCATCCAGTGTCTGTTCTTTCGTAACTACGTAACAGAGTTGGTATCACTGTATTATTCCTGAAACTGAATAAGTGCAGTAGTGTATTACCAATAGGGTTTTACTCACCTTGAATAGCATACTGCCATTTATCTTGCTTACCTTAGAATTGTGTTCCACTCTTCTGAAAAGTAAAATTGATATAACTACATATTCCTGTAATAGAAAGAGTGTATTACCAATAGGGGTTTACTCACCTTGAATAGCTAACCGCTATTCTAAATGTGTGCCTCAGTTCTTACTTATCTATGAAGTGCATACTGCTCCTCTGAATGAAAAGTAATTCATAGGTTCTTTAGAATTTAGAACTTGTAGAAAAGTAATTCATAGCTTACCTTAGAATTGTGTTCCACTATTCTGAAAAGTTATGTATGTGTAACTGTATCATTCCCGAAAGAAGAATAAGTTACATATGTTGCAAGGCACTTACTTGTAACATTGTTGGTATAACTATAGTATTCTTGAAACTGAATACATGACATAGCTTATTACCAATAGGGTCTGCTTACCTTGAATTACATACAGTCATTCTAGAAGTGGTTTTACTCCCCTTGAATAGCATATTGTCATTCTAAATGTGTAACTAGGTTTTATTCACCTTGAACTGGTTTGCATACCATAAGTATTGTGTTGGTTTTTATAATTGTGTTATGAATGATAATAGTACTTACCTTTCTAAAGAATTATCTTTGCGAGTGTATATATAAAATAAACCATTATTTTTACAATACATGAGTGCTTCTTTGGACCATATGTATGCTACAGGTTCTTTGTACCCATCTACAGCCCTCTCTACCTTCTAAGATAAGCCTGACTGCTCTGTCCACTAACCAAATTATGCACTGCAAGACTATACTAAGAGTTGGCGTTTACTGTATTGCCGAAGGTAACGTTTTATAAAGCCCCTTGGGTGGACTTTAGAAAAACTGTCCTAACATCAGCTAACGGGGAGCTGCTGGAGAACATTTGCCAGACACCTACAAACTTTGAACTGCAATGTGAAGACCTTAAGAATCCCTCTAGACGCACCAACATTCGCATACAGAATTTGCCTGAGGATGTGGTAGATGGTGATCTCAGACGGTGCATCAAGAGCATTTTCAGTGACATGCTGGGAGATGCAATCATGTTAGACAGAGTGCATCACACAGAACCGAAAAAAGGAGGGCCCTAATCCCAGACCTAGAGATGTCGTATCAGCCCTGACATGCCACTCTCAAAAGGAAGCGATATTGGCCTGCGCAAGAAGGAATGGTCCTATTCGGGTGAAAGGAGTAGAAATCCAGCTGTACCAAGACTTGGCCCTGGCCACTCTCCAAAAGCGCAGGGAACTGGGACCCGTAATGACACCAGAAGAGAGAGACAGTATCGCTGGACTTTCCCATTTGGACTGCTCTTTCAGCGTGACAGCGTTCAACACTGCATTACTACTGCGAGGGAGGCAATGACGCTGTTGTACTGGAAGATGATGATTTGGATGTGGTCGCAGAGTCTAACACACATGAGAAGCAGAAGACCTACCTGTGGGAATGGTTGCAGAAATCCAAGGGACCTCAGGAGGGGGTTGGAAGGGGTTCACCAAGGGTGCAGGCCTTAACATTACTCAGTAGGGGGAACGAGGGGGGGCTATGTTCCTCTTGTACAGATAATACAAGGAGAGGAGGGGGGGATGTTGTTCTACGGGGTTTGTTGGTTCGCGCTTCACCCCTAGAGGGGTAGGAAGAATGGATGTGAGCAATAATTTCCTCTGAGGGAACTCGGTGTTGTGAGCCGGACTCTCATTGTTTTAAATCCAGGGGTGGGCTTTAGGTTACCCATTGGGGTGTATTTACCAGGTCATTTGGTTCTCCCTGAACGTTAGTTGATCAGGGTTCCTAAGTGGTAAAACCATGACTAGGCAGTTGGTTGTTTATAAGTTGGAGTTATTTGGGATGGGGGCTGGGGCGGAGGGGAAAACCAAGGATTCCATAGAAGTAATAGCACATTGAAAATGAGAGAAGTGTTACAGGGGTTATGGAAAGATGCAACAAAGACGGGCACAAGCGCAGAGATTGTTTTAAGCAGCAGTTTCCAATTACAAGTCTTGTCACAAACTATTAGGGGCCTAAACTCCCCCGTTAAGAGGAAAAAGGTAGAACACCACCTACAACCCCATAAACCAGATCTACTAGCACTACATAAAACGCATACTGGAAAGAAATATTGACAGAAGGTGAGGCTTAGAGGAAAGACTCTGTGGCCCTGACTCTGCGGTCCTGACTCTGCGGTGTTCCAGGGATTTTGTAGGAAACAAACAAAGAGGAAAGAGCTGTCTGCTCCTCGTACTCCACCGAAAAGACTCTGCTGCCCTGACTCCAGGGTTAAAAGTGAGGGAGGACAAGGAGGGGCGATTCTCGTTTATCTGCAGCAGATTAGGTCCGTTGAAGCTGACCCCAAACGTGGGTCAGCATGGGTTTGAGAGTAACGTTATGAGCGAACTGGAAGATTTCACAGAGGGGGGGGAGGGGGGGAAGTGATTCTCATGGAGGAATTTTAACCTAGCCTGGTCTGCATCCCTTGGCAGAAGTGGGAAAAGATCTGGAGGCTCGGGACAGACTCAAAACGCCTAGCCTCAGCAATGGACAAGCTGTGTCTCATGGACACTTGGAGATTGACCCATAGGCAGGAGTTGGAGTACACATCCTTCCCTGTGGTCCACCATACTTTCTCTAGGGTTGGTTATATCTGGGCGACCCCTATCTTAATGGGGAGAGTAGTTGCAACTGATATAGGGAGCATTGCTATATCGTACCACGCTCTTGTGTCACTTTAGAAATCCCAACCGGGGGCAGTAAACTCTGGAAATGGAGCATCCCGGGGAATTTCTTAAAGACCGTATTCTAACAAGAAAGATCAGGGAGAAAATTGTTACCTATTTTAAAGACACCCCTTCCCCCCCGAACCCATCTTCTGAAAGTACTACTTGGGACACCTTTAAAGTGGTAATTCGGTGGGAGCTCATCTCCCAAAGGTTGCAGAAGGAAAAGCAGATAAGGGGGGTGGAACAGGATCTGGAGCAAGAATTGAGGAGCAAGGGAAGAGATTTGGCAGAACATCCCTCCAGAGCTAATTTAAAGGCATATAGGGGGTTGCTGGGACAGTGCAAGCTCCTACGAACCAGAAGGGCTGAGAAAGCCCCATTAGGTACAAGACATCTGTATTATAAAAAGGGGAACAAACCAGGCAGGCAGCCGGCCAGAGCCCTGCACTAGCAGGCCTCTAGGCTAATAAAGGAGGTGGTGAATGATACAGCAACAAAGTTTACCTAGACAGAGGCAATTTTAGATACATTTGCTACACTAATCTGTATGCTTCTGTCTCCCCTAGGAGCGATACTCAATCTGATTACTTGAATTCTCTGCCCCTGCCACAAATATCTGTAGAGGACAAGGATATGTTGGAAGCCGAAATAACGCAATTATAGGTGATCAAGATGATTAAAAATGTAGCACTGAATAAATCACCAGGACCAGACGGCTTACAAGTGTTATTTAAAAAAAAAAAACTTTAAAACAAATATGGCCCAACTCCTCAATTCTTACCGCGCACAGGAACGTATCACCCCTTCCAAGGAAAAAGTATAAATTATATTGATTTGCAAACCACGAAATAACCCAACTAAATGCAGTTCGTGTTGCACCATAGCATTGATTAACATTAATGCCAAAATGTATACTAACATCCAAGCCAATAGAATGGAGGGTCTATTACTGGGACTCATAGCGGAGGACCAGTCGGGTTTTGTGAGCGGACGTCAAATGTTTAATAATATCCATAGAGCGCCCCACCTCATTGAAAAAGTCTGCAAAACAAATTTCCCCACAATTCTGCTCCCTCTCGATGCTGAGAAGGCATTGGACAGGGCCGAATGGTCGTTTCGTTTTGCTAGGCTGGTGAGAATGGGGTTTGAGGAAGGTTTTTAAAAAATTATACGGGCCAACTGTATCCCCCCATCGGTCCGGTTGGCAATCAATGAATCCCTTTCAGGGAGGATCCAACTTCAAAGGGTTGTCCCCTTTCCCCTTTACTGTCTGCTATTTATCTGGAACCCCTGCTGGTTAGGCTGAGGGAAATGGGTTAAGGAATACTCTTTGGAAAGAAGGAACACAAAATAATGGCATTTGCGGACTACATGCTTCTCGCATTAATGGTCCCACCTTCTTCTCTGGGGGCGGTCCAGAGAGAGTTGGAAAGGTTTCGGGAGGTGGTGTGGCTAAAGATTAATTTTGACAAGTCAGAAATTCTTATTTTAACACTCTCGGGACTGTTCCTCCAAGGGGCGATGGAGAGTTCTCCATTTAAATGATCCTACGATGGGATTAGGTACCTAGGAATTACTTGGACAAAAAATATAGATTCTCTTTATGCTGCCAACTACCTCACACTTATTCAGGATATTAAGAAGGATCTCCTTAGATGGTGCTCCTTGAACATTTCTTGGCTTGGAAGAATATTGACCATCAAGAGGTTGATTCTTCCTAGGTTTCTCTATTATTTTCAGGCTATTTTAATTTCAGTCCCATCCTCGTTTTCCTAATAAGTTTTAAAACTATCATGAGACTGTGTGGAAAAATAGGATGACAAGGATCTCTCGTAAAGTGTTCATGTCACCCAGAAACAAAGAAAGTTTATCGTTCCAGAACTTTAAAGCATACTACGAGGCAGCCCAAATCCACGTTAAGGAATGGTTCTCGGCTACTTCCACTATAATCTGGGTCAAAACGGACTTGGTAGCAGTCTGTACCACACAGATTCACTTGGTAGCTGTGGCTGAGCAGTCAGACGTCCCTCAAGAAGAGTTAGGCAGTATACAGAGTATTCACAATAGGTCAAAAAAACACAGTAGAACAAGTAAACACTGACGAGAGCTTGGTGTAAAAGATATATAATTATTTATTTAAAACCACATCTAGTAAAAAACACAGGCACTAATGTTAAGCAGTTCAAAAACACGGTCACTAAAAGATATACACTCCCTTAAAAGAATATTAGACAATTCTTAAGTAAAGCCCCACTTACTTTCAGAAAGCAGTGAGAACTTAACGCAGATGGCACTCTAATAAATAGTTTTAAAAAGGGAGAGAAAAGCAGAGTATAAATTTAAACAGATCCCAACACTTTCACAAGAACACAACAACAAGAGAGAAAGGCAAAGTAAAACCGTGACGTTGGAGTTCAGAAGGCCGGATCCACTTTAAGAGGATCAGAACGAAATGTGTCCAAGGTCACATGGTTGAAGTGCACAAAAAGTCTTGAAAAGGTTCAGAAAGAGTTGGACCAAAGAAAGGGACCAGTTAGATGGTTAAGGCCGCCAGCCCAGTCCAGAAGGTTAAGGGATTATTATTACCTTGTAACAATCTTTAGAAAGGGAGGCCTGGCGGACATGGTACCTTAAAGCGGTGAGAATACTCCAGCGGGGGCAGTTGTTCCTGGCAGCGGATGCAAGTCGGTGCTTCGTCCGGGGGAAGAGAGGATCTCATCGGGGAGAAAGACAGGAGTCCGTTGCACTGCCAGAGAACAAATCAGCCGCGGAGCTCTCAGGTAAAAGGAGCAGTTCTTTTATTCGCGGTCCAGTGGTAAGTGACTATCCGGTTGCCGGGGTGCTTGGCACGGGCAATTCGACCACAAGACGTCCTGGGATGCGAGGAAAAGAAGGTAAACTTGTTGTGCCCACCAGTCAGGGGAGGAAGCCTCTCCAGCCGGGAGATCTTCTCTGTCGTCGGGAAGTGGTGAGCCGGTTCCGCAGGGCTCCACCAGTGGTGTCGTCGTGGTAGGTCGGCTCAGCTTCTCCCTTGTCGGATTCTCAGGTCCTGTGGCGACTTCTGAAGTTCCAGTCCCCAAAGCCCTGCTTTTATGCAGCACACCCCCATTCACTCAGCCTAGCTGTCAATCAAACATGCTAAGTGGTGAGCCGGCCGGCTCACCACTTGGGCAAATCACACAAGAGTGCGACTTGAGTTACCAAGGTAACTCAGTCCAGGGTGCCTAAACCCCCTCCCACACCCTCTGTGGTACCCAGACAGAGTGGCACCACTTTTGGAGGCTTCTGTGGAGAAGCCCACCAAAATGTGGAACAAAGGGCTCGACTTGGGTTGGAGTCACAGAAGAGAACACAAACACCATTTTAGAATCGAGTCCTGGCAAAAAATACCAACCGGCAAATTAATATTAAATAAATAAACCGGCGGTATGTTCGAGGCTATGAGAATTAAATAATTAAAGTTGGTAGCCTCAAACAATGGGAAAATCCCATAGGGATATAATCGCGGTCGAATATAAAAAGTAGTATCCACTGCCACCAGCCAAAACTCGATCAGGGGGGACGGAGACGTGCCACCTCGACTAACAGACGCCGGGGCAATCGAATTGCCCCAACCAGTACATCCCCAATATGATGGTTTGTACCGGTTTCTGTTAATAATTTGGGACTAGTAATGGTGACTTTACATGCCCTGGGAGACAGTAGTCAGTCGCAGGGTATGGAGTCTATGGTGGGGTGTCACTATGACGCCCCTGTGTCACTGCATAGAGGGTGCTGTGTAACACACATAGTAAAAACACATGAGACCCTATGGATTAAAGGACCCCATAGCCCATAAAACACATTAATAGTCAAAGGAACACCATAAATCATGTCCAAGAGTGGGAGAAAAAGAGTCTCACTCTTGGCAGGAGAAAAAACAAACTCCAGAAATCCAGCAAAGCTGCTGGGGGACTCACTAGGTTAGGAAATTCAGCCTAAAGAGAGAATTCTCCCTAACAGGTTCTGTGGCTCCCTACCGAAGATAGGCTGCAGAAAATGTATCACAGTCAGATCACAGGGTTGTTGGGGAATATCTGCGATACTCTGGTTCGGAGACATCACATACCTAATTTTCCCTCTCCATTCACGCCCATGTTTGGGAACCCGCAATGTACTCCGCGCTTGGAAGAAAGGGCTTTTGCCAGATGGGAGGAGCGCTGGATGCAATCAGTTGACAACCTCTTTAATGGTCCCCATATACGATCTTTCCCGGAATGTAAAGAGGCCTTTCAATTATCTGAAGATGAGCCGGAATGTAAAGAGGCCTTTCAATTATCTGAAGATGAGCGACATATATATAATCAGTAATATAATTGTAAGGGAAAGCCCTCTGTGCTCGGGGGTCTGGCGTGTAGGAACCAGCCACGCTACACGATAGACCCCCTGAGCATGGAGGGCTTTCCCTTAGAATTGCCGCAACAGCGATGAATTAAAATACAGGAATATTATGATGCAAATCATTGCTTTATCACCAATAAGCCTCAGATGAAGAGCAAGGATTGCTCGAAACACGTGTCCGGCTGTTTCACTTTGCAACCATGAATACATTTGCAACTCAAGCAATATATGATGGATTATTGTGTTGGCGCAGTGAGATTGAGAAAACCCTTCTTCAGTTTGACTTTACTGTATAGTGCCAGGGCAAGGCACATACACCTTCCAGTCACCTGCTGCCTCCCTATCATTAGGTTCTTGCAAGCGCACATTTGAAACTATTGGTTTTTTTGGTGGCCATTCCTTTTTTTTAATTTTTATTTTTACCTTTATTTATAGGAAATTGATCAAAATAAAGTCCAAATACAGGGTTCCTCCTCTTCCTGTTTGAGAATACCCAAAGCTGTGTAAATATAAAGAATATGTAAATACAAAATTGTACGTAATAATGTATATAGGTCTGTCAACGATATTGTCTTATCCTCCATCGATTTTGAAAATATATCGATATATTGAGTTTGAGCTATATCAATATATTTTCAAAATCGATATAGGATCTCCCAGACATATAACCCACTCTGGTTTCAAACATCTTATTTCATCTCTTTAACGCATAATAGTGAAAGCCTCGCTGAAAGTACAGTTACAGTATACAAATAAATAGGAATCTATTTGTATGGGGGTTCACTAAAAAGCAATGGGAGGAGTTATGGATTAGCATCCCAAAATGTTCCAAAGCTATCCATATCAGAGAAATTTGGTATAAGATGAGGTTGCAATGGCACTACATGCCCACTACGCTTCATGACATGTATGCTAGTACATCTCCTAGTTGCTGGAGGGGATGTGGGGAACAGGGATATCAGCAACATATTTGGTGGACCTGCCCGAGGGTTCAGACGTTCTGGGGAACAATGGGTAACTCACTGCAAAGGGTGTTTGGCTATCCAGTAACGCATATGATCACCTTTTACCTGCTAGCAACATGGCTCCCGGGGGAATCACACCTTCCTAAGGCAGATAGGGAAGCTGCATGGATCCTTTTGGCTGCTGCTTGGATCCTCATTGCCAAAAACTGGAAGAGCAACCACATTCCTACTTATCACGATTAGGTGTGAAAGATCTGGGAATTGGTGGCCCTGGAGGAGCTCCGGCATTTTATTAGATCCAGAATGACCTAGGATCATTTAGGCAAGATTAGGCTGACTTTCCTAAAGAATGATTATGTCCAGTCGTGGCGCCCTCAGAGGCTTCGGCTTCTTGACCTAAGTTAAGCGCGGTTGCTCATATTTTAAATGTTATGCTTTTGGAAATCCTTGGGGGAGGGAAAGGGGTGAGTGGGGTGAAATAGTTTCAGATGGTTGTATCGGATACGTTTTTTGCTTCTGCATTTTTGAAGTGACGTCTCTAACTTGAAATCAATAAAAAAATAAAATTACAAGCACATTTGCATATGACCGGTAAGTAAGAAGTCTAGGGGTACACTCTCAATCACACAACACTAAAGGTTAGCCTGGGGGGATCCTTGACTACAACCTCACTGATCAAGAGTGTGTTACGGAATGGACTTTGTCTTCTGCATATAATCCCTATGGTGGGTGGGGGCACACATAGTTAAGTACACTTGCACCCCTTATTCTAAGTTCCCACACCTGGGGTTACTTGGAGCAGTGATGACACTTACTTCTGCTGTTGGTCCCTTTGATGGTGGTCCAGAGGTCACAGTGTGTGTCTGAAGGGTACAACATCCTTTCATCGTGGGATGAAAGGACGCTATGTTTTTCTCCGTTGATATTTCAATGTGAAAACTCATCGAATTTTGTAGGGGGGTTAATATAATATATAGATGGGGTGTGGGTGTTCGGATAGTTTAATAATTAAATGGGGTGGGTGGTTTGGGGTGGAACACCCCAATAATAAATAAAAAAAACGATGAGTTTTCTCGTTGAAATATCCACAGAGAAAAACCCATTGTTGTTTTATCCCGCAATGAAATGACATGGAACGGTCTGAAGATGGTGTTGGGTTTGGCTCTGGCTATTGTAGTTCAAAAGGAGGACACAGACACTGATTAGACATTCTACAAAGATGTTTATTAAAGAATGGGAATAAAGCCTGTCTTTTCCCATTATACAAAGCATGCCTACCTAACAAAACTAGCTACTGTGCTTGTCGGTTGTCAGTGAATGTCGATAACTGAAAATGTCCAACTCTAACCTATCTGACCCTACCACTATCTTAAAAACTCAAAGTTTGGAGAATGACTCCCTTCTCCTGAGGTTTGATGACTTGCGTCTCACCGACTTCTCAATGTAAGATCTTTAGTTATCCTTTGGTGACCACTTTTATCAATTCATACAGTTCCTTTATCAGAGTTGTTGGCTCTAATTTCTTCTCTTGTATTTTATTATAAGGAATCATCCCTCTTTTCTTCCCTAATATGATTTGCTCATAGCCTTCTGTGTTATTTATCAGTTTCTAGCCCTTATTTCTCATTCTGTCCTTCCCTGGGTCTATTTCTACAAAGTCCAACTTGTTTTCAGGTTTCTCAGTTATGGTCTGTTCTTTTAAATTCTCTTAAGCCTTCTTTGGATTCATCAGATATTGAGACCTTCCCAAAATATATCTGTTCCTCTTCTCTTGATATTGAGGTTAGGTATTAATAGCCCTTCTACCAAGACCATTAGGAGGACTCCAATAAGGATTCTCATTCACGTTTCTTATATTCTCTCTGTCTTAAGTGTGAACATTCCTATAATGATTCACAGTCACTCCTGTTAGGTTCTCTTTCTCTTGACTGCGAGGAGTATGAACATTCTAACAACTGCTATCTCTCGCTCCTCTGGATCTCCATTTATCCCCATTACCTTCAGCTTGTAGGGTTAATGTCACCAGGTTTCGCAGCTGGTGAGGATTGGCTTCCTTTCTTCCCAGACAGGTGTCTCTGTTTCTCTCATCCGTTTTGTCTTCCTTTTTTCGTCTTGGATGGCTGTGATGAATCTATTGAGATAGATCTCAGAAACCCTGACATGGGCCTCTTCTCACATGGCCAGGGAAAGGCAGCTGCTACCAGATCCTGACCCTCGGGGCGGTATTATGCGGGAGGATCACATGGGACGAGACTCATCTCGAGGGGAGTGGGAGATCTCTCTAAATGATTCCCCTAATGTTTTTAAAACCTTAATGGCTTATTGTGAAACTGACAATTTTGATCTAAAAAAAAAACAAGAACATTACTACTGAGACGAGGAACAGGGGCTCATAGTCCATGAAGTGTTATGAGCGGTCTAGTGGTTTAATTCGGAAACACCTGAGCGGGACCTTTAAAAACCAAAAGGACTTCCAGGTACGAGAGCAGCAGCAGGGAGAAGCCAAAGCTGATGTTGGCGTTGTGGTGGCAGCTGAACTCTGTGTATTAGATGTGGCAGAGGTCGGGAAAATGAAGCCATGCAGAGGATGTACAGCAGGAGTCGGTGCTGAAGCAAGCCACGCAGTGTGGGTAAGAAGCTCCCGACATGCCGTGAAATGCTCCAGCATTGAATTCGCATCAGAAAGTATGCTGAGCTGCGAGGGCTCCACTGAAGGTTGGCGGGCACGGCAGCAGACCAACAGGTGGTGTCAAAAGCAGACAAGGCCCTGAATAGACCCGCAGCAACACCATTGAGTAAGAAGGAGACACCAAGACATACCAGTGAGTTGGCCTGAAGCAGGTGACCGCAGGGCGCTCCAAAGGAGACCGCTAGGTGAGAATAATATTTTAAATACTCAACAGTTGAAATAAGGCAAATTGGGCGCTACTCTCCTATGGAGGGATTCCAAACAGGGGACAATTATAACCAGTATTACCTAAGCCAGAGAAGAATGATACAAAGGCAAATTGGGAACAACTCTCCCAGAAAGAGATGTCAAGTGGGAGACAATTGTAACTAGCAATTTTTTTTAAATTTGATTTAAAAAATGTTTGCACACTTTCTTTTACAAATTATTTGGATGTGTTCCTTAATCCGCCTACTTGGTTCCTCTTTCATTGATTAGTTTTTTATTCGTCTTCTTGCTGGTTCCGGGTTTTCCAAAGTCAATGTGTTGAAAGAATTGCGTCACTGCAATTATTTCCTTTGTACCTTCCCCCTCCATTAGCTTTTCCACCATTCCTGTTCTTCATAGAAAGAGGAACCTTCAAACAGATGTAGTATGTGTGTGTGGTTCTTAGTTTAGTCAAACCCTTACAGTTAAAGAGAAGGTGTCTTAGTGTTTCTTTAAACACCTTTTCCTGGCAGAAACGGCAATTGTTGGTAGATGACTTTCCTCTAATAGATCTCATCTCGTTAGTCGGCAGGATGTTAAGGCGTGCTCTCATAAATGTTTGACAATGTTGTCTATTTGGGAAGATCTTCAGGTACGATTTTGTGTCGTTTAGCATTCTGCTAATCGATGTTACATGCGCCGCTAATTTATATGACCCCGCTGTGTCCTGAGTCTTTATCCAATCCAGAATTTCTAGTCTTGTTATTGCTTTTGTTGGATTGTTAGTTACCTCCTCTTCTGAAGATCCTATTTCTTCAAGTAAAGAAGTTATTTTCAGACGCCAGATCTTTAGGGTATTAGAGTTTGTTTCAAAGACTTCTTTATGGATGATATCAAAGATGTTAGAGCGCTCCGGAATAATCACTTTCCTGTATAACATCAGTTTGTTCCTTGATACGATGCTTTGTAGAGATACGATGCATAGTTTCCTTCTTATTAAAGTTATAGGTGTAAAAGATGGAAGGTTCAGTATCTGTCTCCAGAAATGACTTTCCAGCTTTATCCATAATGTTCCTGGGATGTTAAAGAAAGCCTCAGCCCCATATGTTACTGATTGAATCACTTTTGTTCGATAGAATTGTATAATCGGTTTAAGTGAATACCGGCAGAATTTCCTTTCAATGATCTTTGCTTGTGACGTTAAATTCTTCATTCTTTCCCAAAGATAGAGCTGCATACTTATTTCTGTTTGATTGTTGCTCAGGATCACTCCCAGGTATTTGAACCCTAATACCGTCTGGATCTTAACACCTTCCAAGTGCCAAGTAAACAGAATGTTAGGGGTAGTAGCTTTTTGTAGCGTCATGATTTTAGTCTTGCTCTTGTTGATTTTTAGGTTGTTTTTTCCAACGTATCTGCTCAAGTTATCTAGTTGTCTTTGTAATCCTATTGGCGTTTGATCTAATAAAATTAAATCGTCTGCGTACAATAGGCGAGACAATGCGACTCCACCCAATTTTGGAGGGTATAATCTAACTTCCGTCTCAGAATCTTTGAAAAGTAGGCGTTAAATAACATTGGAGCCATGGGGCAACCCTGCTTAACCCCTCTTTCTGTTTCTATGGGGGTTGACAGCGTGCCCTGTTGGTTCAAACGGATAGATAGAGACGTCTCTGTGTAGAGTGCTTGAATTTGCTCCAATATGTTACCAGGGCATTCTTTAGTTTCTAGTTTTTTCCAGAGACACTCTCTATTGACCTGGTCAAATGCTTGAACCAGGTCAATGAAGGCCATGTATATGCCCGGTTTTCCTTCTTTAGTTCTACTTTTCAAGATGTTTATCAAGAATATATTGGCCGAGGTCCCTGCATTCCTTACAAAGCCCGATTGAAAAGGGTCCATTAGTGCGTTTTCAGTTGCCCATTTCTGGAATATCTCCAGTAAGATTGAACCGTATACTTTCCCAATAACGTCTAACAACGCTGTTGGTCTATAGTTCTTTGGATTTTGCTTTGGTCCGTTCTTGTAGACTGGGACTATTATAGCCTTTTTCCAAGATTTAGGAATCGATTTTGTTTCTACGATGGTATCAAATACTTTGCTAATAAATAGTGCCCGGTTCTGTGGAGATTCCTTTAAATGGGCGTTAGTCAGACCATCTGGGCCGGGTGCTCTAGAAGTGGTCAGCCGCTTGATTCTTGTTATGATTGAGGGTATATCTTTAGGGAGGGCCCATTTTACTTCCGTTCTGTGGTTGAAGATCTTCCTCTCTTTATTGGGATTTTTGTAGAGGTTGCTGAAGTGATCAATCCACTTGCCTTCTCCTACACTGTTATGGATTACATTTCGAGGAGTATTCATTGTTAGTTTGATGAGTGACCAGAAATCCCTTGAGTTACGCCCATTAATTAAACTCAGCATCTGCTCTGCGTCTGCTTGGAGCATTGCGGCTCTGCGTGTGCTCAGCCAGTTTTTATACTGTTTTTTTGCTTTCAGAGCTGCTTCCACATCTTTTTTATCCTTAGTCTTTTTTGCCAATCTTTACACTTTTCTTAATTTTTTCCGTTCGGCAACCAAGAGCTTGTCGTAATTATGAGTGTGTTCACCTCCCTTGGTTGTTGAAATCCTATCTTTTTGTTTGTAGATGTTTAAGTATTGTTCATAGTCAGGTTCTTTCTCCTTTTCGTTATTGTTTCTTTCCGTATATTTTTTGGTAAACACAGTTATATGTTCTGGTTTTACTTTTAATCTTATTCTTCCGCTTGATTCTTCGATCTCCATTTTCATTGATTCCCTTATTTCATGTTGGGATTTCCATTCGAACTCAAGCAGGTTATGGTCACTGTTCTTGGTGCGAGTGACTCGAAAGTTAGTGATATGAGTTGAGAATTCAAGACTTACAAAGATATAATCTAAGGTTGCTGCGGAGAGGTCCTTTTCCCAAGTTGGTATCGGGATAACATCTTCCTCTATCATGAAATGAAGGTTTTGTAGGGATTTTGTTTTCACTAATTTCTCCCATTTTATTCCTCTTTTTTTTTGCTGGAGTTTTTCAGGATCAATTTTGGTTGAGCCGTTATAATTTTGGGTATTCCAAAGTCAATTTTGGTGTTCCGAGTCAATTTTCTCAAAAATGTTGTTTATTTGTTTTAGAAACTGGTCATCACTTATTGCAAGAGGATTGCAATAAGTATTGGTTATTATAATGTCCTCCGGTTTCAGAGCTGAAGTTTTCTGGTTTCTTCCTTCCCAATTCAATAGTAACACTAGTAGGTATAGAGATGATCCTAATACTTTTGTTTCTCGTAAATCTTTATTTGAACGCAGCATTGTCAGAAGGTCTGACAATGGTCTGCCTGAAAGTCCTTTTACTGCTGGGGAAAGGTATATTTCATAACCGTCCATTGTTGGCAGATCTCTTAGCCATGTCTCTTGAAGACAGAGAACATCAAAGTCTCTTTTGGAGATGTTCCTGCTGCTCTCCTATTGGAGTTTAGGTGTTCATGCCCCCACTGTTCATCTCTCATTCTGGTTGGAGATCTTGTTCGTGATGTTTTCTCCCGCGTTTCTTTGGGGTCGTTCTATATTGTTAGCTCATATCCCAAAATCCAGAAGTTTTAGATAGCTTGCGCGATCGTTGTTCTCACCACCGGTGAAGGGATATGTAGGTAGACACTATCCTGTTTGCCTTTTTTAGCAAATTCCACAATCCTGATATCCGCTGAGGTGATTGTTCTTAAAGACGGTATACACTGAAGCAATGTCATTATGTTCTTCCCACTGCCCTCTTGAGTTCTGTCTCTGATCATCCCTAGATACTCTTCTGGCTGTGCTCTCGCTTGAGGGTATTTTTCTTTTTTTAAAGTCTTGTACTCATTGAAGTCTATCCGTTGAATGATTGTTTCTTAACTTTCTTGGGATATGTTTTTCCTGCAGTCTCGTGCGATCTCGTTTTTTCCTTTCTTCATTGTCAATTTTTTACCTTTTATTCTCTAACGAGATAAATGGTGGTGAAACTCCATTTGAGTTGACATCTCTGGAGTTATTCAATGGCGTTTGTATTTGCTGAGAGTGTTATTTTATAAGTTTTATCTCAGAGTCTGCCTCCTCTGCCGAATATTGAGATATATCTGAGAGGTTGATGGTTTCCTCTAAGTCAATAATCACGGTTATCTTAATCGATAGGTTAGTGGTAGATTCACCCTGTCCACTTCCATTTTGTTATTTTGAGAAGAGTTGTTTGTTGGTGGCCGTTGTGCTAGGATAGAGTGTGCTGCTGCTTCTTCCGTTTCTTCCTCAACTGCTGCAGATAGCTTAGCCTTGGGTTCAGGAGATTCAAATATTACTCTCCTTTTCTGGGCGGGTTTTTTCCCCTGAACCTGCGAAATCACAGGGTGTGTCTCACCCTTCAAATTTTGTGTTGACTGTCCCGGTATATACTTGGCTTTAAGAAATGGCTCTATTTCCGATGATGTTTTTGCTTTCAAAACGACACAACCGTTGGTGGTTTTCCGGATTGTTGGATTTTGAGTTTCGTTTCGCTTAAGACTGTCTTTACTGTCTAATTTTTTATGTTGGCCCCCAACTTGGAGTGACGTTTGTAACAATGATTCGGTGGGTTGCTTCGAATGCCATTCTCTTTCCTGCATTCCGCTGTTCATCTTTTTTTATTGCAGCTTTCTCCTGTGTCAGGCCTTCCAATGTATGGAGTTTATCATTTTGTTCTTCTTTCTGTTGAGTTTTTTGCGTCGTTTGATTCCTTATTTCTGTTATCATTGTTTCTGTTTTTTGATCTTTTAGATGTTTTCCCCCTTCCTGGCTATCTTTAGGTTTTTCAGGGATACTAGGTTTGTATAGTTCTTTTAAGTTTGGTACTGCTGCGATAAAGCTCTCTAAGAAGGTCATTTTGGTGTGCATTATTGCCAGTAATGAAGTCTGATCCTTGAGCTTGTCATTGAGTGACTCATACAATTTTGTGAAATGTGCTAAGGCTATTGTAAAAGTGGACATTATTGCCATTAAATCCGTTTTTTTTTTTAGGGGTTTCTTTGTGTGGGAATTCCATAAATCTTGAAGAAGTGCGTCTTCTTGTCGGTGACTTGAAAGGTGGTTGTATTGATTTGTTTCCATTTGTACCCCCTCTAGTATAGTCGTTTGCCTCATGCTCTGCAGATATGTTCTTATTCCGGGGCACTGGTGTTAACGTTTTTCCGCTCATTGGAGTCGTGAAGTTTCCATCTTTCTGCTTTGTTATGGGAGTTTGTTCTTTGGGGGGGGATTTCCCCTGGGGTTAGAGGTGGCGCTGTTTTTCCACATAAATCGGGTGGTAGTGGTGTCGACTCCCCCCGCCCCCCTGTTTTTCTCCTATCTGGACGCTTTCTCCCATTAATAATCTGGTTTCAACCAGTATCAAGATCCTCTTTGGTTGACTTGTCAACTTTGAGGTGGTAAGTTTTACATTGTTTTGGGGTTCAGGCAAGCTTGATGGAGTCGTTATGCCTTCCCCCCTGTGTCTCCGATGTGTTAGAGGCGATCGCCTCTATTCAATTCAAAGGGAGATTTTGTTCTGTTAGTTCCACCACAAATGGAGAGGGGGATCCCGTTCCATCAGGGGCCGTGTGAACTTTGACTGGAGGGCTCTTTTCCCAAGTTTTGTTTGGTTGTTACATTTGACAGACCCGACCATGAGAAAACTTGCAGGCCTGGCAGTTGTATCTTGGGATCTATGTCTGCTCCCTGTAAGATTTCCACATCTGATAGCTCCCCCAAGTTTTGGGTCTTTGTGTTTTGTTTTTTCAGAAAGAAGTGCAAAACTGTAGGCTGACTTGTTATAATTGTCTTGTTTGTCAGATTAATTTTTATGTATATCCGTTTTGCTTTCATCTAAGGTTCCAGTTTATTCTGCCCCTTTCCTGTTTTTCTTGTGAGGATAGGTGGGTTTGTTAGGGTGCTCTTTGTTTTAGGTTTTGTGAGTTTCTACTCCTTTGAGTTAAGCTTTTTATGGTGTTTCTTTAGAGTAGCTTTGTTTTTTAGTTTCCTTGTGGGCTCTTTCCTCTCCTCGTTATTCGTGGAACTAAGCAGGCTTTCTATTAGTTGTGAATGGTCCTTTTCCTCCTCCAGATTCACAACACTATACATTAAACTCGCTGAGTCCAATGCTTCCTGCGATTTCTCCCATAGCACTGAGTCTTGGTGGTAGGACGTATTACCTACTGCTAATGGGCTTTGGAGGTTTTCAACCTCGGGTACAGGGTGGGTGGTAAATTCCGTTACACGTTTTCCCCCTACCCCCTCTTGGTCAAGTTCATCTGACAGAACAGCGACACCATTCCCTTCCTTTTTGTCTGTCTGGTTATCAACTCCAGTCTTTACAGAGGGATCGGACGCTGTGCCGCCAAATCCCTCCTTTTCCTAGTTCAGTGTCGTCCTGCTCTCTGTATCTGAAGCGGACCCGTCTGTTTGACTCCACTCTTCGTTCCGGGAGGGGGGGTCCGCAATACCCACTCTTGACCCGCTCCCAGAGTCATCGGCTCCTGGTTGGGAGGACATCTGCTCTCTTACTCCCCCTGTGACTTCCTCCCGTCCCTCACCTCCCCACTCTTCTTCAGGGGCAGGGTCGGGTACGGACTCCTGCAACCTTATCGCCCCCCCTCTAAGGACGGGTTACTCGCAAGGTCCGAGGCAGGGGTATGCAAGAAAACGTTTGCTGTCTGGGGCACGGGGCATTTTTGAAGCTTGCCCATGGGCGAGGGCGGCCGCTGCCCTTGCTTTCCTTGCATCGCTAGTTTGCCCTCCTGCAGGATCTTACCTCTTTTTGAGTCTGCCGGTCTCAAAGGGCTGCGATGGTCCAATTCAGGTTCTTCTGTCCGTTGGCTGTAGCTGTGAAGGCGTCTTCCAGATTATTTTTCAAGGTTCCCGCTCGCCGCCATCTCCCGCCGCGGACTGCCGCAGACTGCCAAACTCTGCTGCCCAACTCCGCGGCCGCTCCGCGGCTGCAGGCAGTTTTTAAAAGTGAACTCCTCCTCAGCTCGATAGACAGAGAAAACAGACCTCAGCAGGATACGAGGTGTTTTCTCTCGTGTGGACTGCCGCAGACTGCCAAACTCTGCTGCCCAACTCTGCGGCCGCTCTGCGGCTGCAAGCAGTTTTTAAAAGTGAACTCCTCCTCAGCTCGATAGACAGAGAAAACAGACCTCAGCAGGATACGAGGTGTTTTCTCTCGTGTGGACTGCCGCAGACTGCCAAACTCTGCTGCCCAACTCTGCGGCCGCTCTGCGGCTGCAAGCAGTTTTTAAAAGTGAACTCCTCCTCAGCTCGATAGACAGAGAAAACAGACCTCAGTAGGATACGAGGTGTTTTCTCTCTTGTGGACTGCCGCAGACTGCCAAACTCTGCTGCCCAACTCTGCGGCCGCTCTGCGGCTGCAAGCAGTTTTTAAAAGTGAACTCCTCCTCAGCTCGATAGACAGAGAAAACAGACCTCAGCAGGATACGAGGTGTTTTCTCTCGTGTGGACAGCCGCAGACTGCCAAACTCTGCTGCCCAATTCCGCGGCCGCTCTGCGGCTGTAGGCAATTTTTAAAAGAGAACTCCTCCTCAGCTCGATAGACAGAGAAAACAGACCTCAGCAGGATAAAAGGTGTCTTCTCTCGTGTGGACTGCCACAGACTGCCAAACTCTGCTACCCACTCCGCCTTATGTGTTCTGGGATACTCTTAAATGATGCGGGTAAATACGGTAGCAACGAGGTCATGTATTCCGCTCTTTGCTCTCTAGATCCATTGCCAGCAGCCAAGCCATTGCACAGCCAGAGAATAAAGGGTATAGGAGCAAAGACCTCCTATGAGAGACCAAGGGGGAGAGAACTGTAACCTGCATTGCCTAAAGCCAAACATCTACCAAGAGAACCAATTGTTGGTTCAAATCTCATTTGTGATTCTAGTGTGGAGAGTTTGGAACATGCATAACCACAGAGTACAAATTAGTAGGAGTTTTATCCTGGCAGGTGAGTACAGCAGGAAAGGAACCAATTGTAGTTAGTCCTGGTAGGCGAGTATACCAGGAAGAAGAAGCCGATTTAAAGTACTGTGGGTTGTGGTAAAAGGTTGTGGTAGAAAAGAAGTGTTGACTCCATCACTTTGTCTTGATAAGCTGTTGCATTTCAGTAAGTGATGGTTGACTAAAGGGTTTGTGTAGAAGAAGTAGGATTTACTAACAAGAACACTTGAATTTGATTTATGAATTAATCTTTGGAGGAGGAGACTTTTGTTTTATCAAGCAGAAGGTATTTGGAAGGAAAATACTTTTGGAGGTTATGGAATCATTAATAATTGCTTTGCATTGTTGAGCAAGCCTTTGGAAGAGAGATAATCACTTTGCCAAGTGAAAAGATATTGGATGAAAAATACTGTATGCTACATTGAATGAAATGTTATTTCACAGAACTTTCTTGAAACTGAACGTTGTTCCAGATATTCTTGAATTGAGCCAGGGTAAGGGAATCCAACCCTAGTCATAAGGATTACTGCTCCTAACTTTTGAGTTCAAATTGATAATGTTATTTTGTGGGATTTAATATAGCCAAACAAACCTTCCATAATTGTGTTGCGTATGTTAGTGTGAGGGTCAGATACTTTTTGGGACACTCTGTCATTTTTCTTTAGCCTTAGTTTGTTAGGCAGGCACATCCTTGTTAGGTTAGGGAAAGAAAGGCATTTGCCTCACCCCTTTCTATTTAATAACGATGGCAACTTGTGAGAAAACTATACCTCTGTGTCCATCTCACATTTCAGACTCCTCACATGGCGCTCCGGTATATTCGGTACTGGTTTATAGCGAATGGTCTCAATGTTGTCATCAGGATCCTTGGTCCAACGTGGACCTCCCGTGGTCATGCCACCCAATCTGTGTCTTCCTCCTCCTTGGCTTCAGGATGCCGTGCATCCCGTTTCAGTTTGTTTGTCGTCTTTGCTACCAGCAGTAGCACACCCGATACTTCTCGGTTCTTCACAGTTGTAGGACGCTGCACGCCCAGTCTCTGCTGCTGCTCTCTGTAGCCAGCATGCCCCCGTTTGAAGTTTGTGGGCTACGTTTTCATTTCCCCAGGCTCATCCCCATTTTGAATTGACATAGCCATGGAGCTTCCGCAGCATATGAATTTGGTCCTTTTCTCGGCCTCTAATAAATTCTCTTTTCCTCCATCCGCCCCTTTCTTCGTCTCAGTGAAATGGGAGTGATCAAGGAGGTTTTCCATTGTAGGTTGGCAATAGCACATTGTCCTTTTCCTCACAGATATTGTTATTAAGAATTCTTAAAGATGGTGTTTTGGCAGGATCTTTAGGGAGTTCCTCTTAGGAACGTGAGTCCTTGTCCCTCAAGGGGAGTCTCATAGTGAGATCTCACTTCACTCTACATCTAGAATGGGTATTGCGTAATGGGTTCACCTCCCTAGCCTCACAGGAGGAGAAAGGAAAGAATTCCTGCGATTCGTTACACTACGCAGTGGTACCAATCTCCGGTTCTGGGACGGCTTTGACAGACTTGCAGTTGTACAGTCCATACACCTCAGGACAGCAGCCAACACATGTCCCACGACATAATGAGACGTTCAAGGCACAACAGTCGAAGTGGAGCAGCAAAGAAACTCTGGTCAGTGGTCAACAAGCTAGATTCATGGTAGTGGTAATGATCAGGCTCCAGGATGACCCATTTTCATGCAGGAGAGAAGCAGCAACAGATCTCTTAGGCAACAAGTAAACAACCTGCAGAGTCCCAGGCTCTAGCTTGCAACAGCGAGCGATGCAGCAGGGAGGCCTCATCAACGGATGGGCAGTCTACAGGATGGTCCTGGGACACTTCCGACATCTTCGAACAACAGGCTTCTGGTGCAGGGCATAGGACAGGTTGGTCGCACCAGTTCAAGGGTCGAAGCACTGACAAGGGTTTTCTCTAGTCGCAGGAAGGGCAGCAGCACTTCACTGTGAGATGGTTTGGGCAATGCTGTGTGTCCATAGCAGCAGTATTCCAGGTCTTCAGCAAATGCTATTCTTCCCATTCTTGGCTTTAGAATATCTGCAGTTGTCATCTATTGATGGAAAATTCAGGATGAAGCCTGCCCTAGTCCACCAATAGTAAGTTGTCCAATCATGGATGGCAACAAACCCCACATCTGTCCAACAACAGACATCTCCTGGCTGAAATGTTTCTTTGGAATCAGACAGTCAAAACAAAGGACTAGCCCGGGAAGCCTGACCATAAAGTGCATGCCCTTATATTGAATTTCGTGACCGGAGATTACAAGAAGTCGGCCAAAAAGATGGGCAAAGGACAGCACTGGACCCATATGGCACGGCCGTATTGAGTGTATGCTACTCAAAATGCCAGTATGCAGTACAAGAAAAAATGTGTAAAACTCAGTTCACTGTGACCAGCCTGTCCTGGCCATACCAAAAAAGCAAATAGGGTGTTACAGAAAACAAAAGAAAAAAGGGATACAAAGTATCCCTACATCACTCTACTGTAATGTAGTGAGCGCTACATTAAAACAATACAAGATATCATGAAATGGGACTTAGTCCTCCTGCACTGGTAAGCTTATGGGCTAATCAGTGCCCCCAAAATAAATCAGTTGAACAAGGTAAGTGAAGCAAAAAGCCTTTACTTACCTCAAAAGTCAGGAGAGGACATATCAAATTGCTGCGAGTTCCATCAATGGAAGGAAATGTTACAAAATAAATATTTCTTAAACTGGCATCTTTTGTAAAAGACACAAAACACATCATTCAGCAGCTCAACTCTATTCCATGGGAAACTAATTATTGATTTGTTACTCTTGATGTAGTGTCCTTATGCACTAGCATCCCTCATGAAAAGGGTATGTCAAGTGCAAGACACTTTTTGAAATCACGATCAATATCCTATAAACAAAATGAGATGATTCTTTCAATGCTCCAATTCTCACTAAAAAAATAACATTTTGCTTCGATAAGGACATTTTCAGGCAACTTCAAGGTACAGCGATGGGGTCAAAGTTTGCCCCATCCAATGCCAACCTTATTAATGGGGTACTTCGAAGTCAAACATGCATGGAATCACTAATCATTTACAAGCAACATACCATGTTGGGGATGATTTTGATTATTTAGGAAGGAGATACTACAATTTTGGAAACATATATGGACTACCTCAACACCAATGACTACAATCTCTCATTTACTAAGCAAGAGTCCAACCAATATAGAATTCCTAGACTTGTAACTATATGAGGAAAATTCTCAAATTCAAACAAGACTTTATTCAAAACCATCTGCCGGAAACAGTCTCCTTTATTCAACCTCTAACCATCTGAAACATGTTATCAACAACATCCCTTACGGTGAAATGTTGAGATTAAAAAGAAATTGTGGTACAACAACATACCAAGAAAGCCTTGACAAAATTCTAGCAAAATGTAAACAACAAGGTTACAATCCTAGGATTTTACAAGAACCAGTGCGGAAAGCAGATAACATTTCAAGGGACTTTCTTCTTACTGATAACCCAAAGGTGGTCACCACACAATCAAAACGAAAAAATGTATTACAACATGCAACTAGAAAACACACAAAACTAAAAAAATACTTAAAAAGCAGTGGAACATTCTTCAAACAGACCCAAACATGAAAAAACATCTGGAAGACTATCCAAGTATCTGTTATCACCGGGCACCAACTATAGGAATCAAAATCAGTCCTAGTTTCCTTAGCCCAATTTCAAGATCAGTTCCATATGGTATGTTTAACCAAAATCCAATAAAAGGAAACTACAAATGTGGAAATTGTAAACTTTGTCAACTAATGAATCACAGCATGAAGGACATCTTAATTCTAAACGGACTACATAAGACTATTCGACAATTCATCAATTGTAATACAAAATACGTTATCTATGGGATCAGATGCACATTGGGAGTACTATCAGGGCCCTTAAAAACAGAGTCTTTGAGCGTCTAAGGCAATACTGAACAAAGATCTTAGATATCCTCTTGCTGTACATGTGCACACAGAACACAAAAACGTTGCTATTGAAAACCTTAACATTTTTGGACTAGAAAACATAAGACAGCCACCAAGAGGAGGAAATTAGGAAACCTCCTGCGCCAAAAAGAAGGCAAATGGATTTGTGTTATGGAAACATATACAAGTGGTTTAAATTGTGACACTGAAATGTATAATTGGCTCAACATAATGTTATGTTCATATTGCCATAGGCCACCTTTAATGTCCCCTTTAACCTCTGAATTTTTTCTTTTCTTTTCCATTTTTCTTCATTCATTTTTCTTTCTTCTTTGACTTTTTATACTTCTATTATCGTCTTAAGATAATTATCAATATTGTATATAAATTTGAAGATTTATACCTTTACATAGTTATCAACAATCCTCTCCTGGTGATTATCGCCATCATGTATAATGTGTATATCAGTTGAAACATCTTCCTCTTAAGAACAGGGTAACCATTTATATATGTGTTCTTACCCGTAACTATTGTAAGTAAAACCAATACAGGATACAATATAACGTCAAAATAGAAACCAGTTTGATTGTTCATGAAGGATGAACAAGGCTTAGTACGGTTAAATAGACAAAAGCCTAGCGCACTGCATAATTAAAATAGATCTATCAAACACAGCCAAAATGACCGCAATTACGCGACATGGTAATGTCATGACGCTGCCGTGTGATCAAGCGCTGCGGCGCATGATGTCATCATGTACTGCGTTCGTTTCGAGGCATAAAATGGGCACACTTTCATTCAGATCCTGTGTGTCCAACAGGAAGCATCAGGATGCTGTTGGGCACATCATATTCAATTCTGTAAATAAGAACCGAATTTAGGTAAGCAACATCAAGCCTTTACTACTTAAATGCCTCCCGCTAAGGACTTTTGTTGGATCCCTTTTTTCACTCTACTTTTTCATTTCTTTCCTTTCTCTTGTTACTCTTTGGGACATCCCTTAAAACTGCCAGCTTGAGGATCCTGCAAACTGAAAAGTAATTATGCATCTGTGATCAAAATGTTATAAAAAGAAATATTATTTTGAGAATACTTAACTATTGGGTAAGTTACCCCCCCCTTATATATATTTTTTTATTGTTTAAGGTAATTACTTGTCTTTTGAGTCAGAAATCTATGCAACCATGTAACACATTGTTCAATTTGTTTTTGTTACATGTACAAAAACCTAGGAAATCTCTCCTGATGAGCCATTCAGGTGAAAATGGTGAAACACGCGTCAAGAGAATAGAAACTAATAGCAAATAAAAACTTTCTTTTCAGAATCAGAATATTGTAAGATTGTCATTTAAATACAGAAAAATGAATTACAAAAAATCGTTACAATTTGCTAGATCATCCCTGGCACTTACCTTTCAAACGCTGGTTGGCATATTAGACCATTATCCCCTTTCAACTAACAGATGGCCCATAAGCCTCCAAGCATTTGCCGTCACCAGAGTACAGTCCAGGGTCCAAATGTTGTACTGCTGAAAGTCTGTTCAGGATGTATAACTAACTGGAACAGGAAATGCATCCAGGAATGGGTTAGATTCCCCGTGTCACTAGACTGTGCAAGGTGGGTTTGAGGGGTAGGAAATATTTTCTTTTTGCGGCTTTGCAACTTAATAGGGAAACCCAGCACATATAACAACGGCTTGTGCAATCCTGGACTGCTTTTCAGCAGGAAGGGCTTTTTTAACCTCATTCCATGACTCAAATCATTTGTTTGGGAGGGAAACTTGTCAGTCCTTATGGCTACGAATGAGGGGAACTTATGTACCCCACATTTATCCTTTTTGGTGTATAAAACCTAGATTTGCTGTGAAACTGAGGCGCAACCTGCAAGACTCATTTGCCATTACTTGTCCTGAGAAAGATACAACATCTCAAGGCACACTATGGAACGCCTGCAGACCGACCGACATGCTCCATGTGGGAACTGTAGCTCTTGTTTACAGACTAAAAGAAGCACCCACATTATTGGCTGCCGTTATCCATGGTGTCAAAAAATATTTACCAACTGTAACACCACAAATGTTGTATATCTGTTCACATGCATCTGTGGTCTTCGGTACGTGGGAATGACCACGCGTCGGATAAGGATCTGCATCTGTGAGCACAGATCATGCATCAGAACAAAGAAATTAACTGCTCCAATGGTTCAACATTTCATTAACCATCAGCATACAGATTTTCGTGGACTAAAACAGAAAAAATAAAACTTCCCCAAAGAGGAGGGGATAGATCATCGCTTCTATTAAAAAAGAGAACATCTCAGGATTTTTTGCCTGAAAACCAATACCGAAGGGTTGAATGAGGCTATTTGTTGGCAGAACTTGGTAACAATGTAGCGCTCCTCCACACCTTCTGTACGTGATTGATGGTAGAACCATTTTATTACATCTGGGAAGGAGGTAGAGCCCATGATTTAAACATTACACCTTTTATAACATTTGATGTTTGACAGTACAAGAACTAGGAGGAGTAAAGTTCTGGGATGCATTTTCATAAATGCATCTCTGTAAAAGTGTTCAAACAAAAATATTTTTGAACCACCTCTGATTTAGATGTCAGCTGTAAAGCATGACTGACATTAGTGCCAATACGGCTTCTGCAGCGTGTTGAGAATAGTATCACACGATCATGGGCCCATATAGTTATGTAGTTGCCACTTCTTCTTTCTATTGAGTCGATTAATGGAGTTGTTTTTCTTTGCAATTGTAAACCTCTAGTGCATAGTGTTGACCAGAGGTTTTAAACTTTTAGTGCTACCGCTCACTTCACTTCCAGAAATCGAGTAAATGGAAGTGGGGATGTCACTGGTGGCAGATTTTTACTAATTGATGTTTCCTTTGGAGGTAATACTCAGGTTTGTAGCCTGTGGATTTGAGCAGATTAAGAGATACATATATAAGGCACATCAGCACCCTTTTATGCTGGCTTCACTACAAGATGGCCGCTGCGCTCGTATGATGACTAAACATTGAGTTTCAGACCGGAGTAAGTCAACACGACAGTATCTCACTAGGTGTGCCCTTATTCATTTCATCTATTAATGAAATTGCTTCCTTATTTGGCAAATACAGAGTTATCATTTGAAGTGACTCCATTCTCTGGAAAAAAAAAATGTTGCCAAACTCTTCATACATGGAGTTACAGATATATTTGTATGGTGACTTCGGTGCTTGATGTAATCAGATCCATAATGTATTACTTTTTCCACACATACTCTGGTTTAACAGATATACACATCGGGTACATAGGACCTATATGGGCTTACTTGACTCCAAGATGGCCGTCGCACTAGCACTCTGACCAAATGCAGTTTACAAGAGCGGAGCCTTACACAGGTGTGTCTTGTTAGACATCCTGGCCTATATATTCACAGACACTCACCTTCTTAATTAATTTCCTTGCTCACATGGAGAAAAACACATCCAATGGGGAAGCCTTCTACGAGACCGATGGCTCTCATAGAAGGCTTCCCCATTGGATGTGTTTTTCACCATGTGAGCAAGGAAATTAATTAAGAAGGTGAGTCTTCTAGCTAGGAGCTTTGGAAGGAAACCTTTTGAAAACTCTTACTAATACAAATTTTAATACATTTGAGAACCCCTTGGATTAAGGATTAAATGTATTCCATAAAGATCAAATTCAGCGAGTTGACATAATGGGCTGCTGTCAACAAGGAAACCGGTGATAATGAAAACACCATGAGGTGAGCCACCTATTCGGCGCCAAGTATGGGTATGAGATTTTAGAAAGGAGTAACAATCTGTGATGATGATTTGTTAAATAGTGGCATATATGTCTAATGTTCCTGACTCTTTGGTATTCAATCAAATACAAGGGGAACTTGGAAAACTGTGAGACTTGAAACTCCAAAGCTTTGATTATTGGCTTATGAGAAAATACAGATAAGTGTTGCATGGTCCTGAAGAAAGAGGTAAAAGAAATTATAATTCCACTGAAACCGGTCGACCCTCCATTTTTAGGGATGCCCGAAAAGTAATTGGGGGCCCGCTCCTTCCATTTTTTTAAAACATATTCAGTTTATGAGCAGATGAGAATGGAGCATTACAAATTACACTATTACTCCTTTCAGTGCTCACCAATTCAGCCTCTTCTTGTCTTGTTTTGCTGAATCTTTTAACACATTTATGTACTTAGGTAGGGTTAGTGTTCTTCCCTATCCTCTCACCCAAGATAGGCGGCCCACCAGCGCTCCCTTGGGAAACAGTATCCCAGGGCTAGTTAGCATTGGTTGGACACACTAGTGGTAAAAAAGAAATACAAAAGAAAGCAATTTTCAATAGCATATACCAATATACTACTTACATGTAGCACTACTAGCTACAGGGTAGTGCAAAACTCTGCAGGGAAACACTGTTTTCCCTTTTATTTTATTTTAATAGGTTCAATTGCACTTTTCAGTGCAACTCCTATAGGCTGGTGGCAGTGGAATATCCTAACCATTTCTAGGTGCTCTGGCATGCCCCATGTAATTTTACCATGCAGTAGCCATTTTACCACAATGGTGAATCAAGATGAATAAACCTCTTGATTTTAAGCCCTACCTTTTGTTGTTCTTTCATTTTCCCAACTTCCTCTCTTGCCAGATGGGGAACGTCTATATACGTCATGCACTTCACAGGCATCTTGCAAAAAACCCAGAAAATGACCATTGTGTGTGGAATTGGCTGGAACTGGTTGGAGGGGCTGTCTGGCTCCAATACACATTTCAGTCAGAGTGATGTCATGGTTGTTGAACAGTTGTTGAGGGTGCTAGCTGTCCAGGATTGGACAGTCACCTATTTTTTAATGTTGGAAGACCAAGGGTGGGGTGGGGTCACCCGTAACCAGAATTTCGGAGAGGATTTCGAGCCATTGTTTAGTTGAACACCAGAGACAAGAATTCAAGGGCGAAGAGACAACAGAGGGACACCAGAGGACTGCTGCTGAAACCTACATTGACAAAACCATACCACTTCCTGCCGAAGCTCTGCTTCAACAGGGGAGACCTGTAACTGGGGTCTTCTTCCCTTGCACTAGCAGGAACGAGCCCCAAGTCCTTCTCGGAGGTCCGCACTTCCTTAATCTCAGACGAGCCTCTGGGCCGGTTTATGACATGTACTCTCTGGAGTGGTGGCATCCTTACTGCATTGATCAAATATGGTCCTGGGACATAGAGCCTCTTGCAGCCCAAGTTCTTTGATCCAACCTCATAGTGTCTGCTGACCTTTGGGGAAGCTCCATCATCTGCATTGTTTGCTTGTTGCATCCTCATGGCTTTGTTGTGCTTCACATGTCCTTCTCGTTGGTATCCTGAAGTCCATCCTGGGGCTACATCCATTCATATGGGATCGAGAAATCAGAACCACCCCATTCTGAGCCAAACCAGACACCGAAAGTGACCCCTAGACTGACAAACCTGGGACCCGATATGCAAAAATCAAAGCATAGAAAAGTGGTTCCCAAAAGCCTTCACTTAACTGGGGTTGTTGATTTCTTCATTTAGAGTTCCAGGGGCTCGGCTGCATACCTGTTCCAGTGCCTCCCAAGCCCTCTCTGTTTCCATCATGAGCATAAAGTCCACTTAAAGTTACCCAGGCCTGGCATATGTTGGTGGAACAAGTGTCTGGGCATCCCTCCTGGGGTCCCCCTGTTGTATTCCAATAAGTAGCGGCCCCTTCCCTTCAAGAGAGATCTGACTTTACTATATTACCAACTCTTGGGCTGACACGGGGACTACCGCCTGCATCAAGTTCCTTTCTTCTCTATTGGAGAACTTAAGTACATTTGCAAAGTAAGAAGTACTTATCCTTTTAGTATCCCAGAATTGGTTTCCTTAGCATGAAGTTTGGAGACATTAATTCTAGGACCAGGATTAGACTGCAGATGTTTAATTCTAATATACTGGTCTGCCTTGCAAGACATATAATGCCTATGTAAGATGTGTAAACTCGTTCTTCTCACTTTAGGTTATTCTTACAGTGTATTGTTCAAACTGATACGTGACCTGAGTGAATTTAAAAGTTGGGTGTGTTACAATTGGGTGACCAAACTGTATTTTGCGTATGTTGTGATGATTCATGGGATTTTGTCACTTCTGCCCAGAGGGGAGCCTTTCTCCGTGAGGCTAGGTACGTGAGCCCGCTATGCAACATTTCCCCTATGGGACCTCACAGGGATAGACTTCCCTCTTGGCGGCAAGGACTCCCTCTCAGTCAATGCACTCCCCAAGTCCCTTTATGAGGAGCTACCAATACCATTAAAGCATCATAAGAACCATCCCAAACAAGTAACTATTTGTTATTGTAACATCACATAACATAACCCACAGTAAGACATACCTACTCTGAAGAAGAGTGTGCAGGAAATGAAGATTACTATGTGGTTGGAAACCAACCATATTGGGACAAAGAAGATTGAGTGAGTAACAAGTAACGCTCAGGGAAGAGAGACAGGACTACAGGTATATGCTGGGGAGGACCAATTACTTCCCAATAAAAAGCAAAGAAGGACAGGCCGTGTAAATTCTTTAAAATCCCACTAGACCTGCAGGGCAAGTTCCTTAGTTAACATACTCGACCTAAAAGAAATGCACTCGCCCCATGGTGAGGGGTGGCAAAATATTTACAAGTGCTTTCTGTAAAATGGTGCATGTCACCATAAGCACACTTCAAATTTGGTGCATTTCTGCAACCCAAAGCCAGCAATGCACAGTGAAACTTATTTGCCATTTATGGCAAAGTTCTCAAAATGTCAAATAAATGTTTCAAACATCCCCATACTCGCAAACAAGCTTGGGTACTATGCAAATGGTACTCTACCTTCATAAAATCTCCTTGCCTGTGTGATAGGGGCTAGTAGATTTTGCAAGCCCTGGAAGGACTAAGATATAATGTTGGTGAAGCCTGGGAGTTTAAAATCTGGAGAGAGCGATAAACTAGGAGAGCATGGGGGGTCCTCGGTCGAGAGGACGCTGCCAACCAACGAGAGAAGGAGACATGGAGAGGGCAGGAAGCCAATCTGTGCATGCACAAGGAAAGTCGAGGCGGTGGTGTGAACCAGAGGTGGAGGACCGGTTCGTCCTCAAACGATGCTGAGACCGCAGTAGAATTGGCTCTGTGGAGCCTCCCACTGAAACAGGAAGAAAAAAAGACATGCTAGAAGTGTTCAAGCTACGAGAGAAAGCATGCCCCCACAGGAAGAACCGGTGATGCCAACCAGACAGAACTAAGGTAAATGGAGCAGCGGGGGACCCGGGAAGGAAACAGGGCAGGAAGAGTACAAATTGACGCATCATACTCATCCCAGTGGTTGTGAATACCTTAAAGAAAGTGGAGAGTACAAAGGGCTGTGAATATCGTAGTGATAGTGAAGACGCCTTTGAAATACAATTTATTTAGCTTAGAAAGTGGTCAAAAACCAAAGAATAGAAAGGAAGAAAGAGACACTGCAAGATTCCGAAAGTTATAGGAGTCCAGTCCCTATCTTCATCAAAAAAGGAACTGTGTTTAAAGTATGACGGGGGAGACCCAGAAGGTAGAAGCGCCCGCTTGAAGAACTTAATAAACTGGTTCATGTAACTATTTGATGATACAATATTGAGACAAGAGTAGCCTGTCCAGGAGAAAGGAGGCATTCTCCTGGGCCTCTTTTCTTTTGATGTTTTGATTAGTGGTAGGGTCAGCATAGGATAAGTTTTGGACAGAGGACGGACGGTTGATTTGGACTACTCTACTGACGACAAGCATCCTAGTTAGTTTTGTGTTAGGTAGGGCAAACCCTTTTTGTAGGGATAGATAGGCCTTTTTCCTTTTAGTTAAAGAAAAAGAACTTGTGAAAATGCCACCATTTGGTCCATCTACTCCTTCTGACCTGCCACAATGCGTAGATATTGCTTAACTTGCCTTTTAGTAACTTTTACCTAATGCATGTCTTGCTAAATAAATAAAAGTATGTGTGGATTTACCCATGAAGACACTCGAATGCTTATCAGGTACTTGCGTTTGTTAATTGTACTTTGAACCAAACCTCCGATCTCCTAGGTTTATGCCTAATAAATTGTCTGTATTATAAAGAAAGAGTTCATACTTTTAGGGCAAAACTTTGCAGGTCCTCTAAGGTTAGTTTATCTGGACTACACCGGTAGTGGTTCTGAAAAACCTAATAATCCCCTAGTTTGTCACATACTTAAAAAGGTTAAGTTCCCAGACAGCTAGGATTACAATGCAGGGTAGTGCCTGAAAGCACCATCGGCTAAGCTAACCATCCTACTGTGCCAGGTTTCCAGTAAGGGTGTTTCGAATGTAAATGTTCTGGCTATTACGCAGTTCTACTGCTCGGAGGGCTTCTGTTTCTCTGTCTATAAGAACTAATATGAACATTTGGTGAATGGTTTATCCAGCTGTTTTCTCATTCGCCCTCGCTTTGGTTGTTACGCTCATGGTAACTCTCTTGGCTTAGGTAAGCCTGCTGTTCTTCGCCCCCTGGCACCATCGCCCTCTTTCCCTCTCTTCCCTTCTGCTTCTATCTTTGCTCTCCTGGCGGTTCGCCCTTCCCGAGTTCCCTCACGGGCTCTCTCCCTTTCTCCGGTGGGGCTCACTGCTCGCTTTCATTCTTTCTCCGCTGATCTCCTCCATAGTCCTCCCGCCTTCTGTTTCTGTCACTATTGCCCTTTCCCTTGGACTCATCTGGTTGACTCTTCGTCCTCCCCCTTGGGAATCTCAGTTCTTTTGTGCCTCCAGCGTTATAACCGGGCTGCTGCTCATTCTTCCAGGCAATCTCCACGGACCCTAATTGGATTTACACCTGTTCACGGCTCAGGAAAAGGAGGAACACATGGTCAACACACCGGAGGACACTCAGGTGTTTTTGCCTATTCCAGGCTTTTTCCTCATCCGGCTGCAGCGGGACTGGAGCCACTGATCACTGGATTGTCCCGTAGACCATAGTGGCGTCGTCCCGCGGTAGGCCATATCTTCATAAAAAGAAATCATACCTGAGATCTAGAGGAAGGAAGAAACCACCAGTGTAAGAAACCACCAGCTCAGGAGCAGAGTTGAGTGGGGAATCAGAGAACAGTAGCGAGATTGACAGATCATTATACTACTATTGCAAACCTGCAGCATAGAATTCAATCTCTGGAAAAGAAAAGCGAATCAATGGAAGACAAACAGGAAGATCGGAGGAATAACCTACGAATTAGAGGGGTGCCTACTTTAATCTCTGACCAAGCCATAAATGACTATATAGGAGCGTTCTTTCAAGCGCTTTTGTGCGAGACTGAAAAATTCTTGCTTCTTCTAGATCGTACTCATAGGCTACGCACTTGAAGAGACTTGTCTGCGAATGCTCCACCTGACGTAATCACTCGAGTCCACTTTTTCACTACTAAACAGGAGATTCTTGCTGCAGGAGGTACTCGGGGCGAATTGATATATCAATGGACGGCATTACAAATCTTTCAAGATCTGGCCACCCTGACAATACAAAAACGAAGGGCACTTCAGCCTTTGACACTATTTTCTACAAGATCAAAATATTAAATACGGATGGTTGTTCCCAGCAACCTTGCAGTTCACGTTTGGAGAAATGGTGCACACTATTGATAAGTTGGAAGAAGCAGAAGAAATCATGGGGATCGCCCCTAGAAATGGTAATTCGCGTTCATCCTCTCTTAGGCAGGACGCGGGTGAGGCTCCGAAACCTAAGCGTAATATTTGGGCGAAGATCCCCAGAGGTGGTAGCTCTGGGATGCAAATGGGATTGCCATTGCATGCTTGAATACGATATGATAGGTTATTTATAACGCGCTTAATACCCAGAGGTTTCTAAGCGCGGACCCGGGGATCAAACCTGTGGTGCTCCATGCCGTCTTGCTTCCAAGGCGAGCACGTTGCCGCTGAGCTATCCTCCCGAATAGGTGAAATTCTCCTGGAAGTTACATTTTAGGTGAAGTGGTATCTGGATACCTTGTGGATGGAAGTGCTAAAAGAAGCTATTTAACTTTGGGCACCATGCGGCTCATGCCCAGTCTGAAGTGAGATGTCACATGCAGGCCGACAGGGCGATCTGCCCTATTTTATATTTATTTTTGAACAGCAAGGGAAATCTTGTTGGTTCCACCCTCTTCAATGGAAGAAACTGAGCTAGGTTTGACTGCTCTACCTCACCAAAAGATGGAATGTGTTTCACTTAATGTAAAGGCCTAAATTCTCCAGCGAAACGGAAATCTATATTGCAATGCTTAAGGGACCTGAAAGGCACATTGATCTTTTACAGGAAACTCATCTACTTCCCTTGGATTTTCCCCGCTTGCAGAACAAATACTTCCAAAGACAATTTTTTGCCTCCAGTGGTTCAAAAACTGGTGGGGCAGCTATCCTGTTGATGAAGGGAACCTTGTTTAAATAACTGGACATTATACGGGATTCGGACGGGCGGTATGTTGGGATTAAAGGGATGTTATTTGGGGAACTGTATTCTCTGATCTCGATTTGCGCCCCTAATGAAGGTCAGGACCACTTTTTTCAACTTTTAGAAGCTAAAATTCTTCCTTTTCTTGACGGTCAAGTTTCTTGGGGGGGACTTTAACAGGGCCCCTAATCCTACTATTGACAAGACGCAGGATCCTACATCCAAAGATTTTAGGATTGCACTGCGAATTCTTCATTTTTTTTTAAACCATGGGGGAGGTGGATTCTTGGAGAGTATTACACCCCGGAAATGTGATTTTACCTTTTTCTCTCATGTTCATCGTTCCTCCTCTCGCATAGATTTGCTCTTGGTGTCCCCCCCAGCTTATGTCATTTGTAGAGGAAGTGTCCATTGGCCCCAGAGTGCTATCTGATCATGCGCCAGTCCTCTTATCTGTTAGAGTTTGTGACCCAGCCCCGGTTACTAGACCCCAGTGACGGTTATATGATCCTATCTTTAATGATGAGGCTCTTAGGGACGCTGTAGGCAAAGCTATACAAAATTATTTTCAGGATAATCCTGTCGAACTCACATCAACAGCAATCACATGGGATGCAGTGAAGGCAGTGATTAGAGGGGAATTAATAGCACATACAGCGGCTTGTTACAAACGCAAGCCACAGGCCCGAGCTAAACCGGAACAGGAAATAGTAGAACTAGAGGGGAAGCATAAAAAAGGATGGTCTCCAAGAGTTCATTGTTTTCTACAAATTACTAGAAACAAATTAGAGGCCTTCTATGCAGAGGATACAACCCAGTCACCTTTAGTGACAAAACGGGCATTTTATGCTAAGAGTAACAAGGCTAATCAATTCTTGGTGAGGAAATTGGCTAACACGAAAGACGAAACATGATTATAGGCCTACGCGATCAGCAGCGAGTAGTACAATAAGGCAAACAGGCGAAATTACAATTAGCAAAATCTCATTTAATGGAAACAATGTCCGCTTCTCCCCGATCTCTGGAGGGGCAAAAGCGGTATATCAGGGAGGCTGCCTTGCCGCACATTTCTCAGGAGGAGAGTTTGGCTTTAGAATCCCCAATTCAAATGGAAGTAGTAGATGTGGTTATAACATCTTTGAAATCTAGAGCCCCTGGTCCCGATGGATTCTCAGTTAAATTTGATAAGCTCTTTCGTACCCAACTCCTAGCTCTGTTGACAGCTTTATTTAACTCTTTTAGGGCAACGGGCGTCAGGGCTTGTTCAAGGCATACCTCAGTGACCATGGAAAACCCAATAAAGATCCTAAAGACTGAGCTTCTTATCGACCAATCTCTCCCTTAAATATTGATGCACATATCGACTCTGAGGTTTTGGCTAACCGTTTGGCTTCTTTATTTTGCTGCACTAATAGATTCAGACCAAACGGGATTTATTGCGGGAAGGAAAATTGGGGACAATATTCGAAGAACATTAAACTTAATAGAAACTGTAACATTGGAACACAGCAAGTTGGCTCTTCTGGCCTTGGACGCTACTAAAGCATTTGATAAAATAGATTGTAGCTTTTCGAAATTAACTTTGGAATACTTTATTTTTGGCCCCCTTTTTCGGAAAATGACTTTTGCGAATTATAGAACACCAACACAATGTTGCGAATAGGAAACAAATAGTTCCTATCCATCTCACATGTAGAACACATCAAGGGTGTCCTTGTTCCTCTATTGTTTGCCCTAATTATGGAGCCTATTGCTCAGAGGATACGTAATAATCCTATCATTGTAGGAGTCACAGTGGGTAATTCTCGGCATAAGGTATCTCTTTATGCTGATGAGGCATAAAGAGATACTTTTATTAACCTTAACTAATATTCAGTCTTCCCTTCCTCATGCTATTCAAGAATTAAAATCTTTTGGACAGGTAGCTGGCTTTGAGATAAACTACTCTAAATCAGTGGCACTGGGGATGGGACTGACGGCAAAGGAAGTTCTTGCATTGCAATCGGCATGTCCTGTAAAATGAGAAGAAAAATCTATAGAATATTTAGGGGTCACTATCATAGCTTCTCCATCAGAATTATTTTGGGCCAATTTTCCATCAATATTTATGTTATTTTTTTTATTTTAAAATGATTTAGTTTAAACAAATGTTTCATTTGGTTTCATTGCAATATATCCCATTCTTAACAGTAACATAACAAAATAATTGGAAGGGAGCAAATTTCTACAATGGATAATTTATGGATTTGGGTCTTTTGAATGCTCAAGGATGTCCGCAAGAAATTGGACAACTGTATAAATCAGTTTCTTATCTTGGCCTTTTAGGATCTTCAGCCATCTGGAGTCTCCTTCTTGCTGTTTAGGTGGATTTTCATGAAGGCAGTAAGAATGATTGGATCTGGGAAAAGTGCCAAGTATTGCAGGAGTTCGTGAATTGCTCGGATGTCAAGTGAGCATTGAAGGTTCATGCAGTATCTGTTTTTCTTCGTTTTTTTAGCCCAATCGTTTTGCTGCATTTTTAGCTTCGCGGTTGGTGAGCATTTCTATTGTGATGTCTTCTTTCGCCATTTGTTGGAGTATGGAGGCTTTCCACGTTTTCAACAGATTGTTATTCATGCCATGCGGGGTCTCACGTAGAATTTGAATTGCCGGGATTGGATTTTCATTTATCAGCTTGTGCAAGAGGTCCATCTGCCTCCACCATACAATCGAGGAGAGAGATTGTAGTGCTACTTCAAACCGTATTCTAATCATAGGGTAACTTTGTGGGAGGTTCAGGATCTTTCGCCAGAAAGCTGCTTCCAAGGTTTGCCAGTTTAACTCAGTTGCTGTAATCATTGCATCACTCCCATAGGTGATGATAGGGATGACCTTTTAACGGTAGAACACCAGGATGGGTTTTAAGGAGAATTTGCAATAGCGTCTATGTAACATCCCTCCTTGTCTGGCTAGCCATAGGATCTTCCCAATCAACTCAGAGAGACTAGAGGTAGTAATTTTTACGACCGATAGTGAACAGCCCTCTAAAAGCACGAACTATTAAACAATACACAATGTTCACTCGGTCCCTTGCTTCCCCAAGTCCATAGAAAATTTTAACCCTACTATATGAGATTAATCACCATTAAATTCTCATAGGCTGCACCACATTTTATCAAAAACAGTTATTTATTTTTCATATTTCAACACAAACTTTTTGTCACCTCTCTATTTTTATGGAGAGTTGTTCAAGTGTTTATACTAGATCACAAGATCTACAACATTGCGATAATCTATCGCTGTGTACATTTAATCTCATGTATCATTTGACTATTTAATATTTCACAAAATTCATTTCTTAACCTGGATCTTAAAAGTGCTTACCTCTATCATAGAGGCAAGCAACTTAGTCCGTAAAAACCTTTCACTTCAACTTCATAAAACCCATGCTTACTTTCATACCACATTCAAACCATACCCGACATGTTTCATTCCTTCCACACTTACACACGAATCACAAGGAAATTCTTCAGGGGTAAAACTTTAAGCAACATTCAATCAAATGTACAATCATAATATTCTTCTTATAGTCTTATTCTTCTGTGGGAAACCGCTTTCTATAGGATTCCATCAAGCTTTTCTTTAGGGTCCAACCTTCACAATGGAAAAACTTTAGTTAGCTGATTCCTTTAGTGTATCTTCTTTTTGGGGTCCTTCTGATTTTTTAAACCAATTTCCACGGCCCTCTAGAAATGGGGTTGCTTGGCTTTCACACTGATAAAGATCCCTGGAATCACTAGGAGGCGTACCCCACTCCACATCCCGACACCTCAGTCCAAGGTGGGTCCGGCTTCGCTCGCCCCCATCTCCGCATCCTCCCACCCCTCCAGCGCTGCCTCCCGAGATCCCTCCTACCCTCCGAGACGAAACCCCTCTCTGCGGGCCACACTCAAATAGCCATAGGATCTTACCTTCCAGGGAGGTCACCCAAGTTGTTTCAGCTTTTTGCTGGTTAATTAATACACCAAGGTATTTGAAAGCTGTGACTACCTCAAGTGGTTTATTGTCAAGGATGAAATTTGTGAGTCTAAGTTGAGTGTTTGTACTTTGATGTTTGGTTAGCGTCATTGTTTGGTTTTTTTTGGCAATGATCTGAAGCTCGTTGATGTTCATGTATGTTTTTGGCATCAGCAGGTTCTCTTGTAGGCCTGATGGGGTTTTATCCAGCAAGACAATGTCGTCTGCATACATGAGGCATGCAATCGGAAAATAATTGATTTTTGACGGGTTAAGTGTGTCAGATTTGATGTGGGTGAGATAGTCGGCAGTGTATAGATTGTACAAGGTTGCAGCGAGGGGACATCCCTGTTTTAGGCCGTTGTATGTTCTTATTTCGTCTGTGGTGTGCCCTTGTTTTGTTAATCTGATGGTGACAGAAGTGTTTGAGTAGCGCAGCTTGATGGGTTCGCTGATCTCTAGGGGGCATTTCCATTTTACACGTTTTTGCCAAAGATTGTTCCTATTTATGGCATCAAATGCCATATGGAGATCTATGAAGGCGGCATACACTTGGGAGTTATTTTTTAGGGCTTCATGCCTTATTAGATTTAGAATCAGAAGATTCACATTTGTGCCCACATTTGGCGTGAAGCCCGTTTGTCGAGCATCGAAGCGATTTGTTTCTTTGGCCCAAGCAGTCAGTTTTTCAAGGAGGTATGTCGCAAACAATTTTCCCAGGGGATCTAAGATAGCAATAGGTCTAAAGTTGGATGGATCGTCTCTATCTCCTTCTTTATAGATCGGGATCAGCACTGCTCTAGTCCAAGTAGCAGGTATCGATCTTAGTTTATTGATTAGGGTCAGAATAAGGTCCGTTAGGTTTGCCCAAGTCTCTGGGGCCTGTTTCAGAATGGCGTTTGACAGGCCATCAGGGCCGGAGGCGCGAGAGGCGTTACGTTTTTTGATCATCTCCAGAAAAAGATGTTTATCCCAAAGAATGGTCCATTGATTCGAGATTGGTAGTTCTGAAGAGATTTCTTCTGTGCGCTGGGATTTGTACAGGTTTGAAAAATGTAAAATCCATTTTTGTTACGGGACATTGTAAAAATCATCAGTTGTTGGTGATTGGGGTCGTGGTTTAGCAGATTCCACAAATTCCTCAAGTTCTTGTTTTTGAGTGTTGAGAGCATGGTTTCGGCATCTGTTTGTTGCAAAGTCATCACATGGATTTTTTTCCAATTTCTGAAAGCTTGTTTTGCTTTTTTCATTTTTTGCAGATTTTCAGAAGTAAGATTCTTCCTCCATTTGCAGAGGTTTTTGCCAAAGAGTTTTCTTTTAATTTGCTAGCTCTGGATTATAGTAATGCAGATGGACAGGCTTTTCTGCTGTGGTGACGTTGATCTGAAAGGGGATCAATATCCAATCATACTTTAACTTTTCTTCGTCTGGCATGTTGGTTTGGCAGAAAGTTTGCGGCAAATAGACTTGATGTTTTAAACTAAGTCTGAGTCTGGAAGTTGCTCCTGTAAGTTCTATAGGTGGAGCTGGAATTATGTTCTGGTCGCACAATCCAACACCACGCAGGATGGGCATATAATGATCACTCTTGGTAGAAGATAGGATTTTATATTCAAGTATCAAATTATGCAATGTTGGTGAAAGGTAAATGTAATCGAAGATTGCCATGGTATTTCTGCAAGACCAGGTGGGAATCAGCGACTTGTGTTCGTCACATGGATGGCTTGTTAGAATCAGGTTTCTCATGGTTATTTCTTTGGACCAGCAGAGGGCTCTGGTTGTCAGATCATCAGGGGGTATGAGGAGACTATTAGAAGCATAAAGATGGATATTGAGGTCCCCACAGATGATGAACTCAATGTTAAGGAATCTCACAGCAAGTCTATCAATGGACAAAAAAACGTCATCCAGGAAGTTATGCTTTATTGCCGCTGGATTCCAGTACACATTTATAATCGCAATCAAACTAGCAGTGGGGCTATTCTGTTGACTTTGATAGGCTAAGTGACAGGTTTGGAAATCTTGATCAATGTGAATTGGGTCCATGGGTTGATGTTCTCCGTTTCAAGAAGGCTCCATGCTGGAGTAATCTTAATCAGTTTCAATAGGCCAGAGGATTCACGGACCCGGGTGCTTTGCAGGGCCGGGTTGAGCGCAGTTATATATCCATTACAAGTCGGCAGTTTGGTGAGCCAAGTTTCTTGCAGGCATATTACTTCACAGGATTCAAGTTCAGGGATGGGTGAGTCAAACAAGTGGGAGTGTCCTCTCGTGTTCCATGAGCACAGTATCCAACTGTTAGGGAAAATTCTCATTCTATGGCTAATTTCCCTTACCTATAGAGTCCCCCAGCAGCTTTGCTGGATTTGAAGGGTCTGTTTCTTTTCTCTTGCTAAGAGTGTGATCCCTTTCTCCCACTCTCATATTTGCTAAGTGTGTTCTAGGCTATTTTTTGTGTTTGATGTCTATGGGGTTTATCTCACCCTCATAGGAACCATCTTTATCCACCTGTGTTACACAGCACCCTCCGTGCAGTGACACAGGGGTGTCGTAGCGACCCCCAAACAGACTCCATACCCTCGGACTGACTACTGTCTCCCAGGGCATGTAAAGTGCCCATTGACTTTACTAGTTAATCTTTATGAACAAAACCAGTACAACCCATGTTACTATGGAGGTACTGGCAAGTGTTAATAGTTTTTCCCTTATGTTCATTTTCGAGAGGGTACCGTACAGTCCCTCTCTCAAAAGTTTCCGGCTGGTGGCAGTGGTCACTACCAAAAATATTCGACCGCAAATATTTCCCTATGGGATTTTCCCATCGTTTGAGGCTACCACATTTACTGACAGCCTCTAACATACCGCCGGTTTATTTTTATATTAACTTTACACCGGTAGGTTTTATTTGCCAGAACTTTCTTATAAATTCTTTCTCGTGTCTTTCTCTAGAATCCTAACCCATGTCGGGGATCCTTTGTTTGTTCTTTTGGCGGGCTTCTGCCAAGAAGCCCTCCTTTCGGCGCCACTGAGTCTGGGGTGGAACCATTGTGTGGGAGGGGGAGTAGGACCCCTGGACAGGGTTGCCTCAGCAAACCATGTCGCACTCTGCCCTGATAGGCTGGAGGGTCTCCCGCCAGGATGACCACTCCACTGTGTGAGTGACAGCTAGGCTGTATGAATGGGGGTCTTTTTGCATAAAAGCAAGGTCCTGAGGACTGGAAGAGCAAGACGTCGCCACTGGAACTAAGAAGCTGAAGAGGAGAGAAGCCAAAGACATCTGCACCAACTGAACCACCGGTGAAGCCCTCCTGCAGCATCTCACCACTTTTCTCCACACGACGAGAGAAGATCTTCATCTGCAAGAGCCTTCTTCCCTTGAGTTGGTGGGGCCAACCAGTTTGCCAATCGCCTTCCAGGACCTGCCTTGCTCGAATCGCCAGTGCCCTGCACTTGGAGACCGGAAAGCCAGACACGGTCCACCGGGACCGCGATTTAAAGGAGCGTACCTTTTATTCGTTGGGCAGCAGAGCGGCTGGTTTCATCCCTGGGCAGTGCAGTAACTCGAACCTTCCTCCACGACGAGAGTGTCTCTTCCTCTGCTGGATCTCCCGAACCGCAGGAACTGCCAGGAACAACCGCCACCGGAGGAGCCTCTTCTACATTTTAAGGTACTTCGTTCCGCCAGGCCTCCCTTTTCGTTTGGTAGCGCTAAAGGTGTTTTAAATCCTTTACCTGCCTGTTGGGTTGGCCGCCCCTATCCTCTAACATTGTCTTTCACCTTCTGCATCCACCTTTTCGAATCGTTTAACAAAGACTTGACTGCAGCTACAAGAATATTTTGCTCCTGGGCTCTTTGCCCTGTACCACGGACTCTGGCACAGGCCTACTGACTCTGGCTGAATCTGTTAGAACTGCCTTCTCTAGATTGCTTCTCAACTAGAACTGTGTTGGTGCACCAAACTCTTATAACCACCTCTTCCTTCCCACTTTTTAAACTTGTGAAGTGGCATTTTGCTCGGTTTTCATTTAAGTATTCCATATGCTACTGCCTTGCCTAAACTTGTTCACAAACCTATTGGGAAGTGTTGCTAGGGTATCTAAGAGTATATTCCTGTATAACTTGTTCTTTCCCTCTCTTGTGAGAAATTGCTAGAGTGCCATTTGTGTGTCGTTTTGCTCAGTTTTCACTCTTGCTCAAACTTGTCTACAATTTAACCAGGGAGTTGTGTATACTTTTCTTGACTGATTTTAACTTGCTTTAATAACTTTGATTAATGTGTTGAACGAGAAGTGTGTAAATAAATATATATATATTCTTTTTAATACAAAGCTTTGGTCAGTGTTTCCTTGTACCATAGTATTGTGTAAACCCTGAATACTGCTCATCTCCCTCTTGAGATAAGTCTGACTGCTTAGCCACAGCTACCAACTAAATCTTTGTGGTACAGACTGATAACAAAGGGGATTTATTGCTCATACATGTAGTCTTAATCTTCTGCAGTGCTCCCTAAGGGAACTGCACAGGATTCTGCCTAACACCAACCATGAGTCTGTGATGGGGTTAATGGTTATGAGTGATATGCTGGCTCATTGAGTTGTGATGGAGAGTCGACTTCATACTCTCGCCAGAAGGGAGACTGCGAGTATGTCTGGCTCTCAGAACGATGGACATGTGGTATGGAAGTTATTCGATCTCTGTATGAAGAGTTCCTGTTGTTCTTTGTTCTCTGCGATCTGTCCTGGTGTTTCCATCTGTGATCATCAGGTGCTGCTGCTGGTAGCATAGATGGGCGATTCGATTCCCGATCTTCTTCTGGTGATCCCAATATTTGTGAACATGCGAAACCTAGTGATAATAATGGTGCAGTCATCTGTATAATTCGGTTCATTGTATCTTGGGTATAAAATTCGATCTGAATCATGTCTAGGAGTTGGTCGTCAACAAAGAGCACCGTCTTGATTTCTTGTGATTGTATTGAATTCAATTGCGGTATGGCGTGTAGCAGTCTTAAGGGTATAGGTCTGTTTCTTCTGCCATGGGTCCACAAACTGGGGTAATCGGTATGCATCAGAAGAGTGAGGTTTCCATGTGTCGCCCTCTCGCAGGAATTTACCGTTGGATGGCGGGTGGGTTGGTGGATCTGTCATTGTAATCTGGTGTTCTGAGATCCTGACAGGCTCTTCAGACGTTCTTGTTGCATCGCTAGATTAGTTTGACGGAGCGTCAGATGCTAGTGATGTCGCACGAGAAGGAAGGGGGCAAGTCTGATATAGTTTCACAAGAGAGGTTTGGGCCATTAATCCCCTCAGATGGATCGGTTACATATTCATCCAGTATTATTAATACTGAATCATTGGAAGTTTTGACCTCAGGGATCTCCGGAGGATCCATGTGTATTGTGAGATTGAGAAGATCCTCTGTTTGAATTTCTTAATTGGTTTGAACAACTTTGGGTGGAACATGGTGGCTGGAGGTGGGTGATGCTGGACACTGTTTTCGGATCTCTATCTTTTTTCCGTTTGTGATATAGGGTTTGGGGGGCTGAATTGGGTCATTATCTGTGGTCGTATTTAGATTTCTTAGAAAGGCTCGCGAGCCTGTTTGTTTAGTGCCCATTTTTCTTTTGTTTTTAGGTTTAGAGATCTGTTTAGCACACAGGATTTCATTGTTTATCTTTTTATTTGAGAAAATATGAAAAGTGTCAGTAAGGTTTCGTGAGGGGTAAGATTTCTGCAGGTATCGCAGTAAGAGATTGTGGTTGAGCAGGGGAGGAGACGGTATTAGCATTCGAGTTCTGTGATCTCGTTGTAGTAGGCATTTCATGGTGCTTCAGGTTCACTGGTAGCGGTGTCATGGGGGGCTTGGATAGTGACAGAGTGTGTCTTCATCAAAGTCATCATTGTAGAAGTAAGGAGGGCTTTATCTGCTCTGTCTGCCGCTGTCATGTCAAACAATCTTGTTTGCCATTGATGAGAGAGCTCTGCTTCACGGTCCAAGCGTTTTTCTATTGTAGCAATTAAATTCTCAAGGTGGATCTGTTTGGTGTGGATTAATCCTAAAAGGGTTGCTTGATCTTTGGTGTTCTCGTTGGATGCTTCGTATAGCTTGCAGAATGGAATCATGGTTTGTGTGGTAATTGCTATAAGTATATTTTGGAGCTCGACCATGGTAGTTGGGATCCTTTGGAGGTGTTCCTCTTCAGGGGTTTCGCATTGACATGTATTGCTTGTCAGTTGATCCTCTGTGTGGCTCATGGGAACTGGCTTTCTCTTGTTGCTCTCAGGGTGAGAGGAGGACGAGGGGTCGTCATCTTCATGCTCAATCTTGAATTTCTTTATTGTTGGCTCCCTATTACTCAATGGCAGCTGTGCATTCATGGCTTTATTTAAAGGAAACGTATCGGGAAGATGTGGATTTCTTAGGGCCGGCGTAGATGTGGATGGGAGCTCATTTAGTCGGTTGAAGCATAGATGCCTGAATACTTCCTTCCTTTTTCAATGTTGGTCATGAGTGACTCAATTTCAGTGATGTCAAGAGATTGCCATGCCACCCTGGTGTTTGGTTGATGTGTGCCCCTTAACTTTGTGTTTTTTTGCAGACTTCTCATGGAGTAAGACTTAAGCCATCTCAGTTGAGCCCGTTTGGCCTTTTCTTTTTTGGACGATTCAGAGCGTTGGGTCTCGTCTGGTTTAAGATTGGTGTCTTTTGAGGCTTTGTCAGCTATTATCTTAGATAGAAGAGCCAGGTTAGATTTGAAAGCCTGCTCTGTCTGTTGGGAGCCTTGTGAAGTCTTGAGCGCTATCTCCGTCACAGAGTCGTCTCGTATTGTTATATCTCTCATCTGTTTTTTTGGCATCATCACAAGATATGGATTGATGGATGAAGGTCTCCGCTCAATGACAATATTCAGAGAAAGGGGGGGGGGATCAGCAGTAGTAAGATTCACAGAGTTACTCAGTCTCTACAGAATTTGTAGCGCTGGAAGGAGGGGAAGGAACTCGTTCGGATCAGCATTTCCAGGCTGAGGGATCTTTTGCCTCATCACTTCAGAGATATCGGGTTCACTATTCAAGGGTTCAGGCTCTTTGATTGGAAGAAGATGAGGAGTAATATCTACTGTTTCTTGAATAAGATCCGGTCTCGGTGGGAATGATGTTGGTAAGGTGGGAGTGGTAGTCTCATCCGTTATTGGCGGATGTTTACGGGCTGTTGAATGCTCGCTTGCCGATCTTTTTGCGCAATGACATAAGGAGAGCTTGCTCTATGGTCGATTGAAATGAGTCCGAAGCGATTGTTTTTTTTTTAGGTCGCGTTTCCCTCGTTGTCTGGTTCTAGGACCAGATTTATGTGTTGGGGTAGATTCTTGTCCGATGGAGGGCGAGTTTGGCCGGGATGTCATCTGGTAATTTCTTTCAAAGGTAGAATTTCAGTGGAATGTCGTTGATGTATTCTGTCGGATTGTGAGGCAATTTCAAAGGACTGCAGCAAACAGGGGACCATACGGACCTCCGCAGTCTCCAAAGTGAGGCTCCTTGTCCCACTAGCTTTCACGATTGGGGGTCTATGATAATATATGATTTCAATCTGTGCACCACAAGTTGGGGAGCAAGGTTAGGTGGAGCGCCTCACACAGGTAGAAGGAGAAGGTAGGAGTCGTGCATCAATCAGGATCAAAGAGTCTAATCCCTACAATCTCGATCTTGTGCAGCGAGACGCAGGTGCACTAAAGGAGTGTACAGTGGGGGTCCTGCATCGGTCAGGATCAAAGGGCAAGCCCCCGCAGTCTCCTGATCACAACGCTAGCCAGATGGCTTAAATTTGCAGAGTTCACAGGTTTTGATAAGGTTAATTTCAGCGCGGCACACGTGTACTGGAGATGGAGGTCACGTGTCGAGCAGGATCAAAGGGGAAGGCCCCCGCAGTCTCTTTGGCGCAACGTTAACCAAATGGATCAGATTTGCACCAAAGTCACAGGCTGTGCTAGAGTTACTGTACTGTAGGTGTACTGAAGGTGATTGCAATCGGGGTCACGTGTCAAACAGGATCAATGGGGCGAGCCTCCGCAGTCTCCTGGACACAACGTTATCCAAATGTGTCAGATTAGCCTGCTATCATCAGAGGATGTTGGGGGCGGAGCCAAAGTCACGTGAGGAGCGAGGCAGCAGGAGGGGGCCTCGCAAACTCACGACCGCGGCGTTGGACAGATGAACCAGAGCACCACGAGGCACAGATTGAAGGGTAGGTCGCGCACAGCTTTGACCAGGTGTTGATGTAAAAGTGCGTTCAGGGGAAACGCAATGTGGTGTGGTGCAACAGCACGTTGCAGCGGGCACAGCCAATCTGCTCTCCAGTCATGTCGCCACAGCTGAACAGGGTGAAAAGACCTCGCAACAGGCTCCTCAAGGGGCCGACTCCGCGGAGAGCCCAGCAGGCCGGCAACACAGTGAGGAAAGCGCCCGACGACACGCGAGGGTGCACCGGAATCCGGAGCAGGTAAGATCGGAGTGCGGCAAGTCAGGCAGGGAGGATATCAGCACTGGGGAGAGGGAGCCAGAGGCAGGGGGGGGTGGGGGAGGAAGCACCTACTGCAGGTTTCTGGTGCGTTTCGTGTGGAACAGTCCATTGTTCGTGGATCTGAAGGCTAAAGTTCTTTAATCCCAGGCGGGTTGAAGTCAGATGAGAGTTGAACAAGAGGTCGGGCACACGGCCACAAAGCCCGCAGAGCCCAAAGACCACAAGACTCTGCTGCATGACTCCGCTGCCCGGTCTGTTGGTGCTTTTAAGCACAATGGAGAAAGAAAGGGAACTGGAGGTCTACAGGAGCACACAGGAGCAGAGAGTTCCAGGCAAGTACTGGCAGACCACAAGACTCTGCTGCACGACCCATGCGGCCCGCTCCGCAGTCTATTGGTGCTTTTAAGCACAATGGAGAAAGAAAGGGGACTGGAGGTCTCAGGAGACACAGGAGCAGAGAGTTCCAGGCAAGTACTGGCAGACCACAAGACTCTGCTGCACGACCCACGCAGCCCGCTCCGTGGTCTATTGGTGCTTTTAAGCACAATGGAGAAAGAAAGGGGAATGGAGGTCCTCAGGAGCACACAGGAGCAGAGAGTTCCAGGCAAGTACTGGCCGACCACAAGACTCTGCTGCACGACCCATGCGGCCCGCTCCTTGGTCTATTGGTGCCATTAAGCACAATGGTGAAAGATAGGGGACTGGCGGTCCTCAGGAACACACAGGAGCAGAGTTTTCCAGGCAAGTACTGGCAGACCACAAGACTCTGCTGCACGACCCATGCGGCCCGCTCTGTGGTCTATTGGTGCTTTTAAGCACAATGGAGAAAGAAAGGGGACTGAAGGTCCTCAGGGGCAGAGTTCCAGGCAAGTACTGGTAGACCACAAGACTCTGCTGCACGACTCCGCGCAATTATGTTATTGGAAACAGGTTTGGAGAGATGGGTATCTCAAGAAATGTCTTTGATGGGATGTATTACAGCCATTAAAATGTACCTACGCCATCCCTTTTTATACTTCTGTACATCTTTATCGGTGGAGATCACCCGTAAACGTATTGACCAGCTCCAACGGAAAATATGTTTTATTTGGCGGGGAAGAAAAGCAAGGATTTCCAGGTATGTAATGATGGGGGACGGGTTGACTGGGTGGGTTAGGGTTCCAGATTTGCGCAAATATTATGCAGCAGCCCAGATTTTGCATCTTTTGACATGGATGTTTCTGTATTTGCTTCCAAAATAGGTAAATATTGAACAATCTAGACTTCCCCTCCCCCTTTGTTCGCTGCCATTTGTTTCGCACTCGGCACAAAAACAATGGCGAAACCTGTTAACCTCCTCTAAAGGTGGACCTGACCTCTTAAAAGCTTGGTATTGGGTATTACAACAAAAGGGGCTTCTGAGAGGTATATGCCCGTACTCCCCAATCTTCTATAAGCCTGCTTGCTCACCCGGGATGCAACCAGGAGCATTTAGAAATTGGATCAAGGAGGCCTGCAAACTCTATCGCAATTATTTGAAGATAAACAACCACGCCCCTTTGAAAGTTGTTATGCAGCTCACCAACTTTCTGAATTGGATAGATTCCAATATATTCAATTAAGCCACTGGATAACTCATCCATTGATTAGACAAGGGGCTAGACAGGAACCGAGTCCAATTGAGCTTACTATTCAAGGCGGTCCATGAATTGGAAGGGTTTCTAAAATGTATCAACTGTTACGAAACAACATGTTGGCAGTTCACCCTTCCTATATGCGTCACTGGGAGAATGACCTGGACTGTTCATTGGATGACCAATCCTGTTTCAATGTCTGGGCTAGAAACTATTCCTCTTCCAGATGCATAACTAATAATGAATGTGCTCTGAAACTTTTACTTCAATGGTATTACTCTCCGTCTCAGCTACACCATTTTGAACTACTTCACTGGCTATATGTTGGCGGAAATGTGGAGCACAAGGGACATATTTTCATATGTGGTGGGATTGTACTCTTATTAACTCCTTTTGGGTGAAAATTGTATCCATAATAGAAACTATCAACCATATTAAAGTCCTGATGAATCCTGAGGCCATTCTTCTAGGCAATTCAGTTGCAGGACTCTACCTTAAATTTGGGAATTCTGCTAGTTTAACTTCTGCTAGCTGCTAAGATTACAATAGCACATAACTGGAAGTCTCCTGAAGGCCCGCTGTTAACTATCTGGTGGATATAAAAGTATGGGACATTGCTGTGGCAGAGATAATTACCACAGTGAAGGAGGTTAGGTTGGGCCAATTCCCAAAGATTTGGACCCCATTTTTGGAGTTGGATCATAAATTCTCAGCGCTAACATCTAAACTTAAACATGTGAGACAATGTATTACACAGAGGTCGGAACCTCTTGGGGAAGATGGAGAGGAAGAGCTTGAGGTCGATAAGTATCTAATACTTTTGTTTGTTCGGCCTTTGATACTTTTGTGAAATGCTGCTTATATAATGTTTTCAATGTGTACAACCTACAATAAATACAGTTTAAAACAAAAAAAGGGTAGGTGTCAAATTTAGTAGTAGGCTCTTTTAAAGATGGTAGCAGGCCTCAACTGTAATAGCTGGGTAGATATCTCCTTTGCAGCTAGTAGGTTTAAGTTTCATTACAATGCCTGTCATCTCTATTTTTGTACCCATTCTAAAACAAAACTCTCTGCATGTATCTCCATGCATTGCGTCATTTATCTTGTTCGCCACGGTTTCCGCCCATTTCCCCAAATTCAGAGTACTCCTCTTAATATTTATGTTTTGCTTAATCTTATGAAGCGTATTGAGCATTGCCTCCTGAATTGTGGCGCACCACGCTACATCTTTAATAGGACCACCAGTTTTTTTGGGCAGGGATTCTCTAACTTTCAAGATTTTAAATAGTTTATAAAAATCATTCTCTGCATTGGCTATCCTAATGTCATACATAACTTTTTTTAGCTTCAATAATGGCTAATTTGTATACCCTTGCTGTACTGCTATAAACTTCCTTATCTTTACTTAATCCAGTGCCTCTCCAAGTATTAAAACATTTACTTTTACACCACACTTTAAGCCTCTGCAGCTCAGGTGAATATCAGGTATTCACTTTCCTGCATGGCAATAGTCTTTAGTGGAGATATTCTGTGTACTGCTTTGGAAAGAGTCTTCTGGTATACATGTGCTACATCACCAGTAGTCTCCAAGTTAACTATTGCACTTGTCAAGGGAACAATCCACTCTTCCGTTGCCTCTGGGAGAGTTTCCGCAGATTTCTGGAGATTATCCACGTTCTAATCATAGGCATTTTCTTAACTCTTTTAGGAAGCAGTAAATCAAATAGGACAAACAAATAATCAGACCATGGGCATCGAGAATTGACAGGCCCACTAGTGAACATGTTACAAGTGGCCACCCAATCCAAGATATTACCCCATATATGAGTAGCCTTGTTAACTAGTTGACTTAAGGCCATTTCCCTAAATAATGCCTCAAATACCATGGCAGTGTGGTCTTTATCCTCCCCTAGCCACAAATTAAAGGCTCCGAAAAGGACAAACTTTGCAGTTAATTTCAGTATAGGTTACACCACACCACAGTTCATAGCTTTTGCAGAGCAGTGCGCATCTTGGGCATCCACATTTTCCTGCACAGACCTCTTCCACTACTAAGTGCACACCTATTGCTTGGTGAAGTTTATTAACTAGGGAAGAGGGAAATGTGGATTACTGCAATGTAGTTATGACCAAATGACGCCTTACCTGCTGGGATGCTGTATGGTTGATCATTGATGAAACCATTGCAATTCGTATCTGGTGAGAAGAACTGGGGGTAGGGTGGCCCCACCCGGCAAGGACTCTGGACCACATGCGAGGCACTGCCAGGAAGACAGATAAATGTCACAATTAATGAACGATGGCCAATCCTAAACATCAATTTGAGGTAGCACACTTTCCTTTCTTTCTCACAACAGAATCAAGTGCATCTGGAAGTACAGAGGGAGGCTTTCCTACCAGGTAGAGGCACATAAATCAAATAATATCTGAAAGAAGCTCTGCACTAACCTTAATGTTTCTGGGTACAGATAATGCAAAAACTCCTCTAATAGATCCTCTTGTGTTTGGTAAATGCCACCCGGACCTGTGTTTCGATGGTGAGAATGACTGAAAATTTCAAAAGTAAAACAATCCATAATTAATACAATTTTAAAGCATAGTACAACACTAGCAAGCCCACCACCACAAAGTCTAAAGCCCAAGGCACACACACACATCTGCCCTGGGGTTGTTCAAGAGTGTGCATGCTGATATGAAGAGCATATGGAGTAAGATCTCCAACATTACTTAAATTTCACCTGGATCAGTGCTACCAACCAGGGTACACACAAAGGTCACAGGCAGAGGGCAAGCAAGTAGCTTGCTGCCAATGGACACACATGGTCTGCCTAGCCACTGGACACTTGTCTACTTGAACCCAGATGAGAAAGCAGTAGTGAAAAAGTATGGGATACATTACTCACCGTAATCATATTTCTGATGCTTGTATCTGCTAAGATTCAGATACTGTGCATAGGCCGATATCTAGTGGAAGCTGCGGAGTATTACAGTTGTTGTTTTCGAAACTCAAAAGGAGACGTCGACAGGGTGTGCCAGTAATACTATCTCTAGTGTGACGTCTGTTAGGCAGAATCCTGTGCAGTTCCCTTAGGGAACACTGCAAAAAGATTAAGACAACAGGAGTAAGCAGTAAACCCAATTGGTAGCAGTCTCTACCACCCAGATTTACCTGGTAGCTTTGGCTGAGCAGTCAGACTTCTCTCAAGAAGAGTCAGGCAGTATATAGAGTATACACAACAGGGCCAAAAACACAGTGGAACAAGCAAACACTGACCAGAGCTTTGTATCAAAAGTATATAATTATTTATTTAAAACACACTTTAGGCAATATACTAGCACTCTAAATCAAAAGCAAGTTAAAACACAGTCAGGTAAAGTATACACACCTCCCTTGATAACTATTAGACAAGTCAGAGTTAAAACACCACGATTTGTTAAAACAGATGTGAGCGCATAACCTAGATGGCACTCCAATAGTTAAGTTAAAGGGAGAGAAAAAGGCAGAGCATAGAAATAAAACAGGTCCCAACACTTTTAGGAGATCTCAGCAAGGGAATAAAGGCAGTATACACTGTAGAGCCAAAGTTCATAGGCCAGGCCCACTTTAAATGGAGCAAAGCGAAATGTGCCCAGGATCACACGGTTTAAAATGCACTAAAAAGTCTTTGCAGAATGTTCAAAAGAGGTTGGGGCGATTCAAGAAGGTAAAGTTAGAAGGCCTGGGGCCAACGCAGTTGGAAAGCCATGGATTTAAGGGTCACTTTGGGCAAACCGAAGAAAGGGAGTCCAGGCAGGACACAGTACCTTAAAGAGAGAGGAAGCTCCAGCGGTGGCAGTTGTTCCTGGCAGTGGTTGCAGTTTGTTGTTTTGACCAGGGGAAGAGAGGATCTCGTCGAGGAGGAAACCTCGAGTCGCTGCACTGCACAGGGATGAAACCAGCCGCGGAGTTAGTCGGTAAAAGGTGTGTTCCTTTTATTCGCGGTCAAAGTGGTGAAGCTTGGCTATCCGGCAGCCGGGCTGCTTGGCACGGGCGATTCGACCAAGAGACGTCTTTGGAAGGCGAAAGGGGCGAACTGGTTGGTCCCACCAGCTCAGAGGAAGAAGACTCGTCCAGCAGAAGGTCTTCTCTTGTCGTTGGGAAAGTGGTGAGTTTGTTGCAGCAGGGCTCCACCGGTGGTGTCGTCGTTGCAGATGGCTGAGCTTCTTCACTCTTCGGATTCTTAGGTCCTGTGGCGACTTCTCTAGTTCCAGTTCCTAAGGCCCTGCTTTTATGCAGAAAAAACCCCATTCAACAGCCTAGCTGTCACTCACACATTCTAAGTGGTGAGCCGGGGCGGCTCACCACTGGGCCAATCAGAATAGAGTGCGACTTGAGTGCTAAGGCAACGCAGTCCAGGGTACCAATTCCCCTCCCCCACATCCTGTGGAACCCAGACAGAGTGGCACCATTTGGAGGTTTTCTGTGGAGAAGCCCGCCAAAAAGTGGAACAAAGAGCTCGACCTTGGTCAGAGTTACAGAGACGGACACCAACGCCATTTTAGAAAAGAGTTCTGGCAAAAAGACCCAACCGTTGATTTAATATTAAATAAATAAACCGGCGGTATCTTTAACATTGCACCAAAAAGTGGTGCGTTTAAAATCAACGATAAAATCCCATAGGAAATATTCTGGTGTAATATTTTGCGTGGTAACCACTGCCACCAGCCAGAAACTCAACAAGGGGGGACTGGACAGTGCCCCCATGAAAACAGACCCAGGGGCAATATAATTAACCCCTTCCAGTACTTCCACAATATGATGGTTTGTACTGGTTCTGTTCACAATTTAGGACTAGTAAAGTCAATGGTGACTTTACATGCCGTGGGAGACAGTAGTCAGTCCCAGGGTATGGAGTCTATGTTTGGGGGTCACTATGACACCCCTGTGTTACTGCACTGAGGGTGCTGTGTAACACATACACACAAAATAGATGATACCCTATGGAGTAAAAGACCCCATAGCCCACAAGCACACAAAAAGTCCAAGACATACCTCAAATCATGCCTAAGAGTGGGAGGAAAAAGTCTCACTCTTAGCAGGAGAAAAAAACAAACCCCAAAAATCCAGCAAAGCTGCTGGGGGACTCACTAGGTTTGGGATATTAGCCTTATAAGAGAATTCTCCAGAACAACGTCCTCTGTACCCATGGTCCTTCACACGTCAAGGTCACTCAGATTGTTATTTTTCCTGACATGAGGTAGCATGAAGTGTAGCGTGAGTATGATATGATATGATGTGCGCCTTCTCTCCGAGGGGAGGAAGGGTGGGCGCATGTGAATCTAAGCAGATACAAGCATCAGAAATACGATTACAGTGAGTAATGTATCCCTTCTGAGGCTTGTGGAATCTGCTTAGATCGCATGCTGTGCATAGATTAGCGAGCAGTGTTAGGAGAAGGTGGTGGGATGTGAGAAGGTTCATGTGCGAAGCGGTGTCTTAGAACTGCTTGTCCCACCTGTGTATCTGTCTTGGAATGAGTGTCAATGCAGTAATGCTGAGTGAAAGTGTGTACTGAGCTCCATGTAGCTGCATTGCAAATGGTGTCTAGAGGGACATTTGCAATGAAAGCCAGAGTGGCTCCTGTGCTTCTTGTGGAGTGAGCTCTGGGCGTGAAAGGCAGTGTCTTGTTTGATGGGGAATAGCACAATTGTATACATCCGACTATCCACCTGGAGATGGCATTCTTTAAAATGCGGTCTTCTTCTCTGCATGGTGCTATGGAGACAAACAGTTGGTCTGTTTTTCTTAGCGGTCTGATCTTGTTTACATAGTAAAGGACCACCCTCCTCGCATCTAGTTTGTTGAGTTTTAGCTCAGCTGAGCTGGTGGGATTCTGAAAGAAAGCTGGTAGCTCAATAGACTGATTTACATGAAATTTAGAGATGAACTTAGGGGAGAACGTAAAACCAGCTTGTCTTTGTGCATGATAAAGAAAGGATCCTGCACTGGCAATGCTTGTATTTCACTAACTCTTCTTATGGAAGTAATAGCCACTAAGAAGGCAGTTTTGGAAGTCAGGTGTTTAATACTAGACTTATGCATCGGCTCGAAAGGGGGTCCCATGAGCTTAGCGAGTACAATATTGAGATCCCATCCTGGAGGCGGGTTTGAAATTGGAGGGTGGAGTCTCTTTACTCCCTCCATGAATGCTTTGATGACGGGTACCTTCCACCATGAGACCATATTGTGGGAGATGGTATAGGCTGACAAGGCCACCAGGTGGACCTTTAAAGAGTTGAATACCAAAACCGAATCTAGCAAGTGGAGCATATATGTTAGAATGTGGGAAGGAGTACATTCTATGGGGTTAATTTGTTTGGACTAGCACCAAATCACAAATCTCCTCCATTTGTTAATAACAGTGCCTAGTGTTAGGCTTTCTTGCTTCCTCCAAGATATCGATATACCTCTGTGGAAGGTTAAGATGTCCGAACTCTATGACTTCAGGAGCAATGCTGCCAAGTTCGTTGAGTGAGGTTGAGGGTGCACTGTTAGTCCCCCGTGCTGAGTGAGCAGATTGTACGGGCACGGGAGCTTAATGGGATCGCACATCGCCAGTTTGTGCAGATGTGGATACCAAGGTTGTCTCGCCCACATAGGAGCAACTAGGATGAGCGTCACTTGTTCCTTGTGGATCTTGTTCACCACCTTCCTTATGAGAGGTGTTGGTGGGGAAAAGCGTAAGCAAATTTCCCTGATCAGTTCATCCATAGGGCGTTCCCCTTGTAGCCTGGATGGGGGGAAACTGGACGCGAAGTCTGGGCCTTGACTGTTTTCGCTTGAGAGAAGAGGTGTTCTACGACCCCTGTGTGTAGTTGCCATTCGTGTTCCTCTGGTAGAGGATCTCTGCTCAGTGAGTCTGCCAGAGAGCTGAGTTCCCCTGGAACGTGCAATGACGATAGGAATATCTTCCTGTTGGGTGCCTATTTCCAAATTTCTTGCGCAAGCCTGGACAGATAGGAGAACGTGTGCCCCCGTTTGTTGATGTAAAACATCGCTGTAGTACTGTCTGTCAGGACTTGCACAGATTGGTTCGCTAGGTGAAACTCGAATGTCTGAAGGGCTTTGAATACTGCCAGTAGTTCCAACAGATTGATGTGGTTTTGTGCTGTGGCATAAGACCATAGACCCTGAGCTGTGTGGTGAAGGTAATGAGCCCCCCACCCGGCGAGTGAGGCGTCTGTCGTGACACTCGCTTGTACTTCCGGATCATAGAAGGGTTTCCCCTTCAACAGATTTTCTCTTGTCCACCAGCAAAGATGTTGTACTAGTGTTGGGGAAACGACCACTAGATCGTCCCACTGACCACTTGCCTGAGACCACTGTTTCGCCAACCACTCCTGCATGGGTTACATGCGCAGGCATGCGTGGGACCAGGTAAATGCAAGATGCCATCATGCCTAGCAAACGCATAGCTTTGCGCACCCTTATCTGGAGGCTGGCCTGATAATGCGGTATTTGCAGTGACATGTTTTGGATTCTTTCCTCTGATGGAAAGACCAACCCCTCTTGTGTGTTTATAACAGCTCCTAGGAACTGTTTGATTGTGCTTGGTACTAGGCTTTTTCTCATTGATGGAGAAGCCCAACTGAAAGAGAAGATTGATAGTTGTTTGAATGTTTTGCCTGCAAATTAGGGGAGACTCCCCTGTAATCAGCCCGTCATCTAGGTAAAGGTACACTGGAATTGCCTCCCTGCACAGGTGTGCTGCCACCACCGCCAGTACCTTTGTGAATACCCTTGGAGCAGATGCTATTCCGAAGAGCAGCACCTTGAATTGGTAGTGCTGGTTCGCTATCTTGAAACGCAAAGATCTTCTGTGCGCTAGGAACATTAAAATATGAAAATAGGCATCTTTCATATCCAGTGTTGCCAAGTAATCCCCTTTTTTAGCAGAGGGATTTCTTCTTGTAGCGTAGTCATGCAGAACTTTTGTGGCTTGACATATTTGTTTGCAGTGCGCAAGTTTAATACTGGGCGCATTGTTAGATCTTTCTTTGGCACAAGGAAGTAAGTTGAATAAATACCCTAGTTTACCTGGATGGCCGGGACAATTTCTATGACGTCCTTTTGGAGAAGCGTGGCGATTTCCTCGAGGAGGATGAGCTGGTCTTCTTTGGAGTGGGTTTTCTGGCATTGGGGGTGGTTCTGGGTGGTTCCGGGATCGCTTGAGGAGCTCTATACAATATCTGCCCGCTACAGTGGACAGCACCCATCTGTCTTTGGTGATTCCCTCCCATGCTTGGGTTAAGTTGGAAATGCGCCCTCTTACTGGAGAGGCATGGGAGGGCACCTGAAGTGGGATGTCAGTGTTTCTGAGGTGGGGTACCACCTTTGGAGGAGGGACCCCTTCCCCGACCACGTTTTCTGCGTGGTCCTCTCTGGTAATTCTGAGAGGCGTGGCCTTGATTGTTCCCCCATGCTGTTCCCCGATTTTGGTTATAGCTGGAACCCCTCTGGGAAAATTGTCCACGTGAGCGACAAAAATTGCTGTTTCTCCTCTGGCCAGGAGGTTTACTGGTCAATTGGCCCAACGATTTCAGTGTGTCATATTCTTCCTTGGCTGTCTTCAAGGCGTCCTCAACGGCCTTGCTGAAGAGTACATTGGGCTTGACTAGCATGTTAATGAGGGTGGCCTGCGTCTCTGGCTTAAACCTGGATTGGCGTAACCAAGCGTGACGCTTAATAATGGTTCCCTTGGTTATGATTCTGCAGGCATTGTCTGCGGTGTCAAGACTGCTTTTTAGCAAGCTGCTTGAAACTGCCCTTCCTTCTGAAGCCAGTAGTGCTAATTGAGACTTGAGGGGTTCCGGGGCTGAGTAAGGCAAGGTGAGACCTCATCCCATTTATGGCAGTTGAAACTGGCTAATAAAGTAGAGTTATTAGCTATTCTGGTCTGGAATGCAGCGGAAGAGACAACCTTCCAGTCCATTGTGTATAGCCTTTTACTTTCCTTGTCAGGAGGAGCCTCAGAGGACGCTAGGGGACTGCCTGCTCTCTGCCTTGTCGTAGTAGCGACGAGTGAGTCAGGCTTTAGCGGACCCCTGATGTACAGCGGGTCAAATGGGGTAGGCCTGAAAAGTTTTTCTATGCGGTTCACCGCTCCCATCCGATTTGGTGTTTCTAGTGAGGGTTGTACCTTTCGCTGGACAGACTTTAGAAGGAGAATAAATTGAGATACAGCCTTTTTATCTCCCAACATCTCGTCAACATCCTTGTCCTGCGGATCTTCTTGAGTAGATATTTGGAAGTGCTTGGCCGCTTTGATGAGTACTTCGTTTAGAAGAAGGCAGATTATCTATGGGTGAGTCTACAACAGGGGGGGTCCTTATCAACTGGGGAGTCGATGTTGTACATGTCCATATTGTTCAGTGTCCGGATCATATAGTTAAATGATAGTGGGATCTTGCACTGGCTCACCAGGTCAAAACCTTTTAGCAGGGGATTCAACAGGGTTTTGCGACCCTAGAGGCCACTGTTGGGGGGGAGGGGGTGGAGTGAAAACCTATGAAGTAGTTTAGGTCTTTTTCATAAAAATTTGCCACGAAAGACATTCTTCTCATGACCTTACCTATATCTTCAGCTGACCATTGGGCAGAACTAGGAATGAACCATAGGTTGAGGTGGGAGATCTAAATCTTCTGCAGTGGGTGCGATTAAAGTAGAAGGTGCAGCCTTTTTCTTCAAGGCTGAAGACTGGGAATCCTGTGCCTGAGGTTCCTTACTTTTGTGAGGGGACCTATCCTTCTGTGATTTATCCCTATGAGGGGTTTTAGAAGAACTCTTCTTAGACTCCTTTGATTTAGCAAGGCCTTCTGGGACGTGCTTTTTTTTTACTAAATGGGCTAGTCTCGCCTGTATGGGCTTTTTTACCGCTATCGATGCAGGGCGTCAAATTTTGGCTACGGTCAGATCTGAAGTCTCGTCAGCTGACTCACGATCTTCGGGAATGTCTTTATCCTTGACGTCTGTTCTGTCTTTCGAAAGTCGGGGTGTGTCATGTGGCGACCTTGATCTGGAGTGCCCAGATGACAACGATTCAATGGCCCTCTCCCTAGATGTTGTGCGCTGCCGTTTGCTCGACACGTGTGTCGAGTCTCGTTGGTGGGTTGTGTTTTTGGTGGAGGGGGTAGTGATAGCGCTTCCGCCGCCGGGTGTTGTCCCCGTAACAAGGACGCCGGCCTGTCTGTTGCGGTTGGGGGCCTGCGCTTGGGAAACCGGATTAACCCTGTCGCCTTCGGATACCGCAGCATTGCAGCCGTTGCTGAAGGTCCCTTCAACTTCCATGCCTTTTAACTGCCTGGCGAGTTGGGCCCAGCGTTTAGTTAAGCGATCCTTCAATGTCTTGGGTTTGAAGAGTCTACACGCTCGACAGGTACCCTTGACGTGGTCCCGCAGGAGACAAAGGTTATACATAAGGTGTTTGTCGATCCACAGGAACTTCTTGTTGCACTTAGGGCACAATTTAAAGGGGGTCCTAGCCATAATGGAATGACACATCAACTAGGTGAATGTAGTGTACGAAAAGGGGTATATACATTTTAAAATGTCCTCCCCCCTCTCTCCCTACTGTGTGGGCCGAAGCCCGGAGCGGCCTTCCAAGGCTAGAAGGGACCCGTCGACGGGAGTATTCGAAGGTCGTTTCTCGTTCTTCACCGCCGTCGGATTGTCTCGATAGTCGGTGAATATAAAGGATAGTAAGAAAAACTATTAGTAATTGGTAATAATAATAAAATGTTGATAAGCCGAAAGGAGAACTCTGCTTTAGCATCCGTCTATGACGGCGGAAAAAAACTATGTGAGGTACCTTGATGCACGAAGGACCATGGGTACAGAGGATGTCACACTAGGGGTAGTATTACTGGCACGCCCTGTCGACATCCCTTTTCGAGTTTCAAAAACAACAACTGTAATATTTTGCAGCTTCCACTAGATGTTGGCCTAGGTACAGCATGTGATCTAAGCAGATTCCACAAGCCTCAGAAATGTATTTATATTTATTTATTTATATACAGGAAGGAACAACGCTCTTTTGATCACAAAAAAAACATACAATCGATATTAAAACAGATTAGATGGGAAGCAGGGAGCTTCTTACAATGGGGTGAGTTCAAAGTAATTTTGACCAGGTTGTGGTGGGAAGTAAATGGAACAGTCACATGGGACAATACATGGGGTGGACTGACACATATTAAGTATACATGGGGTGTACTGACACATATTAAGGACAATCAACTCTACATATTTTTAAGTGCAGGTAGGTGGTCCGGCAGGCTGTGTTAGGGATGTGACAATGATGGATGAAGTCTAGAGTGGAGGCATAGACAGTGAGGAACAGAGGCAGGTAAGAGGCAATGGAAAAATGTTAGCGAAAAGGCAGATGGGAGGTAGGTTAAGAGGGTAATTCAGAGGCGGAGGGTTAGGCTTTTAGTTTGGTTTTGAACAAATCGGTGTGGACTGTTTCTCTGATATCTGGGGGAAGAGAATTCCATGCAAATGGAGCAAGAAGAGAGAAAGATCAGAAGTGAGAGGCAGCCCAGGGAGGGCAAAGTGCCAGAATGGAGATTACGAGAAGGCTTGCAGAGCTCGATAGATGGTTTTTTACCATGGATAGATTTCTGAACCAGGAGAAGACATTTAAATCTGGCCCCGTTTTGCATCGTCTGCCATCCAGCTTGGTGTCGGTATGAGGAAGTAGGTGTGAAGTGAAGCAGTTCAAAGAGAGTCCTGGTATTGAAGTTAATTATCTTGTCGAGAAGACTGAAAGCATAATTGGGGACACCAAAAAGGAGGCTGGCACAGTAGCCCAGTTTAGAGAAGACAAGAGTGGTTAAGAATTGCTTGGCTGTGTTGAAAAGAAGGAGGGGTTCGACTTTCCTAATATTTAGGAAGTTGAGGTGAGCCGCCGTTGCAGTTTTGGAGATTAAAGTCGAGAAGGTGTGAGAGGGGTCATAGATGACAATGAGGTTTCTAACTGAAGAAGAGAAGGGGTAGGGAGTATTTGGCTGGGAAGAAGAGCACCTCTGTTTTGGTAGAGTTTAACATAAGAGAGTGCAAAGCCATCCAATATTTAATGGCAGAGAGATAGTTTAGGAATTTTGATAGAGATCAGAGGAGAATTCAGAAAAAGAGAAGATTTGGGTGTCACCTGTGAGGAGTTGGTACGAGAACCCAAAGGAGAAGATGAATGCCCCAAGAGCAAAGGCGTAGCATGTAAAGAGATGTGGACCCAAGACAGAGCTTTGTAGAACACCAACAGAGGCAGGACTTGATAGGTGTTGTTCCAGGAGACCGGGAATTGGCGAGATGGCAGGTAGAATTCAAGCTAGGCAAGAGCTTATTTGTGAATACCAAGAAAAGAGACAGTATTAAGGAGATCAGAGTGATCGACAGTGTCAAAGGCAGCGGGCAGGTCAAGGACGAATTAGGATAGAAAGTAGAGCTCCTCAATGAGAATGTTGTACCCTAGAAAAACTGGCAGGATTCTTGTTAAATAGGCCAAATAAAGCCCAACTACGATTGCAGAAAGGGATAGCAGGAATGAATGTCAACTTATACCCCAGATTAACTGACTACAAAAACTGTCAGGTAAAAGGCTAGCTATCTCTATCACACATTGGAGGCAGAAGCTTTCTGCTAACAGATGCACCATTTATTATATCATGGCTACTTGGTGGTCCTCTGGTAATGGGTGTGAAGAGATCTATCCTAAATGGGACCGGGGGTGGGGGGGACAGGCAGTCCACAAAGTTAAATCAAAAACTCTCTCAATGGGGAACAAAGCAGAGCGGTCAGGCCTCACTCTTAGGAGGTAATGTCCTGGTACCCAAGTACCAAAGTACAAATAATCCCAGACTAGACATGGAGGATCCATAGAATATATGGGTAGGGCTGAGCAAGAGCAGAGTCATATGGTCTGGTTTAGCTACAAGATCCTAACATGAGCCGAGCCAGCATAATTCTCCACATTCAAGGTACAGCCTCCCATGCACCAGACTCCTATCAGTTATCCACAAGCAGGCTCTCGGACATACACCCGATCCTATATGAATTATCAGCTTTTTGAAGGCCGCACAAAAAAGAACATGTTACTTATCCCTGGTAACGTTCTTTCAATTGGATATTCCTCCCACGTATTCCACATCTGACGATAATTATCTCTCCAGCTTCAGCTGCTTTGGATTTTTTTCCAACAGGGGGCGCTGTTTGTTTCTTTGTTTGTTTTATTATTTATAATGCGCGATCATACCAGGTAACAGGGCGCAGCAGTTACATGAATATGCAAAAGTTGGTTACAACAGCGAAAATATATACATACATACAAGTAAAGCGGGATTATACACATACATACAGGTATAGGTACACTATGTGTGGATATAGACTACTGGATCAGACAGAGTGATTTCCAGCATAAGGAATGTAAGCAAGTGAAAGTTAAATAAGGTATATACAAGTAAAATAGTGGAGAGGAGGGGTGGTACCCTCACAGTAAAACCTGGCAGCACGTTGCATTTAATAATCCTGTGTTTTCAACCATAGGACATCGTTAGTCCGGAAGTTCTGGTAGGGGAGGTCCATTCTCAGAGTGGGAGGAAGGGAGTTACGCAGTTTAGCTGCTTTCACTGGGAAGCTGTTGCCCCCTATTGTGGAGCGATTGAAGTTAGGAATGGAGAGGCAATCTTTGTAAGCTGTTCTTGTGGGTCTCAAGGAGGTCTGTCTGTGGAATATATCGATCAAGTAGGTGGGAGCAGCGTTGTTGAGGGATTTATGAGTTAGTGATAGGGTTTTTAGCAGAATTGTGTTCCACCTCATCAAGTCGATGTCCCTCGGGGACCTGCGTTGGACTGTCAACGTCATCATCAATATAAGTAGCGCACGCAGCGCCCGTTGGCTTCAGTTCTGTTTTCCCCCCCCACCTCCTGAAGAGGAATTACCAGGTGTACCTTAGACCGTAGGCTCACAGAAAGCGTTAAGTGTAAGAACACGTGCACTGCCTCCTCATCCCATCAGGAGCTCTTCACAGCATTCAATGCTTTTACAACTTGAAGGTAAACCCCCCCCCCCCCACACACCCCGAGGCTTTACTGAGCGCACACACTATCGTGCTACATCTAAATAGATGTTTAATTTATTTGCTTTTGGCTGCTGCTGCAACATTATTCCTGCGCCTTCCTTTCAAGAGCTATTTGAGCTCTGCTTTCGTGCCCACTTGGGCAATATTTCTTTATCTTGCTCCTGCAACCTCTACTCTGTTCCCCCCACACCCGCCTGGTCACCGGTGATACTGTATGTGTCCCCCCCGGTCGCCCGTGATGCTGTGTGTGTCCCCCACCCCTCCTTGCTCGCCCGTGATGCTGTGTGTGCCCTCCCCGGTCACCTATGATGCTGTGCACACCCCATCCCCCTTCTTTCCCGTGATGTCCTCCCCTTACCCCGTCCCCTCATCCCACTCTTCCAAGCCTGATAGTGCCCCCTAATTAATTTTTGCATTTGCTTACTGCTGCCGCCCTGCAACATGAGTAGGCACCATGTATTTGCCTACTGATTTGACTTTTGCAGCTATGTGGTGCTGCCGCCCTGCAACATGGGTAGGCACCATGTATTTGCCCACTGATTTGACTTTGCATTCATATGTTGCCGCCGCTATGCAACATGGGGTCAGGCTTAATGATTGTGATCACCATGTACTTCTTTTTTGCGTATGATGTATTACCTTTGCACGTTCCACGTTGTTGTAACTCACCTCTTACGCTTCCGTTTCTGTAACCTGAAGCACTGCAACTAATCTCTTAAGTTTAAGCGCCTAGATACCTCAGGGTTTTGCGCGCTATATAAATAAACACACAAATGTAAATTGTACGGTGGGGTAGGCTGGGAGGGGCGATGAGGAATACATGGGATGGACATCCAATCGAAAGAACGTTACCCGCGGTAAATAACTTGTTCTTCGAATGGATTGTGTCCTCCCACGTATTCCTCATCTTATGATAGACTCCCAAAGCAGTAACAATTTAATGGTGGGAGTACAAATTATTTTTTGTTCTAATCGTGGACCGAATGAAGGACTACTTTTGCAATTTGTCTTCCCTCACTGGAAGATGTGTCCAGACAGTAATGTCTCACAAAAGCATGAATAGACGACCAAGTGGCCACTGGACATTTGTCTTTGATTGGGACAACTCTTTGAAGAGCAGCAGAGGCTACCATGACCCTTGTGGAATGTGCGTCTGGCAGTGCTTCTGAATATGGTTTGTTTAGTAACTGCTAGACCCAATTTGGGGCCAGTATAGCCAATGAATAATGAATAACTGTGATCCCTTTTGGGGTCCACTCTATGTATTCTTTCCTCCTCCTTCCCTGGATGGGGAGGTGGATAGAAAGTTGGTAAAGTAATTGTTTGTGACAAGTGGAAGTCTGAGATTACCTTCGGTAAGAAAGGAGGTTTCACCTTGAGAAAAACTTTGTCTTTATGGAAAACTGTTGGACCAGTGCTTCGAGAAAATGATTAAAACCTGGCTATTTGATAAATTTGACTAAGATATTACACAAAGCCGTTAATCCACTGAATATGTTGTAACTGATTGTATGTATGTATGTAACCAGATCCCAAGATTTTAACAAGTTAAGCTCTGATGTAATCAAAATGCTGTGATACCCTCGGGTTTGGGTGTGTAACAAATACAATAAATACATTAAATAAATATACAGTATGAGGAGGCTTACAGGACCTGCAACTCGCTTACCATGCGGGCTGGCGTTATTGCAATAAGCAAATTAAAAACTCTTAATGGGCATGAGTGTAGGCTCAAAAGGAATGCATGTTAAAAATCTTAATACCAGATTGGGATCCCATACCGGTACATTGAATGGAACTAGTGGAAATACATTAGTAAGGCCTTTTAGGAATTGAATCAGAGGGATCATACAATATGAATCCTCCTCTGAAGAGCGCTTGATAATAGATAGCGCCGCATGGTAACCTTTAATTGTTCCAATCTGGAGCCACAGATTAGCTAGATGTAACAAAAAAGAAAGCACCATAGGTGTGTCACATAGAAAGGGATCCACATTCGTATCCCTGCACCAGCTTCTGAACTTATTCCAACAGCAGCGGTACAAAGATTTTGTTGCTGACCTTCTGGCCAAAAGCAAATCTCCATTACGTCATCCAGGAGGTCCCAATCCTTGTATCTCAGCCTTTCAGAACCCATGCGTGAAGGCTAAGTGTCTTGACCTCTTAATGGAGGACCCAACCTTTCTCTCGCGAGAGAAGATCCTCTCTTTGTGGAAGACGCATTGGAGGGCAGATGGACATGTCCAGAAGGTCCGGGTACCATGTCCTCTTGACCCAATCTGGAGAAATTAGGATCATGTATTTCCCGAACGTTCTCAACCTCCTGATCACGCGAGGAATGACAGGGACTGGAGGAAACGCGTACAGGAGTCGAAATTCCGAGTCCACCACGAACGTGTCCCCTAGATCTCCTCTTGGAGGAAATTCCCTGGAGCAAAACAGTTTGCACTTCCGGCTGACATTGGTCATGAACAGATCCACTTGAGGGGTTCGCCAAAGGGTGAAGATCTCTTGAAGGACTTTCTGAGCTAGTTCCCAGTGATGGGAGACTGTGCTCTGCCTGCTCAGAATGTCCGCCGCCATGTTTTCCTCTGCGGCTAGGTGAACTGCCGACAGGGAGATTCCTTCTTGAATTGCCCAGAACTGCATTGCCTCTCTTCACAGTGGTATTGACCCTACACCTTCTCTCTTGTTGAGGTAGTACATGACCACTGTGTTGTCCATTATCAGGTCAATCTTTTCCCGTACAGAGGGCAGAAAGATTTTCAGCGCTAGTCTAATTGATCTCAGCTCCAAAGGGTTGATATGCAGTTTGTACTCTGATGGGGACCAACAACCACTGATTGTGAGATCATTGGTGTGGGCCCTGCCCCCCCATGAGTGAGGCGTCCGTCACTACCGTTCTCTCCAGCCATGGCTGCCAAAAAGATTCTCCCTTGAGAATGTTGTCCTTGCAGGCCCACCACAGAAGGTTCTGAGAGACTTGTCCGAACTTTCAGATGGTCTGACATTCTGCCCGAGAACTGGGACCATTGAGTTCTGAGAGCCCATTGGAGGGATCTCATTGTCAGGCAAGCCTCTGGCACCAGGAAAATGCAGGATACCATGAGACAGAGCAATCTCAAAAAAAGAAAAATCGAAGACCGGTAGATTCTGGGCACTCTGGAATTTGGTAACAATCTGCAGAATGTGTTCAGCTCTCACCTTGGGTGGCGAAGCTTTTCCCGAGGAAGCATCCAGGACTGCTCCAATGAATTGGAGCCTTTGAGATGGTATCATGTGGGACTTCCTGTAATTGAGAGAGAAGCCCAGTATGTGTAGCGAGTAACAGGTTACACGGAGATGTTCCTGGGCTTGCTCGGGTGAATGAGCCCTGATCATCCAATCGGCTGGGTATGGGTGGACGTGAATCCCCCCTCTCCTGAGACTCACTGCCACCACCACCACCATCAACTTGGTGAAAACCCTTGGGCGGAGGTCAGCCCGAATGGCAGGACTCAAAACTGATAATGACAACCGCCAACCACGAACCTCAGGTACTTTCTGTGCTTGAGATGGATAGGCACATGAAGGTAAGCATCCTGAAGGTCCAATGACACAATCCAGTCTTTGGGTTGGAGAGCCAGAAAGATTTGAGAAAGGGTAACCATCTTTAACTTGTCCTTCCTGAGGAACTTGTTCAAGTTTCTTAAGTCCAAGATGGGTCACAATCCTCTGTCCTTTTCGGGTATCAGAAAGTATGGGGAATACCAACCCTTGTTCCAGTCCGCTACAGGTACATGTTCTATTGCACCTTTCTCTAGCAGTAACCTTGGGCTAAACTTTCCAATGCACAAGCATCTGAAGAAATGCTTCACCATTCGTTTAGATGGAGAGTAATTCTACCTCCCACCGGGGTCTTGTGGGTCAAGACATCAGAGTGGTTGAGTGTAAAGTTGCTGCTGCTTGGGTTGGCTTAACACCTCTCCCTCGTCCACCACGAGGGAATCTTCTCTTCCCTCTTTGACCGGCTTGTCCTCTTCCTCTTCCAAATGAGGAATAGAAACGAAAGGACCTACCCCTCCAGGAAGTTGAGCCCGAATAGGGGTGTTGAGGCTGTCTAATGGCGGTGCTAAGGGATTCAGCCCCCGCTTTCGAGGTCTGCAGCTTTTCCAAACTCTCATCCGCTTTTCTGCCAAACAGCCTTGAGCCATCAAAGGGCATGTTGAGTAGTCTAGCCTGCACGTCTGGTGCAAACCTGGACTTCCGCAATCAAGCAAAACTGCGTAACACTGTGCTAGCCACCATGGATCTGCTGATGCAGTCCGCAGTATCCAGACCGGGCTGGAGACATTCATCCATTGCCTCCTTACCATCCTTGATGATTGCCAGGAAGCCGTCTCTTTCCAAACCTTCCTGGATGTGGTGAGCCGCCATAGCTATGCAGTCCCACAGAGTAAATGTAAATCTTGACAAAGTACAAGTCACATTAGTCAGTTTTAATGCCATACCGCCAGCCATAAAAATCATTTTGCCCAGGCAGCCACTTTCTTATTATCCATGTCAGGAGGGATGGATGGGTATGCCGACTGCTTGGTAGACTTAGCAGCCTGAACCACCAAACTTTTTTGTGTTGGGTGTTTAGTTAGATACTCGGTCACTGCTGGATGGTCTGTATTTTTTGTCAAAATGTGTATTTACTCCAGCCGCAGTTTCTGGTGTCTTCCAATTTGTAGAAGCCCTTTTCTGTAATGCGGTGAGGAAGAGTGATATTGCATCTTTCTAGGGACCCTGGTCCAAGATGTCTGTCATATCATCTTGTTCAAAAGAAGGAGTAGGCCTTACTCCTAAGCTTTCTATATGAGGAGTCAGCATGTTCAGTTTGGTCTGGTTTGCCGAATTCGAACTCAGGAGAGGTATCTAACCCACTGGCTGACTGAAGGTTGTCATAAAGGTACCTTAATCTGGACTCAGAGATTAGCTCTTCTGGCACATAAGGGGTGCCAAATTGTAGCCCAAAAGTTGTTGTGTTATCAGAGGATGATCTTTCTCATATATAATGACTTTAAAAAGTTGTTTTTGGTAAAGGTTTAAATGTCTTTTCCTGTACCACCATTTGCTTTGACAATTTCAAAGTAGTCAAAGTAGTAGTTGACAATGACTTTGAAGATGTGACCGCTTTAGTCGGCGTGGACTTCAATATCGCAGTCGACGGCTCTGACGCAGATGGAGTCAGCGAAGGTGTCGACGTAGTCAATTTCTTGTGCTTCTTCGACTGAACTCTCGATGGGCTAGGTTCCTGTCTCATCGAAGGCCTCAACGATTTCTCGTCAGATCGAGATCTTTCTCGATGCAGCACCACTCAATGCTCAGTTTCGAAGATTTATTCTTTGACTTCTCTTCGTCTTTTTTTTGTTGATTGACAGGCGCATGGGCTTTCTGCTTGTCCTTCGAGGGGGTTGAGGCCGCATTCTCGAAGATTGTTAGCATCTCTGTACGGAACGTATCCCACTTTGCAGTGGAGTCCAATTTCGTTGGACACCTGATTACCTCAGCTGAGGAATCACTAGAGGTCGAAGGCGTCCTATGACGCAGTTTCTTGGTCTTCTTCGAAGAAGAATACAAAGAATGGCATGATTGACTTGTCGATCTTGACCACCTTGATTTTTTACGTCGATAGGAACCCCTTGAATCATTGGTCTTTTTTAACTCTTCAAAGGTGACTTCCAAGGCAACCTCCTCACCACCAATTTACCATTACGCTCCCTGAGAGCCTTTTCGATCATCGCCTGACAGGAGCCGCAGTCTGAGGTACAATGCCCAGAACCAAGGCACCACAGACATACGCGGTGGGGGTCAGTGATCGACATCTTCGATCCACAGTCTTGGCACTTCTTGAAGCCTGACTTAGGCGTTGATGATGCTGTTGAAGACCTTTTTCGAAATGCCAATAACTAGTGACTCACAGAAAAACCGAAGCGCCTTAATTCCCTCGTAGGGTTAGCTCGGAAAAACAGAATTGAAGCCAACGGGCGCTGCGTGCGCTACTTATATTGATGATATGGACAGTCGAACGGAGGCCCTCGAGGGACATCGACTCGACAGCACACACCAACCCCAGTCAAAAAACAAAATAATAATTCGAAGCAGCTGAATCTGGAGAGAGAATTATCATAAAATGAGGAATACGTGGAAGGACACAATCCATTTGAAAAGACAGATTTATTTCGGTCCATTTTATACGGTCTTCAAAAAGCCAAAAAAGCACATCCCTGAAGGTTTATGTTTTTTTTATTCTGGTGCTCACCTTCTTCCCTTCTTGCTCCCCCCTCCCACACCACATACAAACTCAAACACGGAACCCGTTTCATTTGCCCCTGCCCCTCCCCTTCTCAAACATTTGTTTTGTCACACACAAACACAAACTTACTCACCTGACAATCCCATGACACCTGTGGGTCTCGCCATGCCTGTCACCCCCTGCGGGCACTCGTGTGCATCGCAGATGCTTACAGTTCGATTTGGAAAGACTGCTTGGTGACAGAGCAGTCTTTCTAAATCAATATTTTTTTCTGCTAACTATAAAACTGCCATTTCACTTAATACCCATACACCCTTCTTAAAATGAACCCTTTCCCTAAATGTATCTGCACTCCCTTCTCTACCAGTTTCTCGTCCCCTCACCTTTTGTCATCTTCCCTGTAGCAGGAACGTCCTACTCTTTCGCTAAAGCACCACACTATGTGGTCCAATTTCCAGTTGACACAGGAATGTTTAAGAAACAAGTTCAGGGGAGGCAACCATACACTCTCACTTAACTTTCCTGGCTCTGTGGGTGTGCTCCAGTCCCTCCCTATGGCCTCCCCTGCTGTCCAGGACAATGTTGGGAGTCAGGAAGTGCAGGAATCCGCTAAACTGCCTTGTTCTTGAGACATACCAGCCTACATCTGACAATTAAAAACCCTGATAAAGACAGACAGACGTTCAGACACAAACATTTCTAAGTATACAGTCACAAAAATGAAACACTGCAATTACAAGCACACAGTGTATTTCCATCTGCTTAAACATCAATATTGGGGTTTAAAAACAATGATATACATGTCTTTTGTTTATTAGATTATTCTCTTTTGGGTGCAAAAACAGGACTTGGGTAGTTCCCACTGGGATGCTCACAGAAGAGGCTAAAATTATTTGTCCAAAGCCACACACTTTAGTTAAGTGTGGTGAAGCCGAGAACGTAGACCGGTCTGCAACTTGGGGTCTTGATCACATATCTTGTCCGATCTAGTTGGTAGAAATGTGTTCATGTTTGCCTTACAAGAATAATGTGTAGAGATTACTTGAAAATTACACCAATCATAATACAAAAACTGGATTCTATACATTCGTACAGCACTATGTTAAGCAAAAAGAGGAAGACTGTAGCTTTATTTTCTCCATCTTGAAGGGAAGACTACAAATGGCAGATTGCAAAGTAAGGTGAGCCTTAAAATGCCCTGTAGGTTTTGCAAATAGCTATTGAAGACCAACTACAAAAGATAAGGTCAGCGTATTATAGTCTTTTTTTAACAGGGTTTGAAAAAAATGTGTAGTTCTACAAAAGAAAAAACATTCTAGTGTGCGCCAAATAAGCACACATTATAAAACACGGCTTGGCTTGATATTAGGCACACTGTTGAATAGCTAACTTAAGCCTTAGGTTAGCTTTCAGGAGAAATTGCAGCATCAAATCCTATCCCTCAAGCATTAACAGTTATTAGCCAATAGAGATAATTGTCCTCTTTTCAGCCAATGTTTAAAGAGCAATCAATAACTACTCGTATTGTCTGCATTCTGAACATTCTGTATTCAGATGCAGACAGTGAAACAACAATGCAATTTCCAGGCATGTTTTTTTTCCAACAAGACACTGTAAGGGAGGAAGGGTCCTTTTGACCCCCCCTACATCCCGTATGAAGTGGAAGTTATGCTCATTCAATTGCTGGAGACGTTCCTATGTCCGGGCTATCGGCGACAGAGCTTGGGAGCCATTGCATGACACAAATTCCATTTCGTACGTCCCCAGACTCCATTTTGCATTGGTCCCGAATATATGTTTTATAAGGCCGCACTCTGATTTCCCAATAAGCCCTCTCTCCCCTCTTCCAGCACCGCGCACAGTTAGCCAAGCACCCTCTCCTACTCCTCCTCCCCTGTCTCTGCGACGTGGCTGTCCTGTTCTCATGGAAGCTTGGGCGCGAATTGTTGCAAACTGACAATGTATTTCTTCTCTTCCTCTGAGATCATTGCCCTGTGTGTGACCGGGCCGAAGCCTGGCTTGTGAAAACCATTTGTCTCCACAAACCTACCCCAGCTCCTTCAAACCCCCCCACCTTTAGGAATTATTGTCTGTGTGACCCTTGCTCCCCTGTGTTTCTTTCATGTAGCCACCATAGATGGCCAACCATATAACTAATCCAGAGTGATCATATATTTTCCCTCTACTAACACCGGTCAATCCATTCGTTTGAACCACGAGGCGCTATGTCGATAAATCTCAGGAGGGCACTCACAGATAAGGCACCTGGACCACTGCGCCCCTGTCCCCACTGAGGCCCAGGTCGAGAATGTGCGTCTTTTACTACAATTTATAGACAACCCTGCATATTTTGTATAAAGTTTTATGTCTTATATCAATTACTACATGCCAATAATTGTGTAGTTTAGATTAGTTAGACGACGGACGATGTGGACTCAGCCTGACCTTCACCCCTCCCAGATGAACCCAGCTGACCCACATGCCACAAGAAGCAACAAGTTCAGCTCCAGCTAATCAAGAAGCACCGCCACCTTATAATGTATTAGCTAAACGAGCCAATGAAGTGGCACCATGTAACACTTCTAGAAATCGTCATCAATGACGAGGATTGTGGTTAAAATGTCATTGTTTCTGTATTGCTGGCAGAGCTCTCTCCGAGCAGCAGCGTCCTCTGCATGCCTCATTTTACTATTATATAAAGTATACTTTGTTTGACTTGCAATCTTTTTCCTGGTCTCATTCCCTACTGGAGTGCGTCCATTTATTCTGAGTTTTGGGTTTGTATTTTGGGGAATGACCACTTTCAACACTTCCCCTTTGAAAGCACCTTTTTTTTGGCTGCAATATACTATTTAACAGGCGAAAGAGAAAGCTAAAACATTCAAAAATGCATTCACTTTCTTATAGAGCAACTGTTTTACTTTTACATGTTTATTTTTATATGAGCCCAAATGCAGACTCATGTTTAAGGAGAGCGGGGGTTGCAGGGGTGTCCCCCGCTTCCCTTAAATGGTATAATGGGTCCGGAGGTTGCAGGGGTGTCCCACGCATCCTTTACATGGATTGCGGCGGCAAAACCACAACCTTTTTGCCGTGATATTTTGTGTTCACGGATATTTTTAGCCACGATTTTAACACATGGAACCATTTAAAATACTTGCCGTATGATGAAAACAATGTCATTTAAATACTACAATATAAAACAACATTTATTTACAAACTTAGCTGTCTGTTTACTTTTCTCACTCAAAGTAACGAGGTAACATTTTTTACTTCACTGCCAAAACTACAAAACATGTATTCCTGCTACTGCCATGTGCTAATAGCCTTGTTGACCACAGGAGAGGTCGCATGGAGTCAGGCACTGGCCACCACCAAGTTACAGCCCAAGGCTAAGAGAATGACCCTCAGTTATTCTCTTTGCCTTGGTCAACAAGGCTATGTTAAGGTCTGAAGGCAAGTCCCTGAATGCTCACACCAGAGAGAAAGAAATGCCAAAGTCGATCTTGTAAGGATAACAAGTTTTAATCTCTCACACAGATGAGAGCAACATTAAAGAACTCTGCTGCTAAGATTTTCTGCCTGCCAAAAAAGGGTACAAGCAGAGGCTTAAGAGGAGACACATCGTCATAGTGACACAATACATACAGTAAAAACCTGTGCGGCTGGTTGTTGTGTGTTTATACAGGATGTGCTTGCCCCATAAGGGATGTCAGGTCATTGGTTTCAGCCCAGTCCGTCTGTCTTCCATCACGTGGGTGCTGCAGGGATCATCTTCTCACTGACAAAGGTCAAAGACTAACTACACTCCCAAAACAATGCTACTTTATCATTATACTGTGCACCTGGCAGGCTTTAAGACTGGCACAAAGGAGGGTCTCAGGCACTCTAACCTCCACACACACATTTCACTCACTCCCTTCCACGCCATCCGGTTCCAAGGTCTCCACCCTCATTTTGAACTATAATGTATCCCTCCCAGCACATTGCAATACAAAGCATATAATTGTAGCTTGAAGACATACAACGTCCGCCCTCTTTGAACATTTCAGTACCTATTACTTTGCGGATGGTGGTCAAAGAGCACCTGGTGCCATGGAATTCAGAGATCTTGAGGTTTAGTCAGTTATATGGGCTATAACTTGTGGTTGTCTGGGGATGGGCGGGGTCATGTTTTGGCCAGTGTAAGATAACATGCATACCAGGCGCCGGTCTATAATCACGGTCTTGTAGGGCACATTCCTTGTGGCTAGGAAACATCTTTGCAACACTGTTAGAACAATAAATGAGCTTTATGGCAGTTGGGGGTGTGGGTTGTCCTCGGGAGATCAGGCATGGCTGGCAATTTCCCTCTTGCAATTAGGGCCTAGTGCATGAAATACTGCAATTTGCCACCCAGGCCTCTTCTCCAAACTATGGCGACTAACCTCTATACAGAATGCACTAACATCTATACAAAATGGCAGTCTTACTCGCGCCTTGGGCTACACTATGCGGGTTGATTATATTGGGGTGGGATCTTACTACTGTCTCCCCTGCCCCCAGTCCCATCATAGTGCTTCGAATTCTGCTCGTCTTACTCTAAAGCGCTTTGGGTGGTGGGACGGGGTCACCCCCTTCCCAACATTCCCCCCTTTCGTTACTTCTACAGTAACAAACTCCTTAATACCCCTGAGCTCCTGATGTCTCCTCTCCGCTTCCACATTGGCTGTGTTCCCTTTATTGGTACCCACGCTCTGCATACTGACCGCAAAATCTTCCCCCAATGTACAAATTCCTCAGTTGAGCAAGTCATATAGATGCATCCCCCACCAGGTCCGCCCAAACCTTTGTATAATTCTCTGTGTCAGGGGGTGGAGTAATGATAGTGTGGTATAGGTGAGCAACTTCATTTACATACAGGATGGGGAGCATTTCATACTTATGGCCACACTGTGGGAGATCAGTCTGTACTTCAATATATTTTGTTTCGCGAGGTGCTTTTGAAACCCCAATTGATACCATAATTCTTGCGCTATTGGGTGCCACATTGCACAACATCGAAGGCCCAGTTGACAGGTGCAGAAAATAACAAGGATGTACATGATGATGGGCATCAATATATTCATAATCCCCCTCGAACCACGGCGGGGCCCAGTCAAATGCCATGGTGAACCAGCCACTCTCCTGTACTCCTCCCTCCTTCATACGAACACCCAGGCCAAGGACGGCTACAATGATGTTCGATAACGATGCATTCTCTGCATCTTCTGAAGGCGCGAACATGCAATAGGAATCGCCAAAACTTTTGCAAACCCTGCCTTACATTGCTGTTAACATGTCCAGCACATAGCGGTTTTGCATGGTCATAAGTCTCAATGCACGCAACACAACCTTCATCCCATTGAACCCGTTCTCTGTATCGTTTGGGAGTTGGAGCAGCTCCCAGCGCACGATCTGCAACCATTTGGCGTTTTCTGTGGCCTGCAAGCCCAGAAACGGGAGAGACACAAAAAAGGATTCTGCTGAGCAAAAGAGCCTGTATTCTTAAGGTATTTCAGCAAGCAATGCGGAAGAGCCTTTGGATATGTAATTCAATCTTTTCATCCTTTTCAGTTGTTGGAACTGTCCTTTTCCTGGTAGGATGCAGAGCTTTTGTGTGGACAACAGGTTTTTCTCTTCTTTGAATATGGGAAGGCTAGTTGGCTCCTCGGCAGGCAGTGCTCCCCCCTTCAGGTGCTCTTCTGGGATTACTAGTAGCGCCGAGTGCAGCGTGGCAAGCGAACACCAGCCCCTCCACGATGGTGGGAGGTGCAAGTAAGCTTGCTGGCCACAGACCCAGTAGTAATCCATTACAGCTGCCATTCACTTCATGTCTGCAATCAGGAGAGTTTATTGCAACGTTTGTTCGAGCCGACAAAGACTGTACTCTTGCTGCGGAAACACAGTTCATATACATCTTCCCTGTGCACTCGCACCGGCTTTTTGATTATTGCAATCCACGTCAGCTTTGTGATATGATCTGTCCATATTTGTGCACAGAAATTGTCCACTATCACGTCCTTGTTGTATGTTACCAGTTCTTCTGCCAGGCAAGATAGTGTTGTGCCCTGCCATTTGTTATCGACATGTTTACGTCCTTTCACCATCAAATAGGGTAACTCCACACACTTGATGTTGTTTGGGTTGTCGTTGCACTTCACAAGATCTGGACCCACCAATTACAGTAGCACACTATGTGCCTGGAACAATCCTTTTATTCTGCATAGCTCAAGATGAACTAGGCATTGTGCCTCTATAATTGGGACTGCTTGCGGTACTAACACCTTGGGAGCCCTTGACGCGTGTGGAATGAGTGAACACACAACTTCCATTCACAATGTTTCTTCCCACACCCCTTAAGTCAGTATAACAAGAGTTAGTAAACTCAGGATGACATATATCCTCCATCGCATCCAAACCCAGCCCTTGATATGCATCATACTTTTTTCGTACTTGCCTTTTTATTATTCTATACACGCTCTCAGGGGTGCCAGCTTTAATAGTGCTATCGAAAATCTCACCATACTGTTTTGAATGATTAAACAATCATTGACCTGTTGGAACCAAACTCTTCACTATCACCCTCATTGCCAATTGTGCATGCACACTTGCGGTCGTCTTTTTCCTGTTGTAATCATCACTAATACTCGTATGGACACTATTGCTACTCCTATATGCATTTCCATTATTATTGTTAGCATTCATGTTGCTACTAATACATTTAAATCCACTAGTAACATTTACATGTACTGTCCTGTTTAAATATACAGTCCCATTACACCCTTTATAGGACCTCCACCTATAACATACTCTCCCCAATAAAGCCCCAATAGTGCCATCAATATCATACATAGACCTACAATAATGGTCAATCCACAATAGTAGGCATAGTGCCATATATTGTCATTTGTGCATCTACACTTCGGATCCCTACTTAACGAACATTTATTTACATTTGTGAGATTCATCATCTTCTCTCCTGAAATGGAAACAAAAACAAAAAAGGAGCGACGTACAAGATGTACCATTACAAAGAGACAGAGAGAGCAAGATAGAGACAGAGAGAGAGAGAAAAGAGCCACTGAAAAAAATAAGAATATGGAGCTAGCAGCTGAGCTATTGGGCTATCGGCCCGTCAACGGAGTGTGACACCGCAGACGTATCGTTCCTGGACAGGTCAGAGAGGTAGATGGGGTGCAGGTACTACTGCCCCTCCTCTTAAGATAACTGAAGTGCAGACGTGCTGTCTAGAGGTGTCCTGCGCACATCGGAGAGGTAGACCCAATATCTCAAGCCCTTTACTTTCACAGCGAGGGGGAGTGCAAAACACCACCTCATATGGCCCGTGGAACATAGGGTTGTTCCACCAACACACGAAATTGCGAATGTACACAAAGTCAACAGGCAGCAGCAGTTGTGTGGTTATGCACTCAGGATCCGTCGCCGTCGTGGTTGTTACGTCCAGTGTGTCTGTCATCTCAATTCTGGGAGGTGCAATCTGTTGGGAGGCGCATTTAATTGCCTGCATTAGTCTGATCAAATAATCTTTGAACTCATCACCTAACACCGCTGCTGCCCTATGTACATCTGAAGCTCTTCTTACAGGGGATAGGAGGGTGTGCATACACCGACCAGTGACCACCTTGTGAGGTGACAAATGGTAGTCTTGCTGGGCTGTGTACGTAAACTGAAGAGGGCCAGAGGCAAGCAATACATCCAGTTCTTCTTCAACGTGGTACACAGTTTGGACTATTTGCTTTTGAGGAGCCCGTTGATCCTCTCCACAACAAACATATCCGGTGCGTAATGGCAAGTAGTGCTGTGACGTGCTGAAACAGTCCATTGAAAAGATGTGTGCCATTGTCTGATCTTAAAACCTTGCACACAACCCATTGAGGGAAAACCTCAAGTAGCAAGAATCTAGGAGCACATTTGGTATCCGGATGTGCCAAAGCCCCTGCTTCCACCCACCTTGAGAAAGGGCAAACCACTACTACGAGGTACCTGGAGCCATTGAAATGCTCACCCATATCAGCGTAATCCATGTGTAATTCACAGAATGGCACAGTAGGGTGGGGCAATGTGCCCCGAAACGTCCAGATCCTGGGGAATTACTGTCTTCACTGAGCTCTCTTGTCTGTTGGGGATTGCTTGCATTCCCTTAGTAGCCGCAATTTCTTCTCCCTTTCTGGTTCCCTTCCCTGTAACTCTATTATCTGGGAGATAGGCAACACTGTAAGGTGTTGGATGTTCACTTGCTAGTGGAGTGGTCACGATGTACTCAGCAGGCATTTTATTTGGTAGATACGCCGGCATTTTGGCTGCCGCATCGGCGGCTGCGTTTCCATTGATATTTCGTCTGGCCAGTTAGTGTGGGTGGCGCACTTGACGACCGCCACAACAGATGGCTGGGATAATGCTTCTATCAATATTTCTAGCAGTGCTGCATGTTGCACTGGGGATCCATCTGCCCGCCGAAACCCCCTCCTCGTCCAGCGTGATAGACCGGCATGAACAGTTATTGTGATGTACGCCGAGTCTGAATAAATTGTGACATGGCACCCTTGGGACGCTTTCAATGCTTCAATGAGTGCTAGGAGTTCTGCCTCCTACGCAGTATAGTGCATGGGCAATCTTTTCATAACCACCGTCTCGTATTCCCCTGCCACAAGTCATACCAGCGCTGCCCCTGTATGTCTTTGTCCATCCTCCTGGTCAATTGTGGACGATCCATCAACGAAGAGTACCTCACCCTCAGCCAATGCGCAATCTTTCGCTTTGGGGTGTCATCCTCCTCCCCCTCGGATGTGGCGCAGTTGCACACCGTCAGATCCTAGGCAGTGGGCATAACTGTTAGGAAGGCGGCAGAATTCACTGTTTTACATCTAACCACATTAATGTAGGGCTTTGAAATAATCTTGCACACCGAAGATCACGGTGTAGTCAGGGTGGACTTTGACCTTTCTTGGATGGCAAATGGAGAATGCCCCACATACACATTTAACTGAACGTTTCTCTATTGCAAATGCAGCAGCTGCTAAAGCTTGTTCACACACAAACTGCCCTTGCATCACAGAATCCAGTGTGCCGCTGTAATAGGCCAACGGCTTATGGCGCATAGTACTTTTCGGTGTCAATACTGCGGTTATGACCTGGCCATCTGAATGTGATAACTCCTGTGTTTAGTCTGGGGTGGCCAGTACGGGTGCTGAATTAATGACTTATTTTTGATTGTCCAACTGTTTGATCATATCTGCAGTTCACTATAATTTATGGTCCTTTGTTTTTCACACCTCCTTAAGGGCTTACAGAAGTGGTCTTGTGTGTGCTACATAATCTAAGATCCATGCCCGACAGCAGTTGCACAGTCCCAGAACCATCTGCATTTATTTAACTGAGGAGGTCCTGGAGGTGGCACATACTGACACTGCCCTATCTGGCAGTATTCTTTTACCATTTGCTTATATGAACTGTCCCAGATACAGCACCTCCTGTTGGCAGTATTGCAATAAAGTTTTATTTACCTTGTACCCCTTATAGGTCAGCAGTTGTAGGAGTGTAATGGAATCCCTTTGGCAGTGTTGCTCACTGTCACTACACACTAACAGATCGTCCACGTACTAGATAATCATGCTGTGCACCTTAATGTTCCCTAAATCAGCGTGCAGTATTATGTTAAAGATGCTCAGGCTCTCACAGTACCCCTGAGGTAAACTAGTATGTTCGAAACGCATCTTGTCCTGTGTAAATCCAGGCTGGAGTGAAATTGAGAAGAATGCATTTTTCAAGTCCACTACAGTGAAATTTGTGACTTTTTTGGGGATATTACATAAAATTGCCGTAGGATTAGGAACGACTGGAAATCCTTTCTGTACCACTTCATTTAGGAGACGCAAGTTCTGAATCATTCTCCAGTTGCCCCCTGTTGATTTTTTGACAGGCTATATCGCTGTGTTACACGTAGATGGCACAATGATCCCCTGGTCCAGTAGGGCCTGTATTGTATTTCTAATACCCCTCTCTCACTCCCTTGATAATGGACATTGAAGCCAGGTGTGGTGCTACCCAGGCTAAAACAGTGTAATACGCACAGGGGTCAAGGCTTTCAGTAATCGCACATCGTGTGGATATGTAGTCCACAACTGCGAAGGCAAGTGACAGATGACGAGCTGTTGGAGAACAATGACAACAACAGGGAGATAATATTAGAGATGTGTATCCCCTGTGACATAATGTAAGTCTTTGTCAAGAAATAGGGGTTGAGTTAGTACTGCCATCAGCGGGCACTGCACCCTTCGGTACTGTACCATTATGTCACAGGGGATACACATCTCTAATATTATCTCCCTGTTGTTGTCATTGTTCTCCAACAGCTCGTCATCTGTCACGTCCTATAATCACTTCCTTTAATTGTACTGTTGGATCTATTCAGAGCACTGTGCCCCACTCACACCAGTCCCTGTCAATTCCTAGCATGACAACCCTCTTGTCAGAGACCAACAATCCCGGTAAATCCAGCAACAATATTGTTCCTGCCACCACCTCAGGTGACAACTGGACGAAAGATGAAATCTGTGGCCACTCGCCAACATCGTTTAGCAATCTGAGGCACCATTTCCATGAGCACAGTAATACCATAAATGAACATGTCCGGATCCACGGGAGTCCCCTGAACCACCATCTCCCTTGTCATTGTGTGCATTACCAACATTGCCCTTATTGTGCACATCCCACCGTAGGAGCAAACTATACCGCGATCTGTAAATGATATTGTCATGTTTTGTTTGTTGAGCAGGTCCCTGCCAAGCAAATTGACTGCAGAACTTTCAGAAAATAGTAGGGGAGCCTGCACCACCTTCCCTCCCACCTTTACGTCCAGCAACTCAGTGTATGGAACCATGGAAATAGCCCCAGAGAATCCCTGCGTGTCGAGATATTTGCCTGATAATTCCATTCCATAATGCGTGATTTCGTTGCACCGGAGTCCACCATAAACATGAACTGTTTGTCTCCTATCTCCGGCCCCCGCCAAGGGTTCCTCTTCAGGGTGGATTGTCGTTGACCGAACATGCAAGTGCTTTCTGTCGGCTGTTCTAATTGGGATATGTGTTCATTCAGGTGAATGAGACAGGGTTATCTCCCATCGCTGTTGCTCCTCCGAAGGGGGCGGTAGCCCCGACTGGTACCCAACTGACTTGGGCCACAGCACCCAGCTGTTGCTGCGGTGGGTGCCGTACCTGTATATCAGATGCTTGAGGCTGATGATTGTATGTCTGGGGTTGCCCCTGTAGATACCCTTGATTCTGATATACTTGACCCTGTTGCAGATACCCTAGTTCTTGGGGTCCTTGGGGCCCTTGGCCCTGCTGCTGTGACCCATAATTATACTCCACTGCAGACCTGCTCCTGCATTCCCTTGCAAAATACTCCCACCTCAAACAATTCCAACATTGTGATGATCCAAACCCATCCCCACTGGGTCCAAATCCCACCCCTTTTTCTCCTTGGAAGCCCCCCTCTATCTCGCTGTGGTCCTCTTTGCTGCCACTGTGGGCCAGGATACTGTTGCCCCCACCACACTGTCCTTGTCCTCCTTCAGCCCAGAGCGTAGCAATAGTGGCACTCACGATCTGCTGGGTGCTCTCTATCCCTACCACCTGTACTGGTGTTGACACAGGTTCCTGGACAATAACCTATGCCTATTTCTTTTCTACCAGTTTCACTTCCTCAGCTTGACGCCTTTGAGCGGTTTTCCTTTCCCGCTCCCTGATTCTGTTGCAATGGTGCACTATTATACTCTGTATCTCCGGCCACCCCTTTGCTTTGATAACCAAAATCTCATCGAACGTCTTCTGCACCTCCTTTGGCAAGTCCCTCTTAACAATCAAATAGAAAAATGGTATTGAACGATCCCACGGTCTCGGGAGGATAGCTCAGGGACAACGCACTCACTTTGGAAGCAAGACGACGCAGAGGAACACGGGTTCGATCCCCAGGTCTGTGCTTAGAAGCCTCTGGGTATTAAGCACGTTATAAATAACCAATTACAATTACACGGTCCTCCTGTTTCAGTTCTCCACATCTCTTGTAATTTAAGAATGAATTTAGCTGGGTCCTCATCATCACACATTGTATACTGCATCAGGGGACTGTAAATCAGGGTGTCTGGGAAATCCCTTCGTAGCGCATCCCACACCTGTGCTCCAATTCTGTTGAAGGATGCTCCATCGGATGTGTTGTCCCCCACGGTTATTCCCAGATACCCAGCTTTTACCCACATATTCCCGGCCTGATCCCCAATTATAGCAACCATCAAGCTCTTGCTGTCCCCTATTGCCAGGGGCACCCATGCTGTTTGCTTTTCAAACTAATGTATCCACTTACTCGCCCCGGCCGTGAGCTGTGGGAGAGCCTCAATGAAGTTGTTTTTATCCATCTTGGACCAGGGCACATACCGTGTTCTCCATGCCCCCTTATTCACGAGTGGCATCTGCATCTTCGCCCACTTCCCACACCCTTCTTCATAACAACCCTTTTCTTTACCAACGCCATCCGGCCGGCCCTATTCCTCAATCTGCCCCCGCCACAAGCCTTCTCCTTGGGGGTACTCTCTGCCGCCTCTTCGCCACTTCCTTCTTCTTTACCCTGTCCCTCATCCTCCCTCTCATCGTTTCCCAACACTGTATTCCCATGTCCAAGGACTGTCCACTCCACTCACCCTTGCTTCCCTCCTTCTCACCACATACACTTCTTATTCCTTCATCATCCAACCTGAGCAGCAACTCCCCTGATCTCCATTCTCCCAATCCTTTTTCCGACACCCCTACATCCCTTACTCCTCATGAGGATGCCTTGAGGAGGCCTGCATCCTGTTCAGCTCTGCTAGCAACTCTACCGACCTATCTTTGAACTCCCTTGACCTGGCACCTGCGGATGCCGAAACCTCAGGCGGGTGTGTGTATGGTGGTGGGATGGTGGTAGCCTGTTGTATTACTGGTACTGAAGGGGTCACTACCACTGTGGGTACATAGGTTGGATTTGTGTACCCATCTGTGGGACAAGCTGTCAAGGGATATAAACACCCGCGCGCCGCTGACACCCCACCCTCACCTTCTCCCCTCTGGCACTTTCCATCTTTCTGTATATCTGTGGCACTGCCCCGTCCCCTTGGTCCTCCGTGTCCTCAAACATTTGCCAGAGCTCTAACATTTCTTTTCTCTTCTGTAGCCGTGTCCCCTTATACTTAGCTACTAAAAATGTGGACATAGGTTCCAAGACGCTCTCATTGTGGGAGCACCGCTCCGGCCACTGGCAGGGCATCCCCCCTCCTTCCATCTCTATGATCCACTGCTTGTGGTATTTCTCCACCCTGTCACGATATGGTGGCAGAGCCCTTATACATATACTCTATTGGTGTTCCTCCCCCCATGCTGGTGCTGTCTAGGATTAACTAATCCCGCAAAGCCCCGCTGATGCGCCGCTGCTTGCGACAATCGACAACAACAAAAAAAGAAAATCCCCCCCACCCTTTTCTGTCCTCCTTCCACTGCGCACACACTACTTCACTAAACCATTCAATGCCACACTGCAACACACACAATTATTGCCCCTCCTAGGGTCTGTTCTTCATCCAGTAAAACATTAATACAATCAACTCAAATAACAAGCTAAAACAGCCACCACTACTTGTTCCAGGCTTACTACTTCTATGAGAACACTACTTTTATTTCCGTATTCCTCCTTTAAATAATATATTTTATGTGGTACCACTTTCCCTCCCCTTCTGGGGAGGAGCTACCTGCCTTACCTTTGCCTTGCATTATAATGCCATACGGAAACAATCTCTTCAAAGTACAAACATCAATATGAAATAACACTAACCACAACCAAATCACATCAATGACCTCGCTCTACACATCTCTTACAAAAGTCTACTCACGTGTGTGCTCACCTGAACTCCTCCATCACAGGGTTCCAACACCGGCCTGCACTCTCCTCAGAGTGAGGTCTGCTCTTAAAATGGCTCCTGCTAAACCACTCGGAACACATGTTTTTTTCGGGACTGGTCGCTGTAAGTGGGTGCAGCTCCTTCTGGAGAAGCAGCCTGGAAGCCTCTGCAAATATGGCGGGGGGCGCTGGGATCACATCGGGGTCACCAATTGAAAGCAGGTCCCTGAACGCTCACACCAGCGAGAAAACAACCCACTAGGGAAGAAAGGCCCAAGTCGATCTTGTAAGGATAACAAGTTTAAATCTCATGCACAGAGGAGAGCAACAGCAAACAACTCTGCTGCTAAGAACGTACTGCCAAAAAAGGGAACAAGCAGAGACTTAACAGGAGACACATCGTCATAGTGACACAATGCATATAGTTAAAAACCTGCGCTGCTGGTTGGTGTGCTCCTATATAGGACCCGCCTGCCCCATAAGGGATACCAGCTCACTGGTTCCAGCCCACTCTGTCCGTCTTCCATCACGTGGGTGCTGCAGAGATCATCTTCTCACCGACGAAGGTCAAAGAACAAATTAACTACACTCTTAACACAATGCAACTTTATCACTATACAGTGCACCAGGCAGGCTTTAAAGCTGGCACAAAGGACAGTCTCGGGCACTCTAACCTACACACACACACACACACACACTTCACATACTCCCTTCCTCGCCATCCAGCTCCAAGGTCTCCACCCTCGTTTTGAAGTATCATTTATCCCTCCCAGCACCTCGCAATACAAATCATATGATTGTAGCTCAAAGAAGTGCAATGTCCATCCTCTTTTGAACATTACAGGACTTGTTACTTTGGGGTTGGTGGTCAAAGGGCAATGGTGCCATGCAATTCGCGGATCTTGAGGTTTAGTCAGTTATATGGGCTATAATTCGTGGTCGTCAGGGGATGGGCCGGGTCATGCTTTGGCCAGTGTGAGATAACATGCACACCAGGCGCTGGTCTGTGATTGCGGCCTTGTAGGGCACATTCCTTGTGGATAGAAAAACATCTTTGCAACACTGTTAAAACAATAAATGAGCTTTATGGTAGTTGGGGGTGTGGGTTGTCCTCGCGGGAGCACAGGCATGGCTGGAGACTTCCCTTGTCTCGAAATTAGGGCCTAGTGCATGGAATGCTGCATTCGCCGTGCAGGCCTGGTCTCCAAACTATGGTTACTAACGTCTACCCAGAATGCACTAACATAAATACAAAATGGCAGTCTTGCTCGTGTCTTGGGCTACACTATGTGCGTTGATTATATTGGGGTGGAGTCCTACCACTGTCCTTCATGTCCCCGGGATCATCATAGTGCTTCAAATGCTGCTCGACTTACTCTAAAGCGCTTAGGGTGGTGGTCCGCGGTTGCCGCTTCCCAACAGGTCTTTTAGGAGACAAGAATGCTTCCAATAAAGTGATATGCTCATAACAAAGAGCTTTAAGTATTGCGCAGGGAGGCAGGGTTGGGGTGCAGTATCAAGTAACCGATTACAGACACCCTCTGAACACTACTATTTTTGTGAGGGAACGCTGCAGGGTTTGGGTTTTGGCATATCCAAATTGCGAGAGTAAGCAAGTATGGCGTCTGAAAACCTTTCATACAAGGAAAGGCTGTAGACGCGATAAGAAATAAAATGAGAAATGGGCGGGGAGCAAAACCCTGGGAGGACAGAGTAAGGGGCTGTTAAGTACTGTTAGCAGCTGACGCAGTTGCATCTGACTGTGTGTGCTGTTTGACCGGATCACAGCAGCAAGTCTGCAAATTCCCCCAAAAGTGTCTGCTTCCCCCCACCTGGCTGGCACTGCACACTGAGCGGCGCGACAGAGGGACAACTGCTATTGCCATCCCTGTCATGAAGTTTCCTTCTCGCCTCCTGCTTGGACTGAGATCCAGGTGCTGGGGAACTGCGGCTAATTTACCAAGCGAGCCAGTGGGGTTGCAGTTGGTTAATTGAAAGCACACACAAGAATGAACAATCGCAGGCATCAGTTGCAGACCCTTCAATAAGTAAGCATTTTATTTTTCTGCCAAGATGATAGCGCCTCTGAAGAAGCCAACTTTTATCCTCCATCGTACATCTAAGTGCGGAAATCTGAGCGCTGTGCTGTCCCGTTTACATACAAGTCGGCTCTTTTCTCCCGATCGAAGTGACAAAAGGGTTGAGCTGGTGGTGGTGTTTGCCAGTTAAGTTCAGTGTTATGTGGCTATTGCTAAGCAGATATATAAAAAAAGCATACATGGGGAGAACGGGAGGTGCAGTGGAAATCAGAGAGGTAGGCCGTGCCCACAGCAACTTTTTTCTTGCCAAGGCCAATACTTCGTGTTTGCTGGAGCTTTTGCCTCCCTCCAGTTGCACACCCTTACGCTGCCAAACCCACATGAAAAAACATGAATTTCGAGGTTTAGATTGTGGGAAATTTCACACAACTTGCATAAAGAGAAATACAAATTAAAAATACACCCGTTTTATTTACAGGCTTTCAGATGCACGAACACTGGTGAAACGTTATTTTTCATACGGCTTGCAGCATTCATGGGCGTTGTACGCATTTCGCGATTGGATAACTCATCAAGTGTTATCCAATCACGAGGCGCATAGCTTCCGTCATCATGACAGGAGCTGAGAGTGCCAACTCCGAGCATGGCCAGCAGCTATTCATTTTGTTGGAGAATTGTCTCTCCATGGGAGTGCTGGAGTTTGTCTCCCTCTGCTGGAGACTCCCACGAGAGACTTGGCGTGTCTACGAGACTTGGCCATTTACTCAATGGGGTGCTGGCTCGACACTGGAACAGACCTAGAGCTTGCCTGAGTCCAAGGATGCCTGAGCTGAGCCTGGCTCACTGTTGTGATAAGAATGCTGGAGGTGGAACGTTTGGGTGGAATGTGGGCCTGGGAGCGGAACAGGATCTAACTGACATTTTGTAATGGGAAGAGCTAACTAGTGGACGAAATAAATGTCACTTACCTGCCGTCTCTGTGTCTTCTTACCTACTGGGGATGCAACACAGTAGCGCCACACTCGCCCCTCTCTATCCCTGGCACATACATATTGTGGGGTCGGCTGTGGGCACACGGCTGGCTTCACAGGTGCTGGGGGACCAGCACCCTGTTGGGTTTGTCAGTGTCACCCAGACGTATGGATGTTGCAGGGTGGGACCCTGAGAGACCATAGGGGACATGGGCTGGGTCCCAGGGGCACCATGGATGCTGGGAGCATCCTAGATGGTCCACCCCAGGCACCCTCCAAGGGCACCAGCTGGTCTGGGGGCTCAGACCAGCTGGGACCTGCAGGACCGTGATCACACGGTGTGGGCCTACAGGCAAGGGCTGCATGACCATGGTCACAGGGTGTGGGCCCTGCAGGCCCAAAATGAGAGACAGAGTCAGCAGTTCCATTGTTGGCGTAGGCTGCCGTTCTAAAGCGCGTGCATGCAGGGGCTCCATTTATTAGGTCGGTCCATGACAGTCATGGCCCATCTTAAAGGGCAATACATTTGGGAGCGTCACACAACAATACACAATAAAATACAGCACACATTATATACTGTAAATATATAGACATGCACTTATTTAGTATTGCAAAAGAGTTAAAAACAATGGAAAATAAGTAATGTTATGCTATGCTAATAGGATTTATGCCACACATGGCTGCCATTTGCATGGTCTCCAGGCACTTTGGCTGATCTGAAAAAAGAAGGGGTGGTCTGTTAGTGGGAGGAGAGAGAGTGCACAAGGGCCTATTACGGTTGTGTTGGTGGTTTCAGTTAGAGAAAAAACAGTCACTGTGTGTGAGTTTGCTTCTAGGTGCTATGGGTTGGTGGGCATGTGTGTGCTTGAGTCTGTATTGGAGGCCTTGAGTTCCTCGAGTTCCTCTGGTATAGGGGTGCAGTGACCGTTGCTATTGTGCGAGTTATTGGAGGAGGTGTGGTTTGGTGTCATAGTGGGTGTGGGGTGTTGTGGTTACCAGGTGTGAGTGGCATAGTTGGTTGGTGTGTTTGCAAGAGTATTTAGAGTTCTGGTATGGAGAAGAGGATGATCCTCGTACCAAGGTATAGGGTTGAATCATTGTTGCGCAGTTTGAGTAAACTGAAACTCACTGTGCGTGATTAACAATGTTAGGGTTCTATGTCAGTGGTAGGCCAATACGCTTGGATCACATGACCTGGGAATCCAGAACCAAGGTGCAGTACTTCATGCTGTACCGCTTTGCATTAAAGCTACATGCTTCTCTTTGACCATGGACCATGGTTTGGCGAGTTAGATTTGCAAATCAAAGAGCCATGTTTTCAGTGCTTTCTTGAAGGTCAGATGTTCCCCTACTGTGAACATTCCCTTGGGAAGGGAGTATCAGAGTTTCATAGAGATGTTTGAAAAGGATGATCACACAAGAGGTCCTTCTAATTTCTTGGGTTGGCACACTTAAGGGCAGCTATCATATTACATTTTTGACCGACAGTGCAAGTGGGACACTTTTGCAACAGGACCACATACCATATAAAGGAAGTTAAAACAATATTAAAAACATTATTTAACAGTGGTGCCTGCTGAACTAGAGTTTTGTTGAAAAGCGATACACCAGATTTCATTTTTGAATATTGTGTGGGTTTAAGATATATGGCATTGCCAGATCTCAGAGTTCTTTTTGGTGTGTAAATGGAGATTTTTTCTTGCAGGAATTCTGCTCCTTGGCCCTGAATTGCTCTGTGAACAGTACAAAAAGTTTTGAAATCGACTATTTTCTTTGCTGGTAGCCAGTTTAGGGATCTTAGTGCGGGCGTGATGTGTTCTCACTTGCTGTCTTAGTATGAGTCTTGCAACTGTGTTCCGGATCTGTTGCCTTTTTTGGTGAAGTAGTTAGACATTCCAAGTTCAGTACTGGCATACGCAGTTGTACAGAGAGATTGTTGGACATGAATATGATTTGTTTTGTCCAGGTTGAGTTGAACACTCTTGCTGCTCATTCAGGTGTTGATTTGTGAGAGGCAGTTCACAAGCGTTTCGCCTATTTTCTCTCTGGTATCGATTTTGTAGATAATTTGATTATCATCTGCATAGTTGTAGCATTTGAGTATGTGTCCCTTGATAAGTTTCCTGAGTTGGGTCATATAAATGTTAAGTGGCGAGAGGGATAAGCCTTGTGGAGCCCCACTATGATTGGGCTCGATTTTGTGCTGAAGGGTGGTATTCAGGTTGTTTCTGTTCTGTATGTAAGGATTTCATCTACTGGAGTGAAGTGTTGCTTATCCCTGCTTCTTGTATCATTTTGATGAGTTGCAGGCTTGACTGTCAAAAGCTGATGAAAGGTCTAATAGTATCAGAGCAGAAGCAATGTTGCAACAAGAGTTCATTTTTAGGTTGTCCCAGATGGAGTAGCACTGATTTAGTTCATCTCATAGGTCTGAAGCCGACTAATAGCAACCATATACTAATAAAGCAGTAGGGTATGTGACGAATCTGAGGATGTCATCCCGTCTTCCTTAGGGGGAGACCTTTCCCATGAGGCTAGGGCAGAGTGTCCACAGTACAATAATCCCCCTGCATGTGTTTGGTGCACCGGGGAAGGATCGCATGGGGATGGAAGCCCCCTATGGCATCGCGGACAATTGCTACCAGAGAAAGCAGTATTCTTCCGCCTTAATACACCCATTTCCCCTCTCAGAAACCAAATTCTTCCCCCTCCCTGGTAGCCAAACTAATATACTCTGTTGTGAGGTTGGGGACTCTAATATACTTGAAAAACATCACCTATTAGAAAATACTGAATGACCTTACTCAGAGGGGAAAACCAGTACAGGCCGAGGAAGATCACTCAGAGGAAACCAAGTGAGCGGTCTTGTCTTTTTTGCAATGTGAAGGGCCTGAATGAACACAGCTGGCCAGCGCAAGAGTTTAAAAGGAGCTCAGCTGTAAAGTAGGGGCAGAATGAACCTCTGAGGAGTAACAGCAGGATGCCTCCACTGGGCGGGCAGAGAAGTCAAGTGAGAAACCACAAAGCGAGGGGAAGGAAAACCCAAAGAAGGTCTGTGTAGGAAGGACCGACAGGGTTGCTGCCATTACTTACCTCCAGGTGACCACGGCACCCACCAGCCGCTTGCAAAGCAGGCCGTGCAATATGAGTAGGAGAGATGCTTGTGGAACCGGCATCAACGAGCAATACAAGAGCTGGGGAAACACCAGTACCGGTCAAAAGAGAGAACAAATACGTGGGTTTACCAGAAAGTGTTGGAGGTCCGTGAAAGTTTGAGGGTGATTATAAAAGTTGGACGAAGAGGATCTGGGACCCTGCAGTTGCATACCTGGCAGGAGAGTGAACCAAGAGGCAACAAACCTCTGCAGTTGCCTAGTTGGCAGGAGAGTGAACCAAGAGGCAACAAACTTGTGTGAGTCTGGGACCCGCACCCATATCAGAAACCAAAGTCTAAAGCCAAGAGGTGTGATGCTCTAAATGCATTGGTGGGACAGGGACTCCTTGTTCCTGTCCTCTACCTCCTTCAACTGTGTGTTCTGCTCATTTTCTGCAAAGGAGTCCAGTCTGGGCCGCTGGTAGTGCAGCTCTTCATTTTGTTCTTGGTGAACAGTACCCATGGGATACCCTAGGGCATCAATGGGTAGGGGTACAACCCTGTACCCCTAGTGGACATTTTTGTGCACATGTGTGGTGCCCACAGAGCAGGGTATGGGCTGATGGCAGCTACATACTTAAGTGACAGTGGCTCTAGGTATCCTCCATGTTTGGGATACCCAGGCCCTGCCATAGGAATCAATGGATTCCTACACAAAGGCAAGATGGGCACTGGTGGCTTCTTGGTTTCCTTTGCCTTCACGCACCCCTCCCCCTTGTATCTCAAAGTCATGAGAAGCCCTGGCTATGTCCCCTTCCCCTGAATGGATGTTGGGTGGAAGAACCATATATGGCTCTGTGGCTGCCTCCTGCCAGACTGGCTGAAGCCTTCCCAGGGGCTGCTTGATGTGGGTGGAACCTACCTGAATGGAGCGAGTAGTCAATATGCATTCTGTGTTGTGGGTGTCTGGTTTCTGGTGAATAGCCTGAATGCCTGTGAGCCTGATTGGGTGTTGCCTGCACTTGTGTTATTGGCTGGCTGAGCCTAGCTCAGCATGAGTGAATGGGGAATCTTTAGTATAACAAGGAGCCTCACACTCACCTTGTCAGAAGCTGTAACAAGAAGCCTGAAGCTGAAGTCAACTTAAGCTTACATTCTGAAGTCCAGCTAAAGGAAGAGGTCTGCAGCTGCAAATCTTCAAGCAATCTGAAAGCTGCTGTGCTGACTCAAGGACTGAACCAGGGAGGACCTGGATAGCTGACCTCTTCCCAAGCTATGACGGAACATTGTGCAACTGCTGCTCTTCACCCGAAGTGTCCAGGAAGCCAGCCCTGTGTGCCTGCTGTCCGGAGAAGGAATCTTTGTGGGTCGAGAAGAGGAGTGCCTGATCCTCTTGGAGCCAAGAAGGTCCATCTGTGTCGCCCAGGTCCGTAAGAGTTTTGCGATGGCTGAAAACTAGGATGCTGAGTATCGCCCAAAAGAGGCGGTACTCTGGCATAGTGCTGCTTGACACCCAGAGGTGCGAAAGTTCAGAATCATTGAAGAACCTTCAAGGGGCATCCCTGCCATGACATCTATCCACTTGTCCAAGCTGGAGATGGTCCAGGGTCGCTGCCTGCAGTGGAGTGTGCACCGGTGGGTTTCCCGGCACCAAAATCCAAAGAAGAAGTCCTGAGTGTCCAGACTTGGTGAGGGACCATAGTCCAGTCCAGTGGCCATACCCAGGTTGCCAGAAGCCATCCTGAGGTCCATTTTGCGGCTGCAGCATCGAAGAACTGAAAGTCAGTAAACCGAGAAATCACCACTTCGACTGCCAAGGCACCCAATGTACTGTGACGAGGATGAGCATCTTCCGTCCTTAGGAATCATCCAAGGGGCTGTAGGGAAGGCATGGTATCACAAGTATGACACTGACACAATGGATACACATTGTAAAACCTTTATTGAAAATGTTGGGGTCGGAGAAACTACTAATTTGCCCTGTAACTAAGATGGGACTAGTCATGACTATCAAACGATGAACAAAACAGTCCTAGTGGGGTCAATTAATTCAAAATGGCCTATGCTAACAAAATCTCCTGCCCGCAGTGGAGTTGTGTAACGCTCACCTGGTTCTCGCAGAGGCGCCGGTCTTGACTGGGCGAATACCAACCTTCAAAGGTGATGTGCAGCACCCGGTTGGCTCTTTGGGCTGGACCTCTGTGCGCTGTATGCCTGACGTGCAGAGTAAGATGTCTTAGGTAAGTGAATGCCGAGCTCTCCATCTGCCTCGGGGCAGGGTGCTGTAACCAGTTTCTTCACTGGATAGGTAGCGCAGGCCTCTTGACTCCAGAGGACTGCTGTCCGTCGTTTACTGCACGAACGGTAAGTTTCGAGTAACTCAAATGTCTTTAAAGTCTTTAATAATGATGTCTCTTGTTTTGCAGGGTTCCGGCGATGGCGGATGACGGGCTGAAGTGAGTTGAAGATGGAGCCCGTGTGATGAATAGAAGCGCCTGGAAGCACGTAAGTAAGCGCTTGTTGCCAGCTTCACGATGCGCTCTAACTGTCTTTTTATTTTGCAGGTACAAGTTCGGAGCGGCTGCAGGGTGCCGGGATACCCACTGGGTTAGATGTGGAAAGGAGTAATGGCACGTGAGTATTAAAGTTCCCCAATGTCTTTAAACGCACCTTGTTTTGTCTTTCAGATGCGGGATGCAGCGCTGACGGCCTCCGGAGCGTGCGAAGAGTTGGTAAGCTTTTGTCTTTCAGATGCCGGAATGCAGTGTGAAGACCTCCAGAGCGCACGAAGAGTAGGTAAGCCTTTGCCTTTCAGATGCCGGAATGCTAACCTGTTCTTTCTTGTCTTTATAGGTGTTGCTGAAGACTGGATTCAGGATGGTAAGCCTTTTTCCTTAGGCCCAGGACCGGATGCAGAAGACACGATGAGCGTTCTGCTGCAGAGGGTGCAGAATAACGCAAAGCAAGATTCATCCACCGGGTGTGGTTTAAATAGCCTCCTGTAGTGCTTAGGTGTCTCCTTCCACAGCCACGCCTAAGTAGGAAAAGAGTTCCTGGTAAGAAAAGAGTTCCTGCCTTCCAGAAGAGTTCCAGTGTTCTGAATCTAGGGAGTGGCTCCAGCCCCACCCAACAGGAAAAGTAGTTCCAAACAGAAGAGGATCAGAGGCTCAACTGGCAGGCAAGTAAGCAGCATGGTCTGCGGCAGGTAAGTCCACCCAAGCATTATGAGCCCGGCGCTTCCAGCGCTGGGACTGGGCATATTTATGAGCCTGGTGCCACTGCCGCCAGGACTGGGTCCAAAAGGTCCCAATTGGGACTGGTTGGCACTCGGAACCTGGGTTATGGATCTGCTTCCAAGGGAGTTGGGAAAACCCTGATCTTTTGGAAGCAGAGATCATGACAAGTTGCTGCCCATGCCATACGCCACAGAATACAGGGTCTCAATCCCTGCTGTGGACACACCGATGTCCCTAGGGAGCCTGAAGCAGAGGGGCCAGCTGATTAGACTTGCAGAGTGGGGGTGGAGGGGTCTGTGTCCTAGCCCCCTTGCAGTACTGAGCTCAAACACGACTCGGCAGGACATGGGGCTTGGATCTTGAAGTGGGCACATTGAAGATCCGCTGCAGGCGGGGTCTGTGTCCCGGCCCCCTGCGGTGCATTACTGAGCTCGGACAGGAAGAGAGCTCACAGAGGCCTGCATTTACTATGGGTGACTGGCAGGATTGAAGATAGGTCTGGGCCTCACGCTTCTGGACACTGGGCCCAGGCCGGGTGGTGGACCCATTGAAGATCTGGCTCCTGTGGGTTCTTGAGGCAGGAGGCAATGGGGTCCACAGACCAGATTGTGGAATGTGGAGGTCCTGGGCCACGGCCCCCCCTGTGACTTTTTCTGAGGTATGGGCGTAACATTCAGGCCCCATACACAAAGGAGGACATAACAAACATTTTTTTTTTTTTTTTTTATTGAACTTTACACAGTTAAAACTGAGTTTTGTCAACGAAAACAGTAGCAGATCCGACCAGGACGAAACTCTTCAGGGATCAACAGAAGGAGAGAAGAGAGAAGAAAAAGGAAGAGAGACGACTTCCTTTTTGTCATTCCGCCATTGTTGAGGCCAATGAGGAGGTAGTTTCCACGAACTCATTGGCGTTAGTCTGCATGCTTTTTGTAAAGACTAGATCGATCAATTTAGACAGTGCCTGAGACCATTTGGTGTTCTCCCCGGAAATTAGTCTATTCCATATGTCGTCTTTCTGCAAAAACCATAGTCTCTCAGACAAAGTGAGTAGATAGACATTTCTTATGTCATTAATGGCGATGCAATCCATTATCAGATGTTTTAGTGTTTCAGTTGTATTTGGGTTTTTACAGAGACGACAAAGTATTACAGAACCCTGATTTCTGAGCGCCAATATCTCTCTGGTTGCTAGCAAGTTAAAGCGGGCTCTCATAATCACGTTTCTCAGTTTTTTTGCAGGTGTAAGGAACTCATGGTGGCAACAGTAAAGACAGACAAGTGATCACAGTTCAAGGGTGTTTCTTAAACTGTATGCAGGTTGGAAAAACACCTAATCTAAACCTAAATCTAAAATGGGAGCAAGCATCGACCATCAAATGAAAATAAAGCAGTCCTTGAGGCGTGGTGTCAAATAAAAAAGACCTATACTAAGCAACCTATTGTCAAACCTTACAACTAATACAAAAAAGGGTGTGGGATGGTTTTCAAGAAAAGAAAGAAGTTTTCACAAATATTATGTCAGGATGCGGTAGCTTGGACCTTCCTTCCCCACGTTTTGAGCACGTGGTAAGATGGGATATTGGAGCACATAACACAATCGAGCTTTCCCAGCACGAGTCGACAGTTCCACTTGCAGCCATCAGGACCGTCGATAGCCAAGTCTCGTTTTCTTGAAAGTCTCTCGCCTTGCATGGCCCGACATATTCAATAACAAAACAAAAGTTCCTTTAACAAAAGGAAAGTTTGTTTCCTGGTTTTTCTTTGGGTGAGGATTTTTTCACCATGGGTCCACCTCTTTCGGGCGCTGACCTCTCTTTACTTTTAGCCTCCCTCCTCTGGGTTCACTATGGCTTTTCCTTCACTCACAAATCATAATGTCTTTTTAAACGGTTCCAGTGGACATCCCACGGCCGGGTTCACCTTTGTCAACACACTGTTCCTTGGGACTTTAGACTTTGCCCCCTTCTCGCCAGCATTCCTCTTCCGGGTTCACATTTGCCAACTTCACCTTTACATTAACTTTTCATGGGATTCACTTCCCTTGCTTTCTTTAAAGTTTGTAGGTCAACGGCTTTCGACTGTATAGGGATTTTGCTTGACCTCCAGTATGACCACTTTGACCTAACTTGGCGGCTCTCCTATGGCCTTTGGTTTCAGTAGTTTTACTCAGATGGGGATCGACCAGAGTTACTTGGAGTAGCCCCCCTGTGGTGCATGTCCCCTTCTGCAGTTGGTTTCCCCACTTTACTATTTTACAGTTCTTTAAACTTTCTCAGTTTGTGACTTTCATCCACCACAGCCCGGTTCTTATCTGGAGTCCATGCCGGTACCACGGAAGCAGGAGTCTCCCTCGCTCCAGCTTATCGGCGTCAATACTCTCCGTGTACCATTCATATCTGCTGCAGCACACTTGGGCTATTGTCCTCAGTCTTAGGTTTCTTTCAACTGAGAGTTCTGGGGGTTTTGTTGAAAAAGGCAAGACCGTGTCTCTCTTTGTTAGCCTCTCGATATTTGCCACCTTTCTCCTCCTCTTGAACTGCAGGGTCTGGATAGCTGTCTCATTGTGCGGTCTGCCTTGCTCGTACTGTGCTCTCTTGCTCCACCTTTTATCCCTGTGCGGAAGGGATATAGGGCCGTCAGGTGTGTTTGATTCTGATCAATTGTTTTGGGACATGTTAGGTAAACAGCTCTGGCGTTAGTCCGTTCTCTGGTGTGTCGTGCGAAAGTGTTCGTGTTGGAAAAGGGGGTGAGGGGCAAGTGGCTTTGAATGTCCTACGTGGTAGGATGGGGAAAAGATGTTGGAAGTAGGGGGATACTGTGTCTCACCCGTCGGTGTCCCAATCCCAGAGGACCCTCCCCCCATCCAGGTGATCCTCCCTCACTGGTCCACCCCGAGGAACTGGATTCAATAGTGATGGCCATGTCCTGACCACCTGGATGACAGATCCCTGGGGACTAGCTAGGGAGACACCTTCAGGTTTCTCACACAGGATGTCATGAACTGCCGATTGCGTCCATTCTGAATCGCTCTGGGCTTCCTTCCGAGTCCTGTTTCCCGATTCCTTGAATCCACTTCCTCTTCTATTTCCCTTCCTCGAACTTACCCTATCAGGCATTCCTCCTGGATCTTTTCCTGTGCTCGGGTCACAGCGTTCCATGCCTCCGAGTTCGGACATTGTTTCCTTCCTGGTTCCCGGTCCTGGATATCTGAACGCTACTTGGCGTAGGACTGTTATCCTCACGCTGGAATCCGAAGACCTGCACGCAGGCCTGTACAAATCCCGGAACGTGCAAAAGAAAACATCCAAGAAAGTCGCAAGCAAGGAGAAACAGGTGAGAAGGGGGAGACTTGTGACAGATTGAGACGCCATAAAACCGATACAAATACAGAGATGGAAGCTGCGGTTCAAGACCTCATGCGAGGTATGCAGGAATTAACCACTGAAGTCCAGAACCTTAAGGCAGAGAATGCTGCTTTAAAGCAGCTAGTCTTGTCTTGTGACTCTGCAGTCAAAGAAAGTGTCTTGTTGGGAGGAGTAGTGGACAAATACGATAGCTCTTCAAAGGCCCTCCGTGCCTTCCTTGATTCGTGTTTGGTGCATTTTACCTTCAAGCCCTACTACTTTTCCACCCCAAGAGCAAAGGTGGGATTCATGATCTCACACCTCACTGGTAATGCCCTGACTTGGGCAACCCCCCTAGTCAATTCGGGCGACGCACTCCTTGATGATTATGATGGGTTTGTGGAAGCCCTAAAAGCCATGTTTGATTGCCCAGAGCTTGTTTACAGCGCTCAAGAAAGACTACTTGATGTGACCCGCTTTAAACAACTAGTAAAAGTGGCTGATTGGTCCCAAGAAGCCAGCTTCACCCTCTTTCGAAGAGGCCTAAATGAAGAAATAAAGGAAGAGTTAGCCAGGGTAGTTCGCCCAAGCTCCTTCCAATCCCTCATGGACCTTTCCCTACAAATCGACTATCGGATCCAGGAAAGAAAGGCAGAGAAAAGAAAGTCTAAGTCAACATCCCAAAAGGCTGCCACAGACCACCCATACAAACCTGATCCGGCTGCATCCCCAACCGTGGACTCAGAACCCATGCAACTGGGGCCTTCTGTGGACCCATTACCCCACAAGAAAGGATGCGTCGAATTCACACTGGACTATGCATGTACTGCGCCTCCGATAAACACCTTGTCAGAGAGTGCCCTAACGCTCCACCACGGCGTTCGGGAAACGCCAGCTCCCGATCCTAAGTGGGGCTCAGTTTTGGGAGAAAGGTGTCTGCTCCTCATCAATTCCTTCCTTGACCTCTCCTGGACAAAACAATCTTATGATTCTACAGGCATTCCTATCGCCTTCTAGGAAAGAATCCCACCCCATCCTGGCATTAGTGGACTGCAGAGCCATGGGCATATTCATAGATCTTGATTGGGTCACTAGTCATAATATTCCCCATGAAACACGAGAGACTATGCAACCTGTTGAAGCCATTGATGGGAGACCCTTATCTTCAGGACCCATAACCCTTCAAACCAAAGAGATTCTTCTTTCAATAAACCACCACCAAAAGAGGATTAAATTTGATATCATAAGATCTGCCCACTATCCAATGGTTCTAGGCATGCCCTGGCTACAGAAGCATAACCCCCACATCAACTGGGCAGCAGGCTCCTTGTTTCTTGGTTCAGAACATTGTATGTCCCATTGTTTGTCCCCTACCACCTTACCAAGTTCCTTCGAAGACTGCCAAGAAACCCAGCAATTTCCGGTCACGGTCTCTAATGTTATCCGGATTCCCCAGGCCTACCAGCCTTCAGCAGTGATTCCCTTCAGAAGAATGTTTATTCTATCCGAACCTGAAAAAAGGACCCTCTGGGAATACCTGGACACCAACTTGGAAAATGGAACTATTCGACCATCCAAATCCCCAGCGGGAGCTTCCCTCTTCTTTGTTCCTAAGAAGGATTCCAAGGAGCTTAGGCCATGTTTGGATTACTGTGGCCTTAACCAATGCACTCTCAAGGACCGATACCCATTGCCTCTCATCTTGGACATCCTGGAAGCAGTGAGAGGTGCAGTCACCGTCACAAAACTAGATCTCAGGGGTGCCTACCATCTTATTCGTATAAAAGAAGTGATGAATGGAAAATAGCCTTTAGAACACCCTTTGGCCATTTTGAATACTTGGTCATGCCCTTTGAACTTGCTAATGCCCCTGCAATTTTCCAACGTTTCATGGATCGGGTCTTTTCTGACATGTTGTTCCTCTTCGTCATTGTATACCTAGACGGCATACTGATTTACTCCAAGGACCATCGGAAACACGAAGAACACGTAAGGGCAGTTTTACAACGTTTACGAGAACATAAGCTACTGGCCAAACCTGAGATATGTATTTTCCACGTATCAACTGTTCACTATCTCGGATCTGTTCTTAGCCCAAAGGGGATCGGAATGGATTCTTCCAAGGTTGACTCCATTCTATCCTGGCCTGTTCCAACCACTGTAAAACAAATTCAATCCTTCCTGGGGCTTGCTAACTTCTACAGGAAATTCATACCCGCATTCTCTGAGATTGTGCATCCCATTATCACACTGTTAAAGAAAGATACCCCCTTTCAGTGGACCTCAGCTCAAGACTTGGCGTTCCAACGGTTGAAGTCGGAGTTCACACAAGCTCCCATCCTAGCTCAACCCGACACCGACCGTCCCTTCCTTGTTGAGGCTGATGCTTCCAACTATGCCATCGGGGCAGTCCTGAAACAGGAACTTGGCGACAAGTTAGAACACCCCATCGCCTATCTCTCCCGCACCTTGACTCCCAGTGAAACTCCTTATTCCCTCCTGGAGAAGTAATGGTTAGCCATTCGTCAAGCCTTCACTGATTGGCGTCATCTCCTTCTGGGAGCCAAACACCCGGTACAAGTCCGTACGGACCATAGGAATCTTCAAGTCCTACAATCCCTGGAGTGCAGAAACAGTCGCCAAGCTCGTTGGGCCTTCTTTTTCGCTCAATACCAATTTCAAATCCATTATTTTCCTGGAACACATAACATCATAACCGATGCCTTATCCAGGTGTCCTGATTATGAACCCCTTAAGGCCTGGACCTTTCCCAAGATGTTTCCCAACACAATATTTGTAGCTCAAGCAGTTACTCTCCTGGAGGATATTCGAGTCCAAACTCAGTCCACCGAACCCTGGAAGGAGTTTAAGAGAAACAATCGGTGGAATCTCAAAATAAAAAGACGGATACCTATTTAAGGATATTCGGCTGGTCATTCCCACTCCTGGGTTGAGACAAAAGATCACAAGCTTATGCCATGATACTCTCCATTCAGGACACCGTGGCATCACCAACACCCTCCGTCTTATACAAAGACAATTTTGGTGGCCAAGGTTGAAGGATGACATAAAGACCTAGGTCTGTAATCAGAATAAACATGATAATAAAAGACCAGCAGGTCTCCTCCGCCAACCAGCACTACCAACAAGACCCTGGGAAATCATTGCCACAGATTTTATCGTGGAACTACCTTCTTCCAGAGGCTACACGACTATAATGGTTACCATTGATTTATTCACACATATGGCTCATTTTACACCTCCATACAAACTACCATCCTCATCTAAACTTGCTGGAATTTTTCTAGAACACATATTCCGGCTTCATGGACTACCTTCCAAAATCATTTCCGACAGAGGGCCCCAGTATATATCCCATTTTGGATACAGCTATGTCGGATATTGGGAATTCAACATGCCTTGTCTTCGGGCTATCATCCACAGACCAATGGAGCTACTGAACGAGTAGACCAAACCTTGAAACAGTATCTTCGCTGCTTTGCCAGACCAGGATGATTGGTCACTCTTGATACCTGTGGCCAAATGTAACGCTCAGCTGATTCCCGCAGAGGCGCCGGTCTTGACTGGGTGAATGCCGTATCTTCAAAGGTGATGTGTAACACACGGTTGGCTCTTTGGGCTGGACCTCTGTGCACTGTATGACTGACTCGAAGAGTAAGATGTCTGCAGATAGAAAATATGGGATTAATGAACTGGGGTTATTGGGTGCCTCTCTCCTCTTCCCTTTCTCTTCTCCTGTAGAACCCCAAAGGTTAACGCCCTCACCTTAGGTAAGTGAACGCCGAGCTCTCCATCTGCCTCGGGGCAGGGTGCCGTAACCAGTTTCTTCACTGGATAAGGGTGCAGGCCTCTTGACCTCAGAGGACTGCTGTCCGTCGTTAACTGCACGAACGGTAAGTTCTGGGCACTTCAAATGTCTTTAAAGTCTTTTGTAATGCTATCTCTTGTTTTGCAGGGTTCCGGCGATGGCGGATGGCGGGCTGATGAGAGTTGAGGATCGAACCCGCGTGAGGAATAGAAGCGCCTGGAAGCACGTAAGTAAGCGCTTGTAGCCTGCTTCACGATGCGCACTAACTGTCCCTTTTATCTTGCAAGTACAAGTTCGGAGCTTTAGAGAAGCTGAAGGGTGCTGGAATACCCACTGGATTCGGCGTGGGAAGGAGTAATGGCACGTGAGTAATAAAGTTGCCCAATGTCTTTAAACGCACCTTCTTTTGTCTTTCAGATGCGGGATGCAGCGCCGAAGGCCTCCGGAGCGTGCGAAGAGCTGGTAAGCTTTTGTCTTTCAGATGCCGGAATGCAGTGTGAAGACCTCCGGAGCATGCGAAGAGTAGGTAAGCCTTTGTCTTTCAGATGCCGGAATGCAGCGCGAGGCGTTGGTGACAGCCGATGGACCAGGTAAGAGATGCGCTGCCACTGAAGACCGTAGTGCTAACCTGTTCTTTCTTTGTCTTTACAGGTGCTGCTGAAGACTGGATTCCAGGATGGTAAGCCTTTGTTCCCTTAGGCCCAGGATCAGAAGCAGAAGACACGATGAGCGTTCTGCTGCAGAGAATGCAGAATAACGCAAAGCAAGATTCATCCATCGGGTGTGGTTTAAATAGCCTCCTGTAGTGCTTAGGTGTCTCCTTCCACAGCCACGCCTAGGTTAGAAAAGAGTTCCTGCTTTCCAGAAGAGTTCCAGTGTTCTGAACCTAGGGAGTGGCTCCTGCCCCACCCAACAGGAAAAGTAGTCCCAAACAGAAGAGGATCAGGGGTTCAACTGGCAGGTAAGTAAGCAGCATGGTCTGCTGCAGGTAAGTCCACCCAAGCATTATGAGCCCGGCGCTTCCAGCGCTGGGACTGGGCATCTTTATGAGCCTGGTGCCACTGGCGCCAGGACAGGGTCCAAAAGGTCCCAATTGGGACTGGCTGGCACTCGGAACCGGGGTTATGGGTCTGCTTCCAAGGGAGTCGGGCAAGTCCTGATCTTTTGGAAGCAGAGATCATGACACCAAAATCGCATACAACAACTCGGATCATTCTGCTATCAAGACCAGTCCTTTCTTTTGTAGGCAAGGATTTCATCCTTCAGTCCTACCATCCGTTCTTCCACATCCTACCCCAGTTCCTGCGATTGATACCTGGATTGAAACACTAATCAATCTACACAAAGAAGCAAAGGAACACCTAGAAAAGGCCTGAAGAGACGTTAAACAGTATGCAGACTCCAAAAGAAGGCCTGGTCCTTCCTATTCAATAGGTGATCAGGTCCGGTTATCCTCAAAACTCCTTCCTCGTCACCTACGACCAAATAAATTGGCTCCCAGGTATTACAGACCTTTTTCTATAAAAGAAATTGTTAATCCAGTGGCCTTTTGACTCCAACTACCAGAGTCATGGAAAAGGATTCATCCGGTCTTCCACACTTCCCTGTTAAAACCATATATGCAGCCCTCTCGAACTGCTCCAAGATCTACCACAGTGATTGTCGATAACCAACTCGAATATGAGGTCTCTAGAATGTGTGACTCTAGGTACCGACGTGGTCAACTGCAGTATTTGGTCGAGTGGAAAGGGTATCCTCCCAGTGAACGCACTTGGAAACCTGTCTCAAACATGAATGCCCCCCGGCTGATGATAAGATATCACCTCATCCACCCAGGCAAACCCAGAGGTGCCAGGCTTCAGAGAGGGCATACTGTCATGAACCGCCGACTGCATCCATTCTGGACATCGTGGTCCCTGACCCATAGAGGACTGAATTGCGTGATCCTTCCAACATGGCCGTTTGGTGCGGAACGCAGCTTGCCAGCCTTCACGCGATACGTTCAACTTCCTACAAAATAGTCACGCCCCCGCGGCTCTGCGCGTCTCAACGCTACTGCTCTGTGTAGTCAGACGTGTGTCGCCGGAGTTCGCTCAGGGCTTCCTTCCGAGTCCTGTTTCCCGATTCCTTGAATCCACTTCCTCTTCTATTTCCCTTCCTCGAGCTTACCCTATCGGGCATTCCTCCTGGATCTTTTCCTGTGCTCGGATCACAGCGTTCCGTGCCTCCGAGTTTGGACATTGTTTCCTTCCTGGTTCCCGGTCCTGGATATCTGAACGCTACTTGGCGTAGGACTGCTATCCTCACGCTGGAATCTGAAGACCTGCACACAGGCCTGTACAAATCCTGGACCGTGCGAAAGAAAACATCCAAGAAAGTCGCAAGCCAGGAGAAACAGGTGAGAAGGGGTGAGACTTGTGACACAGGAGATCAGGGCATTACGAGGTGAACTGCAGTCCTCGGTCTCGGATCGCAGAGGTGGGGTCGAGGTCCTGGAGAACAAATTCAAAGGTATGAAGAACAATCACCTTAATGCGGACCTTGTAGAAATGAAGTTTGAAGGGAGGTTGTCGGATCTTGAGACCAGGGACAAGGACTATCAGTTGAAAATGGATAATTTCAAAAATAGAGAGCGCAGGAACAACCTTCATGCGTTCGGTCTTCCGGAGTGGAAGGGGGAGTCTGCTAGTGATGTGGTGAAGACACTCAAGGCTCTGGTGAATGTCCTGTTCTCCGATGAAGGTGGAATGGAGGTGGAGTTCAAACGGGCGCATAATGGAGATATGGTCAGGGGAAAAGGTCCAAAATCTGTGGTAGTGAAGTACTTGATGTATACAGAGAAGGCTGCAGTCCTAGAAAGGGCGAAAGGCCTATGTCATAGTATGAAGGAGACACTGTACAAATCTATCAGGATCTCTCGAATTTCACTCTGGCCAGGCGTAGGAATTGCCGACTTCTCACTGCCTGGTTTTCTGAAAGGGCAATACGCTACAGGTGGACATTTCCATTAGCCCTGGTGTTCGAGATCAAGGAATGGACTATCGCATAACAAAAGTTTCAGAAGCAGAACGGGTCCTTCAGCATCTCTTGGGGAGCAAGAAGAATGGAGAGGGGAACCTAGTTGATGCAGTGTGGTTGGCCGGAAACCAAGGCGCTCTGAAGGGTTTGAGCCAATGTAAAAAGGTTCCTAGGGGATGGAAATTCCTGAGGCTCAACACTCCTTCGCCTGTGAAGTGATGTGGATTGATTTTTGTTTTTCTTGATAAGGGAGTATCATGAACGCTTCTGTGGTTTTTTGTGTTGCCTTTTGTTCTGGTTACTTGTTAAAATGCTGCAATGGGGATGGGGTGGAAGTTTGTCTTTCCTTGGTGGCCCAGCTTTTGATGGGCATCTCATGGGTCGGGATTGGCGAGAGACGGCGCTGGGCGGCATGAGGAACGGTTTAGGGTTTCTGGGACCTGGGAGGGGAGTATGCTACAACCTGCTTAAGTTGTGGTGGAGGGGACAATGGCAACGATATGTGGAAATAAATAAGGGGGGGCAGGCGGATCCCTTGGCTGTCAGGACCTTGAATGTGAAGAGGTTAAATTCACTGACTAAGCAAACGTTTCTTGCAAGTGAGTTTCGGAGATCTGGGTTGGACGTGATGATGTTGCAGTAAATAAGGATGTTGGATGGAGAGGAGAGGTGCATTCCATCTGGGCTGATTGGGGATGCGTTCTGGGCACCGGGCAGGTGAAGGGTGGGGTTGGGATCCTGCTGCATAAGAGGCTGAGGCTGGAAGATGTATTGGTATGGAGAGGGCAGAACGGGAGGGCTTTGTTGGCATCTGGTAGGAGAGGGTGTTTGGATGTCTTTTGCTACAATATATTGCCCCAGTAAAGGGCAGAAAGTCTTTTTGGCAGAGACCTTGGCCCAACTGATGCAGAAGTTAAGGGTATCATCATATTGGGAGAGGACTTCAATATTTGGGCAGACCCTAAGCTAGATAGGCCGACCATTGCGCGGTGGCAAACCAGATGACAGGAAAAGGGTGCTTCTGTGATTGTTTAGGCATACAGGGATTGCAGGACGTATGAAGACGGCTCCACCCGGGTGACCTGGGGTAAACTTTTTACTCCTCTCACCACGATACCTGCACGCATATTGATTATATCTGTCTGGGCTGGGAAATGATGGGCCGAGTGGAAACCTGTTACCACTTGTCTATTAGCTGAACTGATCACGATATGGTCTACACGGGATGTTCTCTTGTGGGACTGCAAGGCAGGGATTCACTTTGGATGTCTAATGATTCCCTTTGGAAGGATGCAATATTTTGTGAGGAGCTGAAGACAGGGATTAAGGAATACTTCAATATAAATGATACAATGTCACTCGGATGGGACCCTGGCGACTGACCCGGGGGACATCCTAGCTGAGTTCCGGTGATTCTAGGAGAATGTATAAGGCAAACGGGCCACAGGCATCCGAACAGCTTGGGTAGTTTTGTGGATATTGCTCCCCTGAACCTGCTTGGCGAGCGGACTGTGGAGGTATTGAGCACCCTAATTACGGCAAAGGATATCCTTAAAGCAATTAGAGATCTCCCGTCAGGTAAAGCTCTGGGATCAGATGGGATCACTTCGGAATTGTTCAAGGAATTTGGCTCGGGGGTTGCGCAATATTTGCTTGAAGTGTGGGACAAGGGACTTGAGTTAGGACATTTGCCGCCTACAATGCAGAAGGTATAATCACCCTGCTATTGAAACCAGATAAAAACTCGCTTGAATGCTCATCGTATAGGCGATCTCTCTTATCAATGTAGACCCAAAACCTTTTTCTAAAATCCTGGCCGACAAACTGCAGCCATTTCTCTCATCCATAATACACACAAATCAGTCAGGCTTCATCCCGGGAAGAAGTACAGCACTCGATCTAAGGAGGCTTTTTGGGGTGTTGTCCCAGGTACACCCCTCAATTCAGGCAATAGCAGAGCTTCTGGATATGAAGAAAGCCTTCGGTGGCATGGGATTGGCTGGTTGCAGAACTCGAAAAGATAGAGATCCCTCCTTACTTTCTATGTTAAGATGCTGCACTCAGGAGTGTCAGCCAGAATTGGGTTGTTTGGAAGACCTTCGGTGTCCTTTGTACGCACTTTTGTTTGCCATAAAGATGGAGCCTTTAGCTGTGAAACTGAGACAGCTGCATGAACAACGGCGGTGGGCACTTGGAGGCACTCGTGAATTGGTTTAACTTTATGCAGACGATATATTTTTTATAAGAAATTCTAGTACTAATCTAACCCCAGTGGTTCAGGATGTAGAAGCGTTCACGACTATATCCGGGTTGAGGGTGAATTGGTCCAAATCAATTCTGTTCCCGCTAAATGAGAGTACAAAACGAACAGTCGGAGCCGAGGGCTTTCGATGGGAATATGAGTCTGCAAAATATCTAGGTATACGTGTTAGCAGATCTAGAATACAGCTCTTTCGGGATAACTATGATATCAGAAGCTGAATTGACCGTTGGGACTCTCTTCTGGTTTCTCTCCTCAGGAAGGTAGCGATTGTTAAAATGATTATCTTGCCCAAATGTTCTTTGCTCAGCTGAAATTGCTGGTGATTAAGTTGCTGTGGAGCCCAAAATCACCCCAGACTCAATGGGAGTACCTAGTCAGAACTTGGGGAAGGGGTGGAGGCGGGCTGCCAGACTGAGTTATGGCAGTGTGTCCTTTGTCTCCTATTGGGCTAAGTCCTCCAGGCAACCCCCACATGTTAAATTAGAGAGGAGGGCGGTTTTCCCATACTCGTTCCAGAGCTCCCTGCTTTCATTTAAGATAAATGACAAGTGCCCCTTTGATCCAGCGGCATGTACAATACACGCATGGGAACGACTATGCCGAAGGGTGCAGATCTCATTCCCGTACACTGCACAACTCAACGTCTGGATTATTCAGGCCCTTGCCCCAACATATGACACAAAAATAAATTGGGATTGGTCAAGGCATAGTGTGCAAACCTTGGCAGACTTCTATCCAGGGGGATCCTTTGTTTGTTACAGTTTAGGAAGAAGCTTGGGGATATGTTTGGGTTAGCGTTCCAATTACACTGGCTCAGAGAGGCATTCACAGCGTGGTCGCCATCATATCCTTGGAAGCTTAGAACGGTCTCCCTGATGATATATATAGTGAATTCGACAATTTGCAGTATGATAGTGGCAACAATATATGCAATGTCTCAAAGTGATACACCTGGGGAAGCAATAACTAGCAAGGCGAAAGGGGAAAGGGATGTTGGTGAGGAAGTGGGGGATGTTAGGTGAAAGTCTGTGTGCGAACAGTCTAAAAGTGGCGATTAACTCCCGTTTTAAACTGATTCTGCTCAAAATCCTCCACCGAGCCCATCTAACCCCAGCGGTCCAGGCAAAGTTTGACAGTGGGTGTGATGGTAGATGCCCCAGGTGCTGTATAAAGGATGCCAATTTTATACACATGTCGTGGAGCTGCCCACATCTAGTCACCTTTTGGACGCAGGTGACAGAAGTGACAGAGGAAATGGTTAACTGCAAAGTCCCGCTTAATATTTTGAGCTGCATGTTTGGGTTGGTACAGGGCATCTCGAAGAGTGGGAAGAAAGGACTATCAATGAACAAGCTACTTTCTTACCTGGTAACGTTCTTTCGATGGGATGGTCCGACGACGTATTCCATATCTATGACAGGTAATGTCCACAGCTGTGCTGCTTCGGAAAATCTTTGCCGTCTGCGTTCTGCGTCGATGCGCCGTCCCCGAGGACCTCCTCCGACGGCCGATGTCACCCGATGTGATAAGTTGGACGCACAACGCCCATAGCCTCAATTATAGTTTTTTCCCAGAATGTGTGCCACCAGTTTTCTGCCAGTCGGACACACAAGGCCTTGCGGAACGCAAGCTGCAATCGCAAAAGAAATTCTGCAGCGGGGAAGGCAGGGAGGGAGCAATATGGAATAAGTCGTCGGACCATCCCATCGGAAGAACGTTACCAGGTAAGAAAGTAACTTGTTCTTCGAGGGGATTGGGTCCTCCGACGTATTCCATATCTATGAGAGACTCCCAAAGCAGTACCAAGCAAGGAGATGGGGAAAGAATTTAGAATACAAATTTAGCATGCCCAATCAAATTGCGGACTAGAGAACTGCCTTGCCAAAGGCCAGATCTTGCCCTCTGATGGAATCGAGGGAGTAGTGACGTACAAAAGTATGTACTGAAGCCCAGGTGGCTGCATCACAGATGTGACGAATAGGAACTCCCCTCTGCAGGGCAGTAGACGCAGCCACTCCCCTGGTAGAACGGGCCCGCAAGCCAGCCGGAGGATCCTTACCCGCCAAGCGGTAACACTCGGAGATAGCTAAAATAATACAACGAGACAAAGTCTGTTTCGTCACAACTTGTCCCAAACGCTTTTCCAGCGTAACAAATGAAAAGTTGACTCTGACCCGGGACATGCGCGAAATAAAAAAGCTCAATGCTCTCCTAGGATCAAGCCTATGGAGCCTCTCCTCTTCCTTACCAGGATGTGGAGGAGGATAGAACGCTGGAAGAACAACCTTCTGGCTCAAATGAAATTCCGAAACCACCTTCGGAAGAAAAGAAGGACAAACTCCAAGGACAACCCTGTCCTTATGAAACACAGTGAAGGGTGGCTTAACTGAAAGTGCCTGTAACTCACTCACTCCGCAACCACAAACTCAGTTTTCAGAGTCAACGGCCTCAAAGGGCAAGAATGTAAAGGCTCAAACGGAGCACTCATAAGAAACTTAAAAACAAGGTTCAAATCCCAACCTGGCACCAGAAAAGGTGACGGAGGGAACACATTAGTGAGCCCTTTCAAAAACTGCGAAATTAAAGGAATCCTAAAATAGGAACACTCTTCAGACGAGCGCTTAAATATGGACAGCGCCGCCAGGTAACCTTTAATGATCCCCACTTGCAAGCCCCTGTGGGCCAAAGAAAGCAAAAAAGACAGAACCATGGGAATGTCACATTCAAAAGGATTCACATTCTGAACTCTGCACCAGTCGCAGAACTTTCTCCAACGGCAACGGTACAGAGACTTTGTTGCCGGCCGCCTGGCCGAGAGCAACACCTCCATCACGTCTTCAGGGAGGCCCCAATCCTTATACCTCAACCTTTCAGAAGCCAAGCGTGAAGATTGAGGGATCTGACCTCTGGATGGAGAACCTGACCCCCCCTCCCGTGAGAGCAGATTGTCTCGGTAGGGTAGACGATGTGGAGGGCAGATGGACAAGTCTGGAAGGTCTGGGTACCACGTCCTCCGGGCCCACGCCGGAGCAATGAGGATCAATCGGGAACCGAACCTCCATAACCTCCACAGTTTTTGCGGGATGATGGGGACTGGAGGAAACGCGTACAGCAGTGGGAATGACCACTCCACCACAAACACGTCTCCTAAGGCTCCTCTTGGAGGAAATTCCCGCGAGCAAAACCTTTCGCACTTCCGGTTGACACTGGAGGCGAAGAGATCTACTTGAGGGGTCCCCCAAAGGGCGAAGATCTCTAGGAGAATCTCCTGAACCAGCTCCCACTCGTGAGAGATCGTGCTCTGCCTGCTCAGAGCGTCCGCCATCTCGTTGTCGTCTCCGGCCAGATTTACAGCCGAGATCGAAACTTCCTGCTGGATGGCCCAGAACTCGAGCTGCATCGCCTCCCTGCACAGCAGAAGTGACCCTGCCCCCCCCCCCTTTTGTTGAGGTAGTGCATGGCCACCGTGTTGTCCGTTAGAATCAGGACACTCTTTCCACGCACAGTCGGCAGAAAAGCCTTCAGGGCTAGCCTGACGGCCCTCAGCTCCAACAGATTGATATGGAGTCTGGACTCCGACGGAGACCAACGACCGCTGACTGTCAACTCGTTGGCATGAGCTCCCCATCCCGTGAGGGATGCGTCCGTCACGATCGTCACCTCCGGCCAGGGCAGCCAAAATGGGGCCCCCTTCATCAGATTGCCTTTGACGGCCCACCACAGAAGGTCCCGGGCTACCAAGGGCGGCACATGAACAGGGTCCGACAGCCTGCCGGAGGACTGAGACCACTGGAGCTTGAGTGCCCACTACAAAGAACTCATCCGCAGACGAGCCTCTGGCACCAGAAGAATGCAGGATGCCATGAGGCCGAGCAGTTTCAAGAACTCGGACGCTGGGATATCCTGGGCAAATTGAAACTTGTTCACCATCTGCTGAATGTGAAGAGCCCTCACCTTAGGAGGAAAACACTGCCCCAGGGACGTGCCAAGCACTGCTCTGATGTACTAGAGCCGCTGCGTTGGTGTCAAATGGGACTTGCTCGGGAGAGCTCCCCCTGATCAACCAATCGTCCAGGTAGGGGTAGACGTGAATCCCCCCTTTCCTGAGATGCGCTGCCACCACCATGAGCTTGGTGAAAAACCTCGGGGCGGATGTCAATCCGAACGGCAGGCCCCGAAACTGAAAGTGCGAGTCGCCAACCGCGAACCTCAGGTACTTCTTGTGCTTGGGATGGATCGGCACATGGAAGTAAGCATCCTTGAGGTCGAGAGACACCAACCAGTCCTGAAGTTGAAGGGCCTGGAGGACTTGAGAAAGAGTCACCATCTTGAACTTGTCCCTCCTGAGGAGTTTGTTCAAACCGTGCAAGTCCATGATGGGTCTCAATCCCCCGTCTTTCTTCGAAATCAAAAATAAGGGGAATACCATCCCTTGTTCCACTCCGCTACAGGCACCAGTTCTATGGCGCCTTTCTCCAGCAGGGCTTGAATTTCCTGCGCAAGGAACGGATCCGGACTCTTCAAAGAGAGGTTCCCTGGTGGATTGTTGTGAGGCCTCTGCCGAAAAAGAAGGCAGTAGCCGTGGGTTATGATCTCCAGAACCCACACATCCGAAGTAATGGCTTGCCACTCTACAAGATGCTGCGCCAGCCTTCCCCCAACCAGCGAACCATGGGACCTGGCCTCATGAATGAGTGATAGCGGCTGCGGCGTTGCCTGAGGGCAAAGAGGCAACTGCCCGAGCGGCCTTGGCACCTCGAATACCTTTGTTTTCACCTGTGGCACTCTTACGATGGCCTCTTTGACTGCTAGCTCCCCTCGCTTTACTGAAGGAGTAATAGCGAAAGGAACCTCCGGTCCATTGCTGTCCCCTAGGACGAAAAGGCGGAGGTTGGCGAACTGCAGCGCCCAACGACTTCACTACAGCTTTGGAGGTCTGCAACCTCTCAAGGCTCTCGTCAGCCTTGCTGCCAAAAAAGTGTTCACCGTCAAAGGGCATGTTGAGGAGCCGGGACTGCACATCAGGAGCGAACCCAGACTTCCGCAACCACGCAAACCTGCGCATTACGGTGCTCGCTGCCATGGACCGGCTGACACAATCTGCCATGTCCAAACCCGACTGAACGGCCTCACACATGGCATCCTTGCCATCCTGAACCATAGCAAGGAAACCATCCCGTTCGTCCCCTTCGGGAATATGTTCAGCCGCTAATACAACACAGTTCCACAGAGTGTGTGTGAAACGAGACAAGGCACATATGGAGTTGGCCGCCTGAAGCGCCATACCCCCTGAAGAAAACACTCTCTTCGCCCAGCCGTCAAAACGTTTGTCGTCCCTATCCGGAGGGATGGTAGGATACGACGCCTGCTTTGCCGGGGCAGTAGCCGCCTGCACCACCAAACTCTCCGGAGTGGGGTGCCTGGACAAGTAGCAGGGGTCGCAGCTGGCTGGACGGTATTTTCACAACAAAGACTTGCCCACTGCCGGGAGACTCTCCGGAGCAGTCCAAGCCGCCGCCACCCTTCTCTGCAGAGCCATATGAAACAGCAAAACCGGGTCAGTGGGGGGACCGAGATCATGGATGTCCGTGAGATCATGCTGAACGAACTCCCCTGGGGGAGCTGACCAACCCAAGTACTCGGTGTCCCGAGACATAAGGCGCCGATATGAAGAATCGGCATGAGTGCCAGGCTCCGGCCTACAAAACTCCACCTCCGGAGAGGTGTCCAAGTCCACTGGCACCATGCAGTGACTGCCTCAGGTTATCAAACTGGCTATGGCCCAAGATAAGCTCATCTGGAACCGTAACAGGAACCAAGCCGTCATCAGAGCCTTCATCACCCTCTGAAATGTACTCCAGGCGGGGAGAGGAAGACCTCTGGGGACCAAAGCAGTGCCTGACCTTAGGCAGAGCCTTTCTAGGGGCAAACCCCGTGCCACGGGGCCCCTCTGACACCACCGCCTCGAAAGGCGTCGAGGGCGCCGAACGAGTCAGCGCCGGCGTCGACAGAAAAGGCGTCGACGTCGAGCGTATCGGCGTCGACGTCAGCTGCAGCGCCGCCAGCATCAGCCGCGTCGACACATGCCTCGAAGCCGGAGCTCCGAGCGTGTCTCTCGACGACCTAGGCGCCGACGGCGTTGATGACCCCCTCAGAGGCAGAGCCTCGAGAGAAATCGTCAACGACCTCGGCGCCACAGGCGTCGACGTCTTCTTCAAAGACGGCACAGGATCACACGGTCTCGAGCGCGTCGAGGACCGGCACCTGGAACGGGCATGGCGAGAACGGCTACCCTTGTCCGAGCGGGATCTCTCCCGCGAGCCGTGCCGACCACCCGAGCCCGAAGGCGTACGAGCGGTGTCTCTCGACCGGTGCCGACGGACCCCACTCGGAGGCGCGGACGGACCGGTGCCCTGCGATTCAAGAATCGCTAGCATCTGCTTCCCGAAGGAAGCCCATTCCTCCGGTGTCGCTTACATGGAGGGATAAGCGACCCGCCGACGGGCGGAGTCCTCGAAAGAGGACGGTGAAGGCGATCGATGCTGGCGCTTCCGGGACTGACTCGAAGAGGCAGAGGAGTGGCGAGACCGACTTCTGGAAGGAGACCCACTGGACTTCCGACGATGACGTGCAGAGTCGCCCCTCGAGTCATCCGTCGAAAGCCCCGCAGACCTCGACTTCCGGGGCTTAGACACCCGGCCTACCGACAGCTTCTTCTTGCGTTCCCGCAAGGCCTTTGCCGTGAGCGACTGGCAGTCGACACAGTCGTCCGTATCGTGGGCCTCCCCGAGGCACCAGAGGCAGACGTCGTGCGAGTCCATGACCGACATCTTGGACCCACAGTCTGCGCATTTCTTGAAGCCCGGACGCGGGGTCGAAGACTAAGTAGACATCGCCACAAACAGGTCTTCACAAAAAACCCGAACAGGTTCAACAAACCAAGAATTGAAAACAGCAAACTCCAACGAGTCGAGGCATACCGAGATTCACGAAGCGAACATGTTCGCGGAAAAAACGGAACTGAGGCTATGGGCGTCGTGCGTCCTACTTATCACATCGGGTGACGTCGGCCGTCGGAGGAGGTCCTCGGGGACGGCGCATCGACGTCATCAACGCAGGACGCAGACGCCAAAGATTTTCCGAAGCAGCACAGCTGTGGACATTACCTGTCATAGATATGGAATACGTCGGAGGACCCAATCCCCTCGAAATGTATGATACTGGCAAAAAGATGTATATTAATTAATGCCTTGGTCGAGCCCTACAGCGCCAACGCTGACCAAATGGTTAAGAGCCCTGGCGACATGGAGAAGGAGTACTACAGAACAATGCCTTTGGGCAACCGGCACCCAGAAATGTGGGACCCTGTGCGAGGTATGCTCTCTGCAAGGGTAGAGTCTACTTAATGAGAGAGGTATATGAAGGGGAGCAATGTGTGCTATCATGGTCTGGAATACGGGAGTGACTGGGCGAAGCCTTAGAAATGCTTGTTTTATTGGGTGGAGAGTGAGGCGGCACTGATGGGCCCAGGGCTCTGTTTCTTTTCTTTTTTCAGCTGACAGTAATGTGTATTTCAACGTTATGGACATTTATGTCATATTGGCAGTGCATTGGATTTCTGTTTTTTTGTAAACATGAACCAATTGAAGTTTAAAAAAAAGAAATGTTACAGTGAGGTGGATTACTGCATCGTTTGGGAGGCCATCAAGGCTACCTGGCATGGTCTGCTGATAAGGGAAGGTGCAAATAAGAAAAGGGAAATAAAACTTCTGGAGAGTGAATTGAGGGGTGATTTCGACTGCCTGGAGCGTAGAATACAGGTTTGGGAGGAAGGCAGGTTGGAGTCAAAAGTCAGGTAGTCCGACAGTTACAATTCTTGAAAAAAAAGTACTATGAAAAAGGGGACAGAGCAGATGGGCTTTTAGCAGCCCACCTGCGCGGGCGGAGGGATGGGTCGGTGGGGTCAACAGGTCAGATGGGCAGGTCGATACATGCTCGGGGGGGATAGCCAAGTGCTTTGGTACATTTTATGAAGGGCTCTATGGCATAGAGACGCAGGCTGACGAAGGGTTGGATTCATGCTTGGGGGACATTACACTTCTGGTCTTAACAGAGGAAGAGGTACGGGTGGTTGACGCACCCTTTCGTCTGGAGGAGGTCCTTCTGGTAATTCAGAAGATGTAGACGGGCAATGCCCCGTGAGACGACGGTTTTACAACCGGGTTTTATAAGTCTTTTGCTGGCCTCCTTTCCCCGTATTTGGTAAGATTGTTCAACCACCTCCTGGAGACGGGAAGGGCTCCCGAGTCCTTTTACCAGGGCCCAATATCAGTGATCCCTAAGGGTGAGGTCATGTGGATCTTACTGGCCCATATCGCTTAATGTGGACACAAATATTTTATTAGGGTGCTGGCCTCTCGATTGGAGACTTTGATGCCCCTCTTGGTTCATGCGGACCAGGTTTATTTATTTATTTTATTTATTGGACATTTGTAAGGCGCCAAAACAATAAATGGTGTTTCAAGGTGCCACAAGATAAACGGGGAGAGGAGGACAAGAAGAAAGATTACAATAACGGTCCTACTAGGCCTTGTGACATTCAGATCGTGCAAGTGCAGAACAAGAGGTGCGAGTGTTAGGGAGAATTCTCTTATAAGGCTAATTTCCCAAACCTATGAGTCCCCCAGCAACTTTGCTGGATTTTTGGGTTTTGTTTTTTTCTCCTGCCAAAACATGTCTGTTCATCTAAAGCAATGTATATGTCTGCCCCTTTACTCGGTCCACTCCACTTCTCCTGTACCCATGTAACTATGTAAAACCTTTACTTGAAACTATACCAAGCATTTGCCTGTACTCTGTAACAGCGCCTCGATGCCCACGGACTGTGATATGCTTTATAAATAGATAAAATAAATAAATAAAATAAACCAATACTATATTTATTTTGGGCCCCAAAACAAAATAGAAAAATGAATCAAGCAGGTAATATTATCACACAACACTCTAAATATAAAACATATATACAGACACCTTTAGTTATAGAAATGCATACAATTGCCCTAAACACCAGAAAGGAAGGTATTATGCAATGACAAAACCAGTCCACAAGAATAGAAGCCCTGAATGTATTAGTCCAATCGCTAAGTCGAATGTGGCATTGCGCCCAAAAGTGACAAAGTTCCTTTAGGAGAGGGGACAAAGGCAGGAAGTGGTCTTGTGGTGGTGATAAATGTTCCAAAAGACTTCGCAAGAAATATACTCGTAAGTAAGATACTTTTTCTACCACTTAGAACAGCTTTTTAAACAAACATCTAATAATCGAAAGAATGGAATAAATCAAAGTTCTTCACAAACTTTTATAATGGAGGAGATGGGGCAGCTGTAAGTATTGCGATTACTCTCCGCCCTTATTCCAATTTTCTCATGTGACTTTGCAAGTTTACTGGGAGGCGCTGGGGGTAGGTATCCCCGCTGTTGGATCGAGTAGAAGATGCCAATGAGCTGCAGGTGCAAGGAAGATTCCGGTCGGGTTCAGGAGCTCAGTGCAATCCTTTCCAAAGAGGAAATGCAGCAGGTGCCAATGCAGAACTCTTAACGACACTCTACCAGACAGAAGGAAACCAGTTCTAGCAACATTCACTGCACACGGGCAAAAGCAGGCGTCTCAGCAGTCGCAAACAAAGGAAGCCTTCCAGGGCAGGATCCCTTGATGCTGGGAAGCCGAAACTTGACAGTAAGGAGACTTATAGGACTAGCTGGTGACCAGTGAAGTTCCAGATGAAAATGTGGAACAGCAGCGCTTCTGGCATGGTAGCCCAATTCAGAGTTGGTCAGTCCATCAGGTAATCCAGGGACACTTCCAAAGGATCCAGGCTGCAGGATCGTGAGAAGGCATCAAGACTGGTTTGTCCCAAGGGTTCAAGGGTCGAAGCACCGATGAGGGCCTTCAGAGATCAGGTAGTCCAGCAGGGCTTCACCAGGATAGTTGCAGGAAAGGTCGCCAGATGTCTTCAGAAGGTGTCCTTGGGTCTTCAGTCCGCTGCACAGCTACACAGGATACTTGGCTCTTTTTCTGATCTCATCAAATGGCTGCAGGACTCCTCTCCTTATCCTAAATTCAGGTGCAGCCCTCCAATTGCAAGTTCTGCACCACTCACTCAGCAAGCAGTGGTACAATCGGGGACCATCATGCGTCCGACTCATGCATGCACACCAGTCTCACTGGCACCAGTTTGTGGATTAGGACCAGACGGTCCCAACCCACTTCCTGGGTCCACACACAAATCGCATGAACCATCCTGCGAAAACAGCAGCTTTCCCTGGAAAATGTATGACCATATCAGGGATTTCCTCAGCCTAGAAGGCAGGAAGGAGGGCAAACAAAATGGCCAAAGAACAAGTGAAAACTCCTGTGGCATGGATATGTTATAACACTAGCCACCGTTAGTAGCCAAATGCGGTTAACATGAATGTCCATATGAAAAATATAGCAAAAATTGTACCAGCTTGTCTTTGGGGACATTAAAAAGTAACCAAAAATCCCTAGGGTGATACAAAAGTATCTCCATTCAAATGCATTGAACAATGCTGTGCGTGATATGAAAATGTTACCCAAATAGGTAACAAGTACAAAACAAAAGGAAAATGGTTTCCCAGTACTGACAGTCTGAAGGACTAGACAGTTTCACCATGCGAAATGAGCAGAAAGGCCAGGGAAGTGAAGCTGAGGGCTTTTCTTTGCTGTAAAAAGTCAGGACAGGCCAAAAACATCAGCACCAACTGTGGGGGTTCATCGAATATGGAGGGAAAGTTGCAAGAGAGAAATCTTTCCTAACAACAACCAATGAGGAAGAAGCATCAACATCTCCAAGGGAGGCAATGTATTTATTTATTTATTTTTACCTTTGTGAAGAGCACTAAACCCTGAGGCATCAAGGCGCTGTTGATTGACCAGTTATTTGCTAAGATTTTACAGATGAAGCAGACAAAGAACATATAGTTGCATAATTTGACTACAGGTATATGTACAGGTAGTTACTAGCCCCTATTAGGCAAACTGCAATGTTTTTAACAGTTTCCGGAATGCTCAATGGGAATGTTCAGTGCACAGGGTGAGCAGGAGAAGGTTCCAATGTTTAGCCGCAATGGCCAGGAAGCGGATTCCTCCAGCTTTAGTGTGTTTGAATTTTGGGCATGCAGAGGCGGTCAGTCTAGGCTGCCCTGGTGGGTCTGGTGGAAGTTACTTTTGAGATTTTCTGGGATAGGTAAACGGGGCGTCCTTAAACAGGCATCTGTGAGTAATGGAGAGCGTTTTGAAAAGGATCCACTCTCGTATGGGGAGCCAGTGGACTTGTTTCTGGGCAGCCATTATATGTTCATTTTTGGGACTATTCAGTGCTGCTCTGAGGGCATTGTTTTGGATTACCTGCATTTTTTGTACATTGAAGTCATGGTGCATGCAATGAAGGCGTTAAAATAATCCAGCCTGGATCCTACAATGTCGCTGGCAATGGGGAGGCAGCTCTCTGTGGAAAGGAAGGGTCTGGACGCGTTTATTAGCTCCGTTGTGTATGCAACGGAGGAGGTAATGACTAATATGTCGTGTAAGGGACAATGTGACTTCCAGGTATACGCCCAGGGTTTTCACGACGGGAGAGACCGGGGTTGGGATTCCATCGATGTTGAATGAAGAGTAATGCGGGTCAAGCCTCTTAATCACTGAAGGAGGGCCAACGAGAAGTAGCTCTGTCTTTTCATTATTCAAGCATAGGCGGTTGGTAGCCATCCAGGCTTGTATGGTTAGGTAGACATTGCCTAGGGTGGATGGCGTCGGTATGGTAGTTGCCTGTGTGGGGGCAGCAGGATTTGCGTGTCGTCGGCGTAATTTGTATTGGAGATACTCATGGCATCTATGAGGGTGAATTGTGGTCTTGTGAATATGTTGTAGAAGGTTGGTGACTCGTATGAACCTTAGGGTTCTCCACAGGAGATTGGGGCAGGAGGGGCACTAGCGTTCTATGCAAAGGCTCCGAGGGATCTGTCCCCTAAGAAAGAGGTGATCGAGGATATGGCATTGGGTGAGACGTTGGCTGAGGAAGATCGGTGCTGCGCTAGGATCTTGTGGTCCATCGAGGCGCAGCAGTAGGGAAGGTTTGCCTTGGTCTCCAATTTCATTTATTTAGATCTTAAGGTCGAGAAGTGCAGATTCCTTCCCGTGACCTGGACGAAATCTTGACTGGTGGATGCCTAGGAAATGGTTGGCTTTGAGGAATTGCAGGTAGGCTGCTCTGTCCAGGATTTTCAGCAAAAAGGGAACAGTTGTGGTGGGGCAGTAGTTGGTGGGGATGGCGGGGTCAGTGAGGTTTTTTTTTACATTGGGACTATGCCTGTGGAAAAGGAGGCGTTGATGAAGGAGGTAATGAGGGGGATGAGTATGTCGGAGCAGTCTTAATAAGACTCGCAGGGCATATGTCACCTTTGCATCAAGAGGGTTTAAGCCCTTTTAGAATGGTTTTAACACAGTCTTCTGAGACGTTGGAGAAGTAGAACATAGGTAGGTTTCGGGACCAAGGGACAAAGTAGGAGGCTATCCGTGATGCTTGTGAGGGGTCAATGAGGTTTTGTTTAGTGTCAATTTTGCAGTACAACGTGTCGATTTTTGCAAGCGCAGCGTTTTGAATTCTATGTCAAGACCGGAGGCTCCCATTATGCTTCTCTTTCTTTATTTACATATTTAAAGAAAGGCTCAGCAGCAAGGTATTTTTGTGCACCAAGTGTCGTATGAGTAAACATAGAAAAAGGGGGTGCACTAAATATACAATATAACAAGTAAACATAATATAACAGTAGTATTTCCAGAGTTCTGAATGAAACAAACTCCATTTCCCAGAGTTCCCTAGTGTCACCAAAGAAACATCAACATGTGACTTAGTCCTCCAATGGGTGTCCTGATCCCTTCATAAACAGTCCTAAACATGATGCGACTTCCTCTTTCTTTGCTGCTCACAGCAAGAGAGAAGTACCTTCATGTTTACCACTGTTTATGACACGTTATTTCATTTTCATAGTAATTGACATTGCTATATATGTTTAATTGTTATTTAAGAGTGCATTCTGCCTCAAATTGAATTGATTTCCTTTTAATCATTACCTTCGTTATTAACTCCGACGCCAGCTGCCTTCTGCTGGCGTCGGAGACTGCGTGATTCGAAGCTTCGCTTCGCGCTAATACAATTTATCAACTGTTTCTTCCGCTTCACAAGCGGACCTCTCGGCGGGCTCGCGTCGGCTTCCCCGACCCATCGGTACTCTCCTCGGGCACGGGGAGGCCGGCGCGGCATTACTACAGCCCGCAACGCCGCCCACTAACCACCAGGGGAGCTCCTGCTCTTCCTGGTCCTTTCCTCTGTATTCCGGCGCTCGAGTGCGCATGACCGTTAAGTTATAACGGTCTTTGCGAACTCGAGCGCCGGAATCTCTCCTAAGGAGACAGCAAATACACACTTTATTTCTTCGCGGATCAACAAGAATTCGCACGCGAGTGCTTGAATATATATTTAAATACATAATCTACATAAATTAAAAAAAAAAAAAGAAAATCTCCCGTTCAGCATTCTCTAAAGACTATAACACTAAGCTGAACTGATGTTACTGGGCAGTGAGAGAAGGCGTTCTAAAACCAAGAAGACAAAAAAAAAAAAAAAAAAAAACAAAAAAAAAAAGTGAGTAAGGTGCTTTAAACTTTATTATGGCAGCGCAGTACTCACCTCAATCAGATCAGGCCTGGTCTGAGACTGAGGAAGATCACTGCTATATAGATGAGGTGGCGATGGCTAACAGCTTACAAAAGGTACTGGGATCCTCTGTGGAGACCAGTATTAGAAAAGCAGTAACAGACATGCTCTTTCCCATTCAACAACGCCTAGAAACTATGGAAGAGCATTTAAGAGGGACCTCCCCTCCTGGGAGGAAGAGAACGCAAAAGAGGAAGCACCTTACGGAAGGGGGATGTATACCGGCTCGCAAGAGCAGAAGCTCTACGACCCCCCCGAGCCAGCCAACAGATGCCACAGCTGCCGTTTCGGACGCCTTCTCCAGGCTGAAACAAGCCTTTATGAACAGGAAGGGAACCTCTTCCCATGAACCCTCTTACCCAGAGGAAGAAATGAGGGGAAATGTACCCTCAAGCCCAGAGAGATATGGACAGGGCACAGAGGACGACCAAAACAAGAGCGTCTACGACGCTGATCCTTCTCAATCCTCATCTGAAGAGGAAATTCAAATAGAGGGTTCAAAGCCCTCAGGTTCTGGGACTGCGGCAGACCCCATCCCCAAGAACACAACCGGAAACAAGCCTCCTGCAGAGGGGATGTTCACTCCGGAAGACCTTATGCACCCCAGATCCACAGACTGGGAACCGTCTTCAAAGACATCAAAATACATTCAATTCAGACTACGTAAGCCACTGGATAAAGAAGTCAGAGCTAGACTTCGAGCGGAATGTCCACGTCCAGATATTGCGGACAAAGTGGCTCTAACACCAGAGCTAGATTCAAAGATGATTACCTTCCTAGGTGAAAACGTAAAAGACCCAAGGAAAGGCATAGACCGTGCCTGGAAGTCCTGTCAGGACAAAGTACTAGACGTGGCGGGGCCTCTAGCCAAGATTTCAGATCTAGCGGAAGAAGCAATAAACTCTTCTAATCCCATTGACCCGGTAATACTCTCTGGTTGGGTTCAACGGGCAATTTGCCTGTTAGGTAACGCCAGTTGTGCTATTTCGACAGAACGCCGAAAAGGCATCCGATATAAAATAGACGCCAAACTGAGCGAACTGGCAGACACAGAGTCGGGTCCAACAGCACAAGGCCTGCTTTTTGGAGATCCTTTTATGAAGGAAATGGCGAAATTCGTGGGAACATTTACAGCATTGGACAAAGCACAGGCCTCCATAAAAAGAGTCTTCGCGTCTAAGGTTTTCACCAGGGCCGGACGAGGCAGAGGTCGCTCCTCCGGCCGTTACTTTTTCGACAAAAGATCTCAACACTCCAGAGGCCAGCATAACTCCTGGCAAGAGCGCTCCGACACTTTCTTTCCCTCAAGAGGTCGTGGAAGAGGGGGCCCCTGGAGAAGAGCGGCCAGATACCCAGCCCAACAACAATCTACAGGTCAATGTACTTATAGCAGCGCCAGCGCCACTGACTGCTATAGGTGGGAGGTTAATGATGTTTATAAATGCTTGGGATACCTTATCAGGAGACGCCTGGGTCAGGGACACAGCTCGGGGCCTGCGCCTAGAGTTTTTCGAGCAGCCCATCCAGACATGTCGCCCTACTCCAATAGTAATGGCTCAGACAGATCAAATCGCCTTAGACAACGAAATACACAATCTTTGTCTGAAGAGAGCAATTCGCCCCTGTCAAAGCCAGGGAGGGTTTTTCAGTCCCATATTCCTAGTTCGCAGGAAAGAAAAAGTACGACCAGTCATAAACCTCAAAGCTCTCAACGAATACATCATTTACCGCCTTTCAAAATGGAAGGTATACATATGCTCAGAGATCTTCTGAGACCGAACGATTGGCTCATGCGTCTAGACCTGAAAGACGCCTACTTAACAATACCAATTCATCAGGCACATATAAATTATCTGAGATTTTCCTGGAAAAATCGAGATTGGGAGTTCACAAGCCTACCTTTCGGGCTCTCTTCAGCGCCTTGGGTTTTCACCAAGCTTCTAAGGCCCGTAGTAGCTCATCTAAGAGAGCAAGGTGTTCGTCTTATTATTTATCTAGACGACATCATTTTCATGGCACAGTCGCAAGAACTAGTTCAGAAACAGACCAAACTAGCCATAAACTTGCTACACAGTCTCGGTTTCCTTATAAATTGGGAAAAGTCAGTTCTTCTTCCATCCAAGAACATGGAATTTCTGGGCTTTGTTGTGGACACCCAGAATTGTCAGCTCCGACTCCCATCAGCCAAGATCCATTCTACCAAAAGGGAGATACGCAGGATCTTGCAGAAGGACCTGTTCTCTCTTCGAGAACTGGCAAGAGTGATAGGGTTACTATCCTCCTCCATTCAGGCGATATTTCCCGGCCCTCTTCACTATCGCGAATTGCAAAGACTGAAAGGCCAACACTTAAGACACAGTCTTTCATACTCTCAACTCCTAACATTATCTCCTCAAGCGAGGACAGAACTCAACTGGTGGCTCACTCACATGGAGGCCTGGAACGGCAGAGCCATTTTCGGATCTGCTCCAGATATCATCATCGAGTCAGACGCCAGCCGCTCCGGATGGGGAGCGAGTTGCGGCTCCATAGCCACAGGAGGGACCTGGTCTTATCAAGAGCTAGACCTGCATATCAACTGCCTAGAACTTCTGGCAGGTTCCTTTGCAGTACGCTCCTTTGCCAGAGGCAGAGCGAGTTGCTGTATCTTGCTGAAAATGGACAACATTTCCGCGGTAAGATACATCAACCATCTAGGTGGCACCAAATCAAGACCTCTAGCAGAATTAGCCAAGGACTTCTGGCACTTCTGTCTGGCACATCGAATCTCAGTTACAGCAGAATACCTTCCCGGCCAATCAAATGTGGTAGCGGACTGGTACTCCCGCCACTCCACAGACTACAGCGACTGGAAGCTCGACAGAGGAGTCTTCCTCCGCCTCCAGGAGATTTGGGGCCCAATGTCCATAGATCGTTTCGCCTCCAGACTCAATACACAGCTACCAATGTTTTACAGCTGGAGACCGGATCCAGCAGCAACAGCAACAGACACTTTTCTCCAACAATGGTCCCAAGGGGTACTCTATGCCTTTCCCCCATTCACCATGATAGCGAGGACCCTGGCGAAGGCCCGTCTGGAACATTCAGACTTAGTCCTCATAGCACCGGTCTGGACATCTCAGACCTGGTATCCAGTTCTTCTGGAACTTTCCTCAGATTTTCCAATCCTACTACCCCAATTTCCGGATCTTCTTCTAGATCCTTCGGGGCAGAGGCATCCCGTTCTTCTCAACGGTTCTCTGACCCTGGCAGCATGGAGGATTTCAGGTCAAGATGGAGAACTCCAGGCATGTCACACAGGGCGATCAGTCTCATCGAGGAAAGCTGGGCTCCTACCACCCTTAAGAGATATTCCAACTCTTGGGGCGCCTGGAGCACCTGGTGCCGGAGAAAAGGCTTACACCCAATTTCAGCACCTGTAGAGGAAATCTTGAATTTCTTAGCATCTCTAGTAGAAAGAGGGCTCGCCTACAGGACAGTGAACGCATATCGTTCAGCGATCTCAGCTGGTCACGACCTCATTGAAGGAATACCAGCTGGTGAACACCATCTCGTCTGCAGATTATTAAAAGGAGTCAGACTTACAGTCCCGCCCCTTTCCCGCTATGACAAACTTTGGGACGTTAACAAAGTATTGAATCTTTTCCTTTCATGGCATCATAATGAGGAGCTATCACGTACAGCCCTCTCGGGCAAGCTTACTACTTTACTCTGCTTAGTCTCCTGCAGGAGAGTCTCTGATGTCAGAGCCCTTGACCTAGCGGGCAGAACCTTTTCTCCTGACGGTATTGTATTTCACATACACAGAAGGACGAAATGTAACTCTAGGGTAATTTCTTACCCCGCCTTCAAGGACCAACCTAAACTTTGTCTGGTGAAATGCCTGAAAGTTTATGAAGAAAAGACAGCCCCCCCTTAGGGCCTCCCCCAACAGGCAACTACTGATAGCTCTGCGTAAACCACACAAACCGGTTTCCGCTCCCACTTTAGCGCGCTGGGTGCGCTGGACACTAACTCAAGCCGGGATAGATACCCAGCACTTCGGAGCTCACTCTGTGAGAGGAGCTATGGCCTCCAAAGCCTTTCAGGCCGGAGTTCGACTAGAAGACATCATGAGAATGGCAGACTGGGCAAGCAAATCAGTATTTAAACAATTCTACTTGAAACCAGTAGATCAACCGGCATCTATTGTGGTGAGTAAGCTTTAAACAAGCATAATGTGAGCCTCCGGTCTTGACATAGAATAAAGATTTTCCATAATAACTTACTAGAAAGTCTTGATTCTATTAAAGACACGGAGGCGAGCATTATCCCACCCAAAGAGAAAATAATACTGTACCTCTCTCCTAATTGTGACAATGTATTGTTATAAGTTACTAAAACTCACAAAAGAAATGATTGCATTTTATAATAAATAAATAAATAAATAACCCAATGACATTTTCTCCCACCCCGATAAGGGAACTAGGGTTGTTATATACATGAAGTAATTTTACTTTCAATCTCCTTTTTCGACAGCGCCTGCCGACAAATCCGCTTGATCAGCTGTTCAACAGATCTACCAACTACAAGTACTACCTTATCATGGACAGCCAAGTTCGCAGTTTCGAAAGAGGAAGTCGCATCATGTTTAGGACTGTTTATGAAGGGATCAGGACACCCATTGGAAGACTAAGTCACATGTTGATGTTTCTTTGGTGACACTAGGGAACTCTGGGAAATGGAGTTTGTTTCATTCAGAACTCTGGAAATACTACTGTTATATTATGTTTACTTGTTATATTGTATATTTAGTGCACCCCCTTTTTCTAGGTTTACTCATACGACACTTGGTGCACAAAAATACCTTGCTGCTGAGCCTTTCTTTAAATATGTAAATAAAGAAAGAGAAGCATAATGCTCGCCTCCGTGTCTTTAATAGAATCAAGACTTTCTAGTAAGTTATTATGGAAAATCTTTATTGTAGTGCACCACTGGGTGTCTTTGGTTATGATGACTGGAGGACTGGCAGGGTTTTCGAGTTCCCTGAGGATGATGAATATTTCACAGAAGCTGGATTTGGCATTTGCTTTTCGGGTATTGTATGTGAGGGATTTGGCCGGGAAGATGGCTTTTTTGTAGTGTTTGGCTGCAGTTGTGAATTGAAGTTTAGTAGAGTCTGAGGGAGATATTTTCTAGTTTGCTTCTGCTAGGCGCTTGTTTGTGCCGATTGTTAGGAGTTCAGATGTGAACCACGAGTTTTTGTGGGTTGAGGGTGTAGATTTCCAGAGATCAAGTGGGGCTATGGAGTCAATGGCAGTCGTTAGTATTTTTGCATACAAGTCGGCTGATATGTTTGGGTCCTTGTCAAAGGGAGGTTCTGGAACTAGAGAGTTAAGCACTGGAGTGAGGCGTTACTTAGTGAGGTTTTTGGTGCTATGGGCAAGTGTGGGGGCAGTGGTGTAGTGAAAGGTGCAGAGTGCACCTTTGGGGCAATAGAGAACTGTAAGATGTTGCAGTGCGACCAAGGGCAAGGACAGTTGGAGAGGATGGATATGTTGCAGTTGAGATCTGCAATGCAATCCAAGGTGCAGCCTTTGTCGAGCGTGGGGGTATCAATACAATGTTAGAAGCCCAAGGCACTAAGTGAACTGGCAAATGAGGCAGCAGCTGGGTCATTGGGATTGTTGAGTCCTAAGTTAATGTCACCTAGAAGAATGGCTATAGAGGTGGGTTTGATGTGAGGGCTCAGGGTCTATAGGAGGTTCTCTTCAAAGGACAAGGGCGGTCCTGGCAGATGGTAGATTTTGAAGAGCATGATGGAGTCTAGGTTGGAGAGGGTCCATTTAGTAGCGAGGATATCATCGTTGTCATGTATGGTAGTGTTCACCTCTCGAATAGATAGTGAGGCCTTTGTTATGAGTGCTACGCCTCCTCCTCTGGCGTTGGCTCTATCAGCACAATAGAGTATCTGGCGGGAAGGGCAGGGCCAGATGGGTTGTGGGTAGAGATTAGGTCATGAATGTCTAGCGAATGTGCACCGATGGACCTTGCGTTAATGAGAGCACATTTCAAGGGAGTGGAAAGTGTATGTTTGCTCAGTTGGGTAGTTTGAGCCTTGTTGGGGGCTTTGAGGTAGTTCCTAGGTATGGTGGATGAGGAGTGTGTCTCCTAGGCAAGAGTTTCTAGTTGCAGTGATTTGTGGGAGTGTTGAGAGCAGTTGGGGGTAGTCTCAAGGAAGCTAATGGGAATGGGAATGGATCTGGCTTCCCTTTTTTGACTAGGCAAGGGTGTGACCTGCATTTGTCCCTGGGGAGGGCCACAGATGGGTTCTTGAGGTTTCTGTGGAAGTGATGTGCGTGGTCGTAGACGATAAAGTTTAGACGGGCCAGAACAGGGAGTGGCGCAGTAAGTGGCAGGAGCGTGAGTCAATGCAGAGGGAGTGTGGATCTGATTGCGTATTTTGTGCGCCAAGCAGTAGCTGTGCATGGGAGAGTAGCGTGGGTTAGTATATCAGGTGTCCTTGTGCGGGAATCAGGCTTCCGTGAAGGGAGAGCAATTTGAGTGGTGGTGGGGTGCTGCGGGTACGAGCGGCAGGTGCAGTGATGACTCTGATGTGTGCACACCATACGCACTTGCTTGGAGAGCTGAGGGGAGCCTGTGTCAGCAACAGGACTGCGTTTCAGCGGCATGATTATGCATCGACTGGAGGTAGCCATTTCATCGTGCTCAGGAGTGGGGGGGCAATGCTGTTTGTTTCTGAGTGCACCGGGAGGGCGGGTAGGAATTCAGGCGGGGATGAAGTGTGAAGGCGGACTGTAATGTGAGCCAGATGGTATAGAACCACTTTAGCAGGTGTCATAAGGTGTTGGGGCATAGGGAGCGAGGGGAGAGCTAAGAAGCAGCAATCGCACAGTTACAATCAGAGCCAACGACTTACCAAATAGATGGGCTGTAGCTGGGTTTGGGATAGAGGTCACGCATCGTCTCGTACGAGCCCCTGTGCCTTCCGTGTCCTGACAGGCCCAGACAGGAGAGGTCCTTTTTGCGAGGGACTGAGCCGGCACAGCCTGCCACCAGTGCAAGCAGGAAGGTGGTTGGTCTCGACGCAGCCATCAGGCCCAGGCATGGGAAGGCACTCACACAGGGACAGTGGCTGCTGTGTTGGGGTGGACAGGACGGTGCCCATCTTGTCCCGGGCCGGAGGCCCATTCTGCATAATGTTGGAGCCACTAGGCAGCCCCTCACTGATGGTGGGGAGTGGGCGCCTGGCGGTTGTAGGGGCAGCTGGGTGAAGACTGCTGCACTGTGCTCCTGCCCAGACAGGCGGGGTCCTTTGACTTGGGAGCATGGAACTACCAGACCAACTAACAAGTTACTCACCCTGGTAATGTTCTTTCGACTGGATGTTCCTCCCACGTATTCCTCATCTTTGATATTCAAAATCCAGCTTCAGCTGCTTCAGAATTCATTTTTTGGCAGAGGGCGCGCTGTGTGTCGATACAGGGCCTTTGTCTCGAGGATGATGTCATCAAAGGCATAAATAGCACATGCAGTGCAAGTTGGCTTCCATTCTGTTTTTCATTCTCAAGTAGAACTACCCGCATCAAAACGGGTTTGACCGTACTAATCTTTGAAGGAGCGAAAGCTGTAATAGCATGGGAAATTCTACTGAGGGGTAGGCTGAGGGTGATGGGGAATACGTGGGAGGAACATCCAATCAAAAGAACGTTGCCAGGGGTAAGTAACTTGTTCTTCGAATGGATTGTGTCCTCCCACATATTCCTCATCTTTGATAGACTCCCAAAGCAGTGTTAGTTTTGGTGGAGGTAGTAAGAATTTTGTTATTAATGGTTTACATGAACCGAATGGAGGACAGCTTTTCCAAAGCTTTGGTCCTGGTTTAGGGTAGAATCAAGGTAGTAATGCTTAGTGAAAGTGTGTATTGTGGACCACGTAACAGCATCACAAATGCTTTTAATAGGAACACCTCTTTGCAAAGCAGAGGCGGTAACCATTCCCCTTAGTGGCATGGACCCTTAAGCCTTCTGGACTATCCTTGCCTGCCAACCTGTAGCATTCTGAAATCGCTAGAATAATCTATCTGCATAAGGTTTGCTTTGTCACAGCCTGACCCTGTTTATGACCCATATAACCTATGAATAGTTGGTTGCCCAGACAAAGTTTTGATAACCTTGAATTGTAGAAGCTCAAAGCCGTACGTGGCTAGAGCCTGTGCAACCTCTCCTACTTGCCAGGATAAGGTGGAGGGTAAAAAGTGGGTAACACAATCTTTTGTCCTAAATGAAAATCTGAAATGCCCTTAGGTAAAAATGAAGGCTTAACCCTCAGGAAGACCTTGTCCTTATGAAACACTGTAAATGGAGGTTTTGAGGATAGTGCCTGCACCTCACTCCACGGGCTGAAGTTAGTGCTACCAACAAGATGGTCTTGAAAGTTAGTAACCTTAAGGGACAAGAATGTAGAGGTTCAAATGGTGCACACATAAGAAATTTAGCACCAGATTGAGGTCCCAAATGGGAACATGAAAGGGAGATTGAGGGAACACATTAGTGAGCCCCTTCAGTAACTGTATCACCAAAGGTATGTTAAAATATTGAGTTTCCTCATACGAGCGCTTGAAGATGGATAGCACCGCCAAATAACCTTTATTGGTCACAACCTGGAGCGCCAGAATGGCTAGGTACAGTAGAAAGGATAACACCTCTGGAGTTTTGCAAACCAAAGGGTCCACGTCCTTGTTACAACAGCAGCAGTACAAAGACTTTGTTGCTGGCCTTCTGCCCGAAAGCAAAATCTCCATTACGTCACCTGGGGGGTCCCAATCCTTGTATCTCAGCATCTCAGAAACCATGCGTGAAGGCTGAGAGTCTTCACCTCTGGATGGAGAACCCAACCCTCCTCTCGCGAGAGAAGGTCCTCTCTTTTTGGAAGACGTATTGGAGGGCAGATGGACATGTCCAGAACGTCCGGATACTACGTCCTCCTGGCCCAAACCAGAGCAATTATGATCATGGATTTCACAAACTTTCTCAACCTCCTGATCACGTGAGGAATGACTGGGACAGGAGGAGATAATGCGTACAGGAGTGGAAACTCCCAGTCCACCACGAACGCAAGGCAAATTCCTTGGAGCAGTACCGTTCGCACTTCAGGTTGACATTGGTCGCGAACAGGTCCACTTGAGGGGTTCCCCAAAGGGTGAAGATCTCTTAAAGGACTTCCTGAGCTAGTTCCCACTCGTGGGAGACTGTGTTCTGCCTGCTCAGAGCATCCGCCCGTGTTCTACTCTCCGGCTAGGTGAACTGCTGATAGGGAGATTCCTTCTTGAATTGCCCAGTACCAGAGCTGCATTGCCTCTCTGCACAGTGGCAGGGACCCTACACTTCTTCTCTTGTTGAGGTAGTTCATGGCCACTGTGTTTTCTGTCATTATCAGGACATTTGGTCCTCATACAGAGGGGAGAAAGGCCTTCAGCACAAGTTTGATTGCCCTCAGCGCCAAAAGATTGATGTGTAGTCTGGACTCCGGCTCCCCACCCCGTGAGCGAGGCGTCCATCACTACTGTTCTCTCCAGCCAACGTTGCCAAAAAGGTTTCTCCCTTGAAAATATTGTCCTCGCAGGGCCACCACAGAAGGCCCTGTGCGACCCTGCTTGGAACCTGAAGTAAGTCTGACATGTTACTCGAGAACTGAGACAATTGTGTCCTGAGAGCCCATTGAAGAGATCTCATTCTCAGACGAGCCTCTGGCACCAGAAAAATGCAGGATGCCATAAGGCCGAGCAACCTCAAAAAGTCGAAGGCCGGGAGACGCTGGGCAATCTGAAATTTAGTGACCATCTGCAGAATGTCTTGAGCCCTCACCTCGGTTGGCGAGCTCTTTCCCAAGGATGTATCCAGTACAGCTCTGATGAACTGGAGCTTTTGGGACGGTGTCATATGGGACTTCTTGTAATTGAGGGAGAAGCTCAGTCTGTGAAAAGAGTGGCAGGTGACGTTGAGACGATTCAGGACTTGTTGGGGAGAACCCGCCCTGATTAGCCAATCTTCCAGATAGTGGTAGACGTGAATCCCCCCTCACCTGAGACTCGCTGCCACCACCTCCATCAGTTTGGTGAAAACCCTCGGGCGGAGGTCAGCCCGAATGGCAGAACTCGAAACCGATAATGAGAACTGCCAACGGCGAACCTCAGGTACTTTCTGTGCTTGAGATGGATTGGCACATGAAAATAAGCATCCTTAAGGTCCAATGACACCATCCAATACTGGAGTTGTTGAAGGGCCTGAAGGCTCTGAGAAGTGTGACCATCTTCAACTTGTCCTTCCTGAGGACCTTGTTCAATATCTGAAGTCCAAGAAGTTCTCTGTCCTCTGTCCTTTTTGGGGGGATGGGGGATGAGAGGGGGAAATCAGGAAATATGGAGAATACCATCCTTTGTTCCTCTCTGCTACAGGTACCAGCTCTATAGCACCTTCCTCTAGCAGGGTCAACATTTCCTGTACAAGGAACGGATCTGGAACCTTCAAAGCATGGATCCCCAGGGGTTGGTTCTGAGGTCTCCGAATGAAGGGAATGCAGTAACCTTGGGCTATGGTTACTAATGCCCAAGCATCCGAAGTAATGTCTCGCCATTCTTTCAGATGTTGAGACAGTCTGCCTCCCAGTGGGGTGTCATAACTCAAGACCTCTCCCTTGTCCACCACGAGGGAATCTTCTTTGGCCTCCTTTTTATTTTTAATAACACATTTTATTGCATTTTCATTAACTTAGAACAAGGACATACAGTACGAAAAGGGACATACATACATACAACAAAGGTATGGCATTTCGCCTCTATATTGGTTTCAACAGTAGAGCTCACTGCAAGCTGGTACTTGGGACACATCTCCGTGCTTTGTCTGGCACAAATCCTGACCCACAGATCACAATTAATTTGTTACATAGCTTGTTCCCATTTCTGCCAAATTCTGTGCGTTTTCCCAGGACAGCCTCTAGCTGTATAGACTATGTTCCATTACTATACAGTCTTCCACGTCCGACACCCATTGGTCATATTGGGGAGTGATCACTGAGCCCCACAGTTGTGCAATGTTCCTCTTGGCCAGCCCGTGGTCGTTGAGAATAGAAGTTTTTCAAAGCAAGTCATTTCACCCTCCTCCTCAATCCCCAATAACATTAACTTTGGTTCATTAGAAATTGTTCGGGCCAAAACTCTTGATAGTTTATCACAACATTTTTGCCAGAAATATTGGATGTGTGTGCATTGCCATAAAATGTGATAGAAGGTACCCTCTTCCTGTTTGCAGCGTAGACAATTAGCATCTGCAATCTTGCCCCAACGGTACAGTACCACTCGTGGATAATATATTCTGTGTAACACTTTTAATTGTATAAGCCTGATCGTAGCCGATATTGTATCTCTCTTGGGTACATTAAGGTCGAGGTCCAGTCCTCAGCCAACAGTGAGCCCAAATCCCTTTCCCATTTGGCTTTCAGACTACATAATTATGTTGTGGCAAAGGAAGAGATAGCGCTGTACGTAACAGATGTAGTTTTGACATTCACACTGTCCAGAACGATGTTCCTCTCTATGGGTGTACATTCTGGCATATCAGCAAGGTCTGGCATGTGTTTTTGGAGTGCGTGGGACAACTGTGTGTGTCGGTATTGTTCAGTTTCTAGGAGACCGTGGGTGGCCGACCGGTCCAAGAAGGGTATCATTTTCCTGTTTCTTATCACTTCCTTAAGTGTTAGTATGCCTGCCGTCTCCCAGCTCGGCCATTTCGGCAGCTTGTGAAGCTCCGGCAGAAATGCATTGTTCCATATAGGTTGTAGTGGGGTGATTTTATTTGCCCAGCCTATGTGCCTGTGTGACTCCACCCAGATTTGAGCCATGTGGGTTGCTATTGTGCGCGAGGGAGGCCGGCCCACAACTTGGTATAGGCTTTTAAGCAGGGGCATGCCTTATCTCGCAGCTTTCTCTGCTCGTATGTGCGGCAATTCTGGATTACCATGCATATGTCATTTATAGCCGCCATCCGGCTCGCCCAGTAATATATTTGGATATGCAAGAGCCCAATCCCTCCCTCCCACACTGAGCGTTGGAGAGCGTGTAATGCTATCCTTGGGTGTCTTCCCCCCATAATAGCTTCCGTAGTGTCTTATCTATCTTACGAAATTCAGATGTGGGACTGTGAAAAGGAGCATTTTGTAGGATGTATAGAAAGCGAGGAAGAGCAAGCATCTTAAAAAGCGCTGCTCTTCCCAATAGGGTCAATGGTAGCATCACCCAGTGACTCACATCTCTTGAGAATCTCTGCATGATTGGATATAGGTTTCTGGTTGTATAGTTCTCTAGTTTGTTCGAGACCAGGAGTCCTAAATATCTAAATTGTTTAAACTCTAACTGTATACGGGGAGCCCTCAGGATGTATACAGTCTATTCCTTTAATCGGGAACAGTATCGATTTGCCCGAGTTCACTTTCAATCCACTGAAACTGCCATATTATATCAGCAGCGATGTGACTATGGGGCAGGAGACAGCTGGGTTACCCAAATAAATCAGTAAGTCGTTCGCGTAGTGAGAGACCCTGTCTTCCCAAGTCTGGTCCCAGCGGAAACCCGTCCACGTTGGTGTATTTCTCAATATCACTGCTAAGAGCTCAATTATTAATGCAAATAGCATGGCCTTTTGGAGTCTGTTGGCAAGTTCTTTTGCCAGTATCTTAGTCTCACTATTTATCAGGGAGATGGGCCTATAGGAGGTGCATTCATTTGGTGGTTTGCCTTCCTTTGGTATTACTATTATTGATGCCTTACGTAAATCCAAAGGGAGTATTCCTTCTGTTTTTTAGTGTTGAAACATGTTAAGCAGGTGAGCGACAACGTTGTCGTTATCCAGTTTTTTCCATATATCCACTGGGAAGCCGTTTGGGCCTGGGGTTTTGCCTGGCTGAAGTTGGGAGATGGCGGCTGATATTTCCTCTTCTGTGATGTTTCCTTCCAGCATATCTGACTGCTCGGTATCTAATGAGGGGAGGGTAACCCCATCTAGTGCAGTACTATCTAAAAGGTTGCTCGGGGCGCTGCATAATAGGACGCAAGCATTCCGCTATTTCACCATCAGTCGAGACTATTTCTGCATTTGCAGTGGTGATGTTTCTGATCTGTTGATGCCCCTCATCCTGTTTTTCCAACCAGGCCAGTCATTTACCCGCCTTAACACCTGTTTCATACAAGCGTGCTCTCAGTGCTCTATATGCCTTTTTAGTGCTATGTTATTCAATTTCTTCTGTGCCAGTATCAGTGCCCTATTTGCATCGGGTGTGTCATTGCTCACATAATGTGTTTCCCTACGTGCTACCTCCTCTTCAGCGTTCTCTGTCTCATTACGGTGTGCCTTTTTATGTGCTGCTGTCCATGCTAGGATTGCCCCTCTCAATACTGTAGGTCGTAGCGCCGGAGTGACACCTCTGTGCTTATTCCATCCATCTTTTTTTCCATGGAGGTTCTTGAATTGGCGATGGCATTCATTACATCCTTTAAAGACAGCTGGTCACCACTGGTTTCCATTGTTTCACCAGAGTTGGTGTGCTCCCGTAGGGGAGTTTGTGCAGGGGTTGTATATTGTTCTATTTTGCTCTGCGTAGACACACTTTTTGCCCTGTCCTTCCCCATGCTGGTGCGATCAGTGGTGGTTCAGATGGGTATACTTGATGTTATTCTGGGTCTATGGGGGGTACACGCAAAGGCAACTCCCATCACTATTCTTTAGAACGCCGTATAAGCGATACACTAGGTTACTATCCTTGATCGTGTTCACTGGGGCCCTAGCAATCGGTCATTTCAACTTGACGGTGGCACTCAGGCACGCTGTAGGGTTGACACTCCAGCTTCGGTGCTCTAGAATGCATCCTCTTCTTTCTACAGGCAATTTGACATACGATTCAGGCTTTTATACAGATCTTAGTGCCGGTTTCTTTTGCCGATTTTAGCTGTGAGAGCTTTGGCAGAACAACATGCAGTGCAGGGCCAAGGTCATTGATGCCTCACTGCACCAAGGTCAAACAGGACAGTGTTGCTTTTCACTCCTTTCATGGGAGACGTATTCATCCCAGTTTGTCCCGTGAAGGTCCGTGGTGGGGGCAGCGATGTTGGAGGAGGTGTACCTCTTGTGCCGATATGCTGCTGCAAATACAGGAATGTCCGTGTCTTCACCCTATTAGCCCGAGTAGATGTTTAACCGATATTCCTATAGCCCAGATGGGGGAGCCTCTGTGGACCCTCGCGGTCACGTGCCACATACTATTTCGCAGACTGTAGCCATGCAGTAAGTTAGATTTCCTTCTGTCTGGTTTATCACATTATGGTGGGATGGTCTGATGTATTGAACTGCATTCCGAGGTGGTTGAGTTCACTTTGCCTTCCGTTGCGTCGGTACAAGCAGGCTTGTTGTTCCCTGTATGCTTGCTCTCAGGCAGGCAGATGCGGTTTTGGTTCTTTAGGGTGTCTAGACAATCTCCCTGAGGAAAGAAGCGTTCTTTATGTATCTAGTGTGTTGGCCACCAGTGCTCTTTTTTGGTTGCACCTTGGTATGTCGCACAGTAGAGGCTCTGTGCTCTAGTATACTGAAACAGGTTATTCTGGGCTGTAGCGGGCAGCCGTTTTGTTGCAATAGCAGCTATGACAGTAACAACCGGTTTCTGCCGTAAGTCGAGTTGAGCAACAGCATTAAAGATCACGGAGGAGGCGCGTTGTGCTATGGCAGGTCGTGTAGAAAACGGATGGCTTCGTATCTTAGCTTTGCATACGCGCTTCGTTCTCCATGCAAGTGCAACAGAGAGGCGATCCGAGTGTCTTGCAGTCGCCTTACAGTTGGATCGGTGTGTGCAATGTCATCCAGTGCACATCTGGAGTACCGTGGGGTCGGTAGCTTTTATGGGAGTTTATAAGGCGGTAATGCTGAGTGCACAGATCCGTTCAGGACGTGTGTCACAGGTCTGTGTCAAAGCACGCTTCGTGGCACACAGCAAAGTAATTGTCCCATTTAGAACGTCTTCCTTCAGGATCAGTCCATTGATCTGCAGTTCATTGTGGGGCAGACATTGGGAAATGGCTCAGCAGCCACGTTGCGGTCCGCTGCAATCAGAGCTTGGTGCCATTCCGGGCTCAGAGGAGTCGCATTCGCACCCAAGTATTGCGGTGGTGGCGCACAGTGTTGGGGGCTGTCCCGGTCCACCGGGCAGCCCCATATTCGTGTCGGGTTGCACCCGACACGACACACTTCAGTGCGGCGATCACGCCGCATACTCAGGGGTGGGGGTTCCGCCCACCCCGCTCCAGATCACCGGAGCGCCTCACACAGCCGGCTGGCCACCGGCTTACCGCGGCCCCGGCTCTGGGGGCACCCAGGCCGGGGTCGCCTCCCCAACCCGCCTCACATGGTTGGGGGACTCACAGGGACGGCGTTGCCCAGCAGGGGCACCGTCCGGACGGCGTTGCCCGGCAGGGGCACCGTCCTCCAGCTGGGCCCCGACCTTGGGCCCAGCACACGTGGCGAGGCACCCCCCAGGCACCAACACAACACACCACGCGGAGTCAGGTTCACTCGTGACTGCCGAGCCGGAAGCGGCTCGGACCTTTTATTAGGTTGGTCACATGGGTAACCATGTGACCACATCCCTCCATGGAACGTACCATGGCCCCTCACAGGGGTGCCATGCAACACTCCTCCTTTTTCATAACACAATGCAAAAACTCCAAAATTCCACCACGACTACCACTACTACTACTGGAGCCACTCGACTACTTTACACACCCTTTATTAACCTGGGTGAGTGGCTCTCATGTCACTAAACGGCACCAGTGAGGGCTACTGGCACCACATAAAGCACTCGGAGCCTGAAGGTGGGCACCACACAACATTGCCCACTAACTGGACCATTTTAAGCAAGTCCATGTCTGCCGGCTCACAGTCTTCCGGGGGAATGTCACTCATGAGGTCCACCTTCCGTATGGAGTCGCCGGAAACCAGCTCGCACCCTCACCAGAGTTCATTTAGGACAGTTACTACACAATTACACAAAACACCGGCAAAGCCGCACCTGGGGAGGCCCAGGGGCCACATCGGCTAAGTCCACTTGCACGGAGAGGAGATCGTGGCAGGGTGGCAGAGAAAACCCTGTTCCTCCTTGCAGGGGCCTGGGGGCCTGCATTCTCGTTTCCCCTTTTCTTTGCACGGCAGGCCCATGCTCTTGAAGGGCACTGCCGCATGCATTCCTCCAGTTGGGGGGGCAGACAGCCCACCTCACGGTGCTGCGACGCCGCAGGATCACCCCACACGGGGCGGGCAGCTTCCTTGCGAGCCCAGCTGGTGTTGGGCCCGCTGCCTTTTTTTTTTTTTTCCCGGCGGCGATGTTTGCCGCGGCCTGCGGGTGGGGGGGGGGCAGGCAGCTCTCCGCCCGCTCCTCGGGGCGAGCACTCTATTGTGCTTGCGAGCCCAGCTGGTGCTGGGCCCGCCTCCTTTGTTTCCTTTGCAGGCCCGTTCGATTCGGGCCTGCACCATCCCCTTTTTTTTTTTTTTTTTTTTTTGTTGCGGGCCCAGCTGATGATGGGCCCGCCTTCCGTCGGGGGCCGCGTCAGCTGTTGGGCGGCCCCTCGTTTCCCTCCTCTTCCTCCGGGTGGGGAAATGGCTCCATCGCCGATCTTCCTGCGGCGCAGTTGGCCGCAGGGGATGCTTCCTCTGCGGGCCCCGTTGGAGTTGGGCCCGCGTCCTCATTTCGGCGATGCTCGCCGTCTCCCCTCGTCGCGGGTGGGGGAGGGGCAGCGCCTCCTCACCGCGGCGATGTTAGCCGCTCCTCGTCGCGGCCGCCGCCGCTGAAACTTCTCTTCCCCACGGGGATAGGGGGAAAGGACGTCTCCGCTCCTCCACATCGCGGGCCCAGATGGAGATGGGCCCGCACCATATCTTCTCCGGGGCACGCGGGGCCCCTCGCCTCGTCGCCATTGTTGGGGGCTGTCCCGGTCCACCGGGCAGCCCCATATTCGTGTCGGGTTGCACCCGACACGACACACTTCAGTGCGGCGATCACGCCGCATACTCAGGGGTGGGGGTTCCGCCCACCCCGCTCCAGATCACCGGAGCGCCTCACACAGCCGGCTGGCCACCGGCTTACCGCGGCCCCGGCTCTGGGGGCACCCAGGCCGGGGTCGCCTCCCCAACCCGCCTCACATGGTTGGGGGACTCACAGGGACGGCGTTGCCCAGCAGGGGCACCGTCCGGACGGCGTTGCCCGGCAGGGGCACCGTCCTCCAGCTGGGCCCCGACCTTGGGCCCAGCACACGTGGCGAGGCACCCCCCAGGCACCAACACAACACACCACGCGGAGTCAGGTTCACTCGTGACTGCCGAGCCGGAAGCGGCTCGGACCTTTTATTAGGTTGGTCACATGGGTAACCATGTGACCACATCCCTCCATGGAACGTACCATGGCCCCTCACAGGGGTGCCATGCAACACACAGGGCACAGGAGCGGGTGGGCGGCCATACCCGCTTCAACATCCGCATAGTATGGATTGTGTCGGCACCAACTCGGGGCGCAGGCGGGACACGGACGCCGTGCCCTGTGTGCCTCAATCGTTGCGCAGGGCCCGGGGTGTGCCGGCACTCCGGTTCCAGCAGCGGCGAAGGAGGCGCGGGTATGCAAAGTCACGCAGCCGTACCGTTCTTGGACACCCCCGTCTGGTTTTCAGGAGGTCCTCGAAGGTATTTGGCAGCAGTTTAGTAGCGGGTTCCTCTCATCGCTACATATCTGTGCTGGTGCAGGGGGCAAGCATGGATGACGGTCGCTGCGGTTCGCTTTCAATTTCCCTGTGCCACTCTCCACAGACTCCCAGGCGCATCAGCCATTTTAGATGGACGTTGCTGACACTTACAGTATCTTCCATGGCGCGAAACTTCCAGCACAAATGCCGATTCAGCACCCCAGTTTAATGAAACATTACGGCACGGCAGAGTTCCGCTGCTTGAAGATGTTCTTTTAGTAAAATGATTCAGCTGGAGTGTTAAGCAGAAACCTGTGCAGTTCCCTCTGGGACCACTGCAAAAGATTTAAGACTACAGGTGTTGGCAGTAAACCCACTTGGTAGCAGTCTGTACCACACAGATTCACTGTGGTAGCTGTGGCTGAGCAGTCAGACTTCCCTCAAGAAGAGTTAGGCAGTATATAGAGGATACAGGATAGGTACAGAGGCACAGTAGTACAAGCAAACACTGACCACAGCTAGGTGTAAAAGTATATACTTATTTATTTTAAAGGCACACTCATAAATTACACTAGCACAGAAAAAGGTAAGTAAGTCAAAACACAGTCACTATTACTTATATGTACATCCCTAGTCATTTGTTGGACAAGTCTAAGTTAACACCACTTATTTCCAAACAGAGGTGAGCGCTTAACGTCAGATGGCACTCCAACAAGTTATTAGAAAAGGGAGGGAAAAAAACAAGTAATGAAAGCAGCAAGGTAAAACACTTTTCACATAAGGTTAGAAAAGGCAGTCAATTGTGGAACAAGGAGAATTGGTTCGTGGCCCGCTTTAGAGAGAGCCAGGTGAAAATATGCCCAAGATCACACAATGTCACAAGTCTTTGCAGGTGAGTAGAAAAGGTTTTACTGAATTTAGAAAAAGTTTAGTTAGGGTGTCCCAGGCTTACCCAGGTTCGAGAGCCGAGGGCTAAATCTACCCCGTACTATCGGTGGCAAGGGAAGCCGGGCGGAACACAGTACCTTTAAAAGTGGAAAGGATCCTCCAGCGGTGGTAGTTGTTCCTGGTAGTGGGTGCAAGTCGCGGCGTCGTCCAGAGGAAGAGGTGATCTCGACGTGGAGGAAAGCTGCAGGTCGTTGCACTACCAGGGATGAGACCAGCCGTGGAGTTTTCCGGTCACAAAGGATTTTACCCCTCTTTCGCGGTTGAGGTAAAAAGTGGTATCCCGGTTGCCGGGGTGCTTGGCACAGGCAAGGCGGCCACGAGATGCTTCGGGACGGCGAAAAGAAGGCAGCAACTGGTTGTCCCCACCAGTTAAGGGAAGGAGACTCTCCGGCGGGAGATCTCCTCTGTCGTCGGAAAAAGTGGCGAGACGGTTCTGCAGGGGTCCACTGGTGGTGTCTTGGCAGGTCGGCTCGGCTTCTCCCTCTTCGGCTTCTTAGGTCCTGTGGCGACTTCTGAAGAACCAGTCCCAAAAACCCTGCTTTTATGCAGCAAACCCCCATTCATACAGCCTAGCTGTCACTCAAACATGCTAAGTGGTGAGCGGGGTGGCTCACCACTTGGGCCAATCACACCAGAGTGCGACATGAGTTGGCAAGGCAACTCAGTCCAGGGTGCCTAAACCCCCTCCCGCACCCCCTGTGGTACCCAGACAGAATGGCACCACTGTGGAGGGCTTCTGTGCAGAAGCCCGCCAAAAGTGGAACAAAGGCTCGACTCGGGTTCAGGGTTACTGAAGTGAACCTAGACGCCATTTTGGCGGCGAGTTCTGGCAAAAAATCCCAACCGGTGAATTTATATTAAATAAATAAACCGGCGGTATCTTTAACATTGCACCAAAAAGTGGTGCATTAAAAACAATGGGAAATCCCATTGGGGAATATTCCGGTGGAATATTTCCGTGGTATCCACTGCCACCAGCCAGAACTCGGTGAGGGGGGACGGGACAGTACCCCCTCGACAACAGACCCAGGGGCAATCTAATTGCCCCTACCAGTACTTCCACAGTAAGATGGTTTGTACTGGTTAAGTTCCTAAGTTAAGACTAGTAAAGTCAATGGTGACTTTACAGACACAGGGAGACAGTAGTCAGTCCCAGGGTGTGGAGTCTATGTTTGGGGGTCTCTATGACACCCCTGTGTTACTGCACTGAGGGTGCTGTGTAACACACATTCAAAAACCAATGATAGCCTATGGGGAAAAAATACCCCCTAGCCCATAAGCACATAGCAAGTCACAGAAACACTCTCAAGTCATGTCCAAGAGTGAGGGTAAAAGAGTCTCACTCTTGGCAGGAGAAAAAATAAACCCCAAAAATCCAGCAAAGCTGCTGGGGGACTCACTAGGTTAGGAAATTCAGCCTAAACAGAGAATTCTCCCTAACATGGAGCCTTGAGGAGCCTTGAGGAATCACGTCCTCATTGCATGCTCGCTGGCCACGCCCCCCTTCTTTGGCCTCTTTGACCAGCCATTCCTCTTGCTCTTCCAACTGAGGAGTAGTAGTGAAAGGATCTACCCCTCCAAGACGGTCCACTGCGGTGAAAAGGCTGAGGCTGCCTAATAGCAGCACCCAAAGATTTGCCAGCCGCCTTCAAGGTCTGCAGCTTCTCAAGGCTTTCATCAGCCTTGCTGCCAAAAATGTGAGACCTGTCAAAAGGTATGTTAAGGAGTCTAGACTACACAACCGGATCAAATCCAGACTAACTTAACCACGCAAATGGGCGAATTACGGTACTTGCCGCGATGGCTCTGCTGATGCTGTCAGCAGAATCCAGACCCAACTGAAGAGACTCGCACATGGCTTCCTTACCATGCTTAACAATGGCTAAGAAACAGTCTCTTTCCTCCCTTTCGGGAATATGCTCAGCCACCATAGAAATACAGTCCCACAGAGTGTATGAAAACTTTGCCAAGGCACATTTTGAATTGGCGGATTTAAGAGCCATGCTCCCAGCGAATAATACCTTTCTAGACCAAGCATATTCCAACAAAAACCTGGAAAGGCTACAAATCATACAGAAAAATGCCCTCTGCGCTGCCCAAGGTATCACGAAAAGAGAACACATCTCTGAGGCCAGAAAACTAGCCCACTGGCTACCAATAAGGGAAAGAATCATCTTCAAACCTCTGACACTGACCCACAAGTGCATCCACCTCACCGCCCCGGTCTACCTCTCACAAAGAATCCACCCCGTCTCCTCGACAAGGCCAACCAGGTCACCATATACCAACATGCTCTGTGTGCCACTAGTAAAAAGAGCCAGAGCTGGAGGATCCAGCTTCCCTTATCTCGCACCATCACACTGGAATGCCCTACCTCCCACAATCCGAGGTGAGCCCTCCCTCATTGCCTTCCGGAAAGCTATGAAAACCATCCTCTTCACATAAGGTCTCTCGCAGCACCATGTTTGCCAATAAACTGTCTGTAATGTAATAACCAAAGATGCATGAGCTGTAATGACCAATCTGTTTGTAGCAATCATAATGTGCCAACGACTGCTACCAATCCTGTACCCCCTGTAACCAAGTTCCTGCAAGTAACAGCGCCAAAATGCCCCTGGGCTGCCTGCGCGCTATATAAATATAAAATAAATAAATAAACAAATCTACCCATTTGTCATCCCTATCTGGTGGGATAGTTGGATAGGCTGCCTGTTTTGAGGTAGCGGTTGCTGCCTGCACCATCAGACTTTCTGTGGTAAGGAGCTAGGGTCGCTACTTGATGGCCCATATTCATTTGTCAAGATCTTATTCACTGCTGGACTAGACTCTGGACTTTCCCAATTGCCACTTACTTTCTTCTGAAGAACAATGTGGAAAGGTAAACTGGGATCCTTTTGAGGACCTTTATCAAGCATGTCTGTTAGGTCATCTTCTTCGAAAGGGCGGGCAGGTCTGATCCATCCCAGGTAATCCGCTACCCTGGTCATCAACTGCCTGTACAAGGCATCTGCATGTTCATCTAACTCAGGCTTTCCAAATTCTAATTCTGCTGAAGTGTCCACTCCACTGGCTGTCTGCACATACTCATATTGATCTTTTAGTCTGAAATTAAGCTATCGGGGACATTTGGTGTGCCATACTGCAAACCAAAGGGCGCCACATTTTCAGATGGCTCATTGTCCTCATAAATAGAGGTCAGAGACTTAAAGAAATCCTTTCTTGGTAAAGGAGTGAATCTTTTTTCAGGAAATGGTTTGAGGGTTTCAAAAATGTTTAACGTGATGCCCGAGGAGTCGATGTCTATGTCTTCGAGGAAGATGTTTTCAACTTCAATGGCATCGAGGCTTCGATGGCATTGATGGTGCCACTGGTGTCGATGGGCCTGCTGGCTTTGATGGCGCAGCTGTTGTCGATGGCGTCAACGATCTCAATTTGTCTTTCGACTTAAGACTCGAAGGATCCCTCAATGATTTCTCATCGCGTCGAGACATCGATGGCTCTCGATGTGGATCTGGCCTTCGGCCTGGGCTCGAGGGCGTTCAGGATTTGGCTGAAGTCCTTTCCTTACCGGCACAATAGGAGCACGGCTTCTCTAGGGTTTTTGCTCTCGAATATTTTAAGCATTTCTTGCCTGAATGCTTTACATTCGGCAGGAGTGGAGGCCTTTGTGGGTATAGCTCTCTAAAGAGAGGAATCAGACGGGGAAGTCGAAGAAGGCGACTTATGGTGCCTCTTCTTCAGCTTCCTCAATGACGAGGAGGAGTGGTGGGAGCCACTCCTTGACCTGCACCTTTTTGCCTTCTTTCTTCAAGGCGAGTCGGCTCTCGCATTGTCAGAAGGTGGTTTCTTCGACAGGCTAGTCGATGGGGATTTCTTAGGGACTCTACCCACCGCTAATTTCTCCTTTCGCTCATTCAGAGCTTTCCAGTCATCGACTAACATTTTGTACAGGCCGAGGTCTTGTGCTCCACACCACGACACCACACGCATCTTGGCATTGCAGTCTTGACACTTTTTAAACCCGTTTTTCAGGGTAGTCTGTGTCAAGGATGAAGACATTTTCGTATATTTCGTGAGGAAATACTGAAGCGCGCCATAGTTCTCGTAGCGTAAGCTTACTCGGAAAAATGGAACAAAAGCCAACAGGCTATTTATGCCTTTGATGACATCATCCTTGAGTCAAGGATCTCTGCCGAAAAAAAAATTCCAAAGCAGCTGAAGTTGGATATTGAATATTAAAGATGAGCAATACTTGGGAGGACACAATACATTTGAAGTTATATGCTAATACATTTATACTGCACATAAAAAAAGGCTCAGAGGCATACGGGCGCTATACTGTAAAGAATGTGTGAAATACAACATAACAGACAGACAACCAAATACGGGAGGACCAAACGGGCTCTGACCAACAGGATCACATGCATTTATCCAAACAGAAAGGTTTTAAGATTCTTTTTGAACAGGTCCAGTGATTTTATTTCTCTCAGGTCAGGTACTATAGCAAAGAAGGCGCATTTGCTGACCTGGGTGAGCTTTAATCTTGACACCAGTGTTAGGGAGAATTATCTGTAAAGGCTAATTTCCCAAACCTAGTGAGTCCCCCAGCAGCTTTGCTGGATTTTTGGGGTTTATTTTTTTCTCCTGCTAAGAGTGAGACTCTTTTCCTCCCACTCATAGACATGAGTTGAGGTGTTCCTTTGACTTTGTATGTGTTTATGGGCTATGGGGTCCTTTACCCCATAGGGCTTCATGTGTTTTGGTATATGGGTTACACAGCACCCTCTGTGCCGTAACCCAGGGGTGTCGTAGCGACCCCCAAACATAGACTCCATACCCTGGGACTGACTACTGTCTCCCAGGGCATGTAAAGTCACCATTGGCTTTACTAGTCTCAAATTGTGAACAGAACCAGTGCAAACCATCCTATTGTGGACGTACTGGTCGGGGCAATTCGATTGCCCCGGGGTCTGTTGTTCGAGGGGGCACTGTCCAGTCGCCCCCGACCTAGTTTTGGCTGGTGGCAGTGGACACTTCTTATATTCGACCGCGAATATATTCCTATGGGATTTTCCCATTGTTCGAGGCTACCACTTTTTAATATACTGATAAGGGATTTGGGTGGGTAAAGGCTTGAATGTGTGTTATGCTCACTGAACTCAATTGGGTACGCTGAGCCGCGGTACACGTGTCCTTATACTGGGTTCCCACCAATCGCCCAGTAAATGAATAGAATAAATAGAAATTGTACACTGTAACGCGCTCTACCCTGAATTAATATTCTTTAACACGAAAAATTCAATCCGTATTGTTGGAAGTAAAGGTTCTAATTTAATTAGACATCTTCATATAGAGTCAGCCGACACGTGTTTCGAGCATAGGTCGTCCTCAAGGTTGATAAACATTAATACATACCAAATGTCAATTCATATTACATTGCATATAAGAAAAGCATTATGCACATATTGATGTGTGATATGCATGAGAACCAAACATTAGAAATAAAAATAAGACAAATTTCCAAATTCACATACCCGAAATAGTTGGGTTGATTGAAGAAGAGGGACAGGTCAGAAGCAAATAAGAGATAAAAAACATAAATAAATTAAATGTACAATCTAGTCCCTGCCATAATTGATTCCATATGAATTATAATGTGTTCCAACTAGATTACGTCATACCATGTTACACATCACTTTAAAAGCAATCAAAGTTTGAATCGTAATTCCATGCAATGATCAAACGAGTTGTATGTAAAATGCTCGCACATCCTCAAATGTAATAATCCTTATGTACAAACTGACTTGCATTGCCGGTTATTTGCGCAGAGTACTTTAATAGCTGTATGAATCACATTGGAATACCTATATTGGTTTAAAATCTATTGAATTTTTTGCAGATGTAAAAGATGTATAGAGAGAATATTTCTCACCACGTTTGTATGAATTTAGTTGAGAAAAACGAAGAGAACTTGTCACTTTCATAGTTCTTCCATACTCCCTAATGTATCTCCTAAAATAAGAAGGTTGAAGTCACTAAACTATTTTGGGAATAAAAATAATATCTTTTATATGTGATCTCCAGCAGTACACTCACCTTAATAAAAGGGCTCGATCCCCGAACAGAATGCTGTTGCTCCAGAGAACACGAGCACTCCATTAGCATTCAATATATATCAATGGTTCCCTAACGTGGTATTCTGCTATTGGTCCTGATGAACTAACGGCATTGCGCATGCGCTATGGGGGAGAAGACTATTCTCCGCGCATGTGCAGACACAATATGGTGTGTCTGTACTTCGCGCATGCACGTGAGTCCTGCCGCATATAAGAGCGGCACTAATCCTGCACATGTGCAGATATGTTTTGTAAAATAGTGTTCTAGGGTGTGTGTGTGTACAGTAACGCGCATATGTGTCTGCGCATGAGTCCTGCCGCATGCAAAAGCGGCAATGATACTGCACATGCGCGCTTATGGTTTATGGGACATCTAGTGTTGGAAAATGCGTGATGTCTGAATGGTAGACACTTAAAATACTTAGTGTCTCAAGTTCCTGAAGTGAATCCAATAATGTGGAAATGAAATGGTAATCCAATCAATGCTATAATAATCAGTCGTATATTAGGGTTCACTCACAATTAGTCCCAATTCCTAACAGTTATAATTAATTCAATATTGCACTGGTCAATTGTGGGTGCATAGTCAGCAATGCCAATTACATTTGTACATACAATGTCATTCCTGTGATTATCATTACAAAAATACAAACATCTCATTGTCCGTGTTGAGACCTTCTTTGGTACATTGAAATGCACATATACATTTAGCCTCCAATTGTCTTAATTTCAGTTGCAAATCACTGCCTCTTTTCCCCAAACTCGCTTTTATTAAACCTGCAAAGCGTATATCATCCTTATTATCTGTCTGATGTTGCGTTTGCCAATGAACAGCAAGGGGTATTTTGGTGTTTTGACTGCCTAAACTTGAAATGTGTTCTCGTATTCTGATCCGTAATTGCCTAATAGTGGAGCCAATGTAAATCTTGGCACAGACAGATCTGATTGCATAAACTACATGTGTTGTATGACAATTGATAAAATGTTTAATCAGAATGGTATGACCTAAGTCATCTGTAAACTGTGTGATGTTTGATTCTGCATATTTGCACATGGAACAGTTTCCGCACTTATGAAAGCCTTTTGGTGCGGAAATCCAGGTAGTGTTGTGTTTAAGTGGTGCTCTAAGAAAAGAAGGACTAACTCTATCCCTGATTGTGACTGATTTAGTGAAAATGAGTCTAGGTTTATTAGTCAAAAAAGGTGCAATGTCCTTGTCTAATAGAAGTAGATCCCAATGTTTGTGTAGTAGTTTGAACAAAAATTTAGAGTCACCAGAGTATTTAGTAATGAAATTGACAGTGTCTAATTGATTGGATCTTTTGTTCTTTAATTTCAAGGTGTCAGCTCTATCCATGTTGCTATATTTAGTTTGGCTTTTGCGAATGGACTGTGTTGAATAGCCTCTTTCTAAAAATCTGGTTGATAAAAGATCACACTCCTCATGAAAGTCTTTATCTTTGTTGCAGTTCCTTTGTGCCCTGTAGAATTCACCCATTGGTATGTTTTGTATGGTTGATAAGCAATGACAACTGGTCGAATAAAGCGTTGAGTTAACCTCTGATGGTTTACGAAACGTTCTTGTGTTGATTAAACCATCTTCAATATAGATCCTGAGATCTAAAAAGTCTATTTGTTCTTTACTATACTGTCCTGTAAATTTGATACCAAAATAATTGTTATTGATCTGTTGTGTTACTCTCACATGTTCTCTCTTAGCATGCGAGATTAAAAGTTCAATCATGTTCTTGGAACTCTGATGTAGATTGGCTTCCCATTGATCAGCTAAATCTTTATCATCGTCATTGTCAAAGTTGGGAAATATTAGTATTCTTAACCCTCTAGGTATCTTGGATCTCTCCAAATAGTTCGTTAGTGCACCAACATCAAACACTGATTTCACCCAATTTCAAATCGATTTAAGTTTATCCGCAAACTGAAATTGAAAAATTCTTTGTGACCCAAGTACGTACTTACTGCCCACCGCCTCCTCTTTCACCCCCAAGCACACTTACTATGCAACATATAATGGACACACACACTTTGCTTTCACTTGGCTCAGACACTCCGATTGATGTTTCTTCCATGAGTGAAGATCTGGGGGTTAATGCAAGGATGCTGCAATTAAAAGAGTTGAAAGCGAGATCTAGGTTTACACCAAATTTGGGTACTGATAATCTCATAGAGGCCTTTTATCAAACTGTCACTAATGATATACATAAACACCTGGACATAACTAAGGGAAAAACGAAACAAAGATTCTCCAACCTAACAAAAGCGGAGATTGTCTCTCTTAATGGATTAGCCAGTGACAACTCTATTATTATTAAAGAAGCGGATAAGGGTGGCAACGTAGTGGTACTTAATACATCAGATTATTTAGATATGGCTAACAAGCATCTAGCCACTCCAGATTGCTATAGACGCTTGAACAGCAATCCAACCAAGGAAGTTGTGAAAAACATGATCTGTATGATTAATGAGTGGTATCAAATTGGATATTTGACTGATGAAGAAAAGAAATTACTCAGTATCACTGACCCTATCATGCCTACTATATATTTCTTACCCAAGATTCACAAGCCTTTTGAAGACCTACCAGATGTAAGCCCATTATAAGTGGGATAGGATGGGCCACAGAAGGTCTTTCCACGTATTTGGACAATGCTCTTAAAGAACATGTGGTTCTTATACCCTCTTACATCAGAGATACTACACATGTGCTACAAATGTTAGACCAAATTGAATGGCGCTCACATTACACTTTAGCAACCCTTGATGTTTCTGCTCTATACACTAGCATAGAACACACATTGGCCGTATCTACCTTAGATCACACTTATCGTAATGTATCAGCTTCTCATAGGACTCATATCACAATGTTGAAAATGTTTTTACAATTCACTCTGGATAACAATGTGTTTTTATTTAACAATAGTTACTATGCACAAATCAAGGGTGTAGCCATGGGAGCCAAGTATGCCCCATCATTGGCCAACCTATTCATGGCACAGGTGGAAGAAAAACATATTCTCAAACAAACTGAATACAGATCACACATAATATTATGGAAAAGATTTATAGATGACGTACTGATGATATGGTCAGGTACACCAGCGCTATTAGATTTATTTATCACATACATCAATAACAATTCTTTTGGTATCAAATTTACAGGACAGTATAGTAAAGAACAAATAGACTTTTTAGATCTCAGGATCTATATTTAAGATGGTTTAATCAACACAAGGATGTTTCGTAAACCATCAGAGGTTAACTCACGCTTTATCGCTTTATTCAACCAGTTGTCATCGCTTATCAACCATACAAAACATACCAATGGGTGAATTCTACAGGGCACGAAGGAACTGCAACAAAGATAAAGACGTTCATGAGGAGTGTGATCTTTTATCAACCAGATTTTTAGAAAGAGGCTATTCAACACAGTCCATTCGCAAAAGCCAAACTAAATATAGAAACATGGATAGAGCCGACACCTTGAAATTAAAGAACAAAAGATCCAATCAATTAGACACTGTCAATTTCATTACTAAATACTCTGGTGACTCTAAATTTGTGTTCAAACTACTACACAAACATTGGGATCTACTTCTATTAGACAAGGACATTGCACCTTTGACTAATAAACCTAGACTCATTTTCACTAAATCAGTCACAATCAGGGATAGAGTTAGTCCTTCTTTTCTTAGAGCACCACTTAAACACACCACTACCTGGATTTCCGCACCAAAAGGCTTTCATAAGTGAGGAAACTGTTCCATGTGCAAATATGCAGAATCAAACATCGCACAGTTTACAGATGACTTAGGTCATACCATTCTGATTAAACATTTTATCAATTGTCATACAACACATGTAGTTTATGCAATCAGATGTGTCTGTGCCAAGATTTACATTGGCTCCACTATTAGGCAATTACGGATCAGAATACGAGAACACATTTCAAGTTTGGGCAGTAAAAACCCCAAACTACCCCTTGCTGTTCATTGGCAAACGCAACATCAGACAGATAATAAGGATGATATACGCTTTGCAGGCTTAATAAAAGCGAGTTTGGGTAAAAGAGGCAGTGATTTGCAACTGAAATTAAGACAATTGGAGGCTAAATGTATATGTGCATTTTGATGTACCAAAGAAGGTCTCAACACGGAAAATGAGATGTTTGTATTTTTGTAATGATAATCACAGGAATTACATTGTATGTACAAATGTAATTGGCATTTCTGACTATGCACCCACAATTGACCAGTGCAATATTGAATTAATTATAACTGTTAGGAATTGGGACTAATTGTGAGTGAACCCTAATATACGACTGATTATTATAGCATTGATTGGATTACCATTTCATTTCCACATTATTGGATTCACTTCAGGAACTTGAGACACTTAGGGGCCAATTCATAGAATTCGGCGCACAAGTGGCGCACGCGGCTGGCGCACAGTGTGCGCGTGCGGTAGTCTGCGCCAGCCGCGTGCGCCGAAACACATTCAGGCGCACAGCGTATTCATGAATTCCAACATCCACAACCAGTCGTGGCGCAGAGTGGCGCAGCGACCCTGCAGCAGCGTCAGTTACGCCCCCAAGAACGCCCCTTGTGCAGGGAAAAGCCATCAAAATCCCCAATCCAGCGCAAAGGGCAGCAGCAAACGCAGAGTGGGAGCGTGTATTTCAGGGGTGTGCGAGAAATTCTACACGCGATTGGCCTGGGTACGTGTATTACAGGGGTGCGCGAGAAAATCTACACGCGATTGGGCTGGGTACGTGGATTTCAGGGGTGCGTGAGAAATTCTACACGCGATTGGGCTGGGTACGTGGATTTCAGGGGTGCGCGAGAAATTCTACACGCGATTGGCCTGGGTACGTGGATTTCAGGGGTGCGCGAGAAAATCTACACGCGATTGGCCTGGGTACGTGGATTTCAGGGGTGCGCGAGAAATTCTACACGCGATTGGCCTGGGTACGTGTATTACAGGGGTGCGCGAGAAATTCTACTCGCGATTGGGCTGGGTACGTGGATTTCAGGGGTGCGCGAGAAATTCTACACGCGATTGGGCTGGGTACGTGGATTTCAGGGGTGCGCGAGAAATTCTACACGCGATTGGCCTGGGTACGTGGATTTCAGGGGTGCGCGAGAAATTCTACACGCGATTGGCCTGGGTACGTGGATTTCAGGGGTGCGCAAGAAATTCTACACGCAATTGGCCTGGGTACGTGGATTTCAGGGGTGCGCGAGAAATTCTACACGCGATTGGCCTGGGTACGTGGATTTCAGGGGTGCGCGAGAAAATCTACACGCGATTGGCCTGGGTACGTGGATTTCAGGGGTGCGCGAGAAATTCTACACGCGATTGGCCTGGGTACGTGTATTACAGGGGTGCGCGAGAAATTCTACAGGCGATTGGGCTGGGTACGTGGATTTCAGGGGTGCGCGAGAAATTCTACACGCGATTGGGCTGGGTACGTGGATTTCAGGGGTGCGCAAGAAATTCTCCACGCGATTGGCCTGGGTACGTGGATTTCAGGGGTGCGCGAGAAATTCTACACGCGATTGGCCTGGGTACGTGGATTTCAGGGGTGCGCGAGAAATTCTACACGCGATTGGCCTGGGTACGTGGATTTCAGGGGTGCGCGAGAAATTCTACACGCGATTGGCCTGGGTACGTGGATTTCAGGGGTGCGCGAGAAATCCTACACGCGGTTGGGCCTGTGCGAGTGGGGCAGTGTATTACGGAGGTGTGCGGGAAGTTGAAGAGGTGAATTGCCAGTGTGGGTCCTCCCAGGTCTCCCCTCTACCCCCTCCACGACCTCTGCAGGCAGCACACACCACAGTGGACTACCCTGCACCCCTGGTCATGTCCCGCAGGCAGCCCATCCACCATGGGCATGCCCCCCAGCCAAGCCAGATGTCCCCTTGCACCCCCACCCCCCAGCAGGCCCCCACCCATGTCTCCCAGCACCCCCACCCCTCCAGTCACCAGGGGCAGCCTCCACAAGGCCCCCACCCATGTCTCCCACCACCCCCACCCCTCCAGTCACCAGGGGCAGCCTCCACCAGGCCCCCACCCATGTCTCCCACCACCCCCCCCTCCAGTCACCAGGGGCAGCCTCCACCAGGCCCCCAACCATGTCTCCAACCACCCCCACCCCTCCAGTCACCAGGGGCAGCCTCCGCCAGGCCCCCAACCATGTCCCCCTGTGCCCCCACCCCCCAGCACTGTGGGGCACCTGCCAGCAGGCCCCCAACCATGTCCCCTTGCACCCCCACCCCCCAGCAGGCCCCCACTCATGTCCCCTTGCACCCCCACCCCCCAGCACTGTGGGGCACCTGCCACCAGGCCCCCAACCATGTCTCCCACCGCCCCCACCCCCCAGCAGGCCCCCACTCATGTCCCCCTGCACCCCCACCCCCCAGCACTGTGGGGCACCTGCCACCAGGCCCCCAACCATGTCCCACTCATGTCCCCTAGCACCCCCACCTCCAGCAGGCCCCCACTCATGTCCCCCTGCACCCCCACCCCCCAGCACTGTGGGGCACCTGCCACCAGGCCCCCAACCATGTCCCACTCATGTCCCCTAGCACCCCCACCCCCTAGCAGGCCCCCACTCATGTCCCCCTGCACCCCCACCCCTCCAGTCACCAGGGGCAGCCTCCACCAGACCCCCACCCATGTCTCCCACCACCCCCACCCCTCCAGTCACCAGGGGCAGCCTCCACCAGGCCCCCAACCATGTCCCACTCATGTCCCCTTGCACCCCCACCCCCCAGCAGGCCCCCACTCATGTCCCCTTGCACCCCCACCTCCCAGCACTGTGGGGCACCTGCCACCAGGCCCCCAACCATGTCCCACTCATGTCCCCTAGCACCCCCACCCCCCAGCAGGCCCCCACTCATGTCCCCCTGCACCCCCACCCCTCCAGTCACCAGGGGCAGCCTCCACCAGGCCCCCACCCATGTCTCCCACCACCCCCACCCCTCCAGTCACCAGGGGCAGCCTCCACCAGGCCCCCAACCATGTCCCACTCATGTCCCCTTGCACCCCCACCCCCCAGCAGGCCCCCACTCATGTCCCCTTGCACCCCCACCCCCCAGCACTGTGGGGCACCTGCCACCAGGCCCCCAACCATGTCCCCTTGCACCCCCACCCCCCAGCAGGCCCCCACTCATGTCCCCTTGCACCCCCACCCCCCAGCACTGTGGGGCACCTGCCACCAGGCCCCCAACCATGTCCCACTCATGTCCCCTAGCACCCCCACCCCCCAGCAGGCCCCCACTCATGTCCCCCTGCACCCCCACCCCTCCAGTCACCAGGGGCAGCCTCCACCAGGCCCCCACCCATGTCTCCCACCACCCCCACCCCCCAGCCACCAGGGGCAGCCTCCACCAGGCCCCCAACCATGTCTCCAACCACCCCCACCCCTCCAGTCACCAGGGGCAGCCTCCACCGGGCCCCCAACCATGTCCCACTCATGTCCCCTTGCACCCCCACCCCCCAGCAGGCCCCCACTCATGTCCCCTTGCACCCCCACCCCCCAGCACTGTGGGGCACCTGCCACCAGGCCCCCAACCATGTCCCCTTGCACCCCCACCCCCCAGCAGGCCCCCACTCATGTCCCCTTGCACCCCCACCCCCCAGCACTGTGGGGCACCTGCCACCAGGCCCCCAACCATGTCCCACTCATGTCCCCTTGCACCCCCACCCCCCAGCACTGTGGGGCACCTGCCACCAGGCCCCCAACCATGTCTCCCACCACCCCCACCCCCCAGCAGGCCCCCACTCATGTCCCCCTGCACCCCCACCCACCAGCACTGTGGGGCACCTGCCACCAGGCCCCCAACCATGTCCCACTCATGTCCCCTAGCACCCCCACCCCCGTCCCCCTGCACCCCCACCCCCCAGCACTGTGGGGCACCTGCCACCAGGCCCCCAACCATGTCCCACTCATGTCCCCTAGCACCCCCACCCCCCAGCAGGCCCCCACTCATGTCCCCCTGCACCCCCACCCCTCCAGTCACCAGGGGCAGCCTCCACCAGGCCCCCACCCATGTCTCCCACCACCCCCACCCCTCCAGTCACCAGGGGCAGCCTCCACCAGGCCCCCACCCATGTCTCCCACCACCCCCACCCCTCCAGTCACCAGGGGCAGCCTCCACCAGGCCCCCAACCATGTCCCACTCATGTCCCCTTGCACCCCCACCCCCCAGCAGGCCCCCACTCATGTCCCCTTGCACCCCCACCCCCCAGCACTGTGGGGCACCTGCCACCAGGCCCCCAACCATGTCCCCTTGCACCCCCACCCCCCAGCAGGCCCCCACTCATGTCCCCTTGCACCCCCACCCCCCAGCACTGTGGGGCACCTGCCACCAGGCCCCCAACCATGTCCCACTCATGTCCCCTAGCACCCCCACCCCCCAGCAGGCCCCCACTCATGTCCCCCTGCACCCCCACCCCTCCAGTCACCAGGGGCAGCCTCCAACAGGCCCCCACCCATGTCCAACTCATGTTCCCCACCCAACATGTCATCACAATCCAGAACCCTGGTCTCTATGGTCAGCCCCCAAATGCAAAACACCCACCCGAGTACTGCATCCACCCACTCATAATTTGCAATCACATCACAGAACACCAATTGGAAGTTCTGAAACAAACACATGTCCCTCACATACACCCAATGGGTGTCAGTGAATCTCAAAACACATAACATGACATGCATGAAAACAATGAGATACCACACATTGAAGTTCAAAAAAAAAATAATGTATTAAAGGAAACATGAATAGAATCAAAAATGAAGAAACAGAAATGTGAATGTAAAAAAATGAAAAGAAGCATGTCCGTTCAAAATAAAAAAAATAAAAATATATTGAAATCCAAAGTAATGTTCTACAAAGTCAATGTCCACAAAACAAAATCCAATGGGAAATAAAAATAAAAGCCATTGATCCATGGAGAATGTTAAAAAAGAAAGTATGTACAAGTCTACAACTATGTACAATGCAAGAAGCCAGGGTCCATTATCCCAACAAAATAAAGGAAACCTATCTAACTACACTAACTAATAAAAAAAATATATACAAAAATGTGGCCAATGTCCAAAAGGTCCAAATGAAACAAAAACTAAAATGAAACCTAACACTACCTACATAACTATGTACAAGGGCAGCGGGCTAGTTCCACGGCTCACTTCTGGATGTGCCGGGCCAGGGCATCATCGAACTCCTCCTCAATGTCCCGGAGGCGGTCCTCCTCCATGGCCCCGAGGGTCCGCAGGGCCGTCGACGTGTCCACCTCCAAACCCCTGCGGATTGCCTCGAGGCACTCGGCCCGCCTCAGGGCCCTCTGCATGGAGTTCTCCGCCCTGACCATTGAGAGCCGTGCCTCTTCCGCCCGCTGCCGCTCCGCATCTATGGCGTGGCCCAACCGCTGCCACACGGAAGACACTTTTTGTCCTGGGTGCTCCTGCCCTCCGGCCGATGCCTGCCCCTCCGATGTCGAAGGCCCCGAGCCTTCATGGCTCCCACCATGGTGCTGCTGTGCCTCTGCCCCTGCACTGCCTCCTGCTGCCTGCACATCCTCCGCCGGCTGGGGTGCAGTCGTTGACGTGGCCACCCCTGCTGGACGTCCGACTCCCGACTGTGGCAGGGATGCCTCCTCCACCAGCCTGGCCGCACCGTCAGAGGCAGCTCCACAGGGCACCCAGGTGACTGATGGGTGGGAAGATGGCACAGAGGACGACTGGCGCGTAGGGGGTCCAGCTGAGGAGGGGGTCGTGGCAAGCCCCATCAGACGGAGGAATCCGGCCTGGGTGACCTGTCCCAGCAGGCTGACGTGGTCAACGAGCCATTCGAGATGACGTGCAGTCTCTTCATGAAAAGACTGCAGGTCACCTCGCATGGCCCGTTGACGCAACGCCACACCAGCCAGGACAGGCTCAACCCGGGCCTGGATAGCCACGTCCGCAGGCAGAGGAAGGCCAGTTGACGTCAGCTCATCCCCTGCCTGAAAACTGGTCTGGACATAGGCATCCCTGCTGGTGCAAGATGATGCAGGGACAGGATCAGGGACAGGATTGCACACAGGCACCTCCGCGGCGGCCTGTGCTGCCTCCTGTCCCTGGTCCTGCACTGCACCACTAGCACCAGTGGGATCCCCACCCCCAGACCCCGTCTCTGGTGCTTGCACGGCCTCCTCCTCCACCAAACCCCCCACCAACCTGGATGACTCTGTGCCATCTTCCCCCGTTGGGCCCTGTGGGGTCCCAGCTGCCCCTTCTGCTGCCGAGGAGTCCAACTGCAACCTCCGCCTCTTGGACCTCCCCCCGGCAGCTGCGGCCTGGGACGCGGCACCGGACTCCTCACTCCCCGACGAGATGACAACATGGGAGGGGAGCCGGGCCTTGCGTCTCCGGCTGGCGGTGGGATCCCCGCTGCTGTGCTCCACAGCACCTTCTCCGCCCTCTTCATCAGTTGACGCTGCAGACAGGGAGAAACAAAACACACGCATCAGGGCAATGTACAATGGACACATACACACATGACAGTTGTACATGAGTGGCATTGGCAAACCTCAGACATGTCATCACGATCCCCAACACACGTCATTACAACTCGCACACACGAGCCATACCACAGCCATATCGCAACTGCCAACACCATCCATACACATACAACAGCATGAGCAGCCAAAGGTGAGCCAGACATCACATGCAACACAGGAAGTGCACCACACATGTACACACACCACCACACTTGCATGCATGTGTACACCTCTGCCAAGTGTCGCAGTGTTCAGACGGGCATCCATGTCACATCTGCCCATCAGGCTTCCACATACCGCTGTCACATGCATCCATGTTGCATCACTGTTGCACCCTTGTCAAATACACACACATGCACATGTACACAGCGCTGATACATGCAGCTGAAAACAACATACATGCGTAACATCACGGACATGTCTACTCACATACACATTCATACAAACTTGTGTGCCCACACAACTGCATTTGGCATGCAAGCCCACACACACAGGCACCATCCATGTCTCACACATTACAGCCCTCGCATGTGTCAGCCCCACGGACCTGTACACCCGCACCCATACTCGACCCCATACAAACAGATGTGCAACCTGCACACTACTGAACAATCACCACACGCACTGCTCACAATCAGGATGCATGTACACTCACCGCTCGACTCCAGACGGGTCTGCCTCTCAAGGACCTGGACGTGGAGCGCTGGGGATATGTGTTCCAGGACCCCCATCTGTTCTTCCGACAAGTGGCCCCGGCGCCCCTTGGCATCCGCTGCCTTCAAGAGGCGCCGGGCCTTGTTCAGGGTCCTGGACCTGAAGTCCTCCCAGCGCTTCTTGACATGTTGGAAGTCGCGGACTGCCACCCCCTCCGCGTTGATGGCAGTCACGATGTCAGTCCAGATCCGAGTCCGTCCTTCCTTGTCGGCGCGGGAACTTCCGAAGAGGGCATCATACTGCCCCAGGACTTGCTCCACCAGGACACCAACTTCGGTGGCACTGAAGCTGGTGCCCCTCTGCCTCTCTGGCCGGGGGTTGTCAGTGGTCACAGATGGAGTTTGCCCCGACATGACAACCCCAGAGGCAGGAGTGGGTGGGCAACTGGGTCCTGGGGCTGGGCTGTGGAGCGATGGAATCCCAGTCGGGAGTCTTTGGTTCCAGCAGGGGTGGTCACACCAACAGCACCCCTGGCTGATGTGCAGGCAGCAAATGGCAGGGCACGTGGGCAGCAGGCAGTCAGGCAGCAGCAGATGGCAGGTGGGAGCGTGCTCGGGGCTCTGGGGGGCAGTAGTTCGGCCTTCTGGGCAGGAGCGTGGTCTTCCGTGTGCTTACGCGTGGCCAGCTTGATACGGAGTGATTTGGCACGTGAAAATTCTGCACGTCAGCGTGTAATTCGAGGAAAGGCCCTTAGCGCGTAAGCGCGTCTGCACGCATACGCATTTCCATTGGACCAAAGGCCCTCAGCGCGTGAGCGCGTCTGTGACGTGACGTGCGAGGGAGTATCCCTCATTGCACGTGATGACAGAACACACGTGGATTTCAGCCAATCGCGTGTGAAAGTTCACGGCACCCTGGAACACACGTACCCAGGCCAATGGCGTCACGTACCCAGCACAATGGCGTGTGGAACTACCCGCGCACCCCGAAACACACGTACCCAGGCCAATGGCGTGTGGAACTACCCGCGCACCCCGAAACACACGTACCCAGGCCAATGGCTTGTGGAACTACCCGCGCACCCCGAAACACACGTACCCAGGCCAATGGCGTGTGGAACTACCCGCGCACCCCGAAACACACGTACCCAGGCCAATGGCGTGTGGAACTACCCGCGCACCCCGAAACACACGTACCCAGGCCAATCGCGTGTACGCTCGCTCCCCTCCGATCACACGCGATGACACCCGAATACGGGAAAACAACGAGTCCGCCCACACGGAGGCGTCCCGCGCCCGCGCACAGCATAAAAGTGCGCGCAAACAACAAACGCGTATATACAGCGACGATGAATGCCCCATTTGTTGCTGCACTGATTGTGGGACACCGCAGGAGGAGGAGAATAGCCAGGGCACGCATTTTTGCACCACGGACAAGCCTTTTTGGGATGCCTGACGACCAGGTCTACGGCAGGTATAGGTTTCCACCCCATATCATCCTAGACCTGGTCAGGGAGTGGGAAGATGACCTCACATCCCCCACCCTTTGCTCCCAAGCATTGAGCCCCTTGGAGAAGCTGCTCAATGTCTTGCATTTTTTGGCCACTGGGTCGTTTCAGCGGACCACTGCCATAGTGGGGGGGGGTCTCACAGGCCACGCAGTCACGCTGCCTACACCAGGTACTAGCAATCATGACAGCGCGCCCCTCAGTCCGCAGGCACATATACATGCCCAGAACACCCGCAGAAAGGCAGGCCGTTGTCCTGGATTTTTTCAGGGTGGCACACTTCCCCAAAGTGCTCGGTGCCATAGATTGCACCCATGTGGCCCTACGTCCACCTAGGGCCACTGAGCACATCTACCGAAACCGCAAGCACTGGCATTCCATCAATGTACAGGTGGTATGTGATGCAAAGGGAATCATCACCTCTGTCTATGCAAACTACCCTGGCTCCACCCATGACAGTTTCATATACAGAATGTCCGCCCTGAGCCGGGCCCTGGAAGCTGGGCAGCATGGCGACACATGGCTCCTAGGTCAGTACAAATGCCCTTGCACATGCATGCAAGTCACACACAGACAAATATCCCAACCCTAATAATCTCAATTATTATCACCTCCCCAGGGGACAGTGCCTACCCTCTGAGCAACCACATGATGACGCCAATCCGGAACCCCACCACACCACCCCAGGTAAGATACAACGCCGCCCATATTGCAACCAGGGGCATAGTGGAGCGCACATTCGGAGTGCTCAAGTCACGTTTCCGCTCCCTTGACCGCTCTGTGGGCAACTACTCTATGCACCACCAGTAGTGTGCAGGATCATTGTGGCAGCATGTGTCCTGCACAATGTTGCAACACGGCAGGGCGTCCCGGTGGACATGGTGGTGCCCCCACATCCCCAACCACAGGCACAGGCGCTGCCCATGGGAGGGGACAGGGCACGTGGCGAGGAAGCCCGGACCCAGCTTGTGGCCACATTTTTCACCTAAACTCCCACCCCTGCGGAGTGCACACAGGCCTGGCACATACCAGGTGACAATCGATGATGACAAAGTGACAGTCAACTGTCACAACCCTACCACCCTGAGATAGTTGCCATGGAAGTGCCACATCGTCTGCATCCCTAGCTACTTAAACACAAGCTATCCTGTGCGACCAAAATGCACACAAATGACATGTGACATGACATGGGCCATACACAAGTATTCCAAGGCCCAATGAGGCAGGGGGGGGAACAAGGGAACACAGAGAACGGTACTACTAGGCCAGGTGTCATTGAGATTGTGCAAGTGCAGGGGTAGGGGGAAGGGAAAAGTGCAAGGGGAAGGGTGGGGGGGGAGTCCAGTACAGGGGAAGTAGGCCAAAAGAATAATACATAGGTCGGCTGGTGGCAACTGCAAAGATAAGTGCAGACAAGTGCTGGGAAGGGAGGGCTGCAGGGATAGAGAGACAGTACTGCAGTGCAGGGGTTGCCAGGGTGGCAGTGCAAGTGGACAGTGGCTGGGCCAGGGACCGAGGTTGGTGAGAGTGTCCCAGTAGCAGCTCCTGTGCAGTTCCAGTGAAGAATTCTGCAAGGGAGAGGCAGAGAGTAAGCAGAAGCAAAGAGGAAGGTCTTGAGGTGCTTCCAGAACTGGAGATGGTTCCCCTCAAGTTCAAGTCAGCCAGGAAGTCTGTTCCAGGGGGAGGGCCCTGCTGCGGAGAGAAACATACCCCCAGCTAGTTGCTCTGAGAAGCGGATGACCTGGACATGCAAGGTGTGCATCACACACACCTGCAAAACAGGCCATGGCCATCACTGTCATGTCACTCAAACCCTCCCAAACATCAACATGACATGGCAAGCAATACCCATACACTGACGCAGTAACAATAAGGTACACATTGCCATGTCCTAAATGTACAGTGGCATCGGACAATGATGCCTGACCCGGAATCAGATGAAATGACAGACCAACAAAATGTCCCACCCAAAATAAGTCGTTTCCAAATGCATTGCAACAGTCGTAGACGTAACATCACAATGAATGCCTGTCTATATGCACATTATGCATTGCAAAATCAACACTGCAGCTCATGTGTGCAGTGTCCCACTCCTGCATCACACTGCTCAGCGCACAGCACAGTGAACAGCCATTGCGTGTGATGCACACCCTGAGCATCACATCTAAGTGACAGACTACATCAAACATCAAATTTTTGGCATGTACTGGAAACATAATCGGTCACAGAACATGTGCTGCCGGGACACAGTGGGCACCAGAAGGCAAACAGTGTACACGTGGATATGCAAGGGTGGGAGTACATGGAGTACATCCGAGTGCAAGTGTGTGGTTCTGCAGGGACATGCACTCCACATATGCATGTGCACTCAAGTGACCATCAGTGTTCCCTACACATCACATGTGAACATCCACCATGTGTACACCCCAGCATGTCAAACCACAACTATCCCCTCGCACCTGAAAGGAAAAGGCATTGATCAGCAGAACACAACATGTACATAGGACAACAACATTACAATGTCAGAGTTCCCATCACACTGCAGAGCAATGCAACTATCAACAACAACCCCCCCCTCCCGCGCAAATGACCATGACCCGCTGAACAACTGCACCTGGGTCATGGAGCCTCCAACCCTCATTTCCACCTGGCCACAGGATCACCTTTACCCTTCGTGTCCATCTCCCACCTTGTGTGTAAAAAGATGCCTGAACCCTCAGAATCCACACTCATTTACAAAATCACAAAATCCAAGGCATGAAAACGAACCCAAACACCCTCCAGTAGATGACTTGACGTAGCAGTACCTCACAAACGCCAAGTACTACCACAATGATGCAACAACCAAGGTAGCACAGCAGAACAATGTCACAACAGGATGTGAGACATGTGTGGTACATGACATAGGATGATGCACAATGAATGGATGTGTACTGTCACAGGTCCCCTGTACAGGCGCGGGAGTCTCATGAAACAACCACCCACACCATGTCCCGGGTGCCTGCAAGGTCAAACTCACACAGGCCCCTGAGATCATGGTGGGGAATGAGGTTCAGGGATATGCAGTCGGGACAGGTGTAGACACACTGGATGACTGGAATGAGTGGCAGGTGAGGGGAGGAGGAATGACACATGAAACTAGGGAATGCACAAAAATGTACAACCTGCATGAACACATACACAATCCAAACAAACTTGGACATCATTGTCATGACATTCTGTAGTCCAGGCTCAGGAGTGGTACGAACCAACCACCCCCTCTAGGGTTTTGGCGCCTGCAAGTTCGGGGCTTAGACAGGCATCCGCAACCCCAGTGGGGAAAGAGGGTCAGGGAACGTTGCTTGGATAGGCACGGGAAGCAGGAACACCGGGTAGAGGGTACAGGTTTCATAATTGCATAGGATCACGGGTGATTAGGGAAAAAAACATACCAAATAGGACCACACATACATCCATGCATCAGTACACTCCCCAGCAAGCCTATGCAGGGCAGTTTGTAAGGAAAACAACAAGACACTTAGCTCTGGTTTTGAGTGCTGGCCTCCTGCCTGCGCACTCTCAGGGCCGGTTACAGGAGCACTCCAATGCTGCAAAGAGAGACACAGTCAACAACCTGTATGTGCCAATTACACAAAAACACAACACAAAACATGCCCCATAGCAACAAACTACTCTACAAACAGACAATCAGTGCTCGATGCTTCGTACCCATATATAACATCACCCCTGTGACGGGTCATACACAGTCAATGCAGTGAGTCAGGCGCTGGTGGGTGCGTGGCAAATGGAACACCAATGTGTCACAATTCACACAACATGCAATGTTCCCTGGGTAAGCAGACAGACCCATATGGCAAGCCATGACTACAGAGCAAGTTGCGTACCACCATGACCAAAACAAAGTTGGCAGTGCATTTATCATGAAGTACGTGGAATAGACATGCACTGCACCCAAGTATGTCCCTTGCTGTATGTCCCTGTGAGCTGCCCCTTTCCATGTCTCTGAAGGCTACATGGTTGAAACAAGTGCCTCAATGAACCTTGGTGTACCGCAGGGTATGTGCCACTGCCCCTGCATGTGTCCCAGACAACCCTACTATCAACAGCCATCAGTCCACAAACACATCTGAGCTGCATTGTGTGCTTCAACACCAATATTCGTCTAAGCTCACCCTCAGTGCTGTGACTAAGCCTGCATGTGCAACTCGCCTGGTGCAAGCTTTGCTGTGTCGTGGCCCCCCTGTGATGCTCACCTTGCCTGGAGTTCCTTGGAACATGTCAGCAGTTCTAGGATGTGTGTCTGCAATCACTGTGGCTCTGCTCGTGCACACATGTGCATGTGGGCACCAACAAACGGGTCAGGCATTCCGTCGTCCAATGGGCCATGTCTGCTGCCAAAGGTGCTCTGGTGCCTCATCCCCCTGCAGAAAGTGCATGGAACAAATGATTAATGCATCGAAGTGATCTGTGTGTGTCTCATCAGGCATCTCATTACTTGACCATGTCAGAGAGTCACATCACAAATCACACCATCAGTCCGTCTTTGACTTCCAAAGTGTGGAACACTATCTACAGCATGAATTGCAACAGGCACGTGTACAGGAAAGAAATGAGACATAATACACAATGCATAGCAATCAATGTCCACATTAATCATGACACACCCCATCTAGCAAAAGCTGAACAGTGGACAATTACACCTAAATCATCCCCACTAGGGGTGTCAACACAAGTCACAAAGCACCAGACATGCCACAGATATGACAGTCCAAAGCCCTTGTGTAAAATTCTGTAACACCGAACCATCCTTGCGAGCCCATGGATAAGGGAGGCAGGAGTGGCATATGTGAGTCAAGGAACCCAAGCAGCAAACACATACACAAGACAACCATGAAGGGCCCAGCTGGAACAGACAGTGGATGCCTTCAAAAACCACAAGACACCGCACTGTCACATGAAAGCACAATAGACTACAAATTTTAAACTAACTCAACTATTAACTAATTACACTAACTATGGAAAACCTACATTACCTATTTAAACTAACTATCAAACAGAAACTTAACTAACTAAACTAAACGAAAAATCAAAAATGGCCACATACGACCCGGGGGGGAGGGGAGGCACCCAGGAGGGGGGAGGTACAGGGTGCTGCTCAACATCCACATGCGATGATGCCGAGCCAAAAAAAAATACCTCCATGGGCTCAACGCCTGCACAGCACGACCTATGTGGGAGATAGATGGTCGTCCGAGTCTGGCTCATCCTGGTAAGGAGGACGTGGCACAGTAGCCTGGCCACGCCTAGCCGCAGCTTGCCCCTCGTCGGCAGCAAGTCTGCCGGACAGGTGAGCCTGGTTCTGTGTGGCGATGTTACATAGGTCTGCATGCAGAACCTCACGTGATACACGTGCTTCCTCTTGCAAGGTAGCACGTGTAACACGGAGTTCCTCCTGCAAGGCCTGGCTGGACAACCGCTGCACCTCCCGGCAAGCCTGTAGCTCAGCCGAGATGGTGCGCTCAAGCTGTGCAAACCTCTCCTCTGCCTGCTGCCTCTGGGACATCATAAGGACACCCAGAGTGGATCTGAGGGAGGCATACTCCTCCCTCAGGGCATCCATGTGCGCCTCTGCGTGAGCAGCAATTGCTTGACGCAGAGACGACATTTCAGCCTGGCGTGCCCTGTCTGAGGCCGCCATGCCCAGCCTGAGCGAGCGGGCCGTGGACCGTGCCGCCTGCTGCTGGAGAAGCACCTGCCTAGCAGGGGGGAGCACAGATCGGGCCACACGCTCCATGCTGTCAACGATGTTCTCCATTGCTGCCCCCTGCCGTTCGGAATTGGCAGTCATGTCTTGCTCCCACTCAGTATACAGCGGTTGCGCGTGGCGACCGCGTTGCCGGGCTTGACCCCTGCGGGACCCAAGGACCGGAGGTCCTCGCTGTGTTGGCACCGCCTGCGGCTGCACGACTACATGCCCCCGTCGACGTGATGTCCCAGGCACATCAGTGACTGGTGTGGAGGGTGACCCTGCGTCCCGATCCACCACGGGCGGAGGAACCAAGACTGTCTGATCCCTCAGTGCAGGTGTCGCAGACAGAGGAGTGTCCACATCAGAATCACTCACCCCTGACACATGGACTTGATGGTCATCCAACTCAACATGGACGTCAGAGTCGTCATCAAGGCTGGACTCATAGGCAGCCAGAGACAGGATGGACTGCAGCACTTGGGGGTTTTCGTGGCCTACCACCCCACGACCCCCACTAGTGCCGGGTTGATGTGGTCTTACCAACCCTGTGTCTGGCGTGACAACACCATCCTCTGCATCCATTGCGTCATCACCTGAAAAATAGAGAGGAAAAGGTAACTACACATGTCAGAAGCACACAACACACACACACACCGACAGCAAAGGCATCCGGCAGACATGTGACACACAACATATGACCTGGCATGCATGCTGGGTCTACTTAGAATAGCCACTGTGATCAGACCTGTTGAAAGGTGGCAGTTTGCATGGAAGTGGGTCTATGCAGTGCTGAAAATGTGTACGCCACTCACTACCTACATGTACAAGCACTCCATGGTGTGTGCCAGGAAATGTGAAGGCAGTGCAATGTCAAATTCAGACATCACGTGCATTGTGTATTCAATGTGTACCATGTCTAGCAGCCAAGCACCCCTCCACCCCAGTACCAAAGCAGGGATGCCTAGCATGGTATCAAAAGGCTGCCCATACACCTGTGTATTGACAAGCAGTGTTGACTGGCATCAACAGCTTAATGTGAATCAAATTACAACACTGCTAATGATGCTGGGACAGTGGGCAGGACACATGATGGAAGATCCGGAGGCCAGCCACGTGTGAAGAAGACACGACAAGAGTTGGACAGAGTCATTGGCCATTGAACAGGCTGAGGCCTGTGAGCCACACAGATTGTCATTGCCTAAACATGTGTGCAACGCAGGACTGAGCCACAGTTGACATGGGGAGGCCGATAATATGGCAGGCAATGTATGTAACCAAGGACTCATATTACAGTGCTCATCCAGTCAAGGACACATAGGGGCATGCGTGCAATGCACATGGAGCATGAATGGGCACTCATGTCCCTGCGGGACATCTGACCCATGCACAGTACAAGTGGGATACCCTGCATCGAGTACTAAGGCTGTACCACACGGCATATGTCTGGCAGTTTCTAAGCTGGAAGTTAGCATCTACACAGGACACATGAACAAGAAACTACACATTGGCAAGAATGTAGCAGACCAGTGCAAAGGTGGAACTGGGGTGCAGAGTGGCGGAGGAGGGGCAAGGGATCATGCCCACATGGAGTCCCGCATGCAGGCAGAGGAGACATGCATGACGGTAGCATTGTATTACTTACACCTCAGAACCATGTACACGTCACATGTAGCAGCAATCATGCACAACACATCCCACAAGTGAAACACACACGACCTCAACAACTAAGCTTTAACACTCACTGGACTGGGCATCAAAGTCCAGCATCTCTCCCACACCTTCGACCAATTCTGGTGGTATGAACTCCGCAACGAGAGCCTCATGCGGAGTGAGTTCTTCCTTCTCTGGTGCAGGCCCACCGCCAGTCACCAGAGTCAAGTTGTAATTTGAGGCACGCTTAGCCTTAGTGCTGCGCTTGATGTCATTCCAGCGCTTTTTGCACTCCTGCGCTGTGCGCACCTCATGGCCGAATGAGCTGACATGTTCCGCAACATGCTTCCAGTGGGTGTCACGTTGGGCAGCCGTAGTCTGACTATTGGCACCCACTAGCATGTCACGGCTGTGTCCCCGCACGTAGTCCACGAGGAAGTCCAGTTCCTGCTTACAGAAAGGCTTCTTCCTCGACGTGCAGGAGGTCGTGGCTGTGTGTGGGGTCCCAGCCTGTGCTGCAGGTGCAACCTTCCTCCTCTTGGACTGTGGCGCAGACCCTGGCTGGCTAATGCCGCGCTGACCAGTATGGCCAGTGGGTTTGGTGGATTGAGCCGAGGGATTGGCAGGTGGAGGGATGACCAAAGGCCTGACTTGTGTCAGTGGCAGCTGGGTGCCCACTAATGGACCCTGCGCAGCAACATCAGCTGTGGCAGGGTCATTGACCGCAACGGTCCTGGTTGGCAGACTCACAACCGGGGTGCTGTTGGGTGCATCTGCCCCTGCACTTGCCAACACCCGGCTGTTCGGGGCAGCAGATGACATGACTTCCCCAGGGACACGTGTCTTGGTCTGAGCAGCCCGGCGTGCCCCTATGGTTTCCCCCCTGGCCTGTTGGAGATCTACCAAGGGCTCTTCAAGTGCCAACGCAGCCTGCGCTGGCAGACCCTGAGCCTGGGTGGCGGTGTCCACAGCTGCACCTGCAGCTACCGCTACCCTTGGGCCCGTGGCAGTCAATGGAACGGACTGCTGGGTCATACGGGTGCCAGTGCCAGATGCAGGAGCTGCATCCCCCGGAACCACAGGGGGTGGTGGCATGGCTGCACCAACACATGGCACAACATTGTGCTCAAGTGGCGCACCCCTGCCTCTTCCCCCTCTGTGGCTGCCCTGGACACCCTGGAGTCCCCCTACTCCCTGGTCACCACGGCCACGTCCCCGACCATGCCCGCCACGAGGAGTACGCCCAGCTGAGGCGCCCCTCACCTTTGGTGGCCTCCCAACCATAGCACAGATGTAATAGTGCTGGCACAGATGGAGTGGTGCCAATGGGAGGTGTACACCACAATTGTCCTGGGCAATTGCGGTGAAGGGGGTGGGAAGCAAGATGTTAACAGCCCCCCTGCACCTGCAAGGCTGTATGTGTCCCCGGTGATGTGGTGATGGGTCACACAACGCTCAGGCACCCCAAAACTGCAGTAAAACCGTGCACGCAACCCTGCAGCCTACGTGCGTGGATTTGACCTCCCGCAGTACGCGGTGGCACCCAGTAACACGAATAACGCGTACGCGTGGGACACGCAGGCTACGATGACATCGAAAATGGGTGCAATACACAGGGGCACCCGCAGTGGGAAAAGGAGCGTTTGCGACTCACCGTCTGACTAGCGCGATGCAGAAAAACACGCGTAGCCAATACCCCCGCCAAAAGAAGAGATACGTCCTTGAGAGCTGTGAAGTAGATGGCGCGCGAAACAACTGGAAGCAGCAACACACGTCGGTCTCCACGGAAGGCACGTACAGCGAACTGCTGGGCCCGCTCACCTTTAACCCGTGCTGAGGGAAACGCACGCGCGCGTCACGTCACATGCGGACGTGCAGTTTTTCATGCGCGATTACGCGCATTACACGCGCACGTGCAGTTTTTCATGCGCGATTACGTGCATTACACGCGGACGTGCAGTTTTTCGCGCGCGATTACGCGCATTACACGCGCACGTGCAGTTTTTCATGCACGATTACGCGCATTACACGCGGACGTGCAGTTTTTCATGCGCGATTACGCGCATTACACGCGGACGTGCAGTTTTTCGCGCGCGATTACGCGCATTACACGCGGACGTGCAGTTTTCCACACGCGATTAGCCTGGGTACGTGTGTTCTGGGGTGGCGTGAACTTTCACACGCGATTGATTGTAATCCACGTGTGTTCTGTCATCACGTGCAATGAGGGTTACACCCTCGCACGACACGTCACAGACGCGCTCACGCGCTGAGGGCCTTTGGTCCAATGAAAATGCGTATGCGTGCAGACGCGCTTACGCTACGGGCCTTTCCTCGAATTACACGCTGACGTGCAGATTTTTCACGTGCCAAATCACTCCGTATCAAGCTGGCCACGAATACACACGGAAGACCACGCTCCTGCCCAGTAGGCCGAATCACTGCCCCCCAGTGCCCCGAGCAGCCTCCCACGTGCCATCTGCTGCTGCCTGCCTGCCTGCCTGCTGCCACCGTGCCCTGCCATTTGGTGCCTGCACATCAGCCATCTGCAGGGGTCCAGTTGCTGTGTCGACCCCTGCTGGAACAGTAGACTCCCGACTGGGATACCATCGCTCCACAGCCCCAGGACCCAGTTGCCCACCCACGCCTGCCTCGGGGGTCGCCATGTCGGGGCAAGCACCATCTGAGACCAGTGGCGACCCCCAGCCAGAGAGGCAGAGGGCCACCAGCTTCAGTGAGAAGGAAGTTGGTGTCCTGGTGGAGCATGTCCTGGGGCATTATGATGCCCTCTTCGGAAGACCACGCGCCAACAAGGAAGGACGGGAGAGGATCTGGGACGATGTAGTGGTTGCCATCAACGCGGAGGGGGTGGCAACCCGCGACATCAAGCACATCAAGAAGCGCTGGGAGGACTTGAGGTCCAGGACCCTCAATAAGGCCCGGCACCTCGCGGAGGGGGGCCGGGCACGCCTGAGTGACATCCAGATGAGGGTCCTGGAACGCGTAGACCCAGCGCTCCACGCCCAGATCCTTCGGAGGCAGACCCATCTGGAGTTGGCCGGTAAGTGGCCAAGCATTACTGTGTGAGACAGGGCATGTTGCAGTGTGCTGGTTGTCTGATACCTGCCTGTATGTGTGACATAGGCCATGTACGTATGTGTGTGTGCAGGGACATCATGGTCAGGCATGTGAGTACAGTGATGTGTGAACCACATGGTTGGTGCATGTGTTCGATTGCAACATGGGGGGCTCTGTGCGGAATGGACACATGGAAGCATGGCAGTCTCTGTTCCTGGACATGGGTGGGGGTGAGGGATGGGTGCTGGTCCCATGTACACGTATGGTGCCCATGTGTGTGTGTCTGAACTGCGTGTCTGTGACTTGTAACTGCCATGGATGCATGACACATGTCTGTGACAATGTTCAGATTCACTGATGCAGCCTAGTCATCCTTGTATCCACTGCGTCTGTGGTGTACGAGGCCAGATGGATGGAACTACGGTGAGGTGTGTGCATGTGATGGCAAGACCCATGATGCATGTGAGTCTAAAACCAACATTGTATGAATCATGAGTCCCTTGGTCATGTATGCCAATGTCCATGGCATGCGCCATGCCTGTTACTGTATGTGTTTTGCCTGCACTGACCCATGTGTTGTGGCGGGACATGATGGAAGTGATGTATGACAGTGCCACTCATCTGCTGTTGCTTCCTGTCTAGGGGACCATTGTACAGTACCCTGATGCTTGTGTTCTATGTCTCCCTCTACACAGTGGCAAGTGAAGAAGAGGGCGGAGAAGGCGCTGTGGAGCAGAGCGGCGGGGATGCCACCACGGCTGCAGTGGAAGGGGTGGGTGAGCCCCCACAGGGGCTTGCACCGGCGGAAGACGGCGTGGAGACATCCAGGTTGGTGGTTTCCACAGAGGGGGAGGAGGCCGCTACTGAGCCACACATGGGGCCTGGTGGGGGCATCCCCGCTGGTGCAAGTGGTGCAGTCCAGGGCCAGGGGCAGGAGGCAGCACAGGTCGCCGTGGAGGTGCCTGTGCATGTCACTGTCCCTGACACTATGACTGCACCAGCAGGGATGCCCCATCCCAGGGCCGTCCGCAGGTAGGGGAGATGTCCATGTCATCTGACACTCCTACCTGCGGACGAGGGGACCCCTGGGCGTGTGGAGAGGGTCCTGATTGGTGTCGCGTTGCGCACGGCTGGCATTCGTGATGAGGTGCATGCGTCCCGGGAGGAGCATGCACATCATCACGAAGAGCACCGTGCGTATGTGAACCATTTGGGAGCTGCCATGGTCGGGGGTTTCCTACATGTGTGTGGCCTTCTGGCGACCCTCTCCTCCTCTGTGGAGGCTATGCGCCAGTCGTGCTCCATGCCGTCTTCCGGCCCAGATGCCACCAGGGCCCCCTGTGGACCTGCCCCGACCAACGCAGCCAGCTCGGTGGGGACCCCATCCCTGCCACAGTCGGGAGTCGAAGGTCCAGCAGGGGTGGACACACCAGCAACTGTCCCCCTGCAGATGGAGGATGTGCCGGCATCATCTGGCGGGGCACGTGCACGACGGCATCGGTGGATTCCATCAGCCTGGATGCCGTCGTGCTGGCAGAGGCAGTGGCGTCGGAGGCAGCAGCAGGCTCGACGTGGGAGGCATCATGGCTCGGGGCCATCAAGATCAGAGGGGCAGGCATCGGCCGGAGGGCAGGGGAACCCTAGGATGGCAGTGTCTTCCGTGTGGGAACAGTTGGTCCAGCGGATAGGTGCGGAGCGGCAGCGGGCGGAAGAGGAGCGGCTCACCATGGTCAGGGCGGAGTTCTCCATGCGTCGGGCGTTGAGGCGGGCTGAGTGCCTCGAGGAAGCTCGCAGGGAGTTTGAGGTGGACACGGGGTTGTCCCTGCGAGACCTCGGGGCCAGGACAGAGTCCCGCCTCCGGGACATCGACATGGAGTTCGAGGATGCCCTGGCCGGCAACATCACAGAGTGAGCCGCAGGACTTGGCCGCTGCCATTGTATATAGTTCTTTAGTTAGTTAGTGTTAGGTATCCTTTATTTTTTAAGTTTTTTTTGGACCGCTTGGACAATGGCCACTTTTCTGTATATATTTTTATTATTAGTTAGTAGTAGTAGGTTTAATTTATGGTGTTGGGCTCATGGACCCTGGGATATTCTTGTACATAGTTTGATGTTTGGAAAACATTAGTTGGATTTATATTTGTGTTCACCATGAGGCAATGGTTTTTCCTTATTTTTCCCCCATTATTTTGCTTTGGACTACATTATTTTTTGGATTCCTTTGTTTTTTGATTTTTTCTATTTGTTCTCGGACATGGACCATTTGTTTTGTCATCCCCATTGTTGTGTGTTTTATTTCTTTACTTCATTTTCATCTTTAATACATATATTTATTACTTACATTTGTGGTATTTTCTCATTGGTTTCATGCATGTCATGATATGGGTTTTGACATTCACTTGCACCCATTGTGTATGTGTGTGTGAGGGACATGTGTTCATTTACATACTTGCCATTGGGGTTGTATCATGTAATTGCATCTACTATGTGGGTGGATGCAATCCTTGCCTGGGTGTTTGTGCTGGGTATGCTGCCCATTACTGCCATGATTGTGTTTCGTCAGGACCTGGGGGCAGGGGGACATGAGTGGGGGCCTGCTGGGGGGTGGGGGTGCAAGGGGACATGGTTGGGGGCCTGCTGGCAGGTGCCCCACAGTGCTGGGGGGTGGGGGTGCAAGGGGACATGAGTGGGACATGGTTGGGGGCCTGGTGGCAGGTGCCCCACAGTGCTGGGGGGTGGGGGTGCAAGGGGACATGAGTGGGACATGGTTGGGGGCCTGGTGGCAGGTGCCCCACAGTGCTGGGGGGTGGGGGTGCAAGGGGACATGAGTGGGGGCCTGCTGGGGGGTGGGGGTGCAAGGGGACATGGTTGGGGGCCTGCTGGCAGGTGCCCCACAGTGCTGGGGGGTGGGGGTGCAAGGGTACATGAGTGGGGGCCTGCTGGGGGGTGGGGGTGCAAGGGGACATGGTTGGGGGCCTGCTGGCAGGTGCCCCACAGTGCTGGGGGGTGGGGGTGCAGGGGGACATGAGTGGGGGCCTGCTGGGGGGTGGGGGTGGTGGGAGACATGGTTGGGGGCCTGGTGGCAGGTGCCCCACAGTGCTGGGGGGTGGGGGTGCATGGGGACATGAGTTGGACATGGTTGGGGGCCTGGTGGCAGGTGCCCCACAGTGCTGGGGGGTGGGGGTGGTGGGAGACATGGGTGGGGGCCTGGTGGAGGCTGCCCCTGGTGACTGGAGGGGTGGGGGTGGTGGGAGACATGGGTGGGGGCCTGGTGGAGGCTGCCCCTGGTGACTGGAGGGGTGGGGGTGGTGGGAGACATGGGTGGGGGCCTGGTGGAGGCTTCCCCTGGTGACTGGAGGGGTGGGGGTGGTGGGAGACATGTTTGGGGGCCTGGTGGCAGGTGCCCCACAGTGCTGGGGGGTGGGGGTGCAGGGGGACATGAGTGGGGGCCTGCTGGGGGGTGGGGGTGGTGGGAGACATGGTTGGGGGCCTGGTGGGAGGTGCCCCACAGTGCTGGGGGGTGGGGGTGCAAGGGGACATGAGTGGGACATGGTTGGGGGCCTGGTGGCAGGTGCCCCACAGTGCTGGGGGGTGGGGGTGCAGGGGGACATGGTTGGGGGCCTGCTGGCAGGTGCCCCACAGTGCTGGGGGGTGGGGGTGCAAGAGGACATGTGGCTTGGCTGGGGGGCATGCCCATGGTGGATGGGCTGCCTGCGGGACATGACCAGGGGTGCAGGGTAGTCCCCTGTGGTGTGGCTTGCCTGCAGAGGTCGTGGAGGGGGTAGAGGGGAGACCTGGGAGGACCCACACTGGCAATTCACCTCTTCAACTTCCCGCACACCCACGTAATACACTGCCCCACTCGCACAGGCCCAATCGCGTGTAGGATTTCTCGCGCACCCCTGTAATACACGTACCCAGGCCAATCGCGTGTAGATTTTCTCGCGCACCCCTGAAATCCACGTACCCTGGCCAATCGCGTGTAGCATTTCTCGCGCACCCCTGAAATCCACGTACCCAGGCCAATCGTGTGTAGATTTTCTCGCGCACCCCTGTAATACACGTACCCAGGCCAATCGCGTGTAGATTTTCTCGCGCACCCCTGAAATCCACGTACCCAGGCCAATCGCGTGTAGATTTTCTCGCGCACCCCTGAAATCCACGTACCCAGGCCAATCGCGTGTAGATTTTCTCGCGCACCCCTGAAATCCACGTACCCAGGCCAATCGCGTGTAGATTTTCTCGCGCACCCCTGAAATCCACGTACCCAGGCCAATCGTGTGTAGATTTTCTCGCGCACCCCTGTAATACACATACCCAGGCCAATCGCGTGTAGATTTTCTCGCGCACCCCTGAAATCCACGTACCCAGGCCAATCGCGTGTAGATTTTCTCGCGCACCCCTGAAATCCACGTACCCAGGCCAATCGCGTGTAGCATTTCTCGCGCACCCCTGAAATCCACGTACCCAGGCCAATCGTGTGTAGATTTTCTCGCGCACCCCTGTAATACACGTACCCAGGCCAATCGCGTGTAGATTTTCTCGCGCACCCCTGAAATACACGTACCCAGGCCAATCGCGTGTAGATTTTCTCGCGCACCCCTGTAATATACGTACCCAGGCCAATCGTGTGTAGATTTTCTCGCGCACCCCTGAAATCCACGTACCCAGGCCAATCGCGTGTAGAATTTCTCGCGCACCCCTGAAATCCACGTACCCGCTCAATCGCGTATTTAACTTCCCGCGCGCCACTTTTTTGATGCGCTGGGACTCTACCGCCTGCCTTCGTGTGGCGGCCGAGTTTCAGCTTGTGCGTGTCTTTGGCTGTGCGTGGCTTTGCCCTATTCGATTCCATGAATACGTGTGGTTCGAGTGCGTGTGGGCGTTCCGTCTGCTTCCCTGCAGTACATCCCCAGTTACGCCCTTATTTTCGCGTGTTGTTCCCCATTCCGCGCGTTACGCCCCATGTCCCGCCCACTTTCTGGTGTGTGCGCTGCGGTTGGGCGCTTTCACTGTGCGCGTCGCGCACGCCTTTCACGATGTTGCAGTGACGTGTGCGCCATTCACGGGTTTGGCGCACATCCCGAGGAAGACATGCGCAGGGACTTCCATGAATCGCACACGTGCGCGTGCGCCTCTTTTTTTCCACTTGCGCCTGCTTGCGCGTAGATTTTCGGCGCACGTTTGTTCCATGAATCGGCCCCTAAGTATTTTAAGGGTCTACCATTCAGACATCACGCATTTTCCAACACTAGATGTCCCATAAACCATAAGCGCGCATGTGCAGTATCATTGCCGCTTTTGCACGCGGCATGACTCATGCGCAGACACATATGCGCGTTACTGTACACACACGCACCCTAGAACACTATTTTACAAAACATATCTGCACATGTGCAGGATTAGTGCCGCTCTTATACGCGGCGGGACTCGCGCGCATGCGCGAAGTACAGACACACCATATTGTGTCTGCACATGCGCGGAGAATAGTCTTCTCCCCCATAGCGCATGCGCAATGCCGTTAGTTCATCAGGACCAATAGCAGAATACCACGTTAGGGAACCATTGATATATATTGAATGCTAATGGAGTGCTCGCGTTCTCTGGAGCAACAGCATTCTGTTCGGGGATCGAGCCCTTTTATTAAGGTGAGTGTACTGCTAGAGATCACATATAAAAGATATTATTTTTATTCCCGAAATAGTTTAGTGACTTCAACCTTCTTATTTTAGGAGACACACTAGGGAGTATGGAAGAACTATGAAAGTGACAAGTTCTCTTCGTTTTTTTCAACTAAATTCATACAAACGCGGTGAGAAATATTCTCTCTATACATCTTTTACATCTGCAAGAAACTCAATAGATTTTAAACCAATATAGGTATTCCAATGTGATTCATACAGCTATTTAAGTACTCTGCGCAAATAACCGGCAATGCAAGTCAGTTTGTACATAAGGATTATTACAGTTGAGGATGTGCAAGCATTTTACATACAACTCGTTTGATCATTGCATGGAATTACGATTCAAACTTTGATTGATTTTAAAGTGATGTGTAACACGGTATGACGTAATCTAATTGGAACACATTATAATTCATATGGAATCAATTATGGCAGGGACTAGATTGTACATTTAATTTATTTATGTTTTTTATCTCTTATTTGCTTCTGACCTGTTCCTCCTCTTCAATCAACCCAACTATTTTGGGGTATGTGAATTTGGAAATCTGTCTTATTTTTATTTCTAATGTTTGGTTCTCATGCATATCACACATCAATATGTGCATAATGCTTTTCTTATATGCAATGTAATATGAATTGACATTTGGTATGTATTAATGTTTATCAGCCTTGAGGACGACCTATGGTCGAAACACGTGTCGGCTGACTCTATATGAAGATGTCTAATTAAATTAGAACCTTTACTTCTGTGGAAAGGAAGCCAGAACCCCAAATATGAAATTCTGCCCCAAACCTAATATGTTAGCCTCCTGGCAAATAAAACTAATTTCTGAAATGTAAGCACAATATAGATTTGAGGGCTGAAATCTTGACTTATGCCCTCCTACAAAGGGCCGGTGTTGAGATCGATTTTCAGAATCAGCCCTGTTGAAGGATTGTGAGAGGCCACCCTATTCTGATGGACAAACACTAATGTCTAGCCAAACTCTTACTTGGGTAGCGTGACTGAACAGCAAGGCTTAGACTTAGGAGGGTGTGAGAGTAGTGAAGGGTTCCATTAAACACACACAAAACACTCTTAAATCAAGTTAGGCAGAATATACAAAAATACAGTAATTTATGGAGGCATTGTACAACTCTTCTCAATTAGAAACCCCAGGTACGTAACACACTAAAACATTCACTACAACTATATATGCATTCACGTTGGTGTGCTCTGCTAGGAGCACTAACACTTCCCTTTTAAATAGAGTAATTCTACTTTTCAATGTACCGTAGTGTAGTAAAGCAAGCAAATAAAAAACAGTAGAAGGTAAGTAAATCAAGACATAAAAGTTTGAAAAGAAGTTAGCAAACACCATCCAAAACCTTAGAACTAAGGTTCTAACCCTCAAATGTCATTCCCTAGCTACAAAAGAAGGAGCCTAGTTGCCTTAAAGTCACAGGTCCCAAAAAAAGTCTTTTCAGGGGGCTATGAGTCTCTTTTTAAAAGTTCCACAAGTGTTGGCTTGAGCCAGCAAGTAGTTGTTAGTGTTTCAAAGTTAAGGAAAACAAGAGGAAAGTCTTTGAAGATCATCTCCCAATCTAACCAGCTTAAGGGAGACCCAGGGGAGGATACCCAGCCAGAACACCACTGTTCATGGCTAGGCAAGGGAGAGGTAGGGCTAGGACGTACGCCATACAACCCTAAGAAGACAGTAGGGGCTCAAAACAAGTAGGTTTACTCACCCCCTGCACTCAGAGTACACTGTCGGAGTTCCTGAAATCGATGGGCCTTGTGGAGTCGTGCCTTCTTTACATTGGATGAAGTCCAGGGGTTGCTGGTGCAGAGGTGACTTCAGGCATCGGGTTCTTGGTAGTCTTGCATACATTTGAAAATCAAAGACCCTGCGATGTCTGCGCTCTGCTGCATGCGCACACCTCGAAGCCCTTACTAGTCACTGTGCCGACGCCCCACTATTGGCCTTAAAAAAAGGGGGTATATATACGTATAAAAACACATATACTGTAACATATAAACTGTAATATTGTTTTTAGCTACTTTTTGGTTGCTTGTCCAGATGGGCTGGTGGTACGGATTCTAAAGTGTTTTCTTTTTTTTGTCTTTTGCACTTTGCATTTTACCCCTTAATATCAAATAGAGTACCAAATACTCAGCTGTGCCACAAGAATTTTGCCTGTCCTTTAGGCCATCTTCCCTTTCGACCGACTGCTTGCATATATTTTCCATATATGGTAAGCCTGGGGAAAGCTCCAGCTTTCGTAGGCAAGTGTCAGTCTGTGTGTGGCAAGATGTTTGGGGCATTGGCTGTCTGGGCCTTGCCTGGACTGAGCACACATCCCTCCCAGGTGTCTGTTGCTGGGCAGACGCAGTGGCCAGAGACTGCCCAGGATTGGACAGCCCCTGCCAGTTTGAATGGTGCAGATCCTTAGCACTGGTAGGCTGAGGTGAACTCTAGCCCAGATCATGGATAAAAGGAGACTCCCTGCAGCTACACTTTCATCATTGAGGCCAAGACCCCTACGACAGAGAGCAACCCTTGAAGGCCCAGAACTTGTCCGTGGAAGTTGGAAAGCAGCCCTTTCTTCAATTGCCCGGCAAAGCCCTAACTCTATACAGATATCAAGATCTTCTTCATCAGTGCTTAGAGCCCTGGACAGGTGGGAACAATGGTTCCTGACCTCTGCTCGAAGATCCAGCCACTGGAAGCGCTCGGAACAATCCTGGAACTATTGTTTTGGCTACCCAGACGGTGTACTAGGCTACTTCGCTGCAATGGTTGCTGTACCAAGTTGAGCCCGGGCACTGTGCAGATCCTCAGATTATGGATCAAGAAACATTTCCCTGATGATGTAGCTCTCCACCAGAAAGAGGGGCCTTTGTTCTTCTCACTTCTTTGTTCTCGCCATGAGGATTGCCTTCTGCCATTTTTGTGGCCATCAATGCTCACCGCCTGTGTCACATCCTGGGAGTCCACTGAGTGGTGGTCTTGAAGTCTGTGTGTACTGGGTGTCCAGCTGTACAAAATCCAGTCCATCAGAGCACGGAACCACCAAATAGCAGACCCAAAACCTACCTAACCTATGCTTTGTCCCAGAGCCTCTGGGTTTGCATGTTCTTCTCTGGAGGGGAGCATGACATCTTGTCAAGGCTGTAATAAAGTTCAGCATGGCGGCTGCCTTTTTTCTGCAGTGATCAGGGCATGGTTTCCAGAGATAGGGTACACAACGCCCACTTATGCAGCAAAGTGTCCAAATGGGCATTTACATTATTAACAGCTCTTTGTTAATGGCCAGTAATAAGAAAGAAGTGAGGGGGACATTAGCTATTAGCCTGCAGTTTTGCTATTTATAATATTAAATGAGGGTGAGAGTCACTTGTGTTTACTGATGGTCTCATCCCTTTTTTGGAAGAACGGAGCTTGGTGGTGTGCAGATCTAAGATCATCAGTAGGCTAGAGTAGCAGCATAATCATTAATTGTTTTGTTGACTGCTAATAATGGAATCATAGTATATTGTGGATTTTAAATTTGTTTGTGATCTTTAACTGTATTAATTGTTGTATTTTGAAGTGTACATTTGAATGTTTGTAAAAGTTTAAATACTGTATACAAATAAACATAATAATAATAATTAGATATTGTATATCAGAAAGGCTATTTTGCATCAAATAATGCTCCCGATAATAGGGAGAAGAAAAGTGCTTTATTCAACAAGATTTGGAGTAAATTTCTTTTACTGCACGGAACTTGATCTTTTGGATATGTTGTGACTGCGGGGGGTAAGGGGGGTATCTTTCACTGTACATAGTTTGTTGTTCCTTACTGTGTTTGATGGATATTGTTTTGCAATTGTCTATGTATCTTGTTATTGTATACATTTTTGAAAATAAAAATGTAAAAAAAATAAAAACAAAATAATAATAAATAATGCTCCCGATAAATATCTAAGTGTGGGCCTTCTTTCAAGACAAAACCATTTAAACGGTCTCTCATTTCTGTTACATGTTCTTATTTTGAAACACAGAGGAGGGTTTGCATGTATTCAGAATGTTAAAATTTTCTTCACTCTACCTATCAGGTTGTCTGCTTTAACAAATAAAGTAGGAACACTTATCACAATAGTCTTTGTTATGGAGCTTTAAGTGTTGAGAGCACATTTCCAAAACATAAAGGACATTTTTCAGTTTTCATTACTTTGCCCTCTGCAACTTGTATTCCTCCTCACGGTTCAAAAGCTACAATTATACTGTTTTTTCTTAACACATTTTATATGCATTTATATATTTGTCAGTCGGTTTTATTAGGATTTCTGTACTGTTCAAGTCATGTTTGTAATACAGAGTATTCTTGAAAGACAAACATTAACACCTACTCCTACCAAATATGCATGAGAGACATGCAGTTACATGCTCAAGTTGCAGAGTGGTCTCAGGTCCCGGCTTCACCACTTAGTTATAGTGTGCGGTCCTGGGCAAATCATTTTCTCACTGTGCCGTATCAGCAGATTGTTTATGAAAAATGTGTAAGCCCTGCTTTTGCCCTGCATAAATGATGATCTGTGCAGTTGTTTTTAATTATTAACAAAACAAGAAAGTGTCAAATGTATCCAGATGGGAATACATTTGAGCTGCTGATATTAAGTGCCTTTGCTGCTTTATTGTTTCAGATTCCTAATATTAAATGTCCAGTTGGCTGGAGTACAGCACTTCACTGAAGGTGATGTGTGCAGGAAAAATAAACAGAACACATGACAATGGAGAACATAGTTCTGCACCGATTGCCATAGGGGCTGACCAGTGCATCCAAACGAAATTAGCTTAGCAAGTTAAGCGGAGCAAAAAGGCTTCACTTACTTCCAAAAGTCAGGAAAGTTGCAGAACAGTAGCAACAAGAAAAGAGAACATCATCTCTTACGCACAAGTGTATAAATCACACAGCCCCCCCTACCATTACTCGAAAGTAGTTATGAGCGAGCTCTTCCAGACCCACTAGAACACCACATTCCCACCGACTCATTATCTCCAGAGTCAAACGTGCCAAAGTAGGTGGTGCTAGCTTCCCTTTCATTGCTGCCAGACAATGGGATTCCCAGCCACTTACCCACAGAAATGAACCCTCCCACATTGCATTCCGCAAAGCCCTCAAAACCTGGCTGTTCCACTAACCTCAGAGCCCCTGTTTTTGACCTACTCTTACGTTCTCTGGTTCCCTGTAACCATACGAACTGTGTACACTTGATTTGTTATGTCCTTTACCACTGTAACCAAGTAACCTGCCACTGAAATAGCTAGGATATTCAATGTTTGAACCACTGTAACTAAGGCGCTTACCTATCCCTGTAACAGCGCCACGATGCCCACGGGCTGTTGTGCGCTATACAAATAAAAAAAATGAAGGGAAAGCAGCAAAACGCAAGTTTTCCTAACAATCGGCAAGGATGAAATGCATGCACATGACAGAAAGGAGAGGTCTGTACACCTAACCCTCCATTTGCATTACTTACCTGCTTAAACACTGCCTTCCAATTCCCCTCAACACCACGGACTGAGCAAAGCACTGGCTCTCCTTCTGCTGCACACAGGAAAGAGCTTCCCACGGGGCTGCACCAGGGTTACTGCAGAATGCATCAGCAAGGGAGCTGGACTGCCGGATGGGGAATGGCACAGAGGCCCAGGCAGTCACCACCTAGAAGTTGTTAAGGCAAAACACAAGTTTATACGACCTGGCTCCTTTCAGACACTGCTCCACTGCAATGCTAGCATTATCCTCCTTACCTGACATAATCGATCTCTCTGTTAATAATCATAAAGGGCTAACTCAGCAAAGCTTCAAGGCACTTGTGAACATACTCATTTTAGTGACCGCTAAAGGATGAAATAGTTTTCCTGCATCCCCGGGTTCAAATATGTAACGCATCCCCGGGTTCAAATATGTAACTTCTAGTTTTAACTTGGTCATTAGTAATACATCGTGCTGCCTTCCTGGGATCAGTATTAAACACACGATAGTTGGAGGGGGCAACCCTCATTGCCGAGAGACAGCTTGCTATAATAAAGATATGCAAGCAACGAAGTACAAGCTCCCTTTACCTTCCCGTGACCAATATGCAGTTTTCAGCACCGTCATGGTTCCGAGTTTGGACTAGTTACTGTAGCTGCCAGCCGTGATATCCTTCAGAAGGGAGGGTTGCAACACAAACATCCGCCCCTGCCTCCTCACCAACACAGCCACAACTTAAACACAAACTAAACACCAGTTAGGCACAACTGTCACCTTGACTGAGCTCTCAAACATGCTCATGTTTGAAACTATGGGTGCGTGTTTTAAGCAATTTAGCCAGGTCCTGCTTCTACCCCTCGCTTGTGGTCCAAGAGTCGCAGTGGTATGCTCCCTGTAAATATGAACAACTATAGCTCTGACCTCCAGTCTGCTACTCAGTCAAGATGTGTGGCCCTGGCCATCAGAGAAACAAGTCCACAGCTATTAGAAACGATGTCCAAGGGTCTGTGACGGTCTGAACGCAGTGTCTTCAGGATTTGCTCTGGAATCCTGACAGTGCACCACAATACCAGACCAGAGAGTCACATAATCATTTCCGATGGCGAGTCAGGGGCCTTGCCACATCACTCTAGGATTACAATGTGATTTGCCCTATCACTACTCATCCTCCTAGAGGGCGTTTTCAGCCCATGCACCCAGGGTGGGTAGTCAGCATATATAGGTGCACTCAGTGGTCGATGCTATCAGTGTGAAGTCCCTGTAGAAACCGCAGAGCACAAGAAGTTTAAAAGATACTGGCGGCCTTGGCAGTCGGTGCCAGAGGACTTTCTGACACTCCATTATCATCATGGGTGCACCAGGGGCCTCCAGGTGTTTGGGAAGGTCGTTGGTTATATATTTTTCATAAACTCAAGAAGGTGGTTAGTTGGAGAGGTTTGCATCGAGGGGCACATTTAGGAAGGGTACCCTCAAACCATTTTGATGATATTCGAAAAATGTGTCTTTGACCATTATTGAGATTGTGGATTTAGAACACGTTTGTGTGGAATGGAAGCATTCATTGACTGTGCCCATGTTCAATGCGTTTCACTGGGGAAATGGCAATTTTTGGTAAGGGTACAAAGATGGCTGGACCAGCATTGGACACTGAGAACAGTTTAGGTGCCGACTGTGGAGGTAGAGTGGGGAAGATGAGTGGAAGATAAATTGGTGACACAGTAGCAAGGTTTTGTGGTGACTATATTGCTGTTATAGAAAGGACGCATCCGTTTGAGGACCGAAGGAAATTACAAGGAATGTTCCCAAGTGCTTAATCATTTCATAAGAAAATACATGGCTCTTCACCCTCTTCTCGTTGGGTAAAAAAGGCTCTTTCGGCTGTTATGATTTTTTTTACATACTTTATATTTTCTAATGTTGACTCCAGCGGCTAGCAATCAATTGTTTTACTTTTTAGCAGCTTTATTCATTGAATATCCGGGATTGTCACACTTTCTTTGATTTTGTACTGTTATGGACACTAGTTGTCCATGTCTGCCCATTACTAGGATATTTCACTCTTTCATTAGATGGATGGTTAAGATTAATCAGAGTTAACATGGCAGGCTGTTGGGTGGGTTGGTAATTTGACACTGTTTAAAGATATTCTAAGGTTGGCTAATGTGTGTGGATTGGTCAGGTTTGATATACTTTTATATTTTAAAGGAGAAGGTTAACATGACATAATCTGACATGTCGACCCAGTTTTGATTTTTTGAGTTTAATGGAAGATTTTATATTGGCAAAGGTCGATTAATTAGACGGTCGGGAAAATGTCAGGATGTCCTCATTTATACTAGTTACAGCCATAAAAGATATGTGAGAATTAAAGAGTAGGCAGAATAAGCACTATAACTAACTAGGTCAGTTCATATTGCCACAAACTACTTCATTACAAGTTCCTCTCCATCAAGCCTTCATTATGCAAGCTTTCCCACAGCATCCAATTCACAGTGGCAGAATCCCTCCAAAAATACCAACATTCATTCAAAATAAGATCCAACACACCCACTGACAATATTCTGGAGACGAGAATCCAGCACCGACATGTTAGGAAGGTTTTCTCTTTATTGCAACTTCGCCTCCCAAACGTTTTGCTTCTGTTTTTGCACCTTGTCCTGACTTTTTACTTTACAGTGACTTTTTTACAGCCTTCAACTTCATTTCACTGGGCTTTTGCTCACTTGTTATGGAGAAACCAACTAGTCCCTCAGACTGCCAGTACTGGGAAACTAGGTCTCCCTTTTGTCTTTTGACTTCATCTGTTTGGGTAACTTTTTTATATTGCACAAAGAAAATGCAGTGGGGATACTTCTGCATCACCCTAAACCTACACTCAACGGATTCTGGTTACTTTTAAATGTGCCTAAAGACAAGCTGGTGGGAGCAGTTGAATTTGTACAATGTTTGCTATATTTTTAGGTAGCTCTCTCACGTTTACCGCCATTTGGGTACTGTTAGAATGGCTTCTAAACTCTGGGCTCGTAGACAGATGTTTAGGCAGCCATTCTTGTTCTAGTGAACCGGGAGCAACTTCTGGGAGTTTGGCCAAATCAATCAAGGTAGCATGTAGAGAGGCCAGGGCTAAATCTCAGGCGAGGCGAGTGGGGTCAGTGGTCCACACAATTAAATACCAAGGATTACACTTCGACAGTATCACAAATACTCGATTTATTTTAGGCCCATAAAACACACTATGAAAAATGACTAATAGCAGGTAATAATAATCACACAATACTAAACACTATGAAACATATATACAACCACAAGTAGCCAGTTCAGAATAATCAATTCACCTCCCACAATACTTGAAAGGCAAGCACTGCCAGTCCACAGGGATTGCAGCCCTAACGTATGAAGTCCAACCCTAAGTTGAATGGGGCCTTGTGCCCAAAAAGGTCAAAGTTCCAAAGGAATTTTGACAGTTAGGAAAAAGCTTGGGCAGGTATCCTGTAGAAGATAAGATGGGTCCAAAAGTCAGATGAAGATAACTGGTATGACTCGTTTCTAGCTTTTGTAGAACTGTATGCACACGTATTGCCAAAGCCAAACAATTATAAAACTATGTAAAAGTTTCTCAAACATTTAAAGGGTGGAGCTTGGTTATAACTTTCCACCTGTTAGGCAGAAACCTGTGCAGTTCCCTTAGGGACCAATGCAAAAAGTTTAAGACTACAGGTGTTAGCATTAAACCCAATTGGTAGCAGTCTGCACCACCCAGATTTACCTGGTAGCTGTGGCTGAGCAGTCAGACTTCTCTCAAGAAGAGTTAGGCAGTATATAGAGTATACACAATAGGGCTAAAAATAATGTAGCACAAGCAAACACTGACCAGAGCTTTGGTACAAAAATGTATATAATTATTTATTTAAAAACACACTGGCACTAATATGTCAAGCAAGTTCAAACACAGTCACAAGAAATATATACACCTCCCTAATTAATTAATTTGACAAGTCTAGGTTAAGACACCACTTATTTAGCAAAACAGAGGTGAGCGCGTAACCATAGATGGCACTCCAATAATTTGTTACAAAAGGGAGAGAAAAGGCAGAATAGGAAAATTACATAGTACCAACACTTAAGAAACCACAGCAAGTCAAGAAAGGCAGGGTCTACTGTAGTGCAAAAAGTTCATAGGCCAGTCCCACTCTTGGAGAGAGCAAGGCGGAATGTGCCCAAGATCACACAGTGGAAATGCACTAAGTCTTTGCAGAAAAGTCAAAAAGAGGTTGGATCAAGTTAGAAAGGTAATGTTAACAGGTCCGAGGTCACCCCAGGATAGAGAGTCAAGGAATTACGGGACACCTTGGACAGTCTGTTGCAAGGGAGACCAGGTGGGACACAGTACCTGAAATGGTGAGAAAGCTCCAGCGGAGGCAGTTGTTCCTGGCAGCGGGTGCAAGTCTGGGCTTTGTCCAGGGGAAGAGAAGATCTCGATGTGGAGGAAAGCTGGAGGTCGGTGCACTGCCAGGGAAGAAACCAGCCGCAGAGTTTCCCGGTTAAAAGGTACTCCCCTTTTATTCACGGTAGTGGTGAAGCGTGGCTATCCGGCTGCTGGGTTGCTTGGCACGGGCGATTCGACCACAAGATGATCCAGGAGGCGAAAAAAGGCGAAGAAGACTCTCCTGGAAGAAGATCTTCTCGGTCGTCGGGAAAGTGGCGAGTTTCATACAGCAGGGCTCCATCAGTGGTGTCGTCGTTGTAGATGGCTCAGCTTCTCCCCTCTTCGGATTCTTTAGGTCCTGTGGCGACTTCTGAAGTTCCAGTCCCCAAAGCCCTGCTTTTATGCCGAAAACCCCATTCATCAGCCTAGCTGTCAAACATGCTAAGTGGTGAGACGGACGGCTAGCCACTGTGCCAATCACACAAGAGTGCGACTTGAGTTGCCAAGGCAACTCAGTCCAGGGTGCCTGTTCCCCCCCCTCCCACACATCCTGTAGACCCAGACAGAGTGGCACAACTTTTGGAGGCTTCTGTGCAGAAGCCCGCCAAAAGTGGAACAAAGGGCTCGACTTGGGTTAGGGTTTCAGAGGCGAACACAAACGCCATTTTAAAACCGAGTCCTGGCAAAAAGACCCAACCGGGGAATAAATATTAAATAAATAACCCGGCGGTACCTTTAAAATTGCTCCAAAAAGTGGTGCGTTTAAAATGAATGGGAAAATCCCATAGGAAATATTCAGGTGGAATATTTTGCGTGGTATCCACTGCCACCAGCCAGAAACTCGACAAGGGGGGACTGGACAGTGCCCCCTTGGAAAACAGACCCAGGGGCAATCGAATTACCCCTACCAGTACTTCCACAATATGATGGTTTGTACTGGTTCAGTTCACAATTTGAGACTAGTAAAGCCAATGGTGACTTTACATGCCATGGGAGACAGTAGTCAGTCCCAGGGTATGGAGTCTATGTTTGGGGGTCACTATGACACCCCTGTGTTACTGCACTGAGGGTGCTGTGTAACACACATACCAAAAACATATGAAGCCTTATGGAGTAAAAGACCCCATAGCCCATAAAACACATTACAAAGTCAAAGGACATTCTCAAATCATGCCTAAGAGTGGGAGAAAAAGAGTCTCACTCTTAGCAGGATAAAAAAATAAACCCCAAAAATCCAGCAAAGCTGCTGGGGGACTCACTAGGTTTGGGAAATTAGCCTTAACAGAGAATTCTCCCTACCACCACCATACTCCGTTTTTTCTCTAGACTTGGCAGGTCATTGAAGGGTTGCCAGAAGTCGGTTTTCCCCACTGTTGGTTCCGGTCGAAGAAGACCAGGAACTGCGGGTACAAGAAGAGTTCCGGTTGTGTCCAGGAGCAGTGGGCAACCTCTTCTCGTGGAACAATAGAGCAGGCACCGATGTAGGACTCTTCTAGGCACTCGGCCAGATGTGGGAAAGCTGCTTTCGACAGTCACTGATGCACAGCGACAGCAGGGGGCACAGAGTTCACAGTCGAAGACAGACTTATCCCAGGACCTGTGCATGGTGGGACGCTGAAGTTTCGCAGGAGGGCTTCTTGCTAGACAATCCGAAGACCCCTTGAGTTCCGAGCCGAAATGCGGAACGACAACTCTTCAACCGCGGTAGTCCAGTTGGGTCAACCTACTGGATGGGCCAGGGACACTTCTGAAGACTCCCACTTCCTGCGCCAAGTGAAGAATTTGGCACCAGTTGTTCCCACGGGTCCACAGGGTTGAGGCACTGATGAGGGTCTTCGGAGATCAGTAGCCAGGCAGGGCTCCACCGGGACTGCAGCAAGAGTTGGTCTCCTCGCCTCTTCAGGATGCTTCCACAGATCTCACTTTGTCCGTACGGCTACTCAGGATACTTCGTTCCTCTTCAGTTCTGCTGGAATGGCTGCAGGACACGTCTTCTTATTCCAACATCAGACGAGTGATCAGATTCAGCCCTCCAACGGAAAGACCTGCCACAAATGCACACCAGTAGTGGTCCGATCGGGGCCCACTGTCCGCCTGACTCATGCATGCACTCTAGACATACAGGCATGTGGACTAGGACCAGACAGTCCCAACCCACTTCCTGGGTACCTACACCCGTGGTATGCACTAGCCTGCGAAAAGCAAGGCTTTCTGGGGCAAGTGCATGTCCATAAAAGGACATTCCTAACCTGGCAGCATCCGAGCATCAAAGCGTCCTGGACTGTAAGGCTTTCTTTGACCGCAACTACTGAGACGCCTGCTGTCGCCCATTTGCGGCGACTGTCACTGGAACCGGCCATTCACAGTTTGGTAGAGTGCCTTGAATAGTCCTGCCTCGGTGCCTGCTGCAGCTGCATATCTCCAGTGGAAGGGGTTGCACTGAGCTTGTGGACCCGACCAGAACATCGCTTGCACCCGCAGCGCCTCAGCATCTGCTATTGGAACCAACGGCTGGAAAACCTACCTACAGAGACCCCCATCTGACCTGCCAAGTATGGGCAAAAATTGAGTACAGGTGGCGAGTAGTCACCATACTTACCGGTGTCCCCATCTCCTACATTATAAAGTTTGTGAAGAAAAGAACTATGATTTGTTTTACAAAACTTTGCTTTTGCAACCCCTGTTGAATAAACCCGCCAAAAGATAAGAAAAGTACTTTGCTCACCAGTAAACTCCTTTGAATGTCTTCTGGACTATTCTTGAAATCCACTGGAACATTTCCCTCATTTCTCCCCCCAACTTTTGAGCACAAGGTCCCATTCAATTTAGGGTTGGACTTTTCAAATTAGGTTTCCTATGCCTGTGAACTGTTGGTGCATTTGTTAACTACTTACCTTCCCTTTCACGTATTGGGGGTGGGGGGGGAGTGAACTGTATACTTTGCATTAACTAATTGCAACCGTATATGTTTTGTAGTTAGTAGTATTGTTAATAACATTTCATGCTCGATTCATTTTCCTAGTGTGTTTTTGGGCCTATAATAAATATAGTCTTTTTATACTTACTCTCTACGTGTAATGCGTGTATATTTCCCTGTGTAGGCTAATTGTGGACCCCTTTGGCTTAACTCCCAGAGTTTCCCTGTTCACTATAACTAGGGTGGTTTCCCAAACTCTGTCAGACCAGAGATTAGAAATCCATCTTAATACTACCTAACGTCATCTTTCCTTTTAAGGTCTACTTACATAAAATTGCAAACCTCATATTATGCTAACAATACTGAAATAAAGCTTCAGCTGCCAACCAGTGTTCTGTAGTGGAGGAGAATTTACAAACCTTTCTTCCTGAGAAATTTAATCCGTCGGCCAGCTGTCCCATGGTGAAAGCAGAGTTTTGCAGCCGGTAGGGTATGCTGATTGTCTCTAGGGCCGTGGCCAGCACTGCACTGCTGTGGTAGTTGAGGGATGCCTATGGAGAAGGATGGAGCAATGTCAGCGCATGGCACAATGGAACACAAGTTCATTAAAACTTTACAGTAGAAGCAAAGCCTTCCCCAGAGAGCTGATGCACTCGCTGTAGAGTAGAAAATTAGGATGCATTAAGAAAAGAGGTGCACACTGTTGCAAACTGGACATTTGGAACCATGACGTATACCAAGACCATGTACTCAAACCTAACCAATTTAATTAGGGATTGTGTACAGACTTCCCTGATGGCGTCTTTGAAATGTAAACATGATCTTTCCCAGTGAAAATTAAAAAAAAATAGCAGAGTCTTACTTTTCTCTTTAACTCCACGCTGGGGTTTTCCTCCCCCGTGTTGTCCTCTATTCCTACTACCGATTTCCAACCCTAGCTTACAAGCCCCTCCTGTGTTTGACTGAACCCTTCTTTACTTAACTTCAAATATTGGCCTACAATCCACTCATGGGTTTGCCTGAGCCCACTTTACGCCTTTTCTCTCACCTTCAAATCTCACCACTTTCTTCTCTTATAGGAGGATTACGTTTTCCTCTCTCCTGCTGCCCCTTCTACAGCTTCTTTCTCTGGCAGACTCCAGTCTGCAGTCTTCAAAATCTGAGGCACTGCTCCCCTGCAGCAGTCGCTCTTTTCTAACCTTCTGCAAACAGGATCCGCCTGCTCCTGTCAACTCCCGCACTAGCCTGGGCTACTGGGCTTATATAACAATACTCCCCCTCCCCCTGATTGGAATTAGAGTTGATAGTCTGAAGCTGTAAATTTAAAGAGCGTGAGTGATGGGATTGGCTTGTCGCTCTCACTACCTGGTATTCAGTTTGAGGCTTAGAGGGTTGGGCTGACTTTATAAAAACCCTGGTGGCCATTTTGAAATTGTGTATGCCGGCAGAAGCTTAGGAGGCAGCCTTTGTGACAGACCACATGCTGTGCAGCTGTTGCACTGATAAGTGGGTTAAGGTTTCCCTAGGGGTGTTTGGGTTTCTCCTAGCGTCGCTCTGTCTGCAAAAGGTTTTGTTAGGGCTTCCTGTGCTTTGAAGGGACAACTTTAACCTCCCTGATCCGTTCTGGGTTTGCTGATTCGGAGATAATGGTATTGTGGGAGATGTAGTCCCTCTGAGGATAGTTAGTTTGTGCGATCTTGATATTTGGGTTCGGTGACCGGTTTTCTGGTGACTTCTCAGTCTTAACGGAAGAGATTGGATGGTTTTACAGGTATACTGTTTTCCTAGACCCTAATTCCGCTTCCTGGATCCAGTACAGGTTTTGGTTTTGTTTCTCCGGGGCATTATGGGAAACATATTTTCCCTTTATTGTTTTATCTGAAAAGCCAGCTCCCTGGGTTTCTTGGCTCATGGCTAGTAGACGGAAGTCCAGGAAGGGGGCTTCATCACAATACCCACTCCTCAAGCTAATGGGGCTGTAACAAGAATGAGAACTTTCACTAACCCCTGCCTTGGAATGTTAACTGTTTTCTCATGTGAAGAGTAAAACATAATATGTATCTTGAGGTTAAATCTAAAAATCGACCAATAGCCCATAAGGAAATCGTCCAATGGATCAGATTATAGCAACTAGAAGAAACATCAATAGAATTAACAAACAAAAGGAATACGCTCATCACTGTTGTGACTACTGCACTCCTAGTCCAAAGTACCTTTTCTTCCATGCCAATGGGATGTCAATCAACCTAAGCATAATGTGCACTGCTTGAAATGTTAAAGAAGTGCTAAGGTGCAATATGTGGCTGTGTACCCCGGGCAGGAAATCCATAGCACCCACTCTAAGCTCCACTGTCAGGCCTTTAATCAGCATAACAAAAAAACAGGACCCTTATTAGGAGGGATGGAAGAAGGATTGTAGCAAGCAAAGGGGCTGATATATTACTTGTCATTGTGGCAAGTAACTTGTGCTTGCCCCTTAGAAGATACTGTGAGATAAAATGTGCAATCATCCACCTTAAAATGTTGTGCAAAACTGTGTGGCCAAATTGCACATTAGTCTTGGAACCTACGTCCATGGAGTGATGCGAACAGAATCTATGCAGTGTAGTTAATGTTGTGTTGTACATATCCTTCAAAGGATCATGTCTCTGAAGCGTGGCTATGACTGCCTTACCTAAGAGTGAGCGAATGTGCATTCCCTCAAGAGGCTCAAAAGTTCTTAGTGAAGAGTATTCTAGAATACAAGAGACTAGCCAGCGCCCACTCAGAGCCTTTGAGGAAAATCCCATGGGGAAAACCCACGTATGTGACAAACAGTTGCTTGGAGCATCTTAAATCTTTTGTCTTATTAATGATAGATTTAAAGGTCTGTTTACATCGAGATTAGGGATGGTATCTCTGCAACCAAACATTTCTTGAGAAAAAACAGTTTGCGGTTGTTTCCTTATTAATATAAACTAAGACAGTAGCTTTGGAACAAAATTATAGGCAGTGATTTGCACCACTTTGGCCACGTGGAAAAATAGGGAAGGAATCACCCGGGCAGCAGGACTGGATCTCACTCATTCTGTATGTTCAGTGCAAAACCACCAGAAAAAGCAGTTTTCCACCACACAACCTTTAAGTCAGCGGAGGTCCTCGGTTCAAACAACTTATGAACTACAAAAGAAAGAACAATATTTAAATCCCAAGACGGAGGATGTTTCTGCAAGAGAGGTGTGGCTGGGTCCTCTGCCTGAGTGTAGGGACCAGCAGGTGGGTGACTCTGGGTCTGATGCTACCCATGCCAGTGGATATTGGGCCTGGGGGTTGTATGGGGAGGATCCCCTGGTGACCTTACCTTGATCCAAAGCATCTGGAAGACAACAGTCACATTGCCTTACCACAGCCAAATCCCAGGGTCACAGACCCCCCGCCCCACCTCATTAAGGCATCAGTGCTGACCAAACCTAAGGGGTTAATTCCTATAAAGAAACATTTGAATACCCTGGCAAGGTAGTGTAAAGGTTCAGTTTAAATAGGACCAAGCTCTCCCTAGCAGGATCCAAATGCAGAGCATCGAAAATGAAGCCTTTCCCTTTAAGGGAAGCCCCCCTTGACCCAAGCAAAGGTGGAGTGGGTGTGGATAAAGTTACCAGCTTGCCCGGCACTTTAAAAGAAACAATTACGGGCCATGGAAACTGCAATGAACGCAAAGTCTCACAAACGCAATCTTTCAAGTCTGCAACTTGGTAAACGTTGGGAAACTGATGCAGAAAGCAAAGTTACATTGTTCCCAGATGAGTGATTCTCGAGTAATAAGTGAAACCTTGAATATTTCCAGCTCTGACTGCACCTGCAGAAAGCACCAAAGCCACCAATTCAGTACATGCAAAATATGCAGGATTGTCCCATCTGATGAGCCCAGATCAACCCCACGTGCCCTCAAGGAATCCAGTCAGTCAGTCCCAGTAGTCACAAAATCACCCCTCACAGATGCAGACCCAAGGATGTGGTTAGATAAGATTTTCATAAATGTGAACATTTTCCTGACCTGTGTCAACACCATAACTTTTTGTTTGGACTTGGTAAGTATTTTTCCTTGTCCCCATGTTAAGGGGGATCCTTTTCCCCTTGCACCTAGATTTTTACTCTTTATGGGGGACCTTTTTATATCTCCCCATAACGTATGGTTGAAGTTATAGATTCCTGCAACTTTCGCCTGACTAAAGTACTATGGTAGCACACAGGATTTTAAATGCAGTGGCTTGCTTTTCATTTATCTTTAATGTACTTGATTGAACTACTGTTCCCAAGGGGTAAAGTGGGATTTCCAAACCCTTTACATTTTATATAGTGAGCCAGCACACCCCACCTTATGTGAAGTGCTGTGGAGATACAAGGTATCCCCTTGCTTACGTACCTGGTAACATTTTTGTTACAATTGCAAGTTTAACAGCATGGCTGGTGGAAGTGACACTCCTTTTATTACTTTTAGTCATTATCACTCACAAGCTGTCAAATCAGCCACGGTAATGCACAGGAGGGCCATCATTCTGCTAGTGGCCTCCTTTGTTGCCATATATTGTTTGCTTGTTGTTACTTCGGTCTCCTTCTGCCTACCTATGCGGGAAAGACCATGGTTGAAATTTTGTCTTCCGCAGGAATCCTTTGGAGCCTGTGCAGGGAATACAGAGTGTCTGAGAAGGCAGGAAGCGAGGAACGAGTCCAAAACTCTGCAGCCCTCCACCTTGCCTGAAAGGAACCAGTTCCCACTGGGGGGCTGGCTGTCCTTAGTGGCCAGCCAGACCCCCCAACCCTTGTAAACTGCAGGGACAGTTGGCAGAAGTTGTGCTGTAGTTCCTGATAAATACTCCAATCCTGGAAGCTGCTGACCAGTCGACCACTGGAACCATATTTGAAGAGGAAGATTAAGAAACAACGTCTGTTACTATTTCCAGCGACCAGAGAGACTGCTGTGTAACCGGAGCCTGATAAAACCCTTCCTGCAAGTGACCTAGGGGTCCCGAATGCGACGTCTCCTACACAGAGACTGGTGAGAGCCATAAGACAAGACCACAAGACCTGCAAAAACGAGCCATCGCTAGACGTGCTGTGAGCTTGCTGGTTTGCAAAACATGAATACCCAGGGAGCTCGAGCCAGTGTGCAGTGCATGGTCTTCCGAGGTCCGATTTCGTCTGAAACTTTGGTGGACTCCTACTGGACCTCCAGAAACAGGATTTAAATCCCTGAAGTCCCCTCACCAGAGTGCAGGACCGAGAGAGTGAAGAGAATCCGACTGGCGATAATCTTTCTTCATCTCGCTCCTTGAAAAGGGTGCCAAATCCACAGAGCCATGAGAATCCTTTGTTGGAAGCCTCCCCCATTGATGAGTGCTGCCAGTTTTCCTTCAGTGTCCATTTCTTTAGTCTCCAGACCAAGAACCCAAGGACCGGATCCTGTGCTGCTACATCCTGAAGGCATCCACTGAGGAGCTCTTCTTTTCTCCTAAGGTACTGTGTTGGCTTGGGTAATACTTACCTTATGTCTGGTGTGCATCCTGTGAGGCTGAGTGGTTGATTCGTGTGGTTGGGCGTTTGCCCATCCATTTGCCCAGGCCTAATGCTGGAACACATATAAACAGTCTTCTGTGAAGTCCCTAACCACTTTTCAACTCTGAAGAGATATCCTCTGGAACTCTGACTTTCCTGCAACTGAATGCTATCCTGACCTGCCTACAGCTGGCACTAGGATCCCTCTTCTGCCTCTGTGAAAACTCATGCTATAGTCTAGGGAAGGACTTAAGAAGACAGAAAACTAGAACAAGTGTAAACAGCAGACAGGAACTTAAGACTCCGAGCTAGACTTGCTAAAATCTATGAGCCACTCGCCCGTTCCTTGCCTACTGCACAAAGACTAAGATCCACGACTGTCAACCTAAATACCCCTAAACCGAGTTCATCTAATAACCCCCACCCCAAACCCCCACACAGTCCCACTAATCAGAGCAGTACCAAAACACAGGAATTCCCTCCCATTATAACTGACACAACCACAGTGTGCCCCCAAATCAAGGGAGCCCTGATTAACGCAAGATCGTTAGTAGCTCATGCAACTGAAATTGCAGACCTGATTCTTCAAGAAGACCTTGACCTCCTTGCTATCACAGAGACATGGCTTCATCCGGCAGCAGGCCCTATGCTCGTGCTTGCAGTCCCAGAAAATTATTCTATCCTGAGACAAGACCGACTCAACTCTAGAGAATGAGGTGTGGCCATTATCCACAAATGTAGTCTTACTATGAGATTAGCTACCACCATTAATGTCCCCTCCTGCGAACTACTCTCAGTCAAAGTTCCCCTCAATAATGCCCAAACTCTCAACATCCATGTGATCTATCGCCCTCCAGGCCCAATAGGCACTTTTGATGAGGACATTAATACCATTTTATCCACCAACCTTAAAAAACTCCACTCAGGTACTCACCCTTGGAGACTTTAACATGGGTTTCAATGACCCGGAAGACCAACTTGCCATCACTACGCTCAATACTGTTACAGAATTAGGGTTTACCCAAAGAAGTATGGAACCCACCCACCCCAAAGGTAGAATACTCGATTGGGTAGCTGACTACAACTGTCAAGCTAATATTACTGACATTTCTCCACTTGCCTGGACTGACCACCACCTGGTATCGTTCTCGCTCTCCACCACTAGACCTCCACCCTTGCCGACCAGTAGGGCACCAACCACTCTCACGAGAAACAAAAAGAGTATCACTGTGGAGTGACTCATCTCGAACTTACTCCCCACACTCAACACACTTCCTGACAACTTGGATCCTGAGACTTTGGTCGAGGAATACAATAAAATTATGTCCACCTCACTGGATTTAATTGCCCCTCTCAAACGCAGACCAAGCAAGCCCACAATGCACCTGAACAAATGGTATACACCATTCCTTAAAAACTTAAGACAGCAAAAAAGAAACTGAGGCTACTTGGAAAAAAGCCCCATCAGTAGCCAATAAAATCAAACTCAATAAACTAGCGGCCCTGTACAAAAAAGAAATCTTCCTAGCAAAATGCACTTCCTTCAACTCCCGTATTTCCCAGGCCAAATCAAACATGAAGAAATTATTCTCCATCCTTAAAGAAGTAGAAGCCCCTATAGCACCACTAGATACCTGCATTAAAGATAAGATTTGGTGTTCAGAAATACAAAATGCCCTAGCTAACAAGTTAGCTACACTACAAAACAAAATCTCCTGCAAAAAAACCCTCCTTGAACAACCCCCACCTGTCCATACCACCTGAAAAGCCGACCTTAAGGGAAACCACCCGCTTCAATTTCTCCAAAGTGACCATACTCGAAGTGGAAAAAATCATCCTGTCTTTGAAACCATCTAACTGTCAGGGAGACTTGTGCCCGGCACAACTCATTAAAGATGCTGCCCGCGACCTCTCCCCCTTCATCACAAGGTTAATCAACGCCTCCTTTTCTACCGGCTCCATCCCCATTAATCTAAAACAATCCTGGGTACTACCTCTTCTAAAAAAACACACGACCCAGCCATTCCCACAAACTATAGAACCATAACGACTGTACCATTCCTTCTAAAAATGTTGGACAAGGTCGCTTATGTACAAATACAGAAGCACTTGGAAGAATATCACCTACTAGGAGCCAGACAGTCAGGCTTTCGTCCTCAACATGGGACTGGGACGGCTCTTATTGACCTTAAAACACAGATTGACATGCTCAGAGATAATGGCCAAGCCGCCTTACTCCTCCTCCTCCTCGACCTCTCTGCAGCATTCAACCTGGTTGACCACTCTGTCCTATGCACACACCTACACACATCAGCTTACTTTTCCGCCGAGGCCATTACATGGATTAGATCATTCCTTAACGGCAGAACCATGAGGGTCTTTTCGCCTACAGATGCAGCAGACCCTATACCCATCACCTGTGGCGTACCACAGGGATTCTGTGTCTCCCCCACACTGTACAATACATTTACCAAGCCCCTTTTCGATGATCTGGATTATCTCGGTATCACCTACACCAACTATGCAGATGATACCCAGATCCTCCTTCCGCTTTCTGGAGATTATGGAAAGGATTTGGCCTTGGTGAATAGAGTGTACATCATCATCCAGGCATGAATGGCCACACATTGACTATGCCTGAATGATGATAAAACTGAACTCATCACCTTGGGTACTACTGCCAGTTTAAAGAAATTAAGCCCTGCCTATTCATCTTTCATGATTGATGTTAACAGTATCAGGGTGGGTCATGAAGTTAAAACATTGGGATTCTATTTGGACTCCAACTTCTCATTCAATAGACAGGTGAACTTGCTAGCTTCTTCCACGGCCTACACGTGCAAATTGATATGCGCAGCCAAACCCTTTCTATCGGACACTAGTTGCTTGACCCTTGCTAGAGCCCTTATATTGTCCTGTCTGGACTACTGCAACGCTCTTTATCTTGGATCCTCCAAAGCCACCACTAGCAAATTACAAACTCTCCAGAATAACGCTCTTAGAGCGGCCCTAGGCATCTCCAGAAGAGATCATATTTCAATATACAGCCAACAGAACAACTGGCTCCCTATTAAAGACAAAATTCTCTTAACAACAGCTCCACGTACCTACAAGGTCCTCAATAACGCTGCTCCCATTTACCTGATCGATAGATTTCAGAGACACACCTCCCTGAGACCTACAAGAACAGCATATAGAGACTGCCTCTCTGTCCCAAACTACAAACGCTCCACCATAGGGGGCAATAGCTTCCCAGTGAAAGCAGCTAAATTGTGGAACTCCCTACAACCAACTCTCAGAATGGACTTACCTTACTAAAACTTCCGATCCAAGATTATCCTATGGTTGAAGACGTGAGCTCTCTAACATACTGAGTCCCTAAGTCCTGCATACTCTTGCCTTCTGTACATATTGTATTCACCTGTGTTAACCTGTTTATATGTGTATAATCATGCCTTATTACTTTGATCTTGTGTATGTATATATCGTTATTGCTGTAACTAAGTTTTGCAAATTCTTGTAACTGCTGCGCCCCGTTACCCTAGGGTATTCCGGTGCATTACAAATAATAAACAAACAAACAAACAAACAAACAAACTTACTAAGTTAGGGTGGTAACTATCTATGCAATAGAAGTTACAAAGTGTCCTTACCTTTGAGTTGCATACTGCCCCTCTAAAAAGTATATGCTATATTACTTACTTTGAATGGTGTTGTCCCCTTCTAAAAAGTAATAAGTGTTGGTACTGTTTAATCATTTCTAAAGTGAATGAGTGTAAAAATGTACCAATAGGGTTTACCTACCTTGAATAACAGATTGCCATTCTTAAAGTGTATCATTGGGTTTTACTTTCCCTGATCTGCTTAAGGCATTTCTAAAACCGTCTTGAAGTTAATACTTGTCTTTGAGTGTCTTTAGAGGGGCTTATAGCCCCTCTAAAAAGTATATGAATTCTTACTTAACTGGTTATTGCTGACGGCCATTCTGAAAAGTATATTAGGTTCTTTACTTACCTTGAAATACATTGTATCTTAAAGTGTATAATTGGGTTATGCTTTCCCTGAACCGCTTAAAAGCAATTCTAAAATAGTCAGTTCTTACTCACCTTAGAAACTGTAGATACACTTCTGAAATATATACTGGGTATAACTAGTTATTAGGTAGAGGATAGTTATGTACCAATAGTTGATTACTTACCTGGAAATACATTGCGGCACATCACAAGTTGGGTGGTAAGCCCTTAAAGTGGCTGTAACGGAATTTGCGTGGCAAAAACTGCACCACCGGATCAGGAGCCGGCAAAAATTCTGCCAACTGTAAAACAGACGGCGCTATTACAGCCGGCGGAATCTGAAGCGCAAACACTGCCATATCACAAGCATGTGTCCGGTGGTATAAATGATAAGTTACTCACCGTAGTGACTAACGTACTCTTAGTCCATAGTCCCCTTTCCTCCATACTGTATGGGCGTCCCTTCCAAGGGACGGGAGACAGAACCTTTTTCACCAGAAAAAAACCTTCTTCCCCATTAAATTTAGAGGCGCGCTGGCTTACGGACCCGGGAGCATGCGCTACCCTGACTCTGCCCTCGGCGCCACACCTCAGTACCCATTGACGCATCGACAAATGATTTAACATTGCCTAATGACACCAGTATTATTAGGGGGGAGGTTGGTGGGACGTATGGAGGAAAGGTGACTATGGACTAAGAGTATGTTAGTCACTACAGTGAGTAACTTATAATTACTCTTATGTCCCGTCCCCTTTCCTCCATACTGTATGGGCGATTACAACTCACTGTAGCCCCAGGGTGGAGAGGAGACCATCCTTAAGCAAATAGGTTCCTGAGAACCACCTTTCCGAAAGCTGCATCAGATCTAGAGCCGGCATCCAAACAGTAATGCTTGCAGAAAGCCGAGGGAGTGGCCCAAGTGGGCGCCCTGCTTATGGCTTGCCAAGGGACATGGCACTGGAATGCGATGGCCGTTGCCTTGGCCCTGACTGTGTGGGCATGCATGTTGGCCGGAAGCGGCTTGTGCTGGCCCTCGTACGCTTCTTTGATGGCTGAGACCATCCAGCGGGATATGGAAGCCTTAGAGGACGGATTGCCTGGTCTTGAGCCTCCGAAAGTGACAAACAGGGTGTCCTATTTGTAGAAGCCCTTGGTCTTATCCAAGTAGAATTTCAGGGCACGCCTGACATCCAGGCAGTGCAGCACCCTCTGTGCTTCGTCCTTGGGATCGGAGAAAAACGTAGGAAGGAATATTTCCTCGTTCAAATGGAAAGCCAATGGAACCTTGGGCAGAAATGCTGTGTGCGTCCGCAGGACTACCTTGTCTTTGTGAAAGGTGGTAATATGGCTCAGAGGCGACTAGCGCCTGGATCTCGCAGACTCTACGAGCCGAGGTAAGGCCGACTAGTAAGGCTGTCTTGATGGTGACCAGCCTGATGTCCACAGACCCCATTAACTCGAACGGTTGTGCGCCAGTTCGCCCAAGACTACGTTAAGGTCCCACACTGGGTGCAGTCTCTTGATGGGCGGGTAGAGCCTAGCGAGGCCCGTCAGATGCTTCTTGACGATAGGGTTGGAGCAGGAGAAAATGCCCTCCTCCGAGTTCTTGTAAGCCCCAATGGCTGCAAGGTATGTGCGACAGGTGTCCACCTGCACACCTGAATGAGCGAGGTGGGCTGAAAAGGAGAGCACGTCATCTAAAGTGCACGCCAAGTGGTTGATTCCCCTGGAGCCTGCCCAGTGGCAGAATCTGGTCCATTTGCTTTTGAACTGGGCCCTGGTAGCTTGGCTCCTGGTGCCCTGTATGATCTCCAGATTGTCCTGTGAGAGGCTAAGGTGCGAAGCGTTACCTGCTCAGGTACCACCCTGTGAGGGTTAGTTTCCCTGGCGGATAGTGGATGACTATGCCCCCCTGCATTGCCAGAAGATGTGCTGGGTCCGTCGGGAGGTGAATCGGGGACAGCTCCGAGAGGCTGAGTAGCTCTGAAAACCATGGCCCAGCCGGCCACCATGGAGCTATTAGAATGATGAGGAGTCGGCTAGACTCCTTGATTTTGCAAATTACCTGTGGATCAGGGGAGTGGGCGGAAAGGCGTAGGCCGGTCCACTACAGGTAAAATGCGTCAGCCAGAGTGCCAGGGCCCTGACCTTGCCAGGATGCGAACTGGGGACACTTCTTGTTGTGCCAGGTGGCAAAGAGATCCACGTGGGGGTGACCCCAGCTTTTGAAGATCTCCTGAACAACAAGGTCGTTTAGATGCCACTTGTAATTGTCCGTTCCCAGCCTGCTGAGCCTGTCCGCTTCCAGGTTGGATTCCGCTGGGAGGTGGACTGCCGTGAGGTAAAATGTTGTTTTCCAGGGCCCACTCCCACATGCTGATCACCAGTCTGCACAGAGGAGGGGATCTGGTGCCTCCCTGCTTGTTGACGTAGTACATGCTGGTCAAGTTGTCTGCCTGGATGAGGACAACCTTGCCCCTGAGAAGTGGTAAGAATGCCCTGAGCGCCAGCCAGATGGCGTTCAGCTCTAGCCAATTGATGTGGTATTCCTGCTCCTGTCTAGTCCAGGTGCCGTGGACCGAGAGTTCGTCCAGGGTGGCTCCCCAGCCCTCAAGCAAGGTATCTGTGGTGATGGTAGCCCTTGGGCTGGGCGGCCGAAAGGGCTTGCCCAACCGTAGGTTGCAGTCCCTGGACCACCATGTTAAGTTTGGGTGGAGAGATGGAGGAATGTTGATCATCTCGGATTGAGAGCCCCGCTCCTGGTTCCATGAGGCCGTGAAGTGCAGCTGAATCCTCCTCATCCTTAGTCTCATGTACGGCACAGCTAATAGTACCGCTGCCAGTACACCCAGGAGATGTTGGTACCACAATGCAGAGGCCACCTCTCTGCTGAGAAAGTGGGTGGTGGCCCTCTTGATGGCTGAGATTTTGTCCTCTGACGGGAAGACCTTCTCGGAGCACATGTCCCAGTTGAGGCCCAGGAATGTCAGTCTGCAGCTGTGACTTCTTGAGATTGAGCGTGAAGCCCAGATCATGCAGTGTGTTCATGGGAAGAGTGGTGAACCGCTTCTGGAGATGTAGCCCTGACGAGCCAGTCATCGAGGTATGGGTAGATGTGGAGACCATGCTCTGAGGAGGGCCGTTACGGCGTTCATGAGTCTGGCAACGACCCTGGGGGCCGAGTTGAGGGCAAAAGAAAGGACCTTGTATTGAAATGGTAGCCCATGATCCTGAACCGTAGGAAAGAACGATGGGGCTGCCAAATCGGGACGTGTAGGTACGTGTCCTTCAGATCCAGGGAGCACATCCAGTCTCCCTTGTCCAATGTCTATGCTATAAAAGCTGGCGTAACCATCTTGAATTTTTGCAGGGGTAAGGAGAGGTTGAGGGTGGAAAGGTCCAGCACAACTCTCAGGCCCGCATGGTTGTTCTTCTGAATGGCAAAAATCCTGGAGTAAAAGCCAAAGCCTCGCTGGGAGGCTGGGACTTCCTCCACTGCCTGGCTCCCTACGAGCGACCGGATCTCTGCTAAAAGAGTTGTTGTGCCAACCTGTGGGAGTGGACGGGAGGAGGGAGGAGAGGCTGGGATAGGAAGGTGGTAGGCCGTGGATACTACGGAGAGGATCAAGGGGTCCGTGAAATTCTGGCGCCAGAAATGTGCATGGAGAGCAAGCCTGCCCCCCACGGGAGACACGTGGACCCTAAGGGGCATGTCATGCTTTCTATCCCTCGGAGGCTGTTGCTGCGGAGGGGGGACTGGAAAAAGCCCTTAGCGCCACCCCCCCTTTTTGTTGCTTGCACCGGCTTTGAGACGGCGAGAGGTCCGGCTGCCTATATCTGTGTTCCTGGAAACTGCGGCACCCTCCATATGTACGACCCCTCTCCGAGCGCTGCAGAGTTTGGGTGTACGATTTGGACGTGGTCTTTCTAAGGATGCATAAAGACGTAGCTGTTTGTGAGCTGTTTTTCTTCTTGTCCAGCTCTTCGCCCATAGAGGAGTGGAAGAGGTCCCCTCCCCCCACTGAACTGTAGATCTAGTATGCGTTCCTGGACATCCAGGTTGAATTTTGTTGCCCGGAGCCAGGCTGCTCTTCTCATGTCCGTGGCAATACAGATGGCACGGCCTGAGGCATCAATATGAGCCACTGTGGATTCCATGAGGTCATGTGCCACCAGTTTGGCTTCAGCTAGCCTTAAAGCGTGATTGGCTCTGGGTGGGGAGTTCCGGGAGGAAGTCCGCAATTTCCCATCATAACTGTTGGTTGGCGGCCGCCAGCATGGCATTGGCGTTGGCTTGACGTAGATGTAAAGAGGCGTTGAAATAGAGTTTCTTGCCATATGCCTTCAAGATCTTCTCCTCCTTGCCTAGCAGTGTCGCAGAGGAAGAAGCTGAGGACGACTGGGGCTTGGAGTATAGTGATGCCACAGCGATTACCAAAGAATGTGGCTGAGGATGGGCTGAAAGCAAGAGTGTATCCCTCCTCCACCTGCCTGTACTTGGCGTCCAGGCGTCGATTGACCGGCTGGGCCGAGTGGGGTTTGAGACAGCTCTTCTTGGCCAGGGAGACTACATCGGTCTGCATAGGAATCCCCGATTTGTCGGAGGGGCATTGCGTGAGGACTTCAGCCAGAACCCCCTCTGCCGGCTGCTCGACCTCTAGTTGGGGGAGGCCCAGGTACTCTGCCAGACCAGCAAGACGTTTGAGGAAGGCCCTGGCTGAGGATGGCGTGTCTGGATCCTCCTCCTCATCCGTATCTTGCGGATCTGGAGGATCCTGTGGAAGAGGAGTAGTTGGCGCCGGAGGCTGGGGTACAGGGCCCGCGGCCGGAGGTGGTTGGTACGGAGCCCCCTATGGACCTCCCCCTATGGGAGCCGGAGGAGGTGGCTGCGCCCCGGGGCCTAGGGCGTCGGCATCTGTGCGGGAAGGACTTCCCTGATGGCGTCTTTGATGATAAACCCCATCTGAGGTGACTTCATGAGGCCGAGGAACTTCTCGAAGAGCACCTCCTCACTGACCAAAAAGGTGGCAGGGGGTGCCGACGGAGTAGCGGGGAGCTGCTGGAGCCGATGCGTACCCTGTCCATATGGATGCAAAGGAAAGCTGCCCTGCGCAAATGAGGGGTAGACTGTAGACCACGTACCTGGTTGAGGCCAGTCCCACCTCGACACTGGTTCTTTGCTGAATTCCTGGAATGGCGTCGGATGGGTGCCTCTTTCTGGCATGGCGGCCATTTTGTTGAGCTGCCTGCCACATGCCTGCGACGTGTTGCTCGGTCGCTGGGCCCGCCCTCCTCCGAAACTCTTGCATGTGGATCATGAGGCCTACTCTGCTCCTCGGGCCTAGGCCCGGTAGGTGTGACACCGACGACCCACGGGATCGTTAGAGCTGTGTTTAGGCACCCCCACTTGGTCATATTGCCGGTATTAGGGCATAGCCCCTCGACCATGGTGCCAGTAAAAGGGCAGAGCCCCTCGGGTGGAGACCCGGTATAAGAACCTTCCGGTCCCTCAACACTGCGACCGGGAGAATCTGAGGATCCCTCGACCCAAAGGCCGGTAGCTGAAGCAGCCTTAGTGCACGTGCTGGTAGAAGGACCTGACCGGTCCCTCCCATGCGGGAGAGTCCCTGGGAAGGAGTCACCCTTGCGGGGAGCGATGGAGAATATCGGCCCTACCTTAGGCCTGGTTCGATGCTTCACAAAGTTCTTGAGATCCTCTGGCGGCGACCTCTGGAAGAGCTCCCTCCCCCTGGCTAGTCTGTTCTTTAGCGCCTTTGAGGACAGCGAGTCACACGCTGAACATGAATGCCAACCATGGTCTGGGTCAAGGCAATGTAGGCAGAGGGCGTGGGGTTCTGAAGTTGGGAAGAGCCAGTTGCAGGATGGACACTTGCGGACCCTGTAGAAGTCGACATGCGCCGGGGAGGAGTGCGAAGCCTGAGGACCGAGTACCTGAATGATAAACAAGACAAAAAACACAAAAGGGAAGAAGTATCCGCGCGTGGAATTACATGGCCGAAGCCAAACCCAGGAGCGCTGGTGAATTCGGCCCGTTCCCGTCGATGCGGAAAAGGGGACTGAGGTGTGGCGCCAGAGGGAGGGCCGCACCCCCACGTGCCTCTAAATTTAAAGGGGAAGAAGGTTTTTTTCTGGTGAAAGGGACGCCCATACAGTATGGAGGAAAGGGGACGGGACGTAAGAGTAGTGCAGTAAACCGGCACAAATACTTCTTTTATGCATAGTATCTTTACCATGGGTGCTATGCAGCCTCAAATGCCCAGGAAATGGCAGTAACCCAGTCTAATTCAGCTTCAGTCATGCCAGTATTAAATACGATTCGCACATTTCGCAAGGATGCAAGAAACCTTTTAAAGCAACACTAATTTAAGACTATGACATTATTCTGAGCTTATGCTTGGATTTATTCATGCTAATATTTAGGAATTTATAATAATCCATTAATTGTATAGTGCTTTTGCCAAAGCACTTTACATGAAACACTCTTATACAAAATAGTTACCTGCCAACCAGAATGAATACGCATATGTCGACCTCAGAGGGATGAATGTTTTAATAGACCTTGCTAGGATTCAAACCTGTGACCTGCAGAAAACTCAGATCCCAGCAGTGAGCACTTAACCCACAGAGCTAATTTACCAGATATTTCTCCTTAGGTATGCATGCCACAGCATTTGGTAATGTATTGGCTCTGGGGGGTTTACATTTCATATTAACCCTTATTCCTTCTGCTTCTACGCACTGTAAAATGTCCTGGCCCATTAGTAGTAAACCTGATTAAAATAGGGTTATATTTTGTTTTAAAAATGACTGCGGGGTCAAAGGGCAGAAGAGGGTGGTGGAAGGATAGCATGATAAATGTTTCTTTTTAACTGCACAATTGATTAAATGACATACTGCATTGCAATTGGATAGCTCAGTTTTTTAAAAGCTCAACTCTGACATATGCCACCCTGCACTTTACAAGTTAATATAATAAAAGGGCTATCCTTCTGAGGTTAATAAATTAAGTACTATTACATTTAGTAGTAATAACACTTCTTTTTACAGTGCTTAGCTCAGGGGCAAGGCACTCATCTTGGAAACAAAAGCTGAGCAGCTTCAGTTTGATACGCTGTACCGCATTTAGAGGCTCGAGTCCAGCATGACGGCCAATATAAAAATAAAATATGAAGTACAGGACTAAGATGCAGGAGGAGTCAGACATGAAGTGTATACACATATCGCATAATACCATTTATTTAAACTGGATGCAGGAAAATGTATAACACAATAACATCAAAATGGAGTATTTTTTTTAACAAAATGATAGGTCTCAGAAACAAAGTAATCAAGCTAACTCTAAAAAAGAAACTCTGGGTCATCCAGTCTGCCTATCCTATACTTACCAACTCTAATCTCCAGCTGCACATTTGTTACTACAGCACATTTGAGAAAACCAAAATTTCACAGTTTGAATTCCTAAAATAAAGCGTGTTCTAAGAACCTACTTTATTTTAATTGCACACTGCCTCTGCAATTATTGTCTAATTCTTGTCCAGGGGCACAGAGGCAGTGCCAGATGTCAAAGGGGAGCCAACAGGGGCCGCAGTGGCAATCCCTGGCAACCTCCAAATGACATCCATGTATAGAAGCTCAGTGACAAACTCACCCAGGCGAAAGAGTGAACAACATGCCAGTCCCAGTTGCTGAGTGTGGGTGACATGAGCAGGAGGCTCAAGTTTGGTGAAGGCCGGACGCTGGAAGGCAGTGAAAGACCCGAAAGCTACAGAAGTGGAGGAGACTGGAGATTTGGTGGCATAGGAGAGCTAGAGGAGTAAGAGATTGTTAGGTAGATTTTCCCTTTTGAGTGAAATTCTCTCCACTTTGTGAGTCCCCCAGAATTTCTGCGGGACTACTGGATTTTTGCACTAATTCTTCTGAGTGAGGGGGAACCTTTTTCCACACACACTCATTCATTCTGTTACACTGTACTTGGGAACACCTTTTACCTTTTTTTGGTACTTTTTAATTGAGTTAGGCTTTCCTCCAACTTTTCTGGTATCTACCTTTCACTATTGCAGCACACAGTACTTTCTGTGCAGTCTGATCATATCATATCATATATCATATCATATCAGTGTTGTTGGGAGTTCCAAGAGCTTCCATTTTTATTTTCCCTGGGATAACACACTTTTACCAGGGCTGGGGGATACTCGTTATCCTACCTGTGTTTTATTTTCCGAGATCAGCAGACCCCACCTTAAGTGGAGTGCTGAGCGGAAACATTGTCTCCCTTTGCAGCCTCTCCAGTAACTTTTTAGTTACTGTGACAAGTTCATCTGGCAGGCTAGTGGCAGTGTACCTTTTTACATGACCTTTGTGGACTTTTGTCACAGGTTGCCTTTGCAGTTGCGGTAGGTGACACAAGCGACACAATTTGCCTAAAATGGTGGCTGTACTTTTTAATACCCTGTTCTCGGTGACTTGTCCTTTGAGCCTTTTTCTACCTAGCTGGGTGGGGGAGGTCTTGATAGGTCTTCTGTCTTTGGCAGGGCTTCCATTGGAAAGCCCACCAAGAGCGAGTGGCTGAAAGGACCGGAAGCAGGGGAGGTGACCAAAACTCAACTGGTGTTCGACTTCTAATGTGCCTACCTGGAACAAATATGTACTCGGAGGCCGGCTGTCCCGATTTGACAGCCGCCCCCCTGTCCCAAGTTTGAATGGTGCATGAGTGTTGATTGGTGGACTCAGTCTGTTTTCCTGGATAAATCCGAGGGTCCTGGAGCTGAAGCTCAGAGTCAACCACTGGAACGGCAGATCTGTAGAAGGATGTCTGCAGCCACTTCCAGCGACCGCCAGAGCTCTTCGAGTAACTTCTGCAGTCTCGACCTCACCTTCTGTGCGACAGGGAAGCCCAGACGAGGACGACATCCTCCTTTGGACTGGTGAGCCAAACCAGTCCCAAGAGGAACTGCATTTGAGCCATCCCTGGATGAGCTGCGACCTCCACGGCCTGCAATTCCTCAATGCCCGGGGTCCTGTGCCACTTTGTGGTGCAAAATCTTCTGAAGCACAGTTTCATCAGCTGAGACGAGGACTAAGAAAGAATGCAAACTCTACTGCACGACAACCCTCCTTCAACCAAGCCCTGAAAGAGGCACCAACGAGCTAGTGCTGTAAAGATGATCTGCTGTGCATCCAACTGCTTGAGTGCAACCACCAGATCCCTCAAGTTCTTCTCTTCAGTCGCCAAGACCAAGAATCCTGAACCGGGGGTCTGCTGTCGCTCTCCTTGGGGACCATCCTGCTGCACCAGCTTCTTTGCTTACAAGGTACTGTTCTGCACCCAAAAATTATCTGGGGCCTGCTTTGTTGCTCGTGTGCTTGGAGGTTTGCAGTTAAACTGCAACTTGCACCCCTCTCCTCGGCCTACCTTGAGCTACATTGGGGTAGACAACCTTTTGAGTTCTATCTTGCCTTCGGATATTGGTCCTTGGGGCAATTCGGCGAGGGAACCTCCCAATTTATTTGCCCAGAGAACCCTAACTGATACTCACCGTAACAATTGAAGAAATCTTCATAGAGACTGCCTTGTCCACTGATAACCTGTCTTTTCCTCAGCTCTTGGTCACTGGATCCCCAGTGTCCCCCTTGACTTTGTGAGACTCGACTAAGATAGGGTTGGACTTCCTTAGATTGTCTAAGCAGGGATTAAGTAAAGTTATACAAGCTGATCTGCAAGTTTGCATACTTGTTTCTGATACTTTTTATGTTGCCTTTACAAAGATCCTAAAGTGTTTTATCCTTTGGCTATCTGTCCAATTCTCTCTCATCTCCCTTTGCAGGTGACCCAGGATGCTGACAGGCGTGGCTGAAGTCCAGATGCAGGAGCTGACACGGTGAGCGTCCAGCTGCGAGGAGCAGAACAACGCGAAGCGTGAGTTGCTGATCGGGCGTGGTTTAAATAGCTTTGGAAGAAGTTCCAGGTATGTATCCTTCCACCGATCAGGTATGTATCCTTCCCTGACCACACCCAGGTGGAAAGTAGTCCCACAGGTAAAGTAGTTCCATTAAGGCCTCAAGAGGGCCTGGATGTAGCAGCATGGTCTGCATCAGGTAAGTGCACATTAAAACACTTGAACACATGTCTAGCTTTATGAGCCTGGCACCTAAGGCGCCAGGACAGGGGTCTAACATGAGCCTGGCGCCTAAGGCGCCAGGACTGTGTCCAAAGGGCCTCAGCTTGGGCCCGCTGACACTTCCCTGGGGGGGAATGATGCCTGCCTCTGGGGTTGCTGGGTCGGACCTGGCTCCTTGGAGGTAGGCATCATGACACTTCCCTTCCCTATGTTTTTAGCACAGGGCAAGGTGGCATGTTTCAGCTTCGCATACACCCTGGCTTCTTGGCCACAAGGATACAGTTCAAAGCACAGACATTGGGGCTTTCTGTCAAAGTCTCTTTCCAACAACTGTCTCTTACTGCAGTGGGCCTGTGGTAACAAACAAAGTCTCAAAGTGCCATTCCCATCAAGATTTTCACATGCACTTGCTTTCTATGTTTATCATTGGTCTCCCTCTTCAGGCTGAGAGCCCTTTTTACCACAATATTCACACTTGGTCTCCATCATTCGGGCTCAGATGCTCTTGATATGGATCTCCTCGTTCGTGCTCGGATCCTCGTGATATGGATCTCCTTGGTTTGGGCTTGGATCCTCGTGATATGGATCTCCCTCGTTCAGGCTCGGATCCTCTTGATATCAAAATCAAAGACTTTCAAATGTGCGATGGGTTTTGCTTAAACAGTCACAGGACCACTTCGATTAACTTCACACAATTATTCACATCAATCTTCTACTTTCGTTTCTCTTCTCGGGATACCTTACAGAGACTTTCGATTGAGCACATACACAGTGCTGGACCATTGTCAACGGTATCGTATCTTTCCTTCTCAAGTTCCAACATTCATCAGCAGTTTAGCTTTACTGACGTCCATCACACACGTTTAACAATGTTTATTCCAGCGCTCGTTATACAATGTTGCTGCTTGCAACCTTGACTTCAACACAGATCGGTCTCCCCAACTCACTGGCTGTGTTCTTGGATCCTAGGACGATACCACAGCGGCTGCTGCTCCTACCCACCTTGGTTACATACGCAGGAGGGCCTTCGGTACCTCCGACACACAATACAGGATTCTTTAGATCGGATTCCTGGCCTTACGTTTTCTGCCTTAAAGGTTTCTTGAAAGTAACAGCATCTGGCCAAAAAGGTTAATGGTAATTCCCTTCCTTTGAACCCATCTTGGTTTGCCATCTTTCTCCCCTCGTTCAGCAGCCGAATTGAACCTGCTGTACTTTCAGGTGCTTTGCCTCGCTCAGAGTGTTCTTTTGTACTCCACGTTTTATCCGTGTGGGGAAGTATAATGGAAGTCAGGTGTGAGTGATTGTCAGTAATTGCCTGACCTCACCTGACCACAGTAGCAGGACATGTCAGATACATTGCTCAGGTGTGAGTCAGTTTTCTCCCAGAGTGGGCTGTCCGTGTGAAAGTGCTGGGATAGGGAAAGAGGGGGTAAGGTTCCCACGTATCCAACCTGGCAGGATGGGATAAAGGTGTTGCAGGGGGAGGGATATCGTGCCTCACCATCCAGTGTCCCACTCCACGGAGACCGTTCACCCAGGTGAAACTCCCGCATTGGTCCACACCCAGGCTCTTGATCCCTGGCTACCTGAGAGAGATATCCACGGGGACTAGCGGATGAGACTGTATGTAGCTGCATCTGTTTCACAGGGAAACCGGGAAAGGAAATAGACGTTCCCTTTGTCTTTGCCTTTTCGGTGTTCCACAGTGAAACAGTAGGGTTGCAGGTCTAAGAACCATTGCATGACTCGAGGGTTAGAGTCCTTTTGTTGGCTTATCCATACTAAAGGTGAATGGTCTGTGGATAGAATCCTAGATGGATGATTGCCCATTTGATGGCAAGGGCCTCTAACTACAATACAGAGTAGTTCTTTTCACGAGGTAAGAGTTTTCGGCCAGTGATTATGATAGGGGCTCTAATCCATCGAAAATATGCAATAAGACTGCTCATAACCATGTCAGTTTGTGACTAAAACATCTTTGAAAAGTCTACCACCTTTAGGATTGGGTTCTGGCACAAGGTTTGGGTTTAAGCTGTTGTAGCATACATCATCCTCATCAGTCCAATGAAGCTTCTGGGTTTCAGTGTTCTTTAATTTGTCGGTTAACCTGGCTGTCTAAACCTGAGGTCTCTCTATCTTAGACGGAGGGGTATCTAGGACGGCTTTCACTTTTCCTCGTTGGGGCTGGACACTGCCATTCCCTACAAAGAAGCGGAGGTACTTCACGGCTGATTGGGCCAGCTTACATTTGGATGGGTTGGCAGTTAAGCTGGCTTCTGTGAAGGTTCTCATGATGGTATAAAGATGGAAAAGATGGTCTTTCCTGTTCTTACTATAAATTACTATGTTGTTAATATAAGGCCCACAGAAATCTGAGTAGGGCTGTAATATCCCGTCCATAAGCCGTTGGAAAGTGGCTGGGCGCCCCGTGCAGGTCAAAAGGGAGGACATTAAACTGGAATAGTGCCAGGGGCATTGAGAAAGCTCTCTTTTCCTTATCCGGTCCATGAACAGGGACCTGCCAATATCCCTGGGTCAAGTCTAAGGTCCATAGGAAGATGGCACTGCCATGTTTATCTATTAACTCGTCGATACGCGGCATGGGATAGGCATTGAAGGCAGAGATGGTGTTCATCTGTCTGAAGTCTATGCAAAACCAAAAGGAATTATCTGGTTTTGTTACCAATATAATAGGGGAAGACCATGGGTGGAAGAAGGCTCGATAATGTTTGCCTTCAGCATTATTTTGACTTCCTCTACCACTATTTGTTTTCGGGCTTCTGGGAGTCTGTAGGGTTTTAAACAGATTACTTTTTCCTTAGGAGTTATGATATAATGATAGGCACCATGTACTCGCCCTGGTTTTTTCACAGAATACATCCGGGAATGCCATGACCAGGTTGTTTAAGTCTTCTTACTTCTGTCTAGATAATTCTTGGAGAATAAGCTCTGAGTTGTCCATCTCCTCTTTATTAAACACAACAATATCGAGGTGGAGGTAGCAGAAGGATTTTCTTTCCACTCCTGTAAGAGTTTCACATGGTAAAGATGGGTCTTTTGCTTCTTGTCAAGTTGGGCTATTTTATAAGTACATGTCCATGTTTGTTCTAGTACCTTATGTGGCCCATGCCACTTTGAGACAAGTTTATTTTCAGAGGTAGGTAAGAGAACTAATACCTTTTGTCCTACTGAAAAAGTTCTAGAATGTACTTTCTTGTCATAGGTGGACTTCTGTTGTGCTTAATCTTTTTTGCATGTGAGTGTACACTAGATTTGGACCACGGTTTGTATGCTCCAGTAACCGGGAAGCTGTTTGTGAAAGGGGAAAATGTGCCTCTTCCCTTTCTTCCCAGGTCTCTCAGAGAATGTCGAAGACATCTCTTGGTTCTTTATCATAAAGTAGTTCACAAGGAGAGAAACCGGTGGATGCCTGAGGGGTCTTTCTTACTGCAAATAGGGCCCACGGGATGATGCTGTCCCAATCCTTTCAATCCTGATCTACCAATTTTTTTCAAAATCATCTTAAGGGTTTTATTGAATCTCTCAACCAATCCGTCCATTTGGGGGTGGTAAACTGAGGTTCTTAAGGTAGAGATATGTAGTAATTCTTTGACTCACACATCAATTTGCTCATAAAACTGGATCCCTGATCCGTTAGAATTGTACATGACATCACAGATGACATAACTAATGTCATTGTGATGCTGGAAATGCCTTATAGAGTGACAGGCCCCCCTAGTCCTTGTCCTTGTCCTTCCACTTCTCTGCCTGTGTTTTCTCTACGTTTTCTCTATGTTTTCTGTCACTGAGGCCCAGCTGGACCTCTGGTGGTGCAGCTCTTCATGTTTTTCCGTTAAGTGAACAACGCCCATGGTATACCCTTATGGGACCCATGTGTGGGAATACACCCATGTACCCCTTACTTGTGTGTTTTTGGGCACTTGTGTGTTGCCCACAGAGCAGCGTATGGGCTGGTGGCAGCTACATGCTGACTTGGCAGTGGCTCCATTTTGGGACACCCATGCCCTGCCATAGGAATCAATGGATTCCTGATAGAAGGCAAGATTGCTCATGTGGGTCTTGGTTTCTATTGCCTTTTACCTTGCTTCCCAAAGTCCTGGGAAGCCCAGCCCCTGTTCCCTTCCTCCTGAGTGACTGTTGGGTGGAAGCACCATATATGTCTCTGTTCCCTTTCCTCCTGACTGGCTGTTGGGTGGAAATACCACATACGGCTCTGGGGCTGCCGCCTGTCAGACTGACTGGAGCCTTTCCAGGTGCTGTGTGTTGTGGGTACACCATAGGGTGGGACCTGTATTTACTCATTTATTTTATTTTTCATTTATAACACAATCCATACTAGCGAGTAGTTTCTAAGCGTGAGATTGGGATTCAAACCTGTGTTGCGCCGCGTTTTCTTGCTTCCAAGACAAACGTATTGCGCCAGAGCTATCCTTCCTCCTATGAACGGAGACTGAAGTGAACTCACATTCTGAGTTATGGGTGTCTGGTTTCTGTGTGTATGACACAATGAACGAGATGGCCCTGACTGAAACTGACATGAATGCAGTGTAGTGTGCTGAAAATCTGGGTACTTACCCTAATCCACATTCTTTGTTATGGGTGTCTGGGTGGAGTGAATGTCCTGAATGCTTGTGAGCCTGATTGGCTGGCTACCTGCATGAATGCCCTTCTGTGTGATTGGCGGAGCCTGGCTCAGCCAGAGTGAATGGGGAACAGATGTGTATGTCTGCAGACTTCTCACTTACCAATTTGTTCAGAAGCTGAAGTCGAAGCTGAAACAAGAAGAAGCTGTTCCTGTAGCCCAGCTGGAGAAGTCTGCTGCTGCATTTCTTCGTGTAAGCCAAAAACTGCTGTGTTTTTCCAAGGACTGATCCAGAGAGGACCTGAGAAGGAGACCTCTCCCTGAGCTACGAGGGACCATCGTGCAACCTGCTACTAGTCATCAGAAGTACCCTGGAAGCCAGTCCTGTGTGCCTGTCATCCAGGGAAGGGTTCTTTGTGAGTCCTGAAGAGGAGTGCCCATACATCTTGAGTCGAAGAAGTCAACTGGTGTCTCCCATGGTCCAGAGGTGAGTTTTGTGACCGCTGGAAGCCGTTGCCATCTATCGCCCAGAAAAGGGGTTACCCTGGCATAGTGCTGCTGGACACCCGGAGCTGCGAAAGTTCCAAACTGCCAAGGACATCTTTGCCATCATCACTGACCACTTTTTCCCCACCGGAAAGAGTCCAGATTGGCTGAGTGCAGATGAAAGGTCAGTTGGTGGGTTTCCCCCCCACCAGAAGCTAACAAAGACGTCCCGAGGGTCCAGACTTGGTGAAAGTTTGAGGTCTACTCCAGTGGTCGAGTCCAGGTCACCAGAAGCCATCCAGAGGTCCATGCTGCGGCAGCAGCACTGAAGAAATAAAGTTGTAAAACCATGATATTCCAAAACTCGAAACCAAAAGTGACCTATGCACCCATCGCCGCCAGAACTCATCGAAGGGTCTTACTCTCATATGCCAAGCCTTTAAGAGGTCCACAGCAAGTTTTATCTTCACAGGACGTCTACAGTTTGATAAATCGTCGACCAAAGGAGAGCACAGCGAAGAGTAAAACTGCTGCCCTTCAGAAAGACTTTGGTTCAATTTTTCTTCTTGGACTCAGCATCCCAGTGGTTCCTTCTTCCAAGGGGGTTCATCCTTGAAATGAATCGAGTGAAACCGAGAAACTCTGCAGCTTTGCTTGCCAAGGCATCAAAAGGTACTGCAACAAGAAAGAGCATCTTTTAGCCTCAGGAGTCATCCAGGGGAGCCCAGATTTGTTTTGGATCCTATTCTCCGGTGGCCTCTCAGATACTTTGGGGTGGTCAAACCTTTTAAAAGAAAGCAGAAAGTTATCAAACATTATCGACTGGGCTGTAAAAGGCAAGATAAGTTACTCCCCAACTTTTCCCTTACAGGTTGTCCAGGTGGGGCGTGGGGGAGATCTTCACACAGGATTGTATATCTAGTCTAAAGAAAGCATCCTGCCACCGTTCACAACTAACCTGCCTTTCCTCCCTATTCTATGCTGATACACCTCACTTAAGAAGTCACATGCCTATATAAAAATGTCTGCACTTAGTGCATCTATTACTGAATATAAGTATTGTGTGGTACCACAGAGTGTATATATTTGCCATTCTTTGAATAAGTACTTCAAAGTACAAAGTGCTATTTAAATGTATATATATTCATGAATCTTTATATAAAGAAGCTAGGTTATCACCTAGCATAGTGTGTGGAAATTCCTTTGTAGGGGCTCTGGCGAGTCACTGTACTTAAGAACCTGCCTGCATCATCTCCTGAATGCTTAAGCCAGGATGCCAGTCCATTGCTACCAAATTGAGAGCCCTAGCTGGTGTGTTCTGTGCCTTTACCCTACCACATAGAGGGCAGAAGTACAGATACCCCCCTCCAGTCTTTACAGTCATCCATGACATCTCTGATTCCTTCACATATGACATCACCAATGGGTACTGTAAGGGTGCAGAAGTAAGGCTCGGACAGAATGGGAGCATGGTTTTGGAAAAAAATAATTTTATTAAATAAGAAAGAGGTGGGAAAAGGCCGCTCTATCCCTAAAGCTAAGAGGGGTTTCCTTACCTCAAAGGAAACTAGAGGAATTGTCAGTAACTCCAAAACTAAAACGCCTGTCACTGTTGTGTCCCAAAACCTACTTCTGACCCAAACACTAATGATACAAGCTAACTTTGCAAGGATGGTCTCTTCTCAAAGTAAAACAGTCTTCTTGGGGTTTCCAATCAACAGAAAATTTCCCAGTTTCACTGGTAATAAAGTGATACAAAATAATGTTCCAAAATAAAGGATTTCAATATTAGGGTTGTGCTCCTTTCCACTAGACTTCTTGTTACCATAGGTTACTGGATAATCCTCTTGATTTCACAGTTCTCAAATCCTACCAACTTGGTACACTCTGCTACCAAGCATAGGATTCCTTTCATAAGTTCCAGTGTCCTTGACCCTCATGTTCCCAGTCCATCATAAGTCCTAGACTCGAAAACGTGGTTTGCTTCTGTCTCCTGCCAAGCCAGTGGGGTTCTCATGGATTGTCTCTTTTCTCTCACAGGGACTCAGGCCCTCTTGGCTTAAAACTTTGGTTTCTCATATGGGTGTGGGGCCCAAACCCGCACTTCTGCATTGTATCCGCTTGGCTCACTCTACTGCCAATTATACAACTGTTCTCTTATTCACGTTAGGGTCCCAGGCCGTCTCCTTTTGATTCCTAAACTCACCCCGTTGTTCCCCCAGACTTCTCACAGCTCCCGGGCAACCCACACACCCGTTTGCTTCCGTTTTGGCAGTACCAGCGATTCCCAGGCAGCTGTAGCCTTTCTGGAGGCACTGGTAGAGTTTGGTCATCGAGCGGGATCTGCAGCGGCCCTAGATACTTGTTAGGCAGAAACCTGTGCAGTTCCCTTTGGGGACACTGCAAAAGATTTAGGACTACAGGTGTTAGCAGTAAACCCACTTGGTAGCAGTCTGTACCACCCAGATTTACCTGGTTGCTGTGGCTGAGCAGTCAGACTTCCCTCAAGAAGAGTTAGGCAGTATGCAAAGTATACACAATAGGCACTCAGACACAATAGCACAAGCATACACTGACCAGGGCTTTGGTATCAAGGTATATAATTATTTATTTAAAAACACACTGATTGAAACACTCCAGCACTATTATTGTAAATCACTTCAAACACAGTTACTATTAAGCTATATACATCCCTTATTCCTTATCAGACAAGTCTTAGTTAACACCACTTATTTCCAGACAGAGGTGAGCGCTTAACTATAGATGGCACTCCAATAAGTTAACGAAAAAGGGAGGGAAAAAGGCAGAATGTAGGAAAATACACCACACTAATACTTAGGAACTCTTAAGCAAGGCAGGAAAGTCAAAAGTTACTTGTGAGCCAAGTCCATAGGCCGGGCCCACTCTTGGAGAGAGCAGAGCACAAATGCACCCAAGATCACACAATGACAACAGGCTTAAAAAGTCTTGCAGGGAGTTCAGAAAGGTGTTAGTTAGGCTCAGAAAAGTTTAGCCAGGGTGTCCCTGGCTAACCCAGGTTCGAAAGCCGGGGGCTAAATCTACTCCGTACAGACGGTTGCAAGGGAAGCCAGGCGGAACACGGTACCTTATGTGGGAAGGATCCTCCAGCGGGGGCTGTTGTTCCCGGCAGCAGGTGCAAGTCGCAGGGTCGTCCAGAGGAAGAGAAGATCTCGACGTGGAGGAAAGATGAAGGTCGTTGCACTGCCAGGGAAGAAACCAGCCGCAGAGTTTTCCGATTAAAGGTACTACCCTTTGATTCGCGGTCGTGGTAAAACGTGGTATCCCGGTTGCCGGGGTGCTTGGCACAGGCAAGGCGGCCATGAGATGCTCCAGGAAGCGAAAAAGGAAGCAGACTGGTTATCCCCACCAGTCGAAGGAAGAAGACTCTCCGGGTTGGAGATCTCCTCTGTCATTGGGAAAAGTGGTGAGACGGTTCAGCAGGGCTCCACCGGTGGTGTCATCGTAGCAGGTCGGCTCAGCTTCTCCCTCGTCGGATTATTAGGTCCTGTGGCGACTTCTGAAATTCCAGTCCCCAAAGCCCTGCTTTTATGCAGAAAACCCCCAATCACTCAGCCTAGCTGTCACTCAAACATGCTAAGTGGTGAGCCGGCCGGCTCACCACTTGTGCCAATCAGGACAGAGTGCGACTTGAGTTGCCTAGGCAACTCAGTCCAGGGTGCCTAAATCCCCCTCTACCCCCCTAAGTACCCCAGACAGAGTGGCACCACTTTGGAGGGCTTCTGTGGAGAAGCCCGCCAAAAAGTGGAACCAAGGGCTCTACTTGGGTTGGAGTCACAGAAGCAAACGCAAACGCCATTTTAGAACAGAGTTCTGGCAAAAAATACCCACCGGAGAATTATTAAATACTTAAACCAGCGGTATGTTCGAGGCTATAGGAATTAAATAATTAAAGTTGGTAGCCTCGAACAATGGGAAATCCCATAGGGATATATTCGCAGTCGAATATAAAAAGTAGTACCCACTGCCACCAGCCAAAACTCGATCAGGGGGGACAGAGATGTGCCCCCTCGACTAACAGACCCGGGGGCAATCGAATTGCCCCGGCCAGTACATCCACAATATGATGGTTTGTACTGGTTCTGTTCAGAATTTTGAGACTAGTAAAGTCAATGGTGACTTTACATGCCCTGGGAGATAGTAGTCAATCTCAGGGTATGGAGTCTATATTGGGGGGTCACTATGACACCCCTGTGTTACTGCACTGAGGGTGCTGTGTAACACACATCACAAAAACACATGAAGCCCTATGGAGTAAAAGACCCCATAGCCCATTAAACACATCTAGAGTCAAAGAAACACACTCAAATCATGCCCAAGTGTGAGGGTAAAAGAGTCTCACTCTTGGCAGGAGAAAAAAATAAACCCCAAAAATCCAGCAAAGCTGCTGGGGGACTCACCACGTTAGGAAATTCAGCCTAAACAGAGAATTCTCCCTAACAATACTGAAGCCTTCTTCTAACTGCACGTTCAGACTCTTCTGCGCTTCACAGGGTCCTGTGGCTCATCTCTGCTGCTTCCGTGCATGGCTCCTGCTATTCGTCTTCAGGGGACTGCTCTCTCCCTCTCGCGTCTCTCCTGTGGTTCTGTTTGAGCCTGAGCTTGAACAGTCTTTGAATTCCCACGTCGTACTGATGTACTGCTCAAAGCCAATCACTGGCCTATGGAAACCAAACTGCTTGCTCTGCTTCTTGGGAGTGATCTTTGTATTCGCGGCCATCTTCTTCATCACACTACCAGCCTTCAAGCTACATACAGGATACTTTATATCATCAGGGTTTTCAGCGTTGTCATGTAGGTTAGGTTGACTGGTTTGCCAACAATATATATTAGCTTTATCCAGGGAGGGGGCAACAATATATATTAGCTTTATCCAGAGAGGGGGCAAGAGGATTTAGTATTGGAGAAGAGGTTGAATATGGTAAAGCGAGTTGATCAGCGTTCGATAAAGATGGGCGTCCCCATTCTCATAGAGGGATTCCTTCCGCAAGTGATCCTCTCTCAGTGCAAGCCGCACCTATCCACCCCATCCCAGGGGGACTATTGTACTGTGGATGCAGCGCTCTGGCCCCATGAGAAAGGTCTCCCCTCCGCCCCCCCAGGGAAAAAGGGACTACATCTCCAGATTCGTCACACTACACACACCGAAACAGAAAGTAGCACCAAGCAAACAATACATATATTGCTGTGTATCCCAGAAGTTTTGGTTTGTGACCAGATTCTCTATATATGTATTAACACTTCACAACACACTGAACTGCCTTTAAATTAATTGTTGCAGAATGCACACCCATCAGTGATAGGTGATGCTATCAATTATGTCATAGGTGGCGTCACGAGCAGTGCAGTGGCTGAGTTATGGTACCCTAAGGAACAATAGTGGCAATTTATTTTCTTTTGCGTTGAAAAGAAAATGTCCCTTACAAAGATTTAACACTGAAGGTTCATAGGTTTTTATTAGCCCAACTTTACTGTATAATCCCTTTAACAAAGTTTTGTCACTGATATTGCATAGCTTTTTATTAGATTAACTTAACAAGAACATCCCTTTAACAAAGTTGTTGGGCTGAATTATATTTTCTTAATGATATCGCTTATAGTAAGCAGGGGCAACATTGCTTGTGACCGCTACGCTAGCCGATTGTTTAATATATGGGCATTTTATTATATTGTTCTATGTGCGCAGATACCCTTTCCCCAAATTAATTCATCCTTGATAGTTGTGTGTTATTTAAATTTAAATGACTACTGCTACTACCTTTATATTTTTTACCAGCTTCCTGGCTGACACGTATTTTTTCTGTTTTCATCATGGCTATGCTTGCGAGTCAGCTGACGCCCTCCTCCACCATTTGTGCCGGGAGAAGAATTCGCACAGTGGGCAGGCATAGCGGCATGCAAAAGGCAAGCCTGTCTCTGCCCATACGGGCCCGCACAGGCCTGCAGGACAACATCCCTTGGACTAGCAACTCTAGGGCTTCTATGCCATATTCAATGCGTACGCAGATTATCGAGTTGGCTCCACCATCTCATTAAATTCCCTAACAGATTTTAATTGGTGACGGTCTCCGATAGTCCATCTTCTCGGGCTGAGACATTAAGGTCTCCTTAATGCTTGTTCGCTTGTGGCTCACACTGCTCATTGCCATGACATTTTAATGAACCACTCACCTGATTTTCGGTTACTGAAACCTGGTTTAATGCTGCATCCGCTCCTGCCTTAGTTCAGCTTCTCCCTAGTAAATTTAATATTTTGTAGCTTTATTGTGCTCCCCCTCGTTCTGGGGGCGTAGTGGCTATTATTTTTAATTCTCTTTTTTTCTAGAATGATACCACTATTAGACGACAGCATACAAATGGAGGCCCTTCTGGCTCGTTTTACTATCACCTCCACAGTATCCATACATTTCCTGGTGGTTCATCGCCCTTTGGGTTCAGATCTAACATTCTGTGATAAGTTTCTGTAGCTTGCAGCTAATCTGCAGCTCTGTCATACCTACCTTGCAATCATTGGCAATCTTAACCGAAAATGCAATGATCTTTCAGACTCCATTTGTCCAGTCTATTGAGGAACTTCCTTTCCTGCATCATGTAACTGTCCCAACCCATCGACTAAGCAACACACTTGGCCTCATTTTTTCTTCTGCGACTGATATAGTGGTTTTTCCTGCACTTCCTATTACATGGTCAGATCACTTCCCTGTTCCTTTCTCTTGGCGCCTCCTTTCCTCCCGGGTCGTAGCCAGGCCCTCTTCTGGCCCCCGTTGTGACTGGTGTTCTGTTCCCCAGGATGCAAGATCAGATTTTGTAGAGGCTTCATGTATGGATAGCCCGCTTATAGATGTTGATACACCTGCCCAGGCATTTTCCGCTGCCGCAGACCCTCTCACTCCACTTGGCACACCTAAGCCCAAGACCCGTACCTCTCAGCCTTGGTACTCTGACCAACTTTGTGCGCTTCGCCTCTCATATAGACAAGTGGCACAGGAAATACGACCTGGCAGATAAAGCCACCCTGTTCTCCGTCTTATCCAGCTATCATAAATCTATCTTTATGGCTAAACAGACCCTCCAGGATATTGAGGCATGAAATGGCAAATTTTGTGGCACAAATCTTTATTTATTGCAGCATTTTTGCTGCACATTTCTTATTGACTGGAGGGTGTAAGATTGGCACTTTGCACGAAAGAGGCAGTGTGCACGGCTACAAGAGCAAGGTGTCATTATTCATACCTTTTGTAGCAATTTAATAGGAAGAGTCCTAGATATCTATGGCTTGGCAGAACAGTGTTTGTTTTGGCTAGGTTTTTGGTTTAATGCGCATGCTTATTTAATATTATTGATGGTATGGATCATTATCTGTTGTAATGCTGAAAATATTCCCCTTCTATGTTCTCCAAGCACCCACACACCTCTCTCGCCAACACATCTCACGTCTTGCAAATTCCCCACCACAACTTGCATTCCCAAACGTCTCACTCTCACTCATACACACTCACGTGCTCTGTCATACTGCCAAGTCACAATTTGCACTCCCCAGTCCCTGCCACACTCCAAATCATACTCCCAACTCGCACTTTACGCTCCCCAATTCCTCCCGCAGTGTACAGTCATTCATTCTTTCAAGCTAGTTCTGCAATAGCTATCGCACTCGTCCCTCATCCTTCTCCCAATCTGCAGTTCACTGCCCCCCTACTCTCTGTACTTCCACACCCTCTCTGATTTCTGGCCCACTGCTCCCGCTGATGTCTGGCCCACTGCCCCACAGCTTCCGCTCTGCTTGTTTGCCCATCGCTTAACCCCTCTAACCCACTACTCTCCCTCTGCTTTCTTGACTACCACTCCACATCTCCCCGATCACCCCCTCTCTCTCCTGTCCCTCTGATACTGAGGCAATTCTTTTTTATTTTGACAACATGTAGATTTCGGCCCAGAGCCTCAAAAAATGTGGCATCTAAAAATAGAACAGAGGATAGGTTATTTTAGATAACTCAATTTCAGAAATGAGTAGGTCACCTGATTCTCAAAGATGACCTGCGCATTTCCACAGGGCTAAGCTATAGGCAAATGATGTCCTGGCCAGTGGCCTTAAATACGCTTGTGTTGGAAGTGCTCTCCCGACCATGTTCTACAGGCTCCCAATGCATTTCTCTATGACGGGCCTTTAAGGAGCCTGCCACTGAAAAATGCAACCCAAAAAAAGCATTTCTATCCCATTCGAGGAACAGAAATGCAAGTGAAACAACAGTGGTTCATAACCCTGCTGAAAGAATTTTTTTAAAAAAATAAATAACCACCGTGAGCTTTTTCAAAGTAGGCACATAGGGTTCACAACAATTTCTGAACATTTAAAAGCATATCTTGTTTCTAAATTTGGGATACACTTTTAAATGTGCAGAACCCCCTCCCTGATTTGTGCAAAGGTGTGAAAACAGCCATCTGAAAGGGCGCATGTAAAATGCACCCATTCACATGCCATAGTGGATTGAGCTGCTCTTTTTTGGCGCAAGTTATGAGATGTGCTTTCGCATTTCATTTCTTGCGCCCAAAAAAGTTTTGGTCTTGGTGGTTGATGATCTTTTACTTTTGCATAATGAAGGCAGGGTTGGAGCCTTATTGCTCCATGATATCTCCTGCCAGAGACCTTTTTATGGGAGGGCAAAAGGGGCACTTCCTCAGGGCCCCCACCTTGGAGGGGGCCCCACAGGGCTGCCTGATCTGAAGAAGTAAGATTCCATTGTTCACCAGTCTTAAATAGCACATGTCAGGATATTTTATGGGGTGCTGCTGTGGCTCTAAACCCATTGCTTTTCTGGTTTGAAAAGTACATTCTGTCTTGATCAATTAATCATGTATTGCTTTCTGTGTTGCCTGTGGTATACATTGTTTGTGTGTTCCTTACGGCACAAATCTGTAGCATTCTTTCCTTTCTGTGGGAATTATGTTGATCATTTGCAATAGGCAACGGTGAAATGCATATTGATAAATTGAGTGCCACAATGGTTCAGAAGTTAGCTCAGTGTCTGAAGCACCCATTGCAGAGATATGTGTTCATATGTAAAATTAGAATATCACATTCCAGCAAGGCGGGCTGAGCCTTTCCTATGTCTGAAGTTTATAAACCTGCCTGCATATGTACTTGGTTTTGCAGAACAACATCTGCTATTATCAACAAAGTACCTGCACCAAATAGGGGTTGCTATAAAAACTAACATATCACCAAGATTAAATTTGATAAATCACATTGATTGGTATGCTGGTACTTATATACTTCCCTTGATGATGGAGAGAATGAAGATAGAATCATTGCCATTTTGCATAACACCCTTCTATAATAGTTTGTTTAAAAATGGTCATGTTTGGTAATGTGATTTGTGTACTTTCCAAGTCCGTTTTTATAAAATGAGATTGTTTTAGTTCATGGTAAAAACTGCAAAAGAAAGTGTCCAAATGCAGATATTGCAGAGTTGGCACAAATCCCAGCTTAACCCCTTTGCCCCTTAACCAATGTGTGATCCTAGACATCTCATTTAATCTTGCATTGCCTAACCTCTCAATATTGCCAGTCCCTAAACCTTTCAAAATTGTCAGCCCTTCAGAGTGAGTTCCTTCTCATGGTATGATCTTCATAAAAGCCTTATTCATGGTTTCACTGGCTATAGGGTTGCTTCCACTTTAATAGTGAGCATATTTATATCTCACACCACAGGCATTTGTTCCTTTGATATCTAATGGCAACACTATTTGAAAACCATATCCCACTTCTAATCTCTGCCTGGATAAAGACAACTTCCTGGTGGCTTCTAGTCTGCATCCACTATCCATCTTACGGTATGTGTAGTTTTCTCCTTCCTTCCAATTGGTCTCCTCTATCCATGCTTGAGCACTTTTGCATTCTGTGAGGCAGATAATGTGAGTTATCTGTCTATTATAGGTTACATCTACCTTTTAAATACAGTCGTGCATTAATACTACAGGCTGCATACTTTCCTGGATGCTATTGATAAAAAGTATCTTGTATGTACTAGAACAGTAACCTCTTCGTAGCCTGCTAATGTTGGTCTTTAAATGCTACTTGTTTATCATTCTGATTATAGCAAGAATGAAGAGGGTAAGGGGACTTAAAGGGAGTAAACGTGCTTACTATGCTGCAAGACAGCATATCAACCTATAGGTTGTGAGCGTGATGGGTGAGGGGTGCAACCAGTATTCTTGATAACTTAATTCCTTTGGTTTGGTGGAGGGGGGGCCCCAAAGATGTCTGTGCCCAGGGCCCCGAAAATGCATAAGATGGCCCTGTCTCCGGTGCGTTTGACAACATTCACCACACAGTTCTATTTGATCGCTGCTCCATAGCAGGCCTTTCTGGCAGGGTTCTTTCCTAGTTTGCGTTATTTCTTTCTGATAGGACATATTCTCTCTCATTGCTACTTTCCGTTCTTCAGAGTTTGGTTAATGCCTACATCCAACCGCTTACTAAGCTAATTTTCTTGCACGGCTTCAGTTGTTATTCTTACGCCGATGACACCCAAATCTTGGTCCGTCTAAATCGGTCTATTCAGGACACTGCAACCAGATTTCGGGGGTGTCCGGAAGCCGTGGGGAAATGGAGGTGTGTCAACTGGCTTAAACTCAATGGGGAAAAAATTGAGGTGTTGGTAGTGGGTCCTCATCCTGCAGTGGCCTTCTGGTCGCCGGCCTTCTGACCCGCCAGTCTTGGCCCTTGTCCAATTCCTGTTTTATCTGTAAAGGACCTTGGCGTAAAAATGTCCTCGTCTCTATCACCCGACCTCCAGATTGGCACCATTGGTCAGACAGGATACTTATGCAAAATCTTACCTTATCGCCCCTCCCAGTTTCGCGCTCCGATTGTACCCCCCTCTCATTTTATCGAAAATTGACTATTGCAGTGCCTTACTTTCGGTGCAGCCCATCTATCTTTTGCAGTGTCTGCAAGTTTTGCAGAATTCTGCAGCGAGGCCGGGTCGCATCGCTGAAGGTAGGTGCTAGGGGTGCCCAGGAGCTGCAGGTACAAGGATTCCTCTGGTTGGATCCAAGAGCAGAGTGCAACCCTTGGAGATGAAGAAATGCATAAGGCACTGATGTAGACCTCTTCAGGACACTTCACCAGATGTGGGAAGGTGAGTTCCAGCGATAGTCACTGCACAGAAGTGATAACAGGTGTCCTTTCAGTTTTGGTTGAAGAAGAACTTCCTGTGCAGGATTCCATGAAGCTGGGAGGCGGATATTCCTCAGGAAGCCGACTTACACCACAAGCTGGTGACTACCGAAGTCCCAGAATGCCAACAGTTCTAGCAAGGTAGCCCACTGGAGAGCTGGTCAGTCCACCGGTGGTCCCTTCCAAAGGCTCATGATGGCTGGATCCTCGAGAACACGTCGAGACTGGTTGGTTCCATCAGTCCAAGGGTTGAAGCACCACTCAGGCCTTTGCAGATCAGGTAGTTCAGCAGGGCTTCACCAGGCCAAACGCAGGGAGCCATCCAAGGATCTTCAGCTGGTTTGCTCTTCTATGCAGGATACTTCGGTCCAAAGCTGATCTGAAGAAATGGCTGCAGGAATCCACTTCTTATTGAAGATTCTGCCTGGAAGTAAGTCCAAGCTCAGCAGTGGTAAAATCTGCACCATTCGAACAGCCAGCAGTGGTCCAATCAGGGAGCACTGTGGGTTTCACTCATGCCAAACACTTAGACCTTCAGGCACTACAGATCTGGAATGGGACCAGACAGTCCCACCCCTTCCTGGGACTGACACACAGACGCGCAACCATAGACTGTGAAATCAGAAGCTTTCCCGGGCAAGTGCATGACCTTGTAAGGAATTTCCTGACCTGGCAAGACAGGAAGGTCAAATAATATGGCCAAAGAAGCAAACAAAAATCTTGTGGCATGGCTAATTTAGGGCAATTCACAGTTGAGTAGCCGTAAAGGAGAATGTGTAAACTAAAAAGAATGCAAACATTGTTAAAATGTTTCTGCTGCCAACAGCTTGTTTTTAGGCACATATCAAAGTAACCAAAAAATCCCAAGTGTAAAAAGCTAGGGAGATTCAAAAGTATCCCCACAGTACTGCACTATAAGGTACTGTGTGTAATGTTAAAAAATACAAGAATTCAAAAGGGAAACAAAGTTTTCAGGACTGAAGGAATGATCAGTTTCCTCATAACAATGAGCAAAAGGAAAGGGAAGTGACGCTGAAGGCTAGAAATGACCTTGCCATAATTTGCACCTACCCCTGGTGTCTGTTTTGTACAGGCACAGTTGGAAGACCCTTATTCCAGCGAATTTTAAAGCGCTTCCCATTTGAGAATTCAGGATGTGCTTTAAAATGTGCAGAAACACCCCCTTCTCTGCGCAAATGCTCAAAGGGGGAAACAAATGGCATTTAAGATGCGCTCATGCAGATACCCTTTGTGAATTGGGCTGCTACTTTTTTGGAAGCAAGTGAGGAGATGTCGTACATCTCCTCACTTTGCGCCAACATTTGTTTTGACAATCTCGCCCAATGTGTTCATGTCTTAATCCTTTTATGATTACTATTGACTCATTTGAAATGTTATGTTCTTATGTTTAATTTGATGTGGGATTCTATGATCGTTTTAATGTAAACCAATGCACAGTAATAATAAATAAATGAGATAAACAAGTGTGGAAAATGTAGTTCATAGAAACCAAATGGGACAAAGTCAATAGTTTGCTAGATGCACGCGGACACCACACTACCACACACCCGTATAGAACTGGAGACCATGGCCCCGCTAACACCGCTGCAAATCCTCTACGCCACCCACGATCAACTCCCGGCGCTGCCCAAAATGACCCACCACATCCGTCGTGCCTGGCTGGACGCACACAAACAAATCGGCTGGAAAGGACAGCCAACACTGACACAACCAATATGGCACAATGCGCTTCTCCCGGAACTAGTGAAAATGGACTCCTTTGGCCACTGGCAAGCAAAAGGAATACACACACTAGCACAGGTGATAAAGGGGGTCGCCTCCCGAGTTTTGAGACCATGCGAGACCAATTCGACCTGGCACCCATGGACCGGTTTCGGCATGCGCAACTGTCCCACGCCATCCACACCCAATTCCCTGACACGACTATCATACCCCCCTGCTCTCCCATTGAGACCAATATTCTCCCGCAGCGCATCTCTTCTAAGGTCACCTCCACTCTCTATCAGGCCCTTAACTCGTTTGGGGCTGCACAGCTCGATGGGCTCAAGGCAAAGTGGGAAAGGGATGTGGGTCCCCTGGAACCTGAAGATTGGGTGGAGGCATTAATGTCCCACAGAGAAATTGGTATAGAATCTAAGCTTAGACTAATACAGCTGAGGATCCTTCATCGCTCATACCACTCACGCACCGAAATGGCCAGATGGGGTAGAATAGAAGACGGGACATGTGTTCGATGCAAAAAAGAACCCGCCACCTTCTACCATATGATATGGGACTGCCAGGTGATACAGGCCTTCTGGGTGGACTGTGTTAACACAATCTCAGCCGCTCTGGCGACACCAATCCCTACGGATCCCAAGATGGTAATCCTGGGCATCGGGGGTGAAGTAGACTTGTCTAAATACGAGAAAATGTTTTTGACAATTGCGCTGGGGGCAGGCAAAAGACTTATTGCGGCCAAATGGGGATCAGCCGACTCACTGTGCCTGAACCGTTGGCGTAATGAGCTGGACAGGTGTGCAGCCTCAGAGCGCCGGATCTATAACGCACGGGGATGTCCCCGTAAATTTGAAAAAATATGGGGTAAATGGCTTGACGCTAGTTGAGACCCACGGGTGGGGATGCATCAGCAGCACGGTTAGCATTGTTTGCCTGCATTGGCCTATTGATGTCTTACGGTCCCCGTCCCCGTGGGCCCATGCGAGCTGTTATTATTGCCAAATTGCCTCCGTCATATGTATGCCGCTGATTCATGTCTCATTTATGTTCATTTCTTTATGTTATGTTGTTTAAACTCAATAAACAGTTATAAAAAAAAATAGTTTGCTCGTGGTTATGGTGAAAATGTAAGTATTACTTACAGATCCAGGAGCTGGGAAGGTTGCAACTATCGATCTGCGCATTGGGGATCCCACCAAATGAGTTTCAGGCCCAGGTTTGACGACAAGAGCCTCGGGAATGGATGTTGCAGATAAGGCCACATGAAGAAAATAATCGTAGTAGGGATGGCTTGAAGGACTGCACATGAACCCTACAACCTGAGGATGAAGATCAGCAACTGGATGGAGATCAGACCCTTGCTGGAGGAGAAAAACAGCAACAATAGCATGGCCTTTGATGATCTTCTTGAAAAAGGACCTCATTACTCCTATTGTGGGGACCTTGCATATACCACTGAACATGCCCTTTTTGGAGGAGGTTTTTCCGAAGCCCTTTTGTGAAGGGTTTAGGAAGACCAAACCAGTAGGTGTGTGACAGCGCGGTCTAGCTACACTCTGAGGGGAGATGGCTGTTACCAAGTTACAGTTAGTTCCACACAAGCATAAAACAAAATAATCCACACAGTGTGTACTCAAAGGGATTAACTTTTATAGACTACATAAAAATAATAAAGTATGACAAAATAAACTCCAGGCTCCAACAACCATCTGAGGAATGACTACAGGCTTTCCCCTTTTTCTCGGGATGCTGAAATTTCACAGGAAGGCTACTTACGGGACAAGCTGAACACCCCTAAAGTTACAAGTCAAAACATAGAATGGCGATGCTTTTGCGAACGTAGCCCAAATTGGAGTTGGTGAATCCACTGGATGGCTGAAGAACGCTTCAGAAGACTCCAAATGGCAGGCCACCAAGATGATCTCAGGAATTGTTGTTCTCACCACTCTAGATGGTCGAAGTACCAACAAGGGTCTTCTAAGATCAGTAGCTGGACAGGACTCCACCGGGACTGCAGCAAAAGGTGGCTGCCAGGCTTTCCCAGGATCAGTCCATGGGTCTAACAAAGTCTTCATGGCTATGTAGGATACTTGGCTCCTCTTAAGATTTCTGTGGAATGGCTGCAGGACACCTCTTATGATCCAAAAACTCAGGTGAGTACATGAACTCAGCCTACCCTATGGAAGACCTGCACCTCACACACACACCAGCAGTGGTCCAATCAGGGACTACAGTTGGTGATACTCATGCCTACACTCCAGACATACAGAAACCAGTTTGTGGATTGGGGCCAGCCAGTCCCAACCCACTTCCTTGCTTGCAACTCATGTGGCCTGCACTAACCTGTGAAAAGCAAGGCTTTCCTGGGCAAGTGCATCACCATAATAGGATTTTCCTGACCTGGCAAGAAAGGAAGGCAAAAAGACAAAATGGCCAAGGAACAAACGAAAAACCTTATGGCATGGCCAGGTTAGGACACTAGCCACAGTTAGTAGCCAAACGCGGCAAACACGGTAAAGGTAAACAAAAGTACAGTAAACATCAGGAAAAAGTCAATGCTGCCACCAGTTTGTCCTTATGCACATGTGCAAGGAACCAACAATCCCTTTGAGAGTAGTCTAGGGTGATAAAAGCATATCCCCATTGCACTGCAATATAAGGTGCTGTGTGCAACATGAAATGGTTACGGTTACCCAAAATATGTAAAAAGAAAAAGACAAACAGTTTCCCAGCACCAACAGTCTGAAGGACTAGTCAGTTTCCCCATAACAAGTGTGCAAAAGGCCAGTGGAGTGAAGCTGAAGGCTTCGCTTCACTGCAAAAAGTCAGGAAAAAGTGAAAAAATAAAGGGAAAATGTTTGGGGGTCTAGAGAATATGGAGGCAAGGTTTCTAACAGAGAAAACCTTCCTAACACTGTCAAACTGAATTTAATTCAGTTCTCTGTGCATCTCATTGACCCATAACAACTCCATATATCTGGATGTCTAAGGTATAATCCTCTACTACCTACCTTGATTGCGTTTAGGTAGACCCAAGTGTCTTTTTCCAGTTCACTAAAGTGGGGTGGCCTCTCATGACCCCCCCCCCGCCTCCCTTCAGGGCTGAGGCTGTAAATTCATCTTCAAAGCATGTTTAGTTCCTTCTGTCAGCTGCAAAGCCCTCAAGAATAAGGGGAGGGAGAACATGACGTAAAAAGGAGGGATCCAGAAAAGGGAAGGATACTTTAAGAAAGAGCAAACAAGAGCAGTGACTTCTTAGAATCTATGGTAATGAAAGCTCCACCATAAAAAAGTTTTGGTGAGCGACAGGTAAGCAGTTGGGGGCCTGAGTCTTCATATGTTGGGGCCAGTAAGGAATAAAACGTACCTTCACGCACATAGCCAAGAAAATATAAAAATTACTATCAGAAGAGAAACAGCTGAAATGGGCATGCTGAGTGAAAGCTGAGATGTACGAGTGAATGACAGCAATCAGTTTAAATCGCCACTGTAGCGAGGCAGATGCACAAGTCATCTCTAGATACGGCCCCCTCAACTCCGCATCAAAGATATGAAAGAAGTTATGCACTCAGACAACCGTAGCAAATGTACCCTCGCACTGATGTGGTGGAAGGATGTCTGCATACACCATTGAATATAGAAGAGCTAGAATTGAAATCAGACCAGAGTAAAGTGACGTCATGAAGAAAAGACACTACGACGTACTCAAACGATATGTGAATACTTAAAGAATGATGATGTAACTGAAGTAACGAGAGAAACATGTATGCAGAGGCGAACAAATAATATACACTAAGAAGATAAGTGAGAAGAGAATTAGCAAATGTTTATATGCAGAAACACAGGGTAGATGAGATATATAGAAGCTTGTTACAGGAGAAAATATAATACGGGTAAAGCGGCCATGATAGAAAGATAGACGTCGGTTTCGTATAATAGTGAGCTAAGAAGCCTTGAAGGGAGAGACTAGAACTGCAGAGCTGACAGGTGCTGGAAAATAGCTTCATGTGAGTAACAAAGAACATTTGTTTGGCTTGGCATCAAGGATGCCACATCAAGCGGTAACTGCAAGTTACAAGGGGAGTCAAAGACGAAAAGCTAGATACACAGGACATATTTCTCTTAGATTAAGTGAAGAAAAAAAAACATTTACAAGAGCCAAGTATGGGACAATTAAAAATGCAGAAAGAATATGCAAGATAGAGCAACCAAGTCTCCAGAGGCCAAGAGGAGTAATAGCACCCAGCTCAATTGAATTAAATAGCACTAAAAGGTCGAAATGGACAAAATGATGGTCTCATAACACGTTGTCACGACTCGAAAACAAGGCCTATTCATTAAGTTCCAATTGAAGATAGCGATGTACCTATACTCCCTTAAAAGTCCCAAGCAAGAGAACAGTCAGCAAGGTCAACTACAGAGAAGAAGCCTTGGCTTAGAGCCTAACCGATGAGAGATGGTAGGCTAATTGACCAAAGTGGGCAGTGGTCAGACATTGTTCCCCGCACCCGGCTTCGTTTTGCTTATGTGCTGCTAATGGAGCCGAATGTCCAAGGTTGGGAGAGAATACCAACCAATCATGAGGGCCAATGAAGCAGTGTACCATACATTGTTGCAGGGGCCAATCCGTTGCTGTTATTTTGCTATGAATTTGTATTATACATAGTAAGAGGTAGTTTAAGGCGTGCTTACCGAATTTACTAACGCGTAAACAAAATAGAAGTATATATGCAAGCTCTCAGAAAAGTACAAATCATTCAATATCGACGGCAACACTATCACGGTCGCCAACTAAATAAAAACTATGAGTCTACATTGACTCATCCCTTACCTTAAATAGGTAGATCAATGCTATAATATCTACAGCAGCCAACATGGCCAAACTATTAAGAGCTAGCAGACCCTGCCTATCTTCGGACAATACTATCATGCTGGCTAGAGCCTTGATACTTTCTAGGATTGATTATTGTGACTCTTTTTTCTGGAACCAGTACCAGAAATATCAAAAAATTGCAAAACTGTACAAAATAATGCCATCAGAGCGGCATTGAACATTCCCTTCCACAAACACATTTCAGCTACCAGGCGAAACATACACTGGTTACCGGTCCAGGAAAGGATTACATTTAAAATCCTCATTCTCACACACAAATTTATCTACAATAAGGCACGAGCATACCTTAACAAACTGGTCAGTAAAACTCAATCCAACAGACCCATTCAGTCTTCTCACACCAACATGCTCACTACACCTAGATACAGAGGGCAGAAAGCGGGTGATGGCAGCAAAATTGTGGAACGCCATCTTTACCAAACTCAGAAATGGCACCGTTTAGGAAAAAACTCAAAACTTTACTATTTAGATCCGACCTTACACAAAGACAGTGCTCAAGCTTCAAAGGCTTGGAGTTGGAGCCAGTAGTTTCTAAAACCACACTATTCCTCAGTCCCCTTCTTCCCTTTACAGGTAGTACTCTGGGTCGTCCTTGCTTCTTGGCTTCTCACTGCTCTACCCTACCTCACAGCCTACCTCACAGCCAGCCGCATCCACAGTGATCCCCCACCGTCATAGCCAGCCGCACCTACAGTGGTCCACTCTCAAACACCATCACAAACTTCAAGCATACTTCACTATCCATCCTAACTCATGCTAGCCGCTGTCCCTAAATTAGCTTGCAAATGTTGATCGTGTTATGCACCCGTGTCGCCACTGTGCAAATTTACCTATTTGTAGAATTACAAGTATCAATAAGTGTAACCATATTCTTAAAACATAGCGCCTACATGGGGTTAACCTTCATCTCCAATTTAGCGTGTAAATGCATATGTGTAATATACCTCTGTCATTACTGTGCAATTTTATCTACTCTAAATGTCAAAGAACTGTAAACATATTCTCACGACCTAGCGCCTAGATGCCTATGGGCTTGTGTGCGCTTTACAAATGTACAAATAAATAAATATGTTCCCTTAACCAATCCCTCATTTTGATAGGTTTTACTGTTTGCCACGTAGGATGATGCCATAGCTGACGTACATCAAAGTATAAAGCCTTTGTATAATCGAAATGTAGATGAGAGTGGGTGAGCTGCAATCTGTTTGTTCACCAGGTTGCCCTAATTTATTTGAGCTGATAATAAAGTAGTAGGTTGCCATATTGTTTGAGTCTGTCGAGAGAAAATAGGCGTTGTTAGCCCAGTCGTCTGGACACTCATGGACCCCCTACCTACACTGCCTCACCCAGCCCTAAGTCAAACGAGTCAAGACAGGAGGATCTAGCTTCGCTTACATCGCAGCCAAGCAGTGGAACTCCCTGCCAACCACCTTGAGAGCGTAATCATACTGGGTTTTTAGGAAATCCCCTAAACATGGTTGATTGCCTAGTTTGTGATTGTCTAGAGATCTCAGGTCATGGAAACCGACTTGCTGCTCACTCAACTATCTTTGTTCTGCCTATTGCATGGAACTGGTACCCGTAACAGCATCTCAATACCTCTGGGTTGTTTGTGCGCTTTATAAATGAAAAATAAAATAAAGAATTGGTCTCTAGTCAAGAGATTTTGTTAAACATTTGCTCCATTTAGAATATGCTAACCCAACTTCCACACTAATTTGTACAGTTTTGACTACAGTTAGATATTTACAGGCTTTTTCCCCATATGGGAAATGGGTTTAAACACGGGGGCATTTGGATTTTCTGTCTAACACAGCAGCTTTGCATGTATACCTTCCTGCTCCCCCACTTACATCATACAGCAGACGTGGGAAGGCAGCCAGTGGTCCCGGTTGGCGTCCAAGGCTCCCACTCAGTGACAAGGGGCAGTAGAGTGAGCTGTGGGTGGATAGCGCTACGATACCAAGCACACTGTTCAATAGCCGATACACCTGCTTCACTGGACTCTGTGCAAAAAAAAAGAATTGGAGAAAATAGCAAAAATTGAATATTGAGGGTAATGGGGTTCAATTTACAAAGTGAAATAGTCTTGTCCTTCTAATTCCCATCAATAACCAGTGCTAAACAACTGGTTTCTATTTGAGAATCAAATAGTCTGACGGATAAAGGAATATCTGATAGGTCAGTGTCCCTGAAAGGAAGTTCGTCACATATCAGGCTCTGCACATGAGCCTTTAACAAATTCTTTGGAATTTAGTTACTTTGATCTAGAATTAACCAGACCTCTATGACATAAAACACGGACCTCCAAACACTTGCTTCACCAGTTGAACATTCCCTTTACCTTCTCTGTATGAACTGCTGGGCTTGTTCCCCAGGTAAGGATCCCCTTCCCTGGGTACTCATCGTGAAGGATTTCTGTCACTTTGCTACCAACCCCAGAGAAGCCATCATGGAGGTCACACAAAACCTGGAATCCCTGGAGAGAAGAGACAATAGAAGTGTGTAACTCCTAAAGCGGAACCCACCACATGAACAGGGACATAGACGGCAAACCCTCACCTGCAGGCTGTCACATTCCTCCACAAAGAAATGCAGTCTGTCTTCCAACTCCTCCAGGTACGCTGGGTCATCTAGAAGACTTGTACCTTGACCGAAGGCTTCTAGGCGATCAGAAGTCCTGAAAAAAGGGGAAAAGGTCTCCTGGTGAAATACAGCCCATGTTTGACTTTTTCTGCTCTATGTCATAATCATTGACAGCTCGGCAAGCATAGCAGTGCCATTAACACTCTTAGGCTTGGGATACATTCAGGAATCCTATGCCCCACTCTAATTGAGGGCCCTCAGGACATGCAATTGTGGTCTTTTATTCTCACAGTGGACAGAAAAACAGAATACCGAACAGAGTTCTCAGGATAATCAAAACTAAGTTTCTCAGACCACCAGGGGCGTGGGCCGTGATGGCCGCATGAAGTTGCTGCTCCACCTAAGCACCGTTACACTGGAGCTTGGTGGGCTCCCCCCACGACAGAGCTAGCCATAACGTGCAGTTTTTGGACCACCCTGGGGTCTTAGACGGGGCTGTGAGTCGGGGCACCCCGCATCTTTGGAGCCACGAGCGGAGAATCTACATGAAGACTGCCGTGGACCCGGCGTGCAGAGAGCTGGATCCAACGCGCACCCTGAGCAGTAGCCAGGCGCCTCCCCCGATGTGAAAGGAGAGTGGGAGAGCGTGGCTCTCCCACCGGAGCCCACTGCTGGTGGGGGTTGATGCCCTCACAGTGCTCAGGTCACAGAGTCTGCAGTGAACCCGGCGTGAGGAAGAAGAGGAACCCCGGAGGCGAAGAGGAGCTGCAGTGGTGCAGTCCGGGACTGGGACACACAGCGCGTACCCAGCCGCCTCCACGGCGAGAGAGGAGGCGACTTTGGGAGGAGCGGACTAGAGTTCAGGCAAAAGGTGAGCAGGAGGGCGGAAGAGGTGCCGGGAGAAATTCGCCCACTCGCGGAGCAGTCTCTCCCTCAGCTCCATTCAGGGTGAAAGAGTTGTGGCTTATCGGCCCACCCACCCCCCCTGGTAGTACAACAGATAGGGGCCTAGAGGAGCAAACAAGGACCACAAAGCTGAGCCTGAAGGGCCCCTGCTCATAAGGACCCAGGCCCGGAGCAGTGGAAACACTCCCCAACTCCTATGAACTATAAAAAGAAGAACAACAGAAGGAGAGGGGGAAAAAAAAGGCAACAAAGAAACAGAGGTGAAGAAAGTGACGGAGAGGATAGCACGCACAAAGGAGGCACTGGGCCCCGTCCTAGCAAAGAACAAACACTGGCCACATTGAGACGTGGGAAGCTGCTCTCAACGAAAGTGATAGGGAAGCCTTGGGTCGCTTGGGCCCAAACAGACAGTGGAGTGGGGACCCGAGGAGACGGCTCTAAATTTGGTCTGTGGAGATGATGCAGAGAGCCTAGGGGGTTGATGGTCCAGGGACCAGGAGCAAACTGCCAAGGAATTTGAGGCAAGCAGGAGCATGGACACCCTGGGTAACGCCCAGGACAGTGAGGCCATAGCCACAGTGAAGTTGGCGCTTGAAGGCCACATGGGGCCCCGGCGATGAGACGGGCCCACCTAGGAACTAAGGTGAAGACAAGGCGGGGCCAATGGTGGTCAGTCGGTGCACTGAACTTTGCAGGACTTTTCTGGGGCCACGCCCGAGGAGAGTCGGGGTCCGTCAGGACACGGAAGTGTGGCACAGGCAGAAGTACAGTCGCTTCAATGCTTCCAGAGTGGCCTTGCTGACAGCAAGGGGTGCGGGGGGGTGGAGCCACTCAACCCAAGCAGAGATGGCGGCAAGGGTAAGCACACTGGCGCCACCCCTAACTAGAGATGACCTTAAGGACATACTTCAAGAAATTGAAGCGATACGGACGGACATTCAGGCCTCGATATGCGCCTAAAGGGCTGTGTGGACAACCTGGAAGATAAAATGGAGGGGATGGAAAATAACCACCTGCAGGTAGACCTCTTGGACATGAAATATGAGGCTCGCCTAACGGACCGAAATGCGGGAGGAAGAAACCTTATTGAAGCTGGACGACCTGTAAAATACAGAGCACCGGAACAACCTATGCATTTTGGGGGTCCGAGAACCGAAGGGAGAATACGCGGTGGAGGTTGGAAGGAAGGTGCAAGGACTGATCAACCAGCTTTTTGTCTTAGAGGGGGTCGGGGGAAGGAGGTATAGCCGGAAAGAGCACATAGAGGAGGCGGTGGAGGTAGGATGGGCCCACAATCGATAGTGGTCCGCTTCCTGAGATATCCGGAGAACATGGAGGTCCTGGAGAAAGCCAAGAGGTTGGGGAGTTTCCAATACGAAGGGAACACGATCAGGGTGTTCCAAGACCTGTCAGGACTCACCCTAACCCGTCGCAGAGATTGCCGCCCCCTCGCGCAATGGTTGACCGAAAGGGGCATTAGATAGCGTTGTTATTTCCCATTTCCGCTGTCATTTGAGAAAGGTGAGGCAGATTATAGAGTAACCAGCGGACAGGAGGCGCATCAGGTTCTCTAAGTCCTCAAGGGACAAGATTCTAAGGAAGGTCAGTAGGGGTCGACGGTCGCACCAATGGAACAGCGTAGACCGGAGGTTCCGCAGAGCATAAAGAAGAAAATGCTGGGTGGCAGGAAGTTCAAAAAGCTCAACACCCCTCCACAGAAGAACTCGGGGGATTCCTGAGGGGGAGACAGGGACGGCACAGTCATGATTGACTAGAAGGCTAAGCTATTTGAGCGATGTGTGACGGTGGGGAGGTGTTGTGGAGGTATCTGAAATGACAGGCTGCACAAGCACGCATCTCTGGTGGCCCATCACATCGGAGGGGGGATTAATTTATGTTGGGGGGAAGGCAGGGATGGGGGGTTTTTGGAGGGGGGTCAAGGTGAAGATAACTTTGGGAAACACTGCATTGCGACTGATGGAGTGGTGCGGTCAGGGTCTTGTGAATCCAAATGGCCTGAGTTGAAGGTGAGGTCCGAGCTGAGGCTCTCAGGATGGGGACTCAATGTCAAGGGCCTGAAATCTCCCACCAGGCTCTCACAGCTGGGGAGGGAGTTTTGGAATAGAGATCTGGATGTGCTGCTGGTGCAAGGGACAGGGTTGCTTCAAGGGGAAGAGACATATCCCCGGGGAGCAGGTTGGACAGGCTTTCTGGGCCTCCGGTCCCACCAAGGTATGGGGTGTAGGCATCTTACTTAATCTGAGTGTGCGGTTGGTTGGCCCACTGGTTTGGTAGAGGGCTGACGGTGGTGGTTACTGAGTCCCTGGAGCGGGTAAAGCTAACTATCGCTATGGTGTATGGCCCTAACAAAGTTCAGATGCAGTTTCTGCAGGAAGCCATGGGAGAGATATATTAATTGGGCAGAGGGTCTATTGCTACTGTGGGGAGACTTCCAAATGTGGGCAGACCGGGCTATGCATCACAGTGGAGGGCAGGAAATGGTGAGGACCGATGCAGGGCGACAGCATGGGGGACTCCTGGGGTACATGAGGGATCAGGACCTGGTGCATGTATGGAGGGAGGTAGGGTCATCCCGCGTAGAGGGGCTATACCTTTGTCGTCCCAGTCTATGGATCACAAACTTAGATCAATTATTGGTTTCAGAAACAGAGCCATGTCAGTATGGTCACTTCTAGGATCACAACATGGTGGTCATGGGAATTGTATTGGCAGGATTGAGACCCCGGGAATCTTTGTGGCATTGTAACGATAACCTGTGGAAAGATCTGGTCTTTGTGAAAGAGATGCGGGCGGCGAAAGAGTTCTTTACGCTGAATGATACGGGGGAGGTGGAGCTGGGCATGACCTGGGAAGCAGCTAAGGCGACATGGAGGGGCCTCATCATTCGGGAAGGCGCAGTCAAGAAAAGAATCAGAATCCTACAGGCAGAGAAACCTAGGGTCGAGATCCGAAGGCTAGAGACGTTGAAGGTGAGGAGGAGATCGGGGTAGACCGGGATCTAGCAAGGGAAAAGCTGCAGGAGTTGCAGGACCTGGAGGTGGGGTAGGTCTTCGCCGGCTTTCAATTTTTGAAGCAAAGGTACTATGAGAAGGGGGCTAAGGCTGATGCCCTGCTGGTGGTAAGACTGAGGGGCCAATGGGAGGAGAGATGGGTTTCTGGGGTCCGGGGTTCGGATGGGCGGTTGCGTTCCCTTGCTGGAGATGTGGTCCAGGAATTTGCCACCTTTCATGAGCGGCTCTACGGGCAAGAGGGGGAGGGAACCGACGAGGAATTGAATAGATACTTGGGGTAGGTGCCCTCCAGAGTCTACAGGGTAGTGAGAAGGCGGGAATAGAGAGGTGGATTACTCATGAGGAAGTGTTGAGGGCGATAGCAGGATTGAAGCTGGGGAAGGCTCCCATGCAAGATGGGTACACAGCAGGGTTCTATAAGAGCTTTGCTGGGTCTCTCGCACAACACCTGGCAAAGCTATTTAATCACATCCTGGACACAGGGAGGTGGGAAGGCTCTAATTACGGTAATACAAAAAGAGGGCAGAACCCGGAGTGCTGCAAATCCTATCGTCCCATCTCTACTTAACGTTGACGCAAAGATTTTCACCAGAATACTATCCACGCATATGGAGGACCTTATGCCCAAATTTGTCTATTCGGATCAGGTGGGGTTCATTCAGGTTAGGCAGGGCGCGAATACCCTGCGCAAGACACTACACTTGGAGGCCGCAGCAAGGAGGGAGGGGAATCCGGTGCTAGTTGCCCTTGATGCTGAGAAGGCTTTTTTTTTAAAAAAACCTTCATTTAATGTTGGCATGGCATTAACCACTATCAAGCAAACCATAATGAACATTTGGGAAGCAAGGACACTTATTCATCTCAACTTTTAAACACACAAAGTTTCACATCGCATTTAGCATTTATTGATTGGCTCAGTCTATCATTCCTCTTCATCCGACCGGTCTGTATGCTCTCAGTGGGGCAAAGATGTCCTTAGGCCTAGAGTGAGTTTGTATGCCCTGCGTGTAGATCTCCTCACTTTCCTGAATGTGGACCAGGTCTCGAAGCAATGTTTGGACTGTGGGGGGAGTTTTAGACTTCCACTTCATGAGGATGTGCCTCTTGGCTACTGCCCCCGCCACGGCAAACAGTCTGCAAACTTTCGTTGAGGCCTTGCCAATATCTCCTAGTAAATATTTCAGCAGGGTCCCCGGGATATGGGTATCCAGTATGTCACTCATCGACTCTGCTACGTCTTCCCAAAATCTGCGGATCGGTGGGCAGTTCCAGTACATATGAATTGCGTCTGCTGCAATCGTGCCGCACTTGGGCAGACTGCTTGCTTGGATGGGTTGAATTTGGCTGTCTTTTTTGGGGTAATATGTAATTGATTTGAAATTTTGAATTGGATAAGCTGGAAATTGGCATTCAGGGAGATAGTTTTAGTGTATCTGCAGTAGTGAGTCCATTGTTGTTCATTCATTTCTATACGGAGATCTTGCTGCCATTTAGATCGCATCGTGTTGATAGATGGGGTGTGTGTCTGTACCATTCTGTATATTTCTGAGATGCCTCTCTTGAGCCCCGTTGGTGTCAAGATGTCCCTGAGGAATTTATGTACAGGCGGCTCCTTGGGGAATGACGGCCATATGGTTCCGCAGGCTGTCTTCAGGCGGTGGTACTGTAGTGTTGTGATCAGGCCGGTGCCTATTCTGCCCTGGATTTCAGTGATTGTGACAAAGGGGCCCTCCGGAAAGAGGTTTCTCCGCGTTCCAGGTCCCATCTGCTCTGCAGAGTATGGTCCATGGTTGTGGGTATGCCCACAGTGGGGCATGTGGCCAGTACGGTGTCTCACATTGGACTCTTTTTAGGATCTGCACCCACGCAAGAACCGTGGACGACACCGAGTCCGCCAACACCTTCTCTTCCTTTACTTTAGTGAACATCATACTTTGAAAATCTTTTGGTGCCGCTGCAAACTCTTTGGCATGTATGTGCGCATATAGTTCCGTCTCCTGGAACCAGTATCTGGAGAATTGGGCTTGGGCCGCATAATAGCATAAAAGGAAGTCTGGCGCAGCTAGGCCCCATGTGTCGTAGTGTTTGCACATCTTTGTCCAGCTAATCCTGGGGGTGCCTCCTCCCCACACAAAGTGTACACTATGTTTCTGTAGGACTTCGAAGAATTTTCGACCTGGCCAGATGGGAATGCCACCGAAGAGGTACAATAATTTGGGGACGATCACCATTTTTAACAGGGATATTCGGCCATACATGGATGGCAGTAGTTAAGCCCAGAGGTTGAGTTTACTTTCCATCTGAGATAGGAACGGACCATAGTTGTTAGAGTACAGAGTATTCTTATCTGTCGCCAGAATGATCCCACGGTACTGGGCCGTAGTGGGTGACCAGCGGAACAGAGTAGTGGCCTCAGATTGTGTGGCAGATTTGGTTAGCGGTATTATTTCCGATTTGGACTGGTTGATTTTGTATCCGGAATATTTTGTGAATTCTGTAATATCTTGCATTGTCAGGGGATGGTGTGTATCTGGATCCCTGATGTACAGCATAGTATCATCGGCGTAGAGTGAAATGAATTGCGGTTTCCCCATGATACGTATCCCTCTCCACGCGTGTTTGGTCCGCAGGAATGCCGCCATTCCCTCTATGGTTAGCGTAAATATCAACGGGGAGAGGAGGCAACCTTGTCTCGTACCTCTTTGTAGTCCAAAGCTGGCAGAGAAGGTTGCGTTGGTCCTGACTCTGGCTGTAGGGTTGCAATAAAATATCTGTATACTTCGAATGAATCCCGGGCCGAATCCCATCTTCTGGAGGATGGCATACATGAATCTCCTGGAGATGGAATCAAACGCCTTTTCGGCATCTAGTGTTACTGCAACGGTCTTCTTCTAGGGGTCGATTTGAGATGAAATTGCGAAAAATCTTTGGAGATTTAGGACTGTGGGACGTGAAGGTATAAAGCTGGATTGATCTGGGTTCAACTTGTTGGCTATGGCCTTGGCTATAATTTTCGCGTCCACATTGATGAGAGATAAGGGTCTGTATGAAGAAGGGTCTTGAGGAGGTTTATGTGGTTTTAGCAGGACGGTGATTATGGCTTCATGTAAAGATGGCGGTAGAGATCCTCCCTCCAGGGACTCCTCCCATACTCTCAGAAGCCAGGGGGCTAACTCCGTGACTAATGCTTTGTAAAGATCAGACGTGATGCTGTTGGCTCTGGGTGCTCTGCCCGCCTTGAGGTCTTTGATTGCTTGAGTTATGTCATCCTCCGACAGAGGGGTGTCCAGAATTATCCTGTCGTCATCTGCGAGCTTTGGAAGTCGATAAGAATCAAAAGTGAGTGGGCTAGTACAGCAATGGATAAACATGTAACGGAAAAGATCACAGCAGCAATCCATGGATGGGGTACAACTGTAGTGATGGAGTGGCAACAGTTCTGTATTACCTTTGGGTGAGGTGGGTAAGGGCAGTAGACTCCGGAAACGGGGGCCTGGCCCGGCCAGGGTAAATATTCGACGATGGACATACAATCTGAAGGAGGATAAGTTGGGACACGCGCCCCAGAAACCACTAGGGCCTTGATCTATTTGATGGTGAATCCAAGAATTGGACTCAACGAGACTGTTCACTTGGGGGGGAGGGAGGGAAAGGGACGGGGATTGGGGTTGCAAGGGCAAGTTACAGTATCAGAATTGTTGTTATGAGGGGTTGTCCCTTGGACTGACATATGTTATTGGAATTTAAAATCTCGTCCCAGGGTGGTCGCTTTTAGGTAAGAGTTTCATATTTGTGATGAATCTTCCTGACCTGTGTCAACCCCACACCTTTTTTTGCTTGAACTTGGTGATTATTTTCCCTTGTCCCTAGATGAAGGGGAACCATTTCCCCTCATACCTCGTCTTTTACTCTTTTGAGGGGTGACCTTTTTATGTCTCTCCATAGTCTATGATTGGAGTTCTAGTTTCATATAACTTTTGGGCTTAGGCTGGGGTTGCCCCTATGGGTTTCCCTGTTAATTTCTCTTTAATGTACTTGGCTGAACTAATGTTCCCAAGGGATTTTCAGCCCCTTTACATTTTATATAGTTCGCCAGCACACCAAACCTTATGTGGAGTACTAGGGGGATACAATGTATCCCCCTTTCTTACTTACCTGTAGCATTTATGTTACAATTTCAAGTTTACTTGAATGGCTGGTGGCAGTGGTTTTACCTTAGTGACATTTTAGTCTATTACTCACAGGCTGTTAATTCAGCCTCAAGAATGCACAGAATGGTGTATTCTCTGCCCAGGCTCCAGAGTGTCTGAGAAGGCAGGAAGCAAGGAGTCCAAAACTCAGCAGCCCTTTGTCTTTCACTTTACCTGAAAGGAACCAACTCCCAATGGGGGGCTGGCTGTCCTGACTGGACAACCAGACTGCACCTTTCTGCAAACTGCAGGGAGATATTTCATAAGTTGTGCTGTAGTTCCTGATAAATACTCTGAACCTGAAAGCTGCTGACAAGTTGACCACTGGAACTGAAACCAAAGAGGAAGAAAAGATGTCTGTAGCGATTTCCAGCGACCGGAGAGACTGCTGTGTAACCAGAGCCTGATGCAACACTTCCTTCCAATCGACCTGGGGATACCCAAACGTGATGAATCCTAACCGGAGGCTGGTGAATCCACTAGCCTCAAGACGACCTGCATTTTTAGACATCCCACAATGTGCTACGACCTTGCTGGGTTGCAAACCACCAATACCATGGGACCTCGACCCTGAGTGCAGTGCATGGTTTTCCGAAGTCCAAATCCATCTGAAACTTTGATGGACTCCTGCTGTACCTCCAGAGACATGATTTGAATCCCTGAGAGTGTGAAGGGAATGCGACCAGCTATATTCATTCTTCATCTGGCTGCTGTAGAAAGACGCCAAATCCACAGAGCCAGGAGAATCCATGAAGACACCTTTGCTGGAAGCCTCCTCGGATGATTGCTGCAAGTTCCCATCCAGTGTCCACTTCTTTCGTCTCCAGACCAAGAATCTGTTAGGCAGAATCCTGTGCAGTGCCCTTAGGGACCACTACACACAATTAAGACTACAAGTGGAAATACAAGTTCACCTTTGGTACAAGCCTGTACTACACTGTTAAAGTGGTAGCAGTAGCGGAGCAGCCAGACTTAATTCAAGAGCAAATGAGCAGTAGTAGAGATTACACAAAGGACGACAATTACTGTGACTCAAGCAAACACTGTCTCAAGGTTTTTGGTTGAAAAGTAAAAGTACATTTATTTCTAGACCATCTGTTCGTAAAATCCTTCACTTCCATTAATGTAAAACCACACGTAAAATACACTACACAGAACCAATTCACTTTGTGCAGCACAATTCAAGGTAAGTACCATTGGTTTTGATGGAATGGTGTTGTGAAACAAAGACATTACCGGGGGGAAAGATTTGATCACTTTTTGACAGTAATGACAGTTCGGTCTTACTAAAGATACGCTTACCCACGGGAAGAAATGTTACCAGAGTTAAAACACACTTAGCACATGAATCAACACAAGAGAGTTGGGGATAAAAATCATAGGCAATACTTTTGTCAAGGCAGATAGAATCAGAGGACACTTTCCTACAAGTGAATAAAAGTCAATAGGCCTGCGCCAGTGTCAAGTGGAACAGGGTTTCTGTTATCGAGGGTCACACGGTTAGTACAGTTCACGATTCGAGATTGCCAGGATTACTTGGATATTGTCACAAGAGGAAGCAAAAGTTATAAGAGGGAAGGAAGATAATGACAAGCCTTTAGTGAGGAAAAAAAGGGATTCACCATAGTTCCTCGAGGTCGGAAACAGTACCTTATTCAAGTGAAGAAGAGCTGGTGCCACGCCAGTTGTTCCTGGTAGTTTCTGCAGACTCACGGTTCCTGTGACTTCAGTCATGGGGACAAGAAGGAGGGCATCTGGAGCGATCTGCACTACCCAGGGATGAGGCCAGCAGCAGCAAAAGCAACAGGGAATAAAAGGTGCACTCCTTTAAAAAAGGAGAGGCTCTTCAGATGGCTATCGGGACCACTCTAGCTGTGTGCAGCGATTTCGACCAAGAAGAGGATCCTCTGCCTGTGGAAGATGAGCTGGTTAATCCCACCAGGCTCAAGGGAAGAAGATAGCTCAGGACTGCAGCAGGGCTCCAACGGGACTCGGTAGTTGCAGCAGCCGTCTTCTTCTCCGCTTCTCTTCGGTTCCTTGCAGTTCCAGTGGCAACTCTGCCTTCTAGCCCAAGAGTCCTGCCTTTTATGCGAAAATACCCCATTCACACAGCCTGGCTGTCAATCACCCAGCAGGGGAGTTGTCCAGCCCAGACAACCACCTTAGCCAATCATGACAAAGTGCGACTTGGGTTTCCCAAGAATACCCTTTGCAGGGGGTGACTACACCCCTCCCTCACATTCAGCCCACCTAGACACCCAGGCGCCAAAAGGAGGGCTTCTTGAGAGAAGCCTGCCAAAAGACGGTGAACAACGAAGGCAAACCTGGTTTGCCGCGCAAAGTAAAACGCAAGAAGGACTTACACAAAAAGAAATGGCGAATAAACCCGACCGGAGCCTAAAGGTCAAGCGGGTTTATGTTCGAGACTACTATGATAGCCTGGAAGAGTACCACGTTTATATAATATAATATAATCGTGGTGGAAAAGTTAGGGTAGATACCACTGCCACCGGCCAAGTCTAAATGTTAAAAGAGCAAAACAAAGCTCAGAGAGGAACACACTAAAGGGATAGGAGTTAACCCTTTCCAGTACTCCTTGTAAGATGGGATGTACTGGGTCTGTAGTTTTACACGACCATGTAAAGTAAATGGCAACTTTACCTGTTTTTCTGAGGGACAGTAGTCAGCCCCAGAAAATTGAGTCAGGGGGAAGTCTCAAAGACAACCCTGTGTTACTGCACGGAAGGTGCTGTGTAACACACATGAAAAGTGGGGTTCATGGAGTGGTGTCCTCCAGAGCCCATTATCACACAAACTGTAAAAATACACATGGCAAAACACATGTAAGAGTGGTAAAAAGGCTCGCACTCTTACCAAGTGGAAAAAATAAACTCCAGAAATCCAGCAAAGCTGCTGGGGGACTCACTAGGTGAGGGAAATTAGCCATAGAATGAGAATTCTCCCTAACAGAATCCAGGGACCGGGTCTTCTTTTCTCCTAAGGTACTGTGTAGGCTTGGGTAATGCTTACCTTAAACCTGGTGTGCATTCTGTGAGGTTGAGTGGGGGATTCGTGTGGTTGGGAGTTTGATCATACCACTTGCCCAGGCCTAATGCTGAAACACATATAGGGAGCCTTCTCAGAAGTCCCTGAACACTTAACTAACTCTGAAAGTGAATACTTATTTGTTAAAGAAGATATCCTCTGGAACTTGGACTTTCCCGCAACTTCACCCTATCTCAACCTGCCTACAGCTGGCGCCTAGACCACTAGGGTCCCTCTTCTGCCTCAGAGAACTCATGCAATAGACTAGGGAAGGACTGGTTAAGAAAAGGATTCTGCCTTGAAAGTATAACAAGTGCAAAAGTACCTACTTGCTAAAAGTTAATGTGGTAACTGTATCTCTGTGAAAGAAGTTACAAAGGGTCCTTAAGTTTATGCTTACCTTAGAGTTACATTGTGTCCTTCTTAAAAAGTATATAATAGGGGTGCGTGGCGTGGAGCCATGCCAGTCGGAGCTGCTTTGTGAGAGCTCCTGGCCCGAGCCACGTAACTGACCGTATTGCAGCAGTAAAACTACTCGATCCGGAGCGCAATTAAGCTAATCAACTGTTGAGAATCTGAGGCATGCTGTGAGATGATCCCGACCCACATGCCACACTGAATCGGGAGTCTTCAGCGGAAAGACGGCTATGCTGCGCACTCAGCCACTGAGGCAAAATGGCGGCTGAGACTCCTAGCTCCAAGTTCCCTGGGGCTCAGAAGCAGGACCACATGAGGTGATTCCCAGATTAGCTTCCAGATCACGTATCGTATGGGCGGCTTCACCCCGCAGGCAGCTCCAACCTCAATGACATCGGAGGAGGAGTTGCCACAGAGCACCAGCCGTGAGATGGAGGACGCCCCGCATGCAACCAGAGCTGAATAGGAGCACCAGAGCCTTGCTGCGTATCCCGTAATGCAACGTGCAGTACTGTAGCGGTCCCTAGTGTGGCGACTGAAGAAGCCAGCCCACACCTGCCATACCGCGGTGGAACAGATCAAAGGTAGGACCGCGTAAGCAGCATAAGCCACGTAGGACTTCCCTTCTTTGCTCCCCGAAGAGGTGGGCCGTGCTAGGCCATGTGCATGCACCGGTGAGAAATCCACAACCCTGTGCCTGGCAGCAGCTCATACAGCCGTCAAGGTATACGGCCCAATCGCCACTACTCTCCCCCCCTCCCAGCCTGCAATTCAGATAGATGGGCGCACAAAGAGCACCTTTAACTCTGTTTTAGGCAAATCTCCCCTCAACATCATGGACCTTACCAAAAAGTCCCACTTCCAGATCCACCTCCTCAGAGGCATTCATCCTTTTCTCACCTTCCCCCCAGAAGCTCAATGCCTCCAGAGCTCTGGTCCTTTCCAAGCTGGGCTGCTGCAAAATCCTCTTTCTCAATCTCCCTCTCTCCTCTCTTCGCCCCCTCCAGCTAATCCAGAATAAGGCTGAAAGATTTATCCTTGACAGGAACTGTATCTCTCCAGCCCTAAAATCTCTCCCCTGGCTCCCGGTGGCTGTAAGGATCAAATTCAAGACCCTCTGCATCATCCACAAGGCATTCTGAGGCCCTGGAACTACGCCATTTTCAACTTTCTCTCCCTAAATACTCCCCTGCTCGAGCCCTACGCTCCACTAATTCCAACTCTGACTGTCAAACCTTTCTCTAAGCAAAGAGTGGGGGGCAGATCTCTCTCCACGGCTGGTGCCTCCCTTGGGACAGCCTCCGTGCCCCACTCCAATTTGAGCTGGACCTCATTAAGTTCTGGAAATTCCACAAAACTCTGCTCTTTTCTATCTCTTTCTCTTCCTTGCTAATCTCCTCACTGCCGCTGTGACTGGTGGCCCGATCATCATGAACCTCACAGGCTCTTACGCCCTTCCTTGAAGCCATTACCACCACCTCCACCCCACTGCATTGCATTGCCCTACAGGGCCCTGCCTGATGGCTCCACATACCACCATTGAGAGCTGCATCTACTAGCACTTAGCCTAGGGTGCTCCTCCTGGCTCGCCTTAGCAGTTCTCTTAGGCCCTCCTCCAGCACTTGTCCATTCCTCTGCTCACCCTTTCCATCCCCCTCCCCTGCACTTCTCATCAATGCACTTGCCACAAGGCCTAGTAGGACCACAACTGTATATATATTATTGTTGCTTTTGTTTCTTGCCACTGTTATTATTTCCTGTTCCCTTCCCATTTAGCCCTGTGGCGCTTTGAAACACAATTCTGTTGCATTAAGCGCCTTACAAATGATCAATAAAATAAATAAATATGCTGGGTAACACTAGATTTTAGCTAGCGGATCGTTGTACCAATAGGTCAATTACTTACCAGGAAACACATTGTGTCTTTCTTAAAGTGTAATAGGGTTTTGCTTTCCCTGATTTGCTTAGTGCATTCTAAAATAGTTGAGTGCCACTGGGTAGCTTAGGGCCACTCTAGAAAGTATATGAGTTGTTTTACTAGGTCTGCATTGAGTTCTAAAAAGTAATGTTGCAAGGTGTATACTTGTAACAGGATGGGTTTATTATGCGATTTTGCGATTTCATAACCGAGTGTCACTTCATAATTAACAGGATCAACTACCCTTGAAATACTGATTGGATTCTAAAAGTATATCTAACCTGATCTTATTCCCCAAGATAATATTTTACTATCCTGAATGTATAACCTTAGGTTTGACTTACTCTGACATGCTTCTTGCTCCTCTAAATAAGGTTCTACATTTGTTTGCAGATCATAGGTATTGAATTGGGTTTTATCATTGTGTTTATATGACATTATAGTACTTACCCAAAAATTATCTTGGTCTACTTGTATTTAAATAAACCCTTTATTTTTTACAATAGCTGTGCCGGAAAAAACAGCAGGCTGCTGCCAGACCCATAAAGCCATTCCGCCTCCGTGATTGCCGGAATCACCGAGGCATTACAACCCCGGTGACCCGGTAATTCCGGAGGCGGAATTCTGTAAATCCAATAGGACTCCATGGGGATGGGGACCATTGAAACACTGGTTCCGTCTATGACAGAGCCAGTGTTTCCATGTCCGCCTGCAGGCGGGTGGTGTTAATCCTGTCAGGTCAGACCAGGCGGTAGTGACACCTCCTGCCTGCAGGTTTCTGAATCAGCCGGTCCGGAAAGAATTGTGGCGGCGGTTTTACTGCCACCGTTCTTTCCAGACCGGCAGGGTCGTAATGAGACCCATAGTGTTTCATTGTTTCTTTGGACCATATGTATGCTACAATTTCTTTGCATCAAGCTACAGCCCTCTCTCCCTCCTGGCCTGGCTGTTCTGTCCATGCTACCAAAACATTCTCAGGTGGTACAGCCTTATACTAAGAATGTAGCTTATGTACTGCCTCAGATATGGTTTTTATGAAGTCTGGTAGGAATTTTGAAAAACTGTCCTAAGAGTCGCCACCCCTTGGCCAACTAATTAAATTTGGGCTTTCCTTTGTCCCATACCCACACTTGTACCTAATGGGAGAACGTCCCCAAGTCCAGGTTCAAGTTAGCTCCTTGGGACCCCTGGTTGATGGACCTCTGCGGTTGCCTCCAGCAAGACAGTGCTCAAGCTTCAAAGGCTTGGAGTTGGAGCCAGTAGTTTCTAAAACCACACTATTCCTCAGTCCCCTTCTTCCCTTTATAGGTAGTACTCTGGGTCGTCCTTGCTTCTTGGCTTCTCACTGCTCTAATCTCCCTACCTAGGCCGCATGCCTGCTCCTATCTCCTTCACCTGCCTTCGGCGACACAACCCCTCCTACCTCCCTGCTCTGGTTATCGCCTGTTTCCACCTCCTGAAATTGCGCCACCTTCTCTGGTTACCTACTCCCTAAAACCTCTTAACCTCCTCCTTCACTTTTCACCTCCTCCCAATGCTACCGCCTCCAAACTCTCACAACCTCCTCCAGGTTGCCACCCATGCCTGATGTTACCTCCTCCTCCAAACTTTCCCATCGAACTTCCAACACTGCCATCTCCTTCAAGTCTTAACCTCCTCTTTCTCCTCCCGGCTCTTTGTCCCCCTCTCACCTCCAACAACCTCCTTTCCTCTGCAGTTACTGTAACGCTCTCCAAAATCATCCAACTGCCAGCCACCATCTGCTCCAACAACCCATACTACTGCACCGGGCTGTCTACCTTATATAGGGAGAGCCCCAGATAACCGTAGGTGGCATTCTGTACCTGTGTTTCCCAGACTTTAATCAATTTCCATCACATTAAACATCTACAATGTCTGTCTAACTACTACCCTAACTCCCCCCCCAGCCTAACCACATCTTATACCGCCTCTCTTTCACCAGTCTGTCGTAAACCATGCATTTAATAGGCACCCTTCAACCCTTTAGAGTCTCCTCCTTCCTTGGTTACCCTTCGCCTGGACATTACCAAGTCTTGCACCATCTGCTTCCAGGAGTCTAGGGTTATGTTCTTTTCATCTAGGCCACTACATGCTGCTTCCTGCCATACTACTGTTTCTGCCTTTAACCATTTCAGGAGATCTTTCCACCACAGGCTTATCTCAGGTCCTTTACATGTTTTCCATCCCATAGCAATTCTACATTTTGCCAATATGTCTGGTAAGTCCTTTAGTTTGCTCAGATGCTTCGCCCGCTTCGGCCGTACAAAAATACCTAGCATGCAAGCCACTGAGGAACTTGCATCTAATGTTATACCCATTTCAGCCAAGGTCTTCGCTATTTCCTCCCAAAAACACTGGATCACAGCACACACCCAGAACATGTATAATAAATCTGCATCCACCACTCCACATTTCAGACAAACCTGTTCCACCGTGTTACTAAACACTTGGCAATTTTCCATGGCGTCATATATGCTCTATGGGTGACATACAGTTGGCTCAACTGGAGCCTTGAATTTCTCAACACTTTTTTATGGTACATCAGAGCTCTGACCCAGGTCGCATCTGTCATTTGTTCGCCCAAGTCCTCCTCCCATTTGCTCCTGATTTGCGCCATCATCTCTATTGATCTGAACATTAACAGCTTGTATAACCGTGACACGAGCTTGTGTCCCCCTTCTGAAATATACAGTGTTTCTATGAAGTTATCTTCTTGTAAAGTCCCATCAGAAGTAGGTCATCTGTTTTGCACCCTCTGACTCAGTGCTGCGTGTGCGATATACTGTTCAGCGTGAATACCCGTTTCGGTAACCAGTGTGTTGAACTCCTTCAATTTACCTTCCTCTAGTAAGTTGCCTACCATTGCTACCCCCATTGGTTCCCAGCATTTTTTATCTGTAATCTGAGTTGTGAATCTTTGCTTTTTAGCGATACCAGTGTTTGGGGTTGAAAGACCTAATCAGAAATGTTCGAGGAAGAAAAAAAACTAAGATTATTTTTTTCGAAATAATCTTCGGTCTTTTCTATCCTGAACATTACTGACTTGCCCAAACCCCTACCAAAGTCTAAGTAGTTGGGTAGGGCTTTTGGATTTGGTCTTTTTGGACGAAACCATACCAGTGGCACCTGGGGGGAATATGGCATGTCCATCTCCAAGAAGTGGCCCATTCTCCGCCATGCCTCCCTACCCAGTTTCAAGAGCAACAGGGAGTCGGGGATGCATGCCTTACTAGTCCATACTACTTCCTTCAAAAAGAACAGGGCACAATGTGGTTGTAATAGCAGGGTGTCTGAAGTTTGTCCGACAGCCAATGTGTCACAAATTGTAACTGACACGCTAACAAGTAAGCCTTGAAGTGCAAGTGCAGAGCTCCATTTCCACCCTCAGTATATGGTTTTTGCAGTTTGGTAAGGGCCCTACAGCACCTCAAGCTGTGCCATAGGAAGCTGCGACATATTGCGTCTAGCCTTTTGAAGAAACTCCTGAGCATATTGTATGGTACATTTGTGAAGAAATTAAGTAATCTCGGTAACTCTTTTTCCTGGGGGTAGGATGACATAGCTGCCAACACGTCTCTCGAGCGCTCCCCCGGTTCTCCCTTTCTCTTGGGGCCCACCCGATGCACTCTGTCAATTTTGATAGCTTCCGCCTCCTCCACTGCCAGGATATCTCTGAAGACTTCCTGCAGCACCGTTTTGAGGCCCTTATCTTCCACCGTCTCTACCATGTCTTTAATGTTCATATTTGCCCTGCGGGACCTATTTTCAAGGTCCTCGCATTGCCGCTCTAGGTTTTGGGTGAGCCACACCAAATGTTCTTGTGTCTCGCTGTGCTGCTGTGCTTCCTCCTCTGCATTCTGGACTATTCTCTCCAGTGTATCTGTACGCTCTTCAAGTTTTGCTACATCTGTTCGCAGTTCCTGCACCGCCTGCTTCATGTCCTCTTGCAGCGTAGTAAATTGCTCTTGCACCATGGACATGAACTTGTTTCGTAGTTCCCTAAACCACGAGTGCATGTCCTCTTTTGAGGCCTATGTCGTCTGTGAGGAGGGTTGCCAGAGATCTTCCTGTATCTCGACTGATACCTTCCCTCTCGTATGCACCAGATTGTCCGCTGCCCACATTTGTGTCAGGCTGGCATCCTGCTTTGATGTCTGTAGTTGGACGCCCGAATTTCCCCCCTCCCCCCTTTTGCTTTGGACATCCTGCCAGACAGCCCTCTCCTCAACCAGCACCGCGGGGGGAGTCGCTTTTGTAATCACCTGCTTCGAGATACTTCCAGACCCTGGTGTGGGCTCAGCGCCCCAGGGCCTTCCTGGAGGGTGTCCATGTGACTCCACTCTTTGCTTGCTTGATCTCTACGGGGAGGAGGGTGGTTCCTGCACCCCTGGCTTATCCAGCTGCAGCGTCCTAGTTTTGCCCTTACGAGAGACTGCAGCCTCGTTACTTGTCTGGGTCCCACCAGGGGACTATCTGTCCGCTGCTCCTTTATCTCATCAAGAAGTCCCGTCTCCTCCTGTTGGTAATTCCCAGGTGTTGCTGATCCCCCTCTGGGCCTACCGTGATCTGGCCCCTTGAGCTGCTGTTGCCCCACTCTGAGGAGCGGGCTCCTGGACTGGCAACTAGCCTCCACTGATTCTGGGGTCCCCTCCTTAATGAGGTTGCATGCCCTCCACACCCTCACTGGAGGGCCTCTTCCTTCCGCTCTGATGCCCTCCAGTGCTATAGCCTCCCCCCTGCTGGGGAGATCCGCGTCCGCTCCTGAGGCCACACTTGATGCCGGAGGGTGGCCGTCCCGCCAAGGCTATGCCGTTGATCCCGTGGCGCCTCCTGGGGCGAGGAGTCCCGTGTCGATTCATAGGGTGGTGAGCCTCCCAGCTGCCCTAGGGGCTGCCTCTCCTGAAGATCCCCCTGTGGCCCGCGTAAGCAATAATCCCGGGGCGCGGTCCGGCCTCCTCACCTTCTCAAGCGCGATCTCCAGAGATCCAGCTGGGCCGCCCTCGTTGCGCCGTTCTGGCCCCTCTGCTACTGTCCTTTCCAGCTGGGGCCACCTGTCCACTCAACCCCCCCGTCTCTGCGCTCTTCTATGCCTCCAACCCGTCTGATTTCTTGCTTGCCTCTCCCGGCTCCTCTGTGGCCAGAGACCCTCTCCATCGTCAGACCTTCGGCGCGGCAGCCTCTTCTCCTCCGGCAGGCTTCTCCCGCGCGGTCTCCTCCACTGTGCCCTCTCCCCTCACCTACGGAGGGGCGCTTCTCCACCCAAAGTTAGGCGCGGCGCCACCTCTCCGCTGGAGGCAATCCTACTACCACCTGCAGTACTTCCCTCGGGATCCGCCCGTTCCGCTGATGGAATCCACGCCTAGCCGGGTGCAGTAATGGCGGCAACACCCGCTGATGCTCCTATGAATGGAATGCGGGGTGCCCAACCTTGCCTCATGCACCCCCGCTGCTGACCGCTTTTTCGCCGAAGCTCCTGGCCAGGAACTTTTGATTTCAAGCCCCAATGCCCCAATGCTTCGAGTATGTGCTTTATGGTCACGGCCCGGCGGAAGAGACCTCTACTTACGTCTCCTCGCCGTGGCTGCCATCTTGGAATCCCAACACCACCATCTTTAACAGCGCCACTCTTCCCATCAGCGAAAGTGGCAGTTTCCCCCGAAAAATCATGGATTGGGCCATTTTGTTCACTGCCTGCACCCTGTTCTGAAGGTGCTCGGTCTTTGGGTCATGATAAATGTTCACGCCCAAGTATCTAAATGTACCCATCTCCCATTTGATCGGCAGTGTTGGCAGCCTATCCAGGGCTGCTCCGCTGTGTCCCGCTAAGGGGAATAAACACGACTTCTGAGCGTTAATCGTGATACCCGACAGCGCCATGTACCACTCCAGCACATCTAGAGGAGGGTAGAGATTAGCGTGCTTTAAGGGGGTCATGATGCTGACTAAACTATTCATATGCACTCTGTGTGGCCAGGGGTTGCCTTGTGAATTATCCGGTCTGTGGACTCTCAAACGGTTTTGTGAACTGTGAGGATGAGTCTGTGGACCCTAGAGTCTGCTGACCTCTCAGAACTCTTGTTAGGAGGTTTTACAAAAGTCCTATCTGTGATAACACTTTAGAAAGCCTACCTTGGATGAACAAGGCAACACCGCTTAGGTTTAGCCTGAACTACCCAAAGGTTTTGTAGCTAGGGCTGAGCAGCCAGGCTTAGTCTAGGAGGGATGAGAGCTGGAGCGAGGCACACAGTACGCGGAGCATGCACTTAGCTCAAGGAAACACTTAAACACTAGCAGTTATATAAAAATAAATATTTATTTTATATACACTAAAGCTTGTAAGGTAAGTTAAGCTTAAGTAAGGTAAGTACTGTGAGGGGTCAATAATGCAAGGTGGACAGCTGCTTTATCAGACTTTGACATTTTATTTTAACAAATAAATGCAAACAAAACCTAACCAATCCTACTCTACCAGGGAATTCCCTACCTAGTCTAGAATCTAAGGGAAAATCTCCTAGCATGCATGAACTGTCCCTCACACTAAACAACAGAACAATCAAAATAAAACAAACAGCATAAATAAAAGATTACCAAAAAACCAGTGTCTTGTATCACTTCTACTTGTCCTGGGTAGATCTGGTTCCACCAGGAATGTCCAAAGTCAATTTCTCCCAAGGAAAAAGAAATCAGTTCACTCAAAAAAAAAAAAAAAACACTGGTAAAACTTTGTTTGCTGAAAAGAATCCCTTTCCAGGTTCCACAAAGAAAACCCCAACAATGGTATTCCTGGATAACCTTCTTCCAGGAAAGGGGGCGTGGCTAGGACGGCCGTGTAAAGGGACGTGCTCCGGAGGAGCTCCTTCGATCCTGTATGGATCCTGGGGAAAAAGTGCACGCACGGATGCCTGCCAGCGCTGTGAATTAACATCCGTGACCATGAAGGTGGGGGCCATACTCGCTGAACCTTTGCTGCATATGGGATATACGGACACAAAGTTATACCCATTTGTATAACTGCGGGCCCCGACTTGAAAAATGGAAACAAAATGACCACAGGAACAAAGGGATCATCGAGGGTCATGGGCGAGCTGCAGCAATAACTGACGGAAGGATCAGACGGTACCTGTAATGGATTTCAGGATCCTGTTTTAAGCAATAGACCTGAAGAGGCCGTGGTGTGGAGAAGCGGAGGAAAGAAGGCGGACTGCCCGGGCCACGCTTATGCTTTGCGAGCCGAGGGACAAGATCGAGACAGCAAGACGCCCGAAGAGGCATGCGCCCGAAGCCCGAATGCGCATAGATGGTAACTGACGAGACCCGCCGAGCGAACTCGCGGCTGATGCTGGGCCCGCAGTGAAGTCAGACCGAACTTGGAAGGTGCCCATGGAGTAACGCAGAGACCGGGGTAACGACACCGAGAGTGCGCAAGTACGTGGGTGGACACAGCCCACTCTAAGGGTGAGGCGAGCGACCAAGACATACATGGACATAGCCGCTACGGCCCTATACTGCCAAGAGTGGCCTGGTGCCACGCAGACCTTTGTGCGCGGGGAGGTGCAGCTGGCTTACGCCCCCCAGACAACACGGCAGGATGTCTAATAAAGTTGTTAGACCCAGGACCAAACAGCCCACGATGGAGGCCTACACCAAGACGCCCCCAGGTGCGGAGGGAGGCAAAAGCAAGGAGACCCCCACGACAGAGGCGGAGGCACCGGGCATGATACAGGAGGTGCTAGCAGCAATTGCAGACTTGAAAGTGGCCTGGGAGAGTAAACTGGGCCTGGCAATGAACAAACTGAAGGTGGGCCTGGACCTCAAGATTGGTGCGGTCCAAGAGGAAGTGAACCTGCTGAGACTGGACGTGCGGAGGATTGCGGAGCGCACCGGGAACTTGGAGAAGGAGATGGCCCCCAATACTGCGGCGTGCGCCGCACATGGATCGGAGCTACATGCCCTTGTGCAGCGGGTGGGCAACATGGAGGACAGAGCGGAGGAGGTGGAAGGGCGGGCCAGACGAAACATACGAATTGTTGGCTTTCCGGAAGGAATGGAGGGGCCCAACAGAATAGGTGGAAACCATGCTCCTGCAGGAGATAACTGGTGGGGTGCTGACCCAGGGGTTCACGGTTGAAAGGGCGCACAGGGCCTTGACAAGGAGACCGCCCCCAGGAACCGCCCCCCCCCCCGCGACCGCTGATCGCAAAAATTCTGAACTATCTACACGGGAGAAGATACTAAAATTTTTTCGGAAGGGAGGAACGATCGAAAGGGGGTCGGCAAAAATCACGGCATATCCGGACTATACGCTGCACGTACAGCGTAGCAGGATGAACTTTGGGTCGGTGAAAAGAAGATTAAAAGAAGCAGGCCATCGTTATATGTTGCTTTACCCAGCCACGTTGAAAGTGTTTTACAAGAACAAATCCCTGTTCTTTGAGACGCCGAAGGATGCGATGGAATGGCTGGATATGCAGGGCCGCCCTCAGGAACCGGATATCCAGATGGGGACTGCAGAAGATAAGTAGCACGCAGCTATGTCCTCCTCTGGGACATGGCTAGGACATTGGGACTTGAACATAGAGTTGAATTAAGCTTGTGGGGAGTGCGCTGCAAGATAGGCTGCCGGGATCCGCTGGGCGCAACAACCCTAAATAGGTAAGTGGGAGCACCTAGGAGGCATCCCTTGAACCCATTAGTAGTACACCTAGTTAGGTTACTGTTAGATCGGTGACGCCCTGCGGGGTCCTAGTCCTCGGACGCTAGATAGGACCAGACGCGGGTGGGGCTGAGATCCAGGGATGGAGCTGGGCATTTGTTGGGGTAGGGTAGGGTGGGGGGAGGGGTTGGGTTGTGTGCAGTGGGGTGGAGTTGGGGTACAGGGGAGGGGAATTGTTGAGGCTGGGAAGGGTAAGAGTCGGTAAACGGGCCATCACGGGAAGCATCGGAGGGAGGAGTGGATTGGGAGGACACCAATTAGATGGCATTGGGTAATCTTAGAGTGGCGACTTGGAATGTGCGGGGCCTAAACAGTTACTTAAAACGCAACAAAGTGATGCTGTATCTAAAAAGGATGCGTATTGATATAGCCTTGCTACAAGAGACCCACTTCACGAAGGAGAAACTGGAGGTGGTCAGGAGAAAATGGAGGGGCAGTGTCATGGGGGCCACGTATTCGACATATGCAAGAGGGGTGGTCACATGGGTGGCACCGCACGTGCCGTTCCAGGTGCTCAGTTCAACAATAGACCCAGAGGGCAGAATGGTGGTGGTAACGGGACTCCTGGAGAACAGAAAGGTGCACATTATCAATTTGTACGCCCCTAACCATGATACGACGGCTTACTTTAGGTCCCTATACAGTAAGATTAGCCCCCTGGTGGGTGGCGCGATAGTGTGGGGAGGGGACTTTAATTGTACCCTCAATCCTAGAATAGACAGGTCAGATGGCAAATCAGGGAAGCCAGCGCCAGCGGCTAAAGCGCTGGGGACAATGTTGGAAGACCTAGGCCTAGTGGATGTTTGGAGGAAGCTGCATCCATTGGATAGACAATACTCGCACTACGCAGCACCACATGACTTGCACAGGAGGCTAGACTATGTGTTTGCAGCTGCCGAGATATTGGGAGAAATGATGGGAGTGGAATATAAGGCTCGGGTATTATCCGATCACTCGTCTTTGGTCGTAGAGTGGCGATATCAACCCCCCCAGGGCGCGCATCCCGACATGGAGACTCAGAACTGAGGCGTTAAAAGATGTGGGGTTTCGAGAGGACCTGAGGAAGGCCATCAAGGAATATTTTGAAACTAGCACGGGCAGTGTACGCTCTGTGGGTACAGTATGGGAGGCATTTAAGGTGGTGGTGTGGGGGGGTCGCTATATCAAAATCTAAAGTGCTCCAAGGGGCATTGAACAGGAACTTCAGGAATCAGAAAGCGAGCTGGAGGGTCTTATGCAAAATGAGGAGACTACACGGGAGAACAGTGCCAAGATAAAAGACTTATTTAACCTGCAGTGGACTCTGGGATAGATTATGCAAATTAAATTACAAGAAATACACAGAGAGGCTACATGCAGGGGGGGATAAGCCGGGTAGATTGCTGGCCTGGCTGTACAAGAGCAAGAACCCCCGGTCAGTGATTAGAGAGATCAGGGATGCGGAAGGGAGGAGCTCCTCAAGTAGTATAGACAACTATATGGGGACGCAGGGGAGGATACGAACCAAGACATACTGGGAACAATAGATGATATAGGGCTGCCCATCCTGGATGACCTAGAACGGGCGGATCTGGATGCCCCTGTTACCTCGGACGAACTGGATGTGGTGATCCAACATCTGCCCGCATGTAAAGCGCCTGGGTCAGATGGGTTGTCTAGCGAGTTTTACAAGACATATAAGCAGGAGCTACTCCAGATGTTGCTTGACATGTTTAATGGAGCCTACGAGCTGGGGGAACTGCCACCGTCCCTCCGCGAGGCAGTGATCATCCCACTTCTGAAACCAGGGAAGTCGGCCATGGAGTGCAGGTCCTATAGACCCTTGTCCATGCTCAATCAGGACAGTAAAATACTCACGGCAGTGCTAGCCAATAGGCTAAAGAGGGTGATTGGTAAGTTGATACACCCAGATCAGACGGGCTATGTCCCTGATAGGAACATCACAGACAACCATAGGAGGCTACACCATATCATTGATTACACCGGGGAGGACACGGGCGAGTTGGCTATCGTGTCGCTAGAAGCGGTCAAAGCCTTTGCCTTGGTGCGGTGGCCATGGTTGAAAGCGTCCCTGAAAGGCTACGGAATGGGACCTGGATACATCAGGTGGGTTCAGATGTTATATAGCACCCCAGTAGCGAGAGTTAAAACGGGATCCACAATTTCAGACAAATGGCAACTCAGCAGAGGGACCTGACAGGGATGCCCCTGGTCACCCATGTTATACATACTGGCACTAGAGCCGATGGCAATATGCCTTCGACAACAATACAGGGAGGTGGGGATTCGTACGATAAGTGGCATGCACCTGATATCGCTCTATGCAGATGACATGCTCCTCTATTTGCGCTACCCGGAGGAAAACCTGCAATATGTATTGGAGGTGATGGATCGTTATGCCACCCTCTCGGGCATATCAGTGAACCCCAGGAAGTCTAGTTTGTTCCCCTTGGGAAGGTTTAAGAGTGTCCCATTGGAGAGGCTGCCTATCCTGCAAATACCCTGGCAACCTGAGACATTTAGGTATCTGGGAGTAAACATTTATCACAGGATAGAAACAGAGCTTGAACATAACACAGAGAAAGCGATCGAGGGAGTTAAGAATAGTATGGTGTTCTGGTCTAGATTACCCCTATCTATGATGGGGAGAGCAGCTCTGCTCAAAATGGTGGTTTTGCCCAGACTCTTACATTTTTTTGTAAATGTCCTGTATTTGATTCCTAGAAGCTTTTTCAAGAGACTTCATGGTATGTGCAGGAGCTTCATATGGGGCAAATCCAGGAACAGAGTAGCCCTGCGGAAACTACAGAACTCGTGTGACGGGGGGGCATAAACCTGCCGAACTTTGAGCTTTATTATCTGGCAGGGCAGCTATTGTTTGTGGCCAGGTGGTTGTCGTCAGAGGACTCGGCAGAAGCTAGACATTTGCAGGGCGACTTGGCTCCATACTTTCTGAGAGAGACGGTGTGGCTACAAAAGAGAAAACTGGTGGGAAGAGGAAGACTATTGGAGCTGGGTTGGGAGGTCTGACGCAGGACGTGGAGAACAGTGGGTGATCCGGATCCGCTCTCCCAGCAGGTTCCGCTGGTGGCGCTGTGCGGAAACGACTCCCAATTGCTTGAGGTAGTCTGTAGATACTGGGAACTGATGGGCTTGGCCACCCTCGGGGATATACGGCAGGAAGGGAAGGTATTGGAATGCCAGAGTTTGCAGGAGGAGACAGGGGTGCATAGAGGCCAATATATAACTTACACCAGACTCACGAAACGGGTCAGGGAGAGGTTGCCTGAGACGGTGTTGGCGGAAGAACCTGATGCCGCCCTGGAAACGATGTACGATGTCTCAGAGGGCGGGCACGAAATATCCAGGGTATACAAGCTCCTGAGAGCAAAGGCTGGGAAGGAGCTGGTTCAACTGAGGCAGGACTGGGAGGAGGAGGTAGGAGGACCCATGACAGAGGGGCAATGGGAGAGAGCTTGAAAGTACCATAAAAAGGTGTCCCGAAATGCGAGACTCCAACAGATCCAGTTGTATGTCACACATAGGGCTTATCTGACCCCCGGGAAAATAGCCAGGTTTGGAGGCTCGGCCACACAGAAATGTCCCAGATGCGGGGAGGTGGAAGCGGGTTTGCTACACATGTTCTGGGCCTGTCCCGAGGTGCACAGATTCTGGGACGAAATAAAGACTAAGATGGCCGGTGGGGGAGTGGTGCTAGATGTGGGGTCGGCTTGGGCATGCATGCTCGGGATTTTTCCCAGGCCACGCAATCTAAAGCACCTAAGCAAGATGAAGGACCTGGCTTATATCCTGGCCAAGCGTAGGATCGCAATGGGCTGGAAGGCGGCCCACAGACCCAGGGTGGAGAAATGGTGGGCGGACCTCCTGAGATGGGCGGAAGCAGAATCAGTAGTATGGTTTGAAGCTGTTACCAGGGGGGGTGAGGAGGAAGTGGGCCCCCTGATAGCCTGGCGACAATTAGTGACCTCTATGGTAAACCCCCACCAGGTTAACTATCAAACAGAAGACTCAGACAAGTCTACAAGCACTGCGATTCCCGAAAACGCTCCTGTAGATGACATGGATGAGCCGGCTCAAGTTTATGGGGTGGGAGGGGAGAGGACGGAGAATAACACTGCATAATGTGACAGTTTGGTATTGATTATGTACGTCCCGAAAAGCTGTATTGTTTGTTGGTTTTGTTTCTTTAAAATAATAAAAATCATTTTTTTTAAAAAACCTTCTTCCAGGAAAGAATGGATAGAGTTCAGAACAAAAGTACCACTTCTGCTTAATAACAACTGCTCTTCTTGTAATCTCTGCAGCATCTTGAATACAATTTGTCAGGATGCTTCTTCTTAGGGATTGCTCTGCTCTTAGCAACTCCCTTCTGCCAATGATACTGTAAGAGCATGCTCCTTTGCCTCACAGTCTACTAATGCATCTACTACATTCAAATAATAATTTTCCGACAACATTACAGACGACCATAGTTCTACTGCTTCTGTTGCAACTTGCAACTTGTAATATATTTAGGCAACAAACATGACTCTTCAACCTGTTCGAGGCTACCACTTTTTCTGACAGCCTCTAACATACCGCTGGTGCATTTTAATATTAACTTTGCTCCGGTAGGTTTTATTTGCCAGAACTTTAATATAACTTCCTTCTCGTGTCTTTCTCTACACTCCTAACCCAGGTCAGGGATCCTTTGTTCGTCCTTTTGGTGGGCTTCTGCCAAGAAGCCCTCCTTTCGGCACCACTGAGTCTGGGGTGGGTCCATTGTGTGGGAGGGAGGGTAGGACCCCTGGACAGGGTTGCCTCAGCAACCCATGTCGCACTCTATCCTGATAGTCTGGAGGGTCTCCCGCCAAGATGACCACTCCACTGTGTGAGTGACAGCTAGGCTGTTTGAATGGGGATTTTTTTTGCATAAAAGCAGGGTCCTGAGGACTGGAAGAGCAAGACGTCGCCACTGGAACTAAGAAGCCAAAGAGGAGAGAAGCCAAACACATCTGCAACGACTGAACCGCCGGTGAAGCCCTGCTGCAGCGTCTCACCTCTTTTCTCCACACGACGAGAGAAGATCTTCACCTGCAAGAGCCTTCTTCCCTTGAGCTGGTGGGGCCAACCAGTTTGCAAATCGCCTTCCCGGACCTGCCTTGGTCGAATCTCCCGTACCCTGTACTCGGAGGCTGGATATCCAGGCACCAGTCCACCCGGACTGCGATTTAAAGGAGTGTACCTTTTATTCGTTGGGCAGCACCGCGGCTGGTTTCATCCCTGGGTAGTGCAGTAACTCGAACCTTCCTCCACGACGAGAGCCGCTCTTCCTCTGTGGATCGCCCGAACTACAGGAACTATCAGGAGCAACCGCTACCGCAGGAGCCACTTCTTCACTTAAAGGTACAATGTTCCGCCAGGCCGCCCTTTCTTCGCGGTAGCACTAAAGGTGTTTTAAATCCTTTACCTACCTGTTGGGTTGGCCGCCCCTCTCTCTTAACATTGTCTTTTCAACTTCTGCATCCACCTTTTCAAATTCGTTAACCAAAGACTTGACTGCAGCTACGAGAACATTTTGCTCCTGGGCCCTTGCCCTGTACCACTGACTCTGGCACAGGCCTACTGACTCTGGCACCTCTGTTAGATCTGCTTTCTTTAGAAAACTGTGTTGTTGGACCCATTTCTTTCAACTACCCTCTCCTTCCCATTGCCGAACCTTGTGAAATGCTATTTTGCTCAGTTTTCATTTAAGTATTGCTTATACTGATGCACTGCCTTGCTTAAGCTGGTTCACAAACTGATGGGAAGTGTTGCTAGGGTGTGTAAGGAACTGTTAACATATAACTTGTGCTTTCCCTCCCTCGTGAAGGATTGTTAGAGGATCCCTTGTGTGTAGTTGTCACTGCCGTTTTGCTCAGTTTTCACTCTGGTTCACTTGATCTACAATTTAACTTGGGAGTGTGTATATTTTTCTTTTGACTTAATTTAACTTGCTTGATGACTGTGATACAAGTGTTTGATTAGAAGTGTATAAAATAAATATATATCTACTTTTTAAATACAAAGCTTTGGTCAGTGTTTCCTTGTTCCATAGCCTAGTGGGCCTATTGTGTAAACCCTGAATACTGCTCATCTCCGTCTTGAGATAAGTCTGACTGTTCAGCCACAGCTACCAACTAAATCTTTGTGGTACAGACTGATACTAAAGGGGATTTATTGCCCTCACCTGTAGTCCTAATCTTGTGTAGTGCTCCCTAAGGGAACAGGATTCTGCCTAACACTCCCGCCTTGGTGGTCAAAAACGTAGGAGCCAAGTTGTCTGCTTCCCTTTCCCTGTTATCGCAAGTGAATGCGATTTGCCAAGCCGTCCACTTTAAGCTGCAAGTTGTTTGGAAAGTATTGCCCTTCCTCCCTTCTTCTCTCAGTCCGGTGGTTGTCTCTTCCCTGATTTCAGGGTCGCTGGACTACTGTAATTCCCTCCATTGGGCTGAACCGGACTATCTTGTCCATCGTTTGAAAGTCCTTTAGAACTCTGTGGCCCACCTGGCCTTGGGGGTCTCACGGCATACCTCTGTTTCTGCTACCATTAAAGCTCTACACTGGCTGCCAGTCGCTAGTCAGGTTAACTTCAAGGCCCTTTGCATTGTGCATAGGGCCTTTTATAAAACTGGGTTGGAATACCTGCAAGAATAATGCTGTTATGTTCCTGCGCGCTCACTTCGCTCTGCTTCTAGGCTGAGCATCTCTGTCCCTCAGGTCAAGTGCCCCCGTGAGGGGGGTCCGCTTTTTTTCAGTCTGTGTAGCGTGGCTGTGGAACACGCTCTCACTTCTCATCCGTGGTACTCAGAATCATGTTGCATTTAGGCAACTGCTGAAGACGTACCTCTTTTCGTTACGACTGCCTGCATAAGTTATTCCGGTCTGCTGTCTCTTTTCGTGGTTTTTGCCTTAGCGCCTTGATGCCCTAGCTGGTATATGTTACGCTTTACAAATATTCATAACAAAGATCAGTTCTTTTAACAAGCACCCAACTCCCTTCCTCAGCTTCATGTACACCTTCTTGTTTCCAGTAGTTACCCCAAAGCTGTATTGCCACTTTTGTAGCCTTGGATAACCCTGTCACCCTTGCGCCGGAGGACTCTGGATTTATAACAGTTTTCAACAACCTTAAAGCAATGGTGTTCAGTTCCTTGGGCTGTTTCACATTAGAAAGGCTTTGTCTACTGGCTTGGGCAATGTTTGTTCTTTTCATGACTTCAGCAACTTCTACGACTTCTAAATAAGTGTTCTGAATGTTACAAGAGGCACGTGATTTCACTTTGATGACAAACATCCTCTTAAATGTGTGCGTTCCCTTTTATTCTGGCAACGTTATGCTTTAATAGGAAATACAATTTCATACGTGCAAGTACTGCTTCATAAAAGCTTATCAGCAACATTCTCCTACTTAATAGGAGACACTCGACCGTTCTGCAACAGTCCAAATATAACAATGGGGAAAAGAAAGGCTTTTCTTCATGCGAGCACTTTATCTTTGGTAAAACAAGCATGCAATACAATTCCCTTGTCATAGTGACATCCCACAGCTGCAAACATCTTTACTCACTAGCATCAATTAAGCTGATGACAGGTACTGAGGTATTTCTGATGGTTTGGAGAACAGAACTGTACTCACCAGCTCCACAATCACAGCTGTTGCGGGCTGCTTCTACTTACCATCTTTATTTCTTCTGCTACCACTGCTACAGATACTCTTGGAACCCACACCCGTCTACAAACAGGTGCCTTGGTTCCTGCCTTGATGGAGTTTTTCTTTTTCCAGTTTCCTGCAGTTTGCTTCTGCACACAGACCTCAGGTGGATGCACATCAATTAGGCGCACCTGGAAAGACCGCCAGTTCTCCTCAGACTCTTCCAATGCAGCCACAGCCAAACAGGGTGTGTGAGCACAGGACCAACTCAGAGCCTGCAGGTGAAAACTGCTCTTCCTTTTCTCCAGCATCCTTTCTGTGGTCACACTCCCTAAAGAACTGCCAGCCTCGTGCTCTGCTTCTTCTGCTACTGCTGCCAACCTTCCATCTCCTGCTCCTTCTATATCCCTCGGGTGGGTTAATTAGCTTTATATGCAGGCCCTTATAGTAAATGGCCCGACCTTTCAAAAATCTATTAAGCCGACCTGCCTGTCCTTGGCCTCTACATGCCTCTTCAGCCCTCTTCTTCACAGTCCCTGAGGGACTCTGGGACATTTAGTCAATTTATGTGAAATTCGGTTTTCTTACTTCTTTAGAATGGCAAAAGGCCATTAGAACAGTGGGGTCACAGGGAAAGTTAAAAAGGGCTTCCTCCCAGTCTTTCTGGTATAATTCCCCCCGCCCCTCCATCTGATCCTCCTGCAGTACACCACCCCCAGGGTCGGGATCAGAGTGTGCCTGCCTTCCCCTGGCCACATGGGAAGGGTCCCGAACTAGGTTCTTGGGGTGAATCCCATTGGATTCTCCGAAGTACTATCACACAGTGGCATTAAACACAGAAGATATATGCAATATCAAAAGGATAAAATATTCTTTAGAACACTTTTAAATGAACACACAAGTGGTATAAACTTCTCAAACAGGTATGTAAACTGTAGACCAACTTGTATACTTTAGCTAACCCCTGTTTAACCAAATCTTAGGAAGTCCAGCCCTATTCTAGGTGATCCCAGAGCCAAGGGGGTGCAGTGACCAAGGGTTAAAAGCAGGTAAGCAGCAAACAAGGCAGAGTCTATGAAGAGTTCTTCAGGTGTACAGATAAGCAGCAGAGGTTTTCTTTGGTAAAGAACACAATGTGTTGTACATCCCAATGTAGCTCAATGTAGTCCTGGGAGGGGATGCAAGTAACAGATTAACTGCAACCCTCCGAAAGCACAGCAACAACAAAGCAGGCCCCAGGTAAGTACTAGCGGCTGAACAGTACCTTAGAAGTCAAGATGCGTGTGCAACAGGATGGTCCCCAGGGAGAACCATCAGTAGACACCAGTTTGGGCTTCTTGATCGTGGCGACTAAAGAAAAGAATATGCAATGGATCTGATGGTTGCTCTCGAGTAGTTTGTCGCCCAGCAGTAGAGCTTCGCAGCACTGGCTCATTGGCGCCTTTCTCAAGGCTCTGTTAAAGGATGGTTTTCTTGCGGTAGACTTTGCTCCAGTTCTCGGTCTTTGTCTCAGCTGAGGGGACTGACGAGCGGGATCCAGCCTCTGGAGTTCCAAGAAAATGCCTGCAAAGAATCAGGCGAAACCGCGCTTTGGTTAACATTGCACCACAAAATGGCACAGGACCCCCGGTGCTAGTGAATTGCGGGCTGTGGAGGTCCAGGGGGGTGCAAAATGCATTTGGTGTTGTGACTAGTCAGGCCCACCAGTCCAAAAGGAGGACATTGTTAACTTTGGGCATTCCCTGCGGCACAGAGGTTGAGGTCGGGATGGCCGCGGTTACTCAGACGGCTCTGGCGGTCGCTGGAAGTGGCTGCAGACATCCTCCTCAGATTTTCAGCTCCGGTGGTTGACCGAGTTTCTGCTCGGGTGACCTCGTCTTTTATAAAGGAAAACTGTCTGAAACCACCAATCACCAGATGTGCATTCATTCCAACTTGGGGGGTGGCTGTCCAATGGGGACAACCAGTCTCCCAGCACAAACTGGCTCCATGCAGGCACACTGCAGGGCAAAGACAAGGGGAGTTTCAGTCACCTCCACCACTACATGTCCTTTCAGGCACTCAGAGTGTCTTGGTGGGTGTTCCAAGAGAAGCCCACCAAAGACAAAAGACCCAGGAAGAATGCCGCTCAAGTAAGAACAGGTCATCATGAACAGGGCTTAAAAAGTACAGCCACCAATTTAGGCAATGGTAACCCTAGTGACCCCTGTCACAGCTGCGATGGAAGCCTGCGACAAAAGTCCACAAAAGTTGTTCAAAAAGATACACTGCCACCAGCCTGTCAGATGAACTTGTAACAGTAACTAAAAGTTACGGCAATAGTGAGAAAAGGGAGACAATGTTGCTCCTCAGCATGCCACATAAGGTGGGGTGTGATCTCACAAAATAAAATACAGGAGGGACAAAAAGTGACCCCCTACCCGGTTAACACAGATAAAATAAAAATGGAAGCTCTAAGAACTCCCAGCAAAACTGCACAGAAAGTGCTGTGTGCTGCAATAGGAAAAGGTAGATGCCAGAAAAGTTGGAGGAAAGCATAACTCAATTAAGAAGTACCAACAAAAGGTAGAAAGGGTTCTCAGGGTCAGAGTAAAAGGCTGAGTGAGTGTTGAAAAAGTTTTCCACTCACTCAGGAGTATCAGTCCAAAAATCCAATAGTCCAGCAAAAATGCTCGGGGGACTCAAAGTGGATTGAATTTCACTCAAAAAGTAAAATCTTCGTAACAACTCTAGAGATGTGTTTAGGACACTGCAAGACCACAGAGAGTCTGTCAGACATGTCCCTTTGTGGGCCCCGTACAGGTGTGGAGTTTTACGGTACCCCCACGATGGGAATGTATGCCAAGTAACGTGAAATGAGGGAACGTGACTCATGCATCCTTCCCATAATTCCCATACACCCGGACCAATTGTCCACTAGCTCAGAGAGGCACCAGAGGTACTCTTCTGGTGGTCCACAGAGCCAGGCAAGGGACTTAGTCACACTCATCCTCTCCTTTGTCTAGACTCTGAGGCATCACTTTAAGGCAACAAACACTTTGACCAGCATACCTTTTTTCAAAACGTAAGCCTGGGTCCAACGTATGGTCCTCTGATCCAGTCAGCTGTCGGCTTCCCAGACCTCCATCTTTTCACTGTACTACAAATTTTCCTCCTGGGCCAATGGCCCATAGAACATAGGATATCAATATAATTCATATGATTCAGTCCCTCTTCAAAATTGCGGCACCCATAAGTAATCCTAAACCTGGTGGGTGTCACATTTTCTGTATTATCCAAAGCAATAGAATGTCCCTTGAATGTATTCCCTCCCCTTAGTCTCCCTCCCTCAAATAATGCATTGGAGTTACTAAACATTTAAGACCTTAAGAAATCTCCCATGATAACCATGTTTTTTGAAGAGCTAGTAGTTCAGTTACATGCACTAGCTTCAAGGACGTAGTTGCCTCCTATCAACTACCGTCTAGTGCTCCTCTAAAGCACAGACAGTTCTTACAGCTCCACCTGTTTTTCTCCACTGCTGTCAGATCTAAAGTCAGCTTTTTTTGTATCCTGTATTGTGCATTTGGCGGGGGCGTGGCTAGCAAGCCATGTGAGAGGCTGGAGGACATGGAAGCTCCCGCAGATCCGTTTGCATATTGAAAATGCCTGCCGGCAATTCACATGAAAATGCCATCTAATCGAGGTTCCAGGTACAGGAGGACAAGCGGCATATAATGTGCCACGTCGTGCTGAGAATCGACCTCCAAGGATAAAGAAAATTGCGAGCTTGATGATACGAAACCCCGGAGGCAGCTCACCTAAAATGGCTGCTCCAGAGAACAAAGGAGGCAGAAGAAACGAAACTCAGGCGAGCACCGGTTAAGACGGAAAGCGGAAAGAACTCGCCTGCCGCGGAGAAGGATACCAGCGGATGCCTGTGCATGAAAATGTGTTACATAGATGTGATCCGTGCCGCCGGAGGAAGGGAGTAACACGGACTTGTGTGTTGACAGTTCAGGCTGTGGAAGAAGGGAGGTCCGGGAGACCGCCGCTTGATTCACCCATCTGCTGGTGGTAAGGACTCGGCGAAAAACTAGAAACGCCATCAGCCCTGGCCCACTGCCACTACGCAGCAGAACACAAGCGGCCCCACACGGAGACGCGATCCAGGCCACCGGGAGAATAATGAGACATGGTCTTGTGTGCTGACAGTTAGCGCTGCGGATGGAAAGAGGTCTGTAAGACCGCCGCCTGATCCACCCTCCAGCTAATGGTAAGGACGCGGTGGAGAACGAGAAACGCCGCCAGCCCCAAGCCACCGCAGATACGTGGCAGGATATAACCGGCCCATACGAAGACTAGAAACAAGCAATTGTGAGGGCAGGGGACGGCAGTGTGAACAGAAAGAAGCCGTGAGTAATGCAGAGATACGTAGCGCTGGGCGCGGACCAAACTTTGCCGCAAGCAGCATACATCCAGCATGGGACATAGAGTAGAGAGGACCCGACGACGCGCAAGTCCAGGAAGCCCGGGAGCGGTGAAACCAAACCAAGGGACCCAGCAGACAACAATCAGGAATCTGCACCAAGCCACTAAACGGTGCAGCTAACAGCTACTGTGTGTCCAGGAAGGGCTGGCCAACAGATCAGACATTGGGAAGTGCTATGCAGACAAACAAGGAAGGGTAGCCCCAACGGAAACACCACGTATGACCTGAAGCAAGAAAGAGCGTGGACAGCAAACAATGGAGAGGCCCTAAAAGAGAAGGTGCAGATAATAAGTGCCATACCCCCCAGGAGGGGAAACAGGCCAGGTGCCAGAATCCAGACTTGGCACACCAACATAGTGCATCCAGAAAAAACATTACAGCTTAGCCCATGTAGCGGCACTGCAAACCAACAAAGGGCTGTCAAGCTGTTGCAGGGCATCGCAAGGCATCACACAAGGCTGTCACGACCCTTGACCCCAAAACCCCACTGGCATGCCCAGATGTCATGTAGGGCTTGGACTCGAGGTTCAATTGGGGCCTCAGTGGGCCTTGCACCATCTTCATGGACTTTCCTGGAGTCAGTCCTGGCGCTTTGGCGCCAGGCTCATGTTCAGGATGAGAAATCTCCTTGAAGGGACTACTTTTTCTTTGAAGGCCTGCAGCCAACATGGAGGCACCCACACAGTCTAGTTCCTAGAACCAGACTGTGCGGTGCAGTGTTTTAGGGTGTGGTAGCCCAGACTACTTTACCTGGACTACTTTACTAGAGGGCTATATAAACCACACCCAAGTTACAGAACGTGCTTCGCGTTATTCTACAGCCAACAGCATGACGCTCATCGTGTCCAGTGACCTGATACCGGTGATCCTTGAACAGCGGACCTGCCGAGTAGACAAAGAACATTATTATCAGTCTCTACTTGCCTGCGAATTCCATCCTGCCTCTGCCCGTCGATTATCCATCCTTCTGCTGCTCGTGTCATCCTTCCAGTCAGCAGCATCATCGGGACACCACGAACGCACCGGAACGAAGCACCTGGAGGGAGAGAGAAAGACAACATTAAAACAAGCTACTCACGGCACTTGGCACAGTCATCACGAAAACCTCACCTGGTTGGGCATTTCTAGGCCGGCATCGTTCCGGAACTCTTTACATGCCAGGAAAGACCATCGCTACCTGAAAAGGAAGAACGAAACAGGTTAGCAAGTAAAACACATAACAGTGCCGCACTTCGCGCATTACCTACCAATTCGTTGTATGCTCCTGCGTCCTCCATTCTGGCAGGAGCCGGATCCAAGTTGCGCATTCACCGAACCTCTGTGCACCTAAGGGGGAATAAAGAAAAGACATTAAATTACAAGAAAGGAAGGCAAGGACATATAAAGCCTGCTGCATTCAGACTTACCTCCCTTAAAAGACACTTGAATGGGCTCGCACCAGTGAAGTTAACTACGTCGCCCAAGCCCGCAGAAGACTACGCACCCCTGCACAGAAGGCAGGGCGGAGAGCACGCCAGACATCACGACAAGGTGAGGAGAGGGCCATTGGGTCGAACCCAGGTGCAGATGGCGGGAGACTGAATCTGATCCTAAATTCAGTCCTCCTGTGCTTTCAGGCCCAACTTTCATCAAAGGGACCATTCGGGATCGGGAAGGGTCCAGGGCGAATCCAACAACCAGGGATGAGGGGCGTCCCCGTGGATACCAGGTGAGCGTAACAAGACTACACAGAGAGGTTATTCATAATCCCCAAACAAAGAGGAAACGGCTCACTACAGGTCAGGCGTTATAAAGAGGACCTGCCTGTAACGCTCACCTGATTCCCGCAGAGGCGCCGGTCTTGACTGGGTGAATGCCGTATCTTCAAAGGTGCTGTGTAACACACGGTTGGCTCTTTGGGCTGGACCTCTGTGCACTGTATGTCTGACTCGAAGAGTAAGATGTCTGCAGCTAGAAAATATGGGATTAATGAACTGGGGTTATTGGGTGCCTCTCTCCTCTTCCCTTTCTCTTCTCCTGTAGAACCCCAAAGGTTAACGCCCTCACCTTAGGTAAGTGAACGCCGAGCTCTCCATCTGCCTCGGGGCAGGGTGCCGTAACCAGTTTCTTCACTGGATAAGGGTGCAGGCCTCTTGACCTCAGAGGACTGCTGTCCGTCGTTAACTGCACGAACGGTAAGTTCTGGGCACTTCAAATGTCTTAAAAGTCTTTTGTAATGATATCTCTTGTTTTGCAGGGTTCCGGCGATGGCGGATGGCGGGCTGATGAGAGTTGAGGATCGAACCCGCTTGAGGAATAGAAGCGCCTGGAAGCACGTAAGAAAGCGCTTGTAGCCTGCTTCACGATGCGCACTAACTGTCCCTTTTATCTTGCAGGTACAAGTTCGGAGCTTTAGAGAAGCTGAAGGGTGCTGGAATACCCACTGGATTCGGTGTGGGAAGGAGTAATGGCACGTGAGTAAATAAGTTGCCCAATGTCTATAAACGCACCTTCTTTTGTCTTTCAGATGCGGGATGCAGCGCCGAAGGGCTCCGGAGCGTGTGAAGAGCTGGTAAGCTTTTGTCTTTCAGATGCCGGAATGCAGTGCGAAGACCTCCGGAGCATGCGAAGAGTAGGTAAGCCTTTGTCTTTCAGATGCCGGAATGCAGCGCGAGGCGTTGGTAACAGCCGATGGACCAGGTAAGAGATGCGCTGCCACTGAAGACCGTAGTGCTAACCTGTTCTTTCTTTGTCTTTACAGGTGCTGCTGAAGACTGGATTCCAGGATGGTAAGCCTTTATTCCCTTAGGCCCAGGATCAGAAGCAGAAGACACGATGAGCGTTCTGCTGCAGAGAATGCAGAATAACGCAAAGCAAGATTCATTCATCGGGTGTGGTTTAAATAGCCTCCTGTAGTGCTTAGGTGTCTCCTTCCACAGCCTCGCCTAGGTAAGAAAAGAGTTCCTGCTTTCCAGAAGAGTTCCAGTGTTCTGAACCTAGGGAGTGGCTCCTGCCCCACCCAACAGGAAAAGTAGTCCCAAACAGAAGAGTACCAGGGGCTCAACTGGCAGGTAAGTAAGCAGCATGGTCTGCTGCAGGTAAGTCCACCCAAGCATTATGATCCCGGCGCTTCCAGCGCTGGGACTGGGCATCTTTATGAGCCTGGTGCCACTGGCGCCAGGACAGGGTCCAAAAGGTCCCAATTGGGACTGGCTGGCACTCGGAACCGGGGTTATGGGTCTGCTTCCAAGGGAGTCGGGCAAGTCCTGATCTTTTGGAAACAGAGATCATGGCAGCACCCCCCCCTCAAGGCCCCTCCCAAACCGGGCTTCTCCGGGGGTTTGGGCTTGTTAGGAAATGTTCGATGAAATCTTTTGATTAGACGAGGCGCGTGGACATATTCTGCAGGTTCCCAGGATCTTTCTTGGGGACCGTAGCCTTTCCAGTCAATCAGGTAAAATAGTTTAGATTTGGAGATCTTGGAATCCAGGATGCTTTTGACTTCAAACTCGAGTTCTCCATCAACTAGAATAGGTTTTGGAGATTTAGTTAGTCGGGTTTGAGGTTGCACGGGTTTTAATAGAGAGACGTGGAAGACCGGATGTATCTTCATGTGAGGGGGCAAGTCCAACTTGACCGCTACTGGATTTACTATGGTAGTGATGGAATAGGGACCAAGGTATCTTGGGTTGAATGTGCGTGGTCCTTTTAGAGGTAGATATTTGGTGGATAACCAGACTTGATCTCCTACTTGATATTGGGGGGCTTCCTTCCGATGTTGGTCTGCTCCTTTCTTGTATTGTTCTTTAGCCCTTTGAAGGTGAGAAACGGCTTCCTTAAAGGCTTGGGTGATTGTAGAATGCAGGTGGTCTACTGCTGGTGTTCCAAGATCTTGGAGTGGATCCAACTCCGAGGTTCGAGGGTGACTACCGTATAAAAGAAAAAACGGGGTCTTCCCAGTTCCCGAGTGGACAGAGTTATTGGCTATCCAAAGGATATCTTTCCAAGTTTTTTCAGTTTGTTGTAGCATGCAGCGCAAATACTGTTCCAGAGTTTGATTGGTCCTCTCGGTTTGTCCGTCGGTTTGAGGGTGGTGGCTGGTCGAAAGTCTCACATCAATTTGAGCCGACCGACAGCAACTTCGCCAAAAATGAGAAATAAATTGACTACCTCGATCCGAAATTAGAACTGAAGGAAAACCGTGCAGTCGGACGATGTTTTCGAGAAATTCTCGGGCCAGAGTTGCTGCTGTTGGTAAGCCTTTGAGTGGAATGAAATGCGCCATCTTGGAGAATAGGTCCACGATTACTAGGATCGGAATTGTATCCGGAGCATGGAGGTAGATCGGTGATGAAGTCCATAGAAAGCGTATGCCAAGGGCGAGGTGGGATGTCAATAGGGCGTAAGAGGCCGGCTGGTTTTTCCTTTTGACTCTTGTTTTGGGCGCATACTCCACAGGACATTATAAAGTCTCTGATATCTTTTTTCCAAGACGGCCACCAGAAGTAGCGCTTGATCTTTTCCGAGGTCTTGGTCATACCGGGATGTCCTTCCATTAAAGAATCGTGATAACAAGAGATTACCTTTTTCTGTAAATCTGTGCTGGGCAGTTATAACCGTTCTTGGAAATATAATAGGTTGTCCTTCACCGTAAAGTCCTTTCCCTGCAGATGCCAATTCTGTATGTCTGCTGGAGTTACCAGTAGCCTGGCTTTATCCTCAACTTCCTCTATGGATTGTGTGGCGATTACACCTAGAATTCTTTGTTCGGGAATGATAGGTACAGGTTTAGGATTGATCAAATGTTCTTCCACTCCCATCCGAGAAAGGGCATCAGCTTTACCGTTTTTTGTACCAGGTCGATAGGTAATTATGAAGTCAAACTCGGCAAAGAATAGTGCCCAACGGAGTTGCCTAGAGGATTGAGCTTTTGCGGTTTTCAAATATTGCAGGTTTCGGTGATCTGTAATCACAGTAACGGTGTGTCGGGCCCCCAGAAGATAATGCCGCCAAGCCTTAAAGGCGGACTTGATAGCTAGAAGTTCCTTATCAGTAATAGTGTAATTGATTTCAGGAGGCGAAAATTTGCGGGACCAAAATGCCACGGGATGCAACTGATTGGTTACTGGGTCCTTTTGTGATAGAACTGCCCCCATGGCAAGGCTCGAAGCATCAGTTTCAACGATGTAGGGGAGTTCTGGGCGAGGATGTTTTAAGATTGGTGCAGAGATAAATCTAGTCTTCAAATTCTGGAAAGCTTGTTCTGCCTCGGGAGACCATTCAAAACGTTTGTTTTTCTTTAACAAGGCGGTGATGGGCTGAACTATTCGAGAGAATTCGGGGATAAACCTGCGGTAAAAGTTAGCAAAGCCTAACATGCTTTGAACACCTTTTACGGAGGATGGCGATGGCCATTTGAGAATTGCATCGACCTTCTTTGAATCCATACGCACTCCGCTAGGTGATAATATGAATCCCAAGAATTCAACTTCAGTCACGTTGAAAACACATTTTTCCAACTTAGCGAAAAGTTTGTGTTGACGCAATCTCTCGAGGACCATTTTCACGTGTTTCCGATGTTCAGTTTCCGATGAAGAATAAACAAGGATGTCGTCAATGTAAACAACAACACACACATCTATGAGCTCTGAGGACATTGTTCATAAAATATTGAAAGGCGGCCGGGGCATTGCAAAGTCCGAAGAGCATGACCTGATATTCAAATAGCCCATACTTTTTGCGGAAGGCTGTCTTCCATTCATCGCCCTCTTTTACTCTTACCAAGTGGTAGGCTCCTCTAAGATCCAGCTTTGTGTATATGCATGCTTTTCTGACTTGGTCCAGGAGTTCAGGGATCAAAGGTAACGGATATCTATTTTTAACAGTGAACTGGTTCAGGGCGCGATAATCTATACAAGTTCTAAGGTCCCCTTCTTTTTTTGGAACGAAGAACAAAGCTGAGGAAGCAGGGGACTTGGAAGGACGAATAAACCCATTCGCTAGGTATTGATCCAGGTATTGTCGGAGGTGAAGATTCTCAGGCTCGGTGAGGGCATAAATTCTACTACAAGGAGGAGTAGATCCAGGTATCAGGTCTATCTGGCAGTCATAAGACCTATGAGGAGGTAGAGAGTTAGCCTGATCCTTCCGGAAAACATCTTGGAATTCTAGGTATTCAGGAGGTAACTGGGGAGCCTCCGAGGAAATTGCTGCCAGTGCAACTCCAGGTCGAGGGTAACAAGTAGAGACACATTCTGGAAACTGAACCGTTCTTGCTCGCCAATCGATCTGAGGATTGTGCTTCTCTAACCAAGGAATTCCTAGAATAATCTGGAACTGAGGGGCCTTGATCACATCGAACACGATCTTCTCATGGTGTCCATCTTGACTTACTAGCGTCACTTTTTGGGTGGTATGCGTTACTGGTCCGGAGGCTATCTCCGTACCATCCACCGTAGTAATGACGTCCTTTACAGCCTTTGGACAAAGAGTCAGATTCATCCTCAAAACCATTTCATGATCCACATAATTGCCGATGGTACCGCTGTCGAAGTAAGCTTCAATCGCATGTAATCGATCCGGATGTTCAGGGCTAATGAGGACCATAGGTATCACGAAATGCGAGGTCACGGAACTGGTTTTAACGCTCGGCAAGAGGACCTCTATTCTTGTCGGGCGAGGTCGTTTCCCTGCTCAGAGTTTGTGACCCTGGTAACTGCAGCTCCTACTGCCTTCTTGGCTGGTTTCACCGGACAGTCTCGAAGAAAGTGCCCCGAGTTTCCGCAATAGAGGCATAATTGCAGCTGTTTTCTCCTTTCCCGCTCCTTTTGTGTTAGTGGTCCTTTCAGGCCCCCTATTTGCATGGGTTCCCCGGAGTCTACTCCTTTGGTAGGAGTTGGTGGTTTGGAAAATACTCGAGCATCAAACTTGGAACGATCGGCCTTCCTGTTCTGCAGTCTGTGGTCAATTTGAACGACTAAGTCAATATAGTCCGAACAGTCTTGCGGGGGATTCACTACTTGGGCTAACACATCTTTGAGCTCTCCACGTAGACCTCTATAAAACAGCGTAATCCTTTTGTCCTCAGGCCATCGAGTTTCCACTATTAGTCTGTTCGAAAGACGCAATATAAGCCAAAAGGTCTTGATTACCCTGTCGCAATGAAAGGAGCTCATTGGCCAAGGCCTGCCCCTGTGAATGTCTTGCAAACAGTTTTTCCATACTGAGCTGAAAAGCTTGAAAATCATGGAGAACCGGATCATCTTGATTAACTAGAGGGATCGACCAGTCTGCCGCATTGCCACTAAGGTACGAAAGCACGAAAGCTACCTTAGCTTGATCAGTTGGAAAGGCTGCTGGCCGGCATAAGAAGTGCAACCGGCACTGATTAATAAATACTGCAAACCTCTTTGGGTCACCAGAAAATCGTTCGGGCGGAGCCAGAGGTACATTCCCAGGTAGGTTGATCTGCACTGGGTTCGTAGAGGATGTTGAAGGAAGATTTGCCCCTGATGCGGGTAACGGAGTTTGTCCGGCTTGTGACTGTAGCAATTGTCTAGCGAGATCGTCTGTTCGCTCCTTGGAAATAATCAGTTCCCTTCTTAGAGCATTCGTTTCCTGACGGGCTGCATGCACTTCTGCTCTTAGTTCCCCAAGTAATTGGGCTAGCTGGTCGGTATCCGAGGTTTCCATAGCGCCTGGGTGGGAGTTTTGCGGTGGGCTTTGCGTTCTGTAACGCTCACCTGATTCCCGCAGAGGCGCCGGTCTTGACTGGGTGAATGCCGTATCTTCAAAGGTGATGTGTAACACACGGTTGGCTCTTTGGGCTGGACCTCTGTGCACTGTATGTCTGACTCGAAGAGTAAGATGTCTGCAGATAGAAAATATGGGATTAATGAACTGGGGTTATTGGGTGCCTCTCTCCTCTTCCCTTTCTCTTCTCCTGTAGAACCCCAAAGGTTAACGCCCTCACCTTAGGTAAGTGAACGCCGAGCTCTCCATCTGCCTCGGGGCAGGGTGCCGTAACCAGTTTCTTCACTGGATAAGGGTGCAGGCCTCTTGACCTCAGAGGACTGCTGTCCGTCGTTAACTGCACGAACGGTAAGTTCTGGGCACTTCAAATGTCTTAAAAGTCTTTTGTAATGATATCTCTTGTTTTTCAGGGTTCCGGCGATGGCGGATGGCGGGCTGATGAGAGTTGAGGATCGAACCCGCTTGAGGAATAGAAGCGCCTGGAAGCACGTAAGAAAGCGCTTGTAGCCTGCTTCACGATGCGCACTAACTGTCCCTTTTATCTTGCAGGTACAAGTTCGGAGCTTTAGAGAAGCTGAAGGGTGCTGGAATACCCACTGGATTCGGTGTGGGAAGGAGTAATGGCACGTGAGTAAATAAGTTGCCCAATGTCTTTAAACGCACCTTCTTTTGTCTTTCAGATGCGGGATGCAGCGCCGAAGGCCTCCGGAGCGTGTGAAGAGCTGGTAAGCTTTTGTCTTTCAGATGCCGGAATGCAGTGCGAAGACCTCCGGAGCATGCGAAGAGTAGGTAAGCCTTTGTCTTTCAGATGCCGGAATGCAGCGCGAGGCGTTGGTAACAGCCGATGGACCAGGTAAGAGATGCGCTGCCACTGAAGCCCGTAGTGCTAACCTGTTCTTTCTTTGTCTTTACAGGTGCTGTTGAAGACTGGATTCCAGGATGGTAAGCCTTTGTTCCCTTAGGCCCAGGATCAGAAGCAGAAGACACGATGAGCGTTCTGCTGCAGAGAATGCAGAATAACGCAAAGCAAGATTCATCCATCGGGTGTGGTTTAAATAGCCTCCTGTAGTGCTTAGGTGTCTCCTTCCACAGCCTCGCCTAGGTAAGAAAAGAGTTCCCGCTTTCCAGAAGAGTTCCAGTGTTCTGAACCTAGGGAGTGGCTCCTGCCCCACCCAACAGGAAAAGTAGTCCCAAACAGAAGAGTACCAGGGGCTCAACTGGCAGGTAAGTAAGCAGCATGGTCTGCTGCAGGTAAGTCCACCCAAGCATTATGATCCCGGCGCTTCCAGCGCTGGGACTGGGCATCTTTATGAGCCTGGTGCCACTGGCGCCAGGACAGGGTCCAAAAGGTCCCAATTGGGACTGGCTGGCACTCGGAACCGGGGTTATGGGTCTGCTTCCAAGGGAGTCGGGGCAAGTCCTGATCTTTTGGAAGCAGAGATCATGACACTGCCAGAGGAGATAACGGCACTCCACTCCCAACTTTAGACATAAGACCAAGAGTCAGAACACCCCTCTTGGCACCGTGCTGCCCACGTTAGCGAGCTGCAATATTGCAGGCAAGTAAAGGACCCGCAGCCCAACTGAGAGGGGGACAACAAGAATAACATAACAAATAAGGAGGCACTCAAGAACAGACGTTACTCCACTCCGAGGGCGTGCGCAGAAGCGGCCAGGAGACCAGCACAAGGGCGAGTGCCGATGTAGCAAGACGACAGCATCAGTTGGTAAAGCATCGGACCCCGACCAAACGAAACCACACAGCAGACAATCCAAGGCCAAACAAAACAAACAATAGCAGACATAATACCTGGGACACTGGGCGAAAAAGCCCAGAAGCCATTGCGAAATTGAACCAGAAAAGCCAGCACTGCAGAGCCCATGGCTCTTGACGCCTGTGGCACACACCCCAACAAACGCAGAGATGGCGTTAAAGGACCCCAAATCGAAAGGGAAACAGCCTACCACAGAGGAATATACCAGGACGCCACAACCAACAGAAGGCGCAAGAATGAAAGCGAAAAACCCACAGACAGACAGACTCAGCAAGCAGCGAAAGACACATCTTAGAGGAGATAGCAGACTTAAAGGTCACGTGTGAGACCAAACTGGAAGTAGCCATGGCAAACCTCAAAACATCACTTGAATTTAAAATTGACGCAGTGCAAGTGGAATCGCTAGAGCGATTGCAGAACGCAGAAGGGTGTTGGAGAAAGCGGTCCAATCAAATCCCACCACCTGCAAAGCCAACGTCGCTGAGATCCACACACTCCACCAGCAAGTAAATAACTTGGAAAATAGGGCAGAAGAGGCCGAAGGACGGGCCCGAAGAAATAATGTACGCATTACAGGTCTACCGGAAGGCGAAGAAGGCACAAACCCTACTGAATACATTGAAACTATGTTGCTGCAAGAAATCTAGGGAGGGGCGCTCACCCAAGGATTTGCAGTGGAGAGAGCCCACCGAGCACTAACACGCAGACCGGCGCTGGGTGCCCCGCCAAGGCCCATCATCGCCAAAATACTAAACTACCGGGACAGGGTGAGAATCCTAGAATATTTTTGCAAAGGGGGCATGATAAAAAGAGCAACTGCAACAATAACAGCATATCCGTATTACACGCTTCAGGTACAAATCCGCCGACTAAACTTTGGAGCCGTAAAGAGGAGACTACGAGAGGCAAACTACAAATACATGCTTATGCACCCAGCGAAGCTGAAAGTCTTTCACAAAAATAAGGCACTGTTCTTTGAAACCCCAGAAGAAGCAATGGACTGGCTGGACACACAGAATGGCCCACAAGAACCAGAATAACGTGGAGGGACCAGAGACGAACGATGACGCATCGGTCTCTGACTCTGGGGTGCTGTATACACAATGACATTGGGACTTGAATATAGTGCTGTAAAGGAGGGCTAATAGTAAGACAAACAAGAGGCGGGCAAATAACATGATAAACTTGATGCGGGGGACACAGAGACCCCAACTCGCACCCTATTAGGTAGACAGTTAGGTTGCAGTGAACCCCCGGAAGTCATACATATTCCCACTAGGGAGATATATAGGAATCCCACGGGACGACCTACCAATTCTGCAAATACCATCGGAGGCAAACACGTTCAGATACCTGGGGATAGACATTTACCATACGGTGGAGGCATAACACCAGCATAACATGGAGAAAGCGATTAAAAATATTGAAAATAGTATGAGGTTCTGTACCAAGCTTCCCTTGGCAATGATGGTAAGAGGAGCGCTGCTGAACTGCTGAAAATGGTAGTATTGCCGAGATTATTACACTTTTTTGGGAATATACCATACCTGATACCGAGAAGATTTTTTATTAAACCACAGAGTATATGCAGGGAATTTCTATGGCATGGGACTAGGAACAGAATCGCCCTTTGGAAGTTGCAAAACAACTATGATAAAGGGGGAATAAAAATGCCAAACTATGGAATCTATTATTTAGCTAGTAAACAGCAATATGTGGCCAAATGGTTATCAGAAGACTGGACCTCAGAATCAAGATTGAGACTGGAGTGTGCTCCGTACTATCTGAAAGAAGTAATATGGCTGCCCAAACTAGAGGTGAAAAAGCAGTCGAAGATGCTTGTATTGGGATGGGAGATATGGCACAGGGCTTGCCAGGCCATGGAGAACCCAACCATGTGTTCTCCACAAGTACCGTTGGTAGTATTGACGGGAGGGGATGGACAACTAATGAAAGTGATGAGGAGGTACTGGGAACCGGTGGGAATTATAACAATAGGACACATATGGCAGGAAGAAGAGATTAAGGTATTCGGGATGTTGGTGGAGAAAACAGGGTTGCATGCTGCGCAATATATTGCATATAAAAGATTGGTACGGCGGATCAGACAGACAAGGTCGCAAATAACACTGGAATAACCACCTGACGCTACCATAGAAACCATATATGAAGTAGCAGAAGGAGGACATGAGATATCCAGACTATATGAACTACTGATGTCCAAGGTGGGGAAGGAAGTGGCACAACTAAGATATGACTGGGAAGAAGAGGCAGGGGTACCCATGAGTGATGGGATGTGGGAGAGGGCCCAAGGATACCATAAGAAAGTATCCAGGAATGCGAGGCTACAGCAAATACAGTTATATATAACCCAGAGAGCATACACGACACCCCAGAGGATAGCCAAATTTAAAAACGCAAAACAGGAATGCCCCAAATGTCGAGAGGAAAATGAGGGGATGACGCATATGTTTTGGTCATGCCCTGAAGTTGGGAAATTCTGGGAATTAGTAGCCCATTAGTTAAAGGAGAAGGGGATTAAAATAGATGTTGAATCAGTGTGGGCATGCTTGGTAGGGGGATTCCCAAGGCCACGCCAATTGAAACATGTAAGTAAATTAAAAGACTTGGCATACATACTCGCCAAGCGTAGAATTGCCATGGGTTGGAAGGCATGCAACAGACCCAGGATAGAAGCCTGGAGGGCAGACCTACAGAAATGGATTGAAGCTGAAACAGCAGTGTGGCAAGAAGCGGGTAATAGAGGTGGGGACGAAGAGGCAGAAACCTTGACAGCCTGGAAACACTTAGTGACCACATTATACAGACCCTCCCAGGAATGGTCGAGCGACCAAGACTCTGGCGAAGACATAGGAAATGGAACCCCTGCAGAAGGAGATGAGAACTGCAAAGTGGAGTAGGCTTGAACGGGGGGGGGGGGATAAGGGGAAGCAGTAGACAGTGAATGATGTGTGCAATTTTTAAAATGTTAATATAAGCACTGCAAGTTTGGTTGTAAGTTGTTTGGTTGATAAAATCAAATACATAACTCAGACCTTCCCTATCCCAGGGAGTTAAGGAATAAAATTCGAACAGTGATCGCACAAGCTCGCATTATACACGCTAGGTACGGAAAATGCTTGTGTTTAGCATTAACATTCTATAATCAGCAAGTAATGCCCACAGTCCTGTACGGTGCCGAGACCAAAGCTTGGAGACCGGAATCATTTTGGCTTCGACTAGAAGGTATGTTTTGGAAGTGTGTTCTCACTATCACTAACTCAACCTATGTGTATAATTGGACACAAATTGGGTTTACTTTCTTTGAACAGCACGTACGCTTGGAAACTATGTTCACTGTATAGAAAATGCTCGTTATCTACTAAACCAGGATACCTGTTGCATATCTTGTCTGCCCATCGAATGTCCTCCGAACATCGCTTTATAGCAGTATGGAGACAACTATGGACATCATGGCAACAGCGGACATCTCATCTGAACTTTTACTAACAAATCTGGCACATGCCAAACAAAAACTTTGTCAATATGACTGGATACACACCCGTCAACTATGCATGGCATATACAACATTTAGACACAATCCATACACCTTAAAAAAGTTCTGTGTACTCGAGTCATGTTTAAGTTTCCATCACCGTGTTACAGAAATGCTTTCTTACAATTTCGATTCAATCTGTGGTGAACAAAAGATGATTTGGCTAAATGAGAAATTTTACCCAAGTGTGAGAATGTATGAAGATTCTGTAGACAAACAGACCAACCTGAAACTCTAAAGCATCTGTTGAAAATGTGTACTATGCTAGCAGACAAGCGAACCCTGTACTTGAAACTGTACTTCAAAGATCTTAGGATTGTAACAGCTGAAATACTGTGGCATAAAAAATGTCAAACTAAAACGCATAGCAGTCAGAATTGCAGTTGTTAAATTTCTTTTCTCTCTAAATATAGCATAAACCATATAACTCAGTCCGCAACTTACACATTAGAATTTTCATGATTTTATCAGAAATAATTGTTATCTTGAAGTTAGTACAAGCAGAATAATTCATTAAGTGTAATTGCCTTATTGCAAATCTTTTATGCATAAGTACATTGTATCATGCTTGTAAAATGTATTTTGTGTCACATTGAACTTTTTATTTGTAACAGCATAAATTGAAAGGTTGATATTCTTTTGTTTTCAACCATGGCAATAACATTAAAAAAAAGATATGTGAACTTCCCTGGGGAACATTTGAGAGCATACTCCTTGGATTCTGTGTGCCATCTCAATATCCTTTCCCAGGGATTCATGATATCTGGCCTGACCAGTGCTTTAAGTGGGCCGGGGCCTGCCGGGGCCGGGCCCCGCCAGTCTCCAAAAAGTGGGGCTGAGCCGGGGCCCTGCCGGGGCCCCCCGTCCCACCACGCCATGGCAGGACGCATTATCCCGTGAAGGCCGCAGCCGCGACGGGAGATGTGCCCGCCAGTGTAACGTTAGGCAAGTGGACAGAAGTGCCAGCCAGCCAGCCACAGCGTCGCTGAGGCTGGCTGGCACTTCTGTCAGTCACTGTAACTTCCCTGATGACCCCCCATCTGAGGGGTCATCAGGGAAGTTACAGCTCCTTTGTTTGCCCTCGCCAGGTGGCCTCTGTGAACCTGCAGGCTCCATGATCTAATATGTAGATTATATCACGGAGCCCGCGGGTTCCCAGAGGGTGAAAGACGCCTCGGGCTCTGTGATCTCTGCTCAGAGCAGCGATCACTGAGCCCGAGGTGCCTGTCTCCTTTGGCAAATCTTTATAAAAGATGGCTTGAAATGTGTACATTTCAAGCCATCTTTTATAAACGTAGAAATATTTCTACGTTTATAACAGACGGCTTGAAACGTACACAATTCAAGGCATTTTTTATAAAGCTTTGTGGACGGACAAAACCACCTTGGGTTTTGTCCGTCCTCAACGCTTTATAAAAGATGGCTTGTACGTTTCAAGCCGTCTTTTATGAAAATAGAAATATGTTACAAATGTCTATGTTTATAAAAGGTGGCTTGAAAAGTACACAAACCATAGTAAGGTAAGCACACAATTGTGCGTAATTTACTATGGTTTGTACACTTTCAAGCCACCTTTTATAAACATAGAAATATGTAACATTGCTATGTTTATAAAAGAAGGCTTCAAAAATACACAAACCATACTAGTACGCATACAAATATATAAATGCTCCACTACATTTATCTATTTGTTTGCGCACCCTACTATGATTTGTGCACTTTTAGGCCACGCCCACAGCGGATGCCACGCCCCCAAACGAGGGCCCCCCCTCACTTTCTTACCCCACTTAAAGCACTGGGCCTGACTGCCCAAGGCTAAGCGGTTAAGGATTTCAATCAGGCGACACACACCTTAGTCTCAGCCCAGTAGGAAGCGCGCGATTGAAATGCTTATGTTAGATTAGATTCAATATTGAGATGGTACACCACTCATAACACACCCCCGTTTCAAATACCCGGGGCCACAATGGACCATGAACCAGGCAGGTTGATAAAATATAATATTTATTTGAAAATTAAAAGAATCATACAATTTTTAATATGGGGCAGCAATCACCAATGGGGTGATAAGAAAAACATGAATGTAAGCAATGCACTTAGTTTAACCTTCTTTTGACACAACTACAAAACACCAGGGAATAGGAGCACTTTTTGATTTTAGGTAAAATAGCACTGGAGTTAGAATTTCCCCCTGCAATGTTCCCTCAACCCAACAGAATAAGCAGGTAATCAAAAATGACAGACAAGAAACAGAATTTAAATCCAACCTTCCCTCCCCAAACAAGAGAGAAAAACGGATTTCAAACCATGGCAATTCTAAACGGACACTCGGAAATGGATGAATAAATGAATGAATGGGTATAACTCTTGAAACAAAAACAATTCTTTACTACAGCAACACTGGAAATATACTAGCAATCACAAGCAATGGATCGAGCAAAAGCATACAATTCGAAATTGAATGGAAGATTGAAAACAGTCTATAATCAAAATGACACGTAAAATTAACACACTTTTGCAAATCCTGCCTGAATATACCAAAACGGTTTTTAATATAAACAGGTGAAAGGCAACACGGTTGTGTTGGGGTGTAGCTATGGATCATAGGTACAATATAAAAGTGAAATGACATCTCTAGCTGTTAAATTGGGTGAGTTATGCAAGACCTAGTGAGGTGCGTTTTAAAAAAATGAAGGCGCAAAAAAGGAACAGGAATCAATTTGGACAAGGACAGTTTTACTCTACACTGGAGTATTCAGGCTAGGCTACCAGATACAGACACAGTAAGACCCTGGGTCGACTTGCGAGTTCAACCCATGCATCTCTGCGCCCGCACTGGTGGACTCAGTCCGATCACTCCAAACAGGATTAATAGTTTAGGATTTTACAAGACAAAATTATTAAAGATGATGGCACTAGCACAAGAAATCAAAGCAGGGTTTCAAGAATGATTTTTGACAATATTGTAAGTTATCAGGATAAGGATGAGATGATTTAGAGATTGGAATGGAACAAGGCAATGTATGCTATGGTTCTACGGTTCCTATTGATACTCAGAGTCCACTTTAGTTTGGATTTTGGACAGTCAGCGGTTCTGGTTCACCACACGGATCTGGTCTAACACAGGGCAGCCGGACAAAATCAGCGGGACAGGGTCAGCTGGGCAGGGACTGGATACCAAAGGATAGTTCTTCTGGACTGGCAATTCTGTTCACTGGATAGGGCATCAGGAGAGCAGGATGGCAGCAGCATGCACTGAGTAGCAAGCCAGGTTAATTCAGGATGCTTCCCGAAACACCACAATGTTTCCCTTGGTTATTGGGATTATTTTAGAATTGAGGCCCATCTTAAGCAAGATCAGCAACGCTTGGCCTTGTGATTTGGAGTTTAGATGGATAGATGCAAGATGAAAACAGGAACAGACAGAACACCGGGCAGGAAAACACGAATCGGCCAGGAATCAGTCTCCTGTGTGTTGTCAGGGGCTCTTATTTATAATGCAAGGTGACATCATCACAGTATATGACAGTGGCAGGCTTTACTACACCCGCCTCTAACAATAGGATTTGTTTATTCGTAAAGCACATGACCTTAGTTTTAGGAATGTTAATTGCCAGTGAAAGAGCAGTTACAAAACTGGCAAGTCCCTCCAACAAGTGTTGTAAGCCTATAGGAGTTTTATCATAGACCATGAGGTCATCAGCGTAAGCAAGCCATAACAGGCTGATACTTTGTAGTTTCGGAGTTACCAAGTCCTTAGGTTGTAAGTAGTCACCCATTTCTACGAATGCATAAGTTAAAATGCTATGGGACTATGTAAGGAACTCATGGTGGCAACAGTAAAGATAGACACAAGTGATCACAGTTCAAGGATGTTCGTTAAACTGTATATGTGGGTTGGAAAAACACCTAATCTAAGCCTAAATCTAAGATGGGAGCAAGCTACGACCATCAAATAATAATAAGACAGACCTAGTGGCGTCTTGTCAAATAAAAGGGCCTATACTAAGAAAAACCTATTGCCAATCCCAACGCTAAATACAAACAAAGAGTGTGGGATAGGATTCACAGGAAAGAAAGAAGTGCTCACAAATAATAAGTTAGGATGCAGTAGTCGGGTCTCCCTTAACCACGTTTTGAGGACAGGACAAGGTAGGACCCTGGAGCACAGCACACGCTCAAGCTTTCCCAGCACAAGCTAACAGTTCTGCTCTCAGTTTATAAGGGCGTTCGGTGGTTAAGTCTCTTTTCTACAAAAAAGTCTCTTGCCTCCGAGGACCTGATGTGTTCCACAAAATAATAAACAAAAGTTACTTTCCGCTTGCACACTGGGTGATGCCTTTTCACCCTTGGATCCCCCTCTTTCGGGTTCAGACCCTTCTCGAATGTCCGCTTCCCTCCGTCGGGTTCACTACGTAGACATCCCTCGGCCCGGGTTCACTCTTGTCAACACACTGTTTAATCAGGACTTCAGACTTCGCCCCCTTTTATCGGCATCCCTTGGTCAGGTTCACTCTTGCCAACTTAACGACACGGGACAGGCTTCCCTTAGCTTTACAATCATCTGTCGGTCAAAGGCTTGCGACTGTACCAAGGATTTTACTAGACCCCTGTATGACCACTTTCACCTTCTCCCTGCCTTTCTCCTAAGGCCTTCTGGGTATGGTAGTTCAACAACAGGGTAATGCCCAGAGTTTCCTGAGTAAACACCCACGTGGCGCTTGACTCTTCTATGCTGGCTTTCCTATTGTGTATCAACAGTTCTTTGTACTTTCTTTTATCAGCCGCTTGCTACTTGTCACTTCTCTCCTTGGCACCCTCTCGATTCGCGCCGTCTTTCTGCAGCTCTTGAGCTGCCATGCTGAGGAGTTAGCTCTCTCGTCGTGCAGACTGCCTTGCTCGTATTGTGCTCTCATGCTCCACCTTTTATCCCTGTGGGGAAGGGCCATCAGGTGTGTGTGATTCTCGTCAATTGCCTGACTTTGTCTGACCCTGGTGTTGGGACAGGTCAGGTAAATGGCTTTGGTGTTTGTCCGTCGTCTTTGGTGGTGTGCAAAAGTGTTCGTGTTGGAAAAGGGGGGTGAAGAGTGTTCTACGGGGCAGTATGGGGAAAAGGTGCTATAAGAAAGTGGATACTGCATCTCACCCGTCTGTGTCCCGCTTCCACTCCCCAAGGACCCCCCCATCCTGGTGATCCTCCCTCACTGGTTCACCCCCAGGAACTGGATCCAATAGCGATGACCGGTTCCTGGCCACATGGATGACAGATCCTCGGCGACTAGTCGCGGAGACACCTTCAGTTTTGTCACAGCTACCACACACTCCTGCCTTACCCGTCTGTATGTCTGTATGGGCCTAGTAAGTACTCCTTGCTGAATTAAATGACCTGAATTGATGTTTGATCATCCAGGTCCATCAATAACATCAATAAATCTGCCGCTATACCCCAGCCCTGTAGTTTCTACCATAGCAAATTTCTGTTCACACAGTGAAAAGCCGCAGAAAGGTCAACTGAGGCCAAATAGACCGGAGAGTTTCCTTAAGACCAAGCCTGTTGTTGCATACACTTTATCAGGAGACCATTTAGCCCCGTAACCATGTGTCTTCAAAAGCCTGTCTGCCATTGTGAGATGTGCCACTTTCACATGCCTACAACTCCAAATGCTGCAACAGCAAGCTAGAAAACCCGTTACTATCAGCATCAATAATGGAAATTGGCTGATTGTTACAGGGATCTGTACGGGGGCCGTTCTTGTAATTTGGCACTACATGGGCATGTGCCCAGGTAGGAGGAAACGATTCCGTCGGCACAATTTCAGTAGACAAGGTTGAGAGAATTCTTGACCAGATCTCTAGATCAGATTTAAAAAGGAAATTCGATAGTCTATTTGGTGGCGGAGCCCTAGAGGTGCTGAAGGATTGGATAGCTCTGAGTGTTACCTTCATTCCCACATCTATACATGCGCCGGAATTACCGTCCTCAAGGGATGGTACTACACTGGGTCTCACAGTAGGTAACGAAGCAAAGAGATTTTTAAAGTGCATTACCAACTCGTCCTCGGCGACTGAATTCACCAGCCTACCCTTTTGATGTTTAGTAGTTCATCAGTGACCAAAATTCCTGCAAGTTATATTTACAAAAGGAAGAGAGCACTTGTACAGCATCCAATTGCAGCCTCTCCGAATGAGATGCCCTCAACCATTTTTTGGCATAGGTGTCTAACCGCTTTCCTTTTTTGTACATGGATAAGGTGAGTGTGCCTTTGGACCACCCTGATTTAGGTGTGAGTGAAGTAGTGGATTAGGCCACTTGCAGGGGATTAGGCCGAAGTTTCATCGCTGAACATACTCCAAGACCTGAAAGTCATTAGAACTCTATGTTCTTCCATGACTACTCCTCCACTCCCGGGAGGTCTCTGTGAGCATTACAGCATGCCCACCATGACGGCCCAAGAGTCAACAACCAGCTCCAACATGTGGAGCTAACATCTTGCTCCTGTGCTCTTGGCCCTTACCTTCAGCTTCCACACTGCCCCATCCAGGGCTTTGCATCCTGATTGGGCCTAAATGGGTGGGTGCACTTGGACTTCCACACTCAATCATCTGCAGCATCGCAAGTGTAACATGGGAGGGTGTGGGGAGGGATGTGGAGGCTAGAGGTAAAGGCGTGGGATGGCTCAAAGGGAGAGCCTCAACTCAATTCCGGTTTCCTATATGGTGCTTACAATGGCATCCACCTTAACTGCACAACGACAGGTACCAGGCCCGTTGTACAGCACAACCTGGGCAATTTCAAAGTGTTGGTTCCAAGATCCAAAGCTGTGGCTCCGTCGTGAGCCCCCTTGCCTTTTTGCTAGTTCAGAGACTTTTTCCCGATTGTGAATCTGCTTCAAACTCTGTATAATGGACACATGGAGACCACAAGACTCTCCGACAGGGGTGCCCCAAAAGGTACCCGGTTTCAAGAGCCCCACACTGAAGACTGAGTTTACAACAGGGTTCATTTATAGGGAAAACAGACACAAAAATGAAAACAAGAATACATTGATGGAAAAACCAAAGAATCAAGTCACTCCCACTGAGCGTGATACTGTCTCACCTCCAAGTGTTGTTGCAAGATTCTCATATTTTTTTTGCCAATCAGGATTGCCCAAAATCATCATGGTCTCTTAGAGCAGCTGCTGTTAAGATGGATTTCTAAATTCCAGCCTGGTGGACAGATTTCAGGGAGCCACCCTATTTATAGTGAACAGGGGAACTCAGAGGTTAGCCAAACCCGCTCAAAGTAAGCGTGGAAAGAGATCAAGGCTTAGTATCTGGAGTGAGAGAGTATTGTGATGAACCAGGAATGAGGCATGGGACAGATCGCTTCAAGTTTGTTGTCATAAACATTTCTTCAAATGCAAAAGGGGTTGGAAAATGCCTCACTATTCCTATTTTAAGAGGTATTGCCCTACCTCAACCAAAAAACGAAGAATATGTCCATGTCAAGATGTCCAAAGCCAAACTGTCCTGTGTCCGAAATACTATCCTTGCCCTCGCATTTTAAAAACAAATTCTAAGGTGCTAAGGGAAAATGTCTCTGGTCATGAAAGGTGCACAAATGTTCAAGTTCAAAAGAAATATGTAGATGCTCCAACCCAAAGTTCCCAACGGATAAGGTTCACCATTCCAGGGGATGGCTCCCTTACTCAGGTTTCTATTCAAGTGTTTAGGATTCCCAAGGATACAAATCTTCCTTGAAGGTTTCTGTCTAGCATCAAAACACTTTGTATTCAAAAACAACTTAAATGTGAATTCAAAGACACTTGGTGTACTCCCCTGCCAGATTTGTCTCCCCTTCAGTTTAACTTTATTCACAGTCTTGTTTTGGCCTGGCGTATTGCTCTGCCAGGACGTCTTTATCTGGTCGGCTTTATACACTTGCAAACTTGGACTTTACCTGGTATACTCGCCTGCCAGGACGTTTATTATGATTCTTTTCACACACTGGTAGACTTGGGTTTGCCTGGTTTACTCTCCTGCCAGGGCTTTTGGTGCAAGTCTCTTTTATCCACTTGCAACTGTTATGGTTTCACAAAGTTCATAAGGTGAGGGGTTATCCTTCTCTCCCTGTTATCTCGATCAGGCTTTGCTTCCCTTGCGTGCGAGTCCCAGACTCGTAACTATTATGGTTCTGCCAAACCTCACGAGGTGAGGGGTTATTCTTCTTTCAGCTTGACCTCTCTCAGGCTTTGCTTCCCTTTCACACACTTGTAAAATTTGTTTACTTCTTATACTCGTTTCCATTCGTTCCTTTTTGGCAAAACTGTCTCTGATATGCTTTGACATTCCATTCACTGTTTTGCCGAAGTGCCCTGGTGTCTCAATCTCCCTTCTTAGGTCTCACTGGTTTCCTGTATTGTTTTTGGTTCTCTCGCTGTAGACGGGGAGCAGCGTTTTGGTGTTCCACCACCAGTTTGCAGTCTCACCGGCTTCATTCGCCGGTCCACATCCTTCATGGCTCCGGCCTGGTTGCTAAGACTTTCGCCGCGCTCAGGAGCCTGACGTGCTGCTTCCCGGTTCCCAAGGGGGCCAAATAGACTTGCCTTTGTCTTATCGTGTGGTCCCAGCGCGGCAAACCGTTTCCTGCAGCCTTCCTCCTTCTACCTTCTCCTATAGCCGGTTGGCTTCACAGACTTCTCTCCAGATGCTCGAAGGCCCTCCATCAGCATCAAGCAGACATGGCTTCCCCAGGTAGCTCTCTCTTTCTCCATTCAAGTTCTGTTTTTCAAATGTCCCGGCACCGGTCATATGCTCATGAACACTCGAGCGCGTTCTGCACTTCAGTCTCATGGATCTTCATTGCTCCCTTCAGCCTCCTCGTCTTAGTATTCTCATATGTATAAAAAGGCTGAGCCTTTCAGAGTTTTCTTTTTTACATGATACTGGAAGAGGTAATTAGTAGATCTGGTAGGAGTGGGAGGGAGCTTTTACAATAAACCATAAAAGCTTGAGGTATGGAAGGAACATCCCTAATATAACCGCCCCCAGGGTCAGGATCAGGTAGTGGCTGCTGTCCCCTAACCACTTCGGGAGAGGTTACCTCTGGGAAAGGAATGAGGGCACCATCAGATTCATTACCATATGGTCAGGCGTCCACACTGTGAAGCACACAATAATTCTGCTTAGACGGGTAAGTACAAAATTACTCTAATTATTATAGGCGCAAAACACACAATCAAGCAGGTAATATCACACAACACTCAGTTATCAAACATATCTACAATCACCCTAGGTTTGTAGAAATGCATACAATTCACTTAAACACCTGAAAGGAAGGAAAGTACAGAGGAGTGCTATTAGCACTGCTGTTGGACACATTTTTGTATCTGGTTTCATGTTTCTGGATGGATTGTGTTCGCTGTGACACTTCTGCTTTAAAACCTCTGCGTGCGGCGCAGAGCAAAGCAGAGTACAGACGTGTGCTGTTAGCACTGCTGTTGGACTGCTGAATTCACCTACAGGGTGTCGATGACAAGCCCCCTTTCTTTTCTTCCTGCTGTTCACATATGTATAACCTTAGAAGCAAGGCACAATTTGAGAAAATCAACACGGAAAAAGCATTCCTTGATTTGGCACGGGCATTACCATTGCCTGAGTCGCTAGAAGTAAATTAATTCCGCTGAGACAAATGTCTCCGATAGCCAACAACCCACCTATTAGACATAGCATTAAATCAAAGAAGGTGCAGAAAATGACCAACTTTTTCCCGCCTGCGGCTCTAGTCGATCAAGTCACTATAGTGAATCGAATAGTGAAAGAGGAGGGTGTTTAACCTTCTTCTGCTCTAGATACTCATGGACCCAGGAGTGATCATGCACATAGCGCTAAAAATTACTCTTACCTGAATATGTCACCTATTTTGCACCTATTTTTACAGATTTTGGAAGCAACTTTGCGTCCATGTTAAGACAAAGTACAGAGGGTAAAATGAACTATATCGCATTGACGACTTTACATTTTGTATTTTCTTCATCGGTTACATTATATGAAAACATTAACACAAGTCAAAATAAATACTGTTCTCCTAAATGCACTGAAAAATGGACTGGGTGGTTTGAATCCGGAGAGAGATTTCATTTCTATATTCCAGGCTAAAATGGCAAATAGTTGAAACAAAACTGAATTCAACAGTGGCAATACCAATAATACAGTGGAGAGTGCTGTCAATCAAGGCCGTGATCGGAGAGAAGATCAAGTCATTACAATTCCATCAGGCACACAAGCTTCTCAGAAACAGACAAAATGTCTACAACCCTAACTGAAGAAGTCTAAAAATGTCAAAGCAAAAAAAAGCAATAGGAGAAACCTCTCGAAAAATTTAAGGAAATATTATACTAACCGAGACTCCTTTGCAGGCTGAATTGCCTAAAAACTAAAGAAAAAGAGGCTTTTTTCAACTGACCCATCTAGTGGAACATCTGATGGCACCCAAGCTGGAGGCTCTTCACCGGAAATAATTATTTCTGCTTTGCCCCTCCTGGTAATTCAATAGTGTGTCAAACCTAGAATTCTATACAATCCGTGCGGTCTGAATCGCCTACTAAGGTCAATACAAACCGTTTGGATGGCCGCTCCCAGCCCTCTGCTGCCTTACTGCCCCTATCCATCTCTGTCCAAGACCCAGTCTTTAGTCTTCTCAAAGGCACAGGATCAACACCCAGTGGGAAGAATGACAGAGCTACAATTATTTTCCAGTCAAATTACGGAAGATATACATCTAGGGAAGAGCGTCTCTTCTATAAAGTCTGATGCCTGTATACCGTGTCTTGAAAGGCATGGGGCCAAGAGTTTGGGCCAAATATTAGATGAATTACCTACTAATCGCAAACAACTGTAACAGAGTGACATTGGGCTACTTACTGAGGAACCATTTTTCAGGAAAAAGAAGACTACAGAGGAATTAAAGTTACCCTAAATATATAATCTAAAATCACGTATGAAGCTACCATCAAGGAATACTCCCCATTAAGACAATTGGGTTAAGATAGCACACCAAATAATTCAGTTTCTGCACATAACGAGTTTGCTAAAAATCATGGGGGTTCCGTCAGGCCCAAACATGGATAGTCATAACCACTGGGGAGGGCAGAGATAAGGGGAGAACAGTATCCCTTGCGAAAAAGTATAATTCTACCTGTCCGGACATTGGAGATTGGTCATGACTCTCATGGGCATTAAATCTACATAGAAAAAATACATCGGGTAAATCAATGCAACCATTCGCTCCTTTGCTCCAATTTCCATTTGGTACTACTATTAAGGACCACAACATTATTTTATTTCAGGAAGTGTGTTGCTGTCAGCCCTCTCCTATGCTATTGCTTTTAGCAAATCGGCAACTCGGGGCAGGTTGGGTCGACCTTCTGGTGGATTCATTACTGCTGTTTAGTCTAATGGTGGTCCAAAAATAAAAAAAGAGTTTAACATTTCTCGAGGCACCTTAGCAATGATTTTAGACATTTCAGTGGAACCTTTAATGGGCCAAATTGTATTAATATTTATTGGCATAGTGGTATATGTGATTTGTGTGCGTTTTTAGATCAGTTATCTGAATGTATTTTTGAATGGCTTGGCTTAACACCCAAAAGGAATGTAATCATTGCCAGTGATCTTAATTCTTCATGTTTTAACATGGGTATCGTGCAGGATGAACTGGAATATATTTTAGACTCCACCGTGACTTGCCAGAAAACCTGCCATGTGCTAATGTGGATGGTTAGTTTGAGTACATTGGGTATGCATATTCTGAATGGCAATATTGCTGGAGAAAGCCCAATGCATTTGACATGGCAGAGAGAGTCCAAAGCATCTACGTTGGACTATATTTTTGTTAGCAGGAGCCTTATTTAGTTATGCAATCATTTAAAAGTTCTTGAAACAACGTTTAGAGATCATATACCTCTAACATGTAATTTTGAGATGCACATTAATAAGAGTGTGGCAGCTGAACTAATAAACATATCTGTCAATACAGGTAATAACAGAATCAAATGGACTGACAATCAGATTAAAAAGTTCAACAAGGAAATAATTGCTGCTTGTAATTATTCAACCCTTGATTGAAAATGTAATACATTCAATTTAGACTCACTGTATACATTTATGACAGACACAATTAGGGAATTGTTCCCTAATAATAAGCAACAAATTCATGATACTAAAATTGTAGGTAAAATGCCTATCTTGTGTGCAATTCTCCCAACTCAGTGCATCCCCCAGCACCTTTTGCTGGACTATTGTTTTTTTTTCTCACTCTTATGAGAAAGTGGGAACCTTTTTTCCTCACTCACTCACTCACTCACTCACTCACTCACTCACTCACTCACTCACTCACTCACTCACTCACTCACTCTTTTTCTGTGGCTCTGGGAAACCATTTTGGTTCATTTTGATGTAGTCTGCTTTCTTCCATCTTTTTCAATGGCATCTGTATTTTACTATTGCAGCACGCCACACCTTTTGTGCAGCGTTGAAGGGAGCTCCTTGAGCTTCCCCGTCTGGTTTTATTTTATTTTCCTGTGCCAACTTAATGTTACCAGGATAGGGGGATAGTTTTTATCCAACCTATGCTTTTCTTTTGTGAGATCACCACACCAACCTTATGTGGAGTGCTGTGGGAACACATTGTTTTTCGCTTCTCTTGTAACTTTATAGTTACAGTGGCAAGAAGTGGCTGGTGGACACATGGGTCACTATTGACCTAAAATGGTGCCTGTCTTTATTTTTGCCAACTCACAATGGCCTATGCCCTTTCTTGAGCCTTCCTCTGCTAACCTGGGTGGAGGAGTTCCTGGTCACTCCTTTGCCTTCCCATTGGGAAGCCCGCCCAGAGGCACCAGTGTGTCAGTGAGGATAGGAAGCTGGGAGGACACCGGAAAACTCCTCAGGTCTTTGTCCTCCAGTATGCCTGCTTGGCACCAGTTCTGACTGGGTGCCCGACTGTCCCCTTGGTCCAGCTACCACCCAAAGTTTGAATGTTGCATGCATGCCAATTGGTTGGGTTCCTGCATAAAAGGCGAGGGTCTTGATGCTGAAGCGAGAGTTGACCACTGGAAGATACATTCCGAAGAAGAAAGAAGAGGACATATGCAGCCACCTCCAGCGACCACCAAAGCAGACTGAGTGACCGCTGCTGCTCCAGCCCAATCTTCTGTCCAACAAGGAAGATCCAGACTGGACGACTTCCTCCCTTGGACTGGTGGGCCTAACCATTCTCGAGACCATCTGCTGTTTGAGCCATCCCACAAAGTGCTGCTAACCTCCCAGGCATGCAAATCCTAAATACCCTGGGACCTCTGGCACTGCTGTGGTCATTATTTCATCGAGCGCGGTTTGGGCTGCAAACCTGTGAGCATCTTCCTGACCATAGAAGTCTCCTCAGAAGAGTTGAGGAACAAGACAAGGAAGAAGCAGGCGGAAGCCGGCGCCTACCAGAGAAGCGCCGCAAAGAAAAGCGCCTGTTTTGCCCTGTTTGCGCAATGTGGCGCTCGTGGGGCCAGCTCCCTTCCCCGGCCGCATCAAAAGGTAAATCACTACAACTTTCTCGATGATGATGCTCAATTAGCCCTACTGCAACCCACACTTTGTCGTGTATTGCATCAGACCCGCACTGCTGCGCATATTCGCCATGGACCTCGTCTAAACTGAAAGTTCTGCTGTTGCTGCCCGCTTGGACACTCATATAGCGCTACGCACCCCCAGGCACCTAAGTACTGCTCATCCCGGAGTATGGCGCTCATATATTGACTATATAATATGTGCTCTATATTGCTGTGCTCAACCTCTTTGATGCATTTAGCTATCATGCGCCCATTTCCCCTACTAGCATTGCACAAAGATTGCAAACTTACTGCCCTGCCCACCCGTGTTCTTAACTGTAAAACTTCACCGAAATGCATGTAAGACTGCACTTGCAACCAATTCGTCTGACCATTAGATCACATGTACCTTTCTCTTGGTACACATAGACAGCCAAGTAGCACTCTGCTAACTTGTAAATCTCCATTGCTGACTTTTCCCTGCTTTAGCGAACTTGCATTTAGGATGCCTGCACATGCATAACAGTTATCTACCAATGTTTAGCTATACCCGCTTGCTTTAGCAAATCTGCATTTAAGCTAGCTCACTACAAAAGTCCATTAGCTACCAGCCTATGCTTAGCTATTCTTGCCTGTTCTGAGAATCCGTATTCAGGTTGCCTGTTACTCATCCATTAGCTACTAGCCCACCTATTCCTGCCTGTTTTAGCAAATTCGCATCGAAGTTTCCTGTTCTAGTAAATTTGCATTTAAGTTGCCTGCTTTAGCAAACTCGCATCTAGGTTGCCTGCTCTAGTAAATTGGCATTTAAGTTGCCTATATTTGCCCACTAGCTACCAACCCACCTATTCTTGCCAGTTTTAGTAAATTCGCACTTAGGCTGCCTGGTTAGTAAATTTGCATCTAGGCTGCCTGCACATGCCCAACAGCTATCAGACAGTGCTCACCTATTTTCGCCTGCACTATCAAAGTTGCATCTAGGTTGCCAGTACTCCAAGCCACGTACACTAGCTTAATATGTATATTCCACTGTTCTACACAGTTCTACTCAGAACCATCCTCTATTTGACCTCCATTCCCAACATGTACTTATCCCAACCACAGAACCAGCTACCTCACTTAAGTGTATCCCTGAAGCAGACCAACATGGCCACTAAACCTTGCAGCCTCCAACAGCGAAACCTAAGACTCCACACCAGACTACCAAGAATTTATGACCCTCTATCTAATGCCCAACCCGCCACTAATCACAATAGGCACACCTTGCATACCACCAACACTCCACCACACAAACAACTTTGGCCAACATCGACTACAACTCAACAGTCGAATCTTTAGAGAATCCACCTCCATTCCAAAATACCAACACAAAGTCCAACCGCCCTCTGCCCCACCTACCCTACCTGGAATAAAAGGTGCCTTAATAAACGTCCGTTTCATGGTAGCCCATGCCACCGAAATAGCGGCCATAATCCAAAATGAGAACTTAGACCTCCTGGCCATTACAGAATCCTGGCTGCACCCCGCAGCAGGACCAGCCATCATGCTAACCATCCCAGATAATTACTCTTATACGCATGGATCGCACCACGTCTAGAGGTGGCGGCCTTGCTATAATTGCCAAAAACAACCTAGCCCTAAGACTCTCCTCACCTCATAATACCAACTCCTGTGAATCCCTCACAGCTAAACTTAGCATTGCCAACAATCAAACTATTACCATCCACCTGATATATCGACCACCAGGCCCCCTAGGTACCTTTGAGGAAGACCTCATGAACCTATTATCTGAACTCTTCTCAATGTCTCATTTTAGGCAACTTCAACCTTGGATTCAATGACTCACATGACCCCAATGCCCGACAAATTAACAGCACCCTTGAGGAACTAGGATTCACCCAAAAGATCACAGTTCCTACACATATCAAAGGAAGGACCCTTGATTGGATTGCTGACCATAACTGCCCAACCACTATCACTTCTATAATGCCTCAACTATGGTCCGACCACCACATGGTATCCTTCACCCTTGAAGCTGCCACACCCATGAACAAAAGTATCCTAGCTCCCACCGCACCTACCAGAAATAAAAAAAATATTACCCATGAAAATCTTATCCCCCTCATTCTCCCCACCTTAAATTCCATCTCAGATCAGTCTGACCCAGCCTCCATGGTAGAAAAGTACAACGAAGTGATGCTCGCCTCTCTGGACGCTATTGCACCACTGAAAATTAGGAAGAGCAAACCCTGCCAACACCTAAATACCTGGTTCACACCCCTACTGAAAGACAGACAAGAAACGCCTAAGTGAAAAAACCTGGAGATCAGACCATCAGACATCAATAAAAATTACCTGAAAAAATTAGCCACCCTCTACAAAAAAGAAATCATCCTTGCGAAACAAACATCCTACAACACCCGTATCACTCTAGCCAAATCCAACACCAAAGAATTGTTCGCCAAGTAGAATCCCATATTCAAGCTCCCGACTCCTGCCTCAAGGATAAGAACTGGTGCACAGGCATACAAAATGCTCTTGCCAATAAGATAACAATGCTTCAGACGAAGAACAACAAAAAAGCGTCCATAACTGTGCCCAAATACTGTGAACATAGGCACCCCCTCCAAGGCTACCACAAACTCACCACCAACTCTGAAATCCATTCCTTCTCCACCCACACCGGACGCCCCTCCCTTCTACTTTCGCAAAGTCTCCACCAAAGAAGTTGAGAAAGTCATCCTCTCTCTCAAACCCTCCAACTGCCAGGGCGACCCATGCCCAGCCCAAATCATAAAAGATGCCGACCCCGCACCTATTTCATGCGGCGTACTCCAAGGACAAGGATTTGGCCTTTGTGAATAGAATCTACCTCATCATCCAGGCATGGATGGCCTCCCACCGTCTATGTCTGAATGATGACAAAACTGAACTCCTCATTCTACGTACTTCCTCTAACATCAAAAAATGAGGTCCCAACTTGTCCCTTCATAATTGACAATAACATCATCACTGTGGACAAAGTAGTTAAAACCCTCGGCCTCTACATAGACTCCACGCTTACCTTTGGCAAACAAGTGAATGCCATGGCCTCAGCCACCTCCTACACATGCAAGTTAATTAGAGCAGCCAAGCCCTCCTCTCACCTAATAACTGAGTCACTCTAGCAAGGGCACTAATCCTGTCGAAACTAGATTACTGTAACGCCCTCTACATAGGCAGTAACAAATACATCACCGCCAAAATACAGACACTTCAAAATAACGCCCTGAGAGCCGCCCTAAACTTCCCTAAAAACACCCATATATCAGACCTCAGGAGATCTACTAACTGGCTCTCCACAAAAGACAAAATCCTCCTGAAAACAGCATCTCTTACACACAAATGCCTTAACCACGCAGCCCTGCAATACCTTATAGACAGATTCACAAGACAAACAGCCTCTCGCCCCCTAAGAAAAGTTTACTCCAACCTTTCGTTGGTACCCAGATTCAAACTTAGTAAATCTGGTGGGAGTAGTTTCGCTGTTAAAGCAGCACAATATTGGAACTCCCTTCCCCCTGCTCTAAGGGAAGATCTCCCCTACCGGCAATTCAGATCCAATCTGATTCAATGACTAAAAGAACATGATGCCTAACCCCCCCCACTAACACCTGAGATCTCATGTATATTTTGTATATCTGTTTTGCTTTATTTATATGTCACACGTGCATTCTTGTAAATCTACTGTATATACATCTGTGATTCATTGACAATACATGTTTACAGCATTGTAACCGTAGCTGCACTTCCCATGCTTGTGTAACCTAAGTTGAACAACCCTCTTTTTGCCTTCGCGCCCAAATACCCCTGGGTCTGGTGCGCAATTCAAATAAACAAACAAGAAAGTCTGCCATGTGACAACCGTCGCTGTTCCAAAGCCTGTGTCGAGCCTCCACAACCAAGTGCCATGTAGATCATCTGCTGGGCATCTCTGTGACCGAGACCAACTGTCTGATCCCACCAAACGTTCTTCGTCTAACCACCAAGGCCAGAGACCCGAACTGGAGCTGCTGTCGTCTTTTCGTGGGGACGGGCCGTTGACAGCGCTTTTCTTCAACATAGAAGTTACTGTGTGACTCCTGGGTACTGTGACATATCTGGCGCCATCATCACTGATTCTCTGGAGGGAAGCTTCCTTTCCGTGGCCAGACCAAGCCAGAAGTTACTTGACTCCTACCCTGGGGGTGGCTATATGTGGAAGGACCACATAGGGCAAGACAAACTGCAGAGGGACAGAAGAATACTATATCAAAATAGTCTTGCAGTAACAATTCGCAATGACAACTATATGCCTCTGCAACATACATGCATGGCTTATTGTGGTGTAGATAAAGAATTACCACATTATTTCAGGGAAAAATCTTTTCCCCCCGATCCCCCTCTTTTCTAGTACTGAGACGAGGAAGAGGGGTGTAGTACTGAAGATGACCAGAAGCAGCCAATGTCACATTGCACTGTGCCATGCAGTTTAAAGTTGACACAGCTGAGAGAACACCAGAACGAAGAGAGGCGCAGAGGCTGGCTCGGTCGGTGACTTGTTCTGATGCCGGTCAGAACGCAGAGGACAAGCAGACCGTCAGAACCACCGATGAGGCCGTCATGAACGGTGTGCAGGAGAGGCGAATCGAAGAAAGCTTACCACTTGAGGGCCCAAAGCAGCGAGAGCGTGCGCAGCAGAGGAGGGCAAAGCAAAAGCTTACTGGCCCACGGGAAGCACGCTAAGTCAGCTAACTGAAGAAGATGGAGAAGGGAAGACAGGGGGAACACCTAAACCGCTCAGTAAGCCCAGAGAAAGAGAACGGGTTACCGCAGCACGTGTAGCTGAATTCTGTGATGTGTTAAGTAACATGAAGTTGATGCGGATGCAAGCAATATAATAAAAGGGTCAGTGAAACCTCCAGGAAAAGTGAACTTTGTGAAATAAAGTGATATCCTGGCAGGAGAGTAAACCAAGAGAAGCTAACTTTGTGAAACAGTGCGACATCCTGGCAGGAGAGTAAACCAGGAATGGGAAGGGAAATGAACCTGAAGTTGGGAAAAGTGTCAAACCAATACATAAAAGGGAAGCATTAGACCCATTTTTGTAATCCGTGGGAAAGGAGTAAATAACCTGGCAGGAGATTACAATAGGGACACAAAGGGGAGCAATCAGTGGAGAAGGGTAGAGTGATGAACTCTAACAATTAAAAGGAATTGGGTATTTAAAGGGAGATTCAAGGGAAGTCCAATCCCCTTGACATTTTGAAGTAAAGACCACCATATGTGTAAAGGAAACTCATGGAAAGATTCATATCATTTAAGATTGCGAATACTTCAAATAAAGCACTGAAGGTTGAAGGAATACCAGGCAAAAGAGGAATTTTACCTTAAAAACACAAAGGCCTGAAGAAAGACAGAGAAGCTCAAGGGAGAAGTCATTCTTGTTGAACCTGCAAAGCGAAGTCTTAAAAAGGGAAGAGAAACATGGGGAAGGAGCCCCACTTTTGTTGAATAGTGAAACTTTGTGGAACTTTATCCTTCCTTATTTATCCGGAGGCATCGCATAAATACAGAAGGAAAAGAAGAATCTTAGGCAAAAGGAGGATCCCTTTTCCTGGTGGAACTTTCTTTCTTTCTTTTCTGTACCTTAAACTTTATATTTTTGGAACTCTGAAAGAAGGCCACAAATTCATAGTCTATAGAAATCACCTTGTGCACATTATATTAAGTTAAGCGTGTAAGGCTCAGATTAGGATTTTTGGACACAGGACACTCTTGTTTAACATCCTGACAGAGACGTTCCCTAGTTTTGTTGAGGCGGGGAAACCCCTCTTAGGCTAGGGATAGATAGGATTTCCCCCAACCCTCTTATTGTTTTGAGAAATTAAAGTATATAGCAAACAACAAACATGCCACTGTGTCCAAGTCTTACTCTTGATCCTTTACAGTACTTATCTGGGCTGTTCGCTCCTCCTGAGCTTGTAGGGTCACGCTGGGGTGAATGACCCAACAGTGTTCTCCCAAGCCTTCGGACATCAATCCTTTAGGCTAGAATTCTTCAGATGGCCTACCCAGTCCCCCTGAACCCTTTGAATAAAAATGTGTGACTTTCTACGAAAAGCATCAACTGAGCATTTAACAATGTTGACAGCGTCCGCCTTCCTTTGTTTTGCCACCCAAGGGTTACTTGGTCCCCCAGTCACCCCATCTGACTTTTGAGACACTCATCCCCCCCCTCCCCCAGATAGGGTTGGACCTCTGAAGATAAGGCTTTTTGTGTTGTTCACTTACCAGTGTTGTTAGTTCAGTAACTGTTGGTCAACATATGATTTGCTAACCTAAAACTACTCTTGTACTTACCAGATTATCATCAAAAAGTCTACTGTTTGAAATTAATATTCTACAGCAACGATCTAGTGTAAACATCTGTGTGAACTGTTTTTACTTACCTGAATTGTTTTGAACTTAACATTGCCTAGTATATACAATAAATTCAGTGTGTAAGGGTTTCCTTGACTATACGTGTGCTCAAAGGTCTTTGAACTCAACTACAGCCCTTCTTCCTCCTAGACTAAGCCTGGCGGCTCAGCCATTGCTAACAAACCTTTTTGGGTAGTTCAGGCTGTTATGGAGTTTTACTAAAGTCCACCTAAGGTAGGACTATAGAAGACTCTCCTTTAAGTGCACAGGGCTCCAACTTTTAGTATAGGCCTGAACTATCCAAAAGGTTTGGTAGCTATGGCTGAGCACCCAGGTTCATCTTAGAAGAGAAAAGCAATGTAGTAAATACAAAGACATTTGAGAACGCAAAACAGTCAAGAAGATACTTACACTTGTGGTTATATAAAATATAGTTATTTATTAAACATACTAGGCAATGTTAAGTTCACTTTTCAATTCAGATAAGGGCAAATTATGTACATATATACAGTATGACATTTGCAGTGGTAACTCATTCACTGGTAAACATTAAGCTGTAATGCAGGTTGGGGAACGTGTTTCTTCAGTTTAGCAAAAGTAGTCATCAACCAACAAACAAAGATACTACTGGTAAGTAAAATAAATTTGAACACACTTGTAAAATAGTTGAAAGTAAATCAAGGTAAGTAAAGCACTTTAACTATTAATACTTGGAATCACTATTTCAGGAAAGAATGAATGAATCAAAACCAACACAGAGCAGGTAAGATTCATTAAATTCAGAGAGGACTTACACTTTAGAAGTCCTTCCCTATCTAGTTATGAGAGTCTCAGAGTCAGACTGAGGTCAATATAGATAAGGCACAAGCTGTAAAATGTCAAGAGTTCCAGAAGAAGACTTGTAGCAAGTAAGTATAGTTTCTGTTTTGGGAAAAAGTGTTCAAGGACTTCTTAGAAGACTTCCTGTAGGTATACACGCGTTAGGCCTGGGCGACCATGTATGGGCAAACTCCGAATCACACAAACACACAAATCAGTACTCTGGCAACACAGGAGCAACAAAGCAGTTCTACCAAGAGTCTCACAGTACCTTAAGCATGAAGAGGTTGCAGTACGAAGCTTCCACGATGCAGCAGGGTAGACCCAGTCACCAGATTCTTGGTCAGGCAGACTGAAGAAGGGACACTGGAGGGATATTCGCAGCAGCCCTCGAGTGGAGACGCTCTCAGCAAAGGATGATTTGCGGTTCTGTGTTTTTGGCATCCTTTTCAAAGCACCAGTGAAGAACGGTTACTGCCCAGTTGACTCAGCTTGCTCTCTCAGCCCAGCCTTTGGATGAGGGGACTTCAAAGAGCAGAATCTTGCCCCTGGAGGTCCAGAAGGAGTCCAAGTTTCGGCAGGATTCGATCTTCGGAAGGCGATGCACTGCACACTGGCCACAGGTCCCAGGGTATTGGTGGTTTGCAGCCCGCGAAGGTCAGTTCATTGTGGGATGGCTTGAAATGCAGGTCATCTTCAGGCTGGGTAAGGGAGGAAGGAGTCCGGATCGGAGCTTCCCTGTCACTTGGAAAAGAGGGCTGGAGCAGCAGCGGTGACTCAGATGGCTCTGGCAGTCTCTGGAGATGGCTACAGACATCCTTCTCTTCGGAATGGCTCTTCCAGTGGTCGACTCACTTCAGCATCAAGACCCTCACCTTTTATGTCGGTACCCAGCCATTCAACATCCATTGTGTCAATCAAACTTGGAGTGGGGGCTGTCCTAAAAGGACAGCCAGCATCTCAGTTAGAACTAGATCTAAGCAGGCACACCGGACGACAAAGACCTGTGTAGCTTCTGAGTCTTCCTGCGCTACGTATCCTCCCAGACACACTGGCGTCTTTGGTCGGGCTTCACAAAGAGATTGCGGCGAAGACGAAAGACAAACAAGGACCCCCCCCCCACACAGCACGACAGAAGGACCAAGAAAGCACAAACTATCGTAAGTTGGTGAAAAAAGAAGATGGGAACCATTGATTGTGGATCAGTTGTTTTTCCAATGTGAGCCTTACCGCAGCTGTGAATGCATCCTGCATTGTACGTTTCCCAAAATTGGTAGAAAAAGTATCCACTGCAACCAGCAACTCAAATGGATTTGTTACTGTCACTAAAGTTACAGCAAAAGGGAAAAAGAGACACTAAATGTCCCCTCAGTACTGCACATAAGGTGGGGGGTGCTGGTCTCCAAAAAAGTGTAGGTAGGATAAAAAGTACCCTCCTATCCTTGGGTACGGATACTACTAGCACTTCACGCTTAGCCACAAAATAATACGTTTCTATTCCAAACTCTCGAATAGAGTATCGTTAATAATACAAATTGAGTTATTAAGCACAGTTACATTTGTAAACAAGTTTCAAGGGGTTTGACATTTTTCATATATTTAATGTTAATATTTTCACCCTGTCAGAGCTGTCAATAAGGTGAGTAAACAGCCAACACGTGTTTGGACTTCCGTCTTTCGCAAGGCTGTCTGTTCAACATTTAAAAGTAAATTGGCATAATTTCCATTTCATCATTAAACAAAAAGTCACAAAATTACATTGTTTATATTGCAATAGAATATAAAATACGAAAATACATACCATTAAAGGGAGAGGACCAGAATGGAAATAAAAAACAAATGTGGGAAGTATAAAATACTTAATGTCACAAGTTTTCAAACAGATTCTTACATCACCATTGATTGGCAGCTGAGTCCTGCATTGCATCTTACATAGGCTGATGCACAGAAACTAGCATGACCAGTATATGTCCGGTCAGTCCCACAAGGCAACCTCTTGTGCTAATTGTTGCAAATGGTGATGCTCCAAATCAGTGTTGACGCAAAGAGCGGGGTGGAATGTGCAGCTGCATGCCTTGCTTAATATCAGTTCCCTTCAGGGTATTCATGCTTATTAGGTTCACCAAAATGTGCGTTGGGTGCGTGATTATTCTTTAAAACATGTATAAACCACAGTGTTATTAGATAGAGTTTAAACTTTTCAGCCTAAATTTGATGGCACCCAGGGAACCAAGTCCAGGGAGAGTACTCCGAACACCACCCCGGGCAGCTCGGATGTAGAATCGGAAGATGATACTAATCAAGATGGAGGGTTCAACACTACTACTGGTACATCAGAACAAAACACAACCAAGAGTATTTTTTTAATACCAAATAGAAGATACAGGAAGGGCACACAGAAGAATATTATAAAACAAGTCAGATGTCAAGAACCTGTAGTACAAAACATTTTTACTCTGACCACACCACAAAGGGTAGGAGGGGAGGCGGTAGGAAGTTCAGACAAGGATCACTGGCTAAGAGAAAGGCTAACAATGTCAGAGACCAATTGAACAATAGGAGATATGTAATGATTTGGGATTATACACCAGTAATTTACAAACCAAGGGATTCAAGCCTAAATCCAATTTTACTCTGCAACTGCCATCTGAGAACGTGATTGACACATTTCATAAAGCAATCATCAGGGATATACATCACCACCTGGATGTGAAAGTACCAAAGAGATCATAGGTCCAATAACTTGAGCCCCGTGGTGCGTCAGGCCCTAGCAGCATTAGCCAATAATAGGGACATAGTGATAAAGGAAGCAGACAAGGGAGAAATGTAGTAATTCTGAACACAGCAGACATCAAAATGGGCACAGCACATTTAGAATCACCTGGCTGCTACAAAAAAACTCAAAACTAACCAGACAATAGCTATTAATCAAGAATTACATGCAATGGTTTTTGAATGGCACAGACAAACAAGTTACTTCTTACCTTGTAACGTTCTTTCGACGGGATGTTCCTCCGACGTATTCCTCATCTTAGATATCTCCTTCCAACTCTGCTGGCCTCGGAAAATGTTTTCTTTAGAGGGCGCTGCGCGTCGACGTCCTCCGAGTCGATGTCCCTCGACAGCCGCCGTAACGACGTCGACGTCATCCTGCCTATAAAGGCCGCGCGCAGCGTCCGTTGCTCAGTTCCGTTTTGTAGCCCACAATAATACTGTCTGGACTAGACTAATCACCCTGAAGGAGCGTAAGCTGCAACAACACGGGAAGTGGAACTGCGGGGATGGATGGGAGGGCCGATGAGGAATACGTCGGAGGAACATCCCGTCGAAAGAACGTTACAAGGTAAGAAGTAACTTGTTCTTCGAAGGGATTGTGTCCTCCGACGTATTCCTCATCTTAGATAGGCTCCCATAGCAGTATTCTATTATTGGAGGATGGAGTACTGATTTCACGCTGTCTTCTATTGATGAATAGAATGCAGTACAGCACTTCCAAACCTAGTCTCTTGATTGGAGGAGGAATCCAAATTGTAAAAACGTGTAAAGGTATGGACAGACGACCATGTAGCGGCTGCACAGATGTCTTTAACCGGCACACCTCTTGAGGGCCGATGAAGCTGCAATACCTCTGGTCGAATGAGCCCTAAGGTTTTGAGGGGGCTCTTTCCCTGCCAGTTTATAACATTCCAGAATGGCTAGAATGATCCATCTGGAAATGGTCTGCTTAGTTATTGGTAACCCCAGCTTGTGACCTGCGTAACCTACAAACAGCTGGTCTGCCTGTCTTATCTTGGCTAGTCTAATGATGTAGAAACTTAAAGCCCTTCTAGGGTCTAGCCTGTGTAACCTCTCTTCCTCTTTCCCCGGGTGAGGAGGAGTATAGAAAGATGGTAGGGTAATCTTCTGAGTGATATGGAATTCAGAAACCTCCTTTGGGAGGAAATTAGGCTTCACTTGCAGGACAACTTTGTCTTTGTGAAAAATTGTGTGAGGAGGTTTACAAGAAAGAGCTTGTAATTCGCTCACCCTTCTAGCAGATGTAAGTGCTATTAATAAAACAGTTTTAAGGGTAAGGAATCTTAACGAACAAGAATGGAGTGGTTCGAAAGGTGTGCCCATCAGGAAAGTTAGTACTAAGTTTAAATCCCATAGGGGAACTTGGAATGGTCTTGGGGGATAAACATTGGTTAACCCCTTTAGAAAATGTATTACCAAGGGTAATTTGAAATAGGATGGTTCTTCCACAGTGCGCTTAAAGATGGATAGCGCAGCCAGATAGCCCTTAATGGTGCCAACTTGAAGGCCTGAATTCGCCAAATATAGAAGGAAGGACAAAACCATTGGTGTACCACATGAAAAAGGGTCGATATTCTGTTCTCTACACCAGCTGCAAAATCTGTTCCAACGGCAGCGGTATAAAGACTTTGTTGCTGGCCTCCTTGCCGAAAGCAACACCTCCATAACATCATCAGGGAGGTCCCAATCCTTGTACCTCAACCTTTCAGAAGCCAAGCGTGAAGGTTGAGGGTTTTGATGTCTGGATGGAGAACCTGACCTCCCTTCTGTGAGAGTAGGCTCTCTCTGAGTGGAAGTCGAATTGGAGGGCAGATGGACAAGTCTAGAAGGTCCGGGTACCACTTCTCCTGGCTCAATCCAGGGCAATTAGGATCATGGTTCTCCAGAATCTTCTCAACCTCCTGATCATTTGAGGAATGACAGGGACCGGTGGGAACGCGTACAGAAGCGGAAACTCCCAGTCCACTATGAACGCGTCTCCCAGAGCTCCTCTCGGGGGAAATTCCCTTGAGCAGAACAGATCGTATTTCCTGTTGACGCTGGTGGCGAACACCTGAGGGGTTCCCCAAAGGGCGAAGATCTCTTGAAGGACTTCCAGAGCTAGTTCCCACTCGTGGGAGACTGTGCTCTGCCTGCTCAGAGCGTCCGCTGTCAAATTCTTCTCTCCGGCTAGGTGAACTGCCGATAGAGAGATTCCTTCCTGGATTGCCCAAAACCAGAGCTGCATCGCCTCTCTGCACAGGGGTAGTGATCCTACGCCTCCTCTTTTGTTGAGGTAATGCATGGCCACTGTGTTGTCCGTCATTATCAGGACGTTTTTCCCTTGTACAGCTGGCAGGAATGCCTTCAGTGCAATTCTGATGGCTCTCAGCTCTAACAGGTTGATATGTAGTCTGGACTCCGATGGAGACCAACGACCGCTGATGGTCAAGTCGTTGGCGTGGGCTCCCCACCCCGTGAGTGAGGCATCCGTGACTACTGTTATCTCCGGCCAGGGTTGCCAAAAATGTTCTCCTTTCAGAATGTTCTCCTGACAGGCCCACCACTGAAGGTCTCGAGCCACCCTGTCGAGAACCGGAAGAAGATCTGTCATTCTCCCTGAAAATTGTGACCACTGAGTCCTCAGTGCCCACTGGAGGGATCTCATTCTCAGGCGAGCCTCTGGCACTAGGAAAATGCAGGATGCCATGAGGCCTAGCAACCTCAAAAAGTCGAAGGCTGGGAGACGTTGGGCATTTTGAAACTTGGTAACCATCTGTAGAATATCTTGAGCCCTCACCTCTGGTGGCGAGGCTTTTCCCAGGGAAGTGTCCAGGATCGCTCCTATGAACTGGAGTCTCTGCGATGGTATCATTTGTGACTTCTTTAAATTGAGGGAGAAGCCCAGTCTGTGAAGGGAGTGGCACACGTGATTTAGTTGGATCTGAGCTTGTTCCGAAGAGACAGCCCGGATCAACCAATCGTCCAGGTAGGGGTAGACATGAATCCCTTCCCTCCTTAGACTTGCCGCCACTACCAACATTAACTTGGTGAAGACCCTCGGGGCGGAGGTCAGCCCAAATGGTAGCACTCGAAATTGATAGTGAGAGTTTCCAATTGCGAACCTCAGGTATTTCCTGTGTTTGAGATGGATAGGCACATGGAAATAAGCGTCCTGAAGGTCCAGAGATACCAACCAGTCCTGGAACTGAAGGGCCTGGAGGATCTGAGAAAGAGTGACCATCTTGAATTTGTCTTTTCTGAGGAATTTGTTCAATTCTCTCAAGTCCAAGATGGGTTTCAGTCCTCCGTCTTTCTTTGGAATGAGAAAGTAAGGGGAGTACCAGCCCTTGTTCCTCTCCGCTACAGGTACCGGTTCTATGGCACCTTTCTCTAGCAGGTCCAAAATTTCCTGCAAGAGGAGCGGATCTGGAGCTTTCTGAGAGCTGATCCCTGGTGGATGACTCTGAGGTATGCGTAGGAGAGGCAGGCAGTAACCTTGGGCAACTGTTTCCAATGCCCAAGCATCTGACGTGATAGCCTGCCATTCCGCCAGATGTTGAGTCAACCTGCCTTCTAGAGGTGTCCTGTGGGGGAAGTCCTCAGAGTGGTTTTGGAGCGGCTGATGCGGATGCCGATGGTAAAGAGGCACCTGCTGTTGCTGCGGCTTTTGAATATCTACCCCGTCCACCTCGGGTAGTTCTTCTTTGTCCCCTTTGAGCTGGACGTCCTCTACCTCTTCCGAATGCGGAGTAGAAGCGAAAGGACTTGCCCCTCGCAGAGGTTCCTGTGGGACGAAAAGGTGTCTGATGGATTGCAGCGCCTAGGGATTTTGCTGCTGCTTTTGAAGTTTGCAGTTTCTCTAAACTGTCATCCGCCTTTTTCCCGAACAAAGAAGAGCCATCGAATGGCATGTTCAAGAGCCTGGCTTGCACATCAGGGGCAAAACCAGACTTTCTCAACCAAGCAAATCTCCTGGTTGTTGTACTTGCCGCCATTGCTCTGCTGATACTGTCAGCCGAATCAATGCCCGTCTGGAGGGATTTGCACATAGCGTCTTTACCGTCCTATATGATATTCAGGAACGCCTCCCTTTCTTCTCCCTCCGGGATGCAGTCAGCCGCTGTAGAAGCGCACTCCCAAAGTGTATGGCTGAATCTAGCAAGGGTGCAAGTAGCATTAACAGATTTTAACGCCATGCTACATGCCGAAAAAACTTTCTTTGCCATAGCATCATATTTTTTTATCGTCCCTGTCCTGTGGGACGGTAGGATAAGCCGTCTTGACATCGGTAGAAGATGCTGCCTGTACCACCAGACTTTCTGGGGATGGGTGTTTTGACAAAAACTCTGGGTCTGTTAAGGATACCCTATATTTTGTAGACAGTTTTTTATTTACTGCCGGGATGACATCTGGGGTTTCCCAGTTCGTCATAATCTTCCTCTGAAGAGCTTTATGAAAAGGCACCACAGGGTCCTCCTGTGGGCCCTTGTCAAGAATATCCGTAAGGTCATCTTGTTGGAAAGATTGTGAAGGTGCTGACCACCCCATAAACTCTGTGATCCTGGCCATTAAGGCTCTATAGGGGGTTTCAGCATGCTCCCCCGGGTCTCGCCTAGCAAACTCCACCTCAGGGGAAGTGTCTAACCCACTTGCCTCATGTAAGGAATCATGAAGATCCTTTAACCTGCGTTCTTCAGAGGAAAATTCCTCTCTAATTGGGGTTACAGGTCCCTGCAACTCAAATGCGTCTTCCTGTTCAGACAATTCACCCTCTTCCAAAATTGAGGACATAGTGTAAATCCCATTTCCAAGGCAGAGGGTGCCGAACTTGTCATTATCGGCCTCGAAAACGTCAATGTCGTCGACGCCGAAGGCTTCGAGCGTGGCGTCGAAAACAAAGGCGGAGGCCTCGATGACCTCGACAGAATTGGGATTCTACTCGACAATCTCGAAGCCATCGTCATCGAGGACCTGGGGATAGTCACTGGGTGTGTCGTGACCTTGACTTTTCTTGGCGTCGACGCCGGTGTCGAAGCTGGCGTCGAGTCGACAGACCCGTGTGTCGAAGGTCCCTTCGACAACGGCGTCGAAGACACCGACCTCGGTGTCAACGGAACCTTCGTCGACGGAACCTTCGAGGAAGGTTTGGAGGTCATAGTCCTACTCGAGGGTTCGAGACGCTCTCAAGAGGTTTCCTTCGCCGGGTACTGCGACTCGTGGCGTTTTTTTCCTTTGGGTCTTTCGACCAGAGCATCGCTCTCGGCAGTCTTCGAGGGGGTCGAGGACGCTTTCTCGAAGACGCTCATCATATTTTTACAGAATTCCTCCCATTCAGCCCGGGAACTATGTTTCGTGGGGCAAGGGATTCTTTTTGGCGAAACAGAGGAAGAGGAAGACGGAGAAGGGGATCTTCGACGTCTCCTCTTCGAGTGCTTCGATCTCGAGGAGTGATGGGACCCACTCCGAGACCTGGAGCACGAATGGTGACGAGGAGACCAATGTCTCGACTTCGTCGACGAAGAAGAAGCTTTAAAAGTCTTACCTTTCTCCAGCTTCCCCCTACGCTCCTTCAGGGCCTTAGATGTCATGGACATACAGTCCTCGCACTCCGAACAATGGTGTTCAGCTCCTAAACACCACAGACAAACTCTATGAGGGTCAGTCAGTGACATCTTTTTTCCACAATCTCAGCATTTTTTGAAGCCGGATCGAGGAGTTGTCGGTTCCGACAAGGAAGCCATCGAGTACGGATCGAATAACTCGAGGTAAATAGGTTTAATCTGACAAGAACTGAGCAACGGTATTCCGAGGCACTGAGTAAGCGCGGAAAAACGGAACTGAGCAACGGACGCTGCGCGCGGCCTTTATAGGCAGGATGACGTCGATACGGCGGCTGTCGAGGGACATCGACTCGGAGGACGTCGACGCGTAGCGCCCTCTAAAGAAAAAAATTTCCGAGGCCAGCAGAGCTGGAAGGAGATATCTAAGATGAGGAATACGTCGGAGGACACAATCCCTTCGAAGAGGCTTCATAACAAACGAGTAAAGAACTTTTTTGAGTACTAAAAATCAGATTATGCCAACCATATACTTTATGCTGAAAATACACAAAAGCTTTGACACGCTACCAGAAGTACGCCCAATAATGAGTGGCATAGGTGGGGCTATAGAGGGCCTCTCACAATACATAGACAATACAATTAGAGAACATGTCTATAAGATACCATCTTACATCAGAGACAGCACTCACGTCTTGTCTCACTTGCAAAACCTGTTCTGGAAGCATGGTTACCTACTGGCTACTCTAGCTGTCACTGCACTTTGTACCTCCATTGACCATAAATTAGCAATCAAAGCAATTGAGCACACTTACTGCAACTTCTCAGCATCATACATACAACATGTGGAAATGATTTAGGAGTTCTTGACCTTCACCTTATCCAATAATGCCTTTCTCTTTGATGGTACTTATTACCTTCAGACCAAGGGGGTTGCAATGGGGGTGACATTTGCACCCTCACTGGCCAATTTGTGTATGGCCTTTTATGAGGCCACACATGCTGTACATAACAATGAATTTGTGAATAACATTGTTAGCTGGAAACAATTTATTGATGTTATTGTGATTGTATGGAATGGCACATCAATTTGCAAGGTTCATGCAATATCTAAACACAAATTATTTTGGGCTCACCCTAACGGGACACTGATGCTAACAATATTAATTTTCTGGATCTACACATTTACACTGCCAATAACAAAATGGAGACATCCACATATAGTCCGGCTGGTTGAAAGCAACAAGGGGCTTTCATAAATGCAGTATGTGTAAATATGCCCACAAGGACTGTGAAAGCTTTAACTATAAATAGGTAACTATCAAAGATTTCATTAAGTGCAGAACAACGTATGTAGTATACGCTATCATATGCATTTGCAATAAGATATATATATATATATATATATATATATAGATATAGATATAGAGAGAGAGAGAGAGAGAGAGAGAGAGAGAGAGAGAGAGAGAGAGAGAGAGAGAGAGAGAGAGAGAGAGAGAGAGAGAGAGAGAGAGAGAGAGAGAGAGAGAGAGAGAGAGAGAGAGAGAGAGAGAGAGAGAGAGAGAGAGAGAGAGAGAGAGAGAGAGAGAGAGAGAGAAAACCTACAAGCACAAATACGGTTCTGCATGCAGAAAGTGCCCACCCAGAAAATCTTAAAAACAGCATACTGTATGGAGAATTTCTCCGAATGAAAAGGAACTGCAGTGAAACATCAACTTTTGAACAAAATGCGAAAATAACAGCATCTAAGTTTCAGTTTTTGGACACACAAGAAAGAAAAGATAAGATTTATCACTACTTTTGACAGTGGAGCAAGAAATGTGAGAAAAATATTGGCAAAACACTGGCAAGTGTTAAGGAAAGATCATGACATCAACGGGTTACTTAGTACCAATCCAACGGTAACGCATAGAAAAGCCAAAACCATACAGTCGAAAGTATCTCCGAGTTTGTTTCAAACAAGGACCAAAATGAATTAGCTCTCAGAAAAATTCAAAGGCTTCCAAAAACGCACAAAATATAAAGCATGTAAATTTGGTGAAAATGTAAAAGAATATAAGAACCCACGTACAGGAAGAAAAGTGGAAATTACAAAAACTATTCAGTGCAGCACAAAATTTGTGATATATGTAATCAGCTGTAGCTGCAACCTTTGGTACATAGGAAGCACCAAATTGGAAGTCAAAATCAGAATTTTGCAACATCTTAGAGCAATTAAAAACAATGATCCAACATATCCTCTAGCAAAACATTTTTCAGAAGTACATAAAGGAAATATTGAGTCGTTAAAATATTTTGGCATTGATCATGTTCAACAACATCCGAGAGGCGGGGATAGAGAGCGACAGTTAGGCCAATTGGATAGTAGATACATAATTGAATATAATACCAAATCTCCGGGTGGACACAACAAGGATGAGGAGCTCTATACGTTTATAGGAGAATGAGGTTAAGGACTATACATGTATTGTCTATTTTAACAACAAATGTGATTTTGAGATGCTAGTGAAAAAATATGGACATTTCACAACCAGTGGCTGGTACTATGAAAAGAAGATTTAACAATTGGGGCCGCAAACTGAACTATTGGCATGAAACCTAGGATTTAATAACTTTTTAAACTATAATGTATGTTTTTTCTGATATGTCTTTTTGATACGTTTTTTAGCAAGTGAGGTGTAGGTACATGCAATAATCCCGAGCACAGTATATATGTTTTTATCACAATAACCTTTGGACACAATGGATCCCATAAAAACACTAGACCTCCCCCGGTATTGGGAAGATAAATATTACTCAGGCAAGATAACAAATGATGGTATAAAATATGTGCACTGATGGTGTTGTGTATATGGAAAAAAATGTGACACATTGTATGTTATATTATTTTAGGAGAACTATAGTGATTTTGCGCTTTATTACTTTTGATGCACTAAGCACTTTATAATATGCTCTTGAACAGTTTTTAGAAAATCATGGCAATTTTTTCTTTAAAATCCTCTAAGGCACGAAGCACTTTACCAAATATAGTGTGCACAGTAATTAACATGTATATTATTTCTTGAAAGTAAACAGATTAACATCAACTCCCATTACCAGGAATAGTGAGGCTAATTGATTGCACCCTTGGTGAGCCTGGATATAAAGTTACATAGATTGCAACAAACAACATCAAGCGGCATATCAAATTTCTCGCATATCCAAAAAATATATATGTGTATGCCGATTACTGCATTTCCATAGACCATAGTTTGTGCATAGATTATAAACATTTTAACTCAGCAAGCACGTAGCACTTTATTGAATACCAGCACTTTACGAAGGCAATGGCACTAAGTAAGTACTTTAGTATGGTTACTATAGCAAAACGAATGCAGCAATGCATCAAGTACTAGCACCTTGCACTTTATTAAGGTAAAGCACTGAGCAATTAAATCAGTACAGCTACTATAATAAGATGTAAATTGAATCACTTTTTGAATAGCAACATTTGCAGAATGACAGTTCGTTTTGAATTAGTACGACTAGATATCAGATGTACAAATGTATAATAGCAAACAAAGGGATCAGAACATGATAACACGCTGACATCAGAGTCTAAGGGTCTTTAAACATGGCTGCCCTTAGAGGCTAATGAGAGTGCAATAAATTAGCAGTCTAGTGTTTTTAAACCAAGGAGATCATTGATGAGTCATAGGTTAAATGCAAAGGAATTCCATTGTTCCATTCACAATCTGACGAAGCCCGGTTTGGGTGAAACGCGTAATTGTGTGTTTGTTTTCTTCATGTGTCCACCTACTGAATAATAAAGGACTTTTTACACAAAGATGATGGCCAAATGTGATTCTTTGGAACCTAAATGGAGGAGTGCCGCTGTGAACCGCATAATTGCAGTTCTTGTTTTCCCATATATATATATATATATATATATATATATATATATATATATATATATATATATATATATATATAGAGAGAGTCTTCAAACACTTATTCGGGAACACTTGGCTAACCTTGAGAGCCAGTATCCCAAGTTACCACTTTCCTTACACTGGCAAGAATGCCATCAAATGTATAATAGGAAAGACTTAAAATTCATTGGTTTAATGAAAGCTAAATGTGCCAAAAGTGGGGGTCACCTAACACTCAAATTACGACAGTTGGAATCCAAATGCATTTGCTATCTAAGATGTACCATAGATGGTCTAAACAAGGAACACAAAATGAATGTGTTTTTGTGATCACACTAGTTGAGCTTTTGACAATAGCTACACTCAATGGTATACACTTCATTGAATGTAATTGCCATTTGGCACTAATGCGATACACATCATTTGGTAACAATACCTTGTTATGCTTCCATTGGAAGTGTTGGTCCACAGGTTTACATGGACTTCTCTTTATACCAAAAAACATTTCTGTTCTGGAAAATGTTTATGACTTGTAAATCACCAATATGTAGTATACATGTAAGATGTGGAATGTATACATCTCATACATACATTTTACTGAAATATATAATGTATTTTCAGAGTAATTGAAGGTGAACATCTATGTTGGGACATGTTATGTATTGAAAGATTTGGAAACAGACCATCATCATAAGAAAATTATAGACCAGGTCTTCCACTCATGCCATCTACGCATTTGTGTGGGATGGACCGTGCACCACCACTGCCTGCCTTTATGCAAATGGATGAACCGATTATAATTTTGAAGATCCGTAGAGTAATGAAAGGGGTATCTGCAGGGAACTACGAGCTGACATCACCCGCTTTATAGCAAAGAAAATGGTGGCTGCGAGCGAAATGCACGCAGGCCGCCGTGGTTATTCCGGACAGGAAATCACAAATAATAAGTATGTACTTGGGAAGGGATGGGTTCCCATTCCTTGGCAGATAATAAGACTTATAATTGTATACATACGAGAGACCTAGCACTTTGCCTATGCAATATGGGATCTTTACTGTTACAGGAAGTGAATCAACATTTGTCCTGATTTATATTATTTCTAACAGCACTGAGGCCTTACAGTAAGGATTTTAAGGATAATGAAAATTATGTATTGGCCACATTTATTTGTTTGTTAGGAGATGGAGATTGACAACGACTCGTGCTTTAACCGATGCAAACATATCCCTAGATGTATTGATTTCCAATCCAACAAAGGCGAAAACATTACTATTCCAACTGGATTGCATCCAAACTCGGAATAAGTATATGAAGTACCAAGATTTTTGTAACCAACCATTTGGTCTCAAAGAAATGTCAACCGGAAAAGTATCTGAAACAATCTCCATCTCCGCAACATCAAGCTGATTGTATGCGGGTACATTTTAATTTTTGGCCATTAGAGAAATACAGAGCAGACGGAATTCAATTGCAACAAGAGATTCAATTTGCCGTTTCTGTGGGACACTTGATGAGAAAGAAACTTTGAATCACTAACTGGCAACGTGTAAGAAATTAATCAATCTGTGTATACAGTTTCTAGAAAAGCCTTTACTCATGTATAAAGAACTGTATCGGGAATATATGTGGCAAATGATATTCTCGGGATTCGTGGTAACCCTCAGGATTGGTACAATCTATTTCCTGCAGGCTTTAAAACTTGAAGACTTAAATTTAGATAGTGGAATGAGGTATGACAGGCCAACCGCTCTGTGATAGCATCGGGTTGTTTGCCCCTTCTCAGTGTGTATCATCATATTGCATAATATGTGCAAATCATATTGCTATGAATCTTGTTTATCTATAGGAAAGACATTTATGTTAGCAGGATTTTATAGTATGGTTTTGTTCACTTTTGTATTAATATGTTTAATTTTATGTTTATTGATTGTTTTAAATTGTTTTAAAATCGAAATTGTAAAAGTTGATTATATCAGCTGTAAACTATAAAATAAAAAAAAAGATAATACTGCTGAAGAGCAGCAAAAAAGGATTGGCCACTATGGTACCCAACACACCACAACTTACATTTGCTGGTCTGCTGAACAGATCGTGACACAGTAAACACAACCCACAAGTTAAGGGAAGGAGAGGAGATTTTCGATTGACTTGCAGACATATTTGTGATATCCATGTCAAAACGCTCCTAACATGGCACATAAGGGACTACATCTGGTAAGGGGAGGCACCCAGTAAATTGCCATTGATTCAAAGATCTATGAAAATATATATTTCCAAACTTCCTATTGATTTTTGGTCATGCAAGATTATTAGGTGAGCATTTATTACCATTTTTGGTGTATAACCTATTGGCAATAGGAAACATGATCACAGAATGGAGGGGTGCATACAATATCCAACTAATAACACAGTAGTTTATACATTTTTGAAAGAATAATCACACACTCAACTGACATTTTGGTGCAGCTAATAAGCATGAATCCCCTGAAGGGAAGTGATATTAAGCAAGGTATGCAGATGCACATTCATCTCCGCTCTTTGCATCAACACTGATTTGGAGCATCACCATTTGCAATAATTAGCACAAGATGTTGCATTGTGGGACTCACCAGATATATACTGGTCATGCTAGTTTCTGTACATCAGCCTATGTAAGATGCAATGCAGGATTTACCTGCCAATCGACTCCCTTTAATGGTATGTATTGTCGTATTTTATATTCTACTGCAATATAAACAATGCAATTTTGTGACTTTTTGTTTAATGATGAAATGGAAAATATGCCAATTTACTTTTAAATGTTGAACAAACAGCCTTTAGAAAGACGGAAGTCGAAACACGTGTTGGCTGTTTACTCACCTTATTGATAGCTCTGACGGAGTGAAAATATTAATATTAAAAAATATGAAAAATGTCAAGAAACTCCTTGAAAATTGTTTACAAATGTAACTGGCGTAATAACTCAATTGTCAATATTAATGATACTCTATTTGAGAGTTTGGAATAGAAGCATATTATTTTGGTATCAGGTAATAATATCCCCATATATATGGTCGCCGTAAATAATATCGCCGGGAAAATGTACTGGCAATATTATTTGGGTGACCATGTATATGGGGACAAGGGCAAAAAAAAAAATGTAAAACAAAAAGAACAAAAATAAAGTTTGGGGGTTGCGGGGGTGTCCCCCGCATGTTCCATGCAATAATGTTGCCACAAAAAACGCCAATTTTTCGGCGATATTTTTGCATGGCGAGATTTTTGTGGCGACATTACATGGAACCATTATTTTGTGGCTAAGCGCAAAATGCTAGTAGTATCTGTACACTTTATATGCTTTGTGGTTTGGGGAGGGCCACAGACTACTAGCCACACGGCTGGCCGAATTTCTCTTTAATTCTGTATCTCAGTGCAACTGTATAAGGGTTACCCCATTTCTGTTTACTACTCCTATCCTTGGGAACAGTAGTTCTCACAAGGAATTAAAATAAAACCAAGGAGGGAAGCTCACAAAGCTTCCACTAACAGTGCACATAAGGTGTTGTGTGCTACAATAGGAAATGACAGATGCCATAGAAAAAGATGGACGAAAGTGACTCCATCAAAATAAACCCAAAAAGGGGTGCCCAGAGTACAAGGCAAGAACGGGTGAATGAGGGAAAAAGATTCCCACTCACCCATGAGAGTCAGAAATAACCCAATAGCCCAGCGAAAAGGGCTGGGGGACTCACTAGGTGAGGGGAATATCACACAAGTTGCAAATTCCACCTAATACAGGCCAAACCTAAGAGTTGGAGCCGTGTAATCCTAAGAGTAAGTCTTCTACAATCCTACCACAGGTGGACTTAAACTCTCTAACATAAAACAAAAAGGCAACACCTGCATTCATTTGCTGTGCAAATCCTTGAGACCAAAATAGATTTGAGGAGAACAATTAATATGTAAGAGAAAATAAATTAATCCTATGATACGGTTCACATAAATTAAAAAGGTTTGCCAAATCTATAAAAAAAAAAGATACAAAATCAGTTATTGTTCCAAAGGGATAGCGAGAAAATTTAGGGAATTCTCTCAGAAAAGCCCAATTCTAATTGCTGGACCATTATCAACGATTTAGAAAGCATGCAGGTCGATAAAGAAATCAATCCAATTTGGGAACATGTTTGGGCAACATATTTTGGGGATATTTATGCCAATTCCTCCTCTTTTAAGGGGATAGTGGCTAGCTGTAAGGATTCCAAATGGTCCCTATATTCTGATCAAAAGGATATTATGGAAATGATTATTAAGGCCAGTTCCACCCGGGCCATTGGCCCAAATAACCTTTCCAATAGGCTCTTTAAATTGGCTCCTGAAATTTGGTCCAAAATCTTGTTTCACTGCTGGACTCACGGGTTAAGAGCTCCCTGAGCCTTATAAGTAAGTTGAACTCCTCTTTGTGTTTGTGTATTTTAAACTTGTGCGCACCTGAGCGCTTCCATATCGAGGTCACTCCAGGGCCTCTGAAATGTCTGGTTGCTTGCCCCTGCCTGTGAGCCCTCCCATCCTCGCTCTGATTGTGCCGGAGGCCCCTTTTCGTCCCCTTTCAGGGCAACACCACTGCCCATGGCAGCCTCCTTGGTGAAGGACCTGAGGCAAAGGACAGATCCAGTGGAAGCAGCTCCAGAGGGTGTCTGCCAGTGTCAGCTGGAGAAATAAGAAGCCTGCAGCCATCTATCTGCTACTACCAAACAGGTAGGTGCGGTGCGGTCAGTGGGGGGCAGCAATCGCTGCACTCCACTAAACTCATCAACTCCACAAATTATTCCTATTTCACTTAGTGCACCACCCTTTAGCACCACAATTAATTGTATTGTTTAGCCTCACCTCACATGTCCCAAGGAACCTTGCACTTGCATTACTGCTGTGTTGCAACTGGGCCTTTTTCCCTCTTTTTAGAAAAGTCGAATCTGGGTGGTTTTTGCATTGCTGCTGTTTGTAACTGGGCCTTTTCCCCTCCTTTTAGGAAAGCCGAATCTGGGTGGTTTTTGCATTGTGGTTACTATTGTATTGTGAATTGTGTCCCATTATGCTCTCTCCCACTCTCGATGTCCCCACCCGCTGGGGGTATCGTCGTACTGTTGTGTGTCTCCTGGCTGCTCCTCCTGTGTATCCGCTACTGTGTGATCCCTGCCCCCTCTGCGCTTCCTGTGTTGTGCGGCACTGGGCTGTGCGTCTCCTCTCTTTCGCTCTCTCTTTCGCTCACTCCTCCTCCTTGCGCCCTCTATGGTGTTTTACATCTCTCCCATCTTCTCTACTTGCTACTCTGTCTGCTAACCTGTCCCTCTCACTAGTCTGGTAGGACGAAGTTCAAGATGGACATCCTAGCATCCAACCCAGGCCTCCCAATCGCTGATACCTACATCATTGCTTCCTCCAGACAGACTCTCAGTGACAGCCTCTTTGTCGTTCCATCACCCGACCTATGGACCCCTCATATGGTCTTGGTTCCCTCTCTCATCTCTCCCACCACTCCCATTAATGGTGGCCCTCAGTGGGAGGACCTCTTGGCCTCCTTCCACTCCTCCAAGATCATCAATAATGTCTATCTGAATGGCATCGTCTTGGTCCAGGGCCGTCAGCCCAATCTCTTCCTTTTCGGTAGGCGTCTCCGGCATCTCATCAACTTCCTTCCTTCTCCTGCTACTCCTACTAGCACCTCTCAGGCTCTTCTGCCATATCCTGCCTCTGCCGCCTCTCTGGCACCTCACTCCTCCTCCTCTCTGTCTACTATCCCTGCCTTCTGCCCACTCTCAGTCCCCTCTACCACTTTCACTGGGTGTACCTCAAGCCTGTACCACACCCTGGAAGACTGTCAAATGTGGCAGCCTGCTCCATGTCACTACTCTCAACTCTCGCTCTGCTATCAATCACTCCTCTGACATCTGCTATCTCCTCGAAGAACTGGACCTGCATGTCCACGCTCTCACCGAGACATGGTTCACGGGCAGCTCTGTCACAAGTTTTGACACTCTACTTCCTGATGGCTATAAGATCCTCTTCGAGGTCAGAACAAACCGACCCGGAGGGGGAGTAGCTCCGATCTTTCCAGAGTGTGTCCCTGATTCAGTCATTCCTATGCAGGCTTACTCCTCCTTTGAATGCCAGGTCGGCAGGCTCTCTATCTCTCCTGGCCTCTCTCTGACTGTGGCAACCATCTACAGTAACATAGTATGATACAACGTACTGGCTGACCCTAAAGGAAGAACACCCTGACTCTGTCAGGAGTGCCTTGCCCTAGGTAGGAGGTGGTGCGCCACCTATCTAATAGGGATAGCAAGAGAAAATACTGTCCCTCTTTGCTGTTGTTCACATTTGTTGTATCAAATAGTAAAAACTAAATGGTGATTAAGAAACCAGGAAAACAATGCATCAATTAATGTGAAGACATGACTGTTAATAAGATCTTGCCAATATCCTAATTGTATGAAACATGCTACCCGGGGAATTTAGTCTTAGTGTTTTATTCACCCACAGAAATCCAAGGTTCCAAACAAGAGTGGTTGTGCCTGGATGTTAAGTATATAAAAGGTCCCTTGGGACACCTAAAAGGTCCCTTGGGACACCTAAAAACTATACTCGCAGAACGTGAGTGTGTTTCTTCCTATACCGTATCCTCAATTTTTTCTAGGATATTGTAAAGGTCATGAGATCACTCATGACCGATTTGGTCTACCGGTTTCGATGGCTAGTACCATTTGTGCCATCACTTCTGGACTGATTTGTTTACCAGGATAGTCCTAGTTCCAGCATATATCTGCATTACCAGATAAGACGAGCACGTCCGTCCCTTGTAGGGAGACAAACCTTGTGAAAAAGCTGGGTGTAAGTACCTGAAAAGCCCAAATCTGTTTATCTAGTACAGACTTCTATCCACGCTGTTAAATATTTGTACATTCATCTGTGTCTTATCTTAGAAAGACATTACAATACCTCATTTCTTATTTGTGGGCTTATTCTCTACTGCTTATGGGAGGAGTGAGGGGGTGGGCAGGACTTACAAAAACAAATGTAATTTTCCAGAGTTTTGTTTTTTGTAGCACATGCTGCCAATGGTCTTTTTTCTTTACATATGCAAGGGCAGGATGTGGATAGAGATTGGCTTCAGTTCTATTACCCATTAGTTCTTATGTGCTTACTGGGCACCCCACTTTCTTTTTTTCAGTGGATGACAATTATATGTTTTAGCACCCAGCTGGTGCCAACTGGTGGTTGTTGCTCGTTTATCCAGGGGGCCTGCCCTTGCATATGTAAAGAAAAAAAAGAGCATTAGCAGCATGAGCTGCAAAAAACAAAACTCTGGAAAAATACTTTTGTTTTTGTATGTCCCCCCTCACTCCTCCCATAACCAGTAGAGAATGAGCCCACAAATAAGAAATGAGGTATTGTAAGACACAATAAGGTAAGACACAATTAAATATTTAACAATGTGGCTATAAGTCTGTTCTAGATAGACAGATATGGGCTTTTGAGGTACTTACACCCAGCTTTTTCACACTTTTTGTCTCCCTACAGGGGACAGAGGTGCTCGTCTTATCCGGTAAATGCAGATATATGCTGGAACCAGGACTATCCTGGTAAACAAATCGGTCCTGAAGAAGATGGCACAAATGGTACTAGCCATCGAAACCGGTCGACCAAATCGGTCATAAGTGGTCTCATGACCTGTACGATATCCTAGACAAAATTGAGGATACGGTATAGGAAGAAACACTCACATTCTGTAAGTATAGTTTTTAAGTGTCCAAAACACAAGAGACCTTTTATATACTTACCATCTGGGCACAACCACTCTTGTTTGGAACCTTGGATTAATTCCTGTGGGTGAATAAAACACTAAGACCAAATTCCCTGGGTAGCATGTTTCATACAATTAGGCTATTGGCAAGATCTAATAAACAGTCATGTCTTTACATTAATTGATGGGTTGTTTTCCTGGTTTCTTAATGACCATTTAGTTTATTTTTACAGTTTGATACAACAAATTTGAACAGCAAAGAGAGACAGTATTTTCTCCTACTATCCCTATTAGATAGGCGGCGCACCACCTCCTACCTAGGGCCAGGCACTCCTGACAGGGTCAGGGCATTCGTCCTTTAGGGTCAGCCAGTACGTTGTATCATACTATGTTACAATTGACGAATGTGACAAAGTGTCAATGATAATTATTTCTCCCGAGAACCGTTTATGTTGTGTTACAAGTATGTTTAAATGACGGTATGGGAAGGTACATTTTTTTCCTTAAAGTTTGAAACCTTGCCCTGTTATTTTAACATCAACCATTGTCAGGCTTCCTGGCCAGGTTGCCCTCTTTCTCTCAGAGTGGGTAGACCTCTGCTCCGCTCTCCTTGCCTCTACCTCAATTTCCCCTTAGAGACCTCAACACCCACCTGGATGCTTCTGATCCCTCCTCTGGGCTCTTCCACAACCTCTGTGACACTCTCTCTTTCCATTCTACCCTCTGATACGACACCCTGCCGGACAGACCTTGGATGTTCTCATCTCCTGACACCCCCCTCGCTAACCCGCTCAGCATTCCCCTCTCCGGGACTGACCACTTTCTGCTTGCCTCTCACCTGAAACTCTCTGCCCCTCAGGCAAAGACCGCCCCAGAATTGCCACCTACCTTCACAGTCATTCAGCCCATGAAGCGCGTGTCAGTGGATGCCTTTGCCTCCACTTTCTCTGCTCCTCCTACTCCTGCGGCTGACTCACACTCTGCCGCAGCCCTCTCTAAACGGCATCTTTCTATCTCCAACGTTCTGGACATCCTTGTATCTGATGAAGCCTACCTCCAAGTGCAACTGTTGGTATGACTCTGACCTTGTCATCCTGAAACGCAAGAGTAGGATGTGTGAGAGGAAGTGGGGGCGGGGGGGTTGGGCGCATTCTCCGACAAACTGACCTGCCGCCTCCTCCAAAAGCAATACAGACTCCTCTGTCCTGTCCAAAAAGAGTCCACATCCAAGCCTGTGTCTCTGCGGCCTCTAACACGGCCAAACTCTTTAAAATCTGCAAGGAGCTGGCCAATCCTTCAGTCTCTAACTCTCCTGTTTCCTCCCAGGTCTTCTGTATAGCTCTGACATCTCACTTCACCACTAAAACCCAAGACATCCTGTCTTCGCTCCGCTCTTCCTCTCCCTCTCCCTCTCCCTCTCCCTCTCCCTCTCTCGGCGCCCCTCGGGCCACTTCTCCCTCTCCTCCACCTTTCTCCTCTTTCTCCCTGACAACACCAGACTATGTTTCTAGACAAGTCCGATCTATGAAAGTGTCATCCAAACAGGTGCTCCCCTGCTCCTCCAGAACCATCAAGGACCACATTGACACCCTCGCTCCAGCCTTGGCTGATTTCTGCAATCACTCTTTCACCACTGGATCTTTCCCCTCTCTCCTCAAGCAATCTCTTGTGCACCCCCTCCTTAAAAAGCCTTTTGCCGACCCCACCTGTCCGGTAAACTATCGCCTGTTCTCTATCACTCCTTTCCTGGGCAAACTCCTGGAAAAGCTGGCCTTCTCCCAGCTTACTCTCCACACTGAATCTATTGGTTGTCTCCCTGACCATCAGTCTGGCTTCAGAGCAGCCTGAAGATCTGCACTCTAATCTTGATTCTAGCCTTCCTTCTGTTCTCACCCTCTTTGACCTTTCCTCTGCTTTTGACACAGTCAATCACGCCATCCTGATCAATCGACTCTGTGAAAACCAGGGCATCCCGGATCAGGCCATGGAGTGGCTGACCTCCTTCCTCCTGGACAGACCCTCCCAGGTCCAACTTGGGTCCTTTCTCTCCACCACCTCTCTCTCCACATGTGGTGTTCCCCAGGGCCCTATCCTCTCAAAGTCTACTTGGCCCCTTTGATCCCTCCCGAACCCTACTTTCTCTTCCAACTTTCAGTGTTATGCGGATGAAACTCGGCTCTCTTTTAGGCTCCTTTCCGCTCTCGTTCATCCCTGACTGTCCACGATTCAGGATTGGTGCACCTCCAACGATCGCTACCACAATGCCAGTAAGACGGAGAGCCTTCTCATTGGGACCCCTGCTCCCGCTTTCCCTCTCTCACTCTGACCTCCTTCCTTGGGCACTCTTCCTTCTGCTTCCTGTGAGGCAAAAAAACCTTGGGGTCATCTTCGATTTCACACTCTCCTTCTCTCCTCACATCACAGACCTTGACAAGAAGGCCCACTGCCAGCTGCACCTCCCCTCAGAGGTATTCTTACTTTTCTTACTATCCCCTAGAAGGCCACTGTCTCCAGAGCCCTGGTTCTCGCTAAACTAGACTACTGCAACAGCTTCTTTCTCAATCTGCCTTCCGCCACTCTCCACCATCTACAACTAATCCAGAACAGGACTGCAAGACTTATCCTTGGCCTCAAGTCCAGGGACCTCATCTCTTCAGCCCTGAAATATCTCCACTGGCTCCCGGTGGCTGCAAGGATCAAGTTCAAGACCCTCTGCATAGTACACAAGGCTTTCTGGGGCCATGGCCCGCACTACATCCAACTCGCTCTTCCAAAATATCTTACTTCTCAAGCCCTTCGCTCAACTACCTCCAATTCACCAACCAGATCTACGTCCCCTCTTTAATAGAGCCAAAGCAGATGGCACCAGCTTCCATCACTTAGCACCAAAAAACTGGAACGCCTTCCCCACAGCCCTGACAAATGAAAAATCATACACTGTGTTCAGAAAAATGCTCAAAACCAAACTGTTTATTTAAGTACTCTGCACAACTGCCTGAACTCTTGCCAAACAAAGCCACTGTTCGACTGTAACCTTGTAAGGAACCTGTAAGCTTGCCTGCATGTACGTAACTTTGTATGCAACTAAAGAATGTAAGCAAAAAGCCTTTTGTAACAAGCGCTACAATGCCCAAGGGCCGTTCGGCGTTATACAAAAACAAACAAATAAATAAAATAAATAAATACTCTGAGGGCCAGACGCTTCCCCAGGCAGAGAGTGAAGTGGCGGGTAGATCTCTCTACGCTGCAGGTGCCTCCCTCTGGAATGGCCTCCCTGCCCCTCTCAAACTTGAGTCCGACCATCTGAAGTTCCAGAAGCTGCTCAAGACCTTCCCTTTCTCCTCCGCTTTCTCTCCATCTCTACCCTGCTGACCTACTGTAGTAATCTGCTTTACAGAGTAGCAGCGTGTGAGGTCATCTGCCAGTGGAATGTTGTGGTGGAAGTGTTCTGCTGGGTGACGGTTGGTCAGAGAGAGAGAAAGCTGTGAGCAGAGAAGATGGGTGTGGGGGTGAGCCCGGTGTTTCCCTTGTGATCTTGTGTCCCCTATCATCCCCGTGTCTTGTTGAGGAGTACAGGACAAGGACAATAAAGACCCTAAGAATTTACCTGGACTACCGGAGGTCTTCATTACTACACTGGCAACGAGGATGGGATGGTAGGTGGATTGCCCTTCCAATGGCGCTGCTGGGGGGGGTGCAGCACTTCTGGAACACCGCCTCGTGAGGTCCCCCCACACCCAGGCGGGTCTGTGGCAAGTTGGCCCGTCGCGGAAGTGCTTACTGCCCCGATTCCGGCGTGCTGGAAGTGGCATCTGGCGGCGCTCATTCATCTGTTCGGTTAGAGCGCCGTCCCAGCTGTGCTCTGAGGGGTTTGTCCTGTGGCCGTGCGGATTGGTGTTTGTGTTCGTGCGGGGCTGGGCATGGAGGCCGAGCCTCATTGGATTTACCGGGCAGGGCATTGGTTGGCAGTGGAGTGCAGTGATCGTCCTCGTGTTGCACAGCGCCTCAAGGATGGCAGATGGCTGCTGCGGATCGTTGGGAACAGCGCAGCCCGGCTGCGCAGTTTGAGCAGGCTCTGGGTGGCCAGCGAGAACTGCCTGCTCAGGTGCCTGCGATGGGCCGGTGGAGACGGGAGTGACGGGAATCCAGTGCTCGCGGCTCCCGGGGAGGCCACTCTCTGTGAAACGTACGTTTGGTCCTGGGTGGGGTGTTGTGAATGATAGTCATGTGGGGTATTATGTCCCATGATATCGCCAGCCCTGTGTCTCTGGCAGAAATGGTGACGTCACAACTGGGGGAGGCATTTGCAGCCTGTCACGTGAAAGAGGATGTTGCATTTCTGCGTGCTCAAGCCTCGTTCTCAGCTTGTTGAGGAAGAAAACGACGTGCCTGAGAGAGAGAGCAGCGTATCACTGGCGGTGAATGGCTTCATTCGGTTGACAAACTCATTCCGGGAATGTGCCGGGCAGTGATGAATTGATGACTTCTTCCGTTTGCTGTGGGGAGATTTCAGAACTTTCAGCGAGGATTTATCTTTTAATGAGGGAATGCTGGTCAGGTTAGTTTATTGGGCCGTGTGTGTGGTATGGGTGCAGTTACATGTAGTGGCCCATGTTTTATTTGGCAGGGACCTAGCGCCCTTATTTAAGTCATGGTGGGGTACCTCTAAAGTTGAAGGCTGTTGTCCATTTCCTTGTGGTGTCAAGTGCTGTGGCCTTTCGTGGGAGAATAGAACCCTGTGGGTGGGTTTAGTGTTTTTCCTCCTTCATCTCCCGGGTGGGGTTTGTAATGTAATTAATACTACAAATGCAAATGTCCAATGCCATTGCTGTGTTTCATCTGGGGAGGTGGAACGTGGTTTCTGGGTATGTTAACCCCAAGGAGTGTGGATTGGGGTTTGAACTTATTTATGGAAGAAAATGCAAAAATGCATTAATGTGACCTTCGTCACCTGGAACACTGACTTTCATGCAACAATGACATTGTTTGGTGCCCAAGAGTTCATGCCGGTTTGCATCTGTGGGTTGTGCTGGGGGTCATCATCTAATTTCTTCACATGTATTATGCAATGTTTTCAGCTTTGAACATGTGCTTTTCATGGTGTTTGCAACCAACCTCCACGTTATTATGCTATGTTATCACCATGTCATACTGTTGTATGTTTAGTGTTATCAGTGTTTGGGGTGTGAATGTAGTGAATAGGGGCATGCAAGTAGTTTGGTGCACCTGTGGTCACATGTTTTATGAGTTCTTAGCGCCTTGTGCGTGTGCCGGAGTGGTTCTCCATGTCTGTGTGTGACAATGTGTATTAAGCTAGTTGACTGTAAGAGTTGTTGTTTTGCCATGGTGCCCAGTTTTGATATTGGGGTAGGTCGCCGTGTGTATGGTCATGGGTTGGATTAGATTGATTGCCCACGTGTGTGTGTGTGTAGAGTGTTCGGAGTGCCTGTTCTCATTCCGTTGTTCTATTGTAGTGCCTGGTCTAGTGCCGGTGGTTTCATGGTTCCTGGTTTGGTCCCAGAGTAGGTCGCTATAGTGTTTTGGTCCCAGTTGTGCACTATTCCTGAGCGTGTGGTTGCAGTTGATATAGTGGTTATAGTGTCGTGCTGTGGTCATTAGTGCCCGATGTGTCGTCAGGGTGGGTCACTGTTGGCGTGGGTGTTGTCGTCATTAGTGCCTGATGTGTCATCAGGGTAAGTCACTTTTGGCGTGGTGGTGTTCTCAGGGCAGATGTTTTGCTGCAGTGTATTTCATAGCGGTTGTTTTAACTTCAATCTGGTCTCTATGCTTGAGTTGTGTTGAATTTTTCATGTCGTCCATAGTGCTTGGTCTAAGGGCCGAGGTAGGTCACTATGGGGTTTGGGATTTTAACTTTGCTAGTGTACCTCCTGATTCCGAGTTTGGTAAATCAGGTTGTCATTGGTTGTTTAGAAATGGTGTAATGTTAGTAAGAGGAATGGCCAACGGTTTTGTGGTAGTGGAGCAGTATTGTGAATGCGGTTCTTCTTTTTACTGCGGTCAGGGTTGTGCTGCGTGGGTCCCTCGGTTGTTGGGCATTTGTTGTTGCTCCCTTAGGAGGGCGGTTGGTTTGTGCTCAGAGGGGCAGCTCTGATACTTCGGGGTAGCAGACCGGAGTGGAAGGTGTTAAGTGCGTTGGAGGGTAAGTTTGGTTAGGTATTTGTGTTAGTGTTATCTCACAATAGCGTGGCTAGGGGTAGCAGCCCTAGGTCCTGAGGGGCAGCTTAGGACAGGCCTAAGTGCTCCGTTTATCATTTTTTAGGCCTCGAAGTGTTGACCGAGGGATTGGCGAGTTGTGTTGTGCGGTTGCGTGCCGTTGGCATTTTCTACTTGGTCCGGTTTGTGCCCTGTGAATGTTTTCCTTTTGTGTGGTTCCTATTAATTGAAGTTGCCAGGGGCTCTGTACATAGGCGGCCGCTGTGTAGCGGAATTTCTGGTATTGTGTTGTGTTGGATGTTTAAGGTTTGGTGCTGGTCACGTTACCTTCTTTTGTGTTTCCCTAGGGTGGGAGAGGTGTAGCCACCTGGCTTACAGAGTAGCAGTGTGTGAGGTCATCTGCTAGTGTAATGTTGTGGTGGAAGTGTTCTGCTCGGTGACGGTTGGTCAGAGAGAGAGCAAGCTGTGAGCAGAGAAGATGGGTGTGCGGGTGAGCCCGGTGTTTCCATTGTGATTGTGTCCCCTACCATCCCCGTGTCGTTTTCAGGAGTACAGGACAAGGACAATAAAGACCCTAAGAACTTACTTGGAGTACCAGAGGTCTTCATTATTACACCTACCTGTCTGCTGCAACGACCAGCTGCTTGGCTACCCCCTGAGTATCACTGTGTACCATGTTCCAATCTCCCCTGCACTGCCTCCGGCCCTACTGTGCACCTAGGGGCTGTAACTTTACCCTCTACAGCACCCTGCCTCCTTGCACTTAGCCAGAGGCGCACTGCCCTGGCTGCACTAACTCAGAACAACGCTGCCCTGATTGCACTTCCCTCTTTCCCTGGCACTTCTCCCTCCCCCTGCACTTTAACACTGCACGATATGAATTACACAAGGCCTTGTAAGATTGTTGGTCTTGTCCTCACTCTGTCCCCCACACCCTCAACCTTGTCGCACCTAGAAACACCTGTGTACTGGTGCATTATAAATGACATATCATATCATATTTTTCACACAACTCGTGCCAGACACCAATTCCCCATCTTGGGAAACTTCTTATGTTATCCCCATATTCAAAAAGGCCATTAGATCTGAACCTAAAAACTATAGTCTTTTGCTTCGTTAATACTGGCTGAATTAGAAAAGTGGGAAGCCAGTACAGGCGAAATATCAACCTGGTTTCTGTAAATGAATTGGCAAAACCACAAACGGTTTCAGGAATCAGCTTGGACCAACACATTTGATTTGATATTGGAGGCCACAATTGACCCATCAACCTCTTTTTAATTAATCAACAGGAATCTGCTGTAAAACTTGCTAGATGGGGTCTCCGGCTGGATTATGTAACATCATAATCCGCCTCCATAGGAACTCCAACATACAAGTGAGACTTAATCATGTTGCCCATTTGTCAAGAATGATTTCCACCAGTTGCGGCTTGTGGCAAGGATGCATTTTTGCTCCCTGCCTTTTCAACTTGTATGTTTCTGATATTTATGAATATTTAGACAAAGCCACCATCATTTCTCTGAAATGTGCTGATCTTAAATTGTCTTGGCTGGTTTATGCCAATGATTTTCTACTTGCCGATTTCATCTAGATTGGGCTTCAGAGACTGATTAATGCATTTACGGTTAATTGCCTCAATATAAATCTATTAAAAAATACATTTTAAAAATGATATGCCAGTAAAAAACCACATGGATGTAGATGGCTCTTAAATATAGTTACATTGGAAACAACTGATAATTTAATTTACTTAGGGTTTCCTATTAGTTTCAAACCTAGTAAGACACATGTATGGGAATTTCTATAACATAAAGCAATATATTTTGCTGGCTAGATGCGCCAAATAAATGCTAAATATGGAAAATGTTAAGTTTGACCACTTTTACAATTCTAAGAAGGAAAGGTTGTCTCTAAACTAATCTACGTTACTGAGATCTTGTCACCATGGGTTATGAAACAAATTGGATACTCCTGAGGTGATGATCTGGCGGAAGGTGTTGAAGCTCCCAAACTGTGTACCGGCAACAGTTATTCTATTTGACCTACGTATTAAATCACTGAGGGCCAGAGTAAAATGGAAGTTTCTTTTGTTTTATAGAAAAATGTTAGAGCCAATCAAGCACTCTATTCTTTGACATGGATAATTTATTAAGAGCTCCCATTGAGAATTGCATCTCCGGCTCCCAGCTCTGTCAAAATATGATGCTAGAAGCGGATACCTCAATCAAAATCCTACTTCAGAATCCATGTAGTGTTGACTTAGCCACTTATCTTAAGGACTGGGTTGAAACATGCAATACAACTGCCACCTATGAGCATTATGCTCAACTAAGGCTTGAACATAAAATGTTGGGGTACTTGCACCCTATCTTTGCAGATTCCCAAATAATCAAATGTGTGCACGTTTTAGAGGTTTAATCTTTTAGCTACCAGAGAAATGTTAACTATTTGTAATTTGCTTCCCAAAGAAATGTTTTATTGTCGTTGTTTTGGTAACAAAAAAAACAAAAAACTTTAAATATCTGATTTTGATCTGCCCTGCTCTAATCATATTATGCACTTTGCACTTTAAAGAATGTGTTAATAGTATTGATTTTATATATGTAGAGAATCTATGGCAACATTTTAGGTGGCCATTGTACCTCTTTGATCTTAGCCAGCTTGAGATCTCGTACAATTAAAGTATTGCAATGATATATTTGATTTGGAGGTGGTAGGGTGTATATATTGTATTTTCAAATTGTATCGTTCACTGATATTTTATTGTGTTTTTTGTGACAAATTCTAAAAGGTTGATATTTTATTACCCAAAAAAATAACAAAAGGCTCAAAGGGAGTTAAGTAATGATGCAGTAAGGAAACCCAGTTCACAAGAGTAACACCCTAACTTTAGAAGTCCAATCCTCATGGTGAATTGGGCTGTGCGCCCAAAAGTTACAAAAGCTTCTTCTCAGGGGAGCGGACAAAGTTAGGAAAGGTTCTTGTGGTGATAACTTTTCCAGAAGGCTTCTCAAGAACATTACAGGTAATTAAGATGTTTTATCTATCTTTTAGAACAGCTTTTAGGATGAACGTTTAAGAAGTGAAGGAATGGAAAAAACAAAAGTGCATTTTAAGGTTTATTATAGGGGGGGCAGGAGTGGTTGTTAAGTATTGCGATTACCTACCACCCTGACAAAGTGTCGAGGCAGGTCGACTGGGAGTCGCTGGCGGTAGGTTTTCCCGCTGATCCAGTAGAAGATGCCAAGTAGCTGTGAGTTCAAGGAAGATTCTGGACAGGTCCAGAAGCTGAGTGCAACCCTTTCCGATGAAGAAATGTAGCATGCGCCAATGCACGACTCTTCAGTATACTCTACCAGACGGAGGAAAGCTGGTTCCAGTGTTAGTCACGGCACACGAGCGACAGCCGGCATCTCTCCAGTCGCCGAATAAGTATTTTTCCGTGCTGGATCCTTTGATGCTGGGAAGCTGAAACATGGCAGGAAGGCAGCTTGTAGAACGAGCTGGCAACTACCAGAGTCCCGGGCAAAAAAAACGTAATGGCAGCGCTTCTGGCACAGTAGCCCAATTCAGAGCTTGTCGGTCCACTGGGTGGTCCAGGGAAGATTGAGGGCTAAAGGCTGCAGGAACACGAGAAGGCATCGAGGCGGATTGGTCCCACCAGTCCAAGGGTCGAAGCGCTGCAGAGGGTCTTCTCAAATCAGGTAGTCCAGCAGGGTTTCCCCAGGACAGTTGCAGGAAAGGTCGCCAGGCCTCTTTGGGAGTAGTTTACGGGTCTTCAGTCGGCTGTACAGCTACACTGGATACTTGTCTCCAGCAATGATCTCCTGGAATGACTGCAGGAGTCTTCTTATCCCAAATCGAAGCTCATGGCAAAAACAAGCCCACCAATGGTAAGGATCTGCACCACTCACTCAGCCAGCATTGGTCCAATCCACCCACGCATGCACACCAGACTCTCTAGCACCACAGTTGTGGAATGCGACCAGACCGCCCCACCCAGTTCCTGGGTCCACACACAAATGACATACACTAGCCCATGAAAGCTGCAGCTTTCCCAGCAAAATGCACGACCATATCAAGGATTTCCTGTCATGAGAAGGCTGGAAGAAGGCCAAAAAACAAAATACCAAACGACAAGCGAAAAGTCTCAAGGTGCAGACATTTTAGGGCACTAGCCAGGTTTAGTAGCTAGGCACAGAAAACTCAAATGTGCACACTAAAAGGATTGCAAAAATTGTATAAATGTAATAGCCCTTAGTCAAATATAAAAGGGGCCAGAATTCCACAGTATAAAAATCTAGCTGATCCAAAAGTAACCCCAGTGCACTGCATTGTAAGATGCAGTGCGCACTGTCAAAACATTACCCAAACAGGTAAAAAGACAAAGGGGAAACAGTTTCCCACTACTAATAGTCTGAAGGACTGATTAGTTTGCCCATAACAAATGAGCAAAAAGCCAGGGAAATGAAGCTTCACTGTAAAAAGTCAGGACAGGTTAAAAAATAAAAGAAAAATGTTTAGGGGCCTGAAAGAGAAATCTTTCACAATACTGATCTAGGTGCCACACTTCATTCAGGGTGAGATGGAGCCAGGAGCCCTTCCTACCACCTCACTTGCTCTAAGGCCTGATCTCCTTAATTCCTTACAACTAGGGGCCTCCGATTCTCTGTTGCACAGACTAATCCTCTGTTGGCCTTCAGCCAGTGCCGCATTCCTCTTCCCCACATTACAGTCCTTCCTTATCCTCTAGAAATGTTCTGCGTGTCTATGGGAATGGCATCCCCTACCTCCTTCTCTTACTTTAAGCCACCTTCTTCTCGAAAGGTTGCCAGCACATTGACCTCTGTACCACACTGCTGTCCAGCTGATGTTATTAACCCCTCCTCTGAATCACCTCCAGCGCCACTTGATTTTACCATCTTATCAACCTCTGTACCACATTGCTCTCCATCTGTTACCACCTACTCCTCACCACCTTTCTCACCACCTGTCACCACCTCCTCCCTCTGATGTTACCACCTCCTCCAATGCCATATCCCCCTCTTGTCTCCAGAACCTCTTTAACACTCTTTGTAGCACTCTTTGAATCTCTCCAGCAGCCTGCCACAGCCTCCTCCAACAGCCCACTGTAATTGATGGCAGTCTCTAAATATTATAGTGCTGGGCTTTGTGTGAGCTTCTGCATCTATGTCCGGTAATTGGGGAAGGGTTGGGATTGGCTGTTACTTCTGGGTAGAGCTGTTCTCACTTTAGGGCGGGCCAAGACTTTAATAGGCCTGTCCACCATCTTGGTTTCCACTGTTCCCTTCCTGGCGCTCTCTGGTGTTGCCTGTGCATGACCCAGGTCTCCCATTTCCCCAGTTTGTGACTGGCATGCTTGAAAAACTCTTGGTAAGTGTTGTAAGGTAGGCCATCAGGTAAGTAAACCAAGCGCCACGGTACAAAAGAACAGACTTAATTCTTGTTGTTGTGACAAATTGCAGGATTCAGTCACTTACCCCGGGAGGGAGCCTTTCCATGTCAGACAAAGGAGGTGAGCCCACTATCCTCCCTAGGGTTAGAGGCAAGCAGGACCTCACCAAGAGAGACTACCCACTTGGGGACAAGGACTCCCGTTCCGAAGAGGAACTCTGTGAAACACTCACCTACAACCCACCACTAACAGCTTATAGCAGAAGACAGGCGGAACAAGATAATGTTTATTATTGTGGTGTAGAAACAGTAAATCAACAAGAGGAAGAACATTTATGGAATACTGAGAAGATGATTGTGCAAGTAATACAGAGTAATCAGGACACAGTGAAGAAGCACTTTGATGTTCGGCCAGGTTTTCTGGGAGAAACATCTCCGATTCATCACAGGACCCTGGGCCATTCTAAGAGAACTTAAATGAAACTTTGTGTAAGGAAATGGAGAGAGGAGGCCTTGCATAGGATCGTTGTAGCTGGCTGAGCAGCCGACTCCTAATTTTAACAGTTGAACTCAGCCTCACTGTCTAAGGGAATCTGCCAGAGGCTCTTCCTGCTCTTGATCTAGCTGAGCTCCTGGATCCTCTGGTCCTGCAGCCAGGTCTACCTCTCATAAGTGTTCCTGTACCGTGCATTCCACTGGAACAGAAGTGCAAGCCTCTGCTGCAAGCTGAAACCAGAGTGGTGATGGACCGTTTTGGCCGCCATGAAGTTTTTGCTTCAGACAGCATAATTGTTCCTTTTGGTGCCGGTCTAAAAACCATTTTCATTTTGCTCCCGATTTACTAATTGTTAAGGTACTTGATGTACCCTCTGTTGAGTATGCTACAACAACTAATTGCAGGGAAAGGCTAAAACATACGACAAGGAAGAGAAGCTAAACCCTCTTCAACGTGGGTAGTGCAGGCAGAGCAACAAGGCTTAACTATCAGATATGAGTAGTAGGTCGACACACAGATCCAATTATTCAACACACCAATCCATGAAAATTCACCACAATAAAATACATGAAAATTACATAGTTTAATAAAGTCACACATAAAACCAGCAGGTCAAATAAGTGCTTTGAAGAATGCACAGTATTAAACAAATACCAAGTACATTTATAAAACAAGCATTGGCAATTCCAACCATTTGAGCTTTTGTGTAGGCATGGGAAAGGTACTTACCAGGCACAGCCGTAGTGAAATTAAGTGGCCTTTGATGGTAGCAGGTGCAAAGTGGTGCGAGTACTTGGGCATCTAATAACCGTGCCTGGCAAAGGCCTACTACTTCTATTTATATACCAGCCAAAACTGTTGGCTTTGCCAATGCTCATTTTTAACCAGACTTCAGTGAAGGACATGCACAGTTCACCTAAATCGAGTGGCTGAAGGCAGACCCAGTAAGAAATATTTATTACAACTCCAATGAGTACGTCACTGAGTACGAAGTTTGATGGTAAGGCTTGATTAAAGCAAGTTCAAAGAGTTTCCATGAGAAGGTGTTTTGGGCGGGGAGGGGCAAGAACTGGGTGGGAATGGCCATAGGGATTAGCATGGCAATGGGCAGTCAATGGTTGGGGCCATAACCAAACAACACCTACAGGCTGTGTGGCCTTCCTCACATGCCATTCCTCTCTATCTGTACTCCAATGCAATCGTTTCAGCTCATAGGTGTCACAGGTGACACCCAATAGCCTAAACTAAAACAGCAAGGCCCACACAAGGACTGTCCCACCCCAGTGTCTATATGAGGGCCGTCTACTTGAGCTGAGCACCCAACATAAAATAAGAAGGGGGCGGGGAGAACCAGGAAACAAACTCTAGCAAGCAGGTAGGCGCCCAGTACTTTGCACAAATGTGTGGTGTTGTAAAGATACATCCCTGCCCTAGTACACGTGCCAGGCCGATACCTGGTGGTAAGCACTTAGCACATACAGCAGGGAATGGGATTAAAAGAAGGAAACAATGGAGTTAAATGGTTAGCATCCTTGGTAAAGCCAAAAATAAAGCACACCCACCGCCAACCTTTTCCCTCAAAGCAATGTATAGTGAAACAATCTCACAGGAGCAGAAATGGGTGCCTAAGAGGCACCACGGGATTGGCCACCTTAGAGAGGCCCAATACCAAGTACCTTATTTAAGGTGTAAAGGGAAGAAATGGCAGGGAGATTTCCGGAGGAGTCATTCTGGCCACCAAAAGAGATCAAGGAACCAAAACAGGCAGGGGTAAAAAGTAAACATGTTTATAATCCTCAAAAAGTTACCTTAGTATGTTAAACTAATATTCCTGCTCAGATTGTTCGAAATCCAAGAGTATTTTGGTTAAAACCCTGAAGAATCCTGTGTCTTCAAAAATGGACATATTTGGTGCCCAGGCTGTTTTTAAGAGGGCTATCCCTGTCAGGAAGACAGGAATTGAAGCAGAGTCTTGGGAGGCCTGGGTCAATTCTTCGGTCACTAATGACCACAAGCTTTTTTGGGAGACAGTAGGCCTTTCTACAAATTTAAGTCAAGAGGTGCTGATGTCATGGTTTGAGCAGGCATGGGTGGCTCATTTTTTTGCCCCATATAGTGTGGGTGATGCGGTCGTGACCATTGAACGACCACTTGCCACAGATCTCCAGCAGTTGCCACACTCGGTGAATGGAAAAATTGCTTTGAAAGTAGGGGAAATAGTTTCAGCCATAAAATGTCAAAAAAGAAATAGGGCTCCAGGTCCTGATAATGTTCCAGCAGACCAGTTCTCATCAGAACTGGACCTCTAGGCCCCGATTTCGACTATGGGTTTTAACGTTATCTGTGCAGGGGGCGTGCTCCCTGTCTCCTGGTCGTATATATATATATATATATGTCATAGAACACAGCAGAGGAAAAGAAACCGCACTCCAAACATGAGGTACTGCTAGTCCCAAAAATAACAAACTCGAATCAAAGTGAAGAAACGAGTTTTAATGATGGTAAAAAATAAGGCAAAACACACAGAGCAAACAAAGCAGGACGCCAAGGAAGGGTCCTGAACGACACATTTCGCGGTTCCCGGAGCGCTTGGTCACATTAGGGGACTGGAGAAAAAAGCATAATACATAGTGCAATGTTGTCCCTCTTCCATTTTGCCTATCTCCACAGATCAGCCACTATGCCGTAAAACCAGGGCGGCCATATTAGACTGGAGTAAAGTCTCATATATACCAATAATAGAAACAATTAGATATGGCAATATAGTAAATTGCACAGTAAAATGATTCAAGAAACAGGTTTAAAATGTCACCAAATAAGAGGTAAAAATGATAGAAAAAATATAAATCCCATCATTAAAAGGATCACGAATGTAAATCCGTACATAGAGATATCTTTTTGAAAATGAAAACATCACTTTCCAAAAAGTGCAGCCCATAGCTACAGCATAAAGTGCAAGTGCATTTCTATGTAAACATATTAACATAGCAGCAGTATACAATCAGGAAGATCCATATATAGAGTAACACTATGAATATAAAGCCTCTATTGGCTGTTGGAGATAAATGCATCACTGTCAAAAAATGCAACCATAAAGTGCAAATGCAATAGCGGAAGATCTCATCAGTGGGGCAACCCATAGCTACAGTATAAAGTGCAAGTGCATTTCTGTGTAAACATATTGACATAGCATCAGTAAACAATCAACATTTTTTTTCGGTAATCATAAAGTGCAGGTGCATGTATATTCTGATGTCTTCCTATCATAAAATTCCATATTCAAATACATGTGGCTGCAGGGTAGGGTGCAAATAAAAGCACTATACACCCTAAGATCTAAAAAAAATATTAGTTTTTTGTTCGAGTGCCCGCACGTTCAAGAGCAAATATATGAAAACAGGAAATCTAGACAGTACTGAGCCTTATAGAATAACAGATAAGGAGGGCAGGCAGAAAATGGGAAGAAGAAAGCAATATCCATAGAAAGGATATAGAAAAGATGGATTTAAAATAAACCTATATCATAATCATAAAGTTACATTCCCCTAATATATCAGAAAGGCAAGACAGCCGTGAAACCAAAAAGAAAATAAATCTGGTTGAGTAACACAGATGATAAAATTAAAATAGAGAAGGCATTACCAGGCCACGGCAGGGGATCTTATTGGTACCTCAGAGAAGCAGTATTGTGTAACCAGAATCAAAAATCAAACATACAAGAAGAAGAAAAAATGAGGCAAAAGGAACAGAGTTATCAAATTCTCATAAAAGTATACAGCTCCGCATCCACGTTGTGACCATTGGGGTATTTAGTATCAAAATCTAAAATTAACCCGGTTTCCAATTGTCTCAGTTTCAAGGTTTGGCCACCTCCTCTCAGGTGAGTCGGGACATGGGCCACAGCAAAGAACGTGAGTAGGTGAACATCACTATCATGCTCCTGCCTGAAATATTTAGCCATTGGGTACGTAGGGTCAAACTTTTTAATAGCTCTAAGCTGCTGCAGAATTTTGAGCTTCAATATACATGTGGTAGACCCTACGTACCATTTCCGGCAGGGACATGCAAGGACATAGACTACAAAGGGGGTGTCGCAGTTGATAAAATGTTTTATCCTAAATTCAGTGACTGTAATAGGATGTATAAATTAATTGCAGGAAGTAGCATGTGGACAGGCCTTACATTTTTGGCAGTTAGTAAAACCTTTTGGAAAACCTGGTAGCCAATTGGTCATGGTAGAGATTTTTTGTACAGGAGATAGATAACTCGAAACCAGTCTGTCCTTTAGCGAAAGTGCTTGTTTGTAGGTCAATATAGGGCACTTAAGCAGTACTGGACCAAGATCTTTGTTAAGCATGAGGATGCGCCAGTGTCTGATGATAATCTTCTGGACATCATACGACGCCTTGTCAAATGTGACAATAAGGCGGGGATCATCATGATCCTTGTTTTTCTTACTGGTAGGACCATGCAATAGTTTTTCCCTCGAAAGTGCACGTGCTTTAACAAAGGCCATTATTATAGTGTTTTTTCGATAACCCTGTTGTAAAAAACCAACGTCAGCCAAACTGCAACACCGGTCAAATTCAAGAATGTCTGTGTAGTATTTGCATACATACATACACACACGCTCCCCCCGGACGAATCCACACCAAACTTTGCAAAAAAAGTATATGGCCCACTCTGAATTTTTGTGAGTTTAGTGAGGTTTGGTTAAGGGGGGGCAAAGTTACAGGGGGGGGTCACAAAATTTCTTTTTTTCCCCAAAGACTGAATGGGGGAAAAAAACTTTGCTCAGTCCTACAGGCCAAACCGCTGGACGGATTTTCACCAAATTTGCGACTGGAGCAGCGGCCTGGTCCCGAAAGCGTGCTTTTGTAAATTTGGTGAAAATCCGTCCAGTAGTTTTTTTAAAAAATGACCAAAAAGTAGGTCACAAAAAATGTGTGATAGCTATGTCCGCTCCGTGGACATACTTCCCTGTTCGCTCTGCGGACAGGACACCGATTGGTTAATCGGCTTACGTCATGTTCGTGGACATGCAACGTGTTCGCTGATTGGATGGTGAAGAGCGTGAAGTGCATCAGATTTTTGGCAATGCCCACCATCTTGGATTTGCGGACTTCGCCGGTGTCCGCAGACATCGCGGTAAAAACATAAAAAAACACAACATTGCACTTGTCAAACTTATCAAATCTCTGGGGACGTGAGGGGTGATGAGGTTGGGATGGGATATGGCTGCAAGAAGCAAAAACAACTGGTGTTTTTGCTGCGAAAGTCTGCGAACAGTTCGGATGTCCACGAACAGTCCTGTAAAGTTTACGAACACCTCAGCATTATAGGGTTGGTGAAATGCATTTCTTGGATGGCTTATAACTTTGGCGCCACTTAATGGATTTGCATGAAATGATGCACGTATATTTCTGAGCTGATTCTGAGTGATTATGCAAAGTCTGGTGGGATTTTGTGAAGAGGGGGCAAAATTAGAGGTGGGGTCCCAAAATAATGTAAAGGCTTATAAATGAGCTGCCACTACACAGAGGTTTGCAAAAAGATTATAAATCTAGATATAGATGTTTTCGTAATGGATTTTGGCAAGTGGGGGCTAGGTTATATGACAATTGTATGTGCATACATTTGACACTTTTGAAAAAATAAAACATTGCTGGATTTCCAGCAAACTTGCATAAGGAGCATTGGCAAGGACCTACAAGCATGGTTTTGAAAATGTGCCAGTGTTTTATTATTTAACAAGTGTCATAATGTAGCTACAAAAAATAGCGGTATACCTTTAGTGACTGAGGGGTACCCTGTGGCCATGGGTAGTGGCCAGATTGTCCGGGTTATGGAATAAGGTCATGATCTGGACAATTTGGCTACTGGCCATGACCACAAGGGACAAAACATAGGATTAAAGTGGCCATGTCCACCTGGGACTGGCTTTGTGGTAAAGTTATTTGAAATAAGGATAGATTGAAAGGGAAGAAAAATGTGCTCATGGTAATATGGTCATAGGGTTCTCTTTTTGCCTTCTGCAGGCTGCCATGAAAAGCGAAGAGGGGCCCTGTATGGAACCCCCGCCTTCCCTTTCTATGGTGGCCATTTTGGAAAAGGATTTTCCTTCCTACACCGGGACGCCAGAGGTGTCCCGGTGTAGGAAGAAAAATCCTCTTTTTTAGCACCCCGGGTTCCCGCTTTGAGAACCTAAGGTGCAAATGGCCTTCATCCCCCATTTCAGGGGCTGGAATGGGGGATAATGATCCAGAGACCTCGTTATCCACCCTTGCTTCGCTTGGGCTGCTGGGCCGGTATCCACTGTTCCAGTTCCTGGAACGGAGGATAAACGCCACAATATTCTCATTAGCATAACACAAAATGCAAATGGGAATGTTGGAAAATCTTATTGAGTCTATGTACTTTACTGAGAAATATAAAGTAGATGGAGTCTATACATGTTTTTTTAGTTCTATTTTTTTAACTGTGAAAGGTGGTTCCTAAAGGAATATGTCTTTTGTTGTGGAGATCGGAGAACGAAAGGTGGGGAGGGAAATGAGGGAAGAGGAACCAAACACTAATATGGAGGGGTAGGTGGACAAGGGAAAATGTTGCGCGTGTGTTATTTCTAAAGTAGGGGGCAGTGTTTCTCATGCTCCTTGATCACAGCAGTGGTGGCGACTTCTGGGGAGGAGGGAGGGCATTAGCCGATGCCATTTTAAGATAAATAGCAGTTTTGCTAAAAGTATGTACTGTGTACTAGATTGTTAATGGATAATGAGTAGCAATACGTGTTGGAGCTGTGCAAGGGAATTTTGAAGTTGAAAGTTCCTATATCAGTAGAAAATGCAGATCTTATCGTGAAGTGCGGACTAGTTCTCGAACACGTCCTCATGACGCGCGTCAGCGTATGGTCATGTGGCACTTTCCGGAAGGTCCGCTGTTCGTAGACGTCTATGGATGCAAAACTAGTTGAATTAGTTGCAAAAAGTGTATAGAAGTGTTAAAAATGATTCCAGAAAGTGGGAAATGGCAGAGTTTTAAGGTGACACTTTGTAAATGGGACACAAATATTGCTATATTGGGTAAGTATGATATTAGTACGTTGTAGGAAAATAGCATGCACTGGTAAAAACCCAAGAAATTCACTGAAAAAAACTTTGTTAAAGGGACACTATGGTTTCAAGTAAAATCGAAAAACCCCAGAAATTCGCCAGTTATAGTAAGCTAAACAACCATAACTCGCGCCACCACCGTGCACAGCTAAGACTAACACCCAGGATAACAAAGATGACATCACTAATGACATCACATATCTGGGCCACTGGTTCTTGTTTATTGACATATATAGGCCAGGTGGTTTTGTTCACTGGCAGTCAGAATAATAAAATTGAAAAAGGTAATATATATCTAAACGTTAAACTTGTCATATGTTCTTTAAGTACTTTCTTAGGGCTTGGTCTCAGCTCATGGTGCACATACATGTGGAAATGAGAAGGCCTCAAACGCACAATTCATTTGTATACATGAAGATAAACTTTAATGTCATTAACATTTTCTGATGATGCAGTTTCTTTCTTCCTTACTTTAGTTTCCCTGTATGTGACTCTGATTTGTTTGCATTGTGGTTCTTCATATGTATTGTTTGTACCAGCACAAGTGCTGTAAGTCTTGAATTGTTAGCTATTTATTACATGTTTAACATTACTCAAAACTCTGATATGGTAGCATTCGTTATTGTACTATCCAAAATTACAAGATTATAAATAGTGTATTTCTATCGTGCATGCTGCAGTCATTGCCTATGTTTATATATGATTAGGTTTCTGTATTAACAACAACACTCCAATACAATGACATTAGATGAGTACATGCTTTAATAGATTAAGTAGTTCATGATAGGTCTCCCGATCACCCCTGACATCTTGTTACCAACCATATAAAAATAACTCCTCGTAGGGACTTTTCATCAAAATGTATATAACATGTGATGTCATCAGTGTTGTCATCAATGACATTTGTGATGTCATCTTTAATGTCCTGGATGTTAGTCTTAGCAGTGCACAGTGGTGGCGCGAGTTATGGTTGTTTAGCTTACCATAACTGGCGAATTTCTGGTGGTTTTCGATTTTACTTGAAACCATAACGTCCCTTTAACAAAGTTTTTTCTTTGAATTTCATAGGTTTTTATTAGTCCAACATAACCATAACGTCCCTTTAACCAAGTTTTTCAGTGAATTTCTTAGGTTTTTACCAGTGCATGCTCTTTTCCTACAACTTACTAATATCATACTTACCCGATATAGCAATGTTTGTGTCCAATTTACAAAGTGTCACCTTAAAACTCTCCCATTTCCCACCTTCTGGAATCATTTTTAACACTTCCATACACTTTTTACAACTATTTCAACTAGATAAGCATCCGTAGACGTCTAAGATTTCTGCTGGCAAATTTCTGGGGTTTTTCGGTTTTACTTGAAACCATAACGTCACTTTAACCAAGTTCTTTCATTGAATTTTATAGATTTTTATTAGTACAACTTAACCATAACGTCCCTTTAAGAAAGTTTTTTCATTTCGCTTTTAAACTCCGTGTTTAAGATCATGGGGAGGGTTCTCCTGGGGAGATTGGAGTCTTGGGTGGAATATAATAATATTCTTTCCCCCATTCAGTTGGGGTTTAGACCAGGTCTTGGAACAGCGGAGCAGTCCCTAAACCTCTGTCTTGTGGTAACTCACTCTTTATATATTCAGAATGAACCCATTTTCCTTGCTTTCATGGATCTGAGCACCCCCTTTGACAAAGTCAACCGTAACAAATTGTGGTGTGTGCTTAGACCATGAATTGTCCAGGTGCACTGGGGGATCTTCTGGAGGGACTGCATTCATATGAAACACAGGTGGTACCTATTCAATTTTTTGTACGAGGGGAAGGTGGTATAAAAGGTAAATCTATGAAGCAGAACACATGAACCACCAACTACCTCCTGCTACTGTTATGATAAAGCTATTAAATAATCAAAAAACACTGTCTGGTGTAGGAGCAAACAACTCTTATTGTACTCCAAAAAAGATCAAGTGTTTCAACACATTTTAATCAAAAAAAATACTCATTTTTCAAAAACCCAATAAATAAACAAATACAAAATCATTCACACTGGGTTAGTTAATCTTTACTACAAAAGATGTATAAACACATATTTTATGAGTGTCCAGTCTTTGAACTTTCTTAATCAGAGCAATGTTTTATGAGGCTAGTTCAAGGCAACACATTCTATATCAACTTCCAGGTTCCACCTCTGATGTAATATACCACCAATATGTTGAACAAAAGAAGTTTTATAAATGATTGGTGATCCTTCTTTTCCTTCAAGCAGCCTGCATCGTATCTGAGAAGTGCTTATTGGCTGTCACTTTCTTTTAAATGATTGAATACATGGAGAATTTCGACGCACTGCATTTCGGCCTATGTATGAAGATAGTCCACTTCCATGTAGTGGTCTTCTAGATTGATGAAAACAGGCCTTTGTCAGGACAGAGCAACCCACTTTCAAAAAGACGATTTAATCTTCCAACCCAATGGCATATGCACTTATTGAGTAGGCCAAACAGGGATAGACAAATCTGGATGAAATATCGTGAAAATACGATTATAACACTTACACCCACCATGTCGGGTCATGAGAAACGGACACCACCTCAATCAGTGTACCTGGAGAATCAAGGCCACCCAAAGGACGAGAAGTTTTCATGATGTCCTCTGTATTCCTGGGATACTTCTAGTGCCCCGCAGCACAATGTATTCGTTTTGCCCAAAGCTGCAAAATATTCCTGCTGTTGCGGTGTGCTGGTGCAGAAAAATCCTCAAATGGTTCACGCGCTGTGAAACGAACTCCGTCTGCATTCATCCACAGTGGCCTGTGTAAAGAGCGGCGTGCAGGGTCGGTGCACTGCTTTTTTTCAGGTGGAGCAAGGGGTGCGCCAGGGTTGTGTGCTGGCCCCCCTGCTTTTTTGTTTGTATATTAATGGGCTTTATACCCATTAAATTAATTGTACTCCTGATGTCCCCAGGCTAGGTAGTTGGTGCATGCCATTACTGGCTTATGCAGACAATACAGTCTTACTGGCCCGTACTCCCAGAGCCTGATTGATGATTATTCATCATTCATGGATTCACTGGATCTAAATGTTAATGCCCAAAAGTCGGAAGTTATGGTTTGTAGCATGGTCAAGTGCCCCCCAGAATTTCAGGCGATTTATAGCAAGAGGGTCTCAATTCCCTAGAATCAAAAAGTTACCTCAAAAAGGGACCATAGAATCCCCCAACATTGGAATTCCAGCTTAACACTAATATTCCTGCTTGAGCTGCTGGAATTGGCAAATACATACTGCTTAGCGGGTTGGTGGGCACCATAGTGGGTTGGTGGGGCAGCATTAGGTGCGATGGACGGGACCTGTTGAACTGACCCTTGCTTCACTGGGGCCTTGGTTAAGCAAACTGGGGACCCAGGGTGGGAGAGGCATCAATGGTGTTGTGATGGATTTCCAAAGTTATCCATAGGGGGTGGAGGGCCTTTGGAAGGTCAGCCTATTATGGTGAACAGGAAAGACACTAAAGTCTAGGCAAACCCAATCAAGGTAATGCAAGGGTTCAAGAGTAAGGCTCAGACACAAGTGTAGTATTGTTTTGGTTATACATTTTTTTCATAAAAGTAAAGGGGTTGGACACAGGCCTTTTCTATCCCTAAACAAGGAGGGGTTTTCCTAAAATAGTCAGTCACAGCTGTGTCCCAAAACCCTACTTCCGACCCTAACACTATTAACTAATGACTAATGTGCAAGAACTCCAAAGTAAACTAGTAGTGACCGCTCTTGCCACTTCAAACTCTCAAGTGTTTAAAGGAAAAACAAATGTTCAACTTCTTACTAATCGATGTCCCAGTAACCAGGGTTTGGCTCCTTTGCCCTGGTTTCAAACTGATTACTTTCAGGTGTTTATATGGGTGTGAGTCCCAGACTTGCAAAGCTGCATCACAAAACGTGGATTTATTCTCTTGGCAAACATACACTTCCTTTTGGACAATCTCGGTTTCTTATAGAGTCCCAGACCCTCTTATTTGATACTCATATGGGTGCAGGTCTGAGACTCGCAATGCACCAACAGCATGATCTGGTTTAGTCTCCTGCCAAGTACATGTGGCCCTTTCATATATTTCAGTACACTTTAGGGTCCCAGATCCTCTTGTGGTTTCATATGGGTGCGGGTCCCAGACTCGCACTGTGTTGACACCACGACTTGGTTTACTCTCTTGCCAAGTACGTCTGCCCCTTTCAATTCATATTCTTTAGGGTCCCAGACCCTATTATGCCTTTCGGAATTGGTGTTTTATATGGATGCGGGTTGACAGACTTGCAATGTGTGATTACCATGGCTTGGTTCACTCTCCTGCCACACCCGTTTTCTTTCTTTTTCTTCAGTTAATTTTAGGGTCGGTCCCAGAGCGTCTCCCTCTGTTTCTCAAGCGCGGTGTGTCTGACTCTCGCTGCTTTCAGGGTCCCGCAACCTTTCTCAAGTGCTTTCCACTCTTCTCCCCAGGCTTCCCCACACCTCCAGCCCTTCTTGGTATGCCTGCATACCTTATCTCTTGATTCACGTCTGCCGTGGAATAGGGCTCTCTTGCGAGGCTACAGTAGCTCTCAGGGACTTGTCTTGGTTGCTCGTCGCTTCACTGCCTTAGGCATCATTCTCTGATCGGATCCACTGCGCATTGGGGAATGCTCTGGGTTTTCCTCAGATACTTTCTTGCAGCGTCCGTTCTTCCAGGACTTCCGGCGCTGTACCTCAGTCTTCTGTGCGTGGCATCTCCCCCTTCTTTACCAGGCTTGCAAATGCAGGTCTCGCTACTGCTGGTTGGCTCCCAGCAAGTCTTGACTTTCCTCGTCGGAGGATATCGGTCTCTCCCTGTTTCAGCTGACAGGGATTTGAAATCCCACACTTCCCTGTTGGGTTGTTCTCGGCCAATTACATTTTGCAGAATACTATACCGCTCACTCTGGTTCTCTGGAGTGATCGATATCCTCCTGCAGATATTCTTCACAGTAATGTTATCATTCTTATTTGGAAAACCTATAGTGTCCCTTGGTATTCTAGTTTGATCTGAGAACTTAGGTTGACTGACAGCACAACAAAGAATGTCAGCCCTATCTAAAGATGGGGAAGAAGGCTTGGACTTTGGTAAGGTGGGGGTTTGATGTTAAAGAGGCGTATAAAGCGTTCTCAGGGAAAGGTTGCTCTTAATCCCATAAGGGGCTTCCTCTCCCATGTGATCATCCCCCTGTGCATCATCCACAGGGGGATTATTGTACTGTGGCCACAGGTGCACACTCCGCACCAACCTGGTCGCATGGGAAAGGTCTCCCCCTAGGGAGGAAGGGACGGCATCCTCAGATTCGTCGCAGTAGGTAGCAGAACCGTAAGGAGGGTATGTGAGGGTGGGCTAGGGCTTTAATGAGTCCACATAGAACAGCACCAATAATGCCAGTTGGACGGTGAATTTAAAAAATATAGTATGATTTATTAGGCCTTTAAAATACACACTAAGCAATTGAAACGGCCAAACACATATTGTCACACATTTCTATAAAACAGATCTATACATTCATCCTTAGGAGAAGGTAGAAAGCATTAGATTCAATGACATGTGTAAAAGAGGTATGTACCTTAGAGCAACCATAAAAAAATTCCCTGGTACTTCGTAAGTCCAGCCCTACAATGGGGCCTTGTGCCCTGAAGTCACCAGTGGCAAAGTTATACATTTCAGGTACATTTACTAGATTGGACAATGCCAGATACAGTCTCTCTTAAGGATTGCATTTTAAGAAAAACAAACGTTTGTCTCCTGCAGCCTGTTTCCAGCACTGCGAGACACAAGAGGCTCTTGCTGAGAATCTCTCACCGTCAGGAGGAGGCGGAGCTTGCCAGCGTTCACGTGTTGGATCACGTGACCCTTCAACACCATTTAACAGAGCTCCAAGCACCCTTGCGGCGTTAAGCCCGACAGGAGACAAGCCCACCGGCTGTTGTGCGGCTGTTTGGCGCGCTGGGGCCGCCCCACAAAAGTAAACTGAGTCCGGTAGAGTTTGAGGAGTCCGTGGGTTCCGGGACTCCCTTCTCGGTTTTCCCTGCGGTCTCCCCTGCTCCCCGCACATATTGCTTTGCGGCTGAGGCTACAATGCGAACTAACGCTACAATGGTCCCGGCGACAGGTAAGCCTATGAGCGCTGCCATAAAGACTCGAGCCCAAAGGAAGCGTGCGCGTGAGTCTACCTGCAACGACTCTGAACGCTCATGGCTCTCGGCGGAATCCTCGGAGGCGCCTCACACACCTGTCCTGGTTCCTGCTGCTGCTGATTGCGTACAGTTCACAAATGAAGCGGAGCGCCCGATGCAGTCAGCCGCGAACTTGACTCCTACACACAACAACGATGAAACTACAGTAAGTGTCTGTGTGTCTGCTATCTCGCAAGTAAATTCAGACTTTCCCATTCATGTCGAGCACATGAGAGGGTCCGTTGAGGGTGTGTGTCCTGAGTCCGTGGTCGAGCCATCTGTAACACAGCCCATTATTGACACTGTTATCGTCCAGCCTAGTCCATCCCAAATGGACACCCTCCATGACTCCCCATCCTGCTCCCCGTGTCAATGTAAATATGATGAGCCATCTGATAAACGTGACAGTCAATATGAAGCACAGAAAAGCCCGATAGCGATGTCTAACTCGGCTTCAACACGTGGCTCTGCTGTACTTCCAACTTGTGCCGCACCACATGACAGTAGTACAATGCAACATGTCTGTGGCAATGCGCAAATGCCTTCTTGTTGGCCTACTGGTGTAACATCTGATGTTCAGGTTCTCCAAAAGAGCCCAGGTGCATGTGATGCAGTTTGTGCTCTAATGCAAAAAGAAACAAGTAGCGGATCTCCGCGTATAAGATTCTACAGTGCACACGAAAAGCTGCTACCGTCGCCGGCGACGTCACTGAACACAATGCCCGAAGCTGGTCCCTCTGATACAGCGTTCACATTCGACGAAGTGGATAAACCAGATCAAAATCTGGAGTCAGACTCATTTTCTCGTGGTTCCTTTTCAAATGCTGAGAGGGAGAGGTTGTCGGTTCAGCAAGAAAAAGACCCTAACAACCGTTGTGAATAAATTGTTAATGGACCTCAAGCACTTGAATAAAAACAGATCGAACAACTCGGCATTAAAAAACTTCACGCCGGGTGTTACAGCCCATGTGGGGGCATCCACTATTTCTGTGGCCGAGGTGCCCCTATCTGCACTGCGGGATAAAAGTTCTCCGCAGAGCTTTTCTATGGCCAAGGTGAATCAAAGAAGAAACAGACGCTCGAGTTTCTCTCTGAGCATTCAATGCTCACAGAAGAAACTTGCTACAGCAAAAAGAGCTGACCCCATTACACCGCAAAATGATACAGCGCCGAATTCGTACCAACGTATGGATGGTCCTTCAATCGTGGGCTCTCATTCTGACGCTACGTCAGACTCATTTTCATCGGACTCATCATTAATGGAGCGTCCTTTTCCAAAAAACAGACGCCTTCCGTTGAGTAAAAGGCGAGCTACAGGCCTCCCAATAAATAGCACTGGCAATGAACGCTCTTTACCAAGCATGCAAGAGCTTCAGACGCTTATTATGTCATCAACTACACTTGCTTTGGCTCCATTTTTGAAAATGTATGAACACATAAATGACAACATGAAAGATCTAACAGCTTTAATTTTTGGCATGAATACGAAGATTGTTGAACTGGAGAACTCTCAGACGGCTCTAATAAACACATCTCTGCATACTGATAAACAGGTGGAATTGGCGTTAGGTGCATTAATAGACAGTAACAAAAACGCTCTTCTAGATAGAAAATTATTGGCTGATGTGGTAAAACAGGCTTTACACCTTTTTCAACAAAAAATCGATAAGCCTGGCTACATTGGAACTCCTGAAGATAGAGGATTACTGATCTCCCGAACTCCAGACAACCCTGTAGCTTGTTCATCTGTTCGGATTCCACTAGCCACATGTGCCCAAATTGCAGAGGCCACTGCTATTGAATCGATGAGAAGTCTAAATAAGTTGGCCTGTAATGAAAAAGTGACTGTAGAAGTTGGTCCGGATCAATACTCGTTGTTGCCGGCTCTATGCCCTTTAGGTCCGCAAACGGCTGAGCTTGCCCCCTCCGCCATTGATCCAATTCCATCTTTACTGACCAATTCTCAGGCCATTATTGTGGAAACTCAAGTTGCAGCGAATTTGGCTCTTCAGGACCCTCAATTGGCTGCCTCCTCTAATCAAAATCTTGTTCCTGATCCCACTAAAGAGGTGTCCAATGTTGTACAAAAACATGGAAATGACGCTGCTGTTGCAGTCTACGACATTTTTAAGCATCCCATGAGTGGCCCCATTACAGGCCCGAAAGCTGGAAACTGTAGAGGCAACGAAGCCAAAAAATCAAAAAACATGCCAACGAAAAAAAGGAACCGAGGTAATGATTCCAGGAAATTTTTGCGTAACATAAAAACGGTGAATGTAATTGTTAATAAAACAATTTTAAAAGGGACAAAGGATGCACCAGAACCTCTGTTAAATGCTGCTTCTGGCGACCTGGATATGGCCGCAGAACCAACAATCAACTTATGTGGCACATCTGAGGACCTGCTAAACATGTCTGTATATGAAGATGCAGTAGCTGAGGATGTGGAGGGGGCTGCTGAGCTTGACACTCTACCGGCTAGCCCACTTCATGTATCCAAGCAGACTGGCAACACAGCCGGTCCCATGAGTGCAGCTTGTCCTCAAATGATTAACCAGCTTGACACTGGATCAAATCCGACTGGCCATAATTCCACTCATCCACAAGTGCCAGCCTCGAAGTCTTCCAGAATTGTATCCTTAGGTGAAAAAACTGGGCCATCCACTACTTCTACAGATGACCTGGACAATTGGTCGAAACCCTTCATGACGCTAGAGGAGAAACGTTGCATGACGTGTGGCCCATTTAACAACGGCCAATCCAAGATGGAAGATCCAGAGGCACAAGTTCCCTCTGCTCCTTGTATCAACCTGCCATCTTCGGTAGTCGCCAAGAATGACTCATCAGGCTCTAACTCTAGGGGTATTCTGCCCAAGTCGCTGCTACCCAAGGCCACTGGGGTTTCGCATAGAAATCTATCACTGAAAAAGCAAACAACAAACGAACCCCTCAAGAGCAAACATTGGAAGAATGAGCCTTCTCACCACCAAGTACTTCTAGAACGTATCGACTCTGCCGATGACTTGATAATGTATCGGCATAATGTTTTATGGCTTTGTCATTTGGTACCGAGCCTGCGGGCAATAGAATCTGGCGACTTAAAAATTGTAGAATTTCTTGAGGAAAGTAAAAATGATGCAGTTATTCTACATGTCCAGTCTAAATTGATAGCTGATACACTGCTCCAAGCCGGACCGGTTTTAATGTCCCTGGGATTTGACATTTCCTTAGCCCCAACACGGATTCCAGAAGAAGCATTGAATAAAGCTGCGAACTCGTTGGAGGTTGGAAGAGACTATAAAAACCCTTCAGCTCGTTCTTGTGAGAGGGTTACTGCAGCTTCTTATTTAAGATCTCTCCCCCCGGCACAGAAGACCAGTAAGCCCATGAACGAGACATCTAGCCTAAATAACATCAAGATTACAATCACAGGAGCTAGTCAAGCACATCATACCGAAGATCTGCTAGGGTCTGATACGCTGCCGAGGGTGCAAGGGAATGAGTGGGCTTGGGTTGCTGAAACTTTAAACAATATCATGCCATGCTAACGCCAGTCCCCCGAACACCCTAATAGCGACAAAACCCTTACTTTGGGATCCTGGAATACAAGGGGCTTTAGTCATCTGTTTAATACCACCTGGGCTGATGATTTGGACCTTATTTGTCTACAGGAGACATGGCTACGTGATAAACCCATTCTGGAAGGTTTCGAAATTGCCTATACACCAGCCCTCAAACAGACTAGGGGGGGAGACCGATGTCAGGCCTTCTGGTAGCCGTCAGGATTAATTCAGGTCTTCGGATACTGAACTCAATTGACATTTCTCCATATATTCAAGTGACCACGGTCGGGGTGGGCAGCACGGCTGCTGGCGCAACAACTAACATCTGCATCTTTAATCTGTACTGGAACCATGCGGCCAGTGGAGCCATAAACTTCATAGATGAAGTCACCAAGGCTTTGGATGAGCAGATGGAAGCCTGCCCCCCAAATAACCTGATAGTCTGTGGAGACCTCAATATCGACTGTTTTGATCATCAGGACACATCAGGTCACAAGAAGACTTCTAACAACTTAGAATTTCATTTGGCAACCCAATGGTCTCTGGAAATGGAGTTACGTGATTTGATGATGCTGAACGGCCAAACGTTAGGCGATATTCCTGCTGCCCCCACATGGAGACGAGGTGACCTAAATTCAACCTTGGATTACATCATTGTTTCCAGTGGGATTCATAAGAGAACGTCTAGCCTGTCCGTTCAAACAATGCAGCATAGTGATCATGATATGGTGGTACTGACATTTGCAGCAACTGACAAAAGGACTCAAGATCGCTGGGCCTTTCCAACTAGAACAGGAGTCGGTAGGATTCGCCTAAACCTAGATCACACTGAGACAGGTAATATCTTGAGAGGTCTTCAGACTTCTGAAATCACGGAATACAGCCATCTCCTAACCCAATACCAAGAGCGCAAGAACCTCATGGGCAATAGTCTTTTCTTTCCAAAGCATAAATTTGATCTTGAGGTGCAACAACGGAAACGCCTCTTACGTTGGCAGATAAGATCGGCCCACAAACAAACACCTACTGTTGCAAATGGGCTTGTAAGAAATTTCAAACAAAGCTACAAGAACTGGCTTAAGTCCCATAAATATATTATGCTGAAGAATGATGCGGAGCTGATGCTAGCAAAAATGAAGAGCTCTAACGCTGTTGACTACTGGAGATTGATAAACGACAACTTTGCTCCTCAACATGCTCTCCAGGCAAACCTGGTCTCTGAGTCTGAGTGGGTATCCTTTTATGCCAACCTCTTTTAAAACAACAATGAGGTCGTTGACTGTAGTCCGCCAGCGTTGCCACGTTGGGACTTGGTCTTTGATTATGAGGATATATTGAGAGTCATTAGGAACCTGCACAACTCTAGAGCCCCCGGACCTGACGGCTTAACGAACTTTACACTTAAACTCCAACCTGAATTATGGACTACCTTTTGTGAGCTATTGTTCAAAAGAATTGTCAGCAACTGCAAGACCCCTTTATCCTGGAAGTCAGCAGTGATCATACCTATCTTCAAAAAAGGCGATCGTCGTAATCCCAAGAATTATAGACCAATTGCACTACTCGACGTATTGGGCAAGGTCTATGCCACTCTCCTCCAACAAAAACTGACGGAGTGGTTAACAAAATGCAATTAGATGGACCCTAGACAAACTGGATTCGTCAAAGGCTTGGGTTGCGGCATTAACCTTTTAATACTAAACCTATTGAAAATGGAAGCTTTGGAGTCTAAGCCCAAGATCTATCACGCCTTGGTGGACTTGTCTCAGGCGTTCGACAGTATTAACAGAGATTTACTTTGGTCTAAATTGACCAAATGGAATTGCCCTGCAAGTCTGCTGGCCGCCATTCATGAACTCCATACGAACACGACCATCAGAGTCCGCCTAGATCAAAAGGGCAACCTATCTGTACCCATCGACACCTCCCGAGGTGTCAAACAAGGTTGCCCGCTCGCGGCAACTATATTCAATTTGTTCATATCCGACATCAAGGACGTATTTAGTGGCCTACGCACTTTCCCGCCAAAACTCCATGGCTCCCATGTGGACTATTTAGTCTATGCAGACGATATCATTCTGATAGACTCAACTCCCATAGGTTTACAGCGCAAACTAAATGCCGTGGAAAAATACCTAATAGATAACGGGTTGGTTATCAATAGAGGGAAATGCGAAATAATGGTTCTTGAAAGACTGCAAGGATCCAATTCAAACCGGCAGAAATTCAATTGGTATGTGAACAAAGAACCCATTGGACGCGTTTTTAACACCAGATACTTAGGAATGCATCTAAGTGCCAGCAGAAATGACGCTCCCTGGGTGGACTCAGTGAAGAAAAAATGCCGTCAATTGGCGTGCCAAGTAGTCATAATCAACAAAAAATTTGGGAAATTTACTTTAAGACCGACGTTAACCTTCTTTCAGCAGAAGGTGGTACCGTCTCTGATTTATGCTGGCGAAAACGCCTTTGGTTGTGGGTTTGAAGTGTGGAATTCTCTAGAAAACATCTTCTGGACCAGGGTTCTCCATCTACCTAAAGGCACCTCCACTGTTTGCATTAGATACGAACTTGGTTACATATCCATGCAAGCAAGAGTCGCTTGGAATCTTCTAAGCATTTTTAGGAAAGTAAATTTTAACACTGTATTGCCTCAGATGAAGATTCTACACAGCCTACAGTTCGCCAAAGCACCTACAATTGCATTTCAATGGAACAAGATATGTTACGATGTGCTTAGCTCGTACGATATTACGATGCAACTGCTGCTTGAAAATCCAGATGCCGCGAAGCTAAAGCTTTGGAGAAATGACTGGATCCAAACTTGTGACAAAAGAGCTAATTCTAAATCTATGCGTGAAGTGCCGGCCGAGGCAAGAGCATACGGATATGTACCTCCATACTTAGCTTGCTTCCCGGACCAGTGGGCTCGGGCCGCCTACCTTCAGTTTAGGCTGAACGCTATGACAACTAAAGAACGTCTTTGCTATTGGTCTCAATCCCCGGACTCGGACCTTGTGTGTCGATTCTGTTCCTCCACAAAGGAAACACTTAAACACCTATTCATAATGTGCCCCGAGTTTGAGACTGAGAGAGTTAACATCTTCAGCCCAATAACAATGAATTTTCAGTGCCTCACTCGTGATGACTGGTGGAGAGCTCTGTTTGATGGGTCAAACAGAGTGTTGTTATATGCTTTGGTTTCTTTCCTTCGTGTTATAAAAGATCGTCTACACGATATCTCGGTGGATCCGTTCGCTGGGATGTCGTGAGGTCTGCACCCGAGACTATGTTATGGGAAATAGATGAAGGGAGGAGGCCTCGTACTGATTTGAGATGTATACATTTTAGCTTGGTTTTTTCTTTTTTCTTTCTCTTCTTCTTTTTTTAAAGGTTTGTAATATAACCAATAAAAATAAAAAAAAGTAAAGTAAAAAGTAAACAATGCCAGTGGTTAGGACTCAAGGTGAGGAAAGTACAAGTAAGTAACTCCCACTACACCAGTATAGACCAAGGATGGAATCACATGACCTGGTTACTGTTGGGAACGTTTTCTCTTGGAGCAACTTTTCCTCCATATTCTATGGACGCCCCAAACCTTTTGCTTTTGTTTTTGTACTTTGTCCTGACTTTTTCCAGTGAAGTGACACCTTCAGCTTCACTCCACTGGCCTTTTGCTCATATGTTATGGGGTAGCTGACCAGTCCTAAAGGCTGTCAGTACCGCGCAAACTCTGTTTTCCTTGGTATTTTGACTTTGTTGCCTGTTTGGGTAACTTTTAACATTGTACAATGCAGAGCAACAGGGTTTCTTTTGTGGGACCCTAGACTACACTCAAAGGGATGTTTTGTTACTTTTAGATGTGCCTAAAGATAAACTAGTGGCAGCAGTAACTTTTTTACGCTGTCTACTGTATTTTATTTTAGCTCTCTCGCATTTACCGTGTATGGCTATTAGCTGTGGCAAGTGTCCTAACATAGCAGTGCCACAAGGTTTTTCGTTTGTTCATTGGCCATCTTGTCTCTTTGCCTGCTTCCTGCCTTTTCAGGTCAGGAAAATCCTTTTATTGTCATGCATTTGCCCAGGAATGCCTGGTTTTCCACGGGCTTGTGCAGGTCATATGTGTTGGAAGCCAGGAAGTGGGTTGGGACCTGTATGGTCCCAATACACAAACTGATTTATGTATGTCTGGAGTGTATGCATGCGTTTCACCAACAGTGGTCCCTGATTGGATCACTGCTGGGATGTGTGTGTTGGGCAGATCATTGTCTGGGCTGGGTTTCTGTGCTCACCTGGATGTTAGGTTAAGAGGAGGGGCTTGCATCCATGTTCGAGATCCCGTGAGGAGCCAAGTATCCTGCATAGCAGCGAAGACTTTGGAAGACCCGTGGACCAATGCTGAGAAGGACTAGCAACCAACGTTTGCTGCAGTCCTGATGGAGCCCTGTCTGGCTAGTAAACTTAGAAGAACTTCATCAGTGTTTCGTCCCGTAGCAGTGGTGGGAACAACCATTCTAGACTTCTGGTAACTCAACAAGGTGGAGCCTTCGTCTGGGACACCACACTAGAAAAGTCTCTGTTCCGTGTTTTGGCTCAGAACTCAAGGGGTCATCAGCTTGTCCTGCAAGAATCCCTCCTGCGAAATGTCAGCATTTTAGCAATTGACAGGGCCCAGGATAGAGGACAGAGTTCGACCACGACATGGGTCCCCTGCTGTCACTGTGCAACGGTGACCGTCGCTGAAACCAAGTTTTCCTGCATCTGGGCAGCTGCCCTAAAGGACCCTCCACCAGTGCCTGCTGCATTGTTCGAGAAGAGGTTGCACCAGGCTCCTGTACCCGACCGGAACACTTCTTGCACTTGCAGCTCCTGGGCTTTTTTTTCCGACTGGAACCAAGGGCGGGAAAACCTACCTCTGGCGACCCTCCATCGACCTGCCAAGTCTGGCGAATGTAGAATACAGGGGAGGGGAGAAGTTACAGCGGTACCTACCTGCACACCTATATCCACCTGTTTAAAAGTTTGCTCACTTAAAACGTTTACAACTGTTTGGCTTTGTCAAAACTTGTTGCCGAAAGCCCTCCAAAAGCTAGGAACATTGTTACTCACCAGTATACCTCTTCTGACTTTTGGAATCCATCCAGAACCCTCTCCCTCATTTTTTTCCAGCTCCCTAAACTCTTGGAAAACATTGTGAACTTGTGGGCACAAGGCCCCATACAACTTAGGGTTGGACTTTCTAAGTGAGGATTGTTATTCCTGTGGATTGTCAGTCCAAATACTAATTACTTAATTTTCCTTTCCTTTCAGGTGTTGTGTGGGGTGAATGGATTATTTGGCACAGACTACTGCGATTGGATATATGTATTCTACTATTAGTGTTGTGTGATAATATTACCTGTTCATAGTGTGTTCTTTGGCCATAAATAAATATAGAATTTACATAACTGATTGTCTAAGTGTAATCCCTGATTGCAGGCTTTGTGAATTCATTGTGGATCCCTTAACACACTCACCCCAGTGACCTAGCCACTCTCCATGCTACCTTAATTGGTTTGGCTAAACTCCCAGAAGTTGTCCCCTATTCACTATAACTAGGGTGGCCTTCTACACATCTGTTCTGTAAAGAGTTGTTTTGCCCTTTATAGAGTATTTTAAGGTCCTCGTGGTTACCTGTCCCCAGTGGTATGTTGGTATATTGCCTACCCGAGGGCGGTAAGTTATAGAGGGGAGGTTGCCTTTGCACTAGATTGTTCCAAAAGGTGCAAAAGAAAATAACTTTAAAAACACATGTTGTGTTTTGTACAGCATGTGTCTACTGTCGTGACAAATGGAGAAATGTCAGCTTTATTATTTTCCTATGGCAAACAGTACTAGTTATTAAAAAAGTGTTGGCGGATTTTCCTATACCTAGTCAGGACGGCCACCAGCAAATGACCAAGCTCTCTCGGATTTGGAAACCCCTTTTGTACTAAAACAGAGTACGGAGCTCTGTTTGTTCTCTGTGTAGTTTCATATGGAGTGTCAATACAAAATGAATGTTTGTATGCCTTATAAATTGTCATCAATGGATAGGTCTTCAGCCTCTTGTCCAGTTTTCTTTGATCAATTCCTTTGTCTTGGGCCGAAGATGGGCCTACCGGTTTCAGTGGTGAGAAGCATGAACCACTTTCATCAGGGCCAAAAGGTTAGAAGCAGACAATTCTTTAGAGGCTACTGCGAAGTAGATTCGATGTTGAGCTGCTTGGTGTGATTGAAGTACCCCACCTGTAGATGGAGGTGGGCGGGGTGTGGGGGTAGAGTGGGAAGACACACAAAGCACATCAGGGTGGAAAAGGTGTTTTATGTATGGTTGCAATACATTTGGAAGTTGCAAAAAGAAGGTAAGTGGCTTACCAATACAATTAATCTTCCCACGATCTATCGGTCAGGAGGGAACGGGAGGGGCAACTTCGCTTAGATGTGTTGTACTTTAAGGTTGGACGCAATTAGTGGTGCGTTCCAAACAGCCTGGGAGGTTAAAAATAAATATATATACATATATAATGAATCTCTCTGGTGGGCAGGTAACTACATACAATTTTTAAACAGATCAGTGCTTTCTTTTTAGTTAGCCATTTGCAGTAAATGCAAAAATGCCAATGAGTAAAAAGTTCAAGAAACAGTAGGAAAGCACCTACTACCACCTGCCAACACTGTATATCTATCCCAAAGGTTACAAAAGAAAAGGATAGAAGGATACAAATTATCCTATCCACACTTCACTGTAGGGAGACATGTGTATTTGTAAAAATACAAAAAAATCCATAAAGAGCGACATTGATCAGCCCATAAGAATGTCAGTGCCAAGACTGTCCCCATAACACTTAGAACAAAGGCATTACTTGCCTCCTAAAAGTCACGTCATGATTGAAAACAAAGCCTATGGGAGGAAAGCAGCAAAAATAAAATCTTTCCAAACAAGTGGTTTACATATGCTAGTTTGATGCAATGTTCATGTTTCAAGCACCTCACTACTCATGTTGCCTCCTCTATACTTACTGTAGGGTGTGTGGGTGTTGGGTTGAGGAGGTGTCTTCTCAGTCACAACTCAATGAAAGCCCTTTCAGTGACGGAGTTGTGCAGACAGCAAAAAGTTGTATTTTTCTTCTGTCTGCTGGGAGCAGTTACCCATGCCACAGATGTCAATTAGCACGACAAGGACTCAGAGCCTGTCCATTCTGAACACACATTTATAGCAAATAAAGCATTACACAATAATTCAATTACCTCATATTATGCTAACTAGCATGACTAGGTGTTTTCCACATTTTCTAAATCACAAGATATGTTTTTGCAACTTTAAAACTAGAAAATAGCAGTTCTGAGTGTGACCATTTGCTTCAGACTTTTAGCACACTCTATCCAAGGTCATCTCACCTAGCTTATCTGCTCCAGCCTACTGCCATATTTTATTTATAAAAAAAACCTTTGAACACCACCTTTAAAAACATTTAAACTGCTGAATCACTGCATTTTGGCTTCTGCCCAAGCACTCCCTTTCGGAGTTTGCACACAGCACTAGATTTCTGGGCTTTCATCACTTGATTTTACATGGAAGTTAAGGTATATGGCCATCTGTAATCCATGATGTGACATTCATTTTGAAAGCAATGGATTCTATTTCTATTATTATGGGCCTTATTCTAATATGTTTTTCTAATGTCTATTGAGTGTGAGAAATATTCCTTAGGTCAGAGAGCTATGTTCTATGTTTTGTATGTTGTGCGCAATGTAATAATTCCTCTATGTTTTTACGTGGTCCTAAATAAATGTGTGCAGTGTCCCCTATTTTCTAATGTACCTGTCTATAATAAGGGCAGCCTAGCTGCCTCAATGAACAATACTTCTGACTTTTATAATGTTAGATAGGAAGGCGGCGCACATGCCCTAAATGACATTTTCACCTGTATATTACCAAAGAGGGGGAGGATCTACTACTCTTCAGTTGGACACTGCTTTTCAATTCACCTGTTGTCTGAGGGAGTTTAAGTCTGGTGACTTGTTCACATGGGATGTGCACACGCAACGTCTTCATGTTACTGTGCTGCATGTGCGTTCCTTGTTTAGAGTGTAGAGGAGCAGGTGGACACGTCATCACTAGCTCCCGCATCCTCAGCTCCATCATATTGGAACAGCAGGAGAAGAGTCCTATGTGCGATACCAGGTATTATCCCAATACCGCATTGAGTGTATGAGAGGCGATATGTACTCAGACAACCGTATCAACTGTGCTCCCACTTGAAAGGGTGGAAGGTTGTCTGCACAAACCATTGGACATTGAAGAACTAGAAGCGAAATCAGACGAGGGCAGAGTGACGTCATGAGGGAAAGGCACAAAGACGCACTGAAACAATATGCAAATACTTAAAGAATAAAGATATAATTGGAATAATGAGAGGAATATGCAATCAAATAAGAAGAAATCATATGCACCAAAGGAATTAGTGAGTAGAGATGAAGTGAGTGTATATACGCATAAATGCAAGGTAGATAAGACAGACGCTTGCTGCAGAAGAAAACATAACGTGACTAAAGCAGCCATGAGAAAAAGATAGACGCTGGACTCGTGTTGAAACCAATCAAGCTACCTCAGAGACAAATCAGGGCTGCAAAGTCAGGAGATGCTGGAAAACAGCTTTGTGTGAGGAACAAACAGGAATCTATTGGCCTGGGATCAAGGATGCCACATTAAGGCATAATTGCAAGGCACAAAGGGAGTCAAAGAATAAGCCATGCACGTATGACATTTTTCTTACATTAAGCGAAGAGGAAAACATCTGCAAGTTTGAAGTACTGGACAATCAAAGATGTGAAAAGCATAGGGAAAGTGGAGTGAGCAAACCTCCAGAGGCCAAGAAGATTAATGACACCCAGTCTAATTAAATCAAATAGCAGTAAATAAAAGGTCGAAATGGACAAAATCGTGGTCTCCTCACACATGATACAGAAGACGAAAACAAGGCTATTCATTAAGCTCAGACAAAGATAATGGTGTACCTACACTCCCTTAAAATTCCCAGAACAGACAACAGGCTACAGGGTCAACTATAAAAAGAAGCCTTGGCTTGGGGCCTCACCAAGGAGATATGATTAAATAATTGGGCAAGTGGGTAGTAGTCTGTCATTGCTCTCTGCAACAGAGTTTTGCTTTGCTTATGTAAAGTCCAAGGTTGGGAGAGAATGCCAACCAATCAGTGGGTCTATGTAGCTATTATTCTGCTATAATCTGTATTATACTTATTAAGAGGTGGTTTAAGGCTTGCCTACCAGATAAGGAACATCCAGTATTATTACTAATACTTATATGCTATATATGCTTCCGTTAACCAATCCCTCCCTTAAATAGGTACAGTTTGCCAGTTAGGATGACGTCAGAGCTGCCGTACATTAAGGTATAAAACCTTTGTGTAATCAAAACTGAAGTGTGAGGGTTTGGACTACAGTTTGTAGTTTGCAACATTGCCACACTTGATTCTAAGATGATAATAAAGTAGTACTTTGCCATATTCTTTGAGTCTGTCCAGTTATTTGGGTCTGAGATCATTATCAGCAATTCCATCTAGCACATGAGACGCTTCAAGGTGGTAGAGCACATTTTGGTAGCGGTACGGATGGTTCCAGTCCAGTCGACCTGGGCCTAGATCTAAACTCTCGGACAATCGACTACTTTCACCATTAGCCACAAGATCGTGGCGCTTCCTGTGTAGAGCGATGCGCAAAACCAAATGTGTGAAAATGAGTGGTCGACAGGTGTCCCTTTTAAGAAATACCCGTCCAGTCCCTGCAGGTGCCCTGCGGACTGAAGGCAAACTGGTTGATTTGGGGACAAGTCGATGACGAGGGACTCGAATTGAGCCACGGACGTAAGTAGAGCATCGAAAGTGGCAAATATAGGGGGAGGGACTATTATAAAAATATGTCTTTAAGTAACAGGATTTTTGGGGATTAAAAAGAAATAGATACCTTGTTTCCTGGTTCTAAGAGGTACGGAAGGATAGGCACTAAAACTCCAAATAGGGTTATTTAAGGATTCCTGAAGCAAGGCCAAAAAAAAGAGTGTGCATCAAACTCCAAAATGGAGTAAAAAGTGAGATGAGATACATTTACTGGACCTAGTAAAGGAAAGCGTACGCAAAAAATAAAAGTGCACATGTGTATGGGTTATAAATATGTCAGTGTAAAACATTTGTGTCTAGATTAGGGGAACATCAGATTTTTTAAATCAAGAGATTGACATCAATCAGATAAAAATCAAAGGAGAATAATAAATCAAAGAAGAGATTCTTAAAATGGCAATAATAAAACGAGGCAGCAAGAATTGATACAAAGTGTAAACGAAAGAATAAAAAGAACACCACTGCATAGATTTTTAACATTAGTTAAAAACTTGTTTTTTTTGTAATGGGCCACAATTGATGCCATTTGCTCAAATCAATCAGTGTGGTATATTTGATAAAGTGAATAAAAGAATAAAAATCTGGTAAGTATGGGCGATCGAAATCGATCGTCACCATGGGGGACACTCCCCTTTTACATCTATGCAGGACACTGCCAAGATATACAGATAAAATAAGGCAGTATCACGCGGAATGGGTGAAGGGCACAACTAATAAAACACTTATGCTGTAGGCCTTAAGAAGGTTTGTTGTCGTGACATACGACAATATATTTTCATGCTACATATAAGGGGAAGAAGTTGCAGAAAAGGTTGTCCGTTGTAGAAGATGTACCAGAGTGAGAAAGAAGATCCACCTGAGAAGGAGTGGATGCTTAATCAGCATAAAGGGGAGGACATAATGCCTTCAGCTCCTCTTTCCCCTTCTGAGAACAAGAGCGTAGATACTGAAAAACAGGGATTTTATCCTTTAAAGGAATTGAAAGCAGCAGCAGGGTATGTTAATACAACATACAGCTTATAACAGTGAGGGCAATGTGGAAGAGAGCAAAAGTAAAGAATGCAAATGTATGTCAACACGTGATGGAAGAAAACAGAATTATGAGAGAAAGGACAGACAGAGGAAGAAGGAAAGACATGAAGGACAAGGCTAAAGGAGTGACGATAGTACAGAATGAGTGGATGGGAGATCAGATTTTACTCAAATTAGATGACGGGGCATTGATGTGGTTAGAGAAAAAGAGAAGGAGGAGAAGAGCGGGAAAAGAAAACTAGAGAAAGCATACAAGGAAGAGAAGGAAAAGGAGGAAGCAAAAGGAAGAACGAAGAAGGTATGAGGCAAGGAAAGAAAAGGAGAGATTAGAAGAAAAGAAACAAGAGGAGATGGAAACACAGAGATTGAAAGTATGTAGTTTGCAAAGACGGCAAGAGGAAGAAGAGATGAGGAGAAGGGAAAAAGATTAACAAAAGTAGGTGGCTGAGGGATGAAGAAATAGATCATCTATTCAATAAAAGCATGGTGCCGATTGAAGCATGAGAACGATCGGAAGAAGAGAGAGGGTCACAACAATCCTGGAGGGAGGTGCAAGGGATACCGAGAATACGAACATGGGCTGACGAGCATGAAGCAGAAAACATAGGCAAAAGGATTGGGGATTTATATAGGCTAATGAGGGATAAAGACGGGTATAAAACCGAAGAGAACGTCGGAGGATCTCTCAAGGGAAATGGGAGGTAGGTCAGAGGACGTGATAACAGACAAGCATAGAATGCTGTCTAAGTAGACTAAATCTCGATGACGTGGAAAGGGATGGAAGTACCACAAGCTGGGGCATAATGATGTCAGACGAAAAAATTGAAGAAAACGCGAAAGCACGAAGAGAGGGAGCATGCAGTATTTCGAAAGACTCAAGTGTCGGAAAAAGGGTAAAATGGTCAGACTTAGAGGACCCTAAAGAAAAAACACCAGAACCGACACCATACACTGAACGACCATAAGCACGATCGTGCAGTACAGGGGACATATCCCGCCTTATGTAAGCAGAATAAGGTGACTGCCAGGATGGAGACAAACGGGCAAAATTAGCCCCACCTGGAAAACAAGAAGGGTAGGTGTATATGATTATGGATCAGGATTTACACAATTCCCATTACTAGAGAAAGGTGGAGGACGACCACAATATATACCGTGGCTACAAATGGACAAGGATAATTTAAAATGTAAATTACCTAGTTTGACTTCAGGTGCCGGAAAATTGATTTATGAGTGCGAGAGAATGACATCAGGGATGCTGTTAGCAATAGGTGACATAAAAGGCTTCATGGCAGTCATTCTAGGGGAGAGGGCTGATGAAATTTGAAAATGAGCAGGGTATGCGGGTGTGACTGCACAAAACATGACACAGGATGGAGCGCCAGTTAATAATTGCAGTGCAGATGTATGGCGGCGCTCAGAGTACAATATCCCGATACATCAGACTTGGGTGCGATCATGACTAGGAAAATGGGTGAGGATGAAGACCCTGCTGCCTTTATTCAAGAGCGATGGTGCCTCGAGACGAGAGAACCATGGGATAAAACAGTGGCATTATTTTACCACATTTTATGTCAGGGACTGCCCGAGCCAGTGCAACGGCAGATGAACAGGTAGGGATGGAAGCATGGCCACAAATACAGTTGTCTATCGTACATCATTGCCGATCTCTACAGGAGAAGAATAGAAAGAAAGCATTGAGGAGGAAGCGAAGTTAGTTCAGAACAAATTAGCCATCGAGGGAGCAGTATTGAGGAGTGGTGAAAGAGTGACGACACAAGAAATGTGACCAGCGCAGCAAAGCAATGTAGTGTACCCTATGGAGCAGTCTGTATAATTTCTGCCCAAGAGGGAGAGGGAACGGACCTAGGGGAGGACAAGGTGGATTTCAAAATCCTCAGAGGAGGAGGATTTAATGATGGACGGCCGCAACAATGTTGGAATTGGACATATAGCCAGAACATGTAGAAGTATAGTGGGCATGCAGCAAAACTGGCAAGCTCCAAGAGGGCGTATGGGCTACGTTCCACAATACAATACAGAATCACAGGAGCCTTATGCCCAAGATCACACTCAGAATCAGACATGTGCGCCGCAAATACAGCAAGCTCCATTGCAACCGCCACAAGGGCAACCACAGCAAGTTCCTATGTAAACAAAACAGATACAAAATCAGCAAGCACAGACACAAAAGGCCATTGTGCCACAATGGAATATGAATGCAGGAGTCCTGCAAGCACCCACACCTAGAATAAGGAGTGTGACTGTGGTAAGAGGAAATCCTTTTACGGTACAGGGATGAATTTATACCCACAATAGGACAGCCCACAGAGCGACCTGATGTGTTCAGTACTATCAGTGACACCGGACCCCCAAGAGGAATCAAGGGTCAAGGTAACGATAGGAAACAAGACATTTATGTTCCTTGTAGACACTGGAGCAACTCGTTTGTGTGTGTCCATGAAGGAAAACACCCAATGTCAGACATTGACATGAATGTGCAGGGATTCTATGGGGTGATGAGCTTTGTTCCTTTTACAGATGAATTACCAATCTCTAAGAGAACACTTTGTGTCTATGCCATTCATATATTTTCACCCGACATCACTTAACATATAAGGGCGTGACTCGATGACAACACAACAATATCTTTTACTGACAGAGGATTAGTGTGCTCCACTCCAGGGATACGCTATATGAATGTGAAAGTTAATATTACCCTTTACAGACCAGAAGGCATTACGAGGAGACCCTTTAGATCCAGAAGTATTTTTGGATGGAGTGACTGTTTAACTAACGTGGTTACCCAGGTTGGTAGGCAAAATATTGAGAATACCTGAAGATTTTCTGTTTCGACCAGAAATTCCTATGGATGATGAGGAACGACAGGTTATGCCCTTAGAGCTAGAAACAGTAGTGGTCAGAGAAGAAAGGGTGGTTGTCCATGGGACAGATGAGGGAAGAGGATGGAGAGCAGTGATAGCCCTCAGTGAAGGATATAGGCTGATGGACAAGGAGCTTTTTAGGGATGATTATAATTTCTATAATTTGTAAGTGGTTTTTATAACATGCTTAATAACAAAGAGGTTTCTAAGCGCAGAGCCGGTATTCAAACCTGTGTTGATCTGCATCGTCTTGCTTCCAAGACGAGCGCATTGCCACTGAGCTATACCACCCGTGATTATTCAGATGATGAGTTAGTATTTTTCATAAGACTCACTTATTGGATTAAAGTGGAGAATAGAGAAATACTGCAGAGAATGGCAATGGTAAAAAAGAAACTGTACTTTTTTCAGGAAGATTTAGAGAAGGGGCCACATATTTTATGGAGAACTAGTGCATATGTCATGGGTCTATTGAAAGTAGTAGGAGCAGTTAAAATCAAGCTTAAACCAGGAGCAATCTTGCCACAATCAAAGCAATATCCTGTGTCCAGAGAAGCAGATGAAGGTATATTTGAGACCATTTCTGCTTTAATGGAGCTGGGAATATTGGTGCCATCTGGGTCCCCATGTAACACGGCTGTGTACCCAGTGAAGAAATCAACTGGGGAGTCATGGAGATTTATTCAGGACCTTCGTCCCCTAACCAATATTGTTGAAGCAGAGTTTCCTTCAGTTCCAAATCCCACTACAATATTATGCAACATCCCATAAAAAGGCCAAATACTTTACAGTTATAGATTCAAAAAATGCATTTTTCTCAATAAACTTTCATGAGGATGGGTAAGACTTCTTACACCCTAAACACAGAGGCAGAAAGCAATCCTTACACATATAACTTCATAGTGGGTGCTCAGCCTATTTAGGAGATCGGCCATTTTTGGCAGGTATGCAAAACGAGTCAGAGAAATGTATTCATGGTCACGTGTTAAAGTGGGGACTATAGCACAGACCTTCCCGTTACACAGTTATCAATTTAACCACTACAACATAATCACTGCACAGGAATGCCCCAGCATCTGTGAATGACAACCCATAATTTACCAGCCCTGGAGCCATGAAAAGCACCCTGATGCAGCCTGCATTTCCTACCATTGACTCTCAGCTTTCCTTGTTAGATTTTGGTCACGCATTGCTATTTTTTGGAACATGCCCTGTGTGAAAGGTGCCACCTCCAAAACTTACCCTTCATGCTGGTATCGATGTACTGTGAAGACAGTCTTTGGGTGCATATCAAAGCGAAGATAATCGGACCAGACGTGCACACGACCCTCCAACTGATACACCTTTCCAGAAACATCCAGGGGTTTGCCTTCAAACCGATCATTAGAGCGATCTATGAAAACACAGAAGTGAGTACATGGCACATTGAAGACAACATTACTAATTGTACAAATATCCTATGCATCTGCAACCGTGCTATGAAGCGTGCACAGGTGTAAAAATTTATTCATTCAAACAAGTAGAATGCATACACATACCACACAAGCACAAACTGACCCTCAGTGTCCAAAACATTATTTTTTTATTAAACAATTTTCTGGATAATAAAACCTTTACAAAACAATTCGAAAATTACATTTAAACAAACATGGTATACATTAAACATGAACTTGTTTCATTCAGATTCAATAGTTGCAATTAACAATTTCATATTTGTTCGATAATAATATAGAAGTCGTAACAGTTTCACTTTCCTAATTAATACTTTAAAGCAAAAAAGCCACAAACAAAAACAGAAGACAGGGTGTAAAGCCGCACTGTGATTGGTCAGGACAGAGAGGCAGAGCTCACTCCGAGGTTTCTAACGGGAAGCAGTGATTGAATCAGATGTTGCAACTTTGTGCAGACCAAATGAGGAAGGATGTAAAAGTCACACAGGGATTGGCTACGAGTAGAAGGTGCAGCAAGTTCCCAAGCATCCAACAAGTAAAACATATTACAAATAATGTGCCTACCCATTGTATTAAACACTAACGGAACAAGGGTCCCAGGTCGGTGGGAATGAGGTCATGTGTAGAAGTGTGCACAAGACGAAGTCGATCAGGCGAAAGACACAGACACTCTCCCCTGTATGGAAACATCCACCGAGGAGTGAAATCACAAATACTGAGCAACATGAGCACTCCAACCAAGAAGACAAAGAGATTGGTGTTCATGAGTATAGAAGCAAGAATCTCATTAAATAATATATGGAATACATAAAATGATCTGACACCCATTCAATTATATGCATCCATAGGTATTAGAACAACTCGTGCAGATCCAAACATAAATCCACATTTTAGATGTGCACATTGTCCCGAAGCAAGAGGCCAAAAAACACACCCAATAAAGTCATGTAGACACATCCTGGAAAAGGAAGATGGGTTGAGAAGGGCACCATGTTTCCAATGAGAAGTCGCAATATTAACTGTCAGATGAACAGTCACAAGAGTGAGGGTGGCAAGCTGGTGCCAACCTTTGGGTTCCATGAGAAGAGACGTGAAGTATTATTTTTGTTGCCACATTGTTTACACCTGACAAAGTGATTGGTCAATTGGGGTGACAGCATCCCACTCAGGAACATTCGAGACGGAACATCCAAAGATCAACTGAGTTATATGTTGCAACATGTTTACCGTTCTACTGTCCAATCAAAGTTTGAGAAAATAGAATACCCCAGGCGCCCTGGGGAAACGCTTTGCCTCCATGATATTGAAAAAGCTGAACACGTGGATACAAACGTCTGCTCAATTTGACAGGAATCAGGCGGAGGAACCAAGCGAGGTTTGTGAAAGGCATGGGCACAAACCTGATTGGATTTCTGCTAAATTGTTAAAAAAAAAATAAGGCGTTAACTGAGGGTAATCAAATCTACCTATTCTTCATTGATTTCACTGCAGCGTTCAACAGCATAGACAGGCAACGTCTAAGGGCCAAATTGAGAGAACTGGGGGTGTCCAGCAGGGCTGCTCCAAATGATCATGAAGCTGTATACTAACACCTCACTATATGTGAGATTAAACCAGCAAGGGAAATTATCAAACAAAATCCCAACATACAGAGGTCTGAAGCAGAGGTGTATACTCACCCCTGTTTTATTTAATCTGTATGTGTCGGATTTAAGAGAGGTGATGTGTAACGTGAGAGCGAATCCCCCGAGAATTAAGGGAGAGGGCATCCACTGGCTGTTTTATGCAGATGATTTAGTTTTGACTGATGAGACATCAGTGGGTCTCCAAAGGTCCCTGAATGCCCTTCAAAGTTACATAAGAACAATAAGGTGGGAATCCCCTTCTTCATGGGCATCCGGGGATAAACCTGTCAGAAACAAACCAGAAGTGATGCCTCACGGAACAGCATTGTTTTAACTCAATTTTACACAAAAAAGGGAGAAGGACCATTGTCCGCGAGGGAGGCTGAAAACAAGGGATCAGTGTTGGCTAGCCATTTATATTGACATTGCTTTTTTTTTAATCAAATTCTTTATTAAGTTAATACATGTATTCTTTCAAATCAGACCCACATACATATTACATAGTTTAAATATTTGATGCTTCTAAACTGAACCTCTTGGTTCTTGCTCAATTTCCATTTTAAACATAGTACACATCAAGAAGCCATCAAATGATTCAGCGTACATAAAGTGGACTCTTAACTAGTGCAAATTTGTGTGTGCAAAAAGCGCAGCTGGTGAGGAAGGCACAGTAAATGTAATCACATATTGATGATATCAAAAGGTCAAGACTTCTATTCCCCACTAGAGAAAGTTATTCCACTAAAAAAAAGTAATTCAAGTAATAGCCAACTTCAGATGTTTGAGGAGGGCTGTACCTATGTTCCCCCTCTTGCAATTTACAAACTTGCCTTATCTATAGTTTCGACAATGTATTGTCTAGATGTCCATTGCTGAGCACTGATGCTCGTCTTCTTCAAGACTTGCAAAGGGTTAGCAAATATTCTTCCAAGGGTATTGCTCGAAAGGTCCAAAAAAATGAATAAAAACACAAATACCATTAAAAACCAAACACTGATACCCCACTCTAAGACCTCGCAATTGTGTTATATGGTTCCTATTTATTTACTTGATGAGGAACAATTTACCAGTTTTCAGTTCAACTCTAAGACTACACGGATCCTTATTTCTTTAGTCCATTGCCAATGTAGCAGAATTCCTGCAAAGCAAAAACGAAAGGTAGGATTCAAGCATTCCTTTGTAAAAGACATGGGGGATAGACAGAAAGTCAATCACAACTACAGGCAGTCTCCAACTATTGAATCGTCAATATGCAGCATCCAATGGCCCCATACAGAGCCCAGAGACCATAATACTCTACCAATCCTAACATGTGATGTTCTTATGTAGCACTATCCGGTACACTAGTGTCCGGAAAATAAGTTATTCATATGATAGCATCATAATAGTTTATAAACATATAGAACGCTCATGGTGCAGTGCTTCAACATTGCACATACCTTAGCGTTCAGTGTGATATTTCTGGTAATATTCTAGATTCACATCAATACTGATGCCATTCCTCAAGGCAAATGTTCAAAACAGTCACTCTGGAAGCAAAGGTATATTTAAGTCATTTCCAGCTGACAAGGGCCCAACAACCATATACAAATACATTTGTATATTATTCATATGTCGGCACCATAGTGTTTACAAGCGTACAAGAGACGTTCACAGTGCAGCGCTTCAACTTTTTCACATACCTTAACGCTCAGTACATTGTTTCTGATACTCTTCTAGATTCACATTGCTCCCGTCGCTGTTCCTCAACGGGAATATTCAGACCATCACTCTGGAAGCAAAGATATAATCATGTTGTTTCCAGCTGTGAAAACAGCCAACGGCACTATGCAACTAGGTTCGCACGTAATGCGCAAAGACACGGTGTATTTTCTCGGTTTTACACTTTATTCTCTTTTTTCTTTATCTTCTTACCGGTCTGAAATCCTTAATTCTCTGCTACCGCACCATAACCATCAAACTCCTTGCTTGTGGAGCCCTACTTTTGCTGTGCGGTGCCAGACATACACTCTGCGGTCCTACCAAGGCTTTCATTCACTTGTTATTAATGTTGTTTGATCCGAGACGTAAGGCGCTACTCGCGGGTGTCGGACCTATCTCGGTCATAGAAAAGGGACTACATTCCCTGCAGCTCGCAGAATCCCATCGCAGAATCCCATCAGCCATGCGGTAGTCACAAAAAATGGACTATCAGTCCCATCTTCAAATGTCTATTGACTTGATTTCCATAATGATCTTGCTCTAGTCCCGCAATAATTCATCATCCAGTCAGACGGCTGAATGGAAGTAAAATGGTATGGTATCATGTCAAGACAAAAAACGATCTTAATCACCACGCTGGTAACTGCTATTATAAAAAGTCACTGTGTTACAGGTTGTTACCATTCTCAAGAAAAGTTTTTATCTTACCGTTCTCAAAGGTGTATTCAGAAAAAAGAGGGAAACATTAATTCTTATGAAGTGGCTAATGGGTTCTGATGGAAATGATGTATATATTCATATGGTACATTGATTCCATTCTTCCTGTAGATTTAAACCGCTTACACAGCTCTGCGTATGGTAAAGCCACCACTGTTCTCTCTGGGTCAGTCTAGCGGCGGTATTAGATCCATCTGTACCCCGGGTTTAATCTATGGGTCATCATTTAAAGGTCATCACAAATGTGATTTTGTTCAATGTAATGTGCTGCCAATGGTGCATTAATCTTTTTGTTGCGTATTTTTGATTTGTGCTCAGTTATTCTTAGTTTGACAGCACCTGATGTTTTGCCAATGTAAGTCTTCTCGCAGGGGCAGGTTATTGCATACATCACGTTACTACTGTTACATGTAGTATGATTCTTCAAATACCAACTCTTATTATTGCTATTAATAGCAATGCATGCCAACGTGGAGCTGCAATTGCAGCATCCTCCACAAGGGAAATTACCCGTGATTGGAGGCATCCCCCAGGTAGTAGTAATTTTCAGTTGTTTATCACCTGTGGAGCTTCTACCTGCTTTAGAGATCCATTCTTTTAAGTTTTTTCATTTTTTGAAGGCATACATGGGCGTTTGCAGAGTTGGAATATTGAGTTGCAGCATATGCCAGTGTTTAAATATCACTTTTTTTATTTTGTTGTGCTGGGTATTGTATGTCAAAGCACAAACCAGACGTTCATTATTGGAATAAATGTTGGTCTCTTTATTCAGTAGGTGTTCCCTATATTGATATCTGGCTCTCTTTTTGGATTGTTTCAATAGCTTAATAGGGTACCCTCTTTCCTGTAGTCTGCCCTATATGATGTTTGCCTTGTCAGAGAATTCTAGTTTTGAACAGTTCCGTTTGGCCCTCAAAAATTGGCCATACGGAATGTTAGATCGTAAAGCTTGGGAGTGAAAGCTGCTATAATGTAAAATAGTATTTCTATTGGTTTCTTTCTGATATAGGTCCAACAAAAGCAGACCTTGTTCTCCTTTGATTACTAAATCCAAGAATGGTATTTGTTTTTTATTAGATTGCATGGTGAATAGTCGATTGGATTTAAGGTATTGATCCACTGAAGAAACAAATTATGATCACCTTTTATACAATCCCAGATTATTAAAATTTCGTCAATATATCTCTTGTAGTACTTCAATGCCCCTCTAAAGGGATTGGCTTGGGTCATGATGTTTAACTCTTCAGATTCCCACATATATAGTGTGGCATAATAGGGGGCGAAAGCCGCCCCCTTGTCAGTACCCTTTATCTGTAGTAAGAAGATTTGAATCTAAAAAAGTTCCTTGTCAAAGCTATCTCGAACAGCTCAATCAGAAAATTGCTAGGAACTTTTTGTGGTTTTTCCCTTTCTTCCAAGACGTTCTTCATGGCAGATGGGGATTCTTTTGGCAGTATATTTTAATACAATGATTCCACGTCTAGTGTAATCAAGATCTCTGAATATATGTCATACGGCAGATTCTCTATTTTTTTAATAACGTCAGTGGTGTCCGCCAAGTATGTCATTGTTTGTTTAGTGAATGGTTTAAAGAATAAATCCAATTACTGTCCAATCGGTTCCAAAATGGATCCCCAAAGCGACACAATAGGCCTGCCCGGAGGATTTTTTGGATCCTTGTGCACCTTTGGCAGTATGTAGAATAATGGTGTTCTCGTTTTGTCTAGTGTAAGAAAGGAAAATTCCTTTTTTGTCAAAATATCTTTTTCCAAAGCGGCACTAAAGAGTCTCTGAATATCCCTTTTTATACTGTACGTGGGACCATCTCTTAATTTTACATAAAATTCCACGTTGTTTCATAATTCCTGGTCATATTTTTTTAGCATCCCACACCACTATGCATCCTCCTTTATCCGCTTTTTTCATCACAACTGACTGATCTTTTTTTAGGGAATTGAGGACTTTCTAATCAGTATTCGAGAAGTTATAACTGTTATTATATTTGTTTATTTCTTTCTTCTCACCGTATATTAAATGGAAATTCTGCAATACAGCTTTTTCGAAAGTTGCGGTTTCTTTGGAGATCATTTGTAAGGTAGGTGTAAACAAGGATGCAGGCTTAAATGGAGTGTTATTTGCATTCTCCTGTCTGACTATATTATCTACACCAAAAATATCTATGAGGTGTATTTTCCAAAAGAAAGAGCGTAGCTCAATTTCCACTTCCATACGACTGGGTTTTTCATAGGTATAAATGAAAAATCTTTCTCCAAGATTGATACTTCTTTTGTTAGTATCTTCTAGAGATATTTAGACTGCAGATCTTTCTATCAACTGTACGCTCGTCTTTGTGTCTAGAAGAAATTTTGTAACGGTGGGGGATTTGCCTGCTGTTGTCTTTGAGGTTCAAAGTTACGCCAGAGAAAATTATTTGGCAATAAACATTGCTAAATCAAATATTAATGCTTATATGTGCTAACAAAAGCTGAAATTTAAATGATATATGCCAGAATTAATTTTTATCTAAAAGTAGAAGTATATAGGTACTTGGGTTTTACTTTCAATAATGACCCAAAAGATAAGAACATTTTTAAAATGTTGAGGTTATGCGTGGAGTCCTTAGCCATACACGGACTGAATTTTTTACGAAAATGTGGGAATTTGGGAAATTTACTATTTTACCAGTTTACAAATGTTATAGGAGAAAGTAGTTCCCATAACAACTTATGGGAACTATGAAACTTATATGGCAAGCTCGAACATGCACTGGAATTTGCTCTAATGGTTTTTCTGGAAAAAAAGTGTTGGGCCTTCCGAGGAGTACCCCAATTGAATTAATTCAATATGAAATGGGGTTAATGTCCTTTAACGCTACGGTCCAATGGGAAAGATTAGCCTTTATGAGAAAGTGTCTGTTGGCTGATGATGCCTCTCTTTTCTCAATACTGAAAAATTCCTGGAGTACGAATATAGAAGTCTTAGCTTAGGAAAAATGAATGTTTGCAGATAACTGATTTAGACTCCCAGCTAGGCATTCTGCTTTTGAGATTTTTTTTAACAAGAGTTAAAAAAAAAAAAGGGTGGAGACACGATTGGATAAATACAATGGACCAATTGTCTAATACAATTAGATCCATCTGTACCCCGGGTTTAATCTATGGGTCATCATTTAAAGGTCATCACAATGACCAATGCAACCGATATAAAGCTTTTAACATTTTTAGTAATGTGTCCAAGCCGTTTAACTAGTTACCCTACATGTTTAATACAATTTCCATATCCGGCCTTGAAAATAATTATACTAAAGATGTGATTAAACCCACAAGAGAGGTGCAGGGCGCCAAAGCTAAATGGGCAACTTATTTATTAACCAAATGCACAATAAACAATAAAAAATCTAAAAATTAAGTAAAAATGGTAATACAACAAAGAGGTTGTCAATTTTGTCAAATTCCGGCAGAAGTGGAAACAATAAGACCTATTTTAGTTGATGGTTAGTTTGTAGTGGAGATGTAGTAGATAGATTTATAAAGCACTATACCAGATTGACACCGGATACATGGTGGGCCATTATATTTAGTGGGCAATGTTGTTCTCTCTCAATAGAAGTGGCGACATTTTTACACACAATTTTCATTCAAGATTATGTACGTAATTGATGTAATTGAATAGAATTTTTTACATGTTTTATTGAAAATGTGCATATTTTAGAGAAACTTGATTCTACAAAAAGGATGGAAAGGTGTTCTATTGAAGTAACATGGATATTGATGTAATATGAATTTCGTTGTAATGTATCGCTAAATGTTTGCTTAGACGACCACATTATTATATCCTTGTCAAGAGGACGTCATTAGCATGGTCACGAGGGATAGGATATGCCAATAGGACTAGGCATTGTATAGATTCACCAATAGCACAGCAACAGCTGTCCAATCAGAGAATGTGAATTTACATGCATCTTGAAACAAAGTGTAAAAATCAACTCCACTTCTCCCTTTATAAACCGCCATTTAATGATGTAAAGGTCAATGATTTTGGATTGTTCCCTTCCGAGATTGCATGTAATAAACCTTTTTCTGGCTTCTCCTGCACTTTTATTGGTTCATTGGATTACTTTTTATACTACTCGGGTTTTGTGCCTACCTTACATAAACTTAAGCATTACTGTGTGAGCAAAAATAGGCCATGGCACATAGTCGGCCCGAAAAAAAGAGTAGGGAGCTCACTCGGGTGACAAAAAGGGACTTGCTGCCCTAACACTCACCCGCTCCGATCAACCACCCTTTGTACACACCAACCTTCCCATGCACACACATACAAACATTGCATACACAGACGCATGCGTTCACACAACACACACAGGCAAACAGATTTTATTTATTTTTTACACTTACCTTTATTTGCCTCCTTGTCCCAGTCCTCCACTCAGCTACTAAAATACCATGGAGTTCCTGGGTCTAACACAACAGGAAGCAGCATGTTCCGCCCAGAGTTCCAAAGGAGCTAGGGAAGATTTGCTGTTTTGCCTCACTTAATGAGCCTCCCATTGTTTGTGCGACTTCCTGATGCCTTGACCTTATTTTTGTGCAAAAGATGCTTACAATTGTAACTATTTTGAAAATTCTGTTCTAAAGCCCAAAATGCTACCAGGACAGGGGTACTCATTTGACACCTTGTTCTCGTCCGCACACTGTGGAATCTGAGGGCATCCTCACTACTTTCCCCAATATATCCTCCTACCAGGGGACCATGGAAAGGCCATCGCTTTTGGATCCTGAACCTGGGGGTGGATATGCAAGGGAGGATCACCTGGGTGGAGGACATTTGGAGAGTGGGGATGAGGCACCCTTAGATGAAACGCGGTATCCCCCCCATTTCCCTTTCACATGGAATCAGATGTCCCCAAGGCCTTTTTAGGGTATTATCAATCATGTCCCTATATTTCCAGAAAACACTCTCCTAACACTCATCAGTCAGATACTGAGACGAGGAGACAACACAGAGTTATAGATACTTCCTTTATTAACATCCTCAAACACCACTCTAGTACTGCGACGAAGAAGAGGGCTATGGAGGTATACAGATGAACAACCAGGAAAGTCCACCTAATGGGTTTCGCCATAGTCAGGCAATTGGAATGAATGACCCACACCTGAGGTAACCTAACACTCCTAAAAGACTTTGCCACATAGAGCAAAGCGGAATGGGCTGGAGACGCAGAAGCAGGGAGCCTTGTCAAGCATGAGAGAGGCACTCCGAGGCAGGCCTCGAAGGGGTCTGGAAGTTCTGCTACCTTCCTTATTGGGTACACGCAGCAGGGGCTGGGGTATGCCAAAGAAATACAGCGGGAAACCAGGTGAGCGAACAGTGCTCTCTGTGGCTGCTGCAAGGGAAAGGCAAAGCTCGTAGAAGCCTGGGAAGCAGAACAAGGAGCATTAAGAGTCCCGTCGCGAAGGACAACAAACAGAAAGGAGCTGCCGTGTGCAACCAGGCGATCTGGGAACTTGTAACAGAGTTACCTTTTGAATACAAAATTTTGTATCAAGAAAGAAAGACTTTTGCAAATGAATATAAGATATTGAAAAGCATTGTGCACAGCTCAGTGGCATCTATAAAGCTGTAGAGTAACAGCAAGTACCTGTGAATATCGATCTGAAAGAAAACCGTGCTGTTGAAAATAATGCTAACTGTGTGAAACAAGCATTGGCAAGAGCCATTGGAAACGAGGTGAAACAAACATTGCCAAGAGCCTTTGTAAACCATGTGCTTTGAAAAACCAGAAATTGGCAAGAACCATAAGTGGCAACAAGTGAGAAGTGGCCAAACAAGCAGTGGTAAAGTAATAAGGAAATGTGAGGTACGAAGCATTCCTTCACCTGGTAGGTGAGTAAAATAGGCACCACTGTAGAAGTGAAACAGTGGCATTGTGCATATCCGAAGCCGATAAGACGAAACAAGTAAGGTGTATCGGTTGCATGACCTGTAATGGGTGGACCGTATGGTCTGACAACTGCGCACAGACCAAGGACACCCATCTACTGAAAAGCCACGTAGAGACTTTGAGAAACCTGTCATTGAATATAAAGGAAGTTTGATGTGAAACCAAGTAAGGAACTGTAGTTGTGAAACTTGTAAAGAATAACTAAACCAGAGGAGCTGGGAAGTGTGCCTGGAAATTGTATTGTGAAGAGGAACCAGAAATCTAGGGGAAGGGTACCCCTTGGCATTGAGAACAGTCTTGAAACTAGGGCAAGGGAACGCCCCTGTACAAGCCTAGAGCAGGAAGAAGCTCAGAACATTTACTTTGAACACATATTATTTTGATTTCGAGACTCCCACACAGTGTATACAAAAAGATACGAGGGCAAGTGTAGGTTTTGGACACAGACAGTTATTTTCTTTGAACTTCCTGACGCAGACTATCCTTAGTTTCATTTAGGTAGGGAAATCCCACCTTAGCATAGGACAAGTTTGCCTTTTTACATCCGTTATTTTGATTTAAATAATAAACTCTTACAAACTTTACTCTGTTGTCTGGGTCTAACTTCATAACTTCATGATGCCTTCACAACATCCAGACAGTGTGTTCACTGAAGGCTGTTGGCATTGTTACTACATTTACTCAATGGCAACTCACTGTAAACAATGTAGCCTTTTGTCCTTTGTTTGTGGCCAATCTGGCTACCTTGTATTTTAAATCCGTGAGGCCAAATAATAGGATTCTTCTTCACAGAAGAGTGTCACAAGGAGCCTTTGAATACATGGAATCCAGTTTGGGACAGATAAGGGTCTCCAAGACACCTTAATCCACATCCCTGTAGGTGTGCTTGCTAAAAAAAGGAGGTTGGGTGGCTATTAACAACTTGATGGCAATAAAATCCTTGGATGGTGCACATATAGATGGGCAAGCTTTGGTAACGCTCGAGTGTTTATATCTATGGGAATTCCGAGCCTTTTCTTCAGTTGATTACAGATTCTGAGGTAGCTGACAAACCAAGACAATGCTGAAGACTCTTCTGGAAGCTGTGCTGATTGCATGCATCTTATGCTCCAGAAGGAGCAGCTCTGTCCCTCAACAACCAGAGGAAACATGTTGCAGGGGATTTCTTCCCTTGAACCAATAAGAACAAATCAGTTCACCTTCCTTCTATAGACTTCTGGTGCTCTCCTGAAGCTCCTAGATCAAGAATCATTTCATCCCCGACCCCTGCTTTCTCCTGGACAACTCAGCGGTGTTGCGTTCTGCTCAAAGACATGGGTCGTCGTTATGACTTTGGTGGTAGCCATGCCGCTATTGGCGGCATGGCTGCCGCCAAAATTGAGTCCGGGTTCCCAGCAATGGAGCATTTGGTGGCCGGTTTTAAAGTGTCTCACTGTTCTTCCTCACTGCTGCTGCATCCATCAAGGCCAGCTTTTTTGGGGTTTTGCTTGAGGGGGTCGTCCAACATTGCCAGGTATGTTTTTATGGTCTCCCAGGGATTTGGTTGCAGAACATGCTTCAGAAACTAGCATTGCTTCCAAAACTAAAATTCTAAGCCAAAACGATCCCTGCACCTGTGACTTCTAGGCCTACTAAACAGTCACCATCAGTCTGGGGTATCTTCCTGAGATCTTCAGACTTTAAACCAGTTGTTGGCTTCCTCCGCTGGGGCATTTGGGATTCGAGCATTCCTTTCAGTAGTGCTTCAAGAAACTACCCCCACCCCCTCCCCCACTCCTAGGAGACTGCCTGTTTTGCCTCTCCAACTGTCCTTCTACGGGCTTTTGGTTTTGGAGCTTATCCTGTGGGGTTGCCAGCCCAACAGTAGCCTCTTGTGCAGCTCTCCTATTTCACTTAACTCTATTTTTAGTATGCGAGTTGCATACAGGCCTTGTCCTGTCCATTTCAATGGACACACTTTCCGAAACTCTTAGTACTGTCTCAAAGTACTGTGGTAGATCAGAATCAGGTGAAGGACACAGTGCCATACTTTTCTAAGTGTGGTTTATTAAGTGTTCAAGAAAACCTGTTCTCCCCCTAAAGTCTAAAGCTACACCCTGTTCTACTAAAAGAAAGTATAAGGAAGAGTGCTCGTCGGGATGTCAAAATACAAAAGAATACAGTCCTCTGTTCAGAAACCTATTTTTACTTACCCGGATCCTTACTCTAAAATATACAAAGAATAACCAAATAGAAAGATTCCAGGATCACCTTCCCTTGCTAAGGCTTTTGAACCCCACTCCTTTTATCACTGGTCGTGCCAAAATAATTTGTTCTTGGGTGCTGGGCTTTCCCTTTGTCAATTCCAGCACAGTCTGTATGCAAGTCTTTTCAGTTCTTTGGGTTTATGGTCTCTCGAACGCAGGATCCATTTTTTTATCTCTGGTTATCCTCACCCCATCTGGAAAAGGCCGTCTCTTAATCTGTAGATTCATTCTTACAACTTTTCCCCACCTTGAGATCTCGGTTAGTTCTTCACACTATGGGTTGTTCCTGGGTGTCTGCTTCCCACTTGGGAGTTCCTGGTTCTCTATGTCCCACTCTGGGGTTTCTGGGCTTTCTCTTTCCCACTATGGGATGTTTCGACTCTTTCTTCCACCCACTATGGGATGTCTTGGTTCTCTCTACCCAACTCTGGGACTTCTCGTCCCTCCTTTCGCTACTTTGGTTTCTCAGGGTTCTGTCTATCCCACCAGGGTCTCTTGGTACTTTTTACCCCACTCCAGGGTCCATTGGTGCTCTCTCCCCCACACCAGGATCTGTCTTCTCTTTACCCCAGGCTGTGTTCTCTTGTCTCTCTTCCACACCCCACGTCAAGGTCTCTTGATGACTTCCGTACCATGGGGTCATGATTCTGAGTCTCTCTTGGTTTCCCATCCCGCCTCCTAGTTTCCCTAAGGCCGACGCGTACCTTTTTGTCTTTGGCTGGGTGTCCGGGAACATGTCTGGTGTTTGCCATTCTGCCCCGTCGAATTGGGCTGCTCCACCCGGCCCTTCGCTCCGACTTACACCGCTCCCTGTGCTTGCAGTGGGAGCCAGGACGCCACATCTGATCTTCTCCTGGTACCAACCACACCTCTTCTCTGTACACCAGTTAAATGTAGTTAAGCTGCGTGGATTAGGCCCTGCACTTCTTCGGATTGGTTGGCAGTTTGCCATGGCCTGCGTAAGCTGCTTTGTCTGCTGACCCCTTGTTCAGCTTGAGCGAGGAGGAACCAAAAGCCTTATTAGCCACTAATCCATGCATTCTAGTGGGATTACACTTAACAATTCCCATATGCCGCATGAAGGTATCAAGGTTGAAGGATACTTTTATACTTTCCCTGTCTTCAGGGGTTACCTCCAGAGGGATCCTGCTTGCCCTGTCCCCTATGGGATGTTAAGCATAGCGGCCTCACCTCTCTAGTCCCGCTGGGGGAGGATCCCCCTTGGTGAGAGGTGATGAACTCCTCAGATTCATCACAGTACTTTAAATTATGGCTTTCTATAATTATTGTTACTGCCCCACTCCCAGCACTTGCCTTGGCGCCCACTGGCATATGCTATCACAGGCCTGCACTTATTTATTGGCAGCTGACCACTCTTACCAAGTGATCTCTGCCAGTCCTAAAACGCAAGTGCAGGGTGGCAGAGAGGAAATGGCGTGCTTCATGCTCATCCTCTGACAAACTGGCCTGCCGCCTGCTCCAAAGGCAATACCGGCTCTCCGTTCTCACCAAGAAGAGAGCCCTTATCCAAGCCCGCATCTCTGAGGCATCAAACAACTCGGCCGAACTCTTTAAAATCTGCAAGGAGCTGGCCAACCCTGCTGCAGTCTCTACCTCTCCTGTCCCCTCCCAGGCCCTCTGCACCGCACTGGCCTCGCACTTCATCTCAAAAACTCAGGACATCCTGTCCTCGCTCTCCTCCTCTCTCCTCCCTCCCTCTCTTCCCGGCTCTTCCTCTTGCTCTCTTGCAGCCTCCCCTCCGCCCTCCTTCTCTGCTTTTCCACCTTTCTCTGCTGATGAGGTTTCCAGACAAGTCCGATCTATGAAAGCCTCGTCTAAACAGGTTCACCCCTGTTCCTCCAAAACCATCAAGGACCACATCGACTCCCTGGCTCCTGCCTTGGCTGCCTTTTGCAACCACTCATTCGCCTCTGGAGTCTTCCCATCCCCCCTCAAGCACTCCCTTGTGCACCCCCTCCTCAAGAAACCCTCCTCCGACCCCTCCTGCCCGGCCAACTATCGCCCAATCTCCATCACTCCCTTCCTGGGCAAGCTCCTGGAGAAACTGGCCATCTCCCAGCTTAACCTCCATGCTGAATCTGTTGGTAATCTTCATGACCATCAATCCGGCTTCAGAGCGGCCCGAAGCACGGAAACTGCTCTCCTGAACATCCGTGAGGACCTGCTCCTGAACCTCGATTCCAACACTCCCTGTGTTCTCATTCTGCTCGATCTCTCCTCTGCCTTTGACACTGTCAACCATGCCATCCTGCTCAACCGTCTCCGTGATAACCTGGGTATCACTGGTCAGGCTCTGGCATGGCTGACCTCTTTCCTTTCCGGTCGACCCTCCCAGGTCCAAATGGGCTCCTTCCTCTCTGACATCTTTTTCTCCACCTGTGGTGTCCCCCAGGGATCCAACCTCTCTCCCTGGCTTTTCAACCAGTATCTGGCACTCCTTGCCCACCGCATCGCCGCTCTCTGCCCCTACTTCCAGTGCTATGCGGACGATACCCAGCTCATTTTCAGGCTACCCTCGGCCTCCTCCTCTCCTTCCCTCATCTCCGACTGTCTGTCTGCTATCCAGGAATGGTGTGCCGCCAATGACCTCTGCCTTAACGCCAGTAAGACTGAGATTCTACTCATCGGCACACCCACTCCCTCCTTCCCTGCAGCTCTCTGGCCGGCCTCCCTTGGCCCCCTTCCTGCCCCTACCTGCAAGGCTAAAAACCTTGGGGTCATCTTCGACTCCACACTCTCCTTCTCTCCTCATATATCTGACGTCTCTAAGAAGTCACACTACCAGCTGCACCTCCTCAGAGGTATTCTTCCCTTCCTCTCCTTCCCCCAGAAGCTCACTGTCTCCCGAGCCCTGGTTCTCTCAAGGCTGGACTACTGTAACAGCCTCTATCTTAATCTGCCTGCCTCCACTCTCCGCCCTCTGCAACTTATCCAGAACAGAACTGCGAGACTTGTCCTTGGCCTCAAGCCCAGGGACCGTATCTCTCCAGGACTGAAATCTCTTCACTGGCTCCCAGTGGCTGCGAGGATTAAGTTCAAAACCCTCTGCATTGTCCACAAGGCCTTCTGGGGCCTGGGGCCTAAATACCTTCAACTCTCTCTTCCTAAATATCTTCCTTCACGAGCCCTTCGCTCATCCTTCTCCAACTCCCTCATGGTCAGCCGCTTCTCGAAGCAACGAGCTGGGGGTAGATCTCTCTCCGCAGCAGGGGCCTCCCTCTGGAACAGCCTTCCTGCCTCCCTGAAACTTGAGGAGAACCATCTCCGGTTCCGGAAGCACCTCAAAACCTTCCTCTTCGCTTCTGCCTTCTCTCTCCCTCTCCCCTGCTAAACCTGCTTAACTCCCCACTGAATTCTGCACTAAACCTGCATCTGAGCCACTCTCAGCGACCTCGGTCCAGGTCCCAGCCACTCTCCACTTGCACTGCCTCCCTGGCTCCCCCTGCACTGTGGGACTGTCACTGCATCCCTACAGCCCCCTTCCCAGCACTTGCTCTGCACTTACCTCGCACTTGCCACCAGCTGGCCCTTTTATTTATTACTTATTATTTATTTATTTTTTACGCTACTTACCTTGTACCGCACTTCCCCCCCACCTCCTCCCCCTGCACTTTCTCCTTTTCCCCTTACCTCTGCACTTGCGCGATCTGAATGACACCTGGCCTAGTAGGATCGTTTGTCTGTCTTCCCCTTGTTTCCCTCCCTCCCTGCCTCGTCGCGCCTTGAAACACTTGTGTATAGGCGCGTTACAAATATCATATCATATCATATCATATCACTTAACAGCTGCTTGCAACTAGCACTTCCCTCCGTGGTAATCCTAGCACTTACCCCCGCCCTCCTCCCCCATCCCTGCACTCTCTGCACTTGCATGCTCAGAATGCTCACAAGGCCTAGTAGGACCGCCTCTCTCTTTCATTATTATATTGCACTTTCATTCCCATGTTCCCTCCCTGTTGCCCTGTGGGTGCTTTGAAACACAATTTACTTGATGTATAAGCGCCTTACAAATGCACAATAAAATATATAGGATGTGTGCTTCTCCTCACATTTTATCTCGATTCTATCAGTGTTCAGCTGCATGTCTGGTTTGCACCAAATAGGAAAATGTCTGAATCAATTATAACTGGCATTGCTAGTGTGCAGCAGGGACCCCAGCCGGCCCATAGGACTGGGTTTTTCCCAAACAGCACTTTAAGATGGAATAGCAGCACCCGTGAGATGGATGCGGATGCAGTTTAGTACTCAAGCATCAAATCAATAATGACAACTCAATGGTTTGGCAAAGGGAGTCCGTTTAATGATAAGTACAAAAAACGGGGAGTTATGAATATCAGCAGTGGCACGATCTTCCTTCTCGCTTCAACTCCAACGAACTTTACAAATATCTCATCCTTTATGCTAAAAACTCATCGCTGATGTGAAAACGCTAAAAATTTTGCATGCAATTCTATTGGTTATAGGAAGTTAACTTTATTATTGCTACTATATCTGTATACGGTAACGGGGAGAGGGGATTGGATAACTAGCATCAGGCGGGGCATCTAAGCCCTTCCTTCAGAATGACTACTTTAAACGTCACAAAAAGTACAACGTTTCATTGGTTCTACGGACTATAGAATCCTAGATTACTTGGTACATTGCGATTGGGAAGCTACCACGTCACATTGTACTTTTCCACTTTGCTTAGGAGCATGCAGAAGGTTCGGCCAGGTGCAGGGTGCTCATCAGTTCCCCTAGCCTCCGACCAACCAGTACCACCATCCATCACTGACCCACTGGCCATGTGTCAATTAGTTTCTAATTTGGCACTGGAGGCGAAGAGATCCACTTGAGGGGTCTCCCAAAGGGCGAAGATCTCTAGGAGAATCTCCTGAGCCAACTCCCACTCGTGAGAGATCGCGCTCTGCCTGTTCAGAGCGTCCGCGTCTCGTTTTCATCTCCGGCCAGATGAACTGCTGAGATTAAAACTTCCTGCTGAATTGCCCAGAACCAAAGCTGCATCGCCTCCCTGCACAGAGGAAGTGACCCTGCCCCCTCCTTTTTGTTGAGGTAGTGCATGGCCACCGTGTTGTCCGTCAGGATCAGGACATTCTTTCCTCGGACAGTCGGCAGAAAAGCCTTCAGGGCTAGCCTGACGGCCCTCGGCTCCAACAGATTGAGATGGAGTCTGGACTCGGACAGAGACCAACGACCGCTGACTGTCAACTCGTTGGCATGAGCGCCCCATCCTGTGAGAGATGCGTCCGTCACGATCGTCACCTCCGGGCAGGGTAGCCAAAATGGAGCCCCCCTCATCAGATTGCCTTCGTCGGCCCACCACAGAAGGTCCTGGGCAACCGAGGACGGCACCTGAACAGGGTTCGACATCCTGCCGGGGGACTGAGACCACTGGAGCTTGAGTGCCCATTGCAAAGATCTCATTCGCAACCTGGCCTCTGGCACCAGAAGAATGCAGGATGCCATGAGGCGGAGCAATCTCAAGAACTCGAACGCTGGGAGACACTGGGCAAGCTGAAACTTGTGCACCATCTGCTGAATGTGATGACCCCCTCACCTGGGGAGGAAAACACTGCCCCAGGGACGTGTCGAGCACTGCTCCGATGTACTGGAGCCTCTGAGTTGGTGTCAAATGTGACTTCAAGTTGAGGGAGAAGCCCAGTTTGTGGAGGGAGTGGCAGGCGATGGACAGATGATCCAGGACTTGCTCGGGAGAGCACGCCCTGATCAACCAATCGTCCAGGTAGGGGTAGACGTGAATCCCTCCTTTCCTGAGATGCGCTGCCACTAATACCATGAGCTTGGTGAAGACCCTCGGGGCGGAGGTCAATCCGAACGGCAGGACCCGAAACTGAAAGTGCGAGTCTCCAACCGCAAACCTCAAGTACTTCTTGTGCTTTGGATGGATCGGCACATGAAAATAAGCGTCCTTGAGGTCGAGAGACACCAACCAGTCCTGAAGTTGAAGGGCCTGGAGGACTTGAGAGAGAGTAACCATCTTGAACTTGTCCTTCCTGAGGAGTTTGTTCAAACAGCGCAAATCCATGATGGGTCTCAATCCCCCGTCTTTCTTGGAAACCAAAAAATAAGGGGAATACCATCCCCTGTTCCTCTCCGCTACAGGCACCAGTTCTATGGCGCCTTTCTCCAGCAGAGATTGAATTTCCTGCAAGGAGCGGATCCGGACTCTTCAAAGAGATTCCCTGGTGGATTGTCGTGAGGCCTCTGCGGGAAAGTAAGACAGTAGCCGTGAGCTATGATCTCCAGAACCCACACATCTGAAGTAATGGCACGCCACTCTACAAGATGCTGCACCAGCCTTCCCCCAACTGGCGAACCATGGCACATGGCCTCATGACTGAGCTGAAGCGGATGCGGCATTGCCTGAGTACAAAGAGGCAACTGCCCGAGCGGCCTTGGCACTTCGAGTACCTTGTTTTCCACCTCTGGCACTCCTACGGTGGACCCTTTGACTGGCAGCTCCTCTCGCTTTACCAAAGGATGAGTAATAATGAAAGGAACTTCCCCTTCATTGCTGTCCCCTAGGACGAAAAGGCAGAGGTTGTCGAACTGCAGCGCCCAATGACTTCGCTGCAGCTTTGGAGGTCTGCAACCTCTCAAGGCTCTCGTCAGCCTTGCTGCCAAAAAGATGTTCACCGTCAAAGTTGAGGAGCTGGGCCTGCACATCAGGAGCAAACCCCGACTTCCGCATCCACGCAAACCTGCGTATCACGGTGCTCGCCGCCATGGACCGGCTGACGCAATCTGCCATGTCCAAACCCGACTGAACGGCCTCCCACATGGCATCCTTGCCATCCTGAACCATGGCAAGGAAACCATCCCATTCGTCCCCTTCGGGAATATGCTCAGCCGGTAAGGAAACAGTTCCACATAGTGTGCGTGAAATGTGACAAGGCACATATGGAGTTGGCCGCCTGAAGCACCATACCCCCTGAAGAAAACACTTTCTTCGCCCAGCCGTCAAAACGCTTGTCGTCCCTATCAGGAGGGATGTTAGGATACGACGCCTGCTTTCCTGGAGGCGTAGCCGCCTGCACCACCAAACTCTCCGGAGTCGGGTGCTTGGACAAGTAGCAGGGGTCGCTACTGGCTGGGCGGTATTTTCGTGTCAAAGACTTGCCCACTGCCGGGAGACTCTCCGGAACAGTCCAAGCCGCTGCCACCCTCCTTTGTAGAGCCATATGAAACGGCAGTACCGGGTCAGTTGGTGGCCCAAGGTCGAGGATATCCGTAAGGTCATCCTGAAGAAACTGCCCTGGGGAGCAGACCATCCCAAGTACTCGGTGACACTAGACATAAGGCGCTGGTACGAGGAGTCGGCATGAGTGCCAGGCTCAGGCCTACAAAACTCCACCTCCGGAGAGGTGTCCAGCCTACTAGCATCGTGCAGGGACTGCCTCAGGTCCTCAAATTGGCTATGGCCCGAGAGAATCTCGTCTGGCACCGTATTAGGAACCATGCCATCATCAGAGCCCTCATCCACCTCTGAAATAAACTCAAGATGGTGGTAAGAAGGCACAGAATGTGAACCAAAGCCATGCTTGACCTTGGCCAGAGCCTTTCTAGGGGGTTCCACCGAACCCCGGGGTACCCCCGTCGACACAGCCTCGAAAGGCGCTGAGGGCATCGAGTGAATCAGCGTCGACGCATCAATGGCGTTGACACAGGCCTCGAGGGCGGAGTCCCGAGCGTGTCCCTCGACAGCCTGGGCGCTGATGGCGTCGACGACTTCTTCGGAGGCAGGGCCTTGAAAGAGTCCGTCGACGACCTCGGCGCCACCGGCGTCGATCTCTTCCTCGAAGACACCACAGGTTCGCACGGTCTTGAGCGCGTCGAGGACCGGGACCTGGACCGGGCATGACGAGAACGATTCCCCTTGTCCGAGCGGGACCTCTCCCGCGAATCGTGCCGACCACCTGAGCCCGAAGGCGCGCGAGCGGTGTCTCTCAACCGATCACGGACCGGTGCCCTGCGATTCCAGAATCGCTAACATTTTCTTCCCGAAGGCAGCCCATTCCTCCGGCGTCGCATCCATGGTGGGATAAGCAACCCGCCAACGGGCGGAGTCCTCGGATGAGGACGGGGAAGGCGACCGATGACGGCGCTTCCGGGAGTGCCTCAAAGAGGCAGAGGAGTGGCGGGACTGACTCCGGGACCGAGACCCACTGGACTTCCGACGATGATGCGGAGAGTCGCTGTTAGGCAGAAACCTGTGCAGTTCCCTTAGGGAACACTGCAAAAGATTTAGGACTACAGGTGTTAGCAGTAAACCCACTTGGTAGCAGTCTGTACCACCCAGATTTACCTGGTAGCTGTGGCTGAGCAGTCAGACTTCCCTCAAGAAGATTTAGGCAGTATGCAAAGTATACACAATAGGCATTCAGATACAATAATACAAGCAAACACTGACCAGAGCTTTGGTATGAAAGTATATAATTATTTATTTAAAAACACACTGTTTGAAACACTCCAGCACTCTTATTGTAAAATATTCTAAACACAGTTACTATTGTAATATATACACCCCTTTTTCCTTATCAGATAAGACACTGTAAACCACCACTTATTTTCATACAGAGGTGAGCGCTTAACTAGATGGCACTCCAATAAGTTTGTGAGAAAGGGAGGGAAAAAGACAGAATATGGAAAGATATACCACTCTAAGGTTCATGAACACTTAGCAAGGCAGAAGAGCAAAAAGTCACTGGTGAGCCAAAGTCCAACGGCTGGGCCCACTCTTAGAGAGAGCAGAGCACAAATGCGCCCAAGCTCACACAGTTACACTAGGCTTAGAAAGTTTTGCAGAGGGTTCAAAAAGAGTTTAGAGAGGCTTAGGAAAGTTTAGCCAGGGTGTCCCAGGCTAACCCAGGTTCAAAAGCCGGGGGCTAAATCTACCCCGTACAGTCGGTAGCAAGGGAAGCCAGACGGGACACGGTACCTTAAGTGGGAAGGATCCTCCAGCGGTGGCAGTTGTTCCTGGTAGTGGGTGCAAGTTGCGTCGTCGCCCAGGGGAAGAGAAGATCTCGACTTGGAGGAAAGATGAAGGTCATTGCACTACCAGGGAAGAAACCAGCCGCGGAGTTTTCCGGTTAAAGGTGGTACCTTTGTTTCGCGGTCGTGGTAAAACGTGGTATCCCGGTTGCCGGGGTGCTTGGCACAGGCAAGGCGGCCACGAGGTACGTCGGGAAGGCGAAAAGACGGTGAAACTGGTTATCCCCACCAGTCAAAGGAAGAAGACTCTCCGGCGGGAGATCTCCTCTGTCGTTGGGAAAAGTGGTGAGGCGGTCCAGCAGGGCTCCACCGGTGGTGGTGTCGTGGCAGGTCGGCTCAGCTTCTCCCTCGTCGGATTCTTAGGTCCTGTGGCGACTTCTGAAGTTCCAGTCCCCAAAGCCCTGCTTTTATGCAGAAAACCCCCATTCACTCAGCCTAGCTGTCACTCAAACATGCTAAGTGGTGAGCCGGCCGGCTCACCACTTTGGCCAATCAGGATGGAGTGCGACTTGAGTTCCAGGGTGCCTAAATTCCCCTCTACCCCTCCTAAGTACCCCAGAGTGGCACCACTTTGGAGGGCTTCTGTGGAGAAGCCCTCCAAAAAGTGGAACAAAGGGCTCGACTTGGGTTGGAGTCACAGAAGAGAACACAAACGCCATTTTAGAATCAAGTTTTGGCAAAAAATACCAACCGGAGAATTAATATTAATTAAATAAACCGGCGGTATGTTCGAGGCTACCGTAAATTATTAAATAAGGATAGTAGCCTAAAACAATGGGAAATCCCATAGGAAAATATTTGCGGTTGAATATAAAAAGTAGTATCCACTGCCACCAGCCAAAACTCGATCAGGGGGGACGGAGACGTGCCCCCTCGACTAACAGACCCTGGGGCAATCGAATTGCCCCAGCCAGTACGTCCACAATATGATGGTTTGTACTGGTTCTGTTCAGAATTTAAGACTAGTAAAGTCAATGGTGACTTTACATGCCCTGGGAGACAGTAGTCAGTCCCAGGGTATGGAGTCTATACTGGGGGGTCACTATGACACCCCTGTGTCACTGCAATGAGGGTGCTGTGTAACACACATCACAAAAACACATGAAGCCCTATGGAGTAAAAGACCCCATAGTCCATTAAACACATCTAGATTCAAAGAAACACACTCAAATCATGCCCAAGAGTGAGGGTAAAAGAGTCTCACTCTTGGCAGGAGAAAAAAATAAACCCCAAAAATCCAGCAAAGCTGCTGGGGGACTCACTAGGTTAGGAAATACCCCCTAAACAGAGAATTCTCCCTAACAGTCACCCCTCAAATCGTCCATCGAAAGCCCTGCAGACCTCGACTTCCGTGGCTTGGACACTTTACCTACTGACAACTTCTTGCGCTCCCGCAAGGCTTTGGACGTGAGCGACTGGTAGTCGACGCAGTCATCCGTGTCATGGGCCTCCCCGAGGCACCAGAGGCAGGCGTCGTGCGAGTCCGTCACCGACATCTTGGACCCACAGTCCCCGCACTTCTTAAAGCCTGGACGCGGGGTGGAAGACTAGGTAGACATCCTTCACGAAGAAGAAACTAGACATAAACGAACAGGCTCGAAGAACCGGGGAAACAAACTCCAAAGAGTCGAGGCTTGCCGAGATTCCCGAAACGAACACGTTTGCGGTAAAAACGGAACTGAGGCTACGGGCGTTGTGCATCCCACTTATAACATCTGGTGACGTCGGCCGTATCGACGTAGGATGCAAACGCCAAAAGATTTTCCAAAGCAGCACAGCTTTGGTGATTACTATCATAGATATGGAATACGTCGGAGGACCCAATCCCCTCGAAACATTTTATATCTAGATCTAAAATCTCTTTGCAAACTTGTGTGCAGATTTGTCAAATGGCACCACATTTAAAAGCCTTTACAATATTTAGGGACCCCCCCCCCCTCTCTAATTTTGTTCTCTCTTGACAAAACAGCACCAGACTTCCCAAAACCATTCAGAATCAGGTCTAAAATGGAATCGCAACATTTCATGCAGTGAGTGGCGCCATAGTTTTAAGCCATCCAAAAACTGCTTTTCACCAACCTGTAATGCACAAATAAGCATAGATGCCCCCGAACATTTAACATGTTCGCGGACATCACAGTGCTGTCCCGCACTGTTCGCGGACATTGGAGAAGAGAAATGCCCGTTTTTTGGCTTTTTAAGGCCATATCCCATCCCATCCTCATCACCCCTCACCTCCCCAAAGATTGTTTGATGATAAGTTTGACAAGTGCAATGTTGCATGTTCCAATATGCTTTTACCGCGATGTTTGCGGACCCCCACGGCTGTACGCGAATCAAACATGACAGGCATTTTCAAAAATCTGACACACCTCACGTTTTTTATTGACCAACCTGCGGGCACGTCTGATGTCTGCGGATCTCACGTCGGCCCCTAGGCCAATTGGAGGTCCGTCCGCGGACCGAACCCAGATATCACCAATTTATTTTTACCAACTTTTTGGTTGTTTTAAAAAAAAAAAAAAAGCATGCTTTTGGGACCAGGTTGCCGCTCCGCTCCTGCCACAAATCTTGGTAAAAATCTGTTCAGCGGTTTGGCTGTAGGCGTGAGCAAAATTTCTTTTCAATTGAGTCTATGGGAAAAAACATGAATTTGGGACCCCCCTTTAACTTTGCGCCCCCTTGATGAAACCTCACTGGACTCTGCAGGATTGATACGACAGGGCCATATACTTTTTTGTGCAAAGGTTCGTGAGGATTCATCTGGGGGGTAGGGGTGGGTTATAACCCGCCCAAAAAGTGCTCTTCCTATGGTTTGAGCAACTTTACCATAACTACAGGGCCGCTACCGCAGGCCCTGTAAAATTATATATATAATACATTACTCACCGTAATCGTATTTCTGATGCTCGGAGAGTATTACAAGATTTGTTTTTGAAAGTCGAAACGGACATCGACAGGGCATGTTAGAAATACTATCCCTAGTGTGACGTGCACTGTACCCATGGTCCTTCACGCGTTGAGGTCCCTCAGATTGTGTGTTTTTGACATGAGGTTGCACGAAGTGTAGCGCGAGTACAGATGTGATAAAGCAGAAACAGTGATAAACCAGAAAATGTTATGCGCCTTTGACTCCAGTAGGGAGGAAGGTTGGTGGGTGCATGTGAATCTAAGCAGATACAAGCATTAGAAATATGATTACAGTGCTCTCCATAGATTAGCGAGCAGTATCTGGAGAAGGAGGTGGTATGTGAGAAGGTACAGCAGCAAATAGATGTTTTAGAACCACTTGTCCCACCTGTGAATCTACATTAGAGTGAGTGTCAATGCAATAATGCTGTGTGAAAGTATGAATGGAACTCCATGTAGCAGCTTTGCAAACGGCATTTAGAGGGACGTTTGCAATGAAGGTTAAGGAAACTATGGTACTTCTGGTAGAGTGAGCACTGTGAGGGAAAGGTAAATCTCTTTTGGATAGGGAATAGCAGAGCTGTATGCACTTGACTATCCATTTGGAGATGGTGTTTTTTGATGTGTGATCGCCCTCACTCCCAGGTGCTATGGAAACAAAGAACTGGTCTGTTTTTCAGAGGGGTTTAGTTTTGTTCACATAGTACAAGACCGCCCTCCGACATCAAGTGTATGGAGGCTTCTCTCAGCTGAGTTGGATGGATTTTTTTAAAAGAAGGTAAGTTCTATGGAATGATTAATATGGAACTTTGAAATGAACTTAAGTGAAAACCTAGGATGTGTTCTGAGGACAACCTTGTCTTGGTGGATTATGAATAAAGGGTATTGTACGGACAAAGCTTGTAGCTCACTGACTCTGGTTTTGTGCATAGGCTCAAAGGGCAGACCCATGAGTTTGGAGAGCACGACATTAAGATCCCAACCCAGTGGAGTATTAGAGATTCAAGGGTATATCCTCTTTACCCTGTCCATGAATGCTTTAATGACAGGAACTTTCCACAAGGACACCTTGTTTTGTGAAGTGGTGTAAACTGACAGGGCCGCCCGGTGTACTTTGATGGAGTTGAATACTATGCCAGAGTATAGTAAGTAAAGCATGTAATGTAGAATGTTAGCTGGGGAACATTCGGTTGGGTTTAAGGTTTGTGACCGGCACCATATCACAAATCTCTTCCACTTGTTGAAATAGCAGTGTCTGGTGTTGGGTTTCCATGCCTCCTTTAGGATATCCACACATCTTTGTGGAAGATTTAAGTGATCAAATTCTATGACTTGAGGAGCCAGGCTGCCAAGTTCATAGATTGAGGCCGAGGGTGGACGGATGCTCCCTTGTGTTGTGTTAGCAAGTTGTATGGGCACGGGAGCTCGAATGGGTCGCACATCGCCAGTTTGAGCAGATGTGGAAAATAAGGTTGTTTCGCCCACATAGGAGCAACCAGGATTACAGTCACTTGTTCCTGGTGCATCTTGTGCACAATCCTGCTGGGGAGAGGAGCTGGAGGAAAAGCGTAAGCATATTTCCTAGACCAGTTCATCCATAGGGCGTTCCCCTTGGACCCAGGTTGGGGTAACCTGGCAAACAAATCCAACAGGGGATGACCCCATTTGGAGAATATACTGTCTAGGATATCCTTGTTTAGTTGCCACTCGTGTTCTTCTGGTAGAGGGTATCTGCTTGGAGTGTCTGCCAGAGCATTGAGTTCCCCTGGAACGTGTTGAGAGGTTAGGAGCATGTGCTGCTTGAGTGCCCACTTCCATATTTTTTGGGATAGCTTGGACAGAGTGTGTGCCTCCCTGCTTGTTTATGTAGAACATGGCAATGGTGCTGTCTGTAGGGACTTGCACTGTTTGACCTGTAAGATGTTGCTGAAAGGCTTTGAGAGCCTTGAGAACTGACAAAGGTTTCAGGAAGTTGATGTGTCTTTAGCTGTAGCGCATGTCCCCTGGCCATGGACTGTGTGGTGGAGGAAGTGAGCCCCCATGTGGCGAGTGAGGCGTCTGTAGTTAGGATCGCTTATGCTGGTGGAACACAGAAGGGGTTTCACTTTAGAAGGTTGTCCCTGGACCACCAGCGGAGAGCCTGTACCAGAGTTAGCGAAACAACCACCTAATCGTCCCACTTGCCTGAGACCATTGTTTCGCTAACCATTCCTGCATTGGGCGCATGCACAGGCTCGCGTGTGGTACCATGTGAATGCATGAGGGCATCATCCAGAGCAAGCGCATTGTTTTACATACAGTTATCTGGTGACCGGCCTTGTAGTGAGGTACTTGCAACAGCATGTTTTGTACTCTCGTTTGACGGGCAAGCTAGCTCCTGCTTTGTCTTTAGAATTGCTCCCAGAAATGGTTTTATTTGGCTGGGGACTGGACTTGATTTCTTTTCATTGATGGAGAAGCCCACATTGAATAGAAGGTCTATTGTATTTTGCTTGCAAATTTGAGGAGATCCCCAGTGATTAATCAGTCATCCAGATAAGGGTATACAGGGATTGACTCTCTGCGCAGGTGCTCTGCCACTATTTCAAGCAACTTTGTGAATACTCCTGGCGCTGAGGTGATGCCGAAGGGGAGTACCTTGAACTGACAGTGAACTCTGCTACCTTGAATCACAGATATTTTCTGTGCGCAGGGAGAATTGAAATATGAAAGTATTCATCTTTCATATCCAATGTTGCCATGTAGTCAACCGTTTTAAGAGGAGGATCACCTCTTGAAGCATGGTCATGCAAAACATTTGGGGCTTCACATATTTGTTCACAGGGCGTAGATCTAGTACTGGGCGCATGGAAAGGTTTTTCTTTGGCACAAGGAAGTACGTTCAAAAATACCCTTGTTTACCTTTTTTGCTGTGACGATCTCTATGGCGTCCTTTTCCAGAAGTGTCTTTACTTCTTCTAATAGTATGCACCGCTCTTCTGGCGTCATCTTTCGGTGTCTTGGCGGGTGGTAGGGTGGCTTTTGTAACAGTTCGATGCAAAACCCACCTGCCAATGTGGAGAACACCAACTTGTCTGATGTTATACCCTTCCAATGCGTGGGTGAAGTGTGAAATTCGACCTCCTACTGTGAAGGGCCCCCTGAGGAACCCTCAGATGTGGAAACAAGGCACAGTCACCATACACAAATAGATACGCCAAACACGAGGTTCTGTTCCCAAAATCTAGGGTTTATTGCAATACAAAATAGTCCCAGTTGGCCAAGTGGTCCCACGCCCTGCGACGTGTGTCTAACAGACCTCGGGGGACACAAGAGAGTGCGAGACGTACATCAGTTACATATATACAAACGGAGCACCTTACAATCAGCAATGACACAGTATGACACATTCAATGCCGCCCTCAATTCATTTCCCTTTGAATTAGAGGCGATGATTGACCATCATGACAAATATGACACTTTAGACCACCATATTTAGTAACAGTTTGCAATCTCCAGTTTTACAGACACCATTCTTTGTTTGCGAGAACACAGCGTTTCTGTTTTTCATGGGCAAGTTGCGCGTAGGAGACTGGCAGATACCAGGCCTCACTATCTCTAAGTTTCGATTCTCGCTCTAGAAGTCAGCCCGCTCTCCGGGGCCTCACTGGGCTCAGAAAAGGGGGCCGTAAAGAAGATCATAATTCATTCGTGTACTGATTAAATGCCTTGCTCCCTGTCTTCAAGGATACGTGAGGGAGGGAATCGGGCATTTCTGTCTGGCTCTCCAGTGTAATGTTTCAACATGTTTCTTAGCCTTGGACCATTGAAGCGAAATAATATCTACAGCAAAGCAGTTTTACATGAGGCAAAGTGGCAACGTTAGAGAGAGCAGAGAGAGAAAACAAAATGGCGATTCTGGTCATCTTAAAATGGCTTCACTCTAGTTGAACTAATAGCTACGTAATAACTAATGACTAATGAATATATATTCTTACACTGTAAATGAGGCGGTTGGTCTTCGGCCAACCAATGATCATTCATTTCCGGACCCTCAAGGGGTGTTTGGTTTTTCTGGACTGATAAACCCTCCTCTTGGCCATAAGCCAAACGTCTCATCCATACATTGCATACTTCCCCGACCAAGTATTTGGATTAGATTCGGAATCGGATCAAATTCGGACTCATGTACACTTGTTGTCTCCTCGTTATTATCAATATCAATTGCCATAAATTCTTTAATGGTTTCAGATGTGTTACTATGGCAAGTACTTGGTTTAGTAATGTTTTTTCGTTTCATCATTTGTACACACTCTTCGCTAATTTCAGTACATATTATGGGGAGACAATGTATGCAACAACAACATGTCACGAATATTCCTAGGATTGATACTAGGATTGCAAACAGTTTCCATCCCCAGGATCGCAACACTTCCCAAAACCAGGAGCTTATGTTCAATTCCCAATCGCCTTCAGGGGGGTGAAGATCAGAACTTAACACATGCAATTTTCTTATCGCCTCGAAAATCGTGGGGGAGGAGTCACTTACAAATACGCAACACGCTGATCCAACGATTTTGCAAACACCGCCGCAATCAACTAAGATTATATCAAGGGCCATTCTATTTTGTAGTGACATTAATCTAATTCCTTTTTCTTCAAGAGTCATAATATATAATATATCAGTGGTTCCATTTATTGTTTCTTCTAATATCCTAGACAGTCGTTTTATGTTATAAGAGTTTATGCCTGGCCCCAAAATGGTATGAATGATTTTGTCATGTCCTCTACAATCAACCCGTCTTCAATATTACGGCAAGGTCGTGACCTGGTCAATTTGGTTATGTCTGATGTTTTTAAAAGAAACACCACAGGAAACAGAAATCCCAAATAACACGTACCTCCCCAGTTCCTAGGTAACCAAGGATATGCTTTTTCTCCACATATGAAATACACAGGATCTCCCACATATATTGGTTCCACTTCTTTATCAAGGAATGCATATTCCTGCATCTGGTAAATGTTCCTACCTGGAAAGAACCCTTTTTCTTTAAACAGAATGGGACAGAAGAACTAGTTACTCTTACCTTGTAACGTTCTTTCGATGGGATGTTCCTCCGACGTATTCCTTATCTTAGATAGAAATCCTTCAGCTTTGCTGGCCTCGGAAAATTTTTTCGCCAGAGGGCGCTGCGCGTCGATGATCGCCGAGTCGATGACCCTCGACGGCCTCCGTGCCGACGTCGACGTCATCCTGCCTATAAAGGCCGCGCGCAGCGTCCGTTGCTCAGTTCCGTTTTGTAGTCCCCAGTAATGTTTTTGGATTAGACTAATCACCTTGAAGGAGCATAGGCTGCAAACCCACAGGAAGTCATACTGCGGGGATGGATGGGAGGGTCGATAAGGAATACGTCGGAGGAACATCCCATCGAAAGAACGTTACAAGGTAAGAGTAACTAGTTCTTCGAAGGGATTGTGTCCTCCGACGTATTCCTTATCTTAGATAGACTCCCATAGCAGTGGTATTGTGACTGGAGGCGGGAGTAATAAAAGTTATGTTACCCTTCCAGAATGGACAGAGTGTAACACAGCCTTGCCGAATCTAGTTTCTTGACTAGAGGAGGAATCCAGGCTATAGAATTTGGTAAATGTATGTGCGGACGACCATGTGGCAGCCGCACATATATCTCGAATTGGCACCCCTCTTTGAAGGGCTGAGGATGTTGCGATACCCCTGGTAGAATGAGCCCTTAGATTTTGAGGAGGCTCCTTTCCTGCCAATTTGTAGCACTCCAGAATGGCTAAAATAATCCATCTGGAGATGGTTTGTTTTGTTATTGGAAGGCCCAACTTATGTCCTGCATAACCTACAAAGAGTTGGTCTGCTTGTCTGATCTTAGCCAATCTGCTGATATAGAAGCTCAAGGCTCGCTTAGGGTCCAGCCTGTGCAGTCTCTCTTCCTCCTTCCCCGGATGAGGAGGAGGGTAGAAAGAAGGTAATATAATCTTCTGAGTGATGTGAAACTCCGAGACTACCTTCGGGAGGAAGTTAGGCTTCACCTGAAGAACAACTTTGTCCTTGTAAAAGATTGTATGTGGAGGTTTACACGATAAGGCTTGCAACTCGCTAACCCTTCTAGCAGATGTCAATGCTATTAGCAAAACAGTTTTGAGGGTGAGAAGCTTCAATGAACAAGAGTGTAGTGGTTCAAAAGGGGCACCCTTTAGGAAGTTTAAAATTAGGTTTAAATCCCATAAGGGAACTTGAAAAGGTTTCGGGGGATAAACATTAGTTAATCCTTTTAGGTATTGTATTACCAATGGAATTTTGAAGTATGAAGGCTCCTCTGCAGTGCGCTTAAAGATTGATAGCGCTGCGAGATAGCCCTTAATTGTGCCAACCTGTAGGCCTGAATTAGCCAGGTAAAGTAAGAATGACAACACCATAGGTGTACCACAAGAAAAGGGTTCAATATTCTTTTCTCTGCACCAGCTGCAAAATTTGTTCCAACGGCAGCGGTATAGAGTTTTAGTTGCCGGCCTTCTGGCCGAAAGCAACACCTCCATAACATCATCCGGAAGGTCCCAATCCTTGTACCTCAACCTTTCAGACACCAAGCGTGAAGGTTGAGGGTCTTGATGGCTGGATGGAGAACCTGACCTTCCTTCTGCGAGAGAAGATCCTCTCTGTATGGCAGTCGAATTGGAGGGCAGATGGACATGTCTAGAAGGTCCGGGTACCACGTTCTCCTGGCCCAATCCGGGGCAATTAGGATCATGGTCTTCCGAAACCTTCTCAACCTCCTGATCATTTGAGGAATGACAGGGACCGGAGGGAACGCGTACAGAAGTGGGAACTCCCAGTCCACTACGAACGCATCTCCTAGAGCTCCTCTCGGGGGAAATTCCCTTGAGCAAAATCTGTCGCACTTCCTGTTGATACTGGTGGCGAACAGATCCACTTGAGGGGTTCCCCAAAGGGCGAAGATCTCTTGAAGGACTTCCTGAGCTATCTCCCACTCGTGAGAGACTGTGCTCTGCCTGCTCAGAGCGTCCGCTGTCAAGTTCTTCTCTCCGGCTAGGTGAATTGCCGATAGAGAGATTCCTTCCTGAATTGCCCAAAACCAGAGCTGCATCGCCTCTCTGCACAGTGGTAGTGAGCCTACGCCTCCTCTTTTGTTGAGGTAGTGCATGGCCACTGTATTGTCCGTCATTATTAGGACGTTTCTTCCCCGTACAGACGGCAGAAAAGCCTTCAGCGCTAGTCTGATGGCTCTCAGCTCCAACAGGTTGATATGTAGTTTGGACTCCGATGGAGACCAACGACCGCTGATGGTCAAGTCGTTGGCGTGAGCTCCCCACCCCGTGAGTGAGGCATCCGTGACTACTGTTATCTCCGGCCATGGTTGCCAAAACATTTCTCCTTTCAGGATGTTCTCCCGACAGGCCCACCACTGAAGGTCTCGGGCTACTTTGACCGGGATCCGAAGGAGATCTGTCATCCTTCCTGAGAACTGTGACCACTGAGTTCTCAGTGCCCACTGGAGGGATCTCATTCTCAGGCGAGCCTCCGGCACGAGGAATATGCAGGATGCCATGAGGCCTAGCAACCTCAGAAAGTCGTAGGCTGGGAGATATTGGGCATTCTGAAATCTGATGACCATCTGCAGAATATCTCGAGCCCTCACCTCTGGTGGCAAGGCTTTTCCCAGGGAAGTGTCCAGGACTGCTCCAATGAATTGGAGTCTCTGTGATGGTATCATCTGTGACTTCTTTAAATTGAGGGAGAAGCCCAGCTTGTGAAGGAAGTGGCAAACATAATCTAGTTGTCTCTGAGCCTGTTCCGAAGATACAGCTCTGATCAACCAATCGTCTAGGTAAGGGTAGACATGAATCCCTTCCCTCCTTAGACTTGCAGCCACAACCGACATTAGCTTGGTAAAGACCCTCGGGGCGGAGGTTAGCCCAAATGGCAGAACTCGAAATTGATAATGAGAGCTGCCAATTGCGAACCTCAGGTATCTCCTGTGCCTGGGATGGATCGGCACATGGAAATAAGCGTCCTGGAGGTCTAGAGATACCAACCAGTCCTGAAGCTGGAGGGCCTGAAGGATCTGAGAGAGAGTCACCATCTTGAACTTGTCCTTTCGGAGGAATTTGTTCAATTCCCGTAAGTCTAAGATGGGTCTCAGTCCTCCGTCCTTCTTCGGTATTATGAAGTAGGGGGAGTACCAACCCTTGTTCCTTTCCGCTACAGGTACCAGTTCTATGGCACCTTTCTCTAGCAGGTCTAAAACCTCCTGCAAGAGGAGCGGATCTGGAAGCTTCAAAGGGTTGTTCCCCGGTGGATGACTCTGAGGGATATGTAGGAAGGGCAGGCAGTAACCTTGGGCCACTGTCTCCAGAGCCCAAGCATCTGACGTAATAGCCTGCCATTCCGTCAGATGGTGAGTTAACCTGCCCCCTACTGGTGTTCTGTGAGGGGAGACCTCAGAGTGGTTTTGAAGCGGCTGATGCAGTTGCCGAAGGTAAAGTGGCTCCTGCTCCTGCGGGTGCGGCTTTCTTTCCCCTACCCCGTCCACCACGGGTAAATCTTCCTTGGCCTCTTTGAGCCGGTCGTCCCCTGCCCCTTCCATATGAGGAATAGTAACGAAAGGACCGTCCTCTCCACGATGATCCCGAAGGACGAAAGGTATTCTGACGGATAGCAGCTCCCAATGACTTGGCTGCTGCCTTGGACGTTTGCAGTTTCTCCAAACTGTCATCCGCCTTCTTTCCAAAGAGGGTAGAACCGTCAAAGGGCATATTCAAAAGCCTGGTCTGCACGTCAGAGGCAAAACCAGACTTCCTCAACCACGCATGCCTGCGGATTGTGGTACTTGCCGCCATGGCCCTGCTGATACTGTCAGCAGAATCTAGGCCAGTTTGTAGGGTCTCGCACATCGCATCTTTACCATCCCTGATGATGTTTAAAAATGCGTCCCTTTCCTCTCCTTCTTGGAGGCAGTCAGCCGCTGATGAAGCGCACTCCCAAAGGGTGTGGCTGAACCTAGCGAGCGTACAGGTCGCGTTAATAGACTTTAACGCCATGCTACAGGCAGAAAAAACCTTCTTAGCCATGGCATCATACTTTTTGTCATCCCTATCCTGCGGAGCAGTGGGGTATGCAGATGTGCTGCCTGATGAGGTTGCAGCCTGTACAACCAAGCTCTCAGGAGTAGGGTGTTTTGACAAATATTCAGGGTCAGAACTAGCCACCCTGTATTTTGTTGACAGTTTTTTATTTACTGCCGGGATAATTTCTGGCGTTTCCCAGTTTGTCAAAATCCTTCTCTGTAGAGCAGAGTGAAATGGAACCACAGGATCCTCCTGTGGGCCCTTGTCCAGTATGTCAGTGAGGTCATCCTGCTGAAAGGCAGGAGAAGGTGCAGACCAACCCATAAATTCTATGATTCTAGACATCAGAGCTCTATATGGAGTCTCCGCATGTTCTCCTGGGTCTGGTTTGATAAATTCTGCTTCAGGAGAAGTGTCCAAGCCACTAGCTTCCTGAAGTGCATCCTGAAGATTTTTTAATCTTCCTTCCTCAGAGGCGAAAGTCTCTGGCTCTGGTGATGTGGTCCTCTGTAAATCAATATCTTGGTCTGAATCCTCCCTTTCCTCAAAAATCGAGGTTAAAGGGGGATACATTGGTTTTTGGAATGGTATAAACCCCATTTCCAATGCAGAAGGAGCCATCATCACAGGCCTTGAAAACGTCGATGTCGTCGACACCGACGTGAAAGTACTCGAAGGCGCCGTGAAAAGCGTCGAGAAATGTGTACTAGGCCTCGAAGAACTCGAAAGGATCGGAGTCCTGCTCGAGAACGACGTCGACGTTCTCGGCGTCGAGTCGGAGGTCTTTTGTCTAACCGTTGGCTGTGGAGTAGCCGTGGTTATTTCCTTCACCGGCGTCGATATCGGCGTCGACGTCGGCGTCGACTCGATCGACTGATGCGCCGATGAATCCTTCGACAACGGCGTCGATGGCGCCGACCTCTGTTTCGAAGGAGTTTTCGACGATGGCGTCGATGATGCTTTATCTCCCGATGGCTCGAGGCGCTTTCGGGTTGACTTTTCCGCCGGGTACTGCGACTCGCGGCGTTTAGATTTTTTGGGTTTTTTACCCGGGGTATCACCCTCAGCTGTCTTCGAGGGGGACGAGGCCGCTTTCTCGAAGACGCTTAGCATCTTTTTCCTGAATTCCTCCCACTCAGCTTGCGAGCTGCGTTTTGTGGGGCAATGAACTCTCTCAGGAGAACTCGACGAAGATGACGAAGGGGATCTCCTACGTCTCTTCTTCGAGTGTCTCGATGTCGACGAGTGGTGGGAGCCACTTCGTGATCTAGATCGAGAGTGTTTTTTTATGGTGAGGAGACGAACGTCTCGACTCTACCGAAGAAGCTTTCGAGGAAGTTAAAGTTGACCTACCTCTCTCGAGCTTCCCCCTACGCTCCTTCAAGGCTTTCGCCGTCATGGAAAGGCATTCCTCACACTCCGAACTCTGGTGCGTGATTCCCAGACACCACAAACAGACCCTGTGAGGGTCCGTCAACGACATTTTCTTCCCGCAGTCTCGGCACTTTTTGAAACCGGACCGAGGGGTCGTCGGGTCGGAGGAGGATGCCATCGATATCGAGGTAAATAGTAGTTATTATATACGTTATCTTGACGAGAACTGAGCAACGGTGTTCCGAGGCACAACGAAGCGCGGAAAAACGGAACTGAGCAACGGACGCTGCGCGCGGCCTTTATAGGCAGGATGACGTCGACGTCGGCACGGAGGCCGTCGAGGGTCATCGACTCGGCGATCATCGACGCGCAGCGCCCTCTGGCGAAAAAATTTTCCGAGGCCAGCAAAGCTGAAGGATTTCTATCTAAGATAAGGAATACGTCGGAGGACACAATCCCTTCGAATGAGGGTTTTCTTCACTGTATATGAAGGGGGTTCTGCATCCTTATTACCCTGTGGATTCATGTGGAACGTGATCACAGACGTTTTATAAGGTACAGACAATCTATCCTGTGGCATTATTGCTGGTGTAATTAATCGTCTTTAGTGGAACATGGAGCAACCCACCGGTTTTATAATCACTTCCTCGAATTCATTCATATTTGTTTTATATAGTTGACCAGTTTCACTTTCGTTCCATTTCCCATAATATAGGGCACTCAGAGAAGCATAACATGCAGAAGTTAAGGGCAGGAGCTGTACATACCATCCTATTCCCTGACTACCATGCTGCGGCAGGTGGGCACAAACCCAACAATTATTTTTTCTTAGGATTGAGTGTGTCATATTCAGTATTAACAGCAATATGTTGTTCCCATATCCTTCCCTATGTTTCTCTTCCATTGGAGACAAGCTATAGGAAATCACATGGACTGGGCTTTCCCTTGTGGAAATGTTCATCATAGGCAAAAGTACTTCAAGAGGGTGCATTTCCTCTAGGTACCATAACACTGTTATGGTCAACACTGGGGCTAATATACTCATTATGCACATTACTATGGTTAGACCCAGCATACAATTCTTTTTACCATGTCCTTTTTTCACCTTATTATGTACTATGTTTAACTCTCCATCAGCATTGGTGCAGGAGGGGGCATTCGCTGGTTCCGACATTCTTCTCTCGTCCTTCTTCCGCTGTGCTCATCGTGAATATTGTTTGTTCTTGTGCTTCTCCGGATGTTGAAACAGTTCAATCAATGTCTACAGTTTTTTTTTCTTTGCCAGTTTGCTATCTGCCTGGATTGCTTTTTCACTTGGCAAGACCTTCGTGCATTTTGCACTTCGCTCTACAATTTCAGAGCAGTTGCCTTTGTAGCACGTGCGCCACGCTTGTTCACTCGGGTTCCTGACACATGGATTTAGCACCGAGGAGTTGCGTTTTGTGAGCTGTCTAACTTGCACAACTTTACGCCACCCTCCTCTAGGCCTCCGGTTCCCACTTCATCCGAAAATAGGAAACAGAGGCAAGAAATTCACCAAGAGAAAAAAAAAATTTGATCACTCCTTTCTGCTCCGCAGGTTGTACCGATTTGCTCCTGGTACCGTGTGATCAACAAATAGTGCGGGTGCACTTCCGGTCTCGAGCTTGGAGTCAGCCTGGGGCACAATGGCAGATCATGATGGGTGCCCAGGCGACAATGCAGGCTGTGGCACAACAGAAGATGGTTGGCGCCACAGAGGTATGAGCTTGATGTCGGCCAGCAGAGATGCAGCATATGCTGGACAATGTTGAGGCACTCTTTGCTCTTCCGTTTTTATGGCAATCTCGCCAGGCTTTGTTTCAGGATCAGGCAGTTTCTGTGGCAAGGGACTGGCAATGGCATTTTTCGTTTCTGGAACTGCTGCTATCTCTTTCTGGTCTTTGTCCTGATCAGTTGACGTGTCGAATCGCGATGGGACTTTCTTGGCGTGCGTGGCATGAATACACGCCTTGCGTCCATCCACGCGTAATGCTGTCTGCGTGGTTAAAAGTACCTGGTAGGGCCCACGCCACTAGGGTGCCAGCGATGTTTTCCGCTCATAAATTTCTGATGAGCACCCAGGTTCCGGGTTCTAATGCATGTCCTGGGCCAGTATACTGCACCGGTAATGCCTCCTGCACCTGCTGATGAATCAAACGCAGTTTTTTTACTAACAAATTACAGTAAATGCTGAGTACAGGGTATTCTACCTCTCTCCTTCTTTTAGGCTGAGGTGCACACCACACATTTGCCGGTCTCCCCATTATCATCTCATAGGGGAGGAGCCTCCTGCACCTGCTGATGAATCAAACGCAGTTTTTTTACTAACAAATTACAGTAAATGCTGAGTACAGGGTATTCTACCTCTCTCATTCTTTTAGGCTGAGGTGCACACCACAGATTTGCCGGTCTCCCCATTATCATCTCATAGGGGAGGAGCCCAGTTCTGGCCTGCACTGACATTCGCATGCACAGTAACGCTATTGGTAATGCATCTACCCAGCTTAATTTGGTACCTGCACAGATCTTACTGATTTTGGATTTCAAAATTCCGTTATGCCGTTCAATAAGACCAGCCGAACTCGGATGTCTCGAACAATGGAATCGTTTATCAATCTGCAATCCTGCACAAATCTGTATTATCACTGCACCTACAAAGTGCAGACCATTGTCCAACCATATGACACGGGGCAGACCAAAGTGAGAGAAATACTCTTTTAGCATTACCTTTGCTGTGCTCATGGCTGTGCAATCTTTCAAGGGCTATGCTTCTACCCATTTGCTGAATGCACATATGATCACCAGAACGTATTTCAGATTTTGGCATCCCTCCATCTCTATGAAGTCAAAGTGAATCACTTCGAATGGCATAGAGGGAGGTCCAAAACTTCCTGTTGGAGTCACTGTTCCTTTTCCCACATGATGCTGTAGGCACGTGATGCAGATTTGCACCAGCCTCTCGGCATTCTTTTTTATGAGTGGATTTTCCCAGACCGTGGCTAAATGTTGGACTATTTTCTTCGCACAGATGTGTGTGGGACTGTGAGCCATTGTGACCATTGCGTTTACATAAGCATTCGGCAACATCCAATTCCCATTTTTTTTGTCCACCCAGCAACCCTCCAAATCCAGTTCTGCAGAGCCCTTGGCCCATCCCTGTATTTCGTCGGCGGTAGCTTCCGCCTGCATTTCTTTAACAGTCACAATTCAATTTTTTATCATGCAGGGCACTTCCTCCGATTGTACTGTCAACATTTTTGTACTCAAATCAGTGGCAGTCTGTTTCGTAATCTTGTTTGCAAATGCGTTTCCTTCTCCCACTTTACATGTTACTTTTTTATGCGCCTCGCATTTCACTATTGCCAGGTGTTTTGGACACGTAAGTGCAGACAGTAATCGCACAATCAGAGGGCCATGTTGAATTCTAGCCCCATGGGATGTTAAGAAACCTCTCTCGGCCCATAATCGGCTAAAATTATGAACTACGCCAAAGGCGTACTGGCTATCAGTATAGATATTTACGCTCAAGTTCTCCGAAATTTCACAAGCTCTTGTTAAAGCAATTATCTCTGCTGCTTGGGCGGAGTTATAAGGAATTCTTTTACTCTCCACAACACTTTTTAATGTCGTAACAGCATATGCGGCAGTTGATGTGCCGTCAGGTAGTTTAAAACAGGAGCCGTCACAAAACAGTTCCCCCATCTGGTTCTTTTAGTGGTGTGTCACTCAAATCAATTCTCCCTTTTGTTTCTTCCTCAGTAACCATTAGGCAATCATGGGGAGGCAATTCAGTCCCACCACTGTTTTCCCCGGACATTGGCATTAATTCTGCTGGTTCAAAGCGCTACACCTCATAATTTGGATGTTGGGCGCGAACAATACAATTTCATATCTAGTCAATCTAGCAGAGGTGAGGTGTTGCGTCTGTGTTCTATAGAGTAGAACATCTATGACATGCGGCACCATCAAAATTAAGGTGTGCCCCAAAACCATCCCATCTGTTTGTTTCACTGACGCAGTAGCCGCTGCAACAGCTCACAAACATCGTGGTAGTGCGCGCGCTACAGGGTCCAGGGCAGAAGAAAAATAGCCGCACGGCCTATTTCTTCCACCTTGTTCCTGTGTTAAGACAGACAACGCGCATCCTTCGTTCTCATGCACAAATAGCCTAAAAACCTTTTCATAATTTGGTGTGCCCGAAACTGGAGCAGAACTCAAAATGGTTTTTAGAAAATCAAATGCTTTCTGACATTCTTCATTCCACCGCAAAGGCATCACAGCATCCTTTTTTGTTAATTCCACCATTGGTTTCACAATTAAAGCGAAGTTCATAACCCATTGACGGCAATAAGCCATCCCTATTATCGCTCTCACACCTTTCTGTGTTGTTAGAATAGGCATCCCAGAAATACTCTTTATTCTCTCTCGTGTTAATCGTCTCCCTTGCTTCGAGAGTAGGTAACCCAAATAAGCTACTTCTTTCTGACAGTACTGGAATTTCTTTAGGCTTGCTTTATGGCCATGCGTGGCTAGATGAGTCAATAATAGAACAGTACCTTTTTTACATATCTCCTCCGGGTCAGCAGCGATTAGTAAATCGTCTATGTATTGTAACAATACACAGTCTGTTGGTAATTCTAACATGTCCAACTGCTCTTTCAACGCTCTACTGTATATGCTCGGACTTTCAGTATGGCCTTGTGGAATGCGTGTGAATGTGAATGATCGTCCTCCTAAAGTGAAGGCAAATAAATACCTGCTTTCTTTGGGTACTGGAATGCTGAAGAAAGCGTTTTTCAAATCAATAACACTAAAGTATTCTGCCGAAGCAGGGATCATTGTCAAGATCGTAGTGACGTCTAGCACTAACAGGAATTGGGAATCTACCACTTTGTTCAGTGCACGGAGATCAATTATGAAACGGTACAGTACCTCGTTACCCCCTTTCTTGTATACGGGAAGAATGGGGCTGTTACATACACTACCTGTAATCTCTTCAATCACTCCCAATTTCACCAAATCAGAAACAATACTTTTCAATCCTTTTTCTCCATCTGCTGAAATTTAAATTTTATACTGCGGAATACACGGTAGCGTTATTCCTTCTTTCAATGTAATTTTTACTGGCTCTATTTTCAAACATCCCACATCCCACATCCCAAATCATTTTCATTCACGGCCCAAATGGAAGTTGGCACTGTACTCAATTCTCCTGTTAAGGGTTCTGCCATAAATTCAGAAGTTGGGAGAAATAGTCAAAAATACCCCATCTGGTGTACAATGGAAAACTGCACTCAGCTTTTTCAATAGGTTTAATCCTAAAAGATTTTCTCCACAATGCCCTGCTAAAATAAATGGACCATGTTCAGTAAAAGGCCCTATTGTCGCTGCCACTGATTTGGCGAACCCTATTGAGATATTTTGTCGCCCTGACAGAGGTATGTCTGGAACCAAGTGATGATCTATCGAGCACTTTTGTGCCCCTGTATCTACGAGGAATCTATGCTCTTCCTTCCCGATTTTCATCTCTACGTAGGGTCCTTTCTGATTCATGGGAATAGACACTGGTTCCGACCCCTGTCCTGGGCTGTCCTATTGGGGTAACACGTCATCCGATGTATAGTCACCACTGTTATTATAGCATGCACCTGTCTAGTTATCAAAAATGTTCCCCCTCTCCCTCTATTTCCCATTTGTACAACCTGCTGATTTTGACTTTGCGTAATTTGATTCGAAGCCTGGCCTTGATTCTGTGCACCATTCCCTTGATCATTCTGATGCTGCTGCATATGATTTCTGTTGTGACCATTTGTTCCCATGTACCCTCTGTGAGGCCTTCTCTGACTATATCCGCCTCTATTTTGCAAATGCGGACATTGTGCCCGCCAGTGTCCTTCCTCTCTGCAGTATGCACATTCATTTAATCCCAAAGGCCCTCCATGCATATTCGAATTTCCCCTACTCTGTGCATTTCCTATTCCCCTGTGGTGTCCTGCTATCTGCTGGAGTAACACCCCTACTATCGTCCGCAGAGCTTCTATTCTTATTTGCAAAGGATACTCATTACATATCTCATTTATCTCCCGGTACCGAAATCCTAGGGCTTGAAATCCATCTCATAGTTTCCCGTACACACACACCTGCAATCTTTGTCTATCACCTATCTGTCCAGGTGGCAGCAAGGATTTCTGCATATACAGTCTTGATGCCCTCTTCCTGCCCCTCTCAATATTCCTTCTCCTATTCCCCGGTGGGGTGAGTACTTCAGAATACTCTTCATCCAATTCATTCTTTATTTCAAACAGTCGCTTCACATGCGCTTCTATTTTTTCATCTCTCCCTCTACAACGGGCTAACGCATTGAAATCCAACAATCGTTGCGGTGGTAACTTCGCAATTAACTTTTTCCATTGTCCTGGCAAATATTCCCCCATGCATTCCAACAATACCTGTCTTTCGTTGTTTCTTCTGAAGTCATATAGGGACGCTAGCGTGGATACCTCATCATTATCGTCTATATACATTTCCGCCTGTTCTTGCAGCTCACGCTTTCTCGCTTTACTGATCGCGTTGCGAGTTACTCTTGTAAAGTCATTCTCCTCAACTCCACTCATGGGAGGGGCAGTCGGGACAGTGCCACCCTCTTGATCAGGAGGTGCAGAGGGGGCAGTGAGAGCGGGATACGTTTGCTGGGGCTGTGGTAATTGCGAAACACTTGGGGCTGGCTGGCTAGTGGGCAGTGCAGTGTCTGATGCAGTCTGTGGTTGTGCTGGTGTTGGGAGGGGCTGAGCAACGGGAGGGGGTTGAGCGGCAGCTACTGCCGTAGTCTTTTTAATTACACTCCTCGGGCTCTGTTTTGTTTCAGTTAAGATTCTGTTTATTAATTTGTCCGATCAGGGTAGCTCTCTTTGTGGATATATTTTTTCTATGTTTAATTCATCGCGCTGTCTCGCCTTTCGCAAGCTATTACTCCACTCCTCCTCCTCCTTCTCCTCAGCTTTCTCCGTCTTTGACTTATGCCTGCGCGCATGTTTCGCTCTACTTCTAAATCGGAGAATTGCTTCCCTCCTCCAGCCCCTAAGGATATCAAGTGCCCCAGCCTGTGCTCTTTTACTTATCAACACCTTTTCCAGGTTATCTATACGTTCCATCTCCAAACTCCTATCCCTCGGCCATTGAAGATTTTCCTGTTTTCTGGTTTGCTTATGCCAAGTTTCACAAAACATTATCGCTCCCATACCATACTTTAATTACATATCATAAGCCTACGTTCCTCCCGGTGGTGCTTCCTGGCCAGTTTCCAAAGATTGTTCACCGCAGCGGAAACATCCAGCTAAGGTGGACAATACCCCAGGCATGTTTTAACCTTACCCTTGGCTAATCAAACTTACTCTGGGTGTTTGATTTTGCAAAATCAACTCTCAACCAATATCAGGATTACTTACGAATCGGGGCACTCCTCAACTGATCAATCAATTTGTCTTTTCAAGACACAATTTGTCCGTATACTGACGCAACCAATGACGTCGTGTCTGCGTATCTCGGCTCTGCCTCGTTTCGGGACCCTCGCCTCCTTGTTCACTGGCCAGGAACGTCGATCAGGGATCAGCGGTGTGCAGATCTGCAGCAAGGAATCTCATCACTTACCATTGACCATCGTGACAAATATGACACCTTAGACCACCATATTTAGTAACAGTTTGCAATCTCCAGTTTTACAGACACCATTCTTTGTTTGTGAGAACACAGAGTTTCTGTTTTTCATGGGCAAGTTGCGCGTAGGAGACTGGCATATACCAGGCCTCACTATCTCTAAGTTTCGATTCTCGCTCTAGAAGTCAGCCCGCTCTCCGGGGCCTCACTGGGCTCAGAAAGGGGGGCCGTAAAGAAGATCATAATTCAACTCTTTAAATGCTAGTTTCCTACATTGCTATTCTTTCAGGAGACTCGCTGGCATTCGTGTACTGATTAAATGCCTTGCTCCCCGTCTTCAAGGATACGTGAGGGAGGGAATCGGGCATTTCTGTCTGGCTCTCCAGTGTAATGTTTCAACATGTTTCTTAGCCTTGGACCATTGAAGCAAAATAATATCTACAGCAAAGCAGTTTTACATGAGGCAAAGTGGCAACGTTAGAGAGAGCAGAGAGAGAAAACAAAAGGACGATTCTGGTCATCTTAAAATGGCTTCACTCTAGTTGAACTAACAGCTACGTAATAACTAATGACTAACGAATATATATTCTTACACTGTAAATGAGGCGGTTGGTCTTTGGCCAACCAATTATCATTCATTTCCGGACCCTCAAGGGGTGTTTGGTTTTTCTGGACTGACAAAGGGGTGGCATGGAAGGGGACCAGCAGCTGACCAGCAGCTGTGCATCATTGTTTGGGAGGGGTGGAGCCTCCCTCAGGTGAGGTTCTGCCACTTCCTATGGATCTTTTATTTCCTCTTTGAAAGCCAGAAGAGGAAGAGTGGCCTTGCGATGGGCCCCAAATTGAAGAGTGTCCACCCAGAGTGTATCCAGAAGAGCGTTGTGAACCCTGACCCAGAAACCTTCTGGAGTTTGAGGAGCCCTGTGTACGTAGGGCTTGTTGGTTAATTGGCCGAGGGAGGAGTGTCATACTCTTCGACACCCTTACCGCAAAATGACATTAGGTTCCACTGGTATGTTAAGGAGGGTGGCCTACGTCTCTAATTTATAACCAGACTGTCTGATGCGTGCCTTCTGCGAGGATGAGGTCTGCAATGTCTGCTGCATCGAGATTATTCTTAAGGATGCAGTTCGATACTTGCTTTCCCTCTGAGATGGTGCTTAATAATTGTGATTTTAGGGGTTCCGGAGCCGCTTCAACCTGGTGTTCCAAGTCATCCCACTTGTGGCAGCAATAAGCAGCTAGTAGTGTAGTGTTATTTGCAATTCTAGCTTGCTATGCAGCTGTGAAGGCAACCTTCACTCCGAAAGTGTAGATTGTTTTACTTTCTTTGTCTGGTGGGGCTTTCATACGACACCAGAGTAGTGCCAGCCCTCTTTCTGGTGGTGATGACCAGGGTATCAGGTTTTAGTTGACCCCTAATATACAGGGGGTCTGTGGACGCTGGCCAGAACAGTTTCTGATTCTATGGTTAACTGCCATTGTGAGGTTAGGTGTAAGTAAGTAGGGCTGTATATGTCTCTGTATTGACTAACAGTGGGATAAACTGAGTGTCCGATGCCAAGAATGTCCTCCACAAAGTCCTTGTCTCCTTGTGCCACTTGGGTGTCAATACAAAAATGTTAGGCAGCCTTCAGCAGCAGTTAGTTTTATTGGAGCTGATTATCTACAGGTGAATCTGCTACAGGCTGATCTTGGTGGTCAGGCGACTGGATGACATGGATGTCGCCATCGTAGTACTGGTCATGCATGTATAGGTCTCCTTGAGAGCCAGGGTCTTGCGACCCTGAGAGATCAATACCATACATGTCCTGAGAAGGGTCTTGGTAAGTGGAGGCCGGGGGACTTAGGGTGGAAGTGCTTGGTTGTGGGTCAACATGTGGTTTTTTGGCAGCAAGTTGATATTTTGCAACCCCTGACTGACGCATCTCTAAGGGACTTTAGTTCTTCTGGATGTTTGTCCATGAAGTCAACAAAGCATGACATCCTTTTCATAAATGTATTGAATTGTTCAGGGGTTCAGTCATAGGAGGGTGGAAAACCTGAAGGAGTAGGGGGTGGCTTGGGAGGGTGCCTGATCCTTGTGATGAATAGTTCCTGAGTGTTTATATACAGGGGAGGAGGAATCCATAACATGAGAGCTTTGGGAAGAACAAAGCATTGAGGATTTCGATTTTTACGCTGACCTGGTCTTTAACCGGGTAGTGGGGTTGTGTTTTTTAATTAGTTCTTGTATTTTCAGGGTATGTTTAGGGGACGTTGATGCGCCTTTCACCGCCTGTTTTTCAGCATACAAAAGGAAGGCCTTTTTGTGCGCAGTGTCTGAACCGACTTTGGGGGTCGGTTTCAGAGGCCTGTTGTGAGGCGAAAGCGTAAGTGATGGCCCAGAGGAAAGGGAATATCCAGAGGCTTATTCTGCAGAAACCACATGGGCCTCGACGTTGAATGTTGGCCATGGGCTATGTGCTTAATGTTCTTGGACGTGTGTGTGCTATGGCCGCCGTCTCAGTCACAGAGCCTGCATCTAGATTATTCTTGAGAATGCAGTTTGCAACAGCTTTTCCTTCTGCAATGCGGAGAGAGAGCTGTGATTTGATGGGCTCTGGGGCTGATGCTATCTGTTCGGCCACTTCATCCCACTTTTGCCAGTTGTAGCTGTCCAGTAAAGTGGTGTTATTGGCAATCCTCACCTGATAGCAGTCCTCCAGATAACGTGCGTATCTTGCCCTTTTACGCATGTAATTATGGCAAATACGGATGATTTAATGTTCTACTGTGTACAGTGTATGCTTTGATTTATTCATTAAAAAAACATACTTTGCACCACTAGATGGCACTGTAGCATTTCTTTTGTCAGCAGCATAGCCTTTCTTATGCATGATGGTGAATTTCCAACTGAAAGTCCACATCTGTGACAGCTACGCAAGCAACACAAAGCATGCACCCTTTTAAAATGTGTTCATACCCATAACGTCTAATAGCTTGATATGCTAAAAAGTAAAGTTTGCTTTGATGTCCTTAGTTGAATATTCTTTAATAACCATACATAACAACACGCTGGAAGTGTGTGACGAATCTCCAAACCTAAGTGAATTTATGGCACAACTTATTTTTTGGGATGTTTTTAAAGCGCTGAAAATAAAGTGGGTAAATCCAGGATGTTTTGCCTTTTGCATCTTCTAGTTTTCCATGCAGGATGTGGAACATAAAGGTACAGTGATATTATTTTGGCACAAAATGCTCCTATAAGGATTTTCATGTTATGATGCTTTACTATGCAAGTAAACTCTATAGGACAGTATTATTGTAGGTTTTGACACCCAAAACTGAAAGTTTTGTTCCAAGTAAAGCGCAGAAGAAGGTGGCCATGCCCAAATTGAAAGAGCGGGTTAAAATCCCAGCTTCGCTGTTTAGCATAAGTGTGTGATGCTGGGCACATAATGTAATCTCACCCTGACTTCAATTGCAAAAATTGGAGTGCTTATAAGTTTACACCTTTAGAAAAGGACAGTTTTAATAAGTGTAGGGACACATTGGTGTATACTGGTGCGCCTCTGCTAGTGGCTCCAATACTGCTGCATAGAATTGCATTATTGCTGCACTGGCCCTCCCCCATTCTTGTAACACTGGATTTGACAGGCAGACATAGTGTCACCAGCCAGTCAGTGCACCAGAGATTCTAGTATAGCGGACTGTGGTAGAACCAACATTACATTTTCTCCCCTGTTGCTCCCAGCCACTGAAGGTGCTTGGGCTGTCCAGAGTACTGCTCCACACTCTGCAATGCCCTGTTATGCTATGATATGATATGGAGTCTTTCATTGCACACTATCTGCCATTTTCACACTTTCTATGACCTTCAGGTTCTGCAGGAAGTGGGTGTTTCAAACTCAAAGGAGGGAGCAGTTAACTGATTGTAACATTGAAGCTGCACCACAATATTCTTATTACAATGAGTAATAAAGTTAGATGCCCCTACACAAGAAAGTTTGCCATTCCTCCACAGTTTCTGAAGTTAGTGACTCTAACAACATTTGAAGGGTTAGCCCCAGCCTACATTTTAGCCTAGGTGCACCCCCTGGATGGGTGCACTTGCATTTTGATAGGCAGGGAGGGGAGGGGGAAGTCTTTCCTCCAAACTGGCAGTGTTAAAGTTTTACTATGTGTGCTCAGAAAAATGTACTTGAACAAACGCAGTAAAACTTTAAAGCTGTTACTTTCAAGAAAGTCTTCCATCACCTCTCTGCATATTGCGCTTTAAAATATACTACTCAATAGTTGTTCCCCACACCAGACCATGGGAGGAGGTGGGTAGAACTGTGGGGGCAGAGCCTCCAAGTTTGCCCTGCCTATTTTCTGAAGTGGCCCCTCCCATCACAACTTCATTTCCCCCCTCGCGCCCCCCGAAATGTAGGTTTTGTTGTGCCCCTGCATGGGAGAGAGGTCAGGTAGGTCGGCTTACCCTCACAAGCCACCAGCCACCCCCACCTCTCCCCTCAAAGTGCTGAAATAAAGGGGCGGGAGCCAACACATCTGCAATTATTCCTTTACTTGCTGCCTGTTGCAAACCTGCTCTGTAATGTATAAAGTTAGCCTGGTTGTAGTAAGACGTGTGCTTGCTTTTGGGCTATACCACGAGGGGTGGGCCGTTACCCATTGCAGGGATGAACGGTCATTCTTCATTATTGCATTTCTTGTA